>NC_140946.1:78780880-80170880 GCF_014529385.1 Adiantum capillus-veneris
AGCAAGAATCCTGGATCTGATACTGGTTCAAGGACAATTTCTTCTATTGAATCTGTTTTAGAGAGTTCATTTGACAATAAAGATAAGAAGAAGAAAAGGACTCTTGATAAGAAAAAGAAGGGCAAGACAGATGATGAAGCTGATTTGATCCAACAACTGAAGAGTATCAAATATTCTGTGATATCTCCTAGAGAGAAGAGGTCCTGTGAAATCTGTGAGAAGGATCATCATACAGCTACTCAGTGTTGGTATAATCTCAAGTAGAGGAATAAATCACCTTCTAATGTTGGTCGAGGTAGCCCTTCAACTGAGGCTAATCATGTGGCTCCATTCAAAGGAAGGCCACCTTACTAGGGAAATCAGAGAGCACCTAGGAGAAATCAAGAAAAAAATTAGAGAAGACCCCACGTGGTGATGCCTTGTGTTTATTTTGGTGATCCTAACCATTGGATCGGTCTATGATGTGCATTATGGGTCAAACATAGGAAAGAAAGGGGCATTCTAGTTGTTCCTTTCAATAAAGAGAAATAGCAAACAAGTCCACCATAGCCTCCTCAGAATCAACCTCAGGCACAAGCCAATGTTTTATCAAGCACCGGTAGTTGGATAAACATCAACAGTCTAGATTGAGGAGTGTGAGGAGGAGGAAATTAGTTGCAATAGTTCAGGAGAGCTAGAGCAGGAGATTGAGGTCTTGACTATAACAAGGTCTAAAGCAAAGTTTCCTATTGATTAGGATCAACAGAAAGGGGTACAAGATTGGGTGCATAAGCATTTTCAAAAGGAGCAACAACATTAGGTTTTGGAGGACACTTCTTATTCTTCCAGTGAACCATTGCATCAACAAAGGGGGTTGAAGTGTCTTGATCTTGATTGGTTTGAGGTACTCATTAATTCTCCTATACATTTATCTTTGGATCAGATGCTTTCTATAGTTCAAAACTTTAAAGAAAAGTTGTTGCATAAATTGCTGGGTAGGCACTATGACTCTCTGACTTAAAAAATGGGGGAATCTGGTGTGAACACAATTCATCCTTCCGATGTGGATTTTGTAGTTCTGGTTATTAAGGTTACCTTATAGGGAAGGGTATTTGATGAGATTTTTGGATGGAGATTGTGGGATAAATATTCTACCTGAGTCAGTGTATCTTACAATGGGCTTAGGGAAGCTGGAACCAACACCTTTTTAAGTCAAAATGTCAGATCAGAGAAGGGTCCAACCTATGGGTATCTTGAGGAACTCTTCTATTCAAATTTTTGGTATGCAGTTCCAAGTCAATTTGGTAGTGCTTAGGATGAAGGAAGGAGATGCTTCCTATGAAATGTTGTTGGGTAGGCCTTGGTTTAGGTTATCCAAGGTGATACAAGATTGGGGGGAGAATCAGGTGGTTCTAACCAAGGGTAAACACGTGATCACTGTTCCTACGTTGGGAAGAAATCATATTTTTGGCAAAGAAAGGCCATTGTTTGCCCAATCCATTAGTCTTGCAGAAGAAGTGGAGGATGATGAGGAGAAAGCCTTTTTGCAGGCTAATCCAATTGTTGTTCCAATTTTTGAGGTGGATATTCCAGGTATCTTGCAAAAGGATAGGAACCTTAAGAGATTGTTGTTGAACCTGTTTTGGGTCTGGAAATTCAGGGATCCAACATACTTAGGTTAATGGATTAGAGTGTAGCTTCTAGTTCTAAAGAGGATGTTTAACAGGAAGAAAATGATGTCGGAGACATGGTGGAGAAGATTTATAACAAGAGGTTTGGTTGCTCTAAAAGAGTTCAACAGGATGAGTTAAAGGAACCGAATTTAGGATTAGAGGATGATCCTGAAAAGGTCAACTCTAGTATTTATGAGGATGGAGAATTTTTACAAGACTTGTTGCAGTTGTTGTTGGAATATAAGGATGTATTTTCTTGAGATTAATCAGATGTCAAAGGGATTGATTCAATGTTTCATCAACATCATATTAATCTGAGAGAAGATGAAGTTCCGATTGTGCAACAAAGGTATAGGATGAATCTTTATTTTTCACAATAGGTCAAACAATAAATTGATAAATTGTTAGCGGTTGGGTTTATCAAAACAATCCATGAATTTACATGGTTGTCACTGATCATTGTGGTACCCAAGAAAAATGGGAATATTCGAGTATGTGTTAATTACAAAAAAATGAATGCAGCCACTATCACTGATCCATTTCTAATGCCATTTTGTGATGCAATATTGGATGCAGTGACAGGGAAACAAATGTATAGTTTTTTGGATGGTTTTTTAAGGTACAATCAGATCACAGTGGGCTGAGGAGGATCAACACAAAACAACTTTTATCACAGATTGGGGAGATTTTGCATCTACAATTTTTAATTCTGGTCTCAAAAATGGACCACCATCATTTAATTTTAAAGCTTATAAAACATTTGAGCCTTATCTGCAAAATTTTATGACAGTTTTTGTGGATGATTTCTCAGTGTTTGGTAAAAAATATTTTCATCTTCATCATCTAAAGTTGTGCTTTGAAAGATGTCGGATGTTCAAAATCTCTTTGAATCCTTACAAGAGTGTAATGGTTGTTAGAAGTGGTGTTTTTTTTGGCCATGTGGTGTCTCAGGAGGGGATGTCTATAGATGTGAAAAAAATTGAGGTGATTCATTCAACTCAGGCACCTTTAATGTTAAAGAATTGAGCAGGTTTGTGGGTCAGGTCAAATGGCATAGGAGGTACATCAGATATTTGGCCAATGTTTGCATGCCTCTTACTCACTTGACCAAAAAGCATGTAGCTTTTGTATGGTCTAAACCTCAAGAAAAACTATTTTAGATGCGGAAGAAGATGTTGTCAGTTGCTCCATCTTGCAACCTCTTGATTGGATATTAGAATTCCATGTTTTTGTTGATGCCTCCGATGTGGCTATTGGAGATGTTTTGATGCACAAAAAGATCCGAGGGTGGTTCCAACCTGTCTATTATGCAAGCAAGGTGAACTCCTGTTGAGAGGAGCTATCCAGTTATACTTAGAGAGAAGATTTAGGAATGGTTTATTTCTTGAATAAATTCAAGCACTATCTTCTATGAAATCGGGTTATCTTTCATGTTGATCACCAAGCTTTGTGATATCTCATCAAGAAGCCTTTGCTTACAGGAAGGTTAGAAAGGTGGATGTTGTTGTTGCAGGAGTTTGATTTTCTGATTGTTTATACACCTTGGAAAGAGAATGTCATAGCTCATTATTTGAGGTGGATTGAGACAAGAGAAGAACCTATAGGAGTTCAATATGATTTACTAGATGCTTAATTATTTGAAGTGCAGAGTTCTATTTCTGATTCTTGGTATGATCAAATGCCAATTTTCTTAACTGTTGGCATTATGCCCACTGAGTTTTCTACAAATCAGAGGAGGAAGTTTTATCTTACAAGCAGAACTTTTCTTGTTATTATTAGAGCCTTGTATTGGAAAGGAGTTGATCAGGTGATTAGGAGATGTGCACCTAATTTTGAACAGTCAGCTGTGTTGCAAGAAGCTCATTTTGGAGAAATAGGCTGTCATTTTTCAAGTGACATTACAGGTAAAAGGATTTTACAGGTTGGTTTATGATGGTCTACTATCTCAAAGGATTCTCATTCCTATGCTAAAAGTTTTGTGGTATTTAGCAATTTGGTCAGCCTGATTCGAAGGATAGAATGAATGATCATCTTATTTTACCACTAGAACCTTTTCAAAAGTCGGGTATGGATTTTGTGGGACCTATGAAACCTACTACTTAGTAGAGGGTGCAAGTATATCTTGGTATCCAATGATTATTGTACTAAGTGGGTGGAAGTTGTAATTTTGAGAGACAATATGGCTCAGAGTGTATCTAAGTTCCTTTATCACAACATCATGACCCAGTTTGGATGTCCTATTGAGTTGGTGAGTGATAGGGGGACACATTTTTTGAATGAAGTTATTTTTGAGCTCACCATAACTCACATGATTATGCATAATAATTCTACAACTTATCATCCTCAGGCAAATGGACAAGCTGAGAGTACTAATAAGACACTAAAATTTTGAAGAAGATTGTTCAGGAGAATAAGAAGGACTGGGATGAGAACTTGGACTTTTCTTTGTGGTCTTTCAGAACAGCTTTTAAGGCGACAACATGTATGAATCCTTTGCGATGGGTATATGGTCTTGAAGTTGTGATTCCTATCGAGTTTGTGGTGCCTAGCCTTAGGGTTACTAGTGAGAAGATGACTCCTAAATTATCAGTTCAGCATAGGAGTAAGTATATGTCAGCCCTTACATCATAGAGGTAATTCAGAGAAGAAGGAAATCTTGGGTGAGTATGAATGTGAAGTTTAAAGTTTTTTAGGTTGGAGATTGGGTAATGCTTTACAATTCCATGTTGGGTCCTCATCCTAGTAAGTTGAATTTGAGATACAAAGGACCTTGAGATACAAAGCTTGGGTGAGTATGAATGTGAAGTTTAAAGTTTTTTAGGTTGGTGTGAGGTCCCTGCCCCTTGTCGAGAGGAGCGGAATACCTTTGATAGGTCTCCAATCCTGATAAGGAAAAACCAACGGACATTGCCTTAGCTACTACGTAGCCACGGGCATGAACCGTTAGTGAAGGATTGGTCCTATCTCGCTATGGCGGAGCGTGACCACCATAACCCTATCTAAAAACTATCTATAATCAATTATACCTAAAAGTATAAATCTTAGAGTGGCCAACCTGTGCGCTTTTTTCTCCATATTTCAGAAGCACAGCCGCCAAGGATTGTCTCTTTTAAGATTTATGACTAAAAAAAAATTCTAGCGTTGGAAAGTTACCCGACTCATCGGGTCCACCCGTCCATAGAATGATACCGTCAGGGTATCATTCTCCCACTTTCCACACCACACTCACCCTTCTTTTGTTATCTAATTACTACCACACTATTTAAACATACATGTTCCTTTACTTTATTTATGATACTGATTCGTTAAAACAGCCCTTCAAACAGTATTACAAACAATTGTCAAACAAGAAGTCGTCCAATTTTAAACCAACAACCCTTGGATTAGGTTCACTCAAGAATCTCTACTGGCGTTATTATGTCCGATCGGTGTATACATTATTCATAAAAACCCTTGTCCTCATGAGCGTCCCATACCGCTCGACAAGTACTCGTTGTGCTAATCTGGACGTACTCCCGTCACAGCAACAATGGTGCCAATCTGGGCGTCATCCTCACGCCACGACAAAACAAAACCGCAGTATCCAGCTGGGCTAATCTGGGTGTACTCCCACCACAGCATCAGCGGTGCCATCTTGGGCGTCATCTCACGCCTTGGCAACTGCCACATAATACCAGCGCTAATAAGTAGAGAGACTTGAGAGAAACCATACCGAAGGTTTTGGACAAACATTCTTTTCTATAGCAACCAGTTTAACCAGACAATCTTTCCTACTTGTCAAACATATGACCAGTTTCTTGGAGTTAAGCCCCGTGGTTTCGGTCCGTGTTTTCTTTTCATAAGGTAAATAATATATTCCTATGGTCTTGTATATGCAATGATGCATAACTTAAAACTGCAGTACTAACCTGTACCATAGCTCCGATTGATCCGATTGGTGGAGACATAGCATTTTCCGCAGGGATTCCACCGTTACTTGTACCAGCTTCATAATCATTAGCGCCTTGGGTTCGAGCACGCTTTGGAGCCATTTTTTTTTTACTACACTTATGTTATACACTTAGAACTTTAAATTGGTCAATTTCCCTAGTAATCTCCTTGTTTTCAAAGAGAGTCTGTCATTTGAACCCTCGCCAACTTGGATTCACACTTAGTGTTGTTGTTCTACATCTAATTTCTATACATCAAATATTTGCTAATCTTAATTAATCAAAAATTAAGTGTGTAAATTACGAGTGAAAGTTTAGGAATGCATTACTTTTATGCATGACATTTCTAATCCAATTCTAACTTCAATTTCTATACTTCAACTAAATCAATTTTTAGTATTATTAAAAATTCAATTTAACCTAATTGATAATAACATTGGTGAATGAGAATTTCATCATGTATAATAAGAATATGATGAGTTCTCTTATGTATCAACTTTCAATTAACTATACATAAGTTAATAGTTAAGATCTACTAACTAGAGAGAGTAGATATACTTAAAGAGATTGGAGTAAAAGAAAACATACACACACATCTTTTCTAAATTTAATTGAATCTTACTAATCCATTAGAAAGATTAGAGTAAAGGAGAACACACACACATACTTTTCTAAAGCTAATTGAATCTCACCAATCTATTAGAGAGATTAGAGTAAAAGATAACACACACACACACACACATATCCTTCTTAAAGCTAATTGAATCTTACTAATCTATTGGAAGATTAGAGTAATAATAGATAGCACACACACACACATAACTAATTGAATCTTACTAATCTATTAGAGAGATTAGAGTAAGAGATAGCGCACACACACACACATAACTAATTGAATCTTACTAATCCATTAGAGATTAGAGTAAGAGATAGCACACATACACATAGCTAATTGAATCTTACTAATCTATTAGAGAGATTAGAGTAAAAGATAGCACACACACACACACACACACATCTAATTGAATCTTACTAATCTGTTAGAGATTAGAGTAAGAGATAGCACACATACACATAACTAATTGAATCTTACTAATCTATTAGAGATTAGAGTAATAGATAGCACACACACACACATAACTAATTGAATCTTACTAATCTATTAGAGAGATTAGAGTAAGAGATAGCACACATACACGCATATCCTTCTTAAAACTAATTGAATGCTCAATTAATACACACCTTATTAGTCCACTAGAGTTTTTGCTCTCTTAGTGGTTTGTGGACGCCTTCTCTCTAAGAGAAGTGGCAGCACTTCGCGAGCGCTATAGAGGCAATCTCTATGCCCAAAGTGTGAGCATGGATGCTCTATTTATAGCAGAAAGAAAAACTTCCAACTTTTTTTTTCAAAAAAAAAAATATTTTTTTTAAAATAAAAAATAATTTTTTTTATTTTTTTATTTTTTTTCAAAAATCATATCCGCGTTTTTGGTACCCTTGTGGTATCCATGAGTTTGACCACTCTGTCATTATCATCAAAAGATAAGGCCACTCCTTTCCATGTGATAGTGTGTCCCACTTTGTCCCCTCCTATGTGATCCATGTGCCTTCATTTGTCATCCCTATGTATTATTTTATTTATTTCCTTGATGATAATTTACTTTACATTTTTAAGTTAAACTTTACAGTCTTATATTAACTTTACAGTAGTAAAAGAAAATTCTACAATCAGTAAATAAGTCTTGCAATAAGTTAGTTAGTGATTCATATAGCTAAACATGTCAGAAATTTGTAGCGTAAATTTTAAATTCTAGGTTTTCTCAACCTACGATTCATAATTTGAACTTGAATATCTTAAATAATGAGTGATGGTTAAAAAAATTCAATTGCGTAATAGAACTTGTGTGAAATTTGAAAGTAGAGACCTTACAATCTCCCCAACTTAGAATTTGAGATGTCCTCATCTCAAGAACAGTGAAGGGTAATCCTTAAGAAGGGATGTCTCATCTTCCCAAGTAGCATCTTCTATAGGGAAATCCTTCCATAAGATAAGATGTTCTTTGATGGATCTATTCCTAAGCTTTCTCTCTCGAGTTTCTAGGATAGTATCAGGCTGGAGTTGTAGAACATCTTGAGCAGGTAGAATGATTTGCTCATCATCAAGGACATGGTCAAGGTTATACACATAAGGTTTTAACAGACTTACATGAAATACATCATGCACTTTGAGATGAGAAGGGAGTTTTAGTCTATAAGCTTGATCGCTTACAACCTTGATTATTTCGTAAGGTCCACAATATCGGTAGCTAAGCTTCTTATACCTTCCGAGAGATAGATTGCTCTTTTTGGGCTTTACTCGTAAGAAAACTTTGTCACCTTCTTTGAAAATCCGATCAGATCTTTTTAAGTGGGCGTACTTCTTTTGTCGATCTTGAGCCGCTTGAATATCCCTTCGAATAGCTTTGGTTTGAGCTTCCATTTCTTCAAGCATTTTCTTTGAGGCTTCTACCCTTATAGTGGGGTCAGAAAAGTTAAGAGGTGATAAACATTCTTGACCATAAAGAGCATTAAAAGGTGTCATTCCAATACTTCTATGAGTAGAGGAATTGTATGCATACTCTACCAAGGGTAGGTATTGAATCCACTTGCGAGGTTCCCTATTGCAGTAGGCTCTAAGGATGTCTTCAATTACTTGATTAACTCTTTCAGTTTGGCCATCAGTTTGAGGATGATAAGCAGTACTAAAACATAATTGGGTTCCAATAGCTTGAAACAATGATAACCAAAACTTTGAAGTAAACTTGGCATCACGATCACTGACAATCCTCTTGGGTAAACCATGAATTCTGAAAACCTCCTTCACAAACAGACGAGCAATATCTGAAGCTGTAAAGGTTGTCTTGACTGGGATTAAGTGAGCCACTTTAGTAAGCAAGTCGACTATGACCATGATTGAATCATAGCCAGCTTGGACAGAAGGAAACCCGGTGATAAAGTCCATGCTAATACATTCCCATTTCATTTGTGGAATATCTAAAGGATGTAATTTACCTGGCATCTTTAGTCTCTCTGCCTTAATCCTTTGACAAGACAAACACTGCTTGACATAGCGAAGGACATCACCCTTCATACCTTGCCAATAGTAACTTCTGCGAATTGCATTGATGGTTTTGGCATAACCTGGATGTCCTGAAGTTGGGCCATCATGTGCTTCATATAGGATAGCATTCCTTAGGGTAAAATCCTTAGGTATGCATAGTCGATTCCTATAGTAAATTTTCCCATCTTCTAAGGAGTAATGTAGAGGTTTAGGCTGATTTGATGATATCCTCTCTTCACGTAGGATACTAGCAAGCATCTGGTAATCTTCATCTCTGACAGCAGCATAGGAGACCTTGTCTAAAATAGGGTTGTTAGCCATGGAAATTGCCCCCAGAAAAGCTTTACGGCTTAGGGCATCTGCCACAACATTATCCTTACCTGGTCTAAATTTAATATCAAAATCATATTCGTGCATGAGCTCTTTCCATCTCCTCTGTCTCATGTTAAGGTTAGGTTGGGTAAAAATCCACTTAAGACTCTTGTGATCTGTTACCAACTGGAATTTGCGTCCCAATAGATAATGTCTCCATAGCTTGAGAGCATGAATAACTGCTAGCAATTCTAAATCATGTGTAGCATAATTCACTTCATGAATCCTAAGCTTCCGAGAAGTATAAGCTACAGGCCTTCCTTCTTGAGTAAGGACTCCTCCTAATGCAAGGTTACTAGCATCTGTGATCACCTCGAATTCTTGGGTGAAGTCTGGAAGTTTTAAGAGAGGTTCTGAAGCAAGATACTCCTTAAGCTGTTTGAAGCAAGATTCATGTTTTTCTTCCCAAAGTATCGTTGCTCCTTTCTTTAGCAAGTCGGTTAGTGGTGCAGCTTTAAGAGCATAGTCCTTTACAAAGATCCTGTACCACCCTGTGATACCTAAGAACCCTCTAACTTCAGTTTGTGAAGTGGGTTGAGGCGATTCCACAATATCTTTCACTTTGTCAGGGTCAACAGAGACTCCTTCAGGTGAAATGATAAACCCTAAGTAACAGACCTTAGGGGTAAAGAAGGTACATTTGCTTTTCTTTGCATACAGCTTATTTCGACGTAAAAACTCTAACACTTTCCTAACATGTCCTTCATGCTCTTCCTCTAATTTGGAATAAATTAAGATATCGTCAAAGAATACTAGGAAAAAATCATCCAAGAATTCTCTAAAGATATCGTGCATCAGACGATTGAAAGTTGCAGGAGCATTCGTAAGTCCGAAAGCCATCACTGTAAATTCGTAATGACCATAACGAGTGTTGAAAGCTGTTTTGGAGATATCAGCCTCCTGAGTTCGAATTTGATGATAGCCAGATCGAAGATCGATCTTTGTGAATATTTTGGCTCCATGTAATCTGTCCAGCATCTCATCGATACAAGGAATTGGATATTTATTCTTGATGGTAACCTGATTTAAGCCCCTATAATCTATGCAAAGTCGAAGAGAGCCATCCTTTTTCTTTTGGAAGAGAACAGGTGTACCCCATGGAGATGTACTAGGTCGGATAAACCCTTGCACAATCAACTGCTTGAGCTGCTCCTTGAGTTCTATAGCCTCTGGAAGTGACATCTTGTACGGCGCTCTTGAGATTGGTTCACTACCTGGAAAAATTTTGATTTCATGGTCTACCTCCCTAGGTGGTTGTAGTTCAGAAAGTTCATTGGGGAAAACATCCGAAAATTCTTCTAGCCACATTGGTTCAGGGTTGGAAGAAGATTTTTCTACTTTGTTTAGCTTGACTACAAAAATTTGTTGACCCTTGTGTAACCCTTTCAAAAGACGATTAGCTTTGACCAAGTAAGCTTTTGGTCGTCCATTCTGGCCTTGAATAGTGACTTCTTGACCTAGGTTGTCCACAAAAGTAACACTTCCTTGGGCACAATGGATATTGGCATTATGACTGGCTAACCAATCCATTCCAAGAATTCCGTCATAGATTCCTATGGGTAACGTTCGAAAAGTAGCAGAAGTAGAGTATTCTCCCAACTTGAAATCTATTTTGCCCACAGTGTACTGAGATAACACCTCCTTTCCATTGGCTAATTCAACTCTCATCTTTCTTGTAGGATGTTGATTAAGTCCTAACCTCCTTAAACATTTAGGTGACAAGAAAGAATGAGTACTACCACAATCAATAAGAAGCTCAAATTTTTCACCTTGGTGATTTGCAGGTGTTTGAATGACAACATATTGTTGTCTTGCTCTTGGGTTATCAATTGCAGCATGTAGAGTTGCTCTTTCCTCTTGTTCTTCTCCCAATGTTGGTTCTCCTATGATAGCATTGACTCTGGCAGCCATTTCGCGCCCTCGACCTCGTCCTCCATTTCTTCCTCCACGATTTATTATTTGGCCTCGTCCTCTAGCTCGATTAGGTGTATTTGTTGCGGAGACTCTCCTCGGACATATATTCCTAAAATGTCCTAGCTCGTTGCATTCATAGCATCTAAGATCTGCATTTTGAGCTCCATTTTCTGAAGCTGCAACTATTGGATGAGTTTGGTGAACTGGGTAAACTTGCCTTTGGTTCCACATCATAGGCCGTCCTCTCCTTCCAGCATTCCTTAAATTTCCATTTCGTACCCTTTGAGAGTTTGACATCTCTTTAGCTAAGGGTTTAGCTCTTAAAAGAGCATCTTGCAAATTTTCAGGCCTCATAGCTTCTAGACGTGTATTTAAAGGAGAATTTAGCCCTTGGCAGAAACGGGCTACTTGTTGATCTGCGGTCATTGGCGGAGCATAGCGCCTAAGAGTTACAAATTTGGAGTAGTATTCTTCCATTGTAAGATGAAACTGACGTAAGTTGAAGAATTCATTCATCTTAAGGGATTCGTGTGCAGGTGGAAGATAACGTCCTTTGACAGCATACTTAATGTCTTCCCAAGTTTGAGTGTTTTGAGCTACTTGATTATCTTTGCAGTGTTGTTTCCACCAAAGCTTGGCATCCCCCGTGAGACGAAACATAGCCAACATTTCCTGGTTATCGGAATTAGTACTAGCAGCAACAAAATAATCCTCCATCTCTTCGAGCCACACTTCAGCATCGCGCTCAACTAGGGCTCCTTCCCCTTTGAAAGAGGGAAGTTTAGCTTGCTTGAGAAGTAGCTTTTTCTCTTGAAGAGATGTATACACCGCACTTTGTGCAATATAGATTAAGTGAAACTTTATTGGATACTCTAACTTTAATCCACTTTAAGGCAAGACTTGATCAGACAATAATACAAACAAAAGATAATATTAATCCAACTTTATTTATATACACATTATTTACTACCAACGTTGGTAGTCTTTAAGTACAACGATTGTAATGTCTCTATATTTTGAGTTTAGTGACTACAAAAGGATAGGCTAAAGGATCAAAATAATAAGTTTCCTTTGACCCTTGAAATCTACGAGATACACATATGGGTCCAATCCTACCACCATGGATAACTTTTGTAACTTGGTTATAGACCCATTGAGTCTGAGATATCTTTTCTCCTCCCAAGGTAATGGTAGCATCTGGATTCTTAGTACCAATGAAAAGATACACTTCGATGACTTTTAACTCCTCTGCCCAATGAAGTTTCTTAAGATTGGTATCCATGCACCATATCTTGTCAGCATTGATGGTATAAATTCCTCCAGATGGACTCCAGTTGATACCCCATCCTCTATGCACCCTTGGAATCGGTGGTGCAAACACCCTATCCAAAATCATCATCACCCTTTTTCGAAACTGATAATTTGGTGATTGGCATGCATTTTCAAACATGATGCTGAACACCTGGAATTTCTGGTAGGCTGAATGAACATCTTCCTGTACCAGGAAAGTTCAGTCTTCAATACCATATAAAAACTCAAAACAATTTTTCTAGGTTCTTCTATTATTTCAAACATTCGCATCCTTCAATATCCAAACATCAATCTGAAAATCTCCCCAAGCTTTAACCTAGGCTCTGATACCAGTGTGAAGTCCCTGCCCCTAGTCGAGAGGAGCGGAATACCTTTGATAGGTCTCCAATCCTGATAAGGAAAAACCAACGGACATTGCCTTAGCTACTACGTAGCCACGGGCATGAACCGTTAGTGAAGGATTGGTCCTATCTCGCTATGGCGGAGCGTGACCACCATAACCCTATCTAAAAACTATCTATAATCAATTATACCTAAAAGTATAAATCTTAGAGTGGCCAACCTGTGCGCTTTTTTCTCCATGTTTCAGAAGCACAGCCGCCAAGGATTGTCTCTTTTAAGATTTATGACTAAAAAAAAATTCTAGCGTTGGAAAGTTACCCGACTCATCGGGTCCACCCGTCCATAGAATGATACCGTCGGGGTATCATTCTCCCACTTTCCACACCACACTCACCCTTCTTTTGTTATCTAATTACTACCACACTGTTTAAACATACACGTTCCTTTACTTTATTTATGATACTGATTCGTTAAAACAGCCCTTCAAACAGTATTACAAACAATTGTCAAACAAGAAGTCGTCCAATTTTAAACCAACAACCCTTGGATTAGGTTCACTCAAGAATCTCTACTAGCGCTATTATGTCCGATCGGTGTATACATTATTCATAAAAACCCTTGTCCTCATGAGCGTCCCATACCGCTCGGCAAGTACTCGTTGTGCTAATCTGGACGTACTCCCGTCACAGCAACAATGGTGCCAATCTGGGCGTCATCCTCACGCCACGACAAAACAAAACCGCAGTATCCAGCTGGGCTAATCTGGGTGTACTCCCACCACAGCATCAGCGGTGCCATCTTGGGCGTCATCTCATGCCTCGGCAACTGCCACATAATACCAGCGCTAATAAGTAGAGAGACTTGAGAGAAACCATACCGAAGGTTTTGGACAAACATTCTTTCCTATAGCAACCAGTTTAACCAGACAATCTTTCCTACTTGTCAAACATATGACGAGTTTCTTGGGGTTAAGCCCCGTGGTTTCGGTCCGTGTTTTGTTTTCATAAGGTAAATAATATATTCCTATGGTCTCGTATATGCAATGATGCATAACTTAAAACTGCAATACTAACCTGTACCATAGCTCCGATTGATCCGATTGGTGGAGACATAGCATTTTCCGCAGGGATTCCACCGTTACTTGTACCAGCTTCATAATCATTAGCGCCTTGGGTTCGAGCACGCTTTGGAGCCTTGTTTTTTTTACTACACTTATGTTATACACTTAGAACTTTAAATTGGTCAATTTCCCTAGTAATCTCCTTGTTTTCAAAGAGAGTCTATAATTTGAACCCTCGCCAACTCGGATTCACACTTAGTTTTGTTGTTCTACATCTAATTTCTATACATCAAATATTTGCTAATCTTAATTAATCAAAAATTAAGTGTGTAAATTACGAGTGAAAGTTTAGGAATGCATTACTTTTATGCATGACATTTCTAATCCAATTCTAACTTCAATTTCTATACTTCAACTAAATCAATTTTTAGTATTATTAAAAATTCAATTTAACCTAATTGATAATAACATTGGTGAATGAGAATTTCATCATGTATAATAAGAATATGATGAGTTCTCTTATGTATTAACTTTCAATTAACTATACATAAGTTAATAGTGAAGATCTACTAACTAGAGAGAGTAGATATACTTAAAGAGATTGGAGTAAAAGAAAACATACACACACATCTTTTCTAAATTTAATTGAATCTTACTAATCCATTAGAAAGATTAGAGTAAAGGAGAACACACACACATACGTTTCTAAAGCTAATTGAATCTCACCAATCTATTAGAGAGATTAGAGTAAAAGATAACACACACACACACATATCCTTCTTAAAGCTAATTGAATCTTACTAATCTATTCGAAGATTAGAGTAATAATAGATAGCACACACACACACATAACTAATTGAATCTTACTAATCTATTAGAGAGATTAGAGTAAGAGATAGCGCACACACACACACATAACTAATTGAATCTTACTAATCCATTAGAGATTAGAGTAAGAGATAGCACACATACACATAGCTAATTGAATCTTACTAATCTATTAGAGAGATTAGAGTAAAAGATAGCACACACACACACACACATCTAATTGAATCTTACTAATCTATTAGAGATTAGAGTAAGAGATAGCACACATACACATAACTAATTGAATCTTACTAATCTATTAGAGATTAGAGTAATAGATAGCACACACACACACATAACTGATTGAATCTTACTAATCTATTAGAGAGATTAGAGTAAGAGATAGCAGACATACACGCATATCCTTCTTAAAAATAATTGAATGCTCAATTAATACACACCTTATTAGTCCACTAGAGTTTTTGCTCTCTTAGTGGTTTGTGGACGCCTTCTCTCTAAGAGAAGTGGCAGCACTTCGTGAGCGCTATAGAGGCAATCTCTATGCCCAAAGTGTGAGCATGGATGCTCTATTTATAGCAGAAAGAAAAACGTCCACCATTTCTCATCCCTATGTATTCTTTTGTCTTCATAATTATTTGATTTATTTCCTTGATGATAATTTACTTTACATTTTTAAGTTAAACTTTACAGTCTTATATTAACTTTACAGTAGTAAAAGAAAATTCTACAATCAGTAAATAAGTCTTGCAATAAGTTAGTTAGTGATTCATATAGCTAAACATGTCAGAATTTTGTAGCGTAAATTTTAAATTCTAGGTTTTCTCAACCTACGATTCATAATTTGAACTTGAATATCTTAAATAATGAGTGATGGTAAAAAAATTCAATTGCGTAATAGAACTTGTGTGAAATTTGAAAGTAGAGACCTTACAGTTGGAGATTGGGTAATGCTTTACAATTCCATGTTGGGTCCTCATCCTAGTAAGTTGAATTTGAGATACAAAGGACCTTATCTGATTCTTCAGGATTTGGGTCAAGGTACATTTATTGTGGCTACTGTATTTGGAACTAAAGTGGACAAGCGTGTGAATATTTTCAGGTTAAAAAATTTTCAAGGGAAGCCACCTCATCTAGATTGTCTTACATCTACTGTTGTAGTTAGTGCTTTTCGTGAAGTTTTTGGGTTCTTGCATAATCCGATGGAGCAGGTTATTGTTGAGACTTTTTTAGAAAGTACTATTTTCCATTGGGGGTAATGTGGGTTACAAGAAGTCATAATTCTCCATAAGTGTGAGTCTTATGATCTCAGAGCTTTTGAATCTTTGCTCAACTTTTTGAAACTTATAGCTCAGAGGTTCTGGGTTGGATTTTGCTGGCTCAAACTTTGCTGGATAAAAATTGTTGCATCGGATATCTTTTAATTGGATATTATAAATGTGTGGATTTGAAATGTGGCCTTGAGTTGCGTGCATATTATTTCCACTAAGTGCTATTATGAAAGTGAGAAAAGGGTCACTCACCTCACTTACTTGGAAGTGCAGGAATGTTTGTGTGAGTAATTGCATCAACTTGTCTTACATGTATATCTTGCATGCCTTTAAAATCTCTTCGCCCTCCACACATTCCACAATGCCGACAAAAGCCAAGACAGTTCCAGCCATGAAGCCTCCACCTAATAATGATCAAGGGGAATCCTCAAAGCTGCAACAAAGAAGAAGGGGAGTCACTATGAGGGTCGACATCTTAGACCCTGAGGATGAGGTCGAGGTGTTTCCTGAAGAAGAAACAGATCCATTGTCGTCAAGCAAGATGCTTCAAAGCTTGATGGAACCCTTTACAGATTTCAAGGTGGAGATAGATTGCCAGGTTGATCGGAATGTGAAATGGTTGAAGACTATAGGGTTGTATGATTTTTCTTTCTTGCCTTGGGTTGAATGGAAGGCCAACATATATGCAAAAACATAGATGGAGTTATTGAGAAAAAACGAGAGGAGTAATTTCAAAAAATCTCACTTTATGCCCTGAGGTAATTGCTGCAATCTTTCAATTACCTCTTACTTTTGTTACTGTAGTACCTAAATGCTCAGATGATGCTTTGAAGAAATAGTTTGGTCCCAGAGAAGGAGGATGGCAGTATTATATGCTTAAGAATGTTGACTACAACAAAAGGGAGCAGCTTAAACTGTTTTTGGAAAGACTATGTTTTCTGGCAAAGTATGATTACATGTCCAAGAATAATTTTGCACCTTTAATATTTGCAAAAAGTGGAGGAAAAGTGAGTTGGGCCCATTAGGTCTATGACAGAACTCATGCTGAGATTTTCAGTCTGACAAGAGAAAGACTCAATCTAACAACATGTTATTTGCATTATTTTCTTTTTCCTTGAAGGTGGATGAAGGGGAAGTTCCTGTGCCTAGCATTACTCCAATCCTTAAGTTAGATCAGGTGCATGATCTGAGAAAACAATCTAAGAAATTAGATGTGTTTATAGACAATTCAGAGAAATTAAAGACTTTTCAAGATTTGGTGTCAGTTCGTTACTCTGAACAAGAGGCTAAGCAGGTTTTAGTTAGTCCATGAGTATAGGCCAATATTGGGAGATTTACTAATGTTCACACAAAAGCTAATTGTGGATGCACAAACCCTTGTTAAACTGATTGAAAAAACTTCCACTATGCCTAAGAAAAAGAAGTTGAACGCTACTGTTCATGATGTAGCCAAATCCTTTCCTGGAGTTGGGCCAAGCACTTCAAGTAAACCTGAAGTTGGTATTTTTGATGCATCTACAACTATGAAAATGCTATAGGCTTTGTAGGGTTTTGTTAGTCACTAGTAGCATCAAATGTAGGTGCAAGTGCAAAGTGTAGCTAGCTCGGGAGTATCTAAATTTTTGTTGTAGGAGCATACAAATTTAGCAAATGCGTTGAACCTAGAATTGGCAAAGGTGAAAGTGAAACATCAGAAAGATTTGTAGAACCAATTACTACTGCATCAAAATGAAGTAGAAAAGGTAAAGATGTCCTTGGGTATGTTTTATGAGTGGACGAGGGATTTAGAAGCAAGGGTAAATTCCGAATTGGATCAGATAGTTGCTAGAAATACAAATTTCCAGGTTGAAAGTGAGATGTTGCAATAGAGATTGAAACGTTTGGAGGAGTTGGAAAAACAGGTACTAGCCCATGAAGATATAAGTGTCAATGGAGTTCTTATGGATGAAGGAGATCTGCATGTTTTAAGACAACAATTGGTAGAAGGAATGCAGGATGTATGGAAGGTTATGAGAGAGACATTGACTTCTATAGTCAAACATCCCTATGAAGTTTTAAAAGCTAGTTTTGTGAGTGCTTATGAAGCTAATCTAATGTAGGAAGTACAACAATTGAAGAGAGAAAGAGAGATTTAATTAAATCAATTGTAGGAGTATAGAGCAAAGGAATTGCAAAAGCATGAAGCACATTACCTAAGTCAAGTTCTGAGAAGAGAGAATTGGTTGATGCATCTATCCAAACTTTAAAGACATATATTAAAGTTCAAAAGTCAAATGTTGAGGATGAGGATTCAATGGAGATTGCACTTGATTAGGTGTTTGAAGCTATTGAGGATGCTCAAGTACAGAATATGATTGATGTTTTGGATGTTAATGTTGTGTTGGAGTCAGTATTTGAAATCAAGTCTCAAAATGTTGTAAACCCAGATTCTATATTCTAGGGTGGTACAATATCAATTTCTTTTTGTCTATCTCTTTTTTTATCAAAACACTATATTAGAGACTTTGAGACTTTAGAGCCAATTTGGGAATCACAAATGTATTGAAATTTGGCCATATGGACAAATCTCAATCTACTTTTTAACGAAAAATCCTTCCACAAGATAGTACTTGGAAATATCTTCCAAGTCATGCCCTCAAAACTTTGGCTAATATTTGGCCATGTGGTCAGATCTAAAGATCATTTTTAAAGTGCAAGTTGGGAAATTCCCATATTCACTAAATTGGTGTTTCAAGGGATATGTGGTTCTGAATTGGATTTCTCAGAAATCCAACTCGAAGATGTGCCATGTGTTGACAAGCACACTAGTATGTCAGTTATTTGGTCAATCGGATATGGTATGATGGTTAGTCGGATATCCTTCTGTCAAATTGTAGTGGACTTGGATTGTGATAAATTGGATATTTATAGCTAGTTTGTATTCCAAGACTTGGGTTGTTATAACCACATTCTGGTGGAGAAGTTCATACGCTTACCCTAGGCTTTGTATGGATTCGACTGTGATTTATGAATTTGTAGTTCTCTTCTTGATGGATATACTCGTTCTCAGTTCTGGTTTTAGTGACTCTCTTGCTCTTTCTAGTCTAGTCTGTGTGCTTCCTTGGTGAGTTTGATTGTAGTCTTGAACTCTGCAAGGCTATGGAGTAGTTGTGTAGCTTACTTTTCTCTGTGTTGATGAACCACAACACTAGTTAGACTGAAATAGTCAATCAAGTTCTAGAAGATACGCTACAAGCATATGTTAGCAAAATGAAATGAGATTGGGAAGATTACATATCCATTCTAAAAAATGATTACAATAGTTCTAAGAATGTGATTACTAAGTTCAATCCCTTTATGCCTATCTATGGTCTTCAACCCTGTTCATTGGTTGCAATGGGGTTGGCGACTGATAAATTACAGCAAGCTAAGGACTTCTTGTAGGGAGATCACATGGATATGCTAAAAGTTACTCGTGAAAATATTCAACAAGCAAAGGATCGGTTTAACACTAGTTTTGTAATTGGACACTGAGACACTAAAGTGTCTTGTTTTTCTACCATGTTTTGTTGAATTCGTTTGTCAAGCTAGAAAGAAGTTTTTTGCACATTACTTCTACCATAGATTGGTTATGAGGGAAAGAAAACACTGGATTTTTCTCCATATCAAAATACAATCTGTATGGAGAGAATTCTCGTAAGTTCTAAGACATAAATTTTAGTAAAATTTCAAGCTGTTTTGCCAAAAAAATAATAAAATTATTATATCTTTTTGTAGAGATGGCCTTTTTTATGCTTATAAAAGCCAAGTGTTATCATTTAGTGTTTCAAAACAATGGAATGCACTTCAAAGATAAGTTTTCAAGTTACATGTTAGCTATAGACATAATTTCATACTTGAGCACGTGCGGAATAAGAGCATAATTTTGGTCTTCCAAAGGTTCCCTCATGAAATTGGTACTATTCTAGTGCAATTTGACAACTACAAATGAGTTTATATGTTTAAACCAAGAAACTATGTATTTTTTGGGCTCCCTAACTCAAGTAAATCTTGTTGCTTGAACCCTATCTTGAATTCTTTATCGTGCAAATACTCTTTAAAATCTTGAGCTCTCCATAATAACATTGAAACCAAGGTTTTAAGCACCCCAATTGTGTATGTACCACGTACTTTGATACATTTAGTTAATCTACATGGAAAGCTTGATATTATTTGAGGTTTTGAATGCTTATGTCTCAAGAATGAAAATATGAAACTTTTCTCTTATGCAGTTTTGAATATTTAAAATGATCCAATACTTGTTGCATACCAAAGCCCTTCTACTTGCCACCTTCAGTGCTCAATGGAAAGGGCAAGCAAAGTATCCCTTTCTAAACCTCATAAATACATCAGAAACATATTTTTCTTTGTATACAACAATATGCTTGAAATGACCATATCAAACACATGGAACTTTCCATTATTTTATATACTCCAAAGTCAATTTTTCTGCACATGAAACTTTCAATTATCTATAGAAAAATTGTGGAAGAGTCACCTAAAATTTTCTATAGGGTCGCTCCATTTTTTCTTGAGCTTATAAAGGCAATTTCTTTAAAGCGTTGTCAGGAGTTTTTTGGAGCAAGGAATTGCGCATATGTACATATCCATGCATGGTGCATCAAATAAATAATTGCCCATTTTCTAGAGCCAGGTGGTTACGTGGGGCCCACATGTGTACAGGTAGGACAAGGTGTACATAGTGCATCGATTTTCACTATCACCAGTACCAATGTGTTTTTTCTACAATAATGAGGAGTTGGTAGCGCGTAAAACTTCTCGAGGAAGCTATCCGCGGGCCGACGACATGAGGTAAGCAGGTGCGTCAGATGGCATCTAGTGGCGTCAAGACGTCGAATGGGGTCAGTACTTGCACGCGGAGAAGTACGAACACGACGTGGGTGTTTTCTTGTGATACTTATGCAGAAAGGTCATCATGAGGACCAATTTTTGGGGCCACTTCATGTGGTTTCGGGATGCATTATTGAGAAAAGCTGAGTGCCAGGTGTGCGGATGATGCAAAAAGGTGACAACTATGCATTGCGAGGTCAGTTTTTTGCATGTTCAGGGTCCGTTTGAGGTCATCTAAAAGGCCAAGGGTGCCCAAGTAATAAAGCTAAGTGTGGGAACTGAAAAAGCTGAGAGAAGACCAGAAAAAACGTGGAGAAGAGAGGAGGAACAGCCGCAGGTGTGTTTTTGGGGTTTTTGGAGTCCGTTTTGGCCGTAAACTGCTCATTCGAGGTCGGATTTGAGCACTTTGACATTGTAGACTGGGGTTTTGGGCCATTCCGGATGCGATGGCACTGTCCTTTTTGCCAAAATTTCTCACTCTTATTCTGCTGTTTTGGTTGTGTAAGTTTCTCCCATGAGCGAAGCTTCTGCTCCAATTTGTGATTGTATCTGGTACATTTTACCCATACTGTGTGAGCTATTTGCACCATTGGTGTTGGTCCAAGCTCATTTGTATCTAAATATCAGAAGTTCTCCTCTTTTGAGATGAGTTTTTGGGTGTGTGTGTGTGTGTGTGTGTGTGTGTGGAGTGGGCAAGTGGATAGTCTCTCTCCTTTCACATCATCGGTGTGTTCCCTGTCTCGGCCAGGTGGGTTGTATAAGCCGAGTGGTGCCCCATAGCGTGTGTGTGTGTCTTCCCAAGAGTGTGTGTCGGGTCGTTATAGAGGCGTTCTTTGTGTTTTCATCCCGCTCACAGCGTCAAATCGCAGTCTTACGAGGGTCAACTTGATGAGTATATTTCTTGATCATGATAGATTCTAAAATGCAAGGTTATATTTTTAAAAGATCCTATAACTAACATATTTAAGCATATCAAGAGGGTTTTCTTAAATAAACCGTTTAATGCAAGTAGCATTTAATTTAAATTTGTTAAAAAAGGACAATTAAAGTGTCCTGTTTTGGTACCAAACTAGTGTTAAGAAGTATGCTTATGAGAAAAGAGAGTAGTCACTTTCAAGGAAGGTGACTTCATTTTCTTATGCGTACCAAAAAATTTAGAAATTCTTAAGACTAGGCCTTTGCCAAAATTTTCTCCCAATTTTGTGGACTTTTTTAGATCCTCAAGAGAGTGAGTTCTTTGACATATAAGATATAGCTTCTAGCTAATACTCAAGGCTTATTATGGAATGACAGTGTCATTGATCAAGGAGTCCGTATTGACTACATTGAACCTCCAAGTTTATCGCATGAATCTATGATAAGTTTTCTTAAGTTACACACATGGCATCATGTTCACTGTCAACAAGCAAGTGGAAAGATCGAGCTGAGAAAGGTGCCATGTAGGAAAACATCAATTTTATTAAGAGAAGGTTTCCCACTTTTGTTTTTGAGGATGAAAGATCTTCCTTAAGAGGGGAATAATGTCAGGACATAGGTCTTGTGAACATCCTGGGCAGAGTCTATGGATACTTCAAACAAGGGTGGCTACGATCCCTATGACAAATCTCTACCACATGACAAGCATGCGATTAATGGTTCTCTTGGGCCAAGGGCTATGTAGGAAGATGGTTAGGTGGAGAATGGCACAAGATGTTTGTTTCCCTCTGGTCTTATAGTAGTAGCTAGGCAGGTGGTGATTGATAAACTGTAGTGGTTTGAAGGCCAAGAGTATTCAGGGTATTGATAGGATCTTGACAAGAGTGAATTCAAGGGTGGTGGAAACTCTGAAGCTAGGGAGGTCAAGTGGTGTGTGCTATAATATGAAGCGAGGAGTAGATGGAAACCCTATAGCATGTGGGAAAATGGGAAGCAAGGGAGGATGTGGGCCCTTAGGGTGACTGTGAGGTAGTGTGGAAGCATTGGTGGTACCTTGTCCACACATTCACCTCCTCAATCACATGAGTGTTGGGTCCACAAGGACTCATCTGAGTGCCTACTAGAGATGAGTAACTCAGAGCAATGTGATCACTCTTTAGATGTAGATGGTGAAGGGGATGGTTAATGTGGCTTGCAAGTACAATGGTGGTAAGGTGAAGGGGATGGATGGAGTGACATGTGGGATGGTGAAGGGGAAGGTTTGTGTGACAGGCCATTGCTTTGAGTCGGTGCAGGGTGAATCTCTTCATGCGATATCCTCCACTCAAGTGACATAGATGCTAAGAAGTGCTTCACATCCCCTAGCCATAGCTTCCCATGTGTGAACAATGAAAAATGTGCAAAAAATAAAGAAACAAAAGGACGGTGCATGAATGACAACTAGCCTCCATAATGAGCAAGTAAATTTAAAGTTTAAAACAATTTTTCTTCAAATCTTAAAAAACTATCACAAATTTTAGTTGCATCAACATTTTACACTCATTATTCAAGCTAAAACTTGCAAAAAGGAAAATATATGCTTTCATTGCAAATGTTAGTTGTAATGAGATATGACTCATTTCACAAAAACTATCTTTGAATCTTCCTCCAAGTTGTCCTTTGCATTTTTGTCTCCATTTTTTTTGTGCATTTTCTAGCACACTCATTGCTATCTTTGCATCTTTCTGTGTGTTTAGGTTTGCATTTTTTTGTGTTTTTTAATTTGTTTTTGCAATTAGGATATTGTAGCCCTTGTAGACTCATGCATTTTGGGGACTACCTCAATGACATACAACTACCTCCATTGTTTTCAAAGTCTTGGGGGATAGAAAATAACGTGAAGAAGAGAAACAATTTTGCATGAGATAATGAGTGCAGAGACGTCGCAAGTACTCACAAAAAGATATAATGATGTACTAGTTTACAATGCTTGGGTAGGATGAATGTGTCTCAAAAATCGACCCATATTTTTGTTAAGTCGAGCTCAAGAAATCTCGACTCTCCTCTATGCATAGTAGCAGTGAATGACCCTCCTTCTTTATCTTGAACCATCGCACATCAAACAACTCCACTTTAAATCCTTTTTAATCCACCTTCAAAAAACATAATTGAACTATTGAATATTAATTCTCTATGTAGGATTAGTAATTACATGATTATTGGATTATATTGTGGTGTGTGATTAAACTGGCTTGTTGTGAACCCACATCATGTAGCCTTGTGTGCCAAGATCCATTGGCTGGTTAGTTGTAGCTTCCTTCATAGTATAAACGGGTGCTTGTGAAAGTGCAAGGCACGTTGAATTTGATTTTGTTTTTGTCCACTTATGAGCACATGAGAATAGAAAGTTATTGCTTGAGTGTTACTTTCCCAGTTCTTGGGTGCTTACTCTAATCCAAGAAATGGTGTTTTCACTTGACACATGCTAAGCTTCATTTCATGTCCTTCATTTGTTTTTATCTCTTGTGCTGATCGGTGTAATTTCCCACTTCCATGGCCTGGAACAATAAGCTAGGCATTGACTAGCTACTTCATGTTGACAATGGTGTAATTGCTCCCTTCCATGGCTTGGAACAATTAGCTAGGCACTGACTAGCAACTTCTTGTTGGAGCAATTAGCTAGGCACTAACTAGCTACTTCTTGTTGGAGCAATTAGCTAGGCACAAACTAGCTACTTCACGTTGACAATGGTTGTAGCTGCTGCTCATGCACACTTGTTCACCATACTACTGCAAGAAATTTCTTTGCCTTCAAAAGGCCACAATTTATACTCTCACTAATGTGGATCATTTCTAGTTTAGAGTCATTGTGCGTGACAATCTGTTGCTACTTGACACCCCTAGTTATGTCGATCGCCACAATGCCCCTATAATAACATTAGTTTTTCTCCAAATTGTTAAGCCCCTAATTTCCTTTGTAAACTCTCTTCTCAATCTTGCAACAATAGCACAAGTCAAGTTGTCTATGGAGACAAGCTACATATTTCTAGTGCACGCGTTGCTTTCATAGTCAATGAGAACCCTCATGTCCCCCTCAATACCCATGACCTCAAAAGTACCAAAAAGAAGAATCCTCTATAGATGGTCCAAACCAGTCCTTAGATGGGTGCCTCGCATGAGAGGAGTTCATCGAAGGTGTTCAAGTTGCTTGGTGGAGTTACCACCAATTATCCTCCACTAAATAACTGTTTTGATCAACCAAATCCTAGTCCTAACACCTGTAAATTAGAGTCACTAACTCCATTTTGGGCTCTTGGTCTTGCTCTCTCTCAACATTTCTAGTTAGCATCTCAGCTTAGGAACCTAGGAGAGCTTAAGACATTTGGATGTGAACCCTCTAGGGACCCTTTGGTATTAAGGTTATAATTAGAGGTCAGCCAATTGGAAGAGGGTGGTGGACACACTCTATACCCTCAAAAAAGTACGGGGACAAGGTAGCCTTGCACCTCTTAATGGCCTCTTACCTAGCGAGAAGGTAAGGGAAGTGGCTAGGGGAAAGGGATGGGGGGGGGGGAGACCACTTTGACCTCTTTTCCCTTACTTTTTTTCTCGGATTAAAAAACACACTAAAAATGTAAAATTTTCAAAAAAAAAAGTCAAAGCTCATATTTTGTCTGCTTAAGAGCTGCCTAAACCTATTTTATGGTCAAAAAAGTATTTTTTGGCCTTTAAAAGTAAAAACGTGCACTTAAAAACCCGAAAAAATAAAAATTTCAAAAATAATTCAAAACATCACTTTGCACCCTCCAAATTCTCCCCAAACCTATTCTAAGAAATTGATTTTCTCTCTCTAGCAAACCTTTTTGAAAGCTCTTGATTACTGCAACAACCACATGCACCCTGTAGTCACACATTCTCTCTCTACTAGATTTCTTCCATCTCCATTGTAGCACCAAGAAAGATCCTCCTCCTTCTCTTCCCCCTATCAACCACATACTTCACACCAAGCTAGCTCCTCCCTCTTCTCTCACCTCCGCTGCAACATGAAACAAGATCCTCCTCCTCTTCCTCCTACTTTCATTCACTCATGCTACATGGAGACCTATACTCTTGAAGGTAGAAAAAGGATGGGCTCAAAAAACATGTACGCCACAACAATAGGAGGTGTAAGTGGTGAGTGGGAATTGCAAGGGTTCAACTTTAACATAATGATAGAATGGTAACAAAAGTATCCTTGTAGCTTACATTTAGATCTTGATAGCATCTCCAGCTCTAACTTTATCATGCTAAAGACAAACAATCTCTTTATGGCTTTGTACACCCTAGGGATTCACACCTATATCAACAAAAGTAAGCAAAGTTTCTCATACCATTAGGGTGTGATATTTTGTTGGTGGCTTTGGTACACCATCTAGGGTTGCATAGCATGTGATTGAGTCTTACAATGTGCAAGTAAGACGCACTATGTATGGAGATTTGTCCAAGATTCTCCTTCTAGTTTCTTTTTTGCATAATTTTCACTAGATTATTAGAATGATATCATTTTATACTTTGTCCCTTTGTGATAAAAAATTTGGTGCTTACTACATAGTCAACTTGTTTTGAGGGGAGAGATGCAAGCAAACATGTGCAGAGATGGTCTTGGTTTGTGTGAGGAATCTTCAATCTCTCCATTGCAATACCAAGCACCACATCTCCTTATTCCATCAACATTGTAGTACTCAATGCCACAATAGTAAAGGTGTAGATAGTGAGTAGCTACCACAAGAGTACCTTAAATGTGCTTTGATTTTCAAGGTGGAGGATGACCAAAACTTGCCAAGAATATCATTTCCTTGTATAGCTATCCCACATGTCTCTCAAGAATGCCTTGTTATTCCTAATGCCCCTTAATCTCTTTAATTGAAGATTCTACATCATGCTGATGATGATGCTATGTACAATGTGTAACACTATAATTAATTTCTTATTTCCAAGTCTTGTCTTTATTGTGAAGATCAATTCTATGTTTGACACTTTATTTGGTTTGTAACAAGGTATGTGCACCATTGGTGTAGATCTTTTCAAGCAAAAAGTGCTTCTGTTTGCGGGTTGCCACGACGGACGTCCATAGCATAGCTCTCAAGCATCAACATATTTATCAATACAAGGGAAGCAACCAAGATGAGGCATGGAAACTCACTAGGGTGTCATTCCTAATAAAGTGAACTCGATGAAATGCATCTACTCACTCTACAAGCAAATCAAACACACTATCGCCAAGTAATCTGACTATGTCCTTCTACACAGCTCTATAGTCGTCACACCCGTTTACCATGCAAACCTATTCGGAATCGCACGAAACTTGAAGAGAAGCTACAGGGGACTATCATGATTGTATCCTATCACTATCATAGCATTCTGAAAAGGTACAAAGATCGCGATCGTTCGTCCCAAAGTCAACAAAATTAGCAAACATGTGATCCTAATGGGTTGTTTTAGGGTCCCTAAAGCCCCTCCTAGGGTCAAAACAACATAAAACACGCATATAGACACTCAAAACCACGATTTAAGGTCTCAAAATCGTAGTTGAAAACCTACACTGAATCTTGAATGATTACACTTAAATGGAAGAGCAAGGTAAGAGGAACACAATGCAATAAACAAATCTGAATTTGGATTACCGTAGCCACAATGGTGAAGATTACAAGTTGGAGCAAGAAAGAGCTCTCAAACGTATGCTGTCTTCTCAGTTTCCCATAAAAAAGATAATATTCAAACTTACAAAAAATGACCTTTATAGTTTAGGTCTTTACAAATGGTTTGTCCGGCCAAAAGCTCCTAAACTTCTAATTGGCTCTCTAATATACAATTGCTCCTAGAAGAATAATCATAAATCTTTTGACAAGTTCTCGGCTTAGAGATGCTTCCTTACAAAAGAATTTCACAAAGGTTTCTCATAAAAATATGATCCTTCTCTGGAAACGGCCGCTTGTCGCTTCGTCCGCCAAACACTCCCCCCTTCCTTATCCTTGCACGCCCTCATGCATGTTCAGTGCTTTGGCCATTGA
Source organism: Adiantum capillus-veneris (assembly GCF_014529385.1). Taxonomy (NCBI): domain Eukaryota; kingdom Viridiplantae; phylum Streptophyta; class Polypodiopsida; order Polypodiales; family Pteridaceae; genus Adiantum; species Adiantum capillus-veneris. Next base: position 78,808,470 of record NC_140946.1, read on the forward strand.
TATGGCTCCAATGAAGAAAGTGTTGCTGAAAAGCTTCTTGTTCGAAGGATAGATTCCAGGGCTTCTTGATGCTGTCTGAATGGATTTTCACTTAATGTGTGTTGGTATGCTACGTACCATGCCTTGAGGTCCTTCTCCATAGGATGGAAAATCCTTGAGTCAATTTTGAAGAATCCTGTGAGACGAAGGCCTCTTTGAATGTCTGCAAGTAGTGTGAGGGCGGGTACATTAGCCTGGAGTACATTGCCATCAAAATGTGTCGTGGCGGTGAATCCTGGAGATTCCAACAGATCCCTCTGTGCCCTTCCAAGAACAGATTCCACATATGATCTTCGCCTTCAGTGTCTTTAAACACCTGGACGCAGGTGATGATCATCCGAGCTATCTTTACTAGCATTTGACAAGCCACGTCGGGGACATCCCGCAGCAAGGTGACTGTCAAATTCAGTGTGTTGACCATGTAGGCTACTTTAGGGGGTGCTCCGCTGTCAACACTAGGTAGTTCAGTTTTTGAGGCCTTGAGCCTTTCCATGTGGCGAAATCCTTCCACGTGCGTCTTCTAGGGACTGGGCAAAAAGTAGGATCTATTTGTATATGCTGAGGAGCATTGTGGTAGTTAGTTAGATCCTATGGCCGTTTGTCCAACCACTTCTGCCTCCACTTTGGGTGGTCGTTGACAAGCATCTAGGCTTCTTCCGCTGTCAGTGCAATGCCTTCGTAACCCCCATCTTTGTTTCACGTGGCAGGGTTGGCTACATCTTTTCCTTCCACAGAATTGCTTCATGGAATAACTGAGGAAATGGTAGGTACTCATGTCCAAACCCTTCCACCTGCTCTTCTGGCTGTAAGTAGAGGCCAGGTCCGCTGACTCCATTATCTTCTTTCATAGAGAATGTACTCCTTTGCTGGTCCCTCTAGAATGTCCTTAATGCTCTCAGTGAGCTCATCTCTAATATCCAGATCTGGATCTGCAAATTCATGCTCCTGTTCCCCTTGGTGTGATGTTTCAGGCAAATCAGGCACTTGTTGTCTGGGAAGCAGTTGAGGTTGACTCTGGGGCTTTGTCTGCTCTGATTTGTTGTTGAAAAATCAGATCTTCTTTTTCCTTCAGTAGCGTGTCACCAATCTGCTTCTGAGTCTCTAATTCGACGCTTGCTTGAGCTAGTTGCTGCTCCAGTTCTTTTATCGTTTTCTCATTTGCCGCCGTTTGGGCCACCATTCCTGATACGAGCAACTGTATTTGAATCTTTTCTTGCTCTAGCTCCGATTTCAGTGCCACTATAGTGCTCACTGTTGTGGCATTGTCCGATGTGGAGACCAATGCTCCAGTAGGTTCCTGGTTTGCCATCAAGGTTGTCTGAGTGCTTTTGACAGTGTCCTGCTTTTCCTTTTCACTCAACACCACATGTTGACACTAGAATTTTCTTTCTAATTCCTTTAAATTTTGTCTGTAATCAAAACCAGCAACAGCCCGGCAGGCTTCGTGGTATTCGATTGCTTCCGTAGGAGGTACAAACTCCTTTTGCGAGGTTGAAGGAGGAGGAGGTGGCGGTTTTTTGTTTGATGGAGAAGGAGGAGGAGGAGGAGATTTGGGCGAGGGAGGAGGTGGTGATTTGGGAGAGGGAGGAGGCGATGATTTAGGCAAGGGAGGAGGCGAGATCGCTTCTTCTCGTACATGCCTCTTTTTGGAGGCATCTTCCCTTCGTTGCGAAGTAGATGCTTTCTCTTTTCTTTTCTTTAAAATCTTGATGATTCTTTGGCGGGTCAGATCCGCCGCCCGTCGTGCTTCCACATTCCTCTCTCTTTGAATATTCTTTAGCTGCTCTGCTTGGTTTGTTTCATCAGCTGCATCTTTTTCCTTCGTTCCTTCAGTGGACTGCGAAGAAATGTCCACTTATGCAGCCTTTTTCTCTGCTTCTAACCTTTGCTTTTCAGCGCGTATGCAAGTTGCACTTTCTATTATTTCTTGCCTTTCCTTCTCGAATCGTCTTTTTTGTGTTTGTTGTGTTGCAGCAGCTCTTGCCTGTCTGTCAGCTCGTAACTTGGTTCTTCTTTCCTCGACTCTTTGTTGGGCTTCTGCATATGCTTTTTGAATGTCTGACTGCGGTACTGCACTTCTCTCCCTCCTTTTTCTGTCCAGCGGCTTTGTGGAGTCTTCCTCCTCGCTTTCTTCAAACTCCGATGGCCCTTTGTCTTTCAACCCTTGAGATTTTCCTTCTTCATCAGTCTCCGTCTTTCCTTCATCACCACTCGAGCTTTTGTTGGAGGCCTTTGCTGAGCGCGATGATGTCGCGCTAGGGGTCGTATTTATTGAATAAGCAACCAGCTTTGCTTTCTGAATTAGGTCCATTTCAGAACTGGCAGCAGCTGGCAGATCTTCAATCATTTCCAAAGCTTGGTATGCTATTCTTGTTAGCATTGGCCCTGCGTTCATGTAGCTTTTGTTTTTTGCCGAGCTTTTCAAATTTGCTTCGACCAAGTTTTCCAAAATGTAAGAACTGTAGTCGCAGCGAATGGTTCTATTTTCTGCTGTCTCTAGAGCCATGACCACGTCAATGTGCTGGATTGGCTCGGTGTAGCGAGGAGGATTTTGTACTCAAAAATGCTGAGAGATCAATCTCATCGGCAATTCCAGCTCTGTATATCATGTCAGTGTATTTGTATTTGTTTCCTTTTGCTTTGACAAATGCCTTCTCATTATCCAATGACTTTGTCTTTGCCAGCAAGTCATGTTGCCCTGGAAGGAAATGCAAAGCTTCGTTGATGATTTCTTTCGTGATCTTTACTTTCACTTTCGATCCATCCTTGTCCGTGAGCATTGCCTGCCCATCATATTGTATAGAGCTCATGAGCTCGTGGGCCCTCATGTAATCTGTTCCCCATGGCTGTAATCTGAAAAAGTGCTCCAAATGCACATCTCGCACTGCCTCTATTACCTCCGGCTTTCGGTGGAGATTCCATATCTCCTATGGCATGATAGTTGTCTTTACCATGTCTCCATCAGCATCCTTAAACTTCAAGATGAATATGTGGGCAGGGATCTGAACTAGTATTTCATCCGTGATGTTAGCCTTTTCATTTGTAGCGAGCTTCTCCACTTCATATGGTGCTGCTGTCCACTGCCTTTCTTTCTTTTGGCGAGGCATTCTGTGTCAGTAGAATCACAAGCTGTCAGGATTTTCCTTTCGCAATCAATCGCATTTAGACTTTAAGTAAAAAACACTTCAAAAGTTAAAACTGATCATAGCTTGAACAAATTTCATCCATTCTTATCCATATTTTCACCACTAGGACTAGGAAGACTAGAGCTATGACTGATTAAAATCTGAGCCAATTCTAGGCCTGAGGTACACCGATCGCGATCGTAGTACAGAGGCCAAAATTAGATTTGATCACATGAGTGGTTTGCTGATAGTTGGAGGGTCATTTTGGTCCACTTTATGTTTCATTTGAACCACTTTTGAGTTTAAAGGTCCCAATTTTGGGTTACAAGGGAGTTTTGGACTAGACTTTGACTTTTCATGAGTTTTTGATGTCCAAATGGCTTGAAACTTGGTTGGTGACTTGAACAAGATGTATACAAGCAAACTGTTAGGTTTTGGTCAAAATCTGATGCTGAGGTACACCGATCGCGATCGTAGTACCTAAGCTTCATGGACCCCTATGCCTGCATAGCCCACTGATGATTTATTTCCAAGTTTGGAACTTAAAATGAACAAATTAGAAAAAAAAATCAGGCATTCCTTGGATACCCATGTGATATTTGAGCATCCCTAAGTTGCCTTTTAGTCTTTGGCATTGGTTTGGGCCCCAATTCTCCCTTTGTGTGATCATTCAAGACTGAAATGATTATATCTGTACTTGTAGGAGATTCTGAGATCCATTCGAGGTTTTCTACAACTGTACTGACTCATGGACAGGTATGCCCTTCAAACTTTCCATCATTATTTTTTACCGTATTTTTGTAGTTGTAGGTCAAATTTTCCCGTTTCGGTTGTGTTTGACAAATTAGGCCCATTCCATGAGCAAAGTTTGTGCATTTTCCTTGAAAATTCAAGAGAGTGTATCTTTAATTGAGTTCCAAGCCTCAGCCAAATCAAAAGTTACAAAACCTGCATCTGGGGGCACCGATCGCGATCGTACCACAGAGGCCAAAATGAATTTTGACACCTGCAGATTGTAGGCGAGGCTGAGGGGAGGTTTTTTGTAGATTCTGTCCCAAATTTTGTCAATGAGGTACACAGATCGCACCACCAAACTGTGTTTTAATCATATGGCTTTGTTCGTGACCTTGTGGGGAGCACATTGATGTGTTCAGTGCCTGGAACAAGTTTTGTTTAGATGCCTCTAAGGGCCTTTGACCTATTTGACCCGATCCGACTTTGATTTGATCCCTTAGCCTGTTTGTGCAATGATTCGCGCTTGCATGCGTAATAGACTTGATCTTTACTTGAGAAGGAACATACCTGTGAAATCTGGTATGAAATGCTGGATCGGACCGTCCGTACGGGGTAGAAATGTGGCAGCTCGCTCTAGGTCAAGAAGCTCTCTTCTTCTCTCTCAAAATGTGAAAATGAACAATGAGCTAGAATTTGGCCTACCTGACCTATATCTTCCCGAGATTTTCGTGACATAGGGCTGATTTTCCTTACCTTTGATCCCGATATAATCTACATACCACCTGAGGGTCAAACCGCTCGTCATTCCGACGTCGTATGACCATTTGATGCGATTTTGGCGAAATGTAGTCATGATCATTGAGGCTGAAATTCGACGTCTTCAGATTAGCTTCATATCTTTCATGCTTGATAACCTTATCATGATACTTCGGCGTTTGATTCCAGAACTTGATTCCGACACTTGTGAGCAATATTTTTTAATTTTTGATATTTTATTAACGAAAATCAAACAAAATAAATAAAAAATACTTATTAACTGGCAAAATTTAGCCAAAATTATTATACTCACCCACAAGCATATATTTTCTCTAGAAGCATCCCAATGCTCCGGATTTTGTCATTACAGCTCATTATTATGCTGGTCGGATGATAAAAAACGCTAAAAATGCCAGGTTTGATCGAATATGTTCGAAATTGAACTCTAAATAATGAAAAAACACACACATTATGTACATATATACACGTTGGACCCCTTAATGGTCCTGACTACTGCTAGATTCATCAATTACTCCCCCCTTCCTTGACTGAGTCGTCCCGGACAAAGGTTGGGTGTATGTGCATTGGTTTTGGAATCTGTGTCTATGCATGGCCGTGTAATGTGGCCCTATTTTGATGTTTGAGACAATGCATTGGGTAACAAGGTGCTGTGCAAGATGTGGGGATTGAATGTAGTTTTCAGTGGCTTTTGATGGCGAGGGTAGCTGTGTATGGAACAGAAGAGCTTGCAGTCGAATTGCTCTTTCCCTGATTGTTGGTGTTGTGATGGCGACTATTTTTGGAACCCATTTGTATGCGGTTTGTTGCATCTTTATAGATTCGACTTTAGTTTCCTGAATTTCCATAGGTTTCCAGTGCCATTTTGTGTTGAGGATAAGATACAAATATATAGGTGAGACCAAGTTGAGTAGAGTGAGCCATATATAGCTCCAACACCCCCACTCAAACAAAGGTCTCTAGCTTTGGATGAAAAAAACCCTTGGGGAGTTCAAGGGAAAAACCCAAGTCCCTATACAATGTGAAAATATGAACCAGCGATGATGATGTGAAAGTGAATTGTGCATCTATGTACAAATATTCAAGTGACTTAGAGATCACAATGTGAAAATGTGGAGTGTGCATAGTGCATGGTACCTAAAAGATTACAATGTCATATGTACAAAGCTATTACAATAGCAAAGAAGCTAATCTAGAAAGAGTGAGGTCGAAGCAACTCCAAGATCCGAGCGCAAGAGGATGAAACGTGACTCGTTGAGGCCTTTGGTCAAAATGTCTGCAATCATCTGGTCACTTGGACAGTGTTCAACGATAATGGTTCCTTTGCGTACTTCATACCTGACATAATGATAATGGACAGCAATGTGCTTTGACTTATTATGTTGAACATAGTCTTTTGCAAGACTAATAGCACTTTGGTTGTTACACCGCAAGGGTGTGCTAGAAAGAGGAGAGTGACCAATATCAACCAGCATTTGTCGAAGCCAAATCAACTCACGAGCTGCAAGTGATGCCGCAACATATTCTGACTCAGTCGTAGAAACTGCAACACAACGTTGTTTCTTGCTAGTCCAAGAAACAAGACAACCATTTATAAAGAAGCAATTTCCACTAGTAGATCGCATAGATAAATGTGAGCTTTCCCAGTCTGCATCTGTGTAACCCAAAAGAGAAAGAGATTGCATAAAATCCGATGTGAGAGACGTCACCCAAAAAGGGCAGGGTAAAGGAGACGTTAATAATAAAAGAGTCCTCAAAATAGAGTGGCGTGAGACGCAAGATTGACGGCCACAATACGAATAGCAAAAAGCTAAATCTTCTCGAAAAAGTTAACGCCAAAATAAGAAAAACGATCGCGGACGCTTCACGAAGAAGTAGGACGAAGAGAGCTGCGTCAAGCTCAATTGCAGTAAAAACAGTATAACTTTCTGCTGCGAACTCCGATTGACGCAAACCTAGAACTCAAATCGAAGAGCTCAAGGAGACGAACAAGTTTTGGATGAAAAGTGCCATTACGCGCTTTTCCCGTTTCTCCAAATTTTGAGCAGAATAGTAAGAAAAATTGAGATGAAGTTCAGGGTGTCATCAACAAGAAAATGTAATCAACGATTAGATTGATTAGCAATAAACATCACACAAAACACTAATCATATTCTTCTTAACACAAAACAACCACAGTTAACAAGAATCAATTCTCAAAAATAAAATTTGTAGCAATTTTTGAATCTTACATGCAAATCGGATACACATACTGTTTTGTCACCATGAATTGAATCGGCGCATGATCGTTACTGCTCTGATACCATGTTGGGGAAAGATACAAATATATAGGTGAGACCAAGTTGAGTAGAGTGAGCCATATATATAGCTCCAACATTTTGGAGGTTTAGGCTTCTTGTTTTGAGTTTTGGGTTTCCTTTCGAGCTCTGTCGCCGAATCTTTAATTTTCTCCAGTTTTGGTTGCCATTTCCACTCTGGAGTAGCTCCTGAAGGTCTTTGACATGGTGCTGGTTTTGTCTAGAGTTTGTCCTTGGGTAGACATATCTTGCATTGTTTGTTGGGCATAATTCTTTTCTTTATCCATACTTTCCGAATAACCTTTTTTGGTGTTTTTGGCGTTTGAGCCGTTTGTTTTTTGTCAATGGGGATACTCGGCCATGAGTGATCTGTTTTGGCGAATGGAGTCATGTACGTGTTAGAGTCGTGTGTGTACATCAACGCATGTTTTGACCATTCAATGACTGCATTGTACGTTCTCATCCATGGAACTCCTAAACCTAGTGATTCTCTGATTTCTCCGTCTTTCATTACGAAAAATTGATGAGGACAACTATTTCCATCAATATTGATTGGTAAGTTTACTATCTCCAATGCTGGCATTGTTGCTCCGTTTGCGGCTTGTAAATCATGTGTGGATTGCACTAGAGGTTCATCTGTAAGCATCTTGTAAGTGGAGAAGTTGACCACATTGACTCTTGCTCCTGTGTCAATCAATGCTCGTTGATATCTGCCATGCGGATTCAGTCTGACATTGATGCGAACATCGATTCCTGTTTCCCATTGCTCATTAGTTTGAATTATAGAAAGAGGAATTTGAGCCGTATGTGATGTTGAGGAAGTCTTTGTTGTTGTAAGTTTTGTTTTTGTTTTAAAATCCTGACTTTGGCCTCCTCCTGCGCTTGAGTTTTTGTCTCATTTGCTTTGTTCTTGCGCTCCTTCGCAGCGTGTATTTTGGCAAGCATCTTTGAGGTTAGTGGTAGGTTGTATTTCTTTAGTCTGCAACCACTATCCAATCAGGCATTTCCTCTCCCTCTAATTTCGCAAGTTTAATGGCACCACTGTATGATATGTCATGAATCACATAGGGTCCATTGCCTCGCTTTTTGAGTTTCCGGGAATGTTGTTTCAGGGTATACATTAAGACGTAATCCCCCGTAGCAAATTCCTTGCTGATAACATGTTGATCAAAGAATGATTTCATGTTTCATTTTTGCGCGTAGATTGATGCAATGGCTCTCAATCTAGTTTCATCAAGTTTTTCTAGGACATCTACCTGATTAGATAATTCATGGCCCGTCCATTCTAATTCTTTAGCGACCCGAAGCGTGGGGATAAGAAATTCAAGTGGAAAAATCGCTTGAATTCCATAAACCATTTTGAACGGAGTCGTTCTGATTGATGTTTTGTAAGCTACTCTATATGCCCATAAAGCTGAATGCAGCTTTTGATCCCAGTCAGCTCTTGATTCGCTTACATTTTTTGTGAGAATTGTCACCAAAATCTTATTCGTACTTTCTGCTTGCCCGTTAGCTTGTGGGTGACAGGGAGATGACTTCCTGTGAATTACCATGAATTCATCCAATAGGAATTCGATCACTTCATTGATGAAGTGAGTTCCTCTATCACTCACTATCTCTATTGGTAAGCCATATCTGGTGAAAATGTTGTCATTCAAAAACTGTGCTATCGTTTTTGCATCATTTCTGGTTGTTGCTTTCGCTTCCACCCATTTTGTTAGATAATCTGTTGCCACAATAATGTATTGAGCGTGCATTTTATATCCCGGAGGCGCTATCGGTCCTACAAAATCTATTCCCCATTTCGCAAACGCTCTCGCCCCCATCATTGGCCTCAAGGGCATATAATCTCGTGCTCTATGAATTTTTTTCTTCTGGAAATCGTCACATCATTTTACAAACTCTTCAGCGTCCATGAATAGTGTAGGCCACCATATGCCTGCAATAAGAATTGCTTTGGCCGTTTTGTCAGCTGAGAAATGTCCACCAGCTTGTCCGTCGTGTGCTTTCTCTAAGATAGGAATGTATTCCTCCTTAGTCGCACACACATTCTCAATTGATTGTCTTTTCCCCTCTTGTAAAGATTGTCCTCAATTAGTACATAGTTTTCTGCCTCTTTCGTGATCGTTTTGATACGTGATCTACTCATCCCTTCAGGCAGTATCCTGGTGGTGAGGTATTCAACAATGTAGTTACTCCATCGGGGTGCTACAGATAATTTGAATAGAGTCGCGTGCTCTATTGGCTTTTGAAGCGTGCATCTAGCGCATGATTTGATATGCATATGAACACTATGTTGCATTTTCGGCCAATACACACCCATTCTCATCAATCTTTGATACGTCTGTGCATGCCCATTGTGAATCCCCATTGTTTGTACATGAGTTTGGTTTAGATACAATTCCCGTTCACTCGATTCAACACAAAGCCTAAGGATTTGATCCGATCCTTGTTTGTATAGCCTCCCCGCCAACATTACCAATGATCTAGATGATCCAATGGTAGATGGTTGTCTTGTCACATTCAATGACCCGATATTCAACAAAGGAATTACATCCTCGCTCCATCTTGGAACCATTTCTATGTTGAAAAGATATGCATCTGGCAAATCATCATCAACTCCTACCGGGTTTTCTCCATGCATCATTCTAGATAAATGATCCGCTCTTTGGTGTGTAGTTCCTTTTTTGACTACTACCGTGGAGTCAAACTCAAGCAGTATGATGAACCATTGAACAATCCTCCCCGTACTGCAAGGTTTGTTTACTAAGTACAACAGTGCTTGGTGATCAACGAAGAATACAAATTTATTGGCAAGTAAGCAGTGTCTAAACTTTTTCATCGCATAGATCATACCCAAACCCTCCCTCTCAATTGCTGTGTAATTATTCTCTACATTGTTCAGTTGTCTACTGGAGTAACTTATTGGAAAATCCATGTTGTTCTCTCCAGGTTGTGCAAGTATGCATCTTATTGCATATGCTGATGCATCTACGTGGATGTGGAATATCTTTTCCCAATCCGGAGCCTTCAAAATTGGAGCGGAAATCAACCTTTGCTTCAAAATTTGAAAAGCTTTCTCGCACTCATCTGTCCACTCAAATTTAGTTATCAATGCGTAAAGTGGTTTTGCAATTATAGCGTATGAGTAGATAAATCTGCGATAATACCCGCAATGACCCATAAATGCCTGTACCTCCTTTACCTTTACTGGTCATGGTAGATCAACAATGACACCGATCTTCTCCAATCTATCGAAATACCGTTTTTGGACACTATATGTCCCAATATTTTTCCCTGTCTTACCATGAAGACACATTTCTCTGGATTCAGGCAAATCCGATACAGTCTGCATTTTTCGAACACCTTGGTCAAGTGCTCTATGTGCTCCAATATTTCAAGAGAGTGAACGCACAAGTCATCCATGTAAATTTCTAAGAACTGTCTTAGATATTCTTTAAAAGCATGACCTATCAGCCTCTGAAATGTAGCTGGTGCATTTGTTAAGCCAAAAGTCATTACCTGGAATGCAAAAATACCCCATTCAGTTGGCAAAAGCCGTTTTGTGTTGATCCTCTCGCTTTATTGTGAGCTGGTTGTAACCCGAAAAGCCATCTAAGAAACTATAAGCCTCTTTACCTGCCACTCTTTCTATTACATGATCAGTAATGGGTAGGGGATAATTGTCCCGAATTGTAGTAGCGTTTACTTTCTTGAGATTCACGCACACTCTTAAATTTCCATTTTTCTTCGGGACCACCACAATCGGTGAAACCCAATCGGTGTACTCAATTTCGTAAATAAACTATGCCTCTTTAAGTTTATCTATCTCCTCCTTGATCTTTTTTGCAAACGTCTCATTGTAAGTATAGGGACGTTGTCTGCTGGGTTTGGCATCATTCTTAAGGGGTGTTGTGTGTTTACAGATACTTGGATCCACCCCTTTAAGATCTTTGTATGACCATGCAAACACATCTCTGTACTGTTTAAGAGTAGCTACCAAAAGCTTTTCCTCGTCTTCAGTAAGATCTGTGGCAATATATGCAGGTTTTGGATCCTCTCCCGGCTCCGCTAGATCTATTCGTTTGGCTTTCTCAGGACCGTCGTACAATGTACCCGGTTCCTTCAATTCCCTCATTGGTTGTTGCACTATGATTTTCCTATCTTGTATGGTATACTTTATATAATGGGACTGTTGTGGGTTTGGTCAACACATGAACATCATACACAGCAAGAATAACCATCTACTCCACCATACTTTATCAACAACAATTCAGACACAGTAAACATGACTACTCAGAGAATATCAAAGTAAGCAGAGACAATACACTGAATAGTTGCTGCACCGCACCATCATCATCACATTCATATCAGAGAACAGGTACATCGTGCGCAAATACATTCCCCACTTATATAGATAAATCCGACTTAACTACCCAGTCACAAGACATTCAGCAGACTGCAACTGAAAGACAGTTACATCCGACTTGGCAAAATACAGCTCAGTAAATATCCGATAAGTCAAAATCCGACTTAGCTATTCAGAGTCAGTTTCTAACATGTGCCTCTCAACACATGGCACGTCCCGGTGGTAGATTTCGCAGAAATTTGACCCGGATCCACAGATCCCTTGATCAGGAATCCACTCTCTGCTGCACAGCTTCTTCCTTACTCTGGTCCTCAGCATTCACTTTATGATCCACCAGCTCTGCTTCCTTTACTGCATCTGACTCTGCTGCATCAGCTTTTCCCATTTCCACCTCTTGTGCTATATGTGCAATCACAGTATCAATCTGCTCTTCTGCAACTTTCTCCTCAGCTACATCCTGCATCAAAAAACTATTAGTAAAATTCTCCTCTTTCTTTTCTGCCTCTGCAAGCTGCTGTCTCTGATTCTCTTCCATCTTCTGAACCTGCTCCTTCAAACAGTCTCTCTCCTTTTGCAATTCCTCCACTTCCTTCAACAATTGTGCTTCTACCTCATGCACTAACCCTGCTTTTATCACCTCATATGGATACTTAATGACAAATCTCATTCTCTCCTTGGTCTTTTGCCACATCTCCTGTGCAACCAAAGCTAACTGCTGCTTGAGGATAGACACTTCTCCTTCTTTCATTAATACTGCACTCAAGCTAATTTCCTCTTGTGCCAACATCTGTTGCTCTAGTACCTGCAAAGGTTCCAATCTCAACCTCTGCATCTCCACAGTGACCTGTAACTCTGCATTCCTCTTTGCCATGTCTTCCAACTCCAAAGCAACCGCTGCCTCCACTTTCTCAGTCCATTGCTTAAACTCCCCCAATGATCTCTTCACTTTTGCTAACTCCATCTTCTGTTTCCCCACTGTTTCCTCCATATCCTGCTCATACTTTACTTTCATCATAGCTATCTGCTCTTCAAACTCTTTCACCTGTGACACCTGTCCTTTAAACTCCATCAACTTTTCTGCATTCCTTTCAGCTTGCATACTCTGAACCTTCAGCATATTATTCTGCTGCCTCACAAATTCCTGCACCTGCTGCAGCATCTGAACTACTTTATCACTGTCCAATTTCCCAGTATCTACTGATACTCCAGAGACTTCCTCAGCACTAAAGTCTAATCTGGAAAACACTCTGCTGACTGGTTCAGACTTCTTCCTCTTGTTGGATAATGTGAAAGCGTTACCAAGCTTTATTGGTGTTTCCTCTGCTTTTACCTGCATTGGTGAATCAACATCCATGGTGCCAAAATCTGCAAACTGCATTTTTGCTGTGATTTCTTCAAAGGCCTCTCCTGGAGTATATTTGTCTTTCACCAAATCCTCATAAGCCTCCATATGCTTAGCATTAAACTTCACAAATCCTATCTTTTCAGAATGCACCATGATGGGCTGCTCAATCTGAAATGGCTGCTGCTTCTCCTGCACCAGTTTTTCTACTTTCACAGGCCACCTTGCTTCACCACTCTGTACTCTCTGTGCAAAAAAGAACAATGCTGACAAGTAGCCACATAACCTATTATTTGCCTGTGTCTTCCTCTTGTCTGAAGAATGAATCTCTGCTGCCAACTTTTCATACACCCAGTGAGCCCAGCTCACTTCTCCTCCCTGCTCTGCATAGCTCAATGGAGCAAAGTTTTCTTTTGACATATAGTCAAACTTCACAATAAAGCATAGCCTCTCCAAGTACCACTTAAGCTGCTCTCTCCTAGCATATGCCACATTCTTTAACATGTAATACTGCCTGCCTCCTTCTCTTGGACCAAACTCCTTTTTCAGTGCTTCCTCTGAACACTTTGGAATAGGTGTATTAGGATGCAAAGGCAGCTTGAACACCTCAGACACCAACTCCACACTGAGTATCACATGCGGTGACACTCTCCCCTTAGTCTTCCTAAGTATTTCCAACTGAGACTTTGCATACACATTGTTTCTACATTCTTCCCAAGGCAGAATCTCAAAATCATACAATCCTACCTGCTGCAACCATATGGCGTTGCGCTCTGCCTGACAATCTATGTCAACTTTGAAGTCCATAAAAGGGTCCATTAATGCTTGCATCACCTTACCTTCTGACACAGGAGTCGGCGTTGGCGTTTCCTCTTCTGCAGAGTCACTGTTTTCTTCTGCACTGCTAACATCAAGCCGCATAGGCAAAGCTTTGCTTCTCAAACATCGCTCCGAACCTTCGGTCTGCTCCTCATCAGGCTGTGGTTGCATGGCCACCAACTGCTTTGCTTTCGGCATGGCAGGACTGAATAAGACTTCTTCAAGCGAAAACCCGAATCCTCTGCGCTGCTGCATGTGAACTGGACGTACTGAACTTTTGTTGCATGTATGATTATACTCGCTGCACCATGCACACATATCTCCACCCGGTATCCTTGAAGTGCTACGAAACTTCTTTTCAGCACGCTCCCCGAGGCTATTAATCGGGCCTAATAATTTCTTATTAAAAATTCCGACTTGGTCAGTTCCGACACAGGTACTCTTCCAACATCTGCAATGCTGAATCGGATGTGCACTTTGGAACTGCCTACTTCCTCCAACCTGTGAATTATATGGGATACTATGAAAAGACCTCCTAAAATCCATGCAAGCCAGCATTTTTCCTTTTCCTTTTGCTGATTCTGAATCTCCTGGCTGTAGAGGTATTACAGTCATACAGGCTACACTTGGCCAGTCCAAATGAGGTGGCTTTCCCTGAAATTTCTTCAGCCTGAAACCATTAACTGCCTTTTCCACTCTTGTACCAAACACATCAGCTATGATGAATGTCCCTTGTCCTTTATCCTACACAATCTGATATGGTCCCTGATATCTCAATGACAATTTACCAGGATGTGGTCCCAGCTTAGAGTTGTACAACATTACCCAATCTCCAACCTGAAAGATCTTGAACTTCACATTCTTGGTCACCCATGCTTGTCTTCTTCTTTGTATGACTTCAGTAATGTAAGAGCTTACCAACCTATCCTCCTCCAGCTGCATCAGATATTTGTTCCTGTGTAGTACTGACAACTTTGGAGACTGCTTCTCTGCTGAGACTCTTAAACTTGGTACCACAAACTCCATAGGCACCACAGCTTCCAGCCCATACACCAGCTTGAATGGTGTCATACCAGTAGTGACTTTGAAAGCTATTCTAAAGGACCATAAGGCCGAATCCAACTTATCATCCCAATCCTTCTGATTCTCTGTCACAATCTTTTTCAAAATCCTTATCAGTGTTTTGTTGGAGCTCTCAGCCTGACCATTAGCCTGTGGATGATATGCTGTAGACTTCTTGTGCATAATCATATGTGTCCTTGTTAGCTCTGAAATTACTTCATTCAGAAAATGAGTTCCTCTGTCACTTACCAGCTCCACTGGACACCCAAACCTGGTCATAATGTTATGATAAAGGAATCTGGCCACACTTGAAGCTTTATTATCCTTCAATGCTACTGCTTCTACCCACTTAGTGCAATAGTCTGTAGCCACTAAAATGTATCTGCATCCCCTCTTGGAAGTTGGTTTAACAGGTCCTACAAAGTCCAAACCCCACTTTTGAAAAGGTTCCAAAGGCAAAATAGGATGATCCCCCATCCTATCCCTGTTTGAATCATGTTGACCTGTTTTCTGACAAATTACACATCTTTTGGCATAATCATGTGCATCCTTTAAAACTGTGGGCCACCATAATCCAGCCTGCAAAATATTCTTCCCTGTAATATCTCCAGAGAAATGCCCTCCTGCTGTGCCTGAATGTGCTTCCTGCAGGACTGCACTTTGCTCAAATTCTGGCACACATCTTCTTATCACTTGATCAATTCCTTTCTTATATAGTGCCCCTGCAATAACTAAATAGGGTCTGGTTTTCAGTGCAAATTTTCTTCTCTAATCAGCATTGAACTCCCTTGGTATAGTTCCATCAGTCAAAAACATCAGCAACTGATCATACCAAGAATCAGTCACAGCAGTCTGCACATCAAACAGCTGAGCATCAAGAAGTGCATCATCTACCCCAGTAGGTGCTTCACCTGTTTCAATCCTGCTTAGATAATCTGCAATTACATGCTCCTTCCCAGGGGTATGCTCAATCTGAAAGTCAAACTCTTGCAACAACAACATCCATCTTGCAAGCCTTCCAGTAAGAAGTGGCTTCTTGATCAAATACAACAAGGCCTGATGATCAACATGAAAAACTATCTTGTTCCCCAACAAGTAATGGCTGAACTTATTCAATGCATATACCATCCCTAAAGCTTCTCTTTCTGTCACAGGATATTTTCTTTCTGCACCTGTGAGAACCCTACTTGCATAATACACAGGTCTGAACCATCCCTTCTCCTTCTCCTACATCAGTACAACTCCTATTGCTATATCCGAGGCATCAACAAACACATGAAAAGGCAATGACCAATCAGGTGGCTGCAAAATTGGTGCTACTGATATCATTTTCTTCAACATCTGAAATGATTTCTGCTGAGGTTCATCCCATACAAATGCCACATCCTTCTTTGTTAATTGAGTTAATGGCAAGCATACATTAGACAAATACCTCAAATATCTGGAGTGCCACTTTGTCTGTCCAACAAACCTCATTAACTCTTTAACATTGGTAGGAACTGGTGCTGCTTGAATGGCTTCTATTTTCTTGACATCTATAGCCATTCCTGCTTCTGACACCACATGTCCTAAAAGTATTCCACTCCTCACATCAATTACACTTTTATAAGGATTCGGAGCCATCCTGAATTGTCTGCATCTTTCAAAACAGAGCTTCAGATGTAGCAGATGTTTATCCTTCTTTCCAAACACTGAGAAATCATCCACAAAGACTCTCATAAAGTCCTGTAAGTAAGGTTCAAACACCTTATGAGCAACAAAACTAAATGAAGGTGGTCCATTGGTTAACCCAAAACTCATCACTGTGTAGGCAAAGGCTCCCCATTCAGTTATAAAAGCTATTTTATGCTGATCCGACTCAGCAACACTAATCTGATTATAACCAAAAAAACCATCCAGAAAGCTGTACATTTCATGACCAGCTACTGCATCCAACACAGCATCACAAAATGGCATAGGAAAGGGATCAGTAATGGTTGCTGCATTCAATTTTCTATAATCCACACATACTCTTAAAGCTCCATTTTTCTTTGGCACAACCAGTATAGGAGACAACCATGATACTTCATGTACAGGTTTAATGAACCCTACTGCCAGGAGCTTATCAAGCAACAACTAATCCAAAGATAATTGAAGAGGTGAGCTAATAAGTATTTCAAACCAGTCCTTATCCTGTTTATTCTCCACCTCCTTGCTCCCATTATTTTGCTCTTCCTTCTCTTTTGGGTCATCCTCAATATCCACCTGCTTTGCTTGGTGTTTGGCAATCCTTTTTGTAACCTGGTCTCTTACCCCTTTTTGCTCCTTCCAATCCAAAGGTGCTTTATCCTTAGACCTAGTCACTGCTAGAACTTCAACATGATCCTCCTGCACACATTGGTTGCAGTCACAAGCCCATTGATGTTCCTCTTCATTCCCTTGCTGATCCTGTTCTTGGTCAGTATCTTGAATCTGCTCATCCTGAGAAAACACATCAAACAAGATTACATTTGCCTGAGCTGCTGGCTGATTTTGCTGCTGCTGCTGTTGCTGTTGCTGATTTCAAGGTTGATTGGGCTGATTATATCTCACAATGGGCATTCCCCTTTCTTCCCTATGCTTCACCCATAAAGCACAATTGGGACCTACCCAGTGATCTGGTGCACCACAGTACACACAGGGTCTCCTATTATTATTGTTCTCCTGCTCTCTCCACTAAGGTCTAGGAGGTCTTGCCCTCTGAAATGGTGGTCTTCCCCTAAATGGTACTGCTTGATTGGCTCCAGCTTCTGGTCTTCCTCTTCCTATGTTAGGTGCTGTCTGCCCTCTATTCTTTGGATTATACCAACAGCTAGCAGTGCTATGTCCATCCCTTTCACAAATGTGACAATACACTTTTTCTTTAGGTGCTACAACAGAATAACCAAACTTTTTAAGTTTGCCTACCAAATCTTGCTCAATGCTCTGCTTTTGCTTGACTTTCTTCTTCTTACTGCTCTGTTTCTTCTTTCTTTTTTCTGTTTCCTCATCATTGTCTGATGGTGAGTCTGAATCTGAGTTCCCACTGGAATCTGTGTCTTCAGATGCTTCTTCTGAATTTGAGTCACTGTCTTCTTTTCCTTTTGCCTTGGTCATGCCAAGTCTCTTCTCCACCCTTGCAGCAGCAGTTACAAGGTCATCCAGACCTCCAGCAATATCAATGCTAGCTACTGCTCCCTTTAAGCTGCTTCTCAATCCTTTCAAAAAATAACCTGCTAACATTTCATTAGTGGGTCTTTCATTCCCCTGCAATCTTTCTACTAAAATTCTGAACTTCTGTGCATAGTCTTCAACCAGCATCTTATTTTGCTTAATGTCTCTGAGTTTTCTCAGGACATCAGTCGGAGTCTTCTCCTTTCTAAATCTCTGCAGAAATGCCTGCTTCAAAGCATTATAAGTAGCAAAATGTGCAATACCATATTGGCTAAACCAACTCATGGCCTTTCCTTCCAATGTGGCAGCAAACTGTTGCATCTTAACTCCATCAGCATACATCACCTGATAGCCACTTGCCTGCCACTTAGTTTCAAACTGTGCCACATGACAGTCAGCATCTTCCTTACTCCCTGCTCTAAACTTGGCTGCCTTGACCTTTGGGTTGGGTGGTGGTTGAGCCATTGGAATGGGTTGTGGTGGTCTCCTATGTCTTTGCCTGGTAGCCCCCTGAAGTGGGTCAAACTGGATCCTTCTCCTGGTGGTTCTTCCTGCCAGGAATAAAGCTCCAATAAATTGCCTCACTCTCTCTTCTCCTGCTGCTCCTGATCCTACCCCTCCTTGGTCTACAGGTTGCTGCCCCTGAGCATCGGGTGATTGCTGATTGTCATGATCATAGTTAAATGGATCAATGTTTCCAGCCTGTGCTTGAGCCCTTGTGTAGTACACTCTTCCTACTCTCTTGTCTCCCTCTGACATGCATCATTACTTGAAAATAAACGTTAACCCAGCGGATCGCCAAATGTGTTGTGGGTTAGGTCAACACATGAACATCATACACAGCAAGAATAACCATCTACTCCACCATACTTCATCAACAACAATTCAGACACAGTAAACATGACTACTCAGAGAATATCAGAGTAAGCAGAGACAATACACTGAATAGTTGCTGCACCGCACCATCATCATCACATTCATATCAGAGAACAGATACATCGTGCGCAAATACATTCCCTACTTATATAGATAAATCCGACTTAACTACCCAGTCACAAGACATTCAGCAGACTGCAACTGAAAGACAGTTACATCCGACTTGGCAAAATACAGCTCAGTAAATATCCGATAAGTCAAAATCCGACTTAGCTATTCAGAGTCAGTTTCTAACATGTGCCTCGTAATAGGGACAGTGCATCCATCTTGTGAGAATTCGTATCCTCATTTGTTTCCAATTCAGTCGTCCATATGTCTCTGAGGGTTCGCTTGAGCTTATTGTACTCCGTTTTCCTCTCTGTTTTGGTCATTCCAGACCCTGTTTTCCCCCCTTTATGCGACTTAGTTGTTCGCTTTTCGTGCCTATTCTTCTTTTTGTTTTTCCATGGTTTAGTTTTGATAAACCGGCGAGTGACCTCGTCTTTGACACAATCATCAGCTTTGACAAGCTTTAGATATCCCGTTCTGTCATTGACAAGAGGCATCGTATTATGCTTATTCGCTCTTCATTTTCTTGTTCTCTTGGATTTATACCGCTCTTGTCGACTAGGTTTTTGGTTAGGAAACTCGTAAAACCTGTCCTGTCTCGACCTGTATTTCCTATTCGTCTCTGATCCACTTGATCTTTCATCATCAGCCTCTATCATTTGGATCTCATCATCAAGTGATGCAAGGTCATTGCTTAATGAATCCGCGAATTCCTCCTCTGTTCGATTCCTATCGTTCATTATAGATATCTCATTAATTAGTCTTTTACACTCGGTCTCACGTGGTGGTTTTTCTTGTTCCTTGCTCTCCGATCCTGACTCCAGGATGACGCTAGCCATTTGCAACGTTACTAGGTCGTATCCTTCTTCGTCACAAAATTTTATAGGCGTGGTTCTCGGAGATAAGCCTCATCTTCTACGGATCTTTCCAATACGCATTCCTCTTTGATTATGTCTCCACAATCAGATGCTCCACACATCCAGACATGTGCTTTCGTTTGCATCCATCGTCATTCACTTAGCGTCATCAGTGGTGTTTCGCACCACTCCGTGATCCAATGACAATATCATTTCAGGCCTGGGTCCGTTTACTTGTTCTGGTTCATCGATTTTTAGTTTTTATCGCTCTTTGTGAATCAGCACTTCTTGTTCTATGGTTCTAACCACCTTAGCTTCCATCAATGCCTGGGCTTTTTCAATGAGGTGTTTACACATTTCCAAACTCTTCATTTCCACTTCTGGTTGAGGATAAGTTAACCATCTCTGCTCTAAGGTTTGGTTTGTTTTTAGCCTTGCTTCGTCCACTTGTAATAGAGAATCTAAAGGCTCTAGCACTTTCTCAACCAAGACTGATCCTCCTGAGGACGCTTTCCTCGGCTTGTTGTTATCCTCAACAGTTTTACTATCTCTCTCTTGTTTCAGCCACTCCTTCGTTTCTTGTAATTCGTTTTGCATAGAAATTTGGGTTTTCAACCTTCTTGTTTTCATTCTGTCTCATTTTGCCTTCCAGGATTTTTGCTCGGTTCTCACAGATAAACTCTCATTTTCTGTGGGTATCAGCAACTCGACCTTTTCCTCCAAAGGCTTGTTTTTCTCTAAGTCCTTGACTTGGGCTCTGGTTATCGCATTGATTTGGATCATGGAATCGGTTTCTGATCCGCTACTTGCACTTGGTAACACCCCCACAATATTTATAGTTGCTTTTCCCTTGTTGTCCAGATTCCTTGGGCAATCTAGCAATATGTGATTCACACCACATCCATCACAAAACCCCAAAATTTTCACTCTTTCGCCTTTGAAAGGGCATTTACACTCCCAATGATCCGTACTTCCACAGTTATAGCACTATCCAATTGGTGGTTGATTTTGAGGAGGTCATCCCATAGGTTGTCCTACCCTCTTGGTTTGTAGTTCTAGTTCACAATGAACATTAACGTTCTTTCGTCCACTAAATATTGATCTCTTGAAGGTTGTGCTACATACGTTGGTGGTACCATACCCTTGCTATTTCCCCACGGTTGCGTACATTTGTGATTCAGGTTCTGTTACGTAAGGCTCATTCGGTTCCTCATAATAAGAAACTTGAAGTGTACTATTTGTTCCTGGTGATGCTTCACAAGGTTGAGCATACCTAATCATGGCTATATTTTCCTGTGGTTATGGAGGTTGTTGACCCAACACAGGTTGAGGTCTGTCTACTCCTGCTACCAGATTCATTTGGTACAACTTGATATCTTGGAGGAGGTGGCTGGGGTGGTCCTACTGGAGGTCCATACGGTCTTTCCCTCACATAGTTTTTGTTGTAAAAACACTCTTCCGTGCCATGATTTGTCCATTTTTGCTCTATGGCGCACCATTTCAGTACTCGTCCATTCGCAACTGGTGCTTTCGACTGTTGTGTGCACCACGGCGTCGGGTGATCCCCCCCACATATGTCACATTTCCTCGTCTGAGATTGTCTCATCACCGGATTTGATCTCATATGTTGTTGCATTCTCTTCGTTACCTCCTCTATCATTTGGTCAGCTGACGGCATCAAGGATGCCTGAGCATCTTTCTTGGTAGAGGGTTCGCTCTTAATAGATGAAGATCCATTGGTTACGGAATCAGTATCCTCTGACACTTCCCCATATGCTTTGCAGTTATCAACAAGATATAACACGTCCCTTGTAACCTGTTGAAATGTGCTACAGGCCTTCAAGTGAAGGTCCTTTTTCAAGGTTTCATTCCTAAGTCCTTCAACGAAGAGCACAGACAATCTCTCGTCCTGCCCGGTAATTCCCTCCTCGGGCACCTCTCATCGGGCACCTCTCAATGTATTGCTTGAATCTCAAGGTTGCTTCCTTCACTTTTTCATTCTCCCTTTGTTTAAAAGCATATATCTGTGATACAATATTATGCTTTATATCCCGTTTTGAGAATTCTTTCGCGAAATCACGCAATACATGTTCAATATTCGGACAAGTTTCAGAGTTCAAAGGTTGAAACCATGATAAGGCCGTCCCTTCCAAGGTCAGCCCGAATCCCTTATATTGAGTATGGAAATCAGTGATCTGCTCTGCTCTTAACACTTGCTTGAAGACCGATACATGGGCATATGGATCCCCTGATCCGCTATACTTCTTCGGCATGCAACTTTGCTACTTGGGATGGCCTAATCCGTCTATGGTCTGCGATCAGTCTTATTGCTCCCGTGTCTCGGTTTAATCGTTCTCGGGCATCATGGATGTCGTGGATTGCTCTAGTTCGCTCCCCTGCCCCAAATCTACTACTAGGAGGAAAATGTGATGGGGTGGCTGCAAATGTCGGACCTACTACCGTATGTGTAGAGATAGGAACCGCACTACCTCAATTCGTAGACATTGATTCTCTGGAATGTAACGTTCCCATGGGGCTTGTCATCAAATAATGAGGTCGACTGAAAGAATCAGCTACATGAGTCCTCTCTCCATCTGTCGTCATCGGGTCTGGCACGACAGTTGTAGGTGTTGGTCTTAGTGGGCTTGGAGTGACATAATACTGATGAAGTGGTCCCCCAAAGTACGTATATCCTTCCAACTCCTTTTTATCGATTGCTGTGTATCGTCTTCCATACTTGTCGTATGCGGCGATTTTTGTTTGTGCTCCCTCTGTGTAGGTGAAGACATAAAGTCTTTTCCTCTCAGTCATCTCTCCGACGTAGGGTTCCTCGCATCTATAATAGAGATCTTGCTCTCCATTATTATACTTGTATAACCCCAAGTAGACATTATGCCTGTCCACTCTCAACGTTTCGTTTTCTCGCCTTAGCCTCGCATTAGGTACGCTCATTGTTTGTGCCTTTTCCTCATGTTCCTCATCTATTTTGGCTTTCGTGCCCATCAATCCCCACTTGTCTACAATGTTAGGATTCAGGACTACCAAGTACATGATACCCTTGTCATCTAGGTACCTATCTCTGCTATAGCTCACATGCACTAAGTCCCTGAACTCACTTGGTCTATCTTCTATTTTTACACAGTAGCGGTCCATACCATCTTTGTATATCTTGGTAGCTTGCTTGTTGTCATATTGATACTTGATGAACAATAGCTTTATTGTGGCCGAGGGGTCTGATGGTCCTTCTGCCATGTTTTCTCTTCCGTTTAGTTTTAATTGTCCCAAGTGTTCTGTGAAATACTGATAAGATCTCTTTGAAGAAGTATCGGAGATGCCTTCTTCAAGGATCGGCTCTAACGGTCGTACTACCCCTTGGTTTACACTCTCCTTCGTTGATTCAAAACTTTCTTGATCTGCTAAATTTCGGTGTCGGATGTTGGTTTGTTTTCTCGATCTCAAAAACATGAAGAAAGTGGGATTTACTGACTGAATCCAAACCTCTTACCTGGAGATGGAGTGATCTTCCAACTCCTGCGACTGCATGGATTGTTACTTGATCGGTCTCTGCAAATGAATATACTTGATGGCTATGAGATCATTGTATCATTCCAACTATCAGCAGATCCAACACTTTCACAATGATTTCAACACGATTTTGCTTGCAAATTATTGACAGTATGTCCAATTTGAGTTTTGACAACTCCTGATATCTTAAATAGTCTAGGTCTATGAACAGGTAAAAAACGAGTTAGATCTGGGCCAGAGGTACCCCGATTGCGATCGTAATTTTGAGCCCAAATTTGACCAAACTTCATCAGCTTGTTCACTAGGCTATTTTAAGGCTACCTCTCTGATACTTTTGCAATCTGACTCTAAAAAGTCAAGCTTTTACCAGTTTTTGGTTGGAAGTGTCTGTTTCCCAGAATGTGTCAGCTTGATCTGATTTTAGTGCTTGGTTTGGGATTTGGAAGCTATCTGTGGTTGTCCTGTGTACAAGCTATCCTTTCTTCCCAGTTTTGATGTGTTTCAGTCTACTGAAAGTCAATTTCTAAGCTAGTTTAGCAGTTTTTGACTTGGATCTGTATTCAGATGGTTTGACAGGTATTTTGAGGTTTCTGGCTCTAGGTCCTTTAGACTTTTATGTTTGTATACACCTGAGGATCCCACATATGAAATCTGGTCAAAATCTGGCACTTAGGTACACCGATCGCGATCGTAGTTCTGAGCCCAAATTAGACCAAATTTGGCATGCTTGTAGACATTGATGTTTTAAGACTATCCCCCAAGTCTTTTCTCATTTGGATCCCCAAAAGCCAAGATTTTACAGTTTCTGGGTCTGTCAGGCTAGTTTTGTCCAAGTGGCCTGATTTTCTTGATTTTTGATGTTTTTGGGTGTTGTTTCTTTAGACAAACTTGTTTAGAATCTTATCAGGAAGGCACACAACAATTTTGGTCAAAATCTGGCACATAGGTACACCGATCGCGATCGTAGTACCTGGGCTAAATCTGATGAAATTTGGTCTGCTCCCTCTGACAAGTGTTTCCCAGTGTTTGGTACTACCACTTTGTGATTTGAATCAATTTTAGCTCTGTTTGGTCAGATTTTCAAAATTTCAGAGTCTTATGGCCTTTTTGCCAAAGTTATGGTTTTCTAGTTTCTCGACTCTAACTTTTGCCCCAAATCTGATTGGAATGTGATTTGCTTATCCTACTCCTAAGTGCAGAAATGAAAAAACATAAGGAAATGAATCAAACGAAACAAACACGACGGATTTCGGGTGAGATTTCAGTACTCAATCGAATTAGAGGAATTGAAGAGCAAAAATGCTTTGAACACTCTCACTCACAGCTCCCTAAATCTGCTAAGAGAGGATCTAGCGAGTCCACTGACTCTAGACTCCACTAAGCTCTAAACCCCTGTCTAGCAGCCTAACTGAGGTGTAAAATGGATTTTTGGATTGATCTTTTTTAAGGAATCTAACTGCGCACTCGGTCACTCATCACCTAAGGTGCATTCCCCGGCAACGGCGCCAATGTTTCCAGGTCACCGCGACGGACGTCCATAGCATAGCTCTTAAGCATCAACATATTTATCAATACAAGGGAAGCGACCAGGATGAGGCATGGAAACTCACTAGGGTTTCATTCCTAATGAAGTGAACTCGATGAGATGCATCTACTCACTCTACAAGCAAATCAAACACACTATCGTCAAGCAATCTGACTATGTCCTTCTACACAGCTTTACAGTCGTCACGCCCATTTACCATGGAAACCTATTCGGAATCGCACGAAACTTGAAGAGAAGCTACAGGGGACTATTAGGATTGTATCCTATCACTGTCACAGCATTCTAGAAAGGTACAAAGATCATGATCGTTCGTCCCAAAGTCAGCAAAAACAGCGAAACAGGTGATCCTAATGGGTCGTTTTAGGGTCCCTAAAGCCCCTCCTAGGGTCAAAACAACATAAAACACGCATATAGACACTCAAAAAAATGATTTAAGGTCTCAAACTCGTAGTTGAGAACCTACACCGAATGTTGAATGATTACACTTAAATGGAAGAGCAAGGTAAGAGGAACACAATGCAATAAACAAATCTGAATTTGGATTACCGTAGCCACAATGGTGAAGATTACAAGTTGGAGCAAGAAAGAGCTCTCAAACGTATGCTGTCTTCTCAGTTCCCCATCAAAAAGATAATATTCAAACTTACAAAAAATGACCTTTATAGTTTAGGTCTTTACAAATGGTTTGTCCGGCCAGAAGCTCCTAAACTTCTAACTGGCTCTATAATATACAATTGCTCTTAGAAGAATAATCATAAATCTTTTGACAAGTTCTCGGCTTAGAGATGCTTCCTTACAAAAGAATTTTACAAAGGTTTGTCATAAAAATATGATCCTTCTCTGGAAACGGCCGCTTGTCGCTTCGTCCGCCAAACAGCTTCCTTGCTTCAACTTTCAAAAGCAAAATTTTGCTAGCCAAACTAGAGACATTACAATCATCAGCACTATCTTAGATAGTTTTACTTAATACTATAGTATCTTCACTAAGTTCTTTAGTGCTTAAAGTTGGGTCTAGCAAACTATATCATTATGGTAGGAGATGGAGCATGGTCCCTTTTGTATCACATGTTTAACATGGATCCCATATCTTGACTACTATTGTCAAGGGGATCCACCCCCCTTGGCGAGGGAGTTTGGGGGCAGCGCCCATAAAGGACGAAAATAGATGCATTTTGGGATATGATTTTTAATGTACTTTTAGTCAAAACTGGATGTTATTCACCATGTGATTAGGATTTTCTCGATACTCACTTTTGAATGAGAGATCAACACACATTGCGTGTGTGGTAAAAAAGAAGCAGTCTGCTTTAGCAAGCTTTCTCCATGAACATAGATTTCTTCTTTAGCACAAAGAATTATTCTTTAATCACCACGAATCAATTCAAGAAACACTTATCAACTTGTAAGAGATTATAGCATAGCAATAAAAATAAAATCTTCTTTTACACAATAAATTCATGATAGATATGGGAGCCAATTCCATGGATTTTAAAAAAAGGGTCCTAGGATCATGCTAGGGTCCTCTGACCCTAAGAAAGAACTGCCACAAGGGTGTGCAAAACTATCAAGCAGGAACCCCTATTTGGAAATTTTTTGTGCCCTTGTTGCCACTCTTTTTGAGGGTCATTAGGGCCCTACCATGCTCCTAGGGCCTATTTTTTATTCTAAAGAACAAAAAATTATTCTTTAACCATAATCAATCAATACAAGAACTATTTAGCAACTTGTAAGAGATTATAGTATAACAACAAAAAGAAAATCTTCGTAAGACCATGCTAGGGCCCTAGGGGCCACAAGGGCGTGCCAAAGTACCAAACAAGAACCCCTGTTTGGCCAAATGGTGCTATCTTGTGGCCCCTCTTTTTGAGTGCCCCTAGGGACTTAGCATGGCCCTAGGGCCCTTTTATTTCTAGAATTCATGGACAAAATCAATGAACATTCGAAGCGAGAGTTGTGCTTATGAAGAACTTTTGAAAATCATACCTCCATAAGTCTATGCTAGAAGAGTTTGAAAATGCAACATATACAAGATTAGGATACTTCAAGTCACCCCTAAGGTCTTTGGAAACACCTCAGAATGATCAATTCAAGAATTACTTATCAAAATATTGAATCTAACTTTATCATAGCACACTTTGTTGCTTTCTTGTTTTCAAGGAGTACATAATTGGGTAGAGCTACACCTCAAGGTTACTTTTGAGAAGATTAGCTCATCAAAGCTTCTAATTCATTATATCTTCCTATGTGCCAAATCTCAATCCTGTTAGAGTCAACCAGCTTGTAAGAGACTACAATATATAGACCAACTTGTAGATCTCTCTCTCAATCTCTCTCTCTCTTGCTCTACCACACCCGCACACTCGCACGCTTTGCATTGTGTGCTGCACATGATGAGAATTGTATTTAAAATTGTATAGATAATCTATAGATTATCTATAGATTATGTGTGCTACACATTATGAGAATTGTATTTAAAATTGTATAGATAATCTATAGATTTCTTATGAAGAAGAAGACAACATGGAGCTTATGGCACTTTTAGATGACGCTTTGGAGGGATTTTGAGTCCCTTATCACCCAAAAATTCAACAAACTAATTCAGAACATGATGAGGCTTTTAAATTCAAATTTAACTCTTGTATACCTTTCATCAATTGGTCAAGAACTGGTTCCAGGACTATCGACTGTAGGCATTAGTACTAGAGGTGGAGCTTTAAGTAGCACAATTATATCAATATATGCTATGTTCTAGATGGCACAAGAGCATGGTGGGAATTCTACCAATGGTTAATTCCTTAGTGTTAACCCTCACGTCACAGGGACACCCTATGATCTATAAACGTTGTATTATTTAGAGTCAGGTACCGGGCTTGTCGGACCAATAGGAACAGGGTAAGGGTAATCGCCGATGACAGGCGCACTCTAACTGGAATATTCAAGGAGTTAGTTGGCTAAGAATGGGCACCCAAGTGTGAGTGGGGTGAGCTCATATAAAAGCCAACTAAACCTAATTTTTACTCATTCTCTCATTTGTGCAATAGAAGAGTGCTCTTGCTCCATCTCCATCTCCATCTTCTTCTTCTTCACCTCCTTGTGTGTGTGTGTGTGTGTGTGTGTGTGTGTGTGAGAGAGAGAGAGAGAGAGAGAGAGAGAGAGAGAGGGAGAGTGTGTGTGCGATCGAGCATTACGAAGGCACGACGGCGACGAAGCGGTTGAGCGCGGCATGACTGCGGCTTCTTCTTCATCGCGGTGAGGAATCCACCACGAAGGCGAGCGTAGAGCGGTTAGTGACACACCCTTTGCTCTCTTGATCTTGCTAGTTTAGGCTTGGAGCCATTTGTGGCTCGCACACGGTGTATTGGCAAGTCCCTTGCTTCGACAGTGTGGCAAGAAGCACACATTTTTGGCGCCGTTGCTGGGGAAATGCCCTACACTAAGCTCGGTTAAGCACTTAACGCTTTCTTGTGGTGCAATTTCTATCATAGGAAAGGCAGGGAATGAGTGTGTGTAGTTGTGTGGAGATTTCTGTTTTTTGCGTTTTCTGCGTTTTCTGGTTTGCACTGCACAGTTAGCATTTCTTGCGTTTCTGCATTTTCTGCATTTTCTGGTTTGCACTGCACAGTTCTGTCAAGTTTCAATTTTCTGCATTTTCTGTGTTCTCTGGTTTGTGCACAGTTAGACGCACAGTTAGTTAATTAAGTAGGCTAGTAATTAGGTGAGACAGAAAGCAGGTAGGTGAGGTCAACGCGCACCAAAACGCGTACCAAAAAAAAATAAAATAATAAAAAAATAAAAATAAAAATATTAATAAAAAATATATTTTCTTTTTCAAAAAAAAAAGAAAACGAAAAATAAAAACGTGAGCGAGGGGGAGGTTAGATTTTCGAAAATAAAAAACGTGAGTTATAAAAACGGATGGGTTGGTTTGTATAAAAGTTAGATCGGGATCGTTTCCCCAAGCCCAAGCCCAAGCCCAGGCCCAGGCCCAGGCCTCAATCCTCGGTCTTATGATATTTACTAGACTCACTCTTATATATATACCCTACCTTCTCAAGAGGGAATGAGAGCATGTGGGACAAGTCCTCCACTCTTCTCCCTTCTCTTTCCACTTGCACCCTTAGACTTGCTATTTGGAGCCTAGTTCCCTAGCTAGGAAAAGACTGTTTTCGGCTTTTCTGGAGCAAATTAGAACCAAACGGTGGGCTGTAAAGCACAACGCGTCCCTTCTAGCGATACACTCGTTTCGAGCTATCACACGGCCCATTCCACGACACGCTCTAAAAAATCTAGCAAAAAAACAAACAAAAAAACACGCAAAAAACTAGTCACAAGGCCTCCTAGAGCAGCTTTTTGACACCTTAGGGTATCAAAAGCACATGCACTTACGCTCTGGGCGGGTGCTAGAACACGAGCATATTGAGGGTGCCTTTGTTCATACGGACACCCATTACCCATCCACGATAGGCTCTAGACCCTCAGCGGGGACACAAGGTAGCACCACCCAAGACCCTAAAATAGCCGCTAGTGATTCCTCCTCCGACTCAGAAATCATGGAAGCATACCCTACCCAAAACAATGAGAGAGAAGGCCATGCATCTCCCGAAGCTCCACAGCCTAGTACTAGTATGTTTAGCCGTTTCATGGAAACATTAGGTAGAGCTACTCGCTCGGAACCTGATGCAAATGAAGCACACGAAGGGGGTGGGGAAGTGGACTCTCCTTTCACATCGCACGTGTACCCCACACCACCAAAGAGTGTCCATGTGGATATCCTGCCAACTTCTTACCAAGAAGGCTCTGTTGAGCTGCCTCCTTCAGAAGTTCCCTCTAGAGTACCGTTGGTGACAAGTAAAACCACGGGGAGCAACATTGCTTCTACCTCACAAGAAACCGTTAACACGTCGACTCTAGAAGGATTGTTCATTAATGATCATTGGACATACGACCTCCACACTGAGGTGTTGACGGATCTACACTCTGGCCACGCCTACCATGTAGGATGGATAGAGATTGTACAATCCACCTCTAGTGCCACGAGCATCGAAGATCAACAGAAAATGATATGTAATGTTATCCATGGCATTATTCAATTAGAAAGGCAAAAACGAGGGGTAAATATACTCTCAACTGGCCCCATGAGATTTCTGGATACGAGCAAGGCTCAACAGCCTACTCTATCACAAATGGAGACTCCTCTAATGAGCCCCATGGACCCATCTTACATCATTTCACCTGGGGTCTCTATGCAATCTGAGCCTCCGAGCGACAACTTTAGCTTCCCTAACTTGGCTCAACCCTCTATTAAGGAAAACACAGTGCTCACTCCAGGGATAGACCTGACAGAGAATGTACCGATGACATCTACGGTTAGCGCAGTGCCACTACCTAGTGTCGTAGTACCTAATATGGGGCCTCGATCGTATGTGCCTCTAGCCCCTTATGCACACATGGCCCCCACACCTCCAATTGTACCACTTGTTTATGCTCCTCGAGTACTGCTCCCTAGCCCTTATCCGAGTGGACCTATGCCCGGTTATGTTCCATATCCTGCATCATCCACACATATGCCAAGACCAGTACCCGTCCCTCTCCCACATATGATTCCAAGAGTACCTCCACCGGCCCTGCCTCCTCACATAGGTGACTTGGCAGTGTTTGCTCAAACCATAGGTCGATCTATCACGGAAAATATGCGTCATGCATCTGATAGAGAGCCTAGAAGTAAGGCAGTACAAATTTCCAAACTCACGCAAAAATTCAATGGGGATGAAGATGCTAGAAAACACATTGAAGTGTTTGAACAAGTATGTGATTCCTTAGGGGAACGCAACGAACTACATAAGTGCAATGCCTTAAGCTTGACATTAAGTGGGAAGGCTGGAGATTGGTATAGAATCCTAAGGGTGGACGAGAAAACAATCTACCCTACCCTTCGAAGGTTGTTTCTAAAGGAGTACATACGAGAAGGTGTGCTTTGGGGTGTAGCATCTCATCTACAGAAGGCCGAACGTAAGGAAGGAGAGTCAGTAAGGGACTTCATTAGTCGTCTAAAGCACTTAAACTCTCGCTGCCCTGTAAATGAGCGCTTCAACAATAACCAACTGCTTGATCGATTCATTCAAGGGTTGAGGAATGAAGGAATCTATAATGGACTAGTGATTAGAGGTATCACAACCTGGGAAGATGTCACTGCCAATGCAATCCAATTAGAGGACAACTTGATGATAGCAGGCATGAGGGTGTCTACTGACACGAGATCCACTAGCTCACAAGCCATTGAGTATGAACCCATGACTGCAAAGCCCATTGCCAATGAGCCAAAGGTATTTGAGACATTCTTGACAGACCTCACCAAGGCAATCCAAGAGTCTCTTAAGGATAATTGACCCCCTCAAAATAGTCACATGTATCCAAGAAGGCAGCAACAATGGTGTTCCATTTGCTTAGGTCCACATAGCACTAGTGAGTGCCCTACGTTTAGAGTAAAATTTAATGGGACTTGCAACGCATGTGGTAGGTATGGTCAGCAAATAGACCACGTGTAGCCTGGACGGATGCACCTCGAGCTCCTGTATTGATGCCTGCTCCACCTGTTGAGCAACTACCGCAACACATGGTCCCTAGATCTCAAAATGTTGTACAAGCTACACCGCTACCACCTCCTGTGCTAGGACCGCAGCCCCCGCATCCAAGAGTCGCTCCTATGAACCAAGTGGGTTGCGAGCCATCTAATGCTTATGCAGATGGCTGTGAGGAGGAAATAGACACTAGTATTGCCTACGGACTTGATACATTGGAAGAGTGTCCTATATACTACATGGAAGATTGTTGGGGACAAGTCAAGCCGGTTTATCAAGCTGCTGCTCTCGCATCCAAAGGTCAAAATATCAACACCCAGGTTAGGAGGCCACCTCTTCAATGCTACGAGTGTGGTGGACCACGTCGGGCAGCGGAGTGCCCTATTAGGCTGCAAAAGAATGCTGCACAGATGCAAATGAATCAAGGGAGCACTTATGCAATGCCAATACTCACATGTAATCGTTGTGGCATAGATCACTTGATTGCCCAATGCCCCTATAACCCAAATGCGCCTAAAATCACACCCCTAAATTTGGTCGAAATTGGTAGTGTGACATCGCCAATACCACCCATCGCACCCGCTTCTGCGATTACACGGTCCATGCTTCAAGGGCCAGGCCATATCCTCGAAGAGAGAGATACCGCGTCAGTTATCCAAGCAAAGAAAAAGAAGACACGAAGGAAGAGGTCGTAGAATACGGAAAATTCAAAGCCAAGTTCCAAAACAAACATAGGAACAGGAGATGACCCCGTGTATATGAATGACCTCGAGGATGATTCAGATTCATTCGAGACGATGGAGACTAGAACCAATACCACAAAGGGAAAGACCGACAAAGAAAACCGTAACATGGAACCAAATGAAAACCGAATAAGAGAAAACCATAAAGAGCCTCTGAAAACACCACAAGTGTTTCCAAATCCAATCCAAGACCCCCAAGATAAACCGCAGGGGCAAAAAGGGAAGAATCGTAAAAAGAAGATTGGGACGTACCCAAACCCAGTAGACGAGATTGAGCAAGTGAAACATCTAAGAGGTTTAGTGGAGGAGACTCAAAGGAAACTAGAACCAGAACCCATGCATGTCAAAATTCATGACACAGTGTTTCCCACGCAAGTTCATCCACCCCACATGAAGCATAGACCGTTAGCCATATCTAGTATCATCCAAGAAGGGAGTAAGGACGGGACATCAGAAAGTGAGCATACACCCTTCTTGTTGGAAAGGATGTTTAACGAAGGAATACCTGATCCCATTGAGGAATATGAGATTCCATCCTCACCAGTTCCTAGTCAAGGACCTACACCCTGCAAAATGCCAATGAATGTTGCCAAACTAGTGGACTTCATATCTTCTGAGGTCCGAACCACGATCATAGCAAAGCTGTATGGAGATCCTGAGTTATTCCTTGCACTTCGAGCATTCCTTAACGGAGAGCTACGAACGGGATTACCGCAGTTTGCGCAACCAAATAGGCCTGACTCAATTATGATTGATGAGGAAAATCATGTGCAATCACTTGACTTAGATGGACACGAGTCTGTGATCGAGGTACCCATTAACGAATTAGGGCAGTATTTTGAAGGCGACGAGTCTAATGCGACCCTACCCATCACTACCAAGGGATTAACTATAAAGGGAATTCTTGATGGTGGTGCGGGAGTTAGCATCGTTACAAAATATTGTTGGGAATCCATGGGAAAACCCCGCCTCAGCGTTACTAACATTGTGGTAAAGATGGCAAATGGTACCATAGCCAAACCTATGGGGATGCTCAAGGATCTTAAGATCAAAGTTCTAGGACACAAGGTACGACATACGTTCATTGTAATGGATTTCTCTAAACACCTTATGTCATATGAAATGATTTTAGGACGACCATTCATGAGGGAAGCACAAATGGTTCATGATTGGTCTAAAAATCATGTCTATTTGCAATTCCAAGACTCTGTCCTTAGAGTGGATTTGGTGACTAGTAAGGTACACCCCTTAGGGAGTAAAACCATTATTGATCATCGCTCTGACACCACAGTTCACTCGGCCCCACTACAATATTGTTACACTTGTAAGAAGGATACAGACATTGGCCAAGATTCTCCTTATATGGATATCCTACCTGGGATGACTGAGTCGAACAATGTGGATTGGGTCCACCTAGCAGCAACCATAGACACTTGGGGAAATAGGGGGACGACCTGGGTAACACCTGAGGGGGATGAAATTCCTGTACCCTTAAATATGCTACAAGCAATGCATATCGCTTCCGACAAGACTCATCCTAATGTCACGAAGAAAACATACAAGTGGGTCCCTAAAGCTTCTTTAGTGACCATAGCTAGTGCTAAAAAATAGAAGCCTTGTAAGAAACGTACCACTCGCTCCAAGAAAAGTAAAAAAATGTTGCGATGGATCCCTAAACGACTATTGTAAGCCCAAGGCTACTATCAAGGAAATAATCAAATCTGGGTGCCAAAACGTAGATTGTGCTCTTACCTATCACCTGACCCAAGTGAGCCCAATCCCGTAGCTCCAAAACGAATCAATGATCGTGGAAAGAAAAAAATCACAGAATGCTACACACCCGCTCCTGAGCTAGATTGGGTACCAAAGAAAGAACGATTTGTTCCACCTAGCTCAGGAAGGGGGGAGTCCCATGAAGCTTCTAGCTCCTCATGTAATACATCCATAGAGGTAAAAGCTTCTACACATCCTCCATCTATAGTAGTGGACCTCCATGAAGCTACAAAAGAATCCACACCTCCCAGTGTTCAAGAATCACCTGATGAACCACTTCAAGTTTGATCCTAGGAGAGTACCTTACCACCCTTGCAACTTGACGAGGCACCTAGGGTAATAGAAAACTACTGGCAAAAATCCTCACCTATTACCAACTGGAAAAATTGGTTTCAAAGGGTGACAAGCTCATTTCAAATGGTATGATCTACCCAAGGAAGGGGGGAGTGTTTGCTGACAGTCATCATTCATTTGTTCCCCTCTCAACCTTTTTCCCTGACCTCTCAATCACCAATCTTAGGGAATGTACATATAAAGCTTTATACTCACAAAAAAAAATAATAATAAAGAGCAAGAGCAATTAGCAAACGAGTATGCACATTAAAAGTCAAAACATTGACTCAGACCTACACATGTCACATCTGGTACAGTGAAACAGAAACCTATGCCATAAAACACCTTTGATCCTCATCACTTGAGTGATGGAGGGTAGGTAAGATTAGTACAATAGGAGTGCTTCTGTTTTAGAGTTGAGAGATTAGCGAAGTTCTCTTTTCCCACTAATGTGCCTCCTGGAGGTATTCCTTTTGTTTCCTAGTGTGTACAAGAGCGTGTTGCTATTGATAGGATTTGGACCTTCATGGAACCTTTCTCTCGTTCACACTTCAAATCAAGTGCGACCATCAACACAAACAGGTGTTTTATGTCCATTAGCATTGCCCTTATCTTTTTGCATCCATGTTTGTTTGCTTTGATTGTGATTGGTAGCATAATATTTAGCACATCTGCTTAGTATCAAACATTTAATTCAATGTAATCTTTTGTCATAATCAGTTGTCTAGGTTTAAAACTCAAGCAGTCCGACTAAGCTAGTTTGACCAAGCTAGGTATTAGAAATCTTCTCTTAATACCATGGGGAATGCCTTCCTAATAAGCAATGGTTACTTAGGTTCTTAATCCGATTTAGGCAGCATTGTATGAAATGTACTAGGGCTTTCTAGTGGGCTTAACCCTAGTGACCTTTAGCTTAAGTATTATAAAGGGAGTTTACTAATGTGATGAGCCTGGGGAGGGTAACAATGTTATATGACCCCCCAAAGTTACAAAATTAAAATGCTGAAAATGAACAAACAAAAAATCAAAGTGCCACAATGTAAAATTTTAAGCTGGAAGAGAAATCCCTGCTTAAATTGGTACTTCACTCACATGTATTGCCTATGGTACTAGAGCCCTAGAGGTTCCCAGTGTGGGCGCTTTTCCTTGAAAAGCAAAAAACCCATGGCATACAAAATAAGCACACACATCATAATTGAATCAATGTGAAAAGACTTTGGGGGGTCAAAGAAAAAGTAATCAGTCAGGCGATGATTTCATGAGAAATTCCTTTTATGGTAGCTTAACTACAAGGTCTTCTAGATATAGCCTCTAGTCAACCCTCGAACATGAATACTTGGCTCTCGCGATTAAACAACTTAATTGACCATTGAAAATTAAGAAGCTTACCCATGGTATTAATATTCGATCTCTAGTGCCTTTCGACCGTCAAATTAGCGACCCCAGACTTGTTTAATTTTCTACCTTTACATCTGTTTATGCATTTGATTACATTGCAATTTAATGTTCATTGCTAACAAATTGTTTGAAATTCTTTTACCAATCAATTTGTCTGTCTAAAATTGCATGTGATTTTTAATTGTATATGAGAATGCAATTACTGTGGCAATGTTGTTTGATTTTGCAGTGACTGAAGAAGGCTAAGGACATTCATCTTAAATGCTCTTCCACCTCGACGAACCAGCTTCAACTCAATAGCTTCCGAGGATGGAATCTACATCAGGAAGGGGGGCATGTTAACCCTCACATCACACGGACACCCTATGATCTATAAACGTTGTATTATTTAGAGTCAGGTACCGGGCTTGTGGGACCAATAGGAACAGGGTAAGGGTAATCGCCGATGACAGGCGCACTCTAACTGGAATATTCAAGGAGCTAGTTGGCTAAGAATGGGCGCCCAAGTGTGAATGGGATGAGCTCATATAAAAGCCAACTAAACCTAATTTTTACTCATTCTCTCATTTGTGCAATAGAAGAGTGCTCTTGCTCCATCTCCATCTCCATCTTCTTCTTCTTCACCTTCTTGTGTGTGTGTGTGTGTGTGTGTGTGAGAGAGAGAGAGAGAGAGAGAGAGAGAGAGAGGGAGAGTGTGTGTGCGATCGAGCATTACGAAGGCACGACGGCGACGAAGCGGTTGAGCGCGGCACGACTGCGGCTTCTTTTTCATCGCGGCGAGGAATCCACCACGAAGGCGAGCGTAGAGCGGTGAGTGACACACCCTTTGCTCTCTTGAGCTTGCTAGTTTAGGCTTGTTGTGTGCTTGGAGCCATTTGTGGCTCGCACACGGTGTATTGGCAAGTCCCTTGCTTCGACAGTGTGGCAAGGAGCGCACACTTAGAGATCATTTAGAGATTGGACTCTACTCTATTATACCTTTTTATGTATAAAATTGCCAAAGGAAGAAGCGATTTACATTTAAATGTCACAAGTCTAATTTAGGTTATTGACAAAACAACAACAAAAACAATAGATTCTAGATTGCTTCTTATTAATGTTGATCAAGATATGGTCATGAAGACTATACAAGGGGCAATGTAATCATCATCATTGCATCCATTCCATGACATAGTGTACTCATTATAGCCTATTACTTAAACCTATCTCTGGTGGGGGTGTTCCTTGCTTGGAAAGAATGTTTTGCTGAAGGAAATCTTTTTTATTTTCTTGCTAAAGATCCCTCCATGTTAGCATAATGGTTCTTGTGGTGGGAGTTGCATTAAATTATACAATGAGATTGCTTGAGGAGAGCTTTGTGTCACTAAGTAAGTCATGTTATGCCAAAGCTTGAGCCATTGTCACAAAGACCACCATTCAACTAACATAGTAAGAGGTCACCTTGTACCATGCCGATTTAGAGACCTACTCAAACAAGAAAACACATGACTTCTACATTTGTAAGTAGTGTAATATACACACTTTTTAAATATAGTCTATAGAAATTTGCAAGCATTTTCGTCTAACTTGGACTAAACAATGCTAAAATAAACATTATGATAAGACTGCCCACCTCCACTAAGCATGTATTTGAAGAACGAGCTACAAGATACAATAAAGGAGGTTGTTTTAGAGGAAAAGTGGTGTTTAATCTCTATTTTGTTCGAGATTATAAGGTTATGCAGACTTTACAATGAAATCCAAGGAGATGAGTGAGTGCATGTTTGTGTGTGTGTGTTTGCGTGCGCGTGTGCGTGCGCTGGGTATACACATACGCACACATCAGATTTTGATGAAAAATGGTTCAAAATTTGAATTGAACATTTTAAAAGGAAGAAAATAAATACAAAAAAAATTAAAATGCATAGGCTATTGATTACATTATCCCAATAGGCATGCCTTCCCTCTCCCAGCATATTGAAGGGATGTTGAGAGAACTCTTAAAGTAGGATGGGAGTGGTGGTCGCATGAGTACAAAATTTATCCACTCGACATCGGTGTCAACCTATAGCACATCATTGTTTTCATGACCTTTGGTCATCCACGTGTGACACTTTTGATGCAAATTCTATGGGCAAAAAAATATACACAATTGTGGTGTGCAAGGTACATGGTTTGTGATATTATTGAGCATTATGGCTGCTAAACTTCAGGATGCAGACAATGGAAGAGGCAAGAGGGAGGGGAAGAGAGAGAGAGAGAGAGAGAGAGAGAGAGAGAGAGAGAGAGTTCAGGGAGAGGGAGAGGGAGAGGTAGAGAGAGGGAGAGTAGAGGAGAGTGAGAGGGAGAGGTAGGGGAGAGAGAGAAAGGAGAGGTAGGATAGAGGAGAGGGAGAGAGTTACTCTTTTGGAGGGAAAAGAAAAATTCAATAATTGACCTGTTAGTGGGTGTAAGTCAAAAAGGGTCAAAAAATGATTTTTTTGACATGTATATGGGCTGAGAGGAACTTTTAAGTAGAAAATGTGTGAAAATGGGATTTTTGAAAAAAAAAACATTTTTTAGCTTGGGTTTATGCACCTTTTTGATGATGTGGCATGGGAAAGGAATGGAAGTAGGTAGTTAGTGCCACAACACCTTTTTGCCTTTACTTTCAAAGAGATAGAGAGAGAAAGGGACCTCTAGTAAGACCACAACCAGCATGACCCTTAAAAAAGCCTAGAGAATCCTACTCAAAATTAGTCTATTATGAATGCACTTGTCTCCCAAAGTCTACACAAAATTATCCTTAATCCCTTAAAATTAGGGTTTCTTACAAGGCCCATGCAAGTTTATATTTTTCTTGATGAACACTCAATGTGCACAGGTCATTGCATCATTTATATCCTCTAGTCAATTAGTTTGAAGTTCTAAATTTAAACCAACTATAATCTAAATCTTATTTTAAATCTAAAAATGCATTCTCAATTGTCTCATTCCATGTATGCAATTTGATGTCTTTTATTTCAACTTAGTTCATTTGTTCATCGGGTGTGATGTCAAGTCATCTCGAATCTCAATCTATCATCTGGTCATCAAAAATTTGAAGTCTTTTATTTCAATTTAGTTCATTTGTTCATCGGGTGTGATGTCAAGTCATCTGAAATCTCAATCTATCATCTGGTCATCAAAAGTTTAAAGTTCCCATTTGTTCATTTGAATTTGGTTTGTTACTTTTATTGTAACTGTAGAATAGCTATCAACAAAGAAATCCATCTCATTATATTTTGGCAAACATGGTGATGAGCTAAAGATCTTGATAGGAACCAATATCCTAGTAAGAACTCAGAGTAACTAACTCATTCACAACGCCTATATGATGCTCAATATGAGAACAAAGAGCTGCCATATTGTTTACCAAAACAATGGAAAAGGAATCAAAGAAGGGGTATGATGATGAGAAGCTGCACTTTAAGGGAAAATAAACTGGACAAAAACTAGGTATTGGAGGTGGTAAACCTCTAAACATTCAACGCGTTACCATAATGACATTCAAAACGACTTGAAAGACACTCTTAATAACATAGTTCCGATCATTCATTTGAAAACGGCAAAGCCAAAGATCATACTAACACACTCAAAGTAGCCACACTAAGAGATACACCTCCCCATCTATGCAAAAATTACACAATTTACAATTTTATACAATTTCAATATACATTATAGTTATGGAATTTTCACATAACACACAAGCAAGAAAATGTTTTAAATGATGTGTTTAACCTCTGGTCCAAAGGATTCGATGTGACTCATAATGGTCTAGGAGATACAATCAAAATAGTGTCCCTACTGTCTATCTAACATCAGAACAAAATCACTTTTTATGCATCTACATGACCATAAACACACCATATGCATAAATAAGCATGCTAAACATGATGAAACAAGCATGGAGCATCCTCATATACATCCAACAAGCCCTGGTACATGCCATCGTATATGAAAAAGCAACCACTGAGAGGGTAGTTATTTAAAAACAAAGTAGAGAGAGAAAGAGATGATGGCTATGGAGTTTATAGATTCTTATCTTGCTTTAAAAGTGATTACCGGTTGTGTGAAGGATTCTTGCTTTGCTACGAAAGAGTGGTGATGAGAGCTATATAGAGGTTTTTGCTACAAAGTCGGTGAAGAGCACGTATACCGTGAAAAGAGAACAAAGAATAGTAAGCGAGAGAGCGAGAGAGAGAGAGAGAGAGAGAGAGAGAGAGAGAGAGAGAGAGAGAGAGAGAGAGAGAGAGAGAGAGAGAGAGAGAGAGAGAGAGAGAGAGAGAGTGTTCTTCTTCTTCTTCAAGCAAACAAGAGATAAGATCTTATGGATATGGTGATGGAAAGCTTACACCACTCCATATAATATGTACATATAGCCGTGCGGTAGTAGATACAATTGCCGAATCTGAAAACTGAGCATTAGGGACCAATTTATAGGGATTTTGCCAAGCGGGCTTGCTCCCCAAGCAGAAAACAAGGAGCCCCCTCTCTAACCACAAATAGATGTAAGATTTTGGAGATTCTGCTAAAAACAGAGCGATGCTTTCGATGGTTCAACTCTCACCCCTTTTCCTTCTATTTTTTTTTAATGTAAATTGATTACTTGGAACAATATTCCAACAACTATCGAGACCGTAGCTAAACTATGATGCATTGTTTTTTCCCCGATGTAATTATGAATCCCCTGTACCGCCCCAACATATTTAGGTGCCACTTTTTATAAAAGTAATTCCCATAAAAATCTCGTGTAATCTCGTTTCTTCACCAAATGGTCGTTTTTATATCGGTAACTAAAAATAATATTTTTAGGCTTAGATCATCTTAAAAAGCACATTGCTTTTAAGAAATGCCGCAAAGAACAAAAAGCTAACAATAGCGTAAAAAGGAAAATATAAAAATTCTAAAATTGAACCACAAGTTTCCTTTATCCACCCAAACAAGAAAGCGGACTCACCTTTCACTAAAAAGCACCAAAAAATAATGAAAAGCTAAAAGATGGACATGGTAGATGATGACAAGTAGTCAGAGGTAGTTTGAAGCGGTGGATGTGTAGAGCTTGTGATATGGATCATGTCAGTCCTTTTATATCGTCAATTGGAGTTTCGGATGTCAAGATATTTCCAGATGAAGTTTTGCCAAGGAGCGTTTCTGAGCCAAATTGATTGCATCAAGAAATGTGTCATTTGATGTTTTTTGACGCTTCACTATGTTTGCAAACGTAGTGGGTGATGTATGGAGCTTGCTAGAAGTTATAGATTGTCAATGGATGCTTGGTCAGGTAAACCCGATTCGATGAAGTTGGTGTCAGATGGCTGCGATGCAATACCAGGTGTTTTTTGCAGTTTTTGGGTAATTGGTTTGAGGACCCGACAAAGTCAAAATGCGGAGGGATCAGTGGGAGCAAGGATTGAGTCTTTTGGAATGGAGTTATTGTTCAATGGTCAAACAACTAAGCAAGTGATGGGGAGTCTTCAAAGCCGGGGGGGAAATTTTAATGGACTCTTTTTTATGTCACTTTTTTTATGAAATTGGCAGGGCCTTGGAGGGCTGCCTCACCCTGGGGGATGCCACATGACACTGAGAAATGAACCCATATGCAATGTTGAGAGCTAGGGCGCTAGGGTATAAGGCATGAGTGGGAGCTTGGAGATCGTGGAGCTATGGCCCCTGCACCGGTGGGCGTTGTGTGTGGCGTCCGGCACTATCTGCGGTGGTGGTTCACATACTTGATGCTGGTGTTGGGTGACCACGACTACTTTTGTCCGTTGACAAGGGATAGTGGTGGGTCAAACAACGTGATGGTGTGGCGGCCTCCTAGGGCCAATTCCCATGCCAAACTTTTTGGGGATAGAGGGGAGCCCCTCGCTAGCCTTTTTTGAGGGTAAAGAAGGGGAGTACCGACGATGCCGTCGGGGATCCCTTAGGGGTTATTCACATGCTAGCTTGAAGGGCAAGGTGCTGAGGCCTGCAAGGGGTGCATCACATGCA
The DNA here is from genome assembly GCF_014529385.1 of Adiantum capillus-veneris. Taxonomy (NCBI): domain Eukaryota; kingdom Viridiplantae; phylum Streptophyta; class Polypodiopsida; order Polypodiales; family Pteridaceae; genus Adiantum; species Adiantum capillus-veneris. The sequence goes on from NC_140946.1 coordinate 78,849,931, forward strand.
GCTTGAAAAGGTAAGTGGCCGATGTAGCAAGCATGCAATGAATGCTAAAAGTGGAGTGTGGGAAATGTGTGGAATGGAGGGAAAATTCCAAAAAGGGCTCAAGTTGGGGTATATGAGTCAAAGAGCACCCAATTCTTTAGTTATTTAGTTAATTGTAAAACTTATCTATAAGAGAGAGTTCTTAGAAATGTAAGGGGGTTTTTCCATTTTGGTGGTTGGCCATGGTGTTGTACCAGAGGGCTATGGTAATTGAAGGCTACAGTGCCGTGAAGTGGATGCGGACTTGAGAGGGCTGCCTACTTATGTTTTGTGCTTGCCTAGTTTTGTCTGCTTGTTTGCATGCATTTCTGGTTGTGTGTTGGTAGGTGTGCTCCCCCAAGGTCATTTGTGCAAAGAGAGATTGAGAGAGATTGTGTGTGACTGGAAGGTTGTGAATTGAGTAGGGAAAATTGATTGGGCTAATTGAGTGTGTAGCAATGAGTGTGTGCATAGTGTGGTGTGCAAACGGTAGTTTTATTGTGAGTTGTGTGAATTTTGAAGGTGAACTCTAGTGGATTGGGGTGTTGTATATATCCTAGGCTATAAAGAGGTAGTTTGTTGTGTTTTGGGTGTGTTACCGTTTCCCCCTTTCCATATTCTGGTGCCCCCCTAATGCTCCTATTTGAAGATTAATGGTGATGTTTGATGCTCACAAGCAGTTGGCAAATGGTCAAAAAATGTTCGTTGGTTGAGTTTGAAGTTGGAAGAGATGAAAGTTTGGACCCCATATCTACAGGTGTTGAATACTCGAAGGACAGGGTAGCGGATTTCAAGTTATGGATGTTGTCGTTGCAGATGCAAAGTGTCATGAGGAAAATCCGGAAATGGTACCTCTATTGATGCATGAACATGCAAAGATTTGGTATGATGGTTTGAAGAGTGCAGACTAAGGTTCATGGTAGGAGCTGTAGAGTCAACTTTGAAGCGATTTCAAAAGGTGGTTACTCTAATGGATCCTGGTGCAAAGGCGAGTGCACTGTAAAGAATGAGGATGCAAGAGAGCTACACAAGACAAGCACAAAGCACACAGAGATGGAAAGCTTGTTCTTCTTCTTCACAGAAAAGAGATTCCAAAATGGCTAAGTGCTAAAGCTGAAAAGTATCACATATGTACATGCGGTCACTAAGTGTGAACTCGCTAGAAGCGTACTAGGCTGGCACGATAAGTGTAGTCCAGCTGTAGAATCACTGGCAGAGATCCTCCGTGTCGGTCACCTAACGCGCCAGTGAGTAAATGCCGTAAGCGGCCAAGGCCCGTAGTGGATGCCAGCTCAAGGTGTAGAGCTTGACATCTCAACACTCCCCCTCGAGCTCTGCATGTCGCAGAGTCCAAGCATAGTTCAAAAACGTCGAAGCTTCTCAGCTCCGAGGGCCTTGGTAAAGATATCCGCTATCTACTCCTCTGTGCTAACGTAGACCAAGTCGATGTCGCCCGCCAACACTCGCTCTCGAACGTAGTGGTAATGGACCTCTATGTGTTTGGTCCTGGCATGGAACACTGGGTTCCTAGCCAACTGCATACTGCTGAGGTTGTCACAATGAATGAAAATCTGCTGGTCCACCTGCACTCCCAAGTCCTCAAGTAATGTGCGTAGCCAAGCTACCTCGCACGCCGCAACTGCTGCACCTCTGTACTCAGCCTCTGTGCTCGATAAAGCAACCGTAGGCTGCTTTTTGCTACTCCAAGTAACAACAACACTCCCAAAAGAGAACATGAAGCCACTCGTAGATCTCCTATCAACAATGCTACCTGCCCAATCTGCATCTGTATACCCATACAATGCTAATGGTGCATTTGCTGCATAGAACAATGCGTAGTCAAGAGTACCTTGCACATACCTAAGTGTGCGTCGTACTCCATCCAAATGTGGCTTCCTCGGAAGCTTCATGAACTGACTCTCCAAGCCTACTGTGTAGCTCAAGTCTGGCCTCGTGATAGTCAAGTAGATTAGACTACCCACAATATTCCTGTACATGTTGACATCCTCAACAACATCACCCTTCTCTGCACTCAGCTTTGCATTCACATCCATGGGAATAGAAATTGGCTTACAATCAGCCATACCATACTTTGACAACATGTCCAAAGCATATTGTCTCTGTGATAGCCATACACCCTCTGGAGTCCTGATCACCTCAATGCCAAGAAAGTAGCGCAACTCGCCTAAATATTTCATTTCAAACTCCTGTTTGAGAAGACCCTTCACATGGTCAATCTCCATAGCATTGTCACCAACAATAATAAGGTCATCTACATATATGGTAATGACCACAATCCCCACATCACTCTCACGTACATAGAGTGAATGATCAACATGAGCTCTCCTAAAACCAATACTGACAAGATACTTGGCAATCCTGTCATACCATGCTCTAGAGCCCTGCTTCAAACCATACAAAGCTTTGAGAAGTCTGCATACATAATCTGGGTAACCTGGATCGACATAACCAGGTGGCTGATCCATATACACTTCCTCTTGCAACTCACCATTCAAGAAGGAATTCTTTACATCCATTTGATGCATAATCCATCCTCTAGATGTAGCCACTGCTATGACATCTCTCACAGTCGTCATCTTTGCCACTGGAGCAAAGGTCTCGTCATAGTCTATGCCATACGTTTGTGCATAACCCTTTGAGACCAGCCTTGCCTTGTGACGCTCAATGTTACCATCATCCTTATGATTGGTTTTATACACCCATTTACAGCCAATAGCTTTCTTGCCACTTGGCAATGGCACCAACTCCCATGTGTCGTTTGCTTCCAATGCAGCCATCTCTTCATTCATTGCATCATCCCAATGCACATTTCCAACTGCATCCTCAAAACATGTGGGCTCCACATCCTGTATCACCTTAGCCATGTAGGCTTGGTGATGCACTAGATACCCATCATAAATCAATTTCTGTACTGGATTTCTGACTCTATTAGATCTGCGCGGTCTTGGGTCACTCCTTTGCCCTCTAGCATCTTCTTGTACTTTCCTTACACCAGGTGTCCTGACAGCCGGAATTCCAAATTCCTCATCAAGACTTTGTTCAGAACCATTTGAATCCATGTCTACATGTGAAAAACCTGAGTATGCATCATCCATAAGATCAACCTTTTCCTTTCCTTTTCGTGATACATTCCCTGTACCTGTTGGTGGAGTAACTTGCGTACGTAGTCTACCATTCCATGGTTTCTCAACAGAGCCAGGAGAAGAGGACTCTTGTGGTCCACTCAAAACCTGTGACTGTGGCCTCACATTTTGTACAACCACATCATCTTTTACATCAGCCCCAATAGTGCCATGTGCATTACTGTACCAGCTGCTCATCTCATCAAAGACTACATCTCTGCTCACTCGTAATTCTCGTGTAGTAGGATTGTAGCACCTGTACCCCTTTTGTTCAAGGGAATATCCCACAAGAATACATTTATCTTCTTTAGGAATTAATTTTCTACACAACTCATCTGGTACATGCACGTAAGCTATGCAGCCAAACACTTTCAAGTGTGCCAAATCAGGCTTTGTACCTGTAAACTTTTCCTCAGGTGTTACATCATGCACCGCAGCTATAGGTGTCCTGTTCCTAATGTACACAGCTGTACTTACGGCTTCAGCCAAGAAATGATGAGGCATGCTCTTCTCATTCATCAATGCATGTGCAACCTCTGCAATGTGCCTGTTTTTCCTTTCTGCGACCCCATTCTGTTGTGGAGTATATCTGCATGTAAACTGCCTGCGTATACCATGCATTCGCAGGAAATCTGAAAAATCATTGGAGAAGTACTCTCCCCCTCCATATGACCTCAATGTCTTGATTTGCATATTTGTCTCCTTCTCAATCATGACTTTGAAGTCTTGAAAGTGACCAAACGCTTCACTTTTGTTACGCATGAAGTAGACCCATACTTTCCTTGTATGGTCATCAATGAAAGAGACATAATACCTGCAACCATGTATACTTGCAGTATCGGTTGGACCCCAAACATCTGTGTGCACCACCTCAAGTGGCTTTTTACATACATTGCGCTCATGTGGAAATGAGCCCTTTCACTGTTTTCCAAACTGGCATGCTGCACACACTTTATGCATACCATCCACCTTGAATTTGGGCAAACCTTTTACAATCTATTTTGATTGCATGCTGTGTAATCTCTGCTCATTGACGTGGCCAATGCGTTTGTGCCAAATGTCAACATCAGCCACAACACCTGTGCCCTGTGCAAATAATGCAGCTTTTACCTCAGGCATGTCTACATTCAGCATAAACATTCTGCCCACACATTTGCCCTCTGTGATCAGCTTACAGCCATTCTGGAAATCTTCTACATAACAACCATTTGGATTGAAGCGAACCTGCAAACCCTGCTCAACCATTTGTCCAACAGAAACAAGATTCTTTGTAATGTTTGGGACATGAAGTACATCTGCTAAGTACTTTGATTTCCCACTCTTCGTATTTAGAGGTATGTCCCCTACATGAGCAATGGGGTGAGCTGTGTCATCTCCTGTCTGCACATAGCCTAACACATCTGGTTTGCGCATATCTCTAAACCACTCTCCACGAGATGTCATGTGAATAGAGGCACCTGAATCCACATACCAAACATCATCTTGGGTGGAATTCTCTGCAGTCATTGTATTCATTACATGCTGCATAACAAACATGCGCTTGTTTTTGTTGTCATCTGCATCTCTGCTAGTAGATGCATAGTTGCCCTGTTCTCTCTTTCCACTTGCTTTTCCCTTTGGACAGTCACGTGACATGTGAACTCTTTCACCACAAGTCCAACATTCTCTGCTATCTGGAGTATGTTGCTGCCTGCTTGATCCTGCACCACGACCTCTTTGACTCCCCCTGCCTTGAGACTGGTTTCCCCTGCCACCTGTATTGTCTTGATTTGATTGACCTTCCAGAAATTGGCCCCTGCAACCCCTTGGGCCTCGACCATGACCTCTACCTCTACCTCTGTTGGAGTTAGAATAGAAGGCCTATTGAGAATTATTTTTGTCATGAGAAGAAGATGTGTCAAGGTTCTTCTCCTCAAGAATAAGCATAGTAATCAAATCTTGGAACACGGGGATGTCGTCTCTTGTATTCATGGAGGACCTAAAATGTACATACTCATCTCCTAGACCATCCAAGCATGCACGGACAATGTCATCATCTTCCATTGAGACTTTAATAGATCCAAGAGCCTCAATGATACTCTTGATCTTCAAGGCATAATCATTGATTGAGAGGTTGTTCCTCTTAACCTGATTTAGCTCCGACTTTAGTTGAAGCTTCCTGGCCTTGGTGTTTACCTCGAACACTCTGCCTAAGTTTCTCCATGCAATGGCGGGGGTTTCAGCATATTGTAGATAGCCCATAATTCCATCTGTGATGCTCATAGAAATCCAATACATCACTTTGCTCTGGCCTTGTTCCCAGTCCCTCAAAGCTTTCCTTTGTTCTGCTGTAGCATTTGCCTCGGGAATCTCTGGTTCCTTTTCATTGTCTCCTTCTACATAGTCCCAATAACCTTTTCTTTTTAGGAAATTTGTTATTCTGAACTTCCATGCAAGGTAGTTATTTTTCTCAAGCTTCTCAGTAACAATCTGACCGAAACCGTCAGACATCTTGAAGCACTAAGACAAAATAGCTGCAATCTGCAAAAACCTGCAAATCTGTTGAACCTGCTATCGTGGTACCTGTAACGCTTTCTACACTCAACGAGTGTCCACAATCAAGCATACATACAACCACTATACTTGTACAGTAAATCTCTGTATACTGCACTTTGGAGACCTGTTCTGAAACTTGTTCAGAAACGGCATCTGGTCGTGGATTGCAAACGAAGGGATTGTGATGCTCTTGCTCTCTTAGCCTCTCTTGCCTACACCAGGCTCTGATACCATGTAAAGAATGAGGATGCAAGAGAGCTACACAAGACAAGCACAAAGCACACAGAGATGGAAAGCTTCTTCTTCTTCTACACAGAAAAGAGAGTACAAAAATGACTAAGTGCTAAAGCTGAAAAGTAGCACATATGTACACGCGGTCACTAAGTGTGAACTCGCTAGAAGCGTACTAGGCTGGCACTATAAGTGTAGTCCAATTGTAGAATCACTGGCAGAGATCCTCCGTGTCGGTCACCTAACGCGCCAGTGAGTAAATTCCGTAAGCGGCCAAGACCCGTAGTGGATGCCAACTCAAGGTGTAGGGCTCGACATCTCAACATGCACTACACTAGGATGTAAGTAAATATTTTTGTTTTTGCTGAGCAATTAGAAGCCTATTGGACGCAACTAGAGATTGCTATGGGTGTCAAAGGCAATGAGTATTTGAAGTTTTCAAAGTTGTTAGAGTGCTTGCATCCAAAGATCAAGGACAAGGTGGAGCATGGTGTGGACACCTATGAAGACATGGTGTATCTAGCCAAAGTGAAGAGCAAAAAAAGTCAAGCAGAAGCTGGAGTTGGGCTTGTTAAAGCCTACAGATTATGTGCCTATTGTGTAAATAGCGGAGTGTTCCATGGTTAAACCAAAGGTGGTGCTGGTTTCTAAAAGAGAAGATATGATGTTGAGGTAAGACCGTTGGTCAATTGTGTTCCTTGGTTTTGGATGTGTGAATTGCCTATGCCAGTGATGGATGAGCTTGTCAACAAGGATAAGCCTCTTGTCAACTAGAACCAATATGCAGAAGAGGTAACAAATGTTGAGATCCAAGAGTAACTTGAAGAGGTAAATCCTATGTTAGAAGCTGGACACACCCTACGGAAAATGACTGCTCCCTGGATTATTATTTTTTGTAACTATTCATTTATTGAGAAAACCCGACATTTCACCTTTGTAAATATTGGGCCTTACAAAAGTTTTCCGATTGTATCCGAGTTTTGACATTTAGATTGAGTAGATGGTTAAGTTGGAAGACATTTAGATTGAGTAGATGGTTAAGTTGGAACATTAGGGTTTGAGATTGTAAGGTATTTATACCACTTTTTGACCTGAATGAAAAACCTTTGTCATTTTAAAAAAGTTTGAAGTCTATGAGTGAGCGTATTGTGTATGAGAGAGAGTGAGAGCTTCATCTTGACGCTACGCACACACCGAAGTCGAAATCGAGTGCAGAGAAGTGCAGCGTGTTGCCCCTGACGAGAGCTATGTGCCAATACCTACATTGTGCGCGTACGGTCCGGTTTTGCAAGATCCATCTACTACAAGCTTCATCTGTTGATTCGGTGAGCATATGTTGTCCGTTTTTGCATTTCAGCATATCCACCTGTTCATATTGAGTAGAGATACACATTAGGCACTTTAGTTTTTGGAAACGACGACTTGCAAATTTCGGCCTGACATCCTACGTGATTTTGCACTAGGTGTTTTGGATTGGGATTTTGGTTCATAGACCTTAGGGAGAGAGACCTATTGGTGTTAGTAGGGTCTCCTTTAAGTTCTGTGGCATTTCAAGATTGCTTGATTGGTATTCAGCTCTAGAAAGCGTTGTAGGAAGTTTCCTCTTATGCACTCCTGAAGGCTGTAGCTTAGACATTGGGTAGAGACCTTTGTAGGAATTAGTTAGGAGTTGGTCGAGTGTAGATTGAAACCCTATGCTTGCTTCCACGCGCCTGTGGGTCGAGCTTCGTCCTTAGCTGACAAACCTTGTTAGGTGAGTTCTCGCTGTGCTGACGTCCGTCGCGGTGTATCCGTCCAACATTGGCGCCGCTGCCGGGGAGAAAAACCCTTTGTAGGTGACCGAGACTAGTTCTTGAGGATAGGGATTCTTTGGCTTGCCAAGAGTCTCGTTTTACATTTAGATAGGATTAGAGGGTGGAGGACTCTCTAGGTCTTAGAGGGAGTCCAGGGAGTGTGTGTCTGGCCTAGATCCTTCGACGTAGGTAGATTTAGGTAGACTTAGGTAGTTTTTAGTTGAGTTGTGGCGTAGAGAGTAGGCGTTGGAGTGGTAGAAGCGGTGAGAGGAGAGCTTGAGAGTTCGGAGAGGCCAGGAAGCAACCAAAACACCATTATCACCATTTCACATGATGAGTAGGAGTAGAGTAAGTAGGACATCATGATTCAGGATCTAGAGCACTTCATGCATGTACACTTGCTTGTTAGGTTCATCACAAGGTTGTAAAAGACGCAAAAGTGTGTTTGAAAGCTGAAGTAAAGTCCAAAAGTTGCTGTGAGTGTTTTTGATAGAGTTGCAGAGCATCAGGAGTATTTCTGTCAGGAAAAAAATTACATTTTAAGCCAATAGACATCCTAGTGGAAATTTGGAATTTTGAGTTGACCAGTGTGTTCATAAGGTAGGTTTTACCCTATTTTCACAAAAAGTGGAAATTTGACCATATCTTGACAGGATAAGGCCAGATAGACAAAAATTGCCAGACATCCTACCCAAATTGTGCCCAGGCATTATTTTAAGACCAAAACCATAGGATGGCTGCATGAGCATGATCTGCATGATATATTGAGTGACTCAGAGAGGTTTTCATCTCAATTGGGTGAGAAAATTGGGTTCTAAGTAGACTTTAGCACTTCTGACTGAAAAAGGCTAGAACAGCTAAAATTGGGGACTTTTGAAATCCAAACCAAAATTTAAGCATACCACTGGGTTGCCGACATCAAAGCAAGAAATTCAAGCCAGAAACTGATTGTAGGCCTAGCAAGGTGTTGTATAGCCTGAGTCAAGCCTCCTAGTCAATTTTGGTCCAAATTGGGGTTGATTTGACTGATTAGACCAACATCAAGCTGTTGGAATAGATTTCTAATCCATTGACCAGCTTATAGGTGTCCAAATCAAAAAGTAAAAAACAGTTGTGGACTCAGCACATCAAGGGGAATCCATAGTGTAAAAATCCAGTCAAAACAGAGTAGGAGACATCCTACGCGTAGGATGTCTACTACAGTGATGTTCCATTTGACTTAAGGGTTCCAGAACTTCTTTCAAAAGTGAATTTGGACCTTGTTTGACCTTTTAACGGAGCAAAGACAAAATTTAGACTTTTCAAGTAAATTGACCAACATCCAAGGGAAGTACAGTTCTAGATTAGCGGACCTATTCCAAAACATCAGAAGTGTATAAAATATAGTAGTGGTTGAGGCTAACTCTCCAGTTATACCAATCATTACTAAAATCACCTCTAGCGGTTAGATGCTTTGATTTGATTGCCGAAATTAAACGCTTGTGTACATGTATATTCAGCAGCAAAGCAAGAAGTTTTGCGGAGATTGATACTTTGCTAGGTGAGTGGTTGGATTTGTGTTAAGTTTCATTGCTAAGTTTGATGAATTTAAGGTCAGGGAGATACATTTTTAGAGACCAAAAGGTGGCAGGAGATTAAGGTAGCTTGGTGTCCACCGAAGAGAGTGTAACTCAGGCAAGGCTAGCTCCACTAGCACCAATTATTGAGGAGGGTAGTGATACTGACACTTCATCAGACAAATCCTTCTTCATGATGGGTAGTCAACAACCAGGAGGTCTCACCTATGACGGACCAATGCCAAGGGGAAGCACCTCCCTAAATCCTTTGAATGATTCCAAGTTCACTAGGATCTTCTTAGAAGGAACAAACTCAAGGGGAGCCCTAGTTTATTCTGACTATCAAGGACGCAAGTGTATTTGTATTGAAGAAAGGCTGGCTCAGAGACTGGAGATAATTCGAGTCTATGGTGATGGAGATAGATTCCGAGATGAAAAGGGAAACCACTATCTGATAGTTAGTAACCCTGAGGATTACAACAGATATGGAGATAACATGGCAAAAGAAATGGTTTCAGAAACTCAAGAACCACCTCCAAACATTGATCGACCTGGAGCGCTTTTTATGTTTGATAAGAAAACAACCAGGGTCTCAACCTATAATGAGAATGTGGGAATTTACAAGCATGAGAGGAGGGAATAGTCTCTTACTTTCGTTGCAAAAAACCCTACCCAAACGAATTAAGCAAAGATAAGGTTCTTTAATTATTCTCTTATGAGATTGCTATGGGAAAGGATATCATTTTTGTTGATAGGTACAGGCGAGAATACAAACGTATTCTCCAGAGGAGGTAGAAAAGGCAACAGTTCCAAGAGCATCAACATATGCCCCTGATGAAGTGCTAAGAGCCACCTACACCCCTAGCAAGTCGACAAATCCCTTTTCAGAGGAGTATGACGCAACCTCACATTCTACCGGACAGCAGAAATTCAACAACCTGAGCCAACCAGCAACTCAGCCATCATTGCAGGCATGGCTTCGACAGAGTGCAACATTAGAACAAGGCCAAAACGGAGATGGTTATTAAGCCACATGAGGGCTAAGGGATTTACAAGAACCACCACTCTATTCAAGGTATCAAGGTGAGAGTAAGCCAAAAACTCAAGGGTCAAGAGAGCCTGGAAGACCACCCATAGAACGAGTTCAAAGAGATGAACCATCTCTTGCAAGAACTGTTAGAAATTACGACTTAGGAGCACCATTGGGAGAAGAACCTACCTACTACAGAAGGCCATAGGAGGTATATCGATTAGGACGTGGAGATCCAATGATGAGATTTGTAGACCATCGTAGAATTAGACCTTCTCAAGTGCAAAAATGGGTAAACAAGAAATACACGGGAAATAGAGATCCTAGAGATCATGTAGCAGCCTTTGTGCATGTAATTAGAGCTGAAAAGGTGTTAGACTTTCCTACCCAATTTGCAAGGTTTGGACTAACCCTAGAGGATGATGCTGCTACTTGGTTTGACTCTGTGGAGCGTAGAGACTTTGAGTCGATGGAGGAGGTGTTTGACGAGTTTATTGAGGAATTCTCACAAAGCAAGATAGCTCATAATAGAGTTTCACAAATCCATAAATTCAAACAGAAAGATGGGGAATCTGTGCGAAAGGCATTCCTATGATAAAAAAGATATGTTAAGTTCTGCCCTGTGGAGGAACTGCCAACTTAGTCCAGACTTATGCTTATATTCATCCAAGGACTAAGGAATGCAGATCTCCAGAAGGACTTACATATGAAGAGGAGCACAACGTTAAACGAGTTAACTAAGGAGGCTCTTTACCTTGTAGAAAATTGTGCGGTCTACAAAGAGGGCAAATTAAAAGATCTTGATGATGATTCATCCTCACAACAAAGTGGAAGCAAGTCCGCTAAGACCGCACCGAAAGGAGAAGTAGCTATAAGCCAGGAGCAGCTTGTAGAGGAAGTGCTAAAAAATATTAACTTGTACGCCAACAAACCCTAGGCTAAACAGCCCAAGTGGTGTGCTATTGAACAAAAATGGACAAACCATGGGACGAAGGAATATGGAGCTCCGGTGAAGCCAAAGTCGACAAAAACCATACGGCAAGGATCCCCAAGGGATCGATAAGCTATGGAGACCAACAACGACAAATTTCATAGCCGAAAAGCACTCCAAAAGTCATAAAACATCTCGGAGGATCTGAAATCCACACAGGGAGTTACTTCCTACCTATTTGACTTTTTTGTTGAAATAGGGCTTAAAAGGTACTCAGGGGGCTCAGGGAAGGCACCAGTAGCAGTCTCCACAAAAATTTCATTAGGAGACATCCTACACGTAGGATGTCTCAAGGCCATTTCTAGGCACCAACCCCAACATCTCTCATCACACAAAGTTTCTCAATAGCCTTTACATGCTAGCCACCAAGTTTCATCACATATGGACAAAAATTGACCTCATATGCATGAAAAAACGCAAAGTCGGGGCATAGAGGCAATAATGGGGCATAGACCTACCAAAACTTGTCCAAATCACATGAAACTTGCACAATACATTCATAAGCACATTGCCAACCTATCTGTGTGGTCACATGCAAAAAATGATGAAATAGACATCCTACGTAGGATGTCTAAATGACATTTTTGGCCCACAGATGGTGTTTTTCAATTCCAGATCTCTTCATATCACCTTCAAGAGCTCATATATCAAGTTTCAAGCCATTCCCATCACTTTTGGCCCCCAACACCTCCAAGATACACTTTTTGAGCCCAAAAACACTACACATGGTCTTACCAACACCAATTCTTGTCCAAATCAAAATCCAAGAGCAGGGCCATGTTCCACATGCCAAGAGCTATCCACAAAAAAAATCTCAAGAAATTTTGATGAAAAAGACATCCTATGTGTAGGATGTCTCCAGCTCAATTTCGACCTTCTGTGCAAGAAATGACTTCATAGGAGCAGATACCATGGTGCAAGAAGCTCATCTACCAAATTTCAAGCCATTTGAATATCATTTTCCACTTGTTGTGGACATCCTACCAATTTGTGAGCCTAAAGCCTGAATCTGACAAAAAATGCACTTTTTGATGCCCAAACCCAATTCCAATCACATAGCCATGTTGCACAGCAGGCCAAGGGCCACCAGCCCGCCAAATTTCACCAAAAACTGATCGAAAAGACATCCTACGTGTAGGATGTCTAAATTATAACTTTTAGCTAGAATGATACTGTGAGCACATGCAGGGTTTCCCAAGTTCCTTTTAAGTTTTATTTTCAATTTTCAAGTCATTTGGATAGTTAAAACTCAGTTTCTCAACTAATATGGAAAAAACGCTAACTTCGGACTACTGAGTGCAACAGGATCCATGGCAGCCCGCAAAATCACCGGCCAAGAAGAAAAGGATGACAGTAAAAGATTATTTAGAAGAAGTGGAGCCGTTTGTCATCCCAGAAGAAACTCTAAAGCCAACCAACACGTGGATTCAGGAAGATTTGCTAGAGTCCAACGACTTGAAGGTTTACCAAGGTGTGTTCAAAGATACTGAAGGAAATGCAATAGAGCTACCCATGCTACCTCGGGAGCTCAATGAGTTTGTCAGATGCAAGATGGCAGAGTACCTGGAGAAGATAGATCTCCATAACTATTTTGAAGCTTTTCCGGCAGGAATCGACATCAAAAGAGTTTGGGAGTTTGTAACTACAGTCAAAGAAGATGGAGTGGCCAGAGTCACTGATTTGTAGGGCAAGCCGAACATTGTGATTGTAATCACATAGAGAGTAGTGGCAGCCGCACTAGACCTCTCCAACAAAGGGGACCTTTGAAGTCAAGGCATACTCTGAAAAGAAGAGCAACTACACCTTCGAAGATATTGCAAACCCTAAAGTGGCGGTCATGAGCCAGCTTTACAACCAATATTTCCACATGTGTACAAAGAGGCCATAGAAGTAGAGAATTCCGCCTGGAGCAATTGCCACAACCTTCACCTTGGCAATGTAGAAGAGCAAGACAAAGGTGATCAACTATGCTGCCTATATCCATGATAATCTGGTGAAGATGGGCAACAAGAACCCCACCTACATTGTGCCAGGTGAACTGATAACAAAAGTGGTTTATGGGGCATTCCACGCCAAGGGAAGATGGCATGACCCTCCATCACAGAATGACTGGCTAAGGCTCAAAAACGATAAAGAGCATGAACAGCCCAAAGCACCCAGAGTTGCCACAAGATTGAAGCGCCGGTTAGAGACCATGCAAGAGGAGCAGCCAGAGTTGAAGAAGGGAAAGAAGGAAACTCTACAAGTGCCGATCAAAGAGAAAAAATCACAGAAAGCGGCACGGTTAGAAAGATTAATGGAAAGCTTCAAAGCGGAAAGAGCCCTCAAGGGAGATTTGAGCGAGCTATGGAAGACATCACTAGAAGCCATGTTGGGGTCATCCCGAAGAGTGCACAGAGATAGGTTTGAAGATTATATCAAAAAATTTGAGATCCTGAATGCTAATGCAGAAAACATCCCTAACATCCCATTTACAAAAGAAGAAGTGGATGAAGTACGACGGCAACGACTAGAAAAGCAGAAAGGCCAGGAAAGAGAGCAGAAGACCAAGGCGGACCGGGACTTCAATAAGAAGCCACCAACTCCACCGTCAAGCCCAGAATCCAGACCACCGCCATCACCACCTCCTCGTAGCCCTCCACAAACCCAACAAAAGGAGGAGGAACAAGAAGATTTTCAATAAGAAAAGAGCCAAGAGCAAGAGCAACAAGAAAAAGATGAACAGAAAGAGGAAAAGATAGATCCAGAGGAAAGAAGGTTTAACACATTTCGTGATCTACTAGCTGTGGGATATTCAAGAGAAGAGGCAGCTACATTAGCATTTGACTTGGGTGGCACAAGGCCCAAAGAACAGATGCAGAGCTTGCGGTTAGTGGAACTAAAAGAGATGGCCACTGATATAGTGGACCTGCAACCACCCACCAATGATTGGGATGTGGTGATGAACAAGCTAACCGGGCTCAGGGCACATTGAATGGCCACGGAAAGTGAGATTGCTAATCTCAAAACCACCGAAGTGCAAATCAAATCCGAAGTAGACACACTACAAAGACAGAGCCAAGAGCAGATAGAGAAACAAGTAGAGCTGCAAGCCAGTCTGGCCACGGCATTACAAAGATGCCAGGAGATGGAATGAGAGAATCAGGCAGTAGCTCAAAGACTACAAGGAGCTCAAGACGAATACAAAAAACTTAGCAAGGCAGTGACAAATGCAGAGAGGGAAAGGGATAACCTAACCCTACAACTTGCTGAAGAATCCAAGGAAGTGGAAACACTGAGAAATGCCAAGGAAAAGGCAGAGCTAGAGAATGAGGCGCCAGGATGAGGTAATAGAGCTTAAAGACCAGATGAAAGTCAAAGATCAAACCATCCAACGGCTACGGGCATCTCCTGCCAGATTCAGAGCTGCTAGCTCGACTTACACCACTTCAAAGACGGAGCTTTATGAAGAACAAATGAAAGAGATCCAAAAGGAGTTAACCTTAGAGAAAACGCAGAGGTTGATGATGGTCGAAGGGTCAGTGGTCATGCAAATCCGCATGGAAGAAGAGCACAAAGCAATGCAAAATGATCTAGAAACCATCAAGAGAAAGCTCGAAGAGGCGGAAAAGATAAATGACGATCTAAACAACCTCCTTGTGAATATGGGAGAGCAAGCTGATGCAGAAAAGAAGACATTTCAGAAGAAAATAGAAGAGCTGAGAGGCTAGCAGCAAACAGAAGAGCAGTTTAGCACCGGGCCAAAAACCATGGAGGGAATATACATAGAGAATGTGGCAGATCCAGTGGACACCACCATGCAAGAGGAAATCCTTGTAGGACCCTCTCAAGAGCCACAAGATATGACATAAGAAGAAGAAGAGAAGCTACAAAAGGCAATAGAAGCAACAGTCAAAGACACAGCCAGAGAAGCTTTAGAATGGGAGCAGAGGGTCTTTAAATCAATGACTATTCAGAAGATAGATACCAGCAACCTTCAGCGTGAATGGATACAACCCTCTCTCCCATATCCTCTGCGGAAATATGAATCTTCCACAATCAACAAGCGAATCAGAGAGGAGCCAACAATGCCACTGTACAAAGCAGACATCTCTAAGCCAGAAGGGTTAAAGTTGATAGTCGACTCTCAACCCAGGTGGAGAAAGGCATGGATGACAAAATATCCACAATATCTAATCCATCTGGTAGAGGCACCTAAAGTCATCAAAGATAACCTAAGTTTTTTCCCTCTACCAAAGATGCGGACGTGGAAGGCCCATGCACTATTGCAAAGGAGCCAACCTACTTGGCTAAATTACCCAAAGCTGCCAGGCTCGAGGGTAGGCAAGAGAATAAGTGAGCAATACATGGTGAAAACCCTAACGGGTGCCATCAAATTGTTCACTGCCTTGCTTGACCTATCTTGCATTATGATGAGAAATATTTGCAAAACACTTTTGGCAGTCTTCGAGACGTTCAAACCAGGCCAGGCGGACAGACAGTATCTTCTTCTTTCAAGATACATACAGATGTGCATACGATCTGTCTGGTCAGCCTTCCAAGGAGGTGATACATGCATTGTATCAAAGGATCATGTTTCTGCCATCCTATCACCTCCAGGCCTTTGAAGAAGCTTTCTACACCGGCTTCTTCACAATCAACACAGATATATTTGGCCCGACGCTACTAGCTCAACATGCAAGATATGAGTCACTGCTCAAGATGAGAGAAAGTCTAAGATGAAGAAGCAGCTCAATAGCCATGTCGCGGATGACATGAACAAGGAGGGGGGGAGTGTTAGAAGCTGGACACACCCTACAGAAAATGACTCGTCGGTGGATTATTATTATTTTGTTTTTATTCATTTATTGAGAAAACCCGACATTTCACCTTTGTAAATATTGGGGCTTACAAAAGTTTCCAGATTGTATCCCAGCTTTGATATTTAGATTGAGTAGATGGTTAAATTGGAACATTAGGGTTTGAGATTAAAAGGTATTTATACCACTTTTTGACCTTAATGAAAAACCTTTGTCATTTAAAAAAAGTTTGAAGTCTATGAGTGAGCGTACTATGTACGAGAGAGAGTGAGAGCTTCATCTTGACGCTATGCGCACACCGGTGGTCGGAATCGAGTGCGGAGAAGTGCAACGTGTTGCCCCCGACAAGAGCTACGCGCCAACACCTACATTGCGCGCGTACGGTCCGGTTTTGTGAGCTTCATCTGGTGATTCGGTGAGCATACATTGTCCATTTTTGCATTGCAGCATATCCACGCGTTCGCATTGAGTAGAGCTACACATTAGGCACTTTAGTTTTTGGAAACGACGACCTACAAATTTCGGCCAAACATCCTTCGTGATTTTGCACCAGGTGTTTTGGATTGGGATTTTGGTTCATAGACCTTAGGGAGAGCGACCTATTGGTGTTAGTAGGGTCTCCTTCAAGTTCTGTGGCGTTTCGAGATTGCTTGATGGGTATTCAACTCTAGAAAGCGTTGTAGGAAGTTTCCTCTTATGCACTCCTGAGGGCTGTAGCTTAGACATTGGGTACAGACATCTGTAGGAATTAGTTAGGATTCGATCGAGTGTAGATTGACACCCTATGCTTGCTTCCACGTGCCTGCGGATCGAGCTTCGTCCTTATCTGACAAATCTTGTTAGGTGAGTTCTCGCTGTGCTGACTTCCGTCGTGGTGTGTCCGTCCAACAGCCTATTTTTTCAAGGCAGTGTATGAGAAGGTAGCAGAGCGCAATTGAGAGGACTTAGAAATTGATGAAGAAAATGTGCAAAGCCATGGAGATGGTCAAGATTTTGTGGAGAAACAAGAGGATGAAGGTGTAGATACGGAGTCGGTATATGATGTTGATGATGATGAAGATACAAGTTTAAGGTTTCAGAAGACAAGCAAGGAAGATAGAGTGGACAATTCCACATCCTATGGCAAGGAGACAGAGTCGTATGATCCTATGTTAGTAAGGATAAAGCTACCTTGTTATGTGTCTGATGATATAGTGATAGCCAATGTGAAGGAAAAGTAAGTTGAAGTGCCAAAGCATGTGAAGGAAGGTATGCAGTTGAAGGTGCTATGTGCCACCATGTTGATGACGATGCTCATGAAGGTAGTAGTGGAAGGTTCTACGGAGATATAGTTGGTTCAAAGCTATGCAGTGAAGGGCAAGGCTGAATCTATGGATAGACAACAAGAGGGTGATTATGAAGCGAGAAACTAGCCGGGGTTGGGCATTTTTCTTGTGCTCACAATGTGTTGGATGTTGACCAAAGGGATAAGTAGTTGGAATTGTTTATGGATTGCACGACTAAAGTGGTGGATACAGGTTCTTTGGGCCATGTACGCATTGAGCACTAGAGTGATTGGGGGTTTGATGATCCCATGGTTGATATGGATGAAGAGACACAAGTGCTTTTTCATAGATCTTTCACCCGGATAAGGTGATGAGGGGGTTAGTCACATTAAAAGAAGAGTTTCCTTTGTGAGAGCAATGATCTTCTACTATGGATGTGCCGGTAGAGGCAAATGTGAAGGAGGGTTTGTGTCAGTTGCACTATTTTTTGGAAGATGTTTCTTGCATGGAGGCCTCCACCTTCTATGGTTAGGCGGGAGGGTCATGTACGTTCATTTCGAGTGACGGTGAGCTTGGTGATGTTTGAAATGAAGTGGGCAATATGCAAGTGAGTGTTTGGAGTGATAGAGGTGTGCCCGAGGCAATTGAAAAAAGCATGATGGGATATGTGTTAGGGTGTAGAATTATGGGAAGGTGTTTCAAGTAGATGGAAGAAGTCAGTGTCAAGTGTTTGATCTAGGTGGAAGACATGTTGTGATGCAGGGGGTGGGGCAACCCACTTGAAGTTTGTTAGGAAGCACAAAAAAACCATGTACATATGGTTTTGGTTTGCTGATAATGTTTGCCAGTGTTTGTAGTTGGTAGGTGAATAAAGTTGTTTTGTGTTTGTACATGGGGGTTGGGAAATTATGGTACATCCAAAGTGTGTCAAGCATAGGAGATGACAGAGAGAGGTATGGAGGAGCTAGCAAGTACATGGCAGGGTCTGGGCAGACATGTAGCAACTATCGTGTATGTTTGATGAGGTTTCTAGAACAAAAGTGCTTCAAAGTGGACCAAATGAGATGGAAGGTAAAGAGGCTTGAAGGGTTGGTTTTGTGCTTGGGGATGTAGAGCTCCGAGTGTCTACGAGCTGGTCTAGACGAAAAAATCAAACAAAGCCACATTGTGCAAGATATGGAAGTTTGAAGCTCAAGGTGGTTGCAGATCCAAGATGGAGAGGGTAGATGATGAATAGTGGTCAAAGAAAGTTTGAAGTGATGGGTGTGTAGAGCTTTGTGATATGGGATCATGTCGGTCCTTTCAAATTCTCAATTAGAGTCCCGAATGTCAAGATATTGCCATATGAAGTTTTTCGAGGGGGGGCGGTTTTGAACTAGTTTGATTGCATTGGGAAATGAGCCATCTAATGTTTCTGGAAACTTGAAAAAGTTTGCAGAGGTAGTGAGTGATGTATGGAGCTAGCTAAAAATCACTGATTGTCAATCCAATCCTTGGTCAACTAAATATGGCTCGTTGAAGTTGGCACTAGATGGTGGCGACGTAATGGGTGTTCTTTTGCATTTTTTGGACACTTGCATGGTTTGAGGGTCTAGTGAAGTCAAAGTGCAGCAGGATTGGTGTGAGTAGTATCTGGAGACCAAGTCTTTTGGCTTGGCTTTATGGGTTGATGGTCAGACAACTGAGTAGGTCATAGGGAGTCTTCAAAGAAGGGGGGATAAAATTTCAATGGAATCTTGTTAAGGTGTTTTTTGACTTAAAAGTTGGTGGGGCCTTGAAGGGTTACCTCACCCTAAGATGCCATGTGGCACCGTGCAATGAACCCAAGTGCAATTTTGAGAGCCAAGCTAGTGGGATAAAAGGATTATGTGGATGCCCCATTTGGACACATCAAGTTGAGTGGGAGCTTGGAGCTCGTGGAACTATGGGCCTTGCATTGGCGGGCAGTGTGCGTCGCATTTGGTGCTATCTGTGGCGGTGGTTGATGCACTTGAAGATGTCGTTGGGTGATCGCGGCTGATTTTGGCCATTGACAACGACAAGTGGTGGATCAAACAACATGATGATGTGGCATCCTTGCAGGGCCAATTCTTGTTTCTTTGAGGATTAAGGAGGGGAGCAGCGACGATGCCATCGGGGCTCCCATAACGATTATTCATGTGCTAGCTTGAAGGGCAAGGCATTGAGGCCTGCAACGCGTGCCTCACATGTAGCTTGAAAAGGTAAGTTGCAAGCATGTAATGAACGCTAAAAGTGGAGTGTGAAAAATGTGTGGAGTGCAGGGAAAATTCCAAAAAGGGGTCAAGCTGGGCTGTACAAGCCAAAGAGGACCCAATTTTTTCTTTTTTAGTTTTGTAAAACTTATATAGGAGAGAGTTCTTACAAATGTAAGGTCCGTTTTCCATGTTTTTGGTTGGCCATGCTGTTTTGCCAGAGGGATATGGTACTTGAAGGATACTAAGCCGTGAAGTTGAATGCGGAGCCAAGGGCTGCCTGCTGATGTTTTATGGTCACCGAGGATTGCACCGACTTGGAGCTATTTTGTATATGGTCATTTTGTGTATTAAAGCCATCATTGCCATGTCTATCTGTGTTGATTACCGCTTTCCCTTCTCTTCTCTAATTATGTGCATGCGTTGCAAAGTGTGTTTTGCTAGGTGTGTCTCCTCCAAGTCCACTGTGCAAAGAGAGATTGAGAGAGGCATTAGAAACTTTCGGAGGTCATTTGGAGGGCCTTGTAAGAAATTGTATTTCTCTCTCTAGAAACTTTTTTTAAAATGCACTTGCACCTTGTGAGTACGTCCAAAAGGACAACCAGACACTTTAAAAAGTAGATTTATATTCCCAATTGTCCTTGAAAACGGTCACTTTTTTATTCAATGTGAGCGTCTTTTTCAGGAGGCAGGTGCGGCGCATTCAAGGGAGCTTACGTCATCACTGAAAGTTGAAAAGTCACAAAATCTCAAATAGTGATAGATTTTGATGCTTTTGACACCACCAATGCGTCCAGAACACCAAAATACCCTAAAAACGAATGTCTACTTGTCTCATTCCGACATCCGGAGAGGCAAAAATGTCAAAAAACCCCAAAAAATGGGCTTTTTACTTAAGGAGCGCGAGGAGGCATTCTAAAATGCTAGAATGCCCCTCTGCGCGCCGTTAGTACAAAGCTCCTTTTAGTGATTTTTGGACAATTATCTTTCAAGAAAGCCTACCCATGTTTCTCTATTGCACTTTTGCACCATGCTCTCTCTCTCTCTCTCTCTCTCTCTCTCTCTCTCTCCTTTCTATAGCTTAGCATATTTAAAGAGAGAGAGAGTGAGAGACTCCCATTACTAACGGCGCGCGTGGAGCATGTTTTGACCTCAAAAAACACCTCCTCGCCCCGTTAGTATAAGGTAACAGAAAGACTCTCTCTCTCTCTCTCTCTTTCCCCCGCCTTACTTCCTCTCTCTATAACACTCACACATACACACATACACTGGTGGATGCACAGTACTAAAGGCGCGCATAGAGACATGCACACCGGTTGTGCCTCTCTACGCGCGCCTATAGTATAGAGAGAGAGAGAGAGAGAGAGGAGAGAGAGAGAGAGAGGGCTCTTTGTGTTTGTGTGTGTGTGTGTGTATGTTATATTTGTGTGTCTGTGTGTTTGTGAGTGTGTGCGTCTCTGTGTGTGTCTGTCTGTGTGTGTGTATGTTATATTTGTGTCTCTGTGTGTTTTTGTGTATGTTATATTTGTCTGTCTCTGTGTGTGTGTGTGTGTGTGATCAAAATGCACTTTGTAGAATTGTAACAATGGGTGTGCGTGCTCACTCTTATATACCCGAAATTATGATCTCTAAGGCTAAGATGATGAAGAAAAAACCTATGTGATAGATGGAGGCCTTTTTAGAGATTTTTTGACATTTTCCTTTCAAAAAGCTCTCTAAAAGAGGAAAAAAGGGGCTTTTTACTAACGGCGCACGATGAGGCATTCCAAAATTTTGGAATGCCCCCTCCCGCACCGTTAGTAAAATGTTCTTTTAGGGGGTTTTGACATTCTTTGCCTCTTTGGATGTCGGAGCTAGGCAATTGGACATTCATTTCTAGGATATTTGGGCATTCTGGACGCATTGACAGTATCAAAAGTTTCAAAATCTTCCACCACTTGATAGTTTTGTAACTTTTTGAATTCTAGTGATGACGTAAGCCGTAACAAATGCACCGCATCTACCTTCTGAAAAAGGTGCTCGGATTAAATGAAAGAGAGTGATCGTCTTCAAGGACCACTAGATTATTAAATGAGGAGAGGGACACCTTTTATATTTTTGTTAATATCAATCTATTTTTCTACGTAACGTAGGCTCTTCTCTCATTGGAGGAGCTTATTTTCCTCTCTCTTCCAAAAGGCCCTTCAAAAGACCTCCGAAATCTCCTAATGTTGTGTGTGAGTGGAAGGCTGTAAATTGAGCACGTCTGATTCATTGGTCTTTTTGAGTGTGTAGAAATGAGTGTGTGCATAGCGTGATGTGCAAACGGTGGTTTGCCTATGATTTGTGTGATTTTGGGAGGTGATATCTAGTGGATTGGGGTGTTGTGTATATCCTGGGCTTTGGAGAGGCATTTTGTTATGTTGCAAGTGCATGGTCCCCTTTCCACCCTGATACAGAAAAACACCTTTCATGAAAACTTGAGCTATATCCTCAGTAGTAAATGTTGTCTTAATGAGAAATAAATGAGTCATTTTTGTAAGCATATTGTAACGTACAATTACAAGGAGAATGAGCCTAAGAATAGCTTGCCTTCACAAGTGATAGGCAACTCCTTATATTGACCATAGGAGAGAAGACATGCATGACCTCATGACATTCACACTACACCTTGGGCGGGCTCACACCCTACACACCACAATATTAACCACCACCACAAAAATAGAATCATATTCAAAGATATATGGCGTCGTGTAATGAAATCCATGGATATGCATTCCTATTTCATTTGCAATGCATCAATTGGATGAAGCTCACTATCGAACTTACTAGGCCTAAATATGTTGGTCCATGTCAAGCATCTTGTTGTGACTGCGGCTAGGGCGGGTGATGCCGGAGGCAACCCATGGCGTGGTGCATCAGAAAAGAACAAGAGCGAGAGAGAGGGCAAGAGTCAACACAATAGAATTTAAAGAACAACGCTATTACAATTTTTATTAAAGGAAGCCTTTACATGGTCTTTGGAAGGTGTTGTCTACCACACCTTTTCCACATGCAAACTCAAATAACTAATGGTCTATACCTGGATGCCTTGAGACTTGTTCTCATGGGCTGACCAATAAGCTGACTAATAAGGGCTTGAGCCCAACAATCCCCCCCTCAAGCCCGAACTAGACAAGCAACTCATGATACCTCGAGTTTTTGGTGTACTCGTCCCCCGTGAGTTTTAGGTTTTCTCACAACTTAGGATTTATGGTGTATCCATAACCTGGTGCTAGATCAGTACCCCCCCCTTCAACAGATAGGGTGTAGGTCAGAAAAAGTTAGCTCCAAAAATAGAGTTTTTGGTTCACTGCCAAACCTTGGGTTGAATGTGTACCCAGTAACCTCATGAGAGTGCAACAAAAATGGGCTGAGAACTGATAAAAATTGGGAGGTCTTACCACTTATCTTTGTGGCAGTGTCTATAACCCGTACAAATTTTTTGACATGGCAATAATTGACAACAGACAAGCTAAAAGAAGGCTTTGATTAAAAAGTATATGACTGTGTTGACAAATAAACATAAAACTTCTATGACACTGAGCATATAAAAAATAGTTTGTGAAGTCTTGTACCACAATCTCAAAGCAGATCTTCATGTTCTGCATCTGGTGATGTACGTCTTGGTGCTGAAAGCAAATCATTTGCTTTTGGATGTTCTTTGTCTTTTTCCAGATAAACATGTACTGAAGAAAGAGTTGACACCTCACTCTACCTCCACTTTTAGCTTTAATAGACTGGATAACCATTTTGCCACAATGGAACTCTAGTTCTTGCTTTTGTTCATTTGCACCTTTCTTCTCATGTAGGAAAATCTTTTCCAAACTGGACGGTGTTCTAAGAAGCCTTTCCTTGGCTTGCATGCACCACAAATGGTGTTTTAAGGTGCAGCATTTGAGTCGGCCATAACTTGTTGTGCCTTTTATGACTAGCTATTCTAGATAGCATTTCAAAAGGTTTCTTTGTTGGAATTAGGTTATACTACACCATTTTGAGATGCTTTTGTGGACACGTATATGGGCTGCAGTGCATAGAACCAAATGTGAGCATTTTGAGATGCTCTCAAAATCACACTGCTAAAGACAGACTTTTGAGAGGCAATTCAACTGCTACAACATGGCTGCGTTTTGAGAAGCAATTGAATATGCTGCTTGTTGAGATGCTAGCCCGCCGTTGCTGTCTGCGTGGGAACAACCGCCACACCGTGGCCTTTTGAGATGCAAGTAACATGGATGCCGCCTGCTACCCCTAGACGTCACAAAACAACAGCGTTTTGAGATGCTGCCAGTCTCCTGCCTGCGTTTTGATATGCCTTTCTAATCACCGCCTACAAGCTGCGATCTTGCCTACGTTTTAGAACTCCATTGGGATCTCGCCTAGGTTTGTGTAGGAAGAAGAAGACGGACACAACCTGCTGCAAACGATCACCTTTCAAAATGCCATGCTTGGCGAAACACCTGTGAACCTGCAACGCCTAGAGAACCAAGCTCTGATACCAATTGTTGTGACTGCGGCTAGGGCGGGTGATGCCGGAGGCAACCCATGGCGTGGTGCAGAAGAAAAGAACAAGAGCGAGAGAGAGGGCAGGAGTCGACACAATAGAAAAAGAACAACGCTATTACAATTTGTATTAAAGGAAACCTTTACATAGTCTTTGGAAGGTGATGTCTACCACACCTTTTCCACATGCAAAATCAACTAACTAATGGTCTATACCTGCATGCCTTGAGACTTGTTCTCACGGGCTGACCAATAAGCTCACTAATAAGGGCTTGAACCCAACACATCTTATAGTATAGCTTAACATGTTATGCTTTAATCTTGGCCAAAAGAAACCCTTCGTTATAGTAGCATAAGTTTTAATGTAACTTGGATGTCCTACAATAGGTATATCATGAGCTTTGTGTATTATTTGAAGTTTTAATTCTCGTGTCAAAGAATTAAAATGTAACAACCTACACCATCATTTGGAATACAAAGATGGTTACTAAAATAAAGATCATTATCTTCAACATAAAAGCATTTCGTTTGTCTCTCTTGCTTCTTTGTGCAATTATCCAAGCTCATTAAATAATGAATCCTTCTATAGAACAGATCATAGGGTATACCCTCGATATTAATAAGGTCAATCAGAGAGGTAGTAGAGGTTGTAATAGCCGCTTTTGTAGTTTTCTTGCTTAACACTAGGTTGGTAATGGGACACTTTTATGTCCTGGGACACTGTTATGTCCTCTTAAGTGACCATTTTCCTTGAATTATGTCAAGAGTTTCAAAATGGATTTTGAGGTGCTATCTATGTAGAAAGTTGTCTCATGAGCTGAAAAAAATTTGACATTTTTTTGGAATATCAATTCCATCTTTAACCTTGTCCTTGCACAACATTTCACAACCTAAACTGTGTGAAAAAACGGGTCCTGTTTTTGGCTTTTTTCAACTTTTTGCAACTATACCACTCTAGAATCCATGTTTGTGAGGTCTATAATGCTAGAGAACTATCTTTAGTAGTCCTCAACATGTCCTGATGCTTCTAGGGAGAAATAAATGTTAAAGTTGTAAGTCATGACCAAATTACAAAAATTGTCAAATCCTGTTTTTTAGCCAATTTTAGCTCTTCTATGATTTTTTTGGTGGCTTTCATGATATCCAAATGTAGTTTTGATTTTCTATGTCCCATATTGTAACATAAAGCTAATATTCCTTGAGTTTTGGGGCACCTAATACCTTATTTTGCATAGTACACAACGATGGTTGATTTTTTCTATTATAGAAGAAAAAGAAACATTCTAGTATATCAAGTATAGCTTTTTCAATATTGCTAGTTTCTTGTGACAACTATATGCATTTTGTAGGTAGTAACCATATCTAGTCATAAGGATCAAATTTGGCTAGATATTCAATAGTTTCTATGGGATTCTACAACTCATAATGTTGAACCTAGTTTTTTCATGTTTGCTGTATTTAGCACTTCATCTTTGTCCCCAAGATTCCCCTTGGTAAGAGATGTATTATTCTTTTTACATGCTCCATGGCTCCTTATGAACCTAAAGGACAATAGGGACCTAAGAAAACATGCATATATTATTTGTATTCAGTGTGGCTATAGAAACTTTGATGATAGGTTTGCAGAATGGTAAAATTTCAACTTTTTTGTACCTATTTCTTTTGGCAAAACAAAAAATAGTGAGTGAGAATCAATCATATGTTCTGATCACCAACCCATTGAAGTTAACTAGGGAATTTATCTCAAGTCCTACAAAAATCCCTAATCTTATTTTTATACAAAAAAACGAAAGAAATGATTGTTTTGATGAAAATGTACTAGTCCATCAACTTTGGAGGCTTGGTGTCACCAAAAGATGAGAAATTTTACAAGTCTCTTATTTTTTCTATGTGTAGTAGGCCTTGAACTATAACCTCATGAAAGGATTTTACAAAATGAGTGGATCTACTATGGTTTTGGAGGTTTTTTTCAAAACCCTGAAAGGAAACTTTTATGTCCTGTTAGGTTACCAACCTAGTATTAAAGCATCAACCACTAAATTGTCCTTCCCAAGTTTTTATTCAATCCCAAAATCATATTCACATAATAATTCCATCCACCTCTGTTGTCTCATATTAACATCATATTGAGCGTAAATCCACTTGACTTCTAAGAAGATAATGCCACTGTGAGCGGGATGGCAACACACACAACGCCTCTATAATCACCCAATACACACTCTTGGGATGATACACACACACACACACACACACACACACTATGGGGAACCACTCAACTTACACAACCCACCTGGCCGAGACAGGGAACGCACCGATGGAGTGGGAGGAGAAAGACTACCCATTTGCCCACTCCACACAGAGACACACACACACACACACACACACCCAAAAAACTCAGCTCAAAAGAGGAGAATTTTTTATGTTTAGATACAAGTCAACACCAATGGGGCAAATAGCTCACACAATATGGGTAAAATATGCCAGATACAATCACAAATTGGAGCAGAGGCTTCGCTCATACGAGAAACTTACACAATCAAAATAGCAAAAAAACAATGAGGAATTTGGCAAAATGAAGAGTGCCATCGCGTCTGAAATGGCCCAAAACCCCAGTCTACAATGGCAAAGTGCTCAAATCTTACCTCGAATGAGGGGGTTTTAACATTTGCGAGTTTTTCATGTCAAGTTTTGTTGACAATTTTAGCAATCTTTAGAGTTTTTTAAACCAAATATGTGTCATAGCATAAAGTATCTATTTAATGTAATTTTCAATCATCATAAGACTCCATATATGTGTGGTTGACAGAGAGAGAAAGTATAAATTCTAGAGAGATAGTATTTATGCGCGTTACCATTGGAAGAAGAGATCATAAATCCTTGAGAGAGAGAGAGAGTGACTTCTCTTCTAGAGAGAGAAAGTAAAAACATAGAGTTGTATATCACTACGCAAAGAAAGAGAGAGATCGAGACCGAGAGGGCATAACGACGTGAAAATGTAAACAAATAAAATCACCATTTCACAACTCATGCCATTAGAGTCAAATATGCTCGCAGCGCATGTGATCAGAGTCAAATAATCCACAGCATATAAACATGCGATAAAGTAAAAAATCATGCAAAACAGAGACAACACTATTTTCAGAGTTAAATAATCCATAGCATATGTAAATGTGATGAAGTCAAAAATCATGCCAGATAGAGACAATACTATTTTTCCCAAGCTTGAGCGTTTTGAAACAACATAAGTTTGAGGATGTAAGTACATTCGCTAAACTACCACAGGATAAGATCAAAATTAGAGTACAAAAAAGGATAGTCGCCATAAATGTAATGGTCACTCTAAATGGCAAGTAATTTGCTCCCAAATAGCTTGCAAGTAGCTTCATGTCTTTTGCTTGAAATTTGGGTACCTTTGCTGCATAAACAATGTTTTTTCAAGATAAATAATCACAAGTGTAATTGACCAAAATAAATACAGAAAAAGACTTTAATATCATAGATCAATATTCTAGTTGAGTGAAAGATGCATACCAAACCAGTTGTAATTAAATGGAGGGAGAAATCCTCCTTGGTTGTCCAAGAATAAAAGCAATGTCCATTGGTGAGAGGGTTGGCTGATGAATAATCATGTGCTCCTTAGGTTCAAGTCCGAGCACTTTTGTGTACACATAGCACATATGTTTGCATTTCAAAAAGGATTTGTTGGTATTCTCTTCCTTTTGAAAATCCAGACACGTGCATGTTGGACTATGTTTTATATGAATCTCATAACTATTTTCAGTGAGAACTCGGAAAATTACATGCTCTTGAGACCTTTTCACTTCATCCAAAAAGATAATTGTCATACTATTACATGCTTCCAATTTCTTCATGGCCTCTTTAGAGATTCCATGCCTCCACTTTTTCTTCCTCGAGTTGCCACCACCTTCTTTGCAGTCGCCAGCAAGAGGTTGTGGATTTACCATTGAATTCTTTGTCCGAAATCCACTCTGATGCAGCGCGGCAAGTTCCTGTGTGGAGATATCCGTCCCTCTTGCTACTGGCCAAACATTTGGAGCAGGAGGTAAATCTTTGACTTGTCTTTTGATTGATTGAGTATGCAAAATATCATGATTACAAAACCATAACCATTGCTCAATTGTTTTACCCTTGAACATTCTTTTGGACCATATACATGGAGCAAGAAGACCAATTGAGCGACTATGCAAGATATTGTCACAATTTTTTCTCCCTACTATTCCAAAACATTTTCTTTGACTTTAAATGGGCATTCTCCTGAGGGCCCACTGAGTGCGTGGCACATCACTCTCAAACCCATTGTTTCTTTGAGATGACAAAGGTGTGGTTGTTTCTTTTTGAGATCCAATATCATCATCACTGTCACTAATTTGCAACGAAATGTTAGAAATACCTGGTTCTTGGGTATCAAAATTGATTTTTTTGGGTCGACCGTGATGGTTTCGTTGCTTAGATTCCATAACATATTCCAGCCGATGGGAGCTACTTGTTCCTGTTCTGCCCCTCTTTTTGCGTTGTACTGTTTCTTTGTCTCCATGCAAAATTGGCTGCGCATACATGGGAGTCCCTATAATAGCCTCGTGTAATAGATGGGCCAAGTTGGTTGGAGTTGGAGTTTGCTGAGATTCAACTCGAGAAAGCAAGGTCTCCATTGTGGGACCTGTTCCTATATAACACTCAATAGTATATCCCAAATGCTTTGCACATTGAATATATGAGTTTATAACATCTGTTACACATGCATCATACAAGGATATTTTTCTCTTTCCACTTTCACCCGCTAACCAACTGGCATGTACACTTTCTGATAAATTAACATTGGGAATTTGTGCCCCCTCCCACGGACTTAGACCACCGTATGAAATTCCAAAAAACATGAATTGAAATTTATAAATTTCATGTATGAAAAGCTTATAAATTTTTCTAAAAATACAAATTGTCATAAAGGTACTTACATCTGTTCCAATTCCTCCCCAGTGTGAAATTCGTTGCTCCCACCGTTTAAACCATCTGCTCACTCTTGTGATGCTCTCTGTAGATAGATGTTGTCTCCACTATTTTTGAATTGAAAGTGCCTTTTGAGATGCAAGCACAATGGTCTTACAAGCTCTCCATTCCTCACACATATCAATGTGTTGATTTGTTAGATGTTGAGGTATCCACTTTTTAGCATATTTGTGGAGACTCTGCTCCCAATGAAATAGGCATGACCGTTCACATCCCTCCATTATATTATCTGGCCCACCATTGAAGACTGTTCGAATAGCATTCCAATTTGCACTAGCCTCATCAGACATAAAACCTGCAAGGTTAGCTGCAACATGTCCGTACTTTTCCATTGTTGAATTAAGGTTCTCCCAAAAAATAACTTGAGTCTTTGCATCCTCCTCTTTAGTTTCACATATAGCAATTATTTGTAGTGATCGTATGTTGCAAGATATTCAACATAGACATTTTCACACATCTTCTTTTATTTAATGATAAAAAAATACGAGATATTTAAATACTTAAAGATTACCTTGGATCATAAACTGAGCATGGCATTGTTGCCCATCCATCTATTCTATGAGTAAAATCAAAATGTACCCACGCATTTCTCAAGTCACCAGTTTCAGTTCTTTTCATCCGATTTACTAGATCAATCCCAGAACCTGGTCCTTTAGTGGACATTTTAAATAGGAAGCACTTGTC
Organism: Adiantum capillus-veneris; assembly: GCF_014529385.1. NCBI lineage: Eukaryota > Viridiplantae > Streptophyta > Polypodiopsida > Polypodiales > Pteridaceae > Adiantum > Adiantum capillus-veneris. Next base: position 78,879,735 of record NC_140946.1, read on the forward strand.
ATTCTCTTCACCCTGTTTAGGAAATCTACTCCCATGGAAAAAAGAAAACATGCACTTTTTTTGAAGCAATAAAATATTATCATATCCATCCCCAATAACAACACCTTGACTCTTCCTCTCCTTTGAAACAATTGAAGAAAACCTACATGATGCATCACAAGAAAGCTAAATTTATAATAGTTAAAAAATTAACAAATTCAAGGAACAAAATTGAGTTTCTCTTACCCTTTGGTTTGAACCAGTGGCATCATTTCTTCCAAAAAATCATTGAATTGTACATCGGATGTAACTTCAGCTTCCTCACCAATCAAGGAGTGAAGCACAAGTTGTTGAGCCACCAACATTTGAATTTTTCTTGGGCCACCCTTTTCTATTTTTAGTACTGCACCTACCAATTTCCGCACTCTTGAAATAGTAGCCCTAGAGGTTCATGCCTTAACATTATGACAATGTTTACCAACATGTATTGCCAGTCGCGACACTGTACCATCTCTAGGCAAAACATAATAGATTTTGCAGGGACAAGCAGCAACACAAGTCACAACCATCTGACAATAATGACAGGTTATTGTTGTATTCTCTTCCATTGCAAGGTAGTCCTTTTTGACCTTTCTGTCCAAATATCCATGAAAATCTCTACTATTAAATTCTTGTTCCTTAATATAATGAGGACACGTTGAATAATTGCACTGCATGCATCCCAAGCAGTGGCTTAGACAAATTGTGCATGCTATTGCCATGGTTGTCACAGATGGGCGAGTCCATAAGTGACCATCAAAGCGTTGTTCCATCCCTGTCATTCGTTTTGTTTTATCCTGAGTCGCAGGTAACTCAAAACACAAATTTCCATCATAATGTTGTGGAAGTTCAACAACTTGCAAAGGAGCTCCACATAATGTTAACAGATCATTTAACTTTTTTGCCCCTGGATTTTGTTGAATCCAAATGACGATTGACTGAGTTTTAATCTATCCTATATCGTCACCACTACTTTCAAGATGCACAATGTTTAAAACATCTTCAGATATCTCTTTGTCATTTCCTTTCTCATTGTCAGATACCTTTATAAATGTGTCTGAATGAAGCATCTCAAACAAGCTCGAAAAAGATCCATCTATTAAGAAATCCTGATGACCTTCGATATCCCACTGTGGTTGCAGTAAGACTTTTGTTAGGCCACAATCACTTTCAATAAGAGCAGATAGTGACTGAAAATGGCAAGATGGAGGCAGCAAACTCTGCAAATAGTAAGCACTAAGCAACAATGAGTTTCCCTTCAATTGAATGTCGCGGTTGACTATCTGACCACCAACCTTCCAGGTTATTGTTACTTTCATGCTGGACATATTCTCTCAAGCAAAAGATTACAGGGTGGAGATGCGAGAAAACTGTGGTGGATTAAGTGAAGGTGGCGAAGGTTAACGAAAGTTAAAGATAAAGTGAAGGTTAATGAAACTGGTGAAAGTTAATGAAAGATGTGAAGGTTAATGAAAGTGAAAGATTGGTAGGTAGACGAAAAGACAGTTGCATAAGATCTTGTGACGGCTCAAAGAATAATGAAAATCATAATTGAAGAAGTGCATTTAATATATGACGGTTGTGAATGTATGTGCAATGGAATATGTCATCAAATTTGAGGGGCCATTTAATTTCTAAATGGTGGTTCAAGGACTGCATTTACTGCAGTCTAACAGTGTCTCCATCTACATACACACACACACACACACACACACACACACACACACACACATATATATATATATATATATGTAGATATATATGATTGTGTGTGTGTGTGTGTGTGTGTGTATATATATATATGATTGTGTGAGTGTGTATAAAAAGTGTAGCATTCTATATGACTGACTTTGTATAAAAAACGTACCAATTTTTTTAGTTAAGTTATATAAATGCTTCCATCTTGCCATTTTATATATATGTGTGTGAGTGTTTTTGGTAGTGTGTATATATAATTTTTTTAGTTAAGTTATAAATGATTTTGTGGCTGTGTGTAAACAACGTAGCATTTTTTTAAGTTAAGATATATATAATTATCTCTAGAGAGTGTATGTATGTATGGCTATGCACATAGTTTTTTCGTCTTGTGTGTGCGTGTGTGTGTGTGTGTGTGCATATAGCTTAACTTTAAGAATGTTATGTTTTTTATACACACAAACACATACAATCATTTGTTTAAATATATGGCTGTGTGTGTGTGTGTGTAAAAAACGTAGTATTTGTTTAGTAAAATTATATATATGAATCCATTTTGTGTATATCTTTGTGTGTGTATATACATATATATATATATAAATGAATGTGTGTGTGTGAGTGTTTATACCACAATATCATTTTTTGTAATATGTGTGTGAAAAAGGTAGTAGTTGAGATCAAAGTGGAGTGAAGTTTAAGTGGAGTTTTAATTGAGATTAAAGTGGAGTGAAGTGAAAGTGGAGTTTTTCTGTATAGAAGAAGATGAAAGTGGAGTGAAGAGAAAGTGGAGGTTTGCTGTGAAGAAGGAGGAGTAAAAGAAGACAAGGTACTATGTGTGTGTGTATGTGTGTGTGTGTGTGTGTGTGTGTGTGTGTGTGTGTAGATTTTCTACTCACGTGTGTGTGTATTATGTGTGTGTGCGCGCGTGCGCTTACCTGCGCTTACTCGCTCGATCCAGCGGAGGAGCTCCAATGGAGCTCCTATTGGACCTGCTCCGATGGATCAGGCGAGCGCTAGAGGTAAGCACACACTCACACATACATAGTGATACACACTTGCATTCACACACATCAAAACACTTGCACACATAGCACAAACACACACACAATCATGCATACGCACACACATTACACTTGCATACACACACAATGATACATACACACACACACACATATAAACACTTGCATTCACAACATCAACACACTTGCATACATACACACATACACATATATAAACACTTGCATTCACAACATCGACACACTTGCATACATAGCACAAACACACACACAATCATGCATACATCCACACACACACATATAAACACTTGCATTCACACACATCAACACACTTGCATACACGCATACTAAACACACTTACAGTAACAATTACAATGATGTAAGAATAGGTCGCTGTAGAGAAGAGGTATACAAATGTCAAAGTGGATTTGTATTTTACGCCGTTATGCTGCCGAAATTTATAAGTTTATATTTGTATTGTCATGCATACCCACACATACACATATGTAAACACTTGCATTCACAACATCAACACACTTGCATACATAGCACAAACACACACACAATCATGCATACAGACACACACATATTACACTTACAGTCACACACACACAATCATGCATACATCCATACACACACATATAAACACTTGCATTCACACACATCAACACACTTGCATACAAGACACCATGCATATAATCATACTAAACACACTTACAGTAACAATTGCAATGATGTAAGAACAGGTCGTTGTAGAGAAGAGGTATACAAATGTCAAAGTGGATTTGTATTTTTCCTTGCCATGAGCAAGTTGAGAATGGTTTTTTTTTTTAATTTTCATTTTATGCCGTTATGCTACCGAAATTTAGAAGTTTATATTTGTATTATCATTGCTAAGAGTATTTTTGTTGTTTGTGGTTGATAGATTATGGTTCGTACACCATCTAAACGTGGCAGGACAGGTATCTCTAAAAGTAAGTTCAAATACATTAAACTATTTGTGTTTTTTTAATTTGTCTCCACATAATCACTAAACTAGTTGTGTTCTTATTGTTTTTTGTTTGTAGGAGTAGGATACACATTAAGGTCTGGTACTACAGGGCCTAGAGCTAATGCACGATCTTCCATTGCTTCTTCCAATGTCCATCAAAAGGAGGATATTTTGGGTGATGTGCATGAAGAAGAGGATATATTGAATGATGTGAATGAAGAAGAGGTGTTCATAGATATTCATGCTACACAAGGTGAATTGGTGGCTCACAGCGTGTCTGAAGCAACAACAATTGTTACTAAACCTCCCGATCATCCAACAGTATTTGGAAAGGATGTTCATGGTCGAATATTGGAGGAGATTGTAGAGGGTTTTATTGTAAAGAGAGGTGGGGAGCCTCCTCGCTTTCCTCTCTGCACACTGATGGAAAATGAATCCATTAGAGTGGTGGGTCTAGGCACTGAGGGCTTGGTGAAAAGGTTTGAGATGTCTGGATATAGTGTGCTTGGAGCTCCATTTCTTGTGTCATTTAAGAAGCCAATGTTGAAGATGATGAAACAGGAAACAGAAGGAAGACAGCAACTCAGAGTAGGAAGAAGATGGAGAAGGAGAAGACACAGAGCTTGCCTACGAGATCTTCGTAGTCTGTCTCTCTGTATTAGAATAATAGAGTATCTACAAAATCAGAGCTACAAAGCTTATATGAAACCCTAAGAGATAAGGTGTCCTTTCACACCAGATGTCCAGGGGGAAAAACCCAGTGGGAGAAAAGTGCCCCTGGTGAAGCGCGTATACACACTAACACTACTACATGTCTACAAATCCCCCTTGTAGTGATAGTGTGAATCCGTACAGGGTAGCAGATCATCATGTGTATGAGAGTAAGCCCAAAGCTTTTCGGAAAGCTTCAAACTTTTCTCGTGATAACGCCTTTGTAAATAGATCTGCAATGTTATCCTGTGTAGGATAGTAAGTTAGTGTGATCTCCCCTGCATGTAGCCTTTCCCTGACATAGTGGTAGTGAACCTCTATGTGCTTTGTTCTTGCATGAAATACTAGATTCCTTGCAACTGCCATAGCGCTCTGACTGTCAGTGAAAATGGTAGTGGGTGCCTATTGACACTCACAAAGATCTTCCAATAACCTGCGTATCCATACACAATCAACTGTTGCCGTGAAAGCTGCCCTATACTCAGCTTCACAAGTTGATGTAGCCACTTTGGGTTGCTTCTTGCTTAGCCAAGATATACATGCATTTCCCAAGAAAAAACAATTGCCACTTGTGGAATGTCGTGTGTCAAAATCACCAGCCCAATCTGAATCATTGTAACCAAGAAGCTACATAGAACTGTGCTTTCCATACATATCCCCCCTTGGAAAGAACATGGCAAGATTAGGGGTACCTGAAAGGTAACGAAGTATGCGCTTCACAGCCTGCCAATGATGCATACCTGGGCTGTGCATAAATCTGCTTGCTTGTGAAACCCCAAATTGAATGTCTGGACGAGTGTTGCCTGCCAAATATATCAAGCAACCAATGGCTACTGCATAAGTATGTACATCAAAAGGTTCTCCAGCATCGTGCATGCTCAACTTTGATCCAGTTTCTACGGGTGTAGAGATTGGCTTACAATTTTGCATACCAAACTTGTCCAAAATTTTATGCAAATATTTTGCCTGCAGCATGTATATGCCATCCTCTGATTGCACAAACTGAATACCCAAGTAATAATGTAGCAAACCAAGATCAGACATCTCAAAGGTTTTTCTCAAAGAATCTTTAAACGCTTCAATTTCATCTACAGTATTGCCTGTAAGAAGCATATCATCCACATAAAGTGTTAGCATAATGAGAAATCCATCTTTATTTTTGACATACAAAGTACTTTCTGTTGGACTATTCTGAAATCCCTGGCCAATCAAATAAGTATGTATCTTCTCATACCATGCTCTTGGAGACTGCTTGAGACCATACAAAGCTTTACGCAATCTACATACCTTTTGCTCTTGACCTTTTACAATAAAACCACTTGGTTGACTTACATAAACTTCTTCCTGCAAATCACCATTCAAAAAAGAAGTTTTGATATCCAACTGATGCACTTTCCAACCATGATGAGCAGCAATTGCAACTAGTGATCTAAATGTGGACACACGAGAAGTAGGAGCAAAGGTTTCATCATAATGTATGCCTTTCTGTTGCGCATAGCCTTTTGCCACAAGCCTTGCTTTGTACGTGTCAACAGTACCATCTTGTTTCCTTTTTACCTTAAAAACCCACTTTGTACCAATAGGATTTTTACCTGTAGGCAAGTCCACTAGATCCCATGTATGATTCTTATGAATAGAATCAATTTCTTGCTGCATAACATCTTTCCACTGAACACACTCTAAAGCTTGTTCAAATGAATCATGCTCATCTGCATCACAAAGAGTGCTAAAGCAAGACAAATCTACTTGCTCTCTACCAAAAGTAGTACCAGCACGTGTTTTTCGTGGCAACGGTGCATCCAACTTGCTATCCTGCAAAGTTTTTTGAACCCATTTAGGCAAGGTTCTTTCTTCCCTGAGAACTTCTTTCTCTTCACGCACAATTTCCTTTACATCATGAGGTGTCATATGCTGATCAAAAGATTGATCAAGATTATCAACCTGTTGTGATTCTTGATTCTCCACAAAAGAAGGAAGCAAACCTTCAAATACATCATGTGTCTGCATATGCGGTACATCAAAAGCAACCATAGGTTGAGCAGTAGTTTTTGCAAAAATTACATCACGACTTTCAAAAATCTTGTTTGTAGCAGGATTGTAAAGTCTATAACCTTTACTTCCACTACTGTACCCCACAAATATACATTTGATTGCCTTATCATCAAGCTTCCCACGTAACTGCTGAGGGATGTGAGCATAAGCAAGACAACCAAAAACACGAAGATAACTGACTGAAGGTTTTCTGTCATACCAAGCTTCATATGGAGTAATGGTCTTCAAGGCACGAGTAGGACACCTGTTCAAAACATGTGCTGCACAAGCAACTGCCTCCATCCATAGCTTATGAGGAAAACTCTTAGCCTTGAGCATACATCTAGTCGTCTCCATTAAAGACCTGTTCTTCCTTTCTGCAACACCATTCTGTTGTGGTGTGTATGGCATAGTGCATTGGTGTTTAATGCCTTTCTTTCCCAAAAAATCCTTAAATGCACCTGACATGTATTCACCTCCTCGATCGGTACGAAGAGTCTGTACTTTGCAACCTGTTTCATTTTCAACCATGGCGACATAATGTTGAAAAACTGCAAACACATCTGACTTTTCTTTGAGTGGATACACCCAACAAAACCTGGAAAAGTAATAAATGAAGGTCACAAAATAAAGGCTGTTTCCCAAAGATGGCGTCCTCATAGGACCACATACATCACTGTGTACAAGCTGCAACTTTCGTGTCGCTCTAACTGAACCATCCTGCAAAAATGCAAATCTGTGCATCTTTCCAAGAACGCAACCTTCACATACATGTCTTGGTGGCATCTCCAATAAAGACAAATCATGCACCATATTATGACGTTGTAAAGTCATCAAACTGCCATAACCAACAAGCCCAAATCTAGCATGCCACAACTCAGCATCCTGCATGGCCTGAGTCTTTGTTTCTGCAATACATACCTGAATCTGTTTTTCATAACGATCTAGCACAAATAGTCCATTTTCCAGTGTATCTGTAGTGATAAGAGAATAACCATTCTCTCGATCTCGTATAAAACATCTGTCATCCTAAAAAATGACCCGAAGACCATTTTTTGCAAGAGAGGATACAGACAACAAATTCTTCTTGATCCTTGGAACATATAAGACATCTGGCAAGCATAAATATGAACCATCTGAAATGGTAATCAAAATCTTACCAACGCCTTTGATTGGATAAGAAGCATTATTTGCACAAGTCACCTTCTTTCCTGCTGGAGCTGCATCCAATGAACAAAACAAATCCTTCCTTGAAGTAATATGCATGGATGCACCACTATCAAAGTACCAAATCATTTGTGTCTTGTCAACACTGTAAGCAGAAAAATCTGAACATATTACAAAAGCATAAGAATCCTGCACAAAGTTTGCAGACTCTTCTTTAGCTGTAGAAGAATCACCAGAAGCTGAAACAACCAAACTTGACTCTTTCTTCTTTTCTTTAGCAATTCGCTTTTTACACTCACTAATGTAGTGACCAGGTTTCTTGCAGTAGTGACATTTACCTTTCTTCTTGGACTTGTCGGAATCACCTTTAGACTTCTCTGAAGGCTGTCCTGCACCAGACTTGGAGTGATAAGCACTCTCTTTACCCTTGTTTTTTTTATGTACAACAAGAGCATGATCCATACCATCCACCTGTAAAGACTTGTTCTTACATGATTGATCCTCCTGCAATAGCAAAGCCACTAACTCTTCAAAATGAAGAGGCTCAGGATTAGCTCGCAAAGACAGAGTCAAAGAAGTCTGAAAAGTCAAATAAGATGGTGGTAGTGAATTGAGTGTTTTGGAAACCAAGTCCTTCTCTGGAATCACTTCATCAATGCTAAGCAATTGCTCTTTAAGATCCCTGATTTTTGTAAGATGCTTGACAATATCGTCACCTTCGTCCATCTATATTTTGTCAAGTTGTTTCTTCAAAAACTCTATTCTGGCAGCGTTTCTTCCTCCAAACATAGCTTGCAGACTGTTCCAAGCATCCTCAGAAGTTCTGCAAGATCTGATATGTGGTGTGATTGTCCTCTTTATGGTTAAGGCAATCACAGCCATAGCTTGTGCATCTTTAGTATCCCATCTCTTTTGCTATGGAGTGACTTGTGAGGGTCCTGCACCAACAGCTGCACCACGACCAGGCGTGGCAGGTGCAATGCTACCTGGACGAACTTCATCTCCAGATACATAATCCCACAATCCTTTACCAACCAAAACATTTTTGGCCATAAAAGACCAAAGAGAATAGTTGGTACCATCCAATTTGTCTTCGGATGTAAACGCACCAAAAATCTCTTTCTTCGTAGATTGAGCCATACTGTGGATGCACACAAGAGAGCAAAAGAACCTCCAAGAGATTCACAAATCTCCTCTCCAATGCAAGAAAAACTCTACACAAAATCTCAGCACAAAGCTAAGACAAGCTGCTTCCCAAAAGAACTGTTTACCTGAAGAAAATCTGTCAAAAAGCACACCCTCTTGATCTAAACGCCTCCGAAAAGTAACTTCTGCTACGCTGCCTAGAACAAAATTCTGAGGGCTCGAATGGCTTGGAAAGGGGGGTAAAACACCAGGTCGCCTGATCAGAATACTCTCGGAACGTCGAGGATGCTCCCACGAGCAAATTTTCCGAAAACTGCCTGAAAACTTCGATTGCGTGCGCGGATGCGAAAACGCAAATAGAGGATCTAGAAATCACCTTGCTCTGATACCAATTGTTGAAGATGATGAAACAGGAAACAGAAGGAAGACAGCAACTCAGAGTAGGAAGAAGATGGAGAAGGAGAAGACACAGAGCTTGTGTAAGAGATCTCTGTAGTCTGTCTCTCTGTATTAGAATAATAGAGTATCTACAAACTCAAAGCTACAAATCTTATATGAAACCCTAAGAGATAAGGTGTCCTTTCACACTAGATGTCCAGGGGGAAAAACCCAGTGGGAGAAAAGTGCCCCTGGTGAAGCACGTATACTCACTAACACTACTACATGTCTACAGCCAGGCCATGATCAACATTATGTTTTTGACTTAGACAAAGATGAATGGGGGCCTATTTTGACGAGAAATAAGCCATGATTTTGATAATTCCCTTCCCCTTGAGTGGGAAGACTTAAGGGGAAAAAAATTTATCGTTTGGGATGGTAATCACCGTTTGAAAACTTGGATGTGCTTAATAAAAACACGTAAGTGATTTCTTTTTTGTTTAATGTAAAGCTGACTTGTATTACTCTATGCTTTCTAATTATTTTTTTTGTTGTTGTAGAATTTTTAATGATAAAGTGGAGACATTGTTCTGTGAAGTGTCAATTTGTCTATGTTGATAGAAGTGTAGAGGGGGAGCTTATGCTAGCTTTGCGCTCTCAAAATGAGTAGGCACATTTGTTGTTTTGAAAGTTATTGCTATTACTTTATCGATGTCATTCTCCTGTCATTTAATCTAAGATATTGTGGTTTAGGATTGGTAGAACCACTGTGAGCACAAATTTTGGGCAGGAGATCTTTTTGTTCCAAAAACTGGCTGTGGCAAGCAAAGATTCTTTAATGAAATACTTTCCCCAAGATTGGGTTTGATGGACAGAGGTAGAGCTTGCTTGTGAGAAGAAGGCATCTAAAGGGAGTTGGTGCAACGCTCCTGCTCTTTTATTAGCAATTCTCATATGGAAGGTATATTTTTTTTTTCTTAAAGTACACTTTTTATGTAATTTCTAAAGCTTGACATTATTTTGTAAAATCTTACTTTTTTTTTCATTTGCTCTACAAAAGGAAGACTTTGACTTGTCTCTTATCAAAGAGATGCAAGAGATCAATGATCCCTTGATTTCAGTGGCCAGAAAAGGAAATGGTTGCTCAAGGAAGAGTAGAAAAAATATTCAAAGAAAGAGCTTATAAGGTAAACACTTTCTCTTCTCACCGTTCATGTTTGAATTTCTACAAAATTGTAAGTTGACATGTCATTTGAATTTGATTTATTTGATTGAAAAATTGATTTGATTTGATCTCGTGCTAATTCAATATAGATGTTGGCCATTGCCAACCCCGCCAATGGCCAGGGGTTCTTCTCTTTATTATTTAACTTCAATTGGATAAGAGAAAAGGATCAAGTGGTCCTTACAAGGGACAAGGTCCACTCTTTGGCAACTTCTAAAATATCACCAGAGAGGTAATAATTGGATAAAAAATACACATGAAATCATCAAATGAACCAATGCATTTATGGTTTGTTTATTGTTTCCTCTATAGGAAAAAGGAAATATTGCACTCTTTGATGCATTGCCGTGTAGATGATGTTACTTGCAATGAAATATTAGTGCAATGAAATTTAGAATGTACTTGCGTAAAGAGTGGTATTGGGGAAGTATCTTGAACCAATGCTTGAGGATCAAAGGGAAAATGATTGAAGAAATGACGGAGGACTTTGAAGCATGGTTTCATCACCAATTGAGGGACCACATTGATAAAGCTTTTGTGGAGCTTTGGAGTAAGCTCAACACAAAAGAGTCGGATGAAAAAATTTCAGAGCTTATGGAATCTTCGAGGAGAGTATTATTCAGGTAATACGATTGGTATCTTTATGGTTGTTATTCTATTTTTTACTTATAGTTTGTATAATAAATAAGTCACTTAGGAAAGGAGCTCAAATAAAGTTAACTGCATTTTATGTAGATGGCTTATTTAGCTTTACGATCAAAATTTGTTGGAGAAGTTGTCAATTGCTGTTGAAAGTTGGAGGGACCTCTCTTGTGAGGAGTGTATGTATCCACTATGGATGAGAGATTATGGTTTGATTGCTTGGTAAATTGAGTATTGCCCTTGGTGGCTAGATTACACTCGAGGCACCTACCCACGTGATAAAGGGAACTTATATAAAGGTTATTTTTGGCATTTATAAAAACTACAAAATTGTTAAAGTGCTCATACTATTTAGATTATGTTTGTGAGAAATATGTTTTTGTTTGCTTTAGAGCACGTTCTTGAAAGAAATGAAAATGGTATTGAGGAGATTGGCTCAGCTTCCAAGAAAGCCACCTCTTCGAAAAGAGTAAACAATAGTACAATCTCCACTATAAAGAAACGATTGGATTTTGTTAGATCCAAGAATCGCAAGAAGTCTCCCAAAAAGAACCAAAAAGGTGCTCAAGGCTCCACAGGTAAACTTGCTTGCATAGATATCTAGCTGTCACTTTATTTCTACTCAACAATTCTTGATGAAATATTTTATTTTCTGATTATGCAGTGTCTTCCATAGATTGTGATGTGACCGTTATTGGAAACATGCTAGATGTTTACAAAATTTCTCTCGATGATGAGAAATGGTAAACACATGTGAAAAGAAAGACTAACTATGTGTGATGTGTGTTGTGAATGTTTGAAATACATGTATTTGATCGTATGCAGGATCTTGGATTTTCTTTATTCAGCCCATGTTGATGGGGAAAAGAGCAATGAAGTGGCCTCTCTTTTGTTTGCGGATTTTCCAACAAACTTTAAAGTTGAAAATTTTTCGGAGAACGAGGTATGCATCCTTCAAAACCACAATGGACAATCTATCATAGTTTTGGAACTTTAATTAAATTAACAATGCGTATTATGCAGGTCCCTCCATGGAATCAATTCTGTCAAAAATTAAGTAAGAAAGTGGCCATAATAGCTTCAAAGTATGTGGAAGACAATGGGTGGTACATCACTTTAAGCTCCACTGATCACTTTGGCATTGTGTCTAGCCATGCCATCGAGATGGGATTCAAAATGATGCACACCATCCTTATTTTAATCCCTGATGGTTATGTGCGAAAGACCATGGAGATTGAGAGAGTAAGTAAATTTATTTGTTGATTAAAAAGCATGCTCGTAGTTTTCTTCAATTAGATCACATTCTAATTGTAATTTGTAGGTGGAAACACTATTGCTAGGATTGTTTTATCATAAAGGTCAACGTCCTATCTACGATCAACGAGATGGAGAGAGCGTGGATAACAACTCTTTTGATGCCAAGTCCGGAATACTGGTGGAGCGCGTCGACGGAGAGTACATTGGAGGACACGCTCTTAGAGGTGCCACCGAGAGTAGCCTTGACTTCCTTCGGTAAGAATATATGCTTCCTGCTATGCGTTATTGGACTATGTTACATAAAGTAAAAATGCGCATATTTTTTGCTTTTTTTAGCTGGCTTATGCAGACATTTACTGCAGAGCACACCTACATTGTTGATATGTTTTCGGGATGTGGTGGCTTGGGCAATGTTTGCGTTGAGTTGTCTAGACATTGTCTCTGCATAGATAGTGATCCAGAGGTCTTCCATCAACATCTTTCAGGCTTCAAGGCTCCATGTGTACGTGCTATTTCAGCAGTTGATGCAGATAGCGATGAGGAGACTGATTGGCAACAATATGAGCCCGGATCACATTGCCCTTGATTGACATCAACATTGGTATTATCTATCGGTTTTTCTAGTTTGTGATTTTTATGGAACGATGTGTGACCATGGTGTTTGGGTGCCACTATTTTGGTATTACTGAAGACATGTTGTTGGTGTTGATCGTCCTTATCAATTCAGCCACATGATTTCATATTTATTATGCTAGATAGAAGTTAGTTGAGAGTTTTGGATTTACCAAAGTAATATACCAACACATGATTTTTTGCGTATGTAATTTCTTCTTCCCGTGAGCATTCGCTGCTGCACGGAAGCAAGTATGGAATGGGGATTTTTTTAGTTTGAATTTTCATGCCGTTATGCTGCCGAAATTTTGATTGCTTGTCAATATAATCATGCTTTTTGTTCATGTTTGAAAACATAATCATGGTTTCATGTATACAGAAAAGTTAGTCAAGCTTCATGGAAGCAAGTATGGAATGAGAAATTTTTTTGTTTGAATTTTCGCGCCGTTATGCTGCCAAAATTTTGATTGCTTCTGAATATAATCATGCTTTTGTTCATGTTTAGAAACATAATCATGGTTTCATGTATACACAAAAGTTAGTCAAGCTTCATGGAAGCAAGTATAGAATGGGAAAGCTTAACGAAAGTTAGGCAAGCTTTCATGGAAGCAAGTATGGAATGGTTTTTTTTTTATTTTTCACGTTGTTATGCTGTCAAAATTTTGATTGCTTGTCAGTATTTCTTTACACTGTCAGTCTAAGAATATATATAGTTTTATATATAATATTTCTATTATATATATATAATATCTTTTTATTTATTTATCTATATGTGTGTGTTTATGTACGTAAGTAGTTCTTCAACTCGGTAAAGTGTTTTTAAGTACTTGTTTATACAATATATATAGTTATTTATATGTGTGTGTTTATGTACATAAGAAGTTCTTCAACTCAGTATTTAAGTGTTGTTAATTACTATTTTATATTCAAAAGTCTATGCGTGTATCATTACTTTGAGGTCTCTGCCCAAACAAGCACAACCATCAATATTTTTTACATTCCTAGTTTCAAATTGTCTTATTAGGCATTCATCCTTGTTTGCAACAACACCTACATGGACAGGAAACAACATTCTACTAAAAGTAGGGTAAATACTAAAGACATGCTCATCTTTTTCTTGCATTATATGAAAAACTCACATAGATTTTCTTTACGTTTGGCTTTCAAACAGCTTGAAGTTACATTTGGCGGTTCAGTTTAGCTACAAGATATCAACAATACCCTAAATTATGATAGATCTTGAAGATGTGTTAGTAGACCAGGCCGATTAAAAGTATCACAGCTACTTCAATACTAATAAGTCAGACAGAGACATATGAATTATTCTCGCCAAGGGACTGAAGAGTGGAACACCATCATATAGTTAAAATAAGCATCATATAATTAAAATAATTTGTTTACATGATTAGGTAGGGAATCAAACCTGCACACACACACACACACACAGAGTACAACTTGCATCACACTAGTACAATTTATCATGTGCTAGTGCATATTTATTTAACTATATATATTTAGTGCATACTTATTTAAATCTTGCCTCAATCTTCTACCACATTAGAGCCAGAGATGTCAACCAGGTTGATTGTGAGTTTGCAGACAAGCAAATGGTCAATCTCCGCCTGTAAAACGGCCCTTCGAGAGCTGTCTATGTACCCCCATGTCTCCCACTTGTCCAGAGATTCTCGCATTGTCTCAAAGCCATCATTGAGTTCCTGGTCTCTGGTGTTGCGAGCGCGATTAAGGTGGTTGAACATCCGGATCGCCTTGTTTGTGTCACGCTCTCTCTGTGTAAACGTCTTCTTTTCTTCAAGAGGTGCGTTGGGGGGGAGTTTGTGAAGCTCTTCATGGATTTTTTCAACTACCTCATTACCAGTAATAGTTGCATATCCTATAGGCATTATATAAGTACAGGGAAAATGAAAAAATCTCTCTTGATTAGCACCTCTGATTCACTTGTGCAGCATATGTTGCTTGCCTTGTAACATTTATATAGGCTAAAGCAACATGCTCTCAAAAAGCATTGATAGTGATGGAAGAGGGGCATGTGTTAGTGACATGAGGGGTCCCACGCAGTATATGCTAACTGCGAAATTGGAGTGTGCAATAATATATGCATGATTTGTCAATATGAATATTATGCCCCTATGATTATTATAATCGTCTACTAGTCCACCACTAACTTTTAAAGTGGGGCGTGCAATAAAATATGCATGATTTGTCACTACGATTATTATTCCCCTATAAAATTTATAAGCATCTAATAGTGCAATGAGTAGACACCACTAACTGCCTCTCTAAGGGCTCGGAAAACACTATGATTATTATTCCCTTATGAATACTATAAGCATATAATAGTGCAATGAGTAACCACCACTAACTGCCTCTCTAAGGGCTCGAAAAACATTATTTGTGGACCTGGCTTTGGAACCTTTTCACACGCATATGAACAAGAAAACTCTCTCTCTCTCTCTCTCTCTCTCTCTCTCTCTCTCTCTCACACACACACACACACACACACACACACACACACACACACTCACACACACACACACACACACACACACACGTGAGTAGAAAACGTGCACACAACCTCCTTCTTCACAACAAAACTCCACTTTTACTTAACTCCACTTTCATCTCAATTAAAATGTGGGATATTTATAAAATATATACATTAAACCAACACATAAACAATTCTATACCAAGTTACTAAATGAAATAATTTGAACCGGCTTGAGAACCTTCTTGCCCAAACTTGAGCCGGACTTTTTTCATTTTGAACCTATCTTTCCTCTCTCCCCCTCATCTCCCACTCTTAGGTTCTCTCTCTCTCTCTCTCTCTCTCTCTCTCTCTCTCTCTCTTTGTCGGTACTCTCACACCCCGTTCCTATCTCTATTTCACAAGTATGTTTTTCTCTCTCCGTCTAATCCTTCTTCTTTCTCCTTTCCTCGGTACTTATTTAACATACCACAATGCCACCTTAGAGAGCATACATATGAGTGAAATCCATGATTCTATAAACTCGAAAAAGCATCACCTTTAGCAAAAAAACACGAATTGATTAATTCGCAAATAAAATTAACCCCCCCTCGAATGAGCAGTTTATGGCCAAAACCGGCCAAAAAAACAACAAAAACTCACTTGCGGATGTTCCTCCTCTTCTCTCCATGTTTTCTGTGGTCTTCTCTCACGATTTTCAGTTCCCACACTTAGCTTTATTATTTAGGCACCTTTGGCCTTTTAGTTGACCTCAAACGGACTCCGAACAGACCAAAAAGTGGCCTCGGAGTGCATTTTTGTTACCTTTTTGCATCCATTCGCACAGTTGGCCCTCAAATTTTCTCAATAAGTCCGTATATTTGGTCCCGCAACCACGTGAAGTAGCCCCAAAAGATGGTCCTCATGATGACCTTTTGCATAAATCACAAGAAAACACCCACGTTGTGTCCGTACTTATCCACGAGTGCTATCACTTAATGAGCGATGAAAAGAGAGCAAGGGACAAAAAGAGAGCAACCAAAATAGAGGGATGGATTTTTTTATCCCATTTGAAGGGTTATTGAATTTTTTTCAATCTTATGCATACATTCATTCAAAAAACATTTCTACTTATACATGGTCTCTATATGCAAAGTTTCTCTCTTGTACACTACATCTACATGTATGCATTATATTAAATGGTTATTTTTCCTTAGGACTACATATTACAGAAAATGACAAATTGACAAACGTTTGGGAGAATAAGAAAGAATCTATATTTCTCACCAAACTTTAACCATTAAACTTTCTTGATTTAGAGAAAGAATCTTGTTATGCCTCTTTAATACCATAGTGATATGTTGGTTTGACTAACACTTCATATTGAGTACCTTTCATTTTCTTCTCCCAAGTAGGCATGAGTGCAATATGCTACTTAAATTCATGTCATAAAACTCATCCACTCATCACTATATAGTAGAAAATTACCCATGCTCTTACCTTATTTGGTCTATTATTGATCTTGTTAGTCACTAGCAAAAACTATTGTTTACCTCGTCTTGACCGCATCCATGTCCTAAATGATTAAATTCTCTTCAAACCATTGGCTTCATGCAACCATCATTTTCCACATACCATCACATTGAGAAAATACCCTAAGAAAATCCTATCTTACACGTGGCTTGAATGTATCGGGATCATAATCTATTTCCACCTGATCATCGATCCCATGCGTAGCCTACTTTGTGTGAGTGAAAACTCAAAACAATCTTGATTTTTGAAGGGTTTGATCTCACGGGCCCTTTCCAACTTGCATTTGAAAACACAATTTGGTAGGGCCAGGTGAGGATAGATTCTCTTTTCTTTCTTTTTAATCCTGCTGCGGACATATACCCTTCTTCTTCTCTATGCACCCAACATCACACCTTTGCCTCTTAGCTGGTCCACCCTTTGCCAGGTTGAAGGGGGAGCTCAGGACCGAGTCTAGATGCAAGGAACTCCTCTCATCCATCCATGTTGCTTTATTCAACAAGGACTTCCTTTTTGGTAGCAAAACTGGGACATTTGCTGCCCATAACTCTTTGCTATGGACACATATGCGTCATGAGGTGGTGTAATGTTCCATGGTCATCAACATCACCAATTGTAACTTCAACTGACATGATTGTGGAAGCCAACATGACATCCAAATTGCTTTTCCCACACAGAATGGCAGGATGCCTCTAAACGGGCAAAATTTTCAATTTGCTTAGTGACATATTCCTGGACACAAGGTCTCATTTCTCTTTTGTTACCGCTTCAACATGAGGGTATGGTTGAGAAAAAGGATGGGAGCCATGATTTTCCTGCACAAAATGGGAGGGTGCTTATAAATTGGCAATATTCTCAATTTTCTTAGTGACATATGCCTGGACATAAGGTCTCATTTCTCTTTTGTTATCGCTTCAACATGAGGGTATGGTTGAGAAAAAGGATAAGAGGCATGCTCTTATGAACATGCCTATGGGATGTTCCTCCTCTTCTTATTGGCAACCATTGAGCCCCCCTCAAGGTCCCCCTCATGAGAACCCACTCTAACACACTAGCAAGCCCCGCAACGGACGGTCATCATCAACTCGATCGTCGCTGCTTATGTTCGTCTTCAATGTTCTCAATTTTCTACATCGGTGAGACCTAGAAGCATCTTCTATCATCGGCACGATGCGTGCTTCCACATCAGAGCTTCGCCAACATCTTGCAAGCACTCCACTCTCGTAGGCACTCACAGGTGCAACTCCTTCTCCTCATCAGCCCTGCAACTATACTCCAAATTGTTAAAATGCATGCAAGCTAAGGGTGTGAATGTCTATGTTTCTGTACCTGCCTAGCGTGATGTGCTTTCTATGGGTCATATCAAAGCGTCAATGCTTGTAAATATTCTACAAGTTTGTCTTGGTCTCCATAATTTCTACAGTCTTCTATGGCAATACTTTGCTTGACGTTAAGGTTTTTAATCCTAGAATGACTAGAGAAATCTCATCTTCTTGCAAGAAGCTAGCTACTAACCAAGAACTAGAGAGTGCATCCAAGAGGAATTACAACTGATCAGCTACTGCAGGGCGAGGAAGGTGAAAAGTGCTTGCAGATCTTGCTGGTATAACGACTCTCCTATTGTTGGCTTGGTTCATTGTTTTGGCTCAATTGCGATCATATTGTGCAATTAATAGTGGCGTCGCATTTGCAAGGCTGCAACGCTCTTCTTGGCCTAGCATGCAAAGCTTCATCAGCAATAAATCATTGGTAGATGTACATATTGGAAAAGAAAAGGTCCTTCTCAAGCACCCTTGTTCAATCAAGCACTCATGGAGGGGAGTATAGGATACACAGGAAATCACAAATTAGCGATAGTGCTTATTGAGCCTGATAAGTCATGCTTGCCAAAGGCTTGTTGCTCGCTAGATTCATACAAAAGGATAATGCCGATAGAAATGGTGAGGTTTCTACTAGAGAGGTGTAGAGGTTGAGTAGGCTAGAGGTGACTTGTGTTTGAGTTTCGGGGAGAGGGTTGTGGTAGTTGTTGTAGAGCTAAGCTTGGATTTGATTTTGTGTTTGCACTGATCAGCAGTACCCTTTACTCCTCCCATTTATGTGCCCCCAACACCTCCCTTGCCTCACCTTGTTATTGTCGACTCCAACATCGTTTCATTGAATTTCGTGCAGTTTGGGAGCTTCTCTCCACCTCAACCTTACTTTCTCAAGGTCATGGATTAGGGTTTGGTCTACCTCCCCTCACTACTCCTGTATTACAAGTTGTGTAGAAGATGATGGAGTCTCCCGTCGAGATGTAGACTTTGATACAGAACTGGGTTTCATTCTTCGTGGCAAAGATGGGAGATTTCTCCTCTAGACGCTAGCTAGATTGCCATTGTCTATTATACTTCTACCTCTTCAGTCAAGCAGACCCCTTCCCCGCTTCACCCACCTATCTTCACTAGACCATACCAGCTTGCGTTTCCAAACGCAAGTTGGGAGGGGGCCGTGATCAGACCAATCCTACAATCGCCCTCGACATTGTTCATTGAAGATTTCCTATTAGAAGCATGCTTCCCGATTCATACAGCTATCTTCACCAGGCCCTACCAACTTGCGTTTCGAAACGCAAATTGGGAGGGGCCGGTGAGACCAAACCTATGGTACCCTTTGTAGCATCATTGATAAAGAAAGGCTAATCCACATACACCAATCTCTTTGTTGAAGTTCTACTAACATACCAATGCATCCCTTAATGATTACCACAATTAAGTCCAAGGAAAGGCTAGATGTGGATGCTTTTGCGTTTCTCCTTGTCTATCTTGCTTTTAGGAGGAAGCTCAACACTCTTTGAGGCTCTCATACATGCTCACTCTTTTGGTCGAGGTCAATGATAAACTCTACTAACACTTCATCAGAATAAATGATGTTGGCTTCCAGCTCCGTGTAGAACTTTGAAACAAGTAATAAGCACTTTAAAGTTTTTTTGTGCGCTAATGCTTCTACTCTATTTTGTGTGTGCGCATGCGTGCACGCTTAGTGCAAGCTCAGCCACTGCGTCTTATTTTTGGCACTTTCTCCCTTCTTCAAATTAGCACGGTTGGCCTGCAACCTGCATTATGCATCGTCTTATGATCAATGATTGTGATTTTGCCAAGTGGCTTCATGCTCTACCTTTGTTTCAGAAAAAGCTATTTGCCTAGGTAAGGCCAAAGTTCAGTGATATTCAATGGCTATAAGGCTTCGCGCTATTCAAATCCATACCTTATCCTTTTGTGATGGCAATTTCACTACCCCTTGGGAAGGCAATTGTTCTTGACCGCAATTGCATGGCAAGGCCTCCCCTTCAACACACATAGGCACTAACTGAGACGATTTTTATGTCATAGGATCAATCCCTCTAGACTCAAATATATACCCAAAGGCTCAAATTCAACATTTACAACTCAAGTGGAATTTGAGAGAGAGAGAGAGAGAGAGAGAGAGAGAGAGAGAGAGAGAGAGAGAGATTAAGAGTCCCCTAAAAAGAGACTCATGTGAGTAAATAATTTTCACCCCGCTTGCCTAAATATTCCTATTATCTATTATTGCTACTATAACTCATCTTGAAAGAGATTGATAAATGAAATGTGCTCTTTTGGGAGCATCCATAAGTACTCCACATGCCTAAATATTCATACCATATGTTATTGCTACTATAACTCATCTCCAAATAAATGGATGAATGACATGTGCTCTTTCGACTCCCTTGGGAGCATCCATAAGTATGACTCCCTTGGGAGCGTCCATACTTGTATGAATGAGAGTGGTCATCTTGCCAAAGTCTACATTTCAAGCTTGCTAAAAACACAAAGTGTTGATCCACTCATGCTTTATGCCATCCTTTTTATTGTCCCTCCACTCATGGAGGAAAAAAGAAATAGAATAAATAGGGCTTATTCACCTTAAGCATAGGTCAAATATGCTTATACCTAGACAAGCATTTAGTTTTTTGTGATAATTTTCTTCAATATTGGTGTTGTACACACTGTAAGAAGCTCCTATACATATGGTTGAAGGTGTGAGTTGTTACAAAGATCTAGGTATTACTTTGGATATAACCATGTTTCCAGGAGCCAAATTTATACAAAATTCAAGATGATTATGCTAATATAATGAGAAACCCTCAATACCTCATAAGCATTGACCTGATTATGTCGAACAAAAAGCCATAGATTCAACAAAAGTTACTATTATCATGTGGAATGTC
Source organism: Adiantum capillus-veneris (assembly GCF_014529385.1). Taxonomy (NCBI): domain Eukaryota; kingdom Viridiplantae; phylum Streptophyta; class Polypodiopsida; order Polypodiales; family Pteridaceae; genus Adiantum; species Adiantum capillus-veneris. The sequence goes on from NC_140946.1 coordinate 78,900,864, forward strand.
TCTACCACATAGGTATGCACCTAGTCTAAAGCATGGGTATGGAACATTTCATGTAAGCCAAAGATAGACATTCCTTCATGTGGATTTATTTTGGAATGAATGGTTTTTTTTAACCTAGTTTGCTAAAGGCCATTTCTCAATGCATTTATACAAGGACATTGGGATTGCAATACTGATGATGTAGCTAGATCCCCTTGTCATATGGCTTTTCAAACACTTTGTAAAGCTCAAGTGCATGTCACCAGCCAATACACATGGTGTCTCTTTTATACCAGATTGAACATCTTTAATATGCAAGGCCATTTATAGGATTGTTGAGATGGTATATTCTTGTCACATCTATAGCATTAAAGGGGACCAAATAAGGTTCTAATTCTAAAGGGTTCTAAAATCTCTCTCTCTCTCTCTCTCTCTCTCTCTCTCTCTCTCTCTCTCTCTACACACACACACACACCCTCCAAACAATAAGATCTATCAACCTTCTACTAGTAATGGATGGTAGTAACAAAGTACAACTTGTTCTAAATTTAGGCTTCTTGTCATGACATTTTCTTGTTCTTGGTTTTCTTCTATAATGCTCTTGTAATCTTTTTTCCATGAGTTTAAGTGATATATTTTTTAACCATTTGAAAAGAAATGCTAAAAATTTCTACAAGATTGTTGTCAATGGTTGAGGGTTGAGGAATACAAATAGCCACTCTAAACATAGGTACTTTTGCTTTTCTCTTCAATCTCTTTGATATGTATCCCTAAGAAAAAGCAACCATTTAACATAATGCATACATGTAGATGTAGTGTACAAGAGAGACAATTTTCATATAGAGACCATGGACAAGTATAAATTTATTTTTATTGAATGTATGTATAATAAGAAAAAAAAGTCAATAACCCTTGAAATGGGATAAAAAACTCCATCCCTCTATTGTCTTTGCTTGATTTTTGTCCCTTGCTCGCTTTCCATCACTTGTCAAGTAATAGCAACCCTTATCCACGTGCAAGTATTGACCCCATTCAATCTCCTGATGCCACTAGATGCCATCTGACACGCCTGCTTACCTCATGTCATTGGCCCATGGATAGATTCCTCGAGAAGTTTTATGCGCTACCAACTCCTTATTATTATAGTGAAAATCGATGCACTATGCACATGCTATCCTACATGTACACATGTGGGCCCCACGTAACCACCTGGCTCTAGAAAATGGCCAATTCTTTATTCGATGCACCATGCTTTTGTATATACATATGTGCAATCCCTTGCTTCAAAAAACTCCTAACATAATTTGCCCATCCCCTAGCCTGATAGATTATTCATGATCAGCAGCAACAGCGGAAAGAGATATGAAACTCGCCGCATCATAGGTCTCCTCATCCCTCACCAACATTACTTGATCCATAGACATCTCATCGTGCTCCACCATCATTAACCTGGCATGATATAATTTAAGACGCAATCCATTTACCCTTTACTTATGTAAAATCCCATCTAGGTTAGCCAACTGATATGTACCATTCAGAAAATACTCAACTACCTTGAAAGGGCCTTCCCACTTAATTTGAAACTTCTTTTGGAAGGTGTTGTCCAACTTACTGTTGTAGCACAAAACCAAGTCATGTTTCTTGATACCCTTGCTTTTGAACTTTTCATTTATCTTTGCTAAAGCCTTATCTTGCATCTGCCCATAATGTTCCAATGCGCTCATCCTATCCAGTTGAACCTCTTGTAGCTATAAGAGCCTCTCTTTGAATGCATCACTGGGCAGCCCAAGAACCTTCTCTAGAATCTTGACCGCAGGTAACTCTACTTCCACATGCAATAGTGCTTCCTTTCCATATATGAAATGAAATGGAGTAAACCCTGTACCTGTCTTCACCGAAGTACGGTAATCCCATAATGCACTAGGCAATTCCAAATCCCAATTCTTTCCTTGGTGCTCTGTCACTTTCGAAAGAATTTGTACCAACTCACCATTGAATCTTTCATTTAAGCTATTACACTGCGGATAATAAGGAGTGGTATGTTGGTGCCTAATCTTCATCTTCGTGCATAAAAAGTCTAGCAGTTTAGCTCTAAATCCTAGCCCCTTATCCAAAAGTAGTTCTAGTGGCACCCCAAACTTGCAACATATTTCATCATACACAAATTTTGCCACATCCTTTGTAATGATTTGTTTTACTGCTATAACCTTTGCCCATCTAGAAAGATAGTCCATTGCAATCAAAATATAGCTCTTGCCCCTCCTTGTGATAGGTAACGGGCCGATTGCATCAATCCCCCACTTTTCAAACACATCAAACGCCATAATGGTTTTTTGTAGCTCTGGCTTCAACACTCTCTTCCAAAATTCTTAACACCTATTGCAAGACCTACACCAATGGTGAACATCCTTGTGCAAACTAGGCCATGAATACCCCTCTTGCAAGATCTTATGCAAGGTGATCTTTAGAGCAAAATGGCCACCACACGTGCCTTCATGATTCTCTTCCAACACTCTATAAAGCTTCTCCCGCCAAGGTACATGTCTCAACACGAGATCAACCCCTTTCATGTATAAGACATCACCAATCAATTTGTACATGTATGCTCTACGAAAACCATACTTCTTAGACTTATGAATGTCCTTCAGAATGATTCCTATTAGCAAAAACTCCTCTTCTTGAGCCAAATTTTCCCGGCCATGATAAAGATGTAAATTGTTCCTCAACACAAATAGCTCCCCAATCATACTTTGAGCTGCTTCATGTGCCTCTCCATTTAGAGCACGTTCAATGTGTCTGATGCTCCATGCTTCAAACTTTTTTAACAGGCCTTTAATTCTGAAACACATTTCCTTCAATGAGGTGTTCTTGCTCTTCCACACACCCAGCACTTGCTTCACAACTAATGAGGCATCCCCTTTTATGCTCAACCTTCTAATCCCATGCTTCAAACAAATGTGTAATCCGGCTTCCAAAGTAGCATATTCTGCCTCATTGTTACTATGAGCATCCAACTTGAACCCTCTCGTGCATACTAACTCCCCCTCCGGATCGTAGAGTGCTATACCCCCTGAAGCCGCATCATGGATCTTCCTGTATGAGCCATCAAATAACAAAACATGTACATTGCTGATATGTGGCACTTCTTCAACTACCTTTCTCATCGCCTCTTCCTTAACAAGGAGGGGATTCTCCTTGTAAGTCAACAAATCAGCTAGGGTAGCTCTTGTACTATCTTCCACTAGAAAAGAGAACTCAAACTCTTGCAGTTAAATTACCCATTTCTTGACCACATTTGACATGTTAGTGCCATTTAATTAATTGTGAAAAGAAGGCGTAACTCGTCAAGAAAACAAAAGGTCGTGGTAGCAAGTAATGACAAAATCGTCAATAAGCAAATATTACACTGGCCATCACTAGCTCTACTTCCGAGAATTTTCTCTTCACTTGGCTTGCACAATACACTGGCCTCATATAATGGTTTCCCTTCCCCTTTTGCAATAGCATGGCCCCATGGCGTAATGAATGTTGTCTTTGTTCGGTCTTTAAGAGAAATTTTCAATTGAAAATATCCTGAAAAACCATCACACACATTGTACCTCTCATAACCTGCCAATTGAATCCAAGATCTAATTGATGAATGGAAGAGGATATGGGTTCTTCTTAGTGGCTAATCTACACAACTCCTCCACTTTCCATCCTTCTTTGGAGTGACTACTACTGGACTCACGCATCTGTGGTTTCCATTTGGACTATGAACCTTGCTTTCAATAACTTGTCCACCTCTTCCCGCAAGGCTTCCATTTGCTCTTGACCCATCCTTCTTAGCCTTTGCCGCATTGACTGAGCACCTTATTTCAGCTCTATATGCATCTCTTCGCCCTTGAACCCTCTGATATCTTCATATGAAGTAATGAACAAATCAGGGAACTAGCCAGCATGTGCAAATATATCTCCTTCTCCATAGCTGAGAGGTCCCATACTCAGCAATACACCTACTAGAGGAGGTCCTTAAGGGATGGCCAAAGGTTTCCATTGTGGCACGGGTGGAATCTACACCAACTGTGGTACTCCAATTTGTGGGGACTACATTTTTTGGTGCTCTTCTTTGTGTATCTTGATCTTCTCGTCGTCTTTTTTCTTGGTCCTCCATGAACAAGTGTTGTGGCTTCATTTCACTTTCTTCCTCTTTCTTTACAGCCCATGGCGGAGTGCCATAAATGACTTCAGAAGCTTCTTCTAATGTATATCCAGCAGTAAGGAGGTCCTCATAAGTATTCCTATCATTCTTTCCCTTGTCCCTTGGTGTTGGTCCAACCTCTAATGCCTTCTTAGGCAAATCTATCTGTTGTGGTGTATAGGGATTTGGGCTTGGCAGTTGAGAGGTAGACCTTAAGGAAGGTACTATGGTTGTACTTCTTCCCTCTACATTTTCCTTTTTCTTTTTCTCTTATGATTAAGGCATCTCTTTCAACTTTCCCTTGATATACTATACCTCTTCAATCGTGAAGGGTTCTAGATTCTATTGTTCAATTACTCTTTCAAATTATTCATATGCTTGAATGTAGTGGTCAAACTGATCCTCTACTAGTCTTGAGGAAATTCCTCCCAATCTTTGTTGGGTCTAGCACCCACAACTCCTCAAAGTTCCTTGAGAAGGCATGTCTGCCATCTCTATGATCACTTCATCTCTTGTTATCGCCCTAGAAGGGAATCCACGTGGCTCCCTTTGTGGAATTCTTGGGTTTGGTGGAGGTATCTATGGTTCTTTATTGACCAAATATTCACCTCTATCTGATGCATTCTATGGGTTTGTGCTTTGTAAAAATCTTTATGCTTGTCCATACTTGTCAAAAACTATAGGTTTCCACTGATAGTTGACTCCATATGTATAGACATATAAGATCTTGATATTCATCCGCTCTTCTGGGTAGGGCTCTAAGCACCTATAAAGGTTGACCTCACCGTTGTCAACGCATCTATACATTCCTTCACTCTTATGATTTGTTATCCAAACTCTTTCAACAAGCTTGGTCTTTATCAAATTGAATTGCTTGATCAGTCTCTTGATTTGAGCAACCTTTTGACTGGTGGTTTCTTTTGGTTTTTTCTCTTTGATCATCACTATTTATCTCTTTTTTCTTTTGTGGCTCTTCAAAAATTTTCTCCTAGTAGTGTCTCTAGTTTTCTCCTAAGCTGTGTTGCGCAAGGTGGTGGTGCCACTGGTGGTTCATCTTTTGTATCTTATTTAAGTCTCAAACACTCATTCTGGGTTGGTGGGTTTGGCCATTTTCCTCGCTCCAATAGCTTTGTATGCAATCTTGTTAAGACTTCTCCACCTCCAATGTACTTTGGCTTGTTCATTCCCATTCCGATTACTTGCTCATGCAGGTATTGTGCATAATTGACTCCCTTGGGCACTTGGCTTCTCAATTACCGTGTGATGGTGGTAGCTACCGCATGCGAAAATGTTGTATACTTTTGTGGCCGCTTGCTACATACATAAAAGTATTGATTATATAACTTGGAAATCTTTGTTTCCCTTGGATCCTCTAGGTCTTCAAAAGTCGGGCTGGTTTTCTTGTGACAATAGACCTTCACTTTGTCTCTTCTTTCTCTAACCAAGCTACCAACATTGTGTAGCCCCAAAGCATCTACAACGATTTGAGGGTTCTGGCCATCTAAAATAGTAATCACCCCTTTGTCTCTTTATGAATGGAAATGGCTAGATCATAATTTTTTTGTGTATCCACACCCCCGCTGGTTGCGCTATGAAGAAGTTGTACAAATCATATCCCTCCAACTAGTTGAGGGTCTCTTCCTTATTGGCATAGTCCATGATTTTTTGTGGATTCATGGATATATCCATGTTGTTGCCCTATGGATCTCTAAATGTGCCTTGGTAGACTATCAATCCTTCATTTTCCAGAATTCCTTCATCCACCCAAGCCTTTACTGGTTTCAATGTTTCATGGGGATTGTATAGGGCTCTGCTGCTATAATTATGTCTCTCAAGTAAAGTCTCTTCTTCTTTGCTCGAAATTTGCTAGCTTCCATTGATCCTGTGTGCACTATAATTCCAAAAGTTAGCATCTCTCACAAAATTTGGCAATTGATAAGCTTCTAGCTATCCAAATGACTTCAAAATTGAAACATAAGCTAATACAACCTACAATTGAAGAATCTAGTGAAAATGGAGCAATATATGCTACATAGATGTACTTTGAGACACTCACATTCTTCTACACCCTAGTTGCTTACAATTATCTAGGAGAGGAGATTCTACCCTATACCCTTGTTGCCCACAATTCTCAATCGGATGGATTTTTGGCCTACTCTATTTAGATGGAATACTTAGACCCCACTAGAAGATCTCTTTTAGGTGCTCAAACACAAAATGGGAGGATTGTTAGGATATGTGCCTCTCGCACACCATGGAGCTCTCCCCTTATGCTATTTTGTCTAGATTCAATGTATCTTTCTACTAGACTTGCGTACCGGTTTTTAGTTGATGTTGGCATTGATTCCACATGGTACAATCACCAACACACACACACACACACACACACACACACACACACACACACACACACACACACACACACACACACACACACACACGCACACACACACACAAACACATGGAGAGAAATGAACGACCTATAGGAGATTTGGAATGATCTTGATGCCTACCATCATCTATGATGTCATTCAAAGCTCCCTCCTGAAGCCTATATCATGGTTCATTATGTACGTGCACTCAAGTTCAATGATCAATCCAATTCATGCCTATCCTCTTTGTGCATTGAGTCTTCTAATTTTTCTGAGTGTGGCTGCACATGATGCTCTCACCATCATCATGAATGCAATCCTAATCTATCCACCTTAATCTATGTACTTAGCACGTGCCATCAATTCCTGCTTCTTTGACAATTCAGCCTTGGTTTGCATCAGCCCTTCAATCACTTCATAAGGCCCTTCACTTTTATCTTCAATCTCATTTGCAAATGCAACTAAACCAGACTCATGGATTTCTTTGTCCATCAGAAAAATTGCAACATCAACATCCTCCTCATTGTTGGTAGTACTATCACTGTCCTCCTCAGACACTGTAGAAGAGTCTTCATCACTAGACTCATCCTCACCTTCATAAGGTTCCTCCAATGGTATCCTTGTGTCCAAGTTATATAGTTTCTTGGCATCTGTCTTTCCATAGAGGCTAATTTTACCACGTCTCCAATCTTGAACAACTCCCACTGCACGTAACCATGGTCTACCCAGAATAATAGGATATGCTCCCAACCTCGCTGGAATCACATGAAAATCACCCACCGCCTTTGCATCATATTCCTTCACTTCTAAGATCTTTAAGACACGCAAACATTTTACTTTCTGATGGTTTACTAATCTGATCCAAAAGCCTCACACCCCGGTCACTGTAAGACCCATCTTCTCAATGTATGAGTTTGTTATGACACATATTTGGGCTCCACCATCAACATAACCTTGTCCTAGATTTCTTCTTTTGTGACACACATCTACTATTGGGCAAATGTCTGGTAGCTCATGCATTGCCAATACCTTCACTGAACCTCTCTATCGTTCTTTCTCCATTGGGTTAACCATACTCTTCCACTGTTGCTTTAGCTAGGCACCATCTCTAGAAGCTGCCCACAAGTAACATCTGCTTTCTTGCTTATCAGATCCTCCTTCAAGTAATAGCTTAATTGCCCATCTCCTATTGTAAAATTTGAAACATGAAACTTGCGACGAACCCTTCTTTTCCTCTTGGCCTTGACATCCTCATCTTCATGGATCTTTCTCTTCTTCTTACCAGGACTTGCACCATTTCTTCATTTCTTATCATGTGTGGTCCTCTTCCCAATAGGCATCACTAATGTATCCTCCAGCTTTGCTACCTTTTCCAAGGTGACCACACTTATCACTTTTTTCTTTTGCTTTTCTTCTTGGGTTAATCCACTGGTTCCATCCTCTCCCTAAATTTCAATGCTATAATCATTTGACCTAGTTAGCATCTATTTTTGCTATGGATACATGTCTCCCCCCATCCTTGGTGGCTTAGTACATTGTGGGCTGATGTGGCCCAGCTCTCCGCAATTATAACACGTGGGTGTTTGCCTCTAGAACCTACTATTGCTTTGTCCCAACACCATTCTTGGGTTTTTCTTCACCTCCTGAATGATTTGAAAACCTCACACGACCTCGATTATTTCCCACATTACCTAGCATGTTTAGGATGAGAATCTTTATTAAATCTACCACTTGCCTCATGTATTCCCTTATCCCATCATCTTGCACTGCTGTAGTGACCACTACTGACATAACGTGAGGAGTAACAGAAACCACCAGTTCATGTGATGAACCCCCGACATGCGACCTTGCAAAGAATTCATAGATTGAAATTCAAACCTCCTGGGTAGAGACTCTACTCCTAGCTAACTTATTCTTCTCAACTTCAACTCTTTGTTCCTTGCTACATCTAGTGCATCTTCATATGTCCTAGGCTTCTTTAACTCCACTCTCCAATGTATACTCTCCCAAAAAATAACCAAGAACCTATTCTTCTTCATCATGTCCGGTGGGGGTATGTGTGGTGCTAAGGCCTTGCACATCCGCTCCCATGCCATTGAAAACTTACGTATGAACTCATCTACTGGCTCACCATGTACTTCTTGCCACATTTTGTTAGGATCTTCTGTCTTCACAAACTCCACTTCCAATCCATGCCTTATATTGTCCCAAGTTAATCTCACAGGTGGATCAGCCGCACGCAACTCCTCCTCAAATTCTTTGGGCCAAACTCATGCATCACTCTTTAAACAAATCTGGAGAAGACGTAACATCTGCACATAATCATGAATCTGGGTACTTATGCAGACAACCTCCATCTTTTCCAAAAAGTCTTCCACATCTTCATCACTTCTTCCATGAAATTCTAGATAAGAGAAATCCATGGCTATCCAAGTTTCAATGCTTTAAGAACCCCTTCTAACACAGTTGCAAGAACCCAAAACTTTTTCAGACTCAATCCCATAGAAACTTCAATGTAGCTCAAGCTTTAGAAAAGGATGAAAACATGCACATCAAATAAGTTTTCATAGTTAATCATCGGAATTACAATAGGCAAAGGAGATTCCAGTATCTCTCTTAATCTTCTTGGCCCAAACATAAAGACTATGTACTGCTGGTAAAAAATCTTCCTGTCCACATGAACATTCACATCGATTCTTTGTGCAAAATGAAAATAAGTGAACTGAGGTCCGTCATGATTATCCATTAAAGGCCAACCATGCAGCTCCCAATAAAGCACACTTGACTAATTACCTTCTGATTTTGCCAAAATTTCAGCACCATGACAACATAAATGGCTCAAAAGACCAAAAAACCAGCCATCACAACTTGGAAAAATTTTGGCAGAGTTCTCTCAGAATTAGAGTAGTAAAAACCCAAAATATAGATTGTATATGTATGCATAACCTGCCAACAATGGCACCCAAGAATCAAGTAGGAATCACTAGTACATAGCCTAAGATGAGGTCATGAAAAGGGTGCTGCAACCACCTATATCACCGAAAGGATCTCACACTTGAGAATCCCTCAGCTCAATAAAACCTCACCACACGACCCTCTCACAAAGGTTTATGCAAACATCGTACATTCAAGTCTCAAAAATGACTATCTAGTCTCAAAAACGACTGGGACTACCAAATAAAACCAAGTATGGCTCCACAAAGGCATACAATTGCAGCATCCACAAGTAACGTACAATACCATACAATGTGCTCAAACAGGTGCCAAATGATGCATACCCACGGCAAGTGCAAGTGACTCCCACTTGCCAGTATGTCACTCTACTCCAACTACATGTACCTATATGAATCACCTATATCTGCACATGTACCATGTAACCTCTAACCTGTAATCTGTAATTTGCAATCTCTAATTTGTAATCCCAAAGGTGAAGGCACTCGAAGAAGATCCTCAGTGGGGGCACCAAAAGAATGTGAGCGGGATGGAAATACACACAACACCTCTATGATCGCCTGACACACACTCTTGGGATAACACACACACACACACACACACACACTATGGGGCACCACTTGGATTACACAACCCACTTGACCAACACGGGGAACACACCGATTGAGTGAGAGGAGAGAGACTTTCAATTTGCCCACTCAACACACACACACACACACACACACACACACATGCACGCAACACACAGACACAAATGAGCTAAAAGGAGGAAATTTTTGATGCTTCAATACAGTTGAGCTTGGGTCAACACCATTGGGGAAAATAGCTTACATCATATAGATGAAATATGCCAGATACAATCACAAATTTGAGCAGAGGCTTTGCTCATAGGAGAAACTTACACAGCCAAAACAACAAAAAAACAATGAGGAATTTGGCAAAATGGACAGTGCCATTGCTTCCGGAACGGCCAGAAACCCCAGTCTACAATATCAAGTGCTCAAATCCAAGCTCGGATGAGTAGTTTATGGCCAAAACAGGCTCCAAAAACAACAAAAATTGAGTAGCATCTCTTCATCCTCTTCTCTTCACGTTTGTCTAGTTTTTTTTTTAGATTTTCTAGTTTCCACACTTCACTTTATACCTTGGGCACCTTTGGCCTTTTGATTCATCCCAAATGGACCCCGAACAAGCCAAAAAATGGCCACGCAGTGTATTTTTGTTACCCTTCTACATCCATCCGCACATCTGGCACTCAACTTTTCCCAATAATGCAAGCTACAATCACCTGAATCGGCTCCCAAATATAGTTCTCATGATGAAATTTTTGTATAATTCATCACAAGAAAACACTCCCGTTGTATCCTCACATATCCACATGCAAGTCTTGATCCCAGTCGACCTCCTACTGACGTCACTGGATGTCATCTCATGCAACAGCTTACCTCATGGCATGACCCCGCTAATAGCTTCCTTGAGAAGTTTTACGCTCCACCAACTCCTCATTATTATGGAAAAGCACATTGATATTGGTGATAATAAAAGTCAATGTACTATGTACACACTATTCTACTTGTACACATGTGGGCCCCATGCAACCACCTGGCTTTGGAAAATAGGCAATTCTTTATTTGATGCACCATGCATACATTAAGAAGAGGATGGGGTCTAGGAGGGCCTCTTTATTTGCCATGAGATTATGGAAGTTATTAACATTTGGACAAATAGATACATGCCATGTGTACAAGAATGGTGGGTGTGTAAGAGAGGAATAAGGGTGGTCAAAAGATGCACTTTTTTTCCCAAAAATGGGGAGGACAAATTTACGAAGTGTGGATAGATCATAATGGGGACAAATCACACACACGCATTCTCTTCGTATCTGCACACACACTATCGGGGGGGGGATTTTTTCCCAAAAATGGGGAGATCCAATTTACGAAATGGGGGGGATTTCTTGCCGTTGTACAAATCCTTTACTTTGGTATTCACAAAATTAGACCCTTGAACATATGGTTTTTGTGCTATTGGTGCTTCCCCATGCCAAAACTGCCAAATAACCACCACATCAATGCACTCGAACTCCATCTTGCTAGCTCAAAGCCATGAGAAATTTTTTCGCACTCCAACTTTCTCGAGCCCGTTGTTAAGAGTTTTTTGGAAGAAATGCTTATGCATATGTACATAACATTAGGAAGAGAATGGAGTCTAGGGGGGCTCTTTATTTGACAGTTTAAGGGACTTAAACCTTTAGTATTAAGAAAGTAATTAAAGAACAACTTTTGAATTCAAACAGGTAAAACGGCTAGTTTATTTGAATTCAAATTGTCCCCCCAAAATGAAACTTAAAATCTAGCTTGCAAAAGTATATCATGTAACATATCTATGGAAAGAGCTCGGCGTGTAGATTCTAGATCTATAATCTCCGCTCAAATCAGAGATCGTATGCAAGAGTTATGGGAGACCGAAAATTGTAAATTTGTCCTCCCCATTTTTGGGAAAAAAAGTGCATCTTTTGACCACCCTTATTCCTCTCTTACACACCCCCCCCCCCCCCCCCCCCCCCCCCCCGATAGTGTGCGTGCAGATACGAAGAGAATACGTGTGGTGTTGTGTATGAAAGAAAGCAATTGTTGGTTCATTTTCTGTGGGTGTGGGTTGTGTTATGATCTCTGTGGGCTCGGGTGAGTCTGTGTGAGCGCTTGTGCACATGTGGTCTTAGTGATTGTGTTTTTGGAGGTGGTTTTCAAGTGGGTAGGAGTGTTGTGTATTCCCTGAGCTATAGAAGGAATTTTTGTGTGTGAGATGGGCTTGTTCCCCGTTGCTCCTTGTTGGGGTATAGGCGCGTGTGCCTTGCCCGGCCGCCCAGAGTCTGGGCACCCACTGACTTGTATACCTTATACATAGCATAAGTGTATAGGGGGCTGCTCACTCTTTGAGTCTCCCCACCCGCATCGTGTGTGTGTCCCCTTCTCTCTCTCTCACTCTCCGTCTGTGGTGCTCCTCGATCCCCTTCAATTGGTATCAAAGCGAGGTTTTGTGCATGCTTTTTTTCACGTCCGCGCACGCGCGCACTTTTAAGAGTGCAAACAGGGTTTCGATTTCGGTATCGGCAAATTCAGCTTTCCGAGAGTGTTTCCACGAGGAGTCCTGAAGTTTTACCCCCCTTTCAAAGCCATTCGAGCCATCAGAAACCTCATTCGAGCTACGGTTGAGGAGCTGCATTTTTCAGCCCTCTTTTGGCAGTTTATGCTGCGTTTTTGGGTCGAAACGGAGGTGTTTGGCATAGCTTTCACACCCGGCCTCGGATACATGTGATCCAGGAGTCTACCTTGGGGTTTTGGCACGCTCCGGACACGCTCGTTATATCAGAATTTTAAAATTCTGAACGATGAATTTTCTGCAGCAGCAGCAGTTATTTATTATGTGTCGAGGATTCCACACATGGTTTGCTCTCAGATGTGAGAGTGATATTTGCTGCAAGTTTCCTCACAGGTGGGAGGATACGATGTATGCCTTATGTGGTTTGATGCTCAGGGAGACTAATGTGATTGCATTTTGAGCTCGGCAATGTATGCCTCGAGCATGTTTTTTGGCAGTCACAGGTAGAGCAGATATTTGTGTACTAGATTTGCAGGTGTTTGCAATGATGTATGCAAAGTGTGGAGATTGGTGCATGCATTTGGAGTGTGGTTTGATGCGCTTTGGTTGCTCATGGTTTTGAGCGTGCAGTCAGTTTGGTTACTAGTTTTGTGGCTGTTTTACTGACGAAACTTTGGCGAAATTTTCCTAGGAGTTTTATGCGCATCATTTATGCGATCTAGGTAGAGATTGCGGGTTGAACTCAGCATTTGCATGCGGTGTTCTCTGCAAGTGGGAGATTTGTGCGTGTGTATGCATCGATACTGCACAGTGTGGGCTTGGTGATTCGCTCACGGTTTGACAGGCGTACAGTTATCTTGGCACACTCACAAGAGTGAGTATTGTGATGTATGCTTGTGTGGCTACGAGCTAGGTAGCCGGATTCGAGCACTAATGGCTTGAGGTTTTTCAGCAGGTTTCAGCTACACGTTTACAAGTTTACAGGCAGGTTTGAGGGCTTATTTGGGCGCTGAATTTTCAGCCATTGTTTCCTCTTTGCAGGTGTCCATGTATGGCTCAGTTGTAGGCTGATCTGGGACACGTTTGTGACTTGTTTATGCAGCTGTTTAAGAGCTTAATTTTGGGGCTGTTTTGGGGCTGATTTGCAGCCATATTTGCAGACTTTTGTTGATGCGATTCAAGCCAGTTTAGGGCTGATTTGGTTGACATTTGCTACTCATTGTTGTTTGCTCTTTTGTGAGCATTATGGCTGATTTTTCATTTGACTTCCAGCGTTATGGTCTGACACAGTTTGATGGTGCAGATTTTGTTGCTTGGAAGGAGCATATGCTTGTTGCATTGGTGGATTTGGGGCAGGATAAACCCTTGCGTGGTTTATCGGCAAAGCCCAAATCTATGCGTGATGATGATTGGCAGGATCTTGATGAGTTAGCCATGTCTAGGATTTGTTTGCATCTGGTTGAGTCTGTTTACTGGCAGGTCTCGAGAGAGACTACAACTCATGCTTTATGGCAGAGTTTACATGCTATGTACGCGACATCCATGTCTACAGGGGAGTCTAGTCCCACTTCTATGCCCATGGGAGAGATTGGTCCCACACGCAAGTCTCGACGGCATAGAGACTTGACATGTTGGCATTGTGGACATAGAGGGCACATTAGGCGTCCATGTTTTAGGCGTTTGAGACAACGGAGGCGACAGATGCGTGATGCAGATTTGGGCACGACAGATGCTAGTGAGATCAGTACGGTGGTTACTGAGTATGCTTGTGACGGCGATGTCACATTTACATCTAGCTTGTCTTCAGACAATCTTATGTCTATGGATTGCATATCGGATTGCACATTGTCTTCACATTGGTTACTAGATTCAGATGCTACTTTCCATGTCACGTCGCATCGTGAGTGGTTTAGCATGTTTTCTAGTGGGAGACTTGGTTGTGTGCACATGGCTGATGTTTTTGTGTATGACATTGAGGGTGCAGGAGACGTATGTTTGTCCTTGCCCAGTGGTATGAGATTTACCCTGCGTCATGTGCGTTATGTGCCAGATTTGAGACGGGATTTGATCTCAGTCAGACAGTTACGGGATAGTGGATGTCAGATTTAGCTTTGAGAGCAAGATTTTGTGATGCATTTTGGTTCGCTAGTGATTGCGAGAGGTGCCAAGAGTGGTACAAGTTACCCATTGCATGTGGATCACCCGAGAGACGGTGTTGTCTCTGTGATCATGCAACCAGGTAGACAGCGAGAGAGAAGGAGAGTCTCTTTTGCTTGTGGGTTGCAGGGTGCTTTGCATGGAGTGCAGAGTAGTGAGCTCGTTGTGCACACAGTTGCGGCACAACTTGAGCAGTCACACAGAGAGGTGACAGAGTCAGACATGCATGCTTTGCTAGTGACTGAGCAAAGCAGAGAGTCAGTTGTGCGAGATACTTCTATGCAGGATAGACAGGTAGAGCGGTCTTGCTCTAGTGAGTCACGATAGGAGGACGTTGTGCAAGAGTCTATGCATACGGAGTTAGAGCATGAGAGCTCTAGTGAGTCACAACAGATTGAGTGGTCATGTTTGCAGTGGATGATTGCATAGGAGGCTGAGATGTCAGCGATTATGCAGTCATTCCTTTCTATGCTCGACAGTGAGCATGGGGATATAGTTGTGCAGGATATGTCTTCCAACAGACACCTAGAGCAGCTGGTTTGCTCTGAGGTTGCACGATAGGTTGATGCGTCTTTTGTCTACAGTCAGGAGATGCATGTGGCTGACACGCCTTGTCGGTCAGAGATGCCTATTGCCAGGGATATATATGTTGATGCATGCTCCGTAGAGCTAGTAGGGCCCGCTAGCATTGCATCGGCATTCGGTGGTCTCATGTATGAGATGTTGATCTTGAGACCGGATATCACAACTGCAGTGGGAGCATTTGCAGTTGGGGTTGTCAGTCGTTTGTTGACTGATGATGGCATAGTGCACGAGGGAGATATGCAGGTATTGCGTACATACTTGCAATATGTGTGTGGTACGTCTGGTGGTGTATGGACTTACACGGGAGCAGGACAACCGGATGCACACGATCACAGCCAGCCAGTGGGCATCGGTTGAGAGCGGTTTTCTCTCACCTTTTGTAGTCTTTAGACTAGGTTCCCTTGCTTAAAGGCACAGTCGCCTTTAAGTGGGAGGTTGTTGGGGTATAGGTGCCTGTGCCTTGCCCGGCCGCCCAGAGTCTGGGCACCCACTGACTTGTATACCTTATACATATCATAAGTGTATAGGGGGCTGCTCACTCTTTGAGTCTCCCCACCCACATCGTGTGTGGGTCTCCTTCTCTCTCTCTCACTCTCTGTCTGTGGTGCTCCCCGATCCCCTTCACCCCTCTCCATCTTCTAGTGACACCATGGAGGAGCACTCTCCTTGCTCCGTGGTAATGCGTTTGTAAGCAAAAATGTGGCAAAGTGCTAGCCCAATTTTCAGTGGTGAAGAGGATGCAAAAAAATGGGTTGCAGACTTGGAGTTTTTATGCTATCATTGCGCATGTGGAGTGATGAAGAAAAGCTAGAAACACTATCGTTGGTGTTGCGAGGTAAAGCAAAGGCTTGGTTCAATGGTCTAGAGACTACAAATAAGCAGGGTTGGGTTGGTTTTTGTGAGAAATTTCTACATAGGTTTCGAAGAGTGGTGTTGGTTGGTAAAGCAGATGCAAGGATTAAAGGCCTACAAGAGGATATAGGTGAATATTTTGACACTTTGTGTATAAGTTCAAAGCATGCTTGAGAGATTTGGTAGTTGTCACCCAAGTGGCCCATGCAAAATTCTTCAAGCAAGAGAAGTTCCTAGCTTGTCTGCATCCATATGTTTGAGATAAGGTTGGCTATGAAGATCCGAGAGGCTATGCCAAGGCTATCATGATTGCCCGGGTGAAGAGTAAGAAAATGAAAAGAAAGCTGGAGCTAGGCCTATTGAAGCCTACAGATTGTTTGTCCATGGCCACAGTAGGATGTTCTATGGACCAAGCAAGGTTGGTGCTAAGTGTGCGAAGTCTGGAGCCTACTAGGGTAATGCCTTTGATCAACTTTTTTCCTTGGGAGTTGCTTGTTTGTGAGGGGTCTATGCCAATTGTAGAGGATCTCGTCAATGAAGATGAGCCTTTTGTTGAAGAGAGCCTGTGGAGCTTGTTCTTGTGGAGTGCTTGTACAAAAAGGTAACATATTGTGGCCAGGTTGTAGGTGCCGAGAGATTGAGGTTTGATAATGAAAGTGGACAGGACGGTGGTCAAAATTTTGTGGAGCAGCTAGAGGATGATGATGCTGATGCCGAATTGGCCTATGGTGAAGATGATGAGACTACAAGCTCGAGTTTCTTGGAAACGAGGGAGGAGGATAGAGGTACGAGTTGGGAGACATAATTCAAAGAGCCGATGCTAGTAAAGGTAAAGCTACCTTGTTATACGCATGAAGATGTGGTGGTTGTCTTGTGAATGAACAACAAGGAAGAATGTCCAAGGTTGAGGATGAGAACCTGCAGGTGAGGATGCTATGAGGCATCGCGCTTATGACGATGCTCATCAAGGTAGCTATAGAAGATGCTTTGATTGTACAACAGGTACATGGGTTTCCTACAAAGAAGAGTGGTATTGTGGCTAAGGAAGAAGAGCAAGTTGAAGAAGATGGCAGGCAAGAGGTATTGGATGCTCATCAAAGGGAAGAACAACTGTAGTTAGCTATCGATTGCACAAAAGATGCCTCTGATATGGGGTCTTTTGAGCAAGTATGCTTGAATGATGAGGTTGATTGGGGGTTTGATGACCCAATGGGTGATATGGATGAAGAGACACAAGTGCTCGCTGGGAAAGCTTTGACCAGAATGCAGGTGATACGAGGGTCTGTCCCTCTACATGTGGAGGTTTCTCTGGGAAAGCAAAAGTATACTGCTATGGTGGTGCCAACGGAGTCACGAAAGGAGGTGAGTATGGATGTAATGGTGATCGGGGTGCATGAGTTGAAAGGTTTTCTTGGTAAACAGAGTGGTCCTTTTCAGCATGAAGAAAAGTCCAAGGGTGTGGACTTGTTCGAGCTATCAAAGGAGGTTTGTGTGTGGTGGCGAAAAGATATGCTCATAAGTGCAGCTGTGAAGTGGGTTGTTGACCACGTGCAAGATTTGCTTTAGAAGGATCACACTTTATATGGTTGGGAGGGAGAACATGTTATGTTAAGTCTGAGTGATGGTATGTCTGATTGGAGTGGTGTCGCATTGGGCGATGTTTTGTTAGAAGTGGGTAGTTTGCCAATGGATGTTGGGAGCAGTGAAAGCATGCCGAGGGCAGCTTATGTAGATGGTTGGCTAGATGCATAGGTATGGCACTATGGTAAGGTGCTACAAGTGAATGGAAGTGATCAGACTCAGGTGTTTGACCCAGGTGGATGATGGAAAGTAAAGCAGGAGGTTGGGAAACCCGCTTGAGAAGGAGTAGTGGGTGATAGGAAATAGGTTTTTGTACATATGGTTGTGGTTTTTGAGTGCTTATGGTTACCAGTTTGGTGTTACAATTTTTTAAGGTGCAATGAACATTTCTATGGTTGAACATCAATGCTCAACTAGGGGGTGGACAATGATGGTGTAACCAAAGTGTATCTAGTTGGGAAGTGTGCAATGTAATGGGGAGTATTCTGAGAGGTGCATGGCAAAGTTCTAAGGCAGTTGTAAAGGCCCTGGGCAAGACAGTGCCAGCTAAAATATATGCATAAAGAGGTTTTTTAACCATGAAGGCCTCCACAATGGGTTAATTGGGATGGTGGTCAAAGTGCCTGAGATGCACAGTTGGTGCTCTAGAATGTGGTCCCCGAAATTATCTAGGATCTTGTCTAGACGGCTCATCAAAGGGATCCACGATGTGCAAGATATACCAGTTTAAAGTTAGAAGGTTTTGCAGATCCCCGACGGGAAGGGAAAATGGGGAGAGCTAGCCAAGGCTTGTGTCAGTGGATAGAATGGGCGAGCTCAAGTTTTGGAGCATGCCGGTCTTTTTGGATTGCCGATCAGAGTCCGGATGGGAAAGTTATGGCCTGTTGAAAGCTTGCCAGGAGTCGCGTGTGTACTAAGTTGTCCTCATTAAAGGTGTGATGCCAAGTGTTTTTTTTACCTCGACCAAGTTTGGCAAGGCAGCATGCACTACGTGGAGTCAATTGAAATTGACGGCTTGCAAATCGGAACATGGGCAACTAGATACGCCAAGGAGAATGTGAGGCAGGTACAAACATTTTTTTCGTCTTTTGGTGGATTTGATTGACGGGCTCGCAAAAGTTGGAGAATAGTAAAATTTCTTATGGCTTTGAGGTAGCAAGACGGAGTTCTAGTGCATTGATGTGGTGGTATTTGGCAGTTTTGGAATGGGGGAGCACCAATAGCACAGAAACCATATGTTCAAGGGTCTAATTTTGTGAAATACCAAAGTAAAGGGTGGCTAGGAGGCTTTAGTAGGAAAAAAACGATTTTCTTAATATGAAAAGGAGAGTCCCAGCGTGGACTTAAGGGATAAGGGCAAAGAGGTTATGTGCGGAAAGTATAAGGTTTCTTTTTGGAAAGTTGAAAAAAAAAAGGAAAAGGAAGCAACATTGGCACCGTCGTTGCTCCTTGGCGGAAAAAAAGAACAAGGGGAAGAGAAGCTTCTTGGTTTTTTTCGCTCTTTTTGGCTTTGGAAGGTAGTCTTTTTGGCTTTGGCACATCGAGCGAAGAGACAGAGAGAGCTCCATGTGAAGAAGGCCACCATAGAAAGCTTGGTGCGGGGAGTTGGAGAGAGCTCACTCCCGTGCTCGTTCTTTGTGTGCACCGGTCTAACTACTGTTACCGCCACCTTCACCAACCAAAAGACCACTGGTGTAATCGTCCTGTAGCACGCACACAGTGCCGCCCATAGGCCCGCCATAGCCCACACTCCAAGGGGGAGCTCTCCCCTCTCCATCCTTCTCTTGCTAATGACCCTCATGGCATGGACTATAAAGACTCCACGTGCCTGCTCCTTTTTTGCATGTGGGCTTAACGCCCTGCCACATGGCGCCCTGGTGAGTGCCACCCTCCAAGCCTCAATAAAATTCAACAATTTTTCTATAAACAACCCTCTTTTGACTCTTTTGCATTACTTGCCAAGTGCTACCTGGTGATCGGATTAGCGACACACAAAGCCCGGCAAAAAAGTCACTTGATTGGCTCCAAAGCCCCCCCGCCTTGCCGCATTCCCTGATTTCTAGACTTGTTGTCTGAGGACGCAAAAAAATAGAACGATCATCTTCCATTTTCCTTCACTAGATGCTCCAGAGTTTATCAAGCCCGCCGTAACTCGGTGCTCGAGGCTCAGAATCAAGAGCCGTCAATCCTTGTTGATCAAATCAATCACATAGCACCTTCTCAAACTCTTTCAAGGCCCAAAAACTACATATGGCATGACTCCCCATGCGCTCACGTGGGCACCAA
Organism: Adiantum capillus-veneris; assembly: GCF_014529385.1. Classification (NCBI taxonomy): domain Eukaryota; kingdom Viridiplantae; phylum Streptophyta; class Polypodiopsida; order Polypodiales; family Pteridaceae; genus Adiantum; species Adiantum capillus-veneris. The sequence goes on from NC_140946.1 coordinate 78,920,910, forward strand.
CAGGTGGGCACCAACCCGACCCCTGGCAAAATTTCAAATGGCCATAACCTACAATCAATAGCTCTAATCTGCAATCTGAAAAGATAGGTATGTTCCATAATTCAAGCATTATGCGTTTAGACACTGACATCCACCTGGGCCACCTGTTCTGAGCTTCCCTTTTTGTCAAGGATCTGCAATGCAATGCAACTTTAAGCTCAAATATCTTGGGCTACATAGCTCTGTTTGATGAGCCATCTAGACCTACTCTTTTAGCAACACAAGCTCTACATCTCTAGGCAAAGAGACTGAACCTTGAACCTCCTTCACGGGCCACCCAAAATTTGCCCCCTTTGGAGCCCTTCTTGGCCTATAAACTGCATCAACTATACATTCACTACTACTTGTCTGCCCAAGATCTTTATAGTTGCTCTTGCCCTTTACCATGCATCTACAAGCCTATACATACCTGCCCATGCCATCTTCTATGGTCCACCAACTTCGGATGCACCAACATCTCACACCCAAATACAAATTTCATAATTGGGCTCTTTGCTCGTCCACATCTCCTGCAAAACCTTGTACTTTAGTGGTGTACTAGGTGATCCATTGATCAAGCAAGCAACCGTTGTTGTAATAGCTTCTCCCCAAAATTCTTGAGTTACGTTTGTCGTAGACAACATAGAAGTGACCCATTCTTGAATGTTTCTATTCATTATCTCAGCCAAACTTTTTTGAGTGGGTGTGTAAGGTGTGCTAAATTGTCCTTGAACTTAGAGGAGATGTACTTGACTCCATTGTCACTACGTAAAGATTTAAGATTTCTACCCAATTGGTTCTCTACCAATGCTAAGAACTTTTGAAAGACACTAAAGACGTCGCTCTTTTGCTTCAAGAGATGAACCCACACCTTTATAGTAGAGTCTTCTATGAATGTTAGGAAGTATAAAGCTCCCTCTAGAGAGTTGATTGGCATAGGTCCGCACAAGTTTCTATGAACAAGATCTACAAGACTCCCTAACTCCTTGTCTAAAGGCGTTGATGTCAACCTAGTTTGTTTTCCATAGATACAATGCTCACATAAAGAGAAGTTAGATTAATCTAGCACAAGGATATAACCAGAACGTTGCAAGACGTTCATTCCCTTTTGACTCATGTGTCCTAACTTGCTATGCCACAACTCTGTAGACGACAGCTTGGTGACACAAATAGAATTTTCTTTCACAGAAGAGACATAAATTGAGTACAATGAGCGAAACTTCTGGCCTTTAAGCATGAACAGATTTCCCTTCTTGATAATCCAAGAACCACGAGAAAATATGGTACTGTAAACAAATCACCCAGATGTCCAACTGGCATCAAACTCTTTGTCAATTTGGATACATGTCTAACATTATGTAGCATAAACTCAATGCCATTTTTCCTCGAGGGGTTTACATATCAGACATGCAAGTTACGTCGTGATTTTATCCAAAAATAGAGGTTTTAAGAGTCGTGAACTGAAAGTTGCATTTTTAGCCAAAAGAAGAGGTTTTTCACAATTTTGTCTATGCTATTTTTTAGAACAGACTTGTTTTCATCGTTTTGAGTAGCTATAAGATATGACAAAGTTATGGCATAAAAAAATTGCCACATCAGGAGGATAACCTACAAGCAACAACAAATAGATATACACAGGTAATGTCTCTTTTGTTTAATCCAATCAAGAAGTGATTATACTCTTTTATGATGGTACAAAATTATATTCTTTAATTTGATTATCATGTTAAATTGGTTGCACGAGTATGTTCTTTTGGCTAGTTTGTAGAAGTTGCAAAATCCAATGTGTGAAACGGGATTTGTATAAGCTGTCATGATATTGAGATTGTGATCGTGATATGATTTGGATAATGATCGTTGTTGCCATCTAGAGAGTTAGAATGTAGTTGTGATTGAGATTGAAGTGAGAGTTTGATTGAGATTGAGACAGCTCGGGGGTGTTCAAGCGGTTATGAAACGAGCTATTCTCTTCTTGTAATGATTACCTTACATCCATACAGAGTCTTTATATCATCTATTTATTGTGTGTATTTGTATTTTTCATTATCAATGTATTTCGCTCTCCCGTGCTGCATCATAAGTGGTATCAGAGTAGTTACAATTCTACGAGATTGATGAAATCATATGAGCAATGATTAAAGGAAAAAGCTGTGTTATTCAATGGCTCATTGAAGATCTTAAAGCGTGTGAGAAAGCTGATAAAAGTGAAGGTAGATGATCAGAAAAGAAGAAGTAGAGAAGAACTGATGACGATGATGAGGACTCCGATGTGGGAGAAGCGGCAGTCAAATAATTATTCAAGAAGCCTAATCTCAATGAGTTTGATGACATAACAAAGATTTAATAGCATGGATTGAAGAACTCGAACATTTGGATTATGCTTTCAATATTGAGACAAGACTAGCTAATTTTTTATTGTTCAAGCAAAGCAATTGATAAGGTAGTACGGAGCAAGATGACTAAAGTGGAGACTATTGACGATGCACATGATAAAGGTATGCCATTTGACCCTCTTTTCTAATGTTGTACGTCTTTGATGAATCCTTTGAAATCATCTGTGATCAAACTCATGCGTAAAATTTGAGATTTAAAATTTATTTTCTTAATTGATTTGGGTAGTACACATTGCTTCTTACTCTTTGAATTGATTTAGAAATTAAACATGAATTTAAATTGATTCCTTCTGCAATCACTTGAAAAACTTGCTAGAATGTTTGAACCATAATAGAATGTGAAAAATAAATCACATCTATGCACAAAAAATGAGATTTGTTTGGTAACAACATATAGCCATGCTATATGCATAAACAACTATCTGTCAATGTTGTTCAATAGTACTTGTAATCTTCACAAGTACTACTAGGTATATGACATTTTTTTGTCATTGGAATTGTTCTTAATATGATGTTGGAGAGGGGAATCGGGAACACACCCAAAACACACACATACTCCCTCTCTATAGCTCATGGTATTCACAACACCCCTATCCTCTCAAAAACACCTTCGAACTACACACTTCCCAACACCAGACCATCATTTGCACACAAACCAATGCACTTATGTTGGTGGGTTGCCAAGCCTCACCATATCGATGCTTAGCAAAGCGAGAACCATAGACATAACATGTCAATTTGTGGGACGTTGTCGGGGGATTTGTATTCGAAAGGTGAGCCTGGAAGGCACCGGGCCCCTGGCTGTGAGAGGTGCGAGGAAAAGAGTTGCAGCAGACACAATGAATGGGAACAGAGCTTAAAATAGACAGTTTACCTTAAACCAAATACTCAACAGTATCCTTGTTGAATCAAATGTTACTGGAAGCATTTATGCTCCTTACAAAGTTTAACATGTCTTAATCCAGGTGCTAATCAATAAAATCAATAATGACCTGCCTTGTACTGCCTTCTGCTTCTTCCCGCTATGGCATAGGAATTTCGACTTTCAATGGCTATCTAATTTGGCTTAAGGTTTATGGCTTAAATCTCGGATTTTATTGGGTCTAGGTGGATTAGATTGACTGCTAATAAGTTTGAGAAGCTTGGCTTAAAGCTCGTGATCATCAAGGCTTAGGCTTGGCTTAAAGCTCGTCTCATCAAGGCTTAGGCTTGGCTTAATGAGATTGGAGATTATGGTCATCAAAGCTAAAGATGGCTAAGTGAAATCGAGAGCTTTGGATTGGCTTAAGGAGATTAAATTAGGCTTGGATAATGAGTTTGAGATTAGGCTCGGCTAATGGCTTAAGATTAGGCTTTGCTTGAGCTTAGGAAATCTTGGCTTAAAGAGCAAGATAATTTGTTTAAATCTTGCTATTCTCCTCCGGAGGGAAGAGAATGAATCCCCCAAAGAAGAGAGCTCCCACAAAAGAGAGCCGTCCCCTCTTTGTATAGGTTGCATTGAAAATAATCCTATTTTCGGCCATCCCATTAGCGATATCGCTAATGGGAATGGCTCCCTAATGACATGGCAGGAAAAATTTTGACCTCCATCAAAACCGGTGCTTTTTGGCTCGAATGAAGGTGCGTAGGGCCTGCTCGCAAGTTCACGTTTCATGGCCGTCTCCATCAGGGCCTCCCCGAGCGCGCTGCGAGCTTCTTCTTTCTTGCGCCTCTTCTTGCTCGATGTTGCCACGCCCCGACTCCCCCATTTCCCCATTGGCTTCACACCCTAATTAAAATTAGGGTGGCCTTTTTTAAATCATGTGGGCGGGCGGTCTTATTGGGCGGCCATTTTTGGATTTTGGTCTTTACATTGTCGATGGTGTCAGAGCTTTCCACCTCAAGGGTGATGGTCTTGCCTTGTTGGGTATATCCTGCAGTCAATGCATTCCAAGAGACACATTCCAAACACAATGCTCCTCAAGCACTTTTTGTACTTTATGAGAAGTACACCAAATTTGTCGTACATGTAAACTATCGTAGTACCGCTGGTGGTAGTATACCCTGCTTAGCGATGCACTGCAGGAGATAACATTTTGGATAGATTCTCCTTGAGCACTTACTCTTTTGCATTCCAAAACCCTGGTTGCAGCTCATTGACCGAGCGGACGGGAGTGGTACGTAATCGGCTCCCGAGGAATCTTTATCGGCCAATATCTTGGCAACCGGAACTCCGATCAACTGATCTGAGAAGACAGACGCGCTCCACAAAGTGAGCACTTCAGGCCCGTGCATTCATTTCAATTCTGTCATGTCACCTACAGTTGCCCAATCCGATACGGATCTGCAATCGACTTGAACTTCAAACTGCCATAACTTCTTCACCGTAGCTCCAATCGATGAGCCGTAAAGACGGACCGGTAGAGCACTTCAAGCATTGTAGTTCTAGATTATAATATCCCATCTATGACCACTTTAAGCATAGAACATTTTAGCATCATGAAGGTTGGTTTTGGCCCTTTCAGCCGCATTTGACATACATTCAGCATTAAAATTGGACTGTTACCAACCCTAATCACTGTTCATTAGTCATGTAAGCTTCAAACAAACTTGATGTGCATTTTTTCTGGCATCTTTCTTAGCATGGGAGAGGAGATGCACGACATCCACCCCCTCTGAACCTGTACAGCCTCCGGTCTGTGCCAATAGCACTTCAATCTGCATCTGCTACAGGTCCATCAAGAACTCTGAATTGTATCTGCTGCCGTATCTTAAAAGCATTCAATCGTGGATAACTTAATTAGTGAACCCCGCTAAACTCAAGTGCTCTAGTTAATGGTGCACACGGCTTGATCATCAAGCTCTCTTTAAGGAACCTTGTCAAGCTGAAGTATGCCTCACTCTGTATGCACACGGAATGGCCGTCAAGTCCTTTACCTCAAGTTCTGGTAGCAGAACCAACTCAAAAGATGTGAAGATACTTCATCAATTATTCAAAGATGTCAGCTAGAAGCCAGCCATGTAATCTTATAGAATGCATAACCAAGCACTCTTCTGACTTAGCATAACCTAGAAAACAAAATCTTGTACCATGCAACCTGCTACAATAGATAACTGGTACTCTTCAAATTAGCAACTTGCACTTTAGTAGCCCCCGGGATCAAACGGGAAACTAATCATCTACCCCACTGTGAGCATTCCTTTAAAAAAATTGCACCATCCTCCAGGATCATAGGGAAAATACAAGAATTTCCAATCGTTACAGCATATACATAAATTAGCCCACAAATCTTCATCCAAATCGCCTGGATCACATGGCATATAAGTCCATTGCCCTTGACCATGCATATACCTGTCACCTCCTGGGTCAAAAGCTACCTCAAAATTCCCTACATCATAGGGTAACATTAGATCCCATATAGCATTAGGTAGCACTAGATACTGTCATATCTCTTGTGCAACTGGCTCATCCAATTGTCGATCATCAATCACAGGTAAAAGCACTGACAGTGCACCTTCACTCTCACTAGTATTGAAATTCTGGTCATGCATATCTGAATACATCAATGTTTTGGCAAAAATCTCTTCATTAGGCTCAAAAGATGCATCTAAAAACAATTCTCTATCTCGTAGAAGCTCAAGATCAAGTAGAGCATTGTCCAACAACTGCATAAATTCATCCTCACATGCATCTGAACAAACTTGCTCATGCATGATTTTGAATTGATTGGTATCCTTAGTATCTATATTTGAGAACCCTTCCAAAGCTTCATCCAATAAGCACATAAGATCTAGGTCCACCGCTAGAGAAGGTTCCTCCATCTTGCACATCTCAAGTTGCTGCAGTAAACCAAAATTTCCACATATGACATGTATACTAAACACATCTGTTGTAGACTGCTCCTCAAGTCTTTTACCCTCATCCAAATATCTTTGCACTTCTGTAGCACAAAGCTCAACATGCACATTAAAAATTTCATCTACTGCCCTGTCTGTATCATTTACACAATGAAACCATCATATTCATCAACAAGAGATTTCACTTCACTATGCACCCCCTCTGAATCAGCATCATCAAGTTCATGATCGTTTTTCCATAGTGTGAGTCCTATGTCACAAATTCTTGATAGAGAAGAGGTTTGCTCCCCTTCTAAATAATAAGAAAATTCAGGATCAGTCTCCCATATCGGTAGCTCTAGGTCACAGAAACTTTTCAAAGAAGGATTTTGCACCCCATCTGACTCATTATCATCACATTCAAGACCAATTTTCCACTTTTGTAGCTGTGCTTCACAAAAACTTGTCAATGAAGGAGTCTACACCTCCTCTGAATCAACATTTTGCAAATCTTCAAGCACATACTCTTGCTTAGCCAAGTCCTCAAAATCTGGTACATCCAAATTCGATAAATCTGGTATACCAAAATCCATGGTCTTGCTGCTCTCAACAAAAGACCTGCTTTGACCTATAACATCTGTATCATTAATCAACTCTTTAGCAAAAACTGTACCAGTATCTTCAATCACCTCTATGGTAGAATTTGTACCATAAAAGTTTTGCTTTAATTTTGGTTCAGTAGCAAAAGTATCAATTGTAACTGAATCTTCCTGAATACGATTGCACTCATTCACCTGCAATTTAGAGCTTTAGACAATTTATTGTCTTGATCCCATGATTTCTTTTCTTCTTGTACTACAGGTATATGTTCTTTGAAAAATTCACCCTGTGTAGCTTGAGGCTGTAGAGACTAACCCTCAAGGACTTCTACTTTATGCAAGGCATCTGCAAACACAACTTTGACTATGTCTTCATCATTAGCCTGTAAGAAGGTAGCATCCTGTATAATAAACTCATCAATCAGAGTTTCTAACTTTGATCGTACTTGTCCTCGAACATCTGCGCAGTCTGGTAGACTTGAACTCTATTCTTGATAGCTTTCATACTGCTCATAATTTACTTGCACAATAGCTTCTTTGAAATACTCCCAGTTGTCGCTGCAAGCTCTAGTAGCCTCTTGAATCTTCTCCTTCACATCTGAACTCACTAACTGATCAAGATATCATTTGATCATCAACTCTTCTAGTATCCCTCTTACGTTGGTCTCCAACTCATAGCACTCAAGGTAGCCCTCTGGATCATATCCATCAAAAACTCGCCTCTCGTCATATACTGCATCTAAAGCTGCATCCATTTGATTTTTCTTCTTTACGGTCTCCATTTCAAGCAGGGATCCTTGAACCAATTGAAGCATCTTTAAAAAAATATCGAACTGTTGACTTATCATCAAAACCGTTTTTGCAATCATCTTCATCTGCTCTAAATTCTCCATCTTTACCTCCCACCCCGGCTCGTTTCACGTCGGGTGCACCAAGAATGTTGGGGGATTTGTATTCGAAAGATGAGCCGGGAAGGCATCGGGCCCCTGGCTGTGAGAGGTGCGAGGAAAAGAGTTGCAGCAGACACAATGAATGGGAATAGAGCTTAAAACAGATAGTTTACCTTAAACCAAATACTCAATAGTATCCTTGCTTAATCAAATGTTAGTGGAAGCATTTATGCTCCTTACAAAGTTTAACCTGTCTTTAGCCCATGCATTCATTTCAGTTATGTCATGTCACCTGCAGCTGCCCAATCCGGTACTGATCTGCAACAATCGACTTAAACTTTAAACTACCATAACTTCTTTACCGTAGCTCCAATTGATGATCCGTAAAGACGGGCCTGTAGAGCACTTCAAGCACTGCAGTTCTGGATCATAATATCCCATCTATGACCACTTCAAGCATAGAACTTTTTAGCATCATTAAGGAATTTTTTTGCCCTTGCATTTGACATACATTTAGCATTAAACTTGGCATGTTACCAGCCCTAATCGTTGTTCATTAGTCATGTAAGCTTCAAAAAAACTTGATGTGCATTTTTCTGGCATCTTTCTTAGCATGGGAGCGGAGATGCACGACAACGTAGAGGACCCCACTAGTGCATGGAGGTTACAAGAGATAACTAATCTCTCAAAAAACACAAGTCTAGTGTGCTCTCACCTAGATCTGTCTCATGTGTGCATCAAACACCAAAAGCTAACCTTCTTAGTGCAAGCCTAATACAATGAATTATTATAGCTATAATTCTCCAAATGCAACAAAACTTGCTACCTAGAATATGCAAAGTATTCTCACCAACCTTATGTGCTTAAAATTCATTTTTGACATTTGGACAAAATCATCAAAGATAAACAACCTATTTTGGGCTTCCTTAGGATTTTCTCTATCTATTCCTATGGTTAAAAACCAATTTGGATGCGTAAGGAATGAAAACAACTCGCTGATAGTAAAAGGTTCACAAAAGAACTAATTGAAAATCTTTCTTTTTCCTCAAATAGTCAAAATCATAAGGGTATTTTTATGTCATAGACATGGATGTGTATGATATGATTATTGGCATGGATTAGTTGATTAAAAATCACATATTGATTGATTATAAAGAAAAAAAATATTTAAAATATTTTGATGGAGAGTAGTTACACTATTTATGGAGAAGAAAGAGGTTTTAAGTGCATTCAGATTTTGGCCATGAAAGTGATAAGGGGACTTAGGCAAGGCTGTGAGACCTTCATATTTTTTGCAAATGAATTTAAAAAAAAAAACTGAAATAGGAAAGGGAGAAAAAATCTAGAGTATGTGGAAAGCTTCTTGATGAGTTTAAGGATTTTTTTCATGATGACATATCAGGTATGTCTCCTCCTAAATCACTACACCATGGGATAGGTCTATATCCAGGATCTGAACCATACTCTCAGAACCTTACAAATTCAACATAGATGAACTTAAGGAACTAAAACTACAACTCAACGACTTGTTGAAAAAAGGGTTAATCAGATGTGGTGTATCTCCTAGGGGTAGCCATACTATTTTCTAGAGAAAGAAGGATGGGACTTATAGGTTGTGCATTGACTACAGAGATCTTAATAAACAAACCATTAAAAATAAATATTAACTTTCACACATTGATGAGTTCTTAAGTCAACTTAGTAGTGCGCAAGTTTTTTCAAAGCTTAACCTTCGATATGGATACCACCATATCAAAATCAAAGAAGGATATATTTTCAAAACTGCTTTTTGTAGACAATATGGGTACTTCAAATTATAGTTAGATTTTGGTTTGACTTAATAAATAATATATTTCATCCATATCTTAATGACTTTATTCTCATTTTTTGGATAATATATTTGTTTATTCTAAGAATGAAAAATATCATGAATTGCATTTGAGGAAAACTCTTGAAGAACTGTGTGAGCTGAGTCAACGTCAATTAATAGAAGCTGCTAAAGACCAAAGACATACAAATGCACATTGAAGATCAAAGTGAAGAAGCAGTAAAGATTGGAGTTACACATTTTTCACATTTTTCCAAAATGGTCACGTATTGTAAATTCTCGAATTATTTCAAGCCATTGTAATATTTTAATGTGTTACGGGCTCAACGATAGTTCCAAGATGTAAAGAACAGGTCAGTTAGTGTGCCTAGGTAACAGATTCAATAAGTGGTGGAGTCCTAAAGGCCTTGGGCACCCGGACATTGCATATTTTTACCCTAGGTATATAAGGCAGTGTGTAAAAGAAATTAGGGTTCTCAAGATTATTTGGTGAGAGCTCTTGAGGTGTGTGGATATGGAGTCCTTGAGCTTCTCCTTGCATATGAGACATGATTAACACTAGTCAATGATTCATTCTCTTTCACTATGACTCTCTCATGCTTCTTATGATTTCCTATGATGCTTAGATTAATTAGATCTTAACTAATTAGTGGTTAATCCCTCTCTAATCTTGTGTGATTGCCCTCTTTTTCTTGTGTGTGCATGCAGGTTTGATTGGAGTGTGGTGCTCAATAGATCTATGTGTGTGTGCTTAGGATTAGTGTGTTGCATGATAGGATTAGTGTTGTGTGCGTTTTGCAATCGTAGTGTGTGTGATTGGGTTGATTTGAGGTGAAGAGAAGTGGATATGGAGATTTCCCTTCATTGTGGCTTAGCTCCTCCATAGGGTGAGAATCTCACCTCGTAGAGTTAATCATTTGTGTTTCCACAATTATCTCACTAACCATGTGAGTATTTCCATGCCCTAGCCGGGTATCATCCCTCCGTATTGACAATTTTTATGGTCATTGGGAGCTACTGCAACGATGGAACCCCCAACATTTGGTGCCATTGCCGAGGTCCGTGGCCTATGCTAGTGTAATTGTGGCATAATCGAATGCGTTCCCTCACTAATTTTACTACTAATTTCACTTGTGTGTTTATGTTTTTGTGGATTTTGGATTGTGTCCATGAAGTAATGTGTTCATCATTCCCTAATGTGTCACCGTATCTTCCCAATTGTGTGTTTACACACTCTAATTTCACACTAACCCCTTGCTAATTTGACTAATTTTTGCTAATTTACTAATTTGCTATGAAGGATTGGAGCATTCGACCATTCAATTGATCTTCAATGAAAAGGTAATCAAGGTGGTATTTTCAACCTCCCTAGAATCTTAGGATGCGTAGAACTCTGTAGAGATCCCACCATGATGCGATCTAATGTAGATGCAATGTAATGATATACCATGTTGATGCTATGGATTGAAAATTTTGCAAATTATTCATTTTCATGCCGTCGTAATGCCAAAAAATTTATGATTTTGTGGCTTATAAATTTGACAAGTTTCAATTACTAATTCGTGAATGTGCCTTGCTAATTGGGTGCCTAATTGAGTTAATTGCATGCTTGGATGGTCAATTTCAAATATGTGTGCTCTAAACTCAAGTGTGTGTGCATTCTAATTGAGTGTGTGTATGCCTAATCTTAGGTGTGTGTGCACTATGTTGCCCATGTTTGTATACTAAAAAATCAGTGTGTGCGTTATGAATTTTTAAATGTGATGATTGATTTGTATTTTGCTCATGTCCAACTAATGATTTGTGAAGTCACATTACAAATTTGACAAGTTTAACCTTTTTGTGTGTGCACCTAAAGATTGGTAAAAACTACGTACCAATTTTTTAGTGTGTGTGTCTAAAAAGTGTTTAATTTGCATGATTGATTCATATTTTGATTGCATCATTGATGTGTGTAATGGTTTATTGATGATTTTTGTGCTCAAAACAGGGATTCACACACTTAATTGCGTCAACTGTTTACCTAATTTTGTCGGTAAATTTGTCGGCTTGAATGCCTAGTATTGATATTATCGATAAATTGTTTGGCAATTGAATTGATGTGATTTGGGCAATTTTATTTGGTTGCACTATTCCTCTATGTGTGGAGAATTTGTAGAAAATTTTTGGGTATTTTTTGGATAATTTTTTAAAACTTTTGGCAATTTTTTATTAATTCCATAAAAATTTGGTATTTTGCAATCTTTATGAGCTATTTTGTGTGTCCGTATTTACAGCATCATTTTGTGCGCATTTGTGCCCTCCGTGGTTGAGTATTGAGTGTTTTACCATTTTCGAGGGTCGGGTTGACGACTGTGTCCGTAAATTACATTTTTGGTAAAAGCTGCTATTTTTAGTGCGTTTTTGCGTATAAAAAATGATCGGTTGTGAATGTCATTGATTTTCTAAGGTTCTAGAATTTTCCAGTAATTGTTTGGATTTTTTTCACAATTTTTGGGATTTTTTGGCAAATTTTAGCGTTTTCGACTAATTTCAGACTAAATTTGGCATTTTCGGGCATTAAGAAAATTAAGAAATTGAAAAAAGTTGCTTTGACGAGCACCGACCGGCTGATCTCAAGCTTCAGCACTTCTCGAGCGTGCCTTTCGGCGCATGGATGGTCTCCCGCTTGCGCGTTTGTAATTTCCTCTCTCCTCTCTTGACGCTGGAAGCCACTTCTTCGGTCTTTTGCGATAGTTAAAAACTCATTATAAACTCTTCTTCTTCTTCTTCTTCTCTCTTGAATAATAGGTTTGGAGTTCAACTCCTCGTTGGCTAGATTTTTAAGGTCTCTTGGGATAATTTCCTACGACATTAAAACTCTCTTCTCCTTCTTCTTCTCTCCTGGGTGAACACCACCTATCACACACACACACACACACATACTCCCATTCTCTCTAACCCATCTCTCTCTAACTCTCTCTCTTCCCACTAACTTATTCCCACTCTCTCTCTCTCTCTCTCTCTCCCCCGATTAACTTATTCCCTCTCACTTTCTCTCTCTTTCTCTCTGCGCCAATCACTCCCAACGTGACTACTATCTCTCTCTCTCTCTCTCTCTCTCTCTCTCTCTCTCTCTCTCTCTCTCTCTCTCTCTCTCTCTCTCTCTCTCTCTCTCCCCTCTTAACTCTCTCTCTCCGCTTACACGCGCCTCGCTAGTCTTTTTCGTTGACTGCGACCTGCCCTGTTGCCCACGCGCACGCCGAAATCGCCTTGTCTCTCCGTGCTCTGCGGCGCCAGACCCCATCCCGGACTGCACGCTGCGACGCCGCCTGCGGCCTCCTACGCGCCATCAACCGCAGTCAACGCTGCTGACTCCTGCCAGGTAAGCTTAGGTTAGTAGGATTAGCTTTAGGTTAGTTTAATTAAGGTTAGATTACTTTAGTAGTTAGCTTTTATTTAATTTATTAAAAAAAGCAAAGAAAAAAAAGTCAAAATCAGAAATTTAAAAACAATAAATATAAAAATAAAAAATGAAATAATTCACAAAAAAGAATAAAAAAATCATAAAATAAAAATCCAATAGAAAATCACAAAAGAGATTAAAGAATCACAAAAAATCATAAAATAGAAAAACATAAAAAACTCACAAAATTAAAAAAAGAAGAAAAAATAAAAAATTCACCGGAAAATCCACAAAAAACAAAAAACTTATTAAAAAAACCCTTGAAAATTATTAAAAAATAAAAAATAAAAACTTTATACAAAAATAGAAAAAACAAACATAGAAAATTCACAGAAGAAATAAAAAACCTCACAAAAAATTCATCAAAAAGTAAAAGAGTAAATTCGATAATTCACAAAAACCCAAAAAGTCATTAAAAAATAAAAAAGTGACACAACTAAATCCCTAAAACATAAAAATTTCATTAAACAAAGCAAAACTGGTTGGAAAAAATCCCAAAAAACTAGAAAAATCATAGTACCTTCAAAGAAATCACAAAAAAATTAAACATTCACATTTTTAAAAAAAATCCAAAACCTTGTTAAAAATTCATAAAAAGACCAAAAAATTAAGAAAATTCAAAATTTCATCAAAAATTAGGAAAAATAAAAAGAAAGTCACCAAAAGTGCGAGTAAAAGACAAATAGAGCCAAAAAAATCTAGAATGAGCCCGAAAAGCAAAAAAACAATGTCGAAAAAATCACACGCTCAGCAAACATCACAAAAACAAGCAAATCCAAATCCGGAAAGAAAATGCTAGAAAGAGTAATTCACACCGAGCAAACACCGCAAACCAACTACCACCGCACAAAGTGAAGCAGAAAAAAAACCGAAAAAAAGAAAAATCGATCAACTCAAAGCAATTGAGCAACAGGCAAATTTTCAAATTATGCATGCTAGAAATTGACAAGTGAAAGCAATTGCATTGAAATTAAGCTTCCACAAACAGACACAACTCGCATAGGATTGCAGATTAGGCTAGTACGAGCAGCAAAAATTCTGCTAATTAATACTAAAATTTGCTAAGAGACAGTTTTTACAGAACGAGCCAACATAGACTCAAATCGAGCCGAGAATTCAAGTACAACAGAGCAAGCTAGTAGCAGTGGCACCACCTGCACAACTACAATAGAGCAGATTTTGCAGCTATATGGCTATAATGGGGATAAATTTTTGTACACAGATATAGGAGGCCATAGATACTTGATGAGCACTAAAAAAAACACAAGAGCTACGATCCTATTGATCAGAGTAAAGATAGATTCAAAGAGGTCTCAAATGTTCACAGACTTCAGTGGAGCCAAGTATTTCAAGCTCAAAGATGAAGTGCATATAGAAGTGCAAAAATTCAACCCAAGTGTTTATCCAAAAATTTGCACAAGCTAGCAAAGAATCCATTTCGTGCATATGCAATCAGGATCATTGCACATGGATTACAGTGGTCAGATATATAGTCAAGAGCCAGAATTTCAAGATCCAACAGATCAACCAATAGAAGCCAGTCTACATGGAGAACCAAGCCAAGGTCAAGATGAAGAAGTCTATAGCTTGATGCTCAGTGTTTTGAAAGAAGATGCTGACAAGTTGGTAAGCATAGAAGTAAAAACTCCTCAGGTAGAGCTCGACATGACAGAGCCAGTTGAAATACCACCAATCATGTTGTATTGCTCAGATTGTGGATGAAAAGGTGGACATTTTTTTTAAGATTTTCCAAGAAACCTAGACAACAAGGACATATCAACCACCAAGCAAGGTACATAGCAAATTGGAAATGCAAATCTCGATGTAAGTGCGTTTAGATCGTGACTTTTAATGCAATCAGATGATTCTGCATTACCATTAGAAGAACCAGTAAAAGCATTGCAAGTTCAAAATGAGCATAAAAATGCACACGCACTTGAAAAGCTTAAAATTGATTCTTTGAACAACAAATTCTTGCATGAATTTAGTAAAGGTGTCGAGATATCACCAAAGGTTGAAAAGACTGTTAGGTTTGCAAATGATTCCATATCCACTGTCACAAGTGTGCAATCATTCATGAGTTAAAGGGACACATCAAACACAATGATGTTAGCATTATATGGTACACATAATTCATATACACACTATGTGGACCAAAAAGAGAAACTGTACAAAAAGGATGAACCGGTGTTTGAACGGCCCACATACCAGCTATAGAAGTGCGTCCAGTGATGGATCAGAAAGGATGGTTCATTTTAGAGAAAAGAATCTATTATAGCCCATCCTCTCTAGAGCTAAAGGATATTACCCGAGTGAACCCAAAAATCTGTTCAAAACCAAACGCTCCTCCATCGAAAATCAAACTTTGATGTTGTGACCAAACAAGCATATACTTTGATCAAAACAGTCGTAGATATAGACAAGAGTCTAGCATCTATGATGCCTTGGGTCATGAAACCACAGAAGCCCATATCATAGAAGACCCATGGGATAGACAATATCAGGAAAAAGATAATTCTATTTACAGCTTGACATGGGGAATAATTTGTCATGTTTCAAGGGCTATGCAAAAGGTTTGCAGATGCCAAACATCAACGATGCTACCCAAAGTGTACCTTCACAGTCCCAAAAGGTGAGACTCAACCAAAGCCAAACAATTGTGGACTCTTACAATGAAGCAGGCTATAGTGATCACCCTAGCAAGGGGGGAGCTATAAATCCATCAAAATCAGCTCTTATACGAGGAACCACAATGTCAGTTAGAAGCCCTAGAGATTCTAGTCAATAGGCCCCTTTAAGACAAAAACCATTGAAAGATCATGTGGTTGCTGGAAGTTTCCAATTGATCGAGATTCCATCAGAATCTGCAAATGCTTATATGAAGATCATCAGGGACAAAAGTTTCAGATGATCTTCACAAGTCAAAGTCAGAAGCTGACAAGTACAATAGTGTTCAAATAGTTACATGTGACCAAGCTCATATATGCATATCAAGATGCACATGGTAACAAATATCAGCAAGATCATGATCTTGTACAAACCCCTATGGATGATAAGACTGAAGTCAAAGACTATCTGAAGATGATGCAAAGCCTCAATCTTCCAGAACAGGTGATAGAAAATTCAAAATCAATGAAATCTAAAGTCCATAAATCTACATAAAGGTCACCACCAAAATCTCCTCTAAAGAGACAAATTCTATTGGAAAGTATAGTGGATCTATTAAGATCAAGGGTTAGCTAGATGCAGGTAGATAATGCTCAATAATTGCAAAAAAGTGTAGTATCACAGTCATACAATTCAACATTAGTTAAGGCAGGTGGTCAAAGCAAAGAAGAAGCAGATAAAGCTCAACCAAAGGACACTGCCACAACAAAATCAATAAATTCAGACACAAATCCTGAGACAATCAAGTGCAACATTGTAGGTGAGAATGAAGAAAAACTCTCAAGCAAAGTAAAGCTAGATTTTTAGTTAGATAAGAGCCTCATGTCCTTTCGCACTTGGAAAAGATGTGGCCAACCACAGCTGGAAGATGCTCCTTAATTTGTGAGCATATCTGGAGATAAACAAGAAGAATACTGGGGAATCATCTCCAGCACCATTAAAGTAAGTTCACAAATCACCATAGCTCAATTCTACGTGATCACAACAAAAGATATGCCAGAGGACATCATAATGGTAATGCCATTGGCTCAGAAGATGTCAAAGATACAAAACGTAAACAGGATGCAGTCTCTAGAGACAACAAAGAATAAAGACCAAGACTGGACACCCTTGGACGACAGCACAAAGTCCTCAAGCACATTCTAAATGGAGATCGATGCCAAAGTAAAGCTTATTGAAAATGATTCATCTCCATCAATCACTACTTCAAAAGAGCTTAAAGAGAATCAGGAAATAGCAAGTGCAAATCAAATAGAGCAAAGAGAAACCAAGCAAGCTATTGAGCAGGAAATGTCATCAAAGCCAGAAGTTAAGAAGACCAAAGCTGCAAACAACCAAGAAGCAATAGAGAGTCCAAAGATCCAGACATTGCCAGTCGAATCAACCTATGTAAATCAGAGTGGAACACAAGGTCTCAAGCCACTCTCCATAGAGACACAGTTAGATCAAGATGAGACCATGACAAAAGCAAGACAAAGATTTTCAATAGAGCCAATGAGAATAGCTGTAGTTCTCAGCAATACAAAAAGAGAAAGTGTGAGATGTAATGCTCTACTAGATAAAGAAGCAAATGGAAATATGGTTGCAGACAACATCCAAAGCATTCTATAGATTACTCAGAGAAAAGACAGGTACCATTAATGCTAGAGGAGATTTACAGGTACCATTAATGCTAGATTTCGAGTTGCAGGAGTCACAAGAATCAAAGACAAATTGTGCAGACAAAGGTAAATCGAAAGTGGAACTTCCACCGATTAGCAAAGAAGGTGTGACAACATATGCCTCTACATCAAAGAACCCTCATGGATCAGCTTATTCAAGAAAGTCAGGATTTCAAAACTTCAATCCAATTCCTAACCCAGCTAAAACCTCTAAGGAGACACCCAGAAAAGCAAAGATATTTCAGCCAAAGTACTCAAGAAAGAAAAGGAAAGTTAAGCAAGTGTTTGTTCCAAGCAATTTTGTCAGATTCAATGATCCAATTTGGATTAAAGACAGGAAATAAACACAAAAATAAAAACACATGGGATGGATAGCATCACAATGGAGCTTAAAGGAACTTGAGTATTATCAAGGTAGAAGATAGATATGGGTACCAAAACCATATGTTAGAGTGCATGAAGTAATGTCAAGTCTCTCCCACAAGGTATCAACGTCAACAATATCCTAGGATACCTAAGAAGCAGGTATACAACAAAAGAACATCGAAGGATGCTAAAGTCTACCGCAACTCACAAGAGGATATAGAACAAAGATGGATCTCAAAGAATGTTCCTCATAGACAAGGATTCTACACAGGTTATACAAAGTTTTGGCTACCAGTCAACCACAAGCCAACTGTAGCTACACCAGACCTGCATGAAGATCTCAAGATCTCAACAAGACCTAGAGCTCAACAAAGTCCACAAAGGAGATACAAAGGTCATCAAGAGATTTGGATTCCTAAGTCTTCCAATGCTCCTAGTCAAAAGCGAAATGCCAATAGTGAATAGAGGCCTACATCAGCATCAAAGACTTCTTACAATAGACCTAATTGGAGAATCAAACAGATAAAGGAGTCTTCACAGTCAAATAAGGACAACCCAACCAATGCGAATGCAGATTCAAAGATGATAAAACAGGTATGGAAAAAGAAACCTTCAATGCCAACTTGGTCCTTATCTAATCTTCTTTTTGAGGATTCAAGCTTACTTTTACCTGAAGAAATGTTTGTAGTAAGCACAAGAGTGTAGAAAGTCAAGTCGCTAGGGTGCAAAAAAACACTCTTTGGCATAGTCAGAGTTAGGCTGCTGAGCCATAAAATGAGCAAATCATTAGACCCAAAGCTTCAAGTCATATTAAACTCTATGCTAAGAGTCATAGTTATTAGGCTTACACTCGAGTTGGAAGAGTTGAGCATATATAAGTCATGTCACTCATGCTGGATGAGATGAGCATAAGAGTTGAAGTCTATCAACTTACAATTGGTGGAGTGTTGTTGAGTCCAACACTCACGCACAATGCACAGTAAGATGAGAGCACATATCCTCGTCAACAAAAACCATTCTTAAAGGGGTGAAGGCTTGCAAAGCCATGTCATTTTCTTTTATAGCTACACCATCTTTCTGAAGAACCCCTCAAAATCTTTCTTGCACATCATATTGTTTTCTATGTATTTTTGTGTATGCATAAATAGGATGTCCCACCATTGGACATATGCATTAGACACTCTTTTTTTCTTCCACCTATGCACCTTGAGTGGACTACAACAGGAAAACCAATGTTCCATCATGCTACCCTTTTATATTTGCTGCCTTTTTAATTCCATATCTATCAGCAAATAATCCCTTGAGGACTTTATTAATATTTCACGTGCTAATAAGTACTCCAATAATGCGAGTATCACAAAGGTACTTTTTTCCCATCGGGTTTTTTCCCTTTGGTCATCCAGCTTTTAGATCCTAATTTATAACCTCATCATTCTACTTCTCTTGTACATACTTTTCATAAATAAACAGAAGCCTCATCATTATGCTATTACAACGGACAAATGCAACATCATCTCTCACATCAGACATATTCTGAACATTGAAGATGCTACAGTAAATTGAACCTCATCAACAAATTCATGACCAATGAAGACGATCATCCCATCAACAACCAATCAAATCCTTCCATAGCCTCCAAGGACACTTTTCAACAGTGTCCGAAGACGGGCACTTAAATCGGAAGGGGGGAATGTTAACTTAGTCAATGTCAGTTTTAACAGAAGTTGCTAAAGACCAAAGACGTACGAATGCACATTGAAGATCAAAGTGAAGAAGCAATAAATATTGGAGTTACACATTTTTCACATTTTCCCAAAATGGTCATGTACTGTAAATTTTTGAATTATTTCAAACCATTGTAATATTTTAATGTTTTACGGGCTCAATAGGAGTTCCAAGCTGTAAAGAACAGGTCAGTTAGTGTGCCTAGGTAGCAGATTCAATAAGTGGTGGAGCCCTAAAGGCCTTGGGCACTCGGACATTGCACTTTTGCACCCTAGGCATATAAGGCATTGTGTAAAAAACATTAGGGTTCTCAAGCTCATTTGTTGAGAGCACTCTTTGGTGAGATCTCTTGAGGTGTGTGGCTATGGAGTCCTTGAGCTTCTCCTTGCTCATGAGGCTTGATTAACACTAATCAATGATTCATTCTCTTTCACTTTGCCTCTCTCATGCTTCTTATGATTGCCTATGATGCTTAGATTAACTAGATATTAACTAAGTAGTGTTTAATCCCTCTCTAATCTTGTGTGATTTCCCTCTTTTGCTTGTGTGTGCATGTAGGTTTGATTGGAGTGTGGTTAGCGATAGATCTATATGTGTGTGCTTGCGATTAGAGTGTTGCATTATAGGATTAGTGTTGTGTGCATCTTGCAATCGTAGTGTGTGTGATTTGGTTGATTGGAGGTGAAGAGAAGTGGATATGGAGATTGCCCTTGATTGTGGCTTAGCTCCTACATAGGCCAAGAATCTCACCTCGTAGAGTTAACCATTTGTGTTTCCACGATCATCTCACTAACCGTCTGAGTGTTTCCATGCCCTAGCCGGGTAGCTCATCTCTCGGTATTGACAATTTTGTTGGTCATTGGAGCTATTGCAACGATGGAACCCCCAACAAACTGTGTAAACAACAATTGTATCAAACTGAGTAAGTGTTTCTTTGTCACCAATTTTATGTGGTCCATCCTGGTTTGATTCATTAAGTTAAATATGAAGTGAATAATGATCATTTTTACTCTAATTGTATCTCTTATCTAAATCCTTTAGTGTCAGAGATGTTTGAGAGAAAAGTTTGTTTACAGAATGGTAACTTGTATTATCATGATTGTTTATGTGTGTATATAAATTCCTCTCTAGATTATCAAATTTTGTGAGAATGCCATTTTTTTTAATATAGATAATCTTATTTTAAACAAATGATACGAGATAGTGAGATAGTCATTCTAAAGACAAAAGTAGAAATCATTTTCATTGTAGAGTTAGGCAGCTCAAAAGTAAGATTCTTCTTGAAGTTTTGGTTAAGTAAGATGTATCATGCAAAAGATGCCTCTTGGGTTAACTTCAATGTTTTGTATGTTGAAAATCCCTCTTTCCAAATTTAAGGACATAGTTAATTTTGATAAGGGGAGAGTATAATAGGACTTATTTATGAAAATTTTTATAGTAAAAAAGAATGTAATACGCGATATCTTTTGTTGAGCACGATTTGAAAGATTGTTGAATAGTCTATTGGATAGAGAATATTAGTCTTACATAAATCAGTTTAAGATATTGAGAGAGAAAATGTATTCACTTCTTTTTAAATAATACACTAAATGCATATTTGATAAAAATTAATGAATAACAGATAGTTTGTCTATGAACAATACAATAAAAAAGTAGTTTAAATTGATGTTCTTTTTAATCTCAATGTTTTATTTTGATGTGTTTTCGCTGAAAATACATGGATAATCTTAAAAATAAGTTGAAAAATTCATGGAGATCCAGAAATAGAGGTTTTATGAGTCATGAACTAAAAGTTGTATTTTTAGCCAAAAGAAGAGGCTTTTTGCAATTTTGTCTACGCTATCTTGTAGAAAATATATGTTCCCGTCATTTTGAGTACTTGAAGTCGATATTCTGAATTTCATATGACAATTTTATGGAGTAAACAAATTGTCACACCAACAAGATAACCTACAAGTAGCAACAAGTTAGCTTACGAACAAATATACACAGATACTATCTCTTTTGTTTGATCCAATCAAGAAGTGATTATTTTCTTTTATGATGATACAAAATTATATTTTAAAATTTGATTATCATGCTGAATTGGTTGCACGAGTATGTTCTTTTGGCTATTTTGTAGAGGTAGCAAAAAACAAAGTGTGAAACGACATCTATACAAGGTGTCATGATATTCAGATTGTCATCGTGTTACGATTTGGATTATGATCGTTGTTGCCATCTAGAGATTGAGAGTGTAATTGTGATTGAGATAGCTCGAGGGTGGTTGGAAGGTTATGAAATGAGCTATGCTCTTCTTGTAATGATTACATTATATCTATGCATATTCTTTATTTCATCTTTTTATTATGCTGCTTGTATTTTTTATTATCAATGTATTTTGTTCTCGTATGTCGCTCCGTAGTCTCAATTTTGATGATGAGATGAATGCCATTTTCTTATTATGTTAGCCACCATCATCATGGAATAAATTTAAGCAATTCTCCACTTAATGGCAAGCTAGAATTTAGTAATGTTGTTGGTGTGCTGCTCATTGAGGAGAGTTGACATCAATCTGTTAATGCGAGTGGGCATGGTGATGCATATGTGGCTAATGGAAATCGTGACAAGCAAAGTCAATGTGGTTGTAGCCGCAATCGTTCATAGAATCATAAGCAAGGTCGTAACAAGGGTTGCAACAAAGACATGCAAAATGTAGAGTGTTACTACTGTCATAAAAAGAGACACTTGAAGAAAGATTTCCGCACAATGTAGCGTGATAAGGGCAAAAGCAAAGTCTGATAAACCTAAAAGCAGTGTGATTATTGAAGAGCTTAATGTGGTTAACTCTCAAGTCACTGTAAATGTTTCTGAAGTGTCAAATGATGTGTTGATTTTCCTGATGCATTGTTAGCTCATGATGAGTGTTATGCATAGAATTGGATTGTGGACTCAGGTGCTAGCTTTCATGTGACTCGTCACAAGGAGTGGTTTTCTACATACACTGCCACGCATGGCACAGTGAAGCTAGGAAATTCTTATGAGATTGATATATGCAGTGTGGGCAGCATCAAGCTTTTTATGCAAAATGCTCAAGAAGTGCACCTTTAGGAAACTATTCATATAACGTGCATTCATAGGGTATTTACAAAACCCCTTCACTTACATGCTTAAGGTAATATAATGAACCCTTTTCTTCAAGAACTTACGGTTTTTTCTCTAGAATTAATTAGAAAACCCCTCCACGAATTTTTCAACTTATTTTAAGATTATCCATGTATTTTTAGCTAAAAAATATAACATAGAACATTCATATTAATAAAAACATCAATTTTAACTACGTTTTTATTGTATTATTCATAGACAACAGACTATCTGTTATTCATTAATCTTTATCAAATATGCCTTAGTGTATTATTTAAAAAGAAGAGAATATATTTTCTCTCTCAATAAACTGGATTCATTTATATAATACTAATACTCTCTAGCTAATAGACTATTCAACAATCTTTCAAATTGTGCTCAACAAAAGATATGGTCTATTACATTTTATCTATACGAATTTTCATAAATAAGTCCTGTTACAGAGACCTTTTGAAGTAAGTTGCGAAAACACGTTGTTGAGCTCGTTCAAGTAAGATCTACCACTATTGCTTTCTTTCATGTTCATGCGCATCAATTTCTTCATCAAGAAAACTTTGTTCGAGGTTTTTTTGCCATCCCAAGCTTGACATAGAGCATCCCACAAATCATTGGAATTGGTCTTATCTATTATGATAAAGTAAATGGATTCACCAAGGTGCAGGCAAATAGTTGCCATAGCACACTCATTCAAGTCATCCCACTCATCATTAGTGTACGCATTCTCTCTTCTTGCAGGCAAGGGTGCTATCAAGCCTTTGTTGTTGAAAAACAAATCTTGCATACACTACCGCCAAATGACAAAGTTTGAGCCATCAAACTTTTTGATGTAGTACACTTCTCTTTCAAAATCATTACGCATAGCCATGATAAAGAGAATGTAGCCAAAAACTTTATGGTAAATTACCTTGGACAATTCTAGCAGAGTTTGTCCTAGAATAGGAGCAAAAACTCTCAAATCAAAATGTAGTACAATCACTGTGTAGCAATAGCTAGAAGTGCCAAGAATGCATAAAATAGACTTGCGCAAAAAATTCAGTAAAGTCCAAATGCAACTAAAAAATGCATAAATTGCTCAAAATAGAATTACTGGGCATCAAGTGCTCAAAACCACTGTTGTGTGACCGCCGACTTGGTGTCAAAAGCACAATAACCTTCCCATATACATGTCCTATGGAGAGGGTATTGTAAAGAGAGAACTACAAGTACCTGTATCACTAAAGGTATCTCAACATTGGAGAATACCCTAGCTCAAAGATGATATTACATGTCACAATCTTTATTGAGGGGTGCTACAAAAATTTTGGGTGTCAGCTTCATGATCTCCTTCTCCATCACAATCTATCATATGGAATTTCTAGCTAGGTGCCTTCGAGGTCAAGTGATGCTTGTACTGAAGGGAGCTATTTGGGTAGACTGATGGGTAGATAATATTTGATCCACACCTAAAAGGTTATTTGGGGAGGGAATATCCTCCAATATTGCATCATATGTATCATGAGAGTTGTATCTTGACATGTAGCTATGAGATTTACAAGTTTTTTTGTTGGAGAAAACATGTCTATGTCCACAAGGTGTTTGTCCTTTTCAAGTAAGCCTTTAGGATAAGCTCAGGAACTTGCTATTTGAGATCCATGCACCTGAGGAGCTGAATTGTGGCTATTACATGAAACTACCTTCGAGTATGAAGGTTTATGTGGGATGGCTGTGTCAATGACTCTTGGGGAAGTGGGGAGGTGGTGGAGGAGCTTATTGTATAGATTTGTTGGAGGGTCTAAAAGGGCATATGAATATCGATTCACCAGAAACTATAATCTTGCTCCCCAAATATGAGGCAAACATCTCAAAGGATGCATGAGCTTAAAAAAATATTGGGAAAGGTCTATATTACCATAGTGGAAGCATGGGCCAGCTAGATTGCCCCATTTGAGATAGATGATAACTTTCCAACTACCTCAAGCTCAATTTCAAGGGTTTTAGGGAACTTATAATTTGTATGCTAAAGAATGAAGACCTTATTCTAGTTAGGATAGTGAAGGGTAGGGGATATAGAGCCTTGCCAAGGGATTACCCATCTCACAGATGAAAGGTGAGAGGAAAGAGGGAAAATCCATAATCTCAAATGCCTAAATGGGGCATATAGTTTATAGCTCTTATTTTATAATCTTGATGGGCTACCATGGAATAATGAGGAACAATCTAGATGTAAAGCATGGTGTTTGAGGTAGGCAAGAAGGCATTCTTGTCCTCAACTTTAATGAATGGGATCTCAAGAAAACTAGAATCTTCAAAAAACCAAAATTTGAATAAAAAATTATGTTGACAATTGTGCAATTGAATCTTGTATCTATTTTTTTGGAAATATTAGGTACTAGAGGAAGCTTGCTAGTAGAAAGAGGACCACAACTATATCTTTGAAGATGGATAGATGGGACCACATAATTTGGCACTAAAGAAAGATTGTAGAGCACTTTGTGATGGAAGAGAGTAGATAAGACATGCTTGATAGAAAAGGAAGAGAAGAGAGGGATCATTAGGTTTTCTTTTTTAAGCCTTTATAGGCAGATACAATAGGCTCACACTTACCTTGGTCACCCAAGTTGGGCTGACCCCAACGAACACCCCCTTCAACCTAACTTGGTGCACAAATGTAATCGTAGGGACTAAAGATGCATCTAGGCAAAGTGTTTGATACATCATCGTAGGTCTTATTGCATGTCATTTATTATTTTGGGGCAATGTCTAGTCCCATTACAAAGGCCACAATTTATAAAAACATGAGTGTCTTAAGAGGGTCTTTCAATCATTGTCATACATTTTCATCATTACATGATTCGAAACCATCATTTTTTGGCCTATCATGTACATCACTTGTCGACATAAAAAACCTCCTGCGAGCAATTTCTTGTTAAAAAAAGTTGATAAGGCCATTATTGAGAAGTGCTATATTGAAAATAAAATATTTTGCATTAAAAAGAAATGCACATGGGCTCTGTGTAGGCTGGTTGTTGGCATCATTGATGATGAAAGCACTACCTCTGCTATAAGGTCCCCTCCCCATCTCACCATGACGGAACTGGCGGACACCTGACGGTCGCTAGATCCTATCTAGAAGCAAACAAAATTGGCTAAGAAAAAAAAGAACACGAGTGGATGGTCTCTTGTCACTTAGTGAGTTGAGTCCAAGCCACCAATGAAAAGGAGTCTAGCTCCACCCCACAGGGGAAGCGTAGTTTTGTACTGTCAGTCCTATTCTCATCTTCAAAGAGGAGAAGTAACCTCAATGCCTTTTCCCCCATAATTTTCAGAGGCACGTACACCAAGTTCCTTCCGCTCTAGCATAATGAGCTATCTAATGACGTACTCTATTGCGCAGGGCAGAGAGTTCTCGACTAATTGGGACCACCCATCTTGTAGGCTTTGGCAACGTGAGCCAAAGCCCCCACTTTCCACCCTCCACTCACACAGAGTCTTTATGTGGACTAACTACAAACACATTATTGTTCAACAATTAGTGTTCGTTTTTTATATTTCCTCGACACAAGTTCGTTAGGAAAACCCTTCAAACATTGTCAAATCGACACCAAAACATATCTTTCCTAGGAAAAAGTACTCAACAAACAATACTTTCCATGATTCCACCCAATTCATGGAGTAACTCTCCGGGTAAAAATCATGTATCCACCGCATAGAAAGCAAGCCATGGACATATCCACCGCATAGAAATCAAGTCATGGATTTAGCTCCTGCGATAACTTCGTGAGTTACCACCCTGTGATTAGTAGGGGGTTCAAACTAAATCAACATTGGAATAATGAATGAAATTTTTTTGAGATAGTTTCCCCTAACAACCACTCTTTCCTACTTCCAAACAGTCTTTCATAAAACATTTCTTTCCTACATAATTTAAACTTAAACTTAAATAAAACCTTTAAAAATACCAATGCCATTGTCTCATTTGGATTCCCAATATAGTTCAAGGAGTTTAAACATTCCTAAAGATATCATAATGCAATGCTTATGTAAAAAAAAAAAAATTTAATTCATCCTACCTCATGAATTTCCTCTTCGATGCCTCGTAAGATGGCCAGATTTTCCTCTCTCATCGGTGCTTTACCGTTATTTGCCATGTTGCTAGTTCTTGCCTCACGGTCCTTAGCACCACTAAAACATGTCCTCTTGGGGGCCATAACTCACTACTAGAATTAGTTCGTTTGGAGAAACAATAGACTAGGCGTAATTTCCACAACAACCAATGAGAAAACTTGACAAGGAATAACCTTATTCTTACACATAATGCTAGATTAAATGAGAAGCCTTCACAAATGCAGGCATGCAAGCTAACTAAAGGACGCAACAAGATGAATATGCCTGAATTACTCATAAACTCATCCTAAGATTATCATAACCAAAACTTCCCTCGTATGCAACATGAGATCAAGATTAATGTACTAATTATATGCATCATTATAACATATAATGGTAGACTATAACCATTGAAATACCCAATATAATAGATGATTAATTTCCACAAAATCATATACAATTTGCTAATGCAACACAATACCCTAGTTATACATCTTTTTTTTGTATGCAAGAAGTTTCATAATCATGTCCTAATTTCATAGGCAAATCAAGGGTTTAATTCCTTGATTAATCCTCAATTTCGGTGCACAAAAAATCTCACCATATCTTAGAGAATCATAGGTGAAGAGCTTTGCAACATAACTATGCACAACATGCATAACTGGCAATGATGATTATATGCATAAATTCATGATTAATTAAAGGAAAATTGATTATCTTTAAGAATCAAGGTGCTCCTTAACCCAATAACGGAAATACAATCAATGGATGGAAACCATTGACAATACCCCACATATAATAGAGAATAGATTATTCAATGCTGTAGCGAGCTAGCATAATTAAGCTCGACATAGGAATCCTCTAGAGAAAAGAGGCTATGGAGCAATAGGATTAACATAAATATAATTAAATTAACCTTAATTAAGACCTCCTTTGTGTGTTATGTGATGTAGAAAGGCTTCACAAAAGATTGATATGGCAGCATCACTTCGTTGCATTGTCTTGGGAATTGTGTGTGTAAAAGTGGGTGGGAATGCTCCTTAGATAGGTGTCTGGGGCTGCTTGATGACCAAAATTCAATTTTGAAACTTGCTAACTCGAGACAGACGTGGAAGTAACAGATACGACTACCTACCATAAATAGCATCTTTCGACGTCCGAACCCTATTTCTAAGGAAATTTGGATCGGTGCACAGTTTGGTGCACATTTTGACGAGCCGGTCGACCCTAGACCATAGGCGGGTTAAAAAACTTTCTATTTTTGGAGATTTTCACAAAAAATGAATTTGACCAGAATTAGAATTTCTACATGGATCACAACATAAAAATGACATTTGATCATTGAAACCTTGTAAAAATAGCATCTTTTGCTAAACTGATAGTTAGACTTAAAATTTTACATAGGTAACCCTCTTCTAGGGCAGGTAGAGACCTTACATTCTACCCAACGTGAAAGAATTGAGATGCCCTCATTCAAGGGTAGGTCTGCGTAATCCCTCTGAAGTGATAGTCGGTCTTCCCACGTTGCGTCTTCTTCTGGAAAATCCTTCCACTTGATTAGATGTTTGATAATATTCCTATTCCTTAGTTTTATTTCCCGCATCTCAAGGATATAATCAGGTTGTAGCTTCAGAAGGCCTTGAGTAGGAATAATGACTTGTTCTGTATCTACAAGTGGATCGGGATTGGGAATATACGGTTTAAGAAAAATAATGTGAAAAACATCATGAACTTTAAGGTTTGAGGGTAACTGCAACTTGAAAGCTTGGTCACTTACAACCTTTACAATCTCATAAGGTCCACAGTATCTTGGACTAAGCTTCTTGAATTTTCCCAAGGGTAGATTACTCCTCTTGGGTCTAACCCTGAGAAATACTTTATCCACTAACTTGAAAGTTCTTTCAAATCTTTTCTTGTGTGCATAATGCTTTTGTCTGTCCTGAGTTGCTTGAATATCCTTGCGAATTGCTCTAGTCTGTGCTTCCATGTATTTTAACATTTTCTTTGAGGCCTCCACTTTAATAGTTGGATCAAAAAAGTTCATTGGAGCTATACACTCTTGTCCAGAGATTGCCTTGAATGGTGACATTCCTATGCTTCTATGATCAAAAGAATTATAAGCATATTCTACTAAAGGAAGATATTGAATCCATTTCCTTGGCTCTTGTGAGCAGTAAGCTCTAAGAATATCTTTGATTACTTGGTTCACCCTTTCATTCTGCTCGTCGGTCTGAGGATGATATGTTGTACTGAAGTATAGCTGAGTTCCAATTGCTTGAAAAAGAGAAGTCCAAAACTTTGAAGTAAACTTCGCATCTCTATCACTGATGATTCTTCTTGATTAACCGTGAAGTCTAAAGATTTCCTTGATGAAAACCCTACTAATGTTAGAAGCACTATAGGTCGTCTTGACAGGTATCAAGTAAGCCACCCTAGTGAGCATATCAACAACCACAAATATAGAATTGTAGCCTCCGATAGAAGGTAATCCGGTGACAAAATCCATATTGATACACTCCCATCTCATTTCAGGTATATCAAGAGGTTTGAGCTCCCCGGGAAGCTTGATTTGTTTGGCTTTCATTCGTTGACAAGATAAACACTGCTTTACGTAACGATGAATATCACCTTTCAATGCTGGAAAAAAATCACTTCTTCTAACTGCATTCAAGGTTTTTGAATACCCTAGTGTCCAAAAGTTGGGCTATAATGATCCTCGAATAAAATTTCTTTCTTTAGTCCTGGATCCTTAGGTATATAAAATGTTTGACCAAGATAAAGAAATTCCCCTTGAAGAGAATAGTCTTTTTCCGGTCTAGAAGTTACTTTAGGTCCTTTGCCTTGTTGAATCTGTGTTAACAGTCGCTGATAGTCTGGGTCATTTGAAGAAGCTTTTGTTGTCCTTTCCAGAATAGGATTATTGGATATAGAGATAGCAATGAGGAAAGACTTACGACTGACTCCATATGCAACGACATTGTCCTTCCCAGGTCGCTACTTGATATCAAAATCGTACTCTTGAATAAGTTCAATCCACCTCCTCTGTCTCATGTTGAGGTTGGGTTGCGTAAAGATCCACTTTAAGCTCTTGTGATTGGTAACTAGCTGAAATTTGTGACTCAAAAGATAATGTCTGCATAGCTTCAATGCATGGATGACATCGAGAAGTTCTAGATCGTGAGTCGGATAGTTCTTCTCATGATCTCTGAGCTTGCGAGAGGTAAAAGCTAGTGTTCTCCCTTCTTGAGTAAGAACTCCTCCTAAGGCAAGACTGCTGGCGCCGGTCACAACTTCAATATCCTTACTGAAATCTGGAAGCTTTAGAATAGGAGAAGACACCAAATATATCTTCAACTCAGAAAAACTAGCTTCATGCTCTACTGTCCAATCTATTCGCATTCCTTTCTTCAGAACCTGTCAAAGGTGCTGCAATAAGAGCATAATCTTTGACAAAAATCCTATATCACCTTGTAATTCCAAGAAATCCTCTAACTTCACTGACAGAAGAAGGTTGAGGCCAATCCACTATATCCTTGATCTTCTCAGGATCTAATGAAATTCCGTCAACGGATATAGTGAAACCTAAATAACTAACTTGGGGAGTACAGAAAGTACACTTGCTTTCCTTAGCATAAAGCTGATGCTGACGTAGAATTTCCAACACTTTCCTGACATGTCCTTCATACTCTGCTTCATCTTTAGAGCAAACCAAAATATCATAAAAAAAGACTAGGACAAAGTCATCCAAGTAAGGTCTAAAGATATCCTGCATTAGTCGATTGAAGCTTACAGGTGCATTAGTAAGACCGAAGGACATAACTGTGAATTCATAATGCCCATACCTAGTATTAAAAGATGTCTTTGGTATGTCTGATTCTTTGATTCTGATCTAATAATATGTCTGATTCTTTGATTCTGATCTAATAATATCCTGAATGAAGATCAATCTTTGAAAAGATCTTGGATCCATGGAGTCTATCCAACAACTCATCAATTCTCGAAATCGGATACTTGTTCTTGACTGTCACTTGGTTAAGTCCATGATAATCTATGCATAGCCGCAAAGATCCATCCTCCTTCTTTTGAAAAATAACTGGTGCACCCCAAGGAGAAGTACTAGGTCTAGTGAACCCTTGCTCAATCAGTTTCCTAAGTTGTTCTTTAAGTTGTATAGCTTCGGGTAATGACATTTTGTATGGTCTCTTAGAAACAGGTTCACATCTTGGTATAGTTTCTATATCATGGTCTACTTCATGATACGGCGGCAGATTGGTCAAGTCTTTTGGGAAAACATCGGCATATTTCTTCAACCATTCAGGGTGAAAGAGTGAATCTGTTTGACCCGCCTTGTTAAGCTTCACAACATAAATTTGTTGTCCCTTCTTAAGTCCCTTTAGAGTCTACTGGATTTAACCAAATGAGCCTTGGGTATCCCATTCTTCCATTGAGCTAGAACTTCATTCTCAAGGTTATCTGTGAAAGTAAAGTTTCCCTGAGCACAATGAATGTGGGCTTGTTTCTTTTTCAACCGGTCCATTCCTAAAATTCCTTTGTAAATTCCTAAAGGTAAAGTATGGAACTGCACAGAAGTGGCATAACCCCCTAATTCAAAATCTATCAAGCCTGCGGAATGTTGAGATAACACTTACTTCCCATTAGCTAGTTCTACTACTAGTCTATTTTTAGGATATTGGTTTAGCTTTAACTTTGTCATGTATATAGGAGATAGAAATGAATGCGTACTTCCACAGTTTATGAGGAATTCAACTTTATCACCTTGGCGCATTCCATGATCTTGAATTATGGGGAATTGCTGACGAGCACCAAGATTATCTATGGTAGCGTGCAGCACTGCCCTTTCATCTACTTCATCACCTATAGTCGGTTGTCTAACTATAGCATTAGCCCTAGAAAATGCACCACGTCCGTCCTCCATGATTGTTGGGTTGACCTCTTCCGTTGGCATTGAGAGGTACTGCATTTGCATCGGATGCATGAGTCTTCTTGGGACATTTGTTCCTGTAATGGTCGTACTCTTGGTAGTCATAACATCGTGCATTAGGAAATTCGATAGCGGTTGAAGTAGCTACCACATGACGACCCTGATAAGCAAGGTTTTCCGGTCTGTTATCCTAGTTATTTGTTCTGGCCCTCTTTGCTAAGTAATTTCTTCTGCCCTGAGAAACTTTCATGATTTTCGCAGCTAACGGCTTGGCTCTTAACAAAGAATCTTGCAATGTTGTTGGTCTAAGAGCTTCCAGTCTACTGTTCAATGGTTCAATGAGGCCTTGACAGAACCTGGCCACTTGTTGTTCCAAGGTCATCTTGGGTCTCTTCAAAGTCATGAGCTTGGATTAGTATCCCTCTATAGTCAAGGATAGCTTCTTGAGTGAGAAAAATTCGCTCATTCTGATGGCCCTATGAGCAGATGGTAAGTAGCGTTTGGTCACTCCAATATTAATCTCTTCCCATGACTGAGAAGATCTAACAATGTCGGAGTCTTAGAAATGTTGTTTACACCATTTTTTGGCATCTCCAATAAGTCGGAACATGGCAAGCATAGCTTGATTCTACGGATGAGTTCCCGCAGCTTCAAAATAATCCTCCATGGTTTCGATCCACACCTCTACATCTCATTCCACGTTGACCCCTTCACCTTTGAATTTGGCGGGGTTGCGCATGCTTGAGAAGAAGTTTTTTCTCCTGAAGCGCGGTATAAAGAGTAGAAGCAGGTACCTACATGATTTCATAAGATCGATAGACTGAAAAACTTAAAGACTTATCACACGGCTAAGATTTAACTTCAGAATAGACACAAGATCAAGATACTCAATTCAAAGACTTGGTTCTTTATTCATAAAGTGAATATTTACAAGGATAGCCTTACAAAAGAGACTTAGGTTATCTCATCCTAACTTATTGTAAAAAAGAAATTTTGCGGCCTCTAAAGAATCCGCATAGCTGGCTGACTTGGAATATGGTGATACAAACGATGGGTGTTTGTAGTCACATTTCTACAATCTTCTAACTGATTGGTATAATAGTTCCTATACTCATTTGGAATCGGGAAGTAAATAAGAAGATCCATATTCTTAGGGGTATCCTTAGGGATAGAAAAAGTTCTAATCCTTTGATATGGAATCATCACCACCACTTTATCCCATACCCATTTGTTTAGGGGTTTCCCTGTGCCTCCTGAATAAGTGGGAACAATGATACTCGAGTTTGTACCCAAGAAGTAGTACAACTGAACCACTCTGAGTTCCTTTGCCCAGTGTAGTTTCTTTAAATCCATGGTAAGACATCCCAGCTTCCAAACATTGATGTAATAAGTCCCACCTTTGTTGCTCCATTTGAGCTCCCAGTCTTTATCTATCCGAGTCAAACGAGGAGTGTGAGCCTCCACCAGTAGCTCCATTTCCACGCTCCGTTGGAAAAGATAGTCTGGAGAACGACAAGCACACTCATAAATAAGCTCGAAGACTTGGAACTTGCGATATTCAACCACAGGATCTTCCTAAAATATCAACACATAAACCTTGGATTAGCTAACCAATTTTTCTTGTTTTAAAATTTTAAGACAATACAAAATTTTTCCAAACTAACCTAGGCTCTGAACCCTAGGCTCTGATACTAGCTATAAGGTCCCCTCCCCGTCTCACCATGACGGAACGGGAGGACACCTAACATGCGCTAGATCCTATGCGCAAGCAAACAAAAATTTGCTAAGAAGAAAAAGAAGACTAGTGGATGGTCTCTTGTCACTTAGTGAGTTGATTCCAAGCCACCAGTGAAAAGGAGTCTTGCTCTCCCCCACAAGGGAAGCGTAATTTTGTAATATCAGTCCTATTCTCATCTTCCAGGAGGAGAAGTAACCTCAGTGTCTTTTTCCCCATAATTTGCAGCGGAAGGTACACCGAGTTCCTTCCGCTCAAGCGTAATGACGTACTCTATTGCGCAGGGCAGAGAGTTCCCGACTAATCGGGACCATCCGTCTCGTAGGCTTTGATAACCTGAGCCAAGCTCGCACTTTCCACCCCGCACTCACACAGAGTCTTTGTGTGGCCTAATTACCAACACATTGTTGTTCAACACTTGGTGTTCTTCTTTTTAATATATTCTTGACACAAGTTCGTTAAGACAGCCCTTCAAACATTGTCAAATTGGCACCAAAACATATCTTTCCTAAGAAAAAGTACTCAACAAACAATACTTCATTAAAAACTCTCCAGGTAAAAAGCATGTATCCACCGCATAGAAAGCAAACCATGGACATATCCACCGCATAGAAATCAAGTCATGGATTTAGCTCCTACGATAACTTTGTGAGCTACCGCCCTGTGATAAGTAGGGGGTTCAGACTAAATCAACATTGGAATAATGAATGAAATTTGTTTGAAATAGTTTCCCCTAACAACCATTCTTTCCTACTTCCAAACCGTCTTTCATAAAACATTTCTTTCCTATATAGTTTAAAATTAAACTTAAATAAAACCTTTACAAATACCAATGCAGTTGTCTCAGTTGGATTCCCAACATAGTTCGAGGAGTTTAAACATTCCTAAAGCTATCGTAAAGCAATGCTTATGTAAAATACAAAAATTAAATTCATCCTACCTCTTCGATGCCTCGTGAGATGGCCGAATTTTCCTTTGTCATCGGTGCTTTACCGTTGTTTGCCATGTTGCTAGTTCCTACCTCGCGGTCGCTGTGTTACTAGTTCCTGTCTCGCGGTCGTTAGCACCACCAAAATGTGTCCTCTTGGGGACCATATCTCACTACTAGGATTAGTTCTTTCGGAGAAACAAGAGACTAGGCGTAATTCCCACAACAACCAATGAGAAAAATTGACAAGGAATAACCTTATTCTTAAACATGATGCTAGATTAAATGACAAGCCTGCACAACTGCAAGTATGCAAGCTAACTCAAGGATGCAACAAGATGAATATGCCTTAATTACTCATAAACTTATCCTAAGATTATCATAACCAAAACTTCCCTCGTATGCAACATGAGATCAAGATTAATGTACTAATTAGATGCATCATTATAACATACAATGGTAGACTATAACCATGAAAATACCAAATATAATAGATGATTAATTTCCACAAAATTTTATACAATTTGCTAATGCAACACAATACCCTAGCTATAAATCTTTTTTTTTGTATGCAAGAAGTCTCATAATCATGTCCTAATTTCATGGGAAAATCAAGGGCATAATTTGTTGATTAATCCTCAATTTGGGTGCACAAAAAATCTCACCATATCTTAGAGAATCATAGGTGAAGAGCTTTACAACATAACTATGCACAACATGCATAACTGGCAATGATGATTATATGCATATATGCATGCTTAATTAAAGGAAAATTAATTATATTTAAGAAGAAAAATGCTCCTTAACCCAATAATGGAAATACAATCAATGGATGGAAACCATTGACAATACCCCACATGTAATAGAGAATAGATTATTTAATGTTGTAGCCAGCTAGTATAATTAAGCTCGACATATGATTCCTCTAGAGAAAAGAGGCTATGGAGCAATAGGATTAACAAATATATATAATTACCCTTAATTAAGACCTCTTTTGTGTGTTATGTGATGTAGAAAGGCTTCACAAAAGATTGATCTGGAAGCAACACTTCCTTGCACTGTCTTGGGAATTGTGTGTGTAAAATTGGGTGGGAATGCTTCTTATATATGCTTCAGAGGTTGCTTGATGTCCAAGGCTTGCCCATACCTCCCTATCTTGCCCCCTCTTGCCAAAAGAAGAAGTAGAGGTGTCACAAGCCTCTCACTAACCACCAGAGGTGTCCCCTTTTTCCTAATTAAGTGATACACCTCTCTAGTCCATACCTAGCCTCCATGCCACACTCCCACACTTGACCCAACACTTGGCACAAGACTATCTATACCATGACCCATGGCCATACATGATGGGGTTACATGCCCATGCACACCCATGACCAAGCATGCACATCCTCATACATGCCATACTTATACCTTAGGAAATTCTAACCTTAGGCTAACTTGATGTATACTAACCCAAATTCAATGTTGAAACTTGCTAACTGGAGACAGACCTTCAGGTAACAGATACGACTACCTATCATAAATAGCCGCTTTCGATGTTCGGACCCTATTTTTAAGGACATTTGAGTCGGTGCATAGTTTCACGAGCCGGTTGACCCTAGACCATGCCGTGGGTCAAAAACTTTCTAGTTTTGGAAATTTTTCACAAAACTTGAATTTGACCAGAATTAAAAATTCCACAAGGATCACAACATAAAAATGACATTTGATCACTAACCTGCTAAAAATAGCATCTTTTTTCAAACTGATAATTAGACTTAAAATTTTACATAGGTAACCCTCTTCTAGGGCAAGTAGGGACCTTACATTTGCGGCCTACCTCCTCTACTGTTGTCGAGTGGTGTGTTGGAGCCTGACTGCTTTGAGATACACACCATAAAAACTACTTGCACATTCCACCTTGGGATCCTCGTGCAGTGGCACTCAGTGTCAATAGAGCGGATACTCTTGCACGATGCGGTATGCCCTCCATTGTGTTGCTAGTGCTACTTACTACCAGTATCACGTGCTCACTGCCTCCTCCTTGAGGTTGTCCTGCTCTATCAAGAGGCATACACTTGCTATAGATGGAGAAGAGGGCAGTATTCAGGATAAGAGATCAACAATAATTGTGGGCTAGGAAATGGAACTCAATAGAAGCACGTGACCTTGAGGTCAAAGATCTCGTTGATTTCACCGAGATTTGTTCCAAGCTTGACTCTCCCAAGTTGTGATACCACTTGTAGAGCCCTTGATGATGGAATTCTACTCATTTTCTAATAGAGATGGCAATGAGAAGAGAGAAGACAAGAAAGAGGAGAGGATAAGGATGAGAGAGAAGATAAGGCACAGATAGATAGAAAAGGAAGTGAAGAGAGATGATTTGTTTTTTTTTTCTCTTAAGCCTTTATAGCTAGTTACAACAGATTCACACTTACCTTGGTCACCCAAGTTGGACTGACCCCAACAATGAGTTTATGTTCACCTATTACAAAAACATTTATCGTGAGGTCTTCCTTAAGGAAATCATCCATTCAAAGTTGTTCTTAATCCTGAGACACAGATTACCCAAGCACACCATGTGATACTACATTGCAAGGATAAAGTTGAAATGTAGGGGGAAGGGCTATGCTTAAAAGGTGAGAAGAAGCTTGGAAGTTGGTCTTGGAGTCGAGGGTGACTGTTTTTTAGGGCAAAGGGAGTAGATTCAATGCAAAGAGAAAAGAATGTTGGCATCTCTATCTACACTTGATACCTCTCTCTCTCTCTCTCTCTCTCTCTCTCTCTCTCACACACACACACACACACACACACACACACATCAACCACAAGAAACTCTTGAGCCCTCAGCAAGCCATTTTTCTCATTGAATACTAGATGATGAGAGTGTACTTGGAGTTTTCCTAGAAGTGTTCTTCCATGGCTACCGAATGTGTTATGTCAAATTTGGTGCAAATGTAATTTTAAAAATTCACACACATATGATGTATTAAATGAGCACTAGTTCTCATTAGTAAGTATGCATGTATATATATTTTTTGGCAATGGGTTGTGCATGCTGCAAACAACCAAAAAAATCATTGTAGTTCTGAGAGAGAGAGAGAGAGAGAGAGAGAGAGAGAGAGAGAGAGAGAGAGAGAGAGAGAGAGAGAGAGAGAGAGATTCAACTCATCTTTAACAAAAGGCGAGGGAGAGTGTAGGAGAGAGGAAGATGCTACAAATCATTGGAGTAGGCATATATATCTATCTATATATGTATATGTATATGGAGGATAAAGTTCAAGGTTTCTGTGAGTGAGAGAGAGAGTAGGTGACATAACTAATCCATTACTAACTTTGCCAAGAAATTAGAAAACATCATTAATTCACTATAAACATAGTGGATGACTGCTCAGGATATACTCAGACCAAGTCCTCTTGTTCCATTCATGCCTTAATGTTTTACATGTGATTAATTCAAATAGGGAGACCAATGTATCAAATAATGGAAAAATATCACCAGAGATTGAATTAGAGAAGTGGATGTCCATGTTACCTGTCACCATCACCACAAATAAAAACATGAGAATGTTAGTACATGTTGGTGGAAGACAGGTGTCTTAAGAAATCCACACTTGTTATTGATGTCACCCTAATGCAAAAAAGAGCTCTAAGTGATAAATGACCTGAGAGGAGGAATCCATGAGGTGAAAGTGTTATGGTAGTAGTACCATCAAAAAAAACTAGCCTGTCCCTTTTTCTTCTCTGTCCTTTCTCTCTTGTCCTTTATAGAGAGGAGTCCCCTCATGCCTTGCTTTTCCAAGAACTGTATAGTTATGCTGGTAAGAGTGGTGGGGTCCTTTTTGGGAGTGGGAGGTATTCTTGGAGTCCCAACGGTTTGAGTTGGTTAGAGAGTGGGGTCTTTTGGTTCCAAGAAACAATAATCCTTTTTCCCAAGCATACCCACAACATCCCTTATGTAACCCTTTTCATTTTTCAACAAATAGGTTCTATGGGTGTCCTTTTTTCTAAGGCTAAAGTGTTTGGGTAAAAAAAGAGAGAGAGAGAGAGAGAGAGAGAGAGAGAAATGGAGATAGATAGAGAGGGAGAGATAGAGATAGATAGATAGATAGAGAGAGAGAGAGAGACATTTCCTTCTCTAAGGCGCATAAAAAACATACATCTCTCACAAATTGTGGGAAGGAATCAAAGAATCAAATTTACAAAATTCATCCAAAAGAAGCATTATTCAATTGGAACCCATGCCTAGCCTAGGAAAAGGCGTCTTTGTTTTGATTGGTTTTTGGTTGTTCTTTTTTATATTATAGATGCTCATTTCTACAATGATGCGTGTGGATGCATCAACATGCAAAAAATGCCCCTCCATGCACTAAAGGAGCAAAGGAATTTCCACTTTTATTCAATTAACACACACACACATGTATACACACATACACATACATAAACATATATATATACATGTTTTGTGTGTAAAATAGGGAGATAGGTAATATACATACAAATGCCGACACACATATGTCTATATAAATATATGCACATTTATCATTTTGTGTGTTTGTATGTGTACATGCGTGTGTATTGCTTGTATGTTATGTATATTGCATGGACATATGTAACACACACACACACACACACCAAGATACAGATGTGTGTGTATGTGCATGCATGAGTGTTTATGTGTATTGATAGATAGATTGGTGGCAAACCTACATATGAGAAATTTTAGAGATAAACTGAATAAATATCAAAGGTATTTACATTGAGTTTGTTAATTTTTTTAGAATTGATCACCTTCAAATTTAAAGTTTATAGGTCAATCTTAAATTTTGTACGAGGGATAACACTAAAGTTAGGGTTTTTTGGAGTCAATACTATTTTGGGGGGGGGGGGGGGGGGGGGGGGGTAGGAGAGAGAGAGAGAGAGAGAGAGAGAGGATTAATATGCTTTTATTATGTCCAACACGACTACGAGACAATAAAAGGAAAAGATGAGCTCACTCACATGTGGATGCTTTACTCAGAAGCTACTGCAATGCAAGAGGACCCTACACCCCTTAAGATCTAATTGCGGACCTCAAAGAAGAGGATGGTAGGTTTCTCTAGTATTGGTGAGGGGCCAATCTAAGGAACATGGTAAATCAAGACGGGCAGGGCCCTAGTGGAAACTGGCTAGGCCATGGTAGGTTGGGTGGAGCAAGCAATTTCCTAATACCCTCTAGGATTAAAATGGTATCAAAGCTCAAGTTACAAAAGCTAATTTGGGCATGGGTTTTGCATGCATACAAGAAGGAGATTGTGCAAAGGAAGGTGAAACTATCACACCACGAGAAGGAACCCTTGCATACACACAAGCTCTCCCTCCGACCTACATGAAACTCATCACGATGGCTCTTGTTGGATGCGCATGGAGGAGCGAAGTGATTCACATTACAAGATGATGGAGCATAACTCTCTCTCTCTCTCTCTCTCTCTCTCTCTCTCTCTCTCTCTCTCTCTTCTCCTTGCACAGACATTGCTTGCTGCCATCACCATATTTAGTGAGCCTTTTCTATTATTATTATTATGAACTTCACACTTTGGTCTTTAAGCCATGCTATTGTTGTTGGAGCTATATATACCAACCCCTGTGCTATATATAGCTAGGAGTCCCCACTATATAAGTGTACTCAGTGTGTGAACTCCACACTTTGGGGATTGCATATCATGGTGTAATCTCTCTCTCTCTCTCTCTCTCTCTCTCTCTCTCTCTCTCTCTCTCTCTCTCTCTCTCTCTCTCTCTCTCTCGTCTACATGCACTCTCTCCGTCCGGATCAACATGGTATCAGATCTCACCGCATGTGTTCTCTATCGAGCTATGGCTATGGAAACTCCTTGTGCTGCAAGCATGAAGATAAGTTTTACGTATTTCTTCTTAAGTTTCTTTCTTGTACGTTACAATCTGTCGGTTTTAGAATAATTACCTTACAATCTGTCGGTTTTGGGTTTGAAATTTATGAGCGAGAAGGAGAAACAAGGCAGATGGCTGTGTGTGCATGGAGCATATGTCCCTAGGGTTTCTATTGGTGTTTTGTCTTCTAGCCAAACCAATGAAATACAAGCAGGTTCTCTTTTGCACGCAAGTTCCGCAACCTTTGTGACCTGATTTCCCTCCTGTATCACTGCCTATAGAGCAATAGGCTCGTATCTGCACAAGCAACTACTTGGAACATAAATCAACTGCAGCAGTACTGCCTCGCAAAGAGTTATATTTAGCATTTTACTTGCAGGCTAATGCTCATTCAGCTAAAGTCCATGAATAGTCCATACACTAGTCCCACCATGTATATATATATTTGTTTATTCACCAATAATCCTCCTCCATGCATGGGTCAAGGGCAACTTGGATGCTTTGTATTATAATATGACAAAGGAGGGGCTCACTCTTGGATGCATTGTACAAATTCAACAAAGGAGGGGGCCACTAAAAGACTTTTGCAGGCATAAAAAACAGGCTTTTTTGGTGAGAATTTTGGCACCTATCTCCACTCCGAATTTGGAGTAGTGGTCAAAAGAGAAAATGTAGCCCACGCTTTGAATAATCACCTCAAATTTTTTCATGAGTTTTGGAGCTACCAGCGGTGAGCTATGATTTTTTGAGTGGACCCCAGATTGCCCACTTTTCTCACAAGTAGCCCTTAGTCTTCTCTCACCCTTCTACACACCTACTCACTCTTACACATCCCTCCCTCTCCTTCCCTCACTCAAACCTGCAATTTCCATGGCTTCTCCCACCCTCTTCACCATTACCCTTCTCTCTCATCCCTATAGTTCTTTTATGAACCTCTACATACATACACCCTCTCCATGTCTCTCTCTATTGCTTCTATGTTACAATTTCATTTACCTCTCTTAAAAATATCTAAAATTCAGCATCTTAACCATGATAACTTCTGCAAATTGAGGATTTTTCATCAACAAATCCTCTTTTCATCGTAGTGGTCAACCGTGGCGGCGGCGTAAAGAAGCGAGGAAGAAGAAGAAGAAGACCAACGGTCATTTTTTCCACAATCTACACAAGGGTGAGTTCAAGCTTCTTCAAAGCTTCACCATCTCAATGATTCTCTTTTAATTCACCCCTCTTCCTTCACCAAATCAACTCATCCTACCCATTGTAAATATATCATTAACTTTCTAGTGATTATTAACACTAACCACTAACATACTAACACAAAATAGCATTGACCTAACCATAAAAGACACCTCACCTCAAGACATGTGTATAGTCACTCTCTCTCTCTCTCTCTCTCTCCTTCCTTACTTACTTTCACCTTCTCTATCATCAATAATGCTCTCTTTTGAGCCCACACCCATGACTCAAGCAGACAAAGAAGGCCCACAATGTTTTGATATTCAAAAAAATCATAATCCTGATTTGTTAGCTTGTAAATTAGGATTTTCAATAATCTTAATGAGGGGCTCCAACCTATAAATAGGCCCCTCTCCTTCTTGTAAAACAAGCTCCAACATCTCACATAGCACCCCAACACTCTATGCGTGAGGAGAGACTTAGGTGTAGCAACCACTTGTGAGCTTCACTCTTGGTGTGAGAGAAGCCTTCAAGCTACACATTGCAAGTGAGAGAGTGTGAGTTCCACAAATCTCAAAACCACTATTGTATATGCTCCTTCATCATCAATAAATTGAGGTTTGGTGCATCAAAGGCGTGATTCGATGTTCAAATCTTCGTCCTTCCATTTGTGCAATACGGTTTGGTGAATTCAAGGTGACTTGTGTATTTTGAGTTTTTATCGGTTGATCTTGATTTTAGAAAGTGTTTTAGTGTGTTTTTAATTGCCAGTTTTGTGTCCATTGTAAGAGGGTATTGTGGTG
The DNA here is from genome assembly GCF_014529385.1 of Adiantum capillus-veneris. NCBI lineage: Eukaryota > Viridiplantae > Streptophyta > Polypodiopsida > Polypodiales > Pteridaceae > Adiantum > Adiantum capillus-veneris. The sequence goes on from NC_140946.1 coordinate 78,962,976, forward strand.
AGAGGTCTCCCACACCCTAAGACAGTGTGTGTGTGTTTTGGCAATGTTTAGCAATCACTAAGCATTGAGTGAGTTTTGTACAAGTTCTACGATAGCATCATAACGAACCATCTCCATTTGCAAGTCACAAATAAGGTATTACGGAAGATCCTTTCCTCTCTCTCTTCCCTTTGCTCTAGCTCTCTCTGGTCCATTTCATGTGTGTCTTGGTGTGAGGTTGCTTGTGTGTGTTGTGTTGTGCATCTTCTTGGTTGTGCCAAAATCTCTCTTGCGTCCTAGTTCGCATACCATAACTAGATGGTGCCCCTATCTTGTTTGGGTTTGGCTGTGGGTTTGTTGTTGTGTTGTGCTTGTGGTTGCCCCAGCCCCAATTGAGCAGCACGGGAGCCTTGAGGGGTGTTTAGAGGTCGCCTCTCTTGTTGCCCGCCCCGGACCGCCTCAGCGGTAGATAGTAACGAGCAATCCAAATATGCCCACGCTCAACGTTTGTGACTTGTCTGTAACACTAGTAGACCAACTCTCCCGAACGCTGTATGTTTGTGAGCGCGTGTGGATTGGTGGGTGATTTTGAGAAACGTGCAGTCAGCACATTGCATGTAGGTCTTGCAACAGATCGGCAGGAGTGAGGCCGATGCAGGTGAGAGTCGACATGTGAAGAGAGTTATAGTTCTGCAAGCCTAGTCAAAGTTATGCAGCCAGGACCAGTTCGAGTGGCGATGATCTAGGATGGGACTTTAGACCGGTGTCTGCGTCCCTGTGAGGCCGATAGTTATTGTTCCGCTCTGGTAACTATCCCATGCCGACTATTATAGGTACTTGCAATACTTACATGAGGCGGCTGTATCTGAGGTTGTCGGGCTTAATATCACGATGGACGATGGCCTTAGCATGGGAGCAGATGAGGGCATGAACCTCGTGAAAAGTCTCCCCTCTTGCTTTTACAGCGCTACCAAGTAGTGCCCATCCTGCTCCCTCCAGTAATTACCAAACAGTGACCATCCTGCTCTTGATATAAATATCGGCTTCATCCAATTACCAAACAGCATTGAGCATCGGGGGTCAACAACATGCAAATACACAATTAATATTTGGGGGTGACGACTCGACAACTAATTGCTTGATCATCTAGATTGGTCAGCCTTGCTTTGAGTTGCTTGCCCACTGACATAAAAGGCTACTCTTGCATCTACATAGCTCTAAATTTTGCAAATAATCTTCCTTGGGTATCGATGTTGTGGCAAGGTCTATTGCATGGCGTCAGAGGATGATAAGGTTTAAGAGCACGGAAGCATGTTGCTTCATGTTGGTATTCATCCATGCTTGCCACAACTGACTATTACACGTCTTTATTTTTATGATCACGTCGTAGTCATGGTGTGTCGGGCTTGTCACCCCCTGCAGACCACCATAAAACAATTTTAAAAATACATTGATTTTCATAAGTAATTGTAGTGATTATTTTACTGATGTAGGATGAAGTTACATGATGCGTCTTCATCCATGGTTCAAGATATGACAAGATTTACCAAGCCATTATCTACTGACTAATCATTCTCTGGAGATTTTGCAGATTCTGCACACAACTAGCGTCTCTGATGCCATGGTACGTAAAGCCATGATGATTTCTGTCTCAAAGTTTTTTCTGAGTGTCTCTAATACCATGGTTAATACCGTGATTCCAAGGTATGTAAAGCCATGATGATTATTGCTATTTCAATGTTTTTATTTGTTTAAAGCGTCTCTGATGCCATGGTACCTAAAGCCATGATGATTATTCTCATTTCAAAGTTTTTTAGAGCGTCTCTAATTCCATGGTGGGAATCATGATGCCATGGTACGTGAAGCCATGATGAGAAAAACTATTCCGCAGTTTGTTAAAAGCGTCACTAATGCCATGGCAAGAACCATGATGCCATGGAACGTGAAGCCATGATGACCATAGCCGTTCCACAATTTTTGATTTTTTTTTTTGGAAAGCGTCTCTAATGTCATGTTGAGGACCATGATGTCATGGTACGTGAAGCCATGATGATGGTTACTATTCCATAATTTTTCTTATATTTGTTGAAAACATCTCTATTGTCATGGTGAGGTACATGATGCCATCGTACGTGACCCCATCACGTTTATTTTGTGTCAATATTGTTTATATGTGTGCACATATGATTGCGTCGACATTACGTTTGTTTATATGTTGTCTCTAGAGCGGCGTCGCGAACCGTCTCTAAGGACAATGTGGAGTGATTATTTCTAACCTTCACATCTCGATATGTTTCTTGAGTTGATGTTGTTTACATGATAAAAGTCACATCAAGGAGCATGTACAAGGTCTCAAAGATGTTGAAGCTGCTCAAAGATATTGAAGTTGTTCAAAGATATTGAAGAATTTGCATCAACTCAATTGTATATATAGGTTTATTAAACTTCCAAAGATGCTTAAAGCACACATTGTATATTATGGAGTGATGTGGCTCCTGAAAGATGTATTTTGTAAACTTTGATAATTGTTAATATAACAATGCATGTATATGGTGTTGTGGGTTTTTCCCTTGTACCCCCAAGGGTTTTTTCATCCACAGTTAGGGACTCCTATTTGAGTGGGGGTGTTGGAGCTATATATACCAACCCCTATGCTATATATAGCTAGGAGTCCCCACTATATAAGTGTACTCGATCAGTGTGTGCACTCCACACACTTTGGGGATTGCATATCATGGTGTCATCTCTCTCTCTCTCTCTCTCTCTCTCTCTCTCTCTCTCTCTCTCTCTCTCTCTCTCTCTCTCTCTCTCTCTCTCTCTCGTCTACATGCACTCTCTCCGTCCGGATCAACCATTGTGGGCATTAGGGATGGTCAAGAGGCCATTCCCCCGCAATTATTCAATACCTTCAACCAGCAACCTTTCAATACGTTGGAAAATTTATAGGATTTTCCCTTGATGAGCAAAAAGACAATCAAAGGGCACGTATTCAATCGAGAATTTGAAAGATTCTACAACCCATTCCCAGAGTTGTTTTGGGTCAAATTTCTTAAAAATATCAACATTGTTACCTTCAAATTTTGGTTTTGATTTTGGCATCATTAACTTAAATCAAACCTGTGGCTCGGCAAATCATCTCAACATATAGAATTGATTTAGCAAGGTCAAACAATCTTCTAGTTTTGTGATTTCTCATTGTTTTTTGCAAAGCGGTTATTTCTTACCAAATAGTATCTTTTTCTTCTCAGCTTAGCACTACACCATGGATTTGAACATAGATATGCATCATCACTTTTTCTTTGAGTGTCTTGCAGGTGATGCATCTGCTCTTATCTCGCCACTGGCTATATTCACGAACAACATCAAGCATAGATAATACCATAGAGTCCCTTGATTTGCAAGATTTTAAGACATTACAATCATGTATGTCTATCATTAAAAAAACAATTGCATGATGGAAATGAAAATGTCACAAAATTGTTTGATTTGGTAGTGCAATATCAGCATCAATAGGCCAAGGACCCTACAAATGAGTATTTTAGGGGTCCATCAGGCAGTGCACCTATAAATCCTACCCCTGACATTCCAAATCAAGGCTCCAATCGGACTCGTTGTTTGTTCTTACCCAGAACAAAGTCATTGTGCATCATTTTCCATAAGTCGCTCATGGGGAGGAAAAAGAAGACAACAAGGATGCCATGAATATCTTCCTAGGTAAATGGGACCATATTCATGGTTTGTGTCAAGATCCGTATGGAGTCAATGCCGTGCAAACTAGTTTGACACTAGAAGGTGAATCTTATAAATGGTGGACATTGCTCAAGCAGAAGGGCACAATGCTTCATTCATGGGTCACCTGCAAGGATGTGTTAGAAAAGAAAATTTTTCCACTGTAAGAAGGACAAAAACTAGACCGCATGGAATAAGTGCTTTATGAATCAACATAAGACACTTCTTGAGTACATTTTGCACTATCGAGATGTTATTCTCAAGCTTGAGGGTTTAGATGTCTTCCACCAGGTAAGAGGATTTATCCACGGGCTAAATCATAAGATTAAGAAGTATGTTACAACACAAGATACCGAAACACTTGAAGAAGTGATAGTACAAGCTCATAAACATGATGATCCAGATTTAGAAAAATTCATAGCACACACAATGTGAATGAAACTATAAATGCATGTACATCTCATAGTTAAAAAAATATAAAATTTATGGTCACCTCATTTGATGCATCCAGATAGCGAGAGGGGCCTTGCAGCCATCTATCAACTAAGGACTTTGAAAAGCTAAATAAAGATAATTTGTGTTTTAATTTTTTGGTAATTGGGCATGGAAAAAAGGATTGTCCATAGAGAATTGTTTTGTCCAAGGAAAAGATAAAGCGTTTCACATGGTGCAATTACTTCCTCTAGAGTCCTCTCCTCACTAAGGTAAAAGTAACTCACACCAACATTGTGCATGACTGTTATATTATGGCCTCTATGTAGCAAGTGACTTTTGGTCCACGTGAGCTTCTGTGAATGCATGGGTCTATCAAGGGTCACAAGGTGAGGATCTTGATATATGACAATGCACCTCACAATTTCATTAAATACCAATTGGTGAAATGTCTAAATCTATCATAAAACCATAATATCCACCGCTACAAGGTAGCTATGATTAACAACCATGTTGAGGTGTGCGATACATAAGTTAAGGGGGTTCCACTTGAGATCAAGGGGTATGAGAGCCTTGGATTTTCAAATCATGAATATAAATAGGGAAGATGTGGTTTTGGGTTGCATGAGTTGGGGCCCTCGATATGTCAAATCTGTGAGCATAAAAGTTGTATGTTTGAATCCACCAATGGTGTGCATGTATTGCTATTGGGGAAAAGGATGTTCCTTCCTTACCACTTGTTTGTATAGTGGAGCTTATGAAGCTCTTCTCAGATAATGAAATCAAAGAGATTTTTTTGTGTTTCTCCTTGCGTCAATTTTAATCTAATCTTGATAATACTCTCAGCTTAGAGAGAGAGAGAGAGAGAGAGAGAGAGAGAGGGAGAGAGAGAGAGAGAGAGAGAGAGAGAGAGAGAGAGAGAGAGAGAGAGAGAGAGAGAGAGAGAGAGAGAGGAGTGTTGCTAGTGTGAGGCTGAGTAGGGGTTGGGAGGGAAAGAGAGAGTAACCTCCTCGTATAGGTTCGAAGAGAGAGAAGAAGAGGGTGAGCCTTTTGGTTTCTCTTTGTAGATCATCAAAGAAGTGGAAAGAAGAGTTTATGTTTTAAAAATAAGGTGAGGAGTCATGATGGTTTGCTGAAGGTAAGGGGGGAGGGGAAGATCTCTTGGAAGCAAGTCTTAATCAATGTTGCAATTGTATTGTTTTAATATAAAATTGTGTTGTCCATATACACACATAATTACAAACTAGCAATTCCAAACCAACCTATCGATCGGTCTGGCCCCTAGCACTACCTTTGGCGACGGATTGTAGATATAGAAATACGATTTCCTTCCTCCTGTCCCCCCCACACAAATGCACACACATCTACATAGAGGTGAAATGGTGTGGAGTCACCCTTACGCTGGCGCTTATTTTTTCCAAGCTCCATACAGAAGTAGTGATAGCCGTTTTTTGGCTTTCCATAGTGGCCATAGTAAGCTACCTCACCCTATCAAATCACTCAAACACTATGGCTATCCCTACCATTTCACTATATATAGGTGTGTGTGAGTTAGGGAACTTTTCCCATATTTTCTTTAAAACCCTCAGCTAGCTAGTCACTGGGCTAGTTGAGCCAAAAAAATAAAAAAATAAAAAAAATTATAAGTATATTATGGGCCATTTGTGTGTAAATATTTCATTGTATATAGGGCCTAAATAAAAGGATTTTTTATAATTATTGTGGTATTTATTTAAATATTTCTACCTATGGTGTGTTATTTATGCTATGTACATTGACTCACCATTACCATATTTTTTCTTATCATTTTGCATACTCTTTTTTCCATATAAAAAGAATTTCATGCAAGCTTCTCTTATTTTTGGTGTAACTCCATCCCAACAAAAATCCAAAAAAACTGGTTCTATTTATGTGTATATTTTTTTCAATATTGTGATTTTTTCCTTCCTACATATATTCTCTATTACTCTCATAAATTAGACCACCAAAAATATTCATCTTTTTATGGTAGACTTATAATGAGAGAGATTTATTTTGACCCTTTATATTTTTCCACCTATATTATTTATATTTGACATGTACATATTTTTTAGACCCCTCAATATTTGATTTTCTTAGTTGTACTATTCACTTATATCATGATCTCAACAATATCTTCAATTATAGACCTACCAAATAAGGTCAAGCGTAGGTTGCATGCATACATGCACTATGAAGGGCTCACTCTTGGAGGTATTCAAAAGAATCATCCAAAGAAGGACCCCACAAGGACCTTGTGCAGTGGGAAAAAACGGTCGGTTTTGCTGAATTTTTAAAGTTCACTTGCTCTCCGAATTTGAAAAGGTGATACAATCAAAAGTTGTAGCTCGTGGGCTGAACTTTTGCCTCAAAGTTTTTCATATTTTTTTGAGCTACGAGCTGTGAGCTATGATTTTATTAGTGGACCCCAGTTTTCCCATGCTATGCAGCCACACTCTCTCTTCCACTTTATCATTTTCCTCTTTCACACACACTTCTCCACTCATCATCCCCACCTCTCTCACCACTCCTCTCTGCACCCTACTCACCTTCTCCTCAACCTTGAAGAATAAGAGAAACCATGGTGAACTCATACCTCCCACACACAATTCCATTCCAAAATTGACCACCTAGTCTCATTTTTCCTCCTCCAATTTACCCATATCTATCAAAAAAAACCACAAAATTCAGCCTCTTCTCTTAAAAGACAGCATCATGGTGGTTGATTACTCAGCTTCAATTACCTTGTCTCTCAAGGAAGGTCAAGAGTGGAGAAAAAATGTACCGTCAAAGCTAGTGGACCGTCAACAAGCGTCAAAATTGTCCCTACTCAAGACACTTGGAGCATCAACCTTGTAAGAAATCCACCTTTTCTTACCTGTTAAGAGTTTTTCTTCCTTATTTGTATCCTACATGGATAATCCCATTGTAAATATCCAATTCCATTTGTAAATTAATACTAAATCTACTAACACTAACCCACTATGACAAGTCCTATCACCTCCATTTCTCTCCTCTCTCTTTCCCCACCAACTTCTTGATAATTCCAAGCAAAAGAAATTAGATAAATTGCTGAAAATCTAACCCAACCATGGTTAGAGGAGTAACCCTAGCCTTCAAATTGCTATAAAAGGAGGGTGTAGCTAGCACAAAAGGGAGAGCCATAAGCACAAAAGGGGGAGCCATAAGCAAGAGCACTATGCTATAGCTTGAGAAGCCAAGCTCAACCTCTCTAGAAGGAGCTCTTGAGTGGAAGCTCATTGTCTTATGCATGTGCATGTGTTTTAATAGGAGATTAGCAAGGGAACTCTATGCCATTGTAAGAGAGAGTGTGATCACTCAATTGAGAGTAGGAAATCTATCATTTCTCCTACTAGTGTAAGCTTAACATTTGCTGAATCAAGGAGGGTGGATTTGGACTAAGCTTGGATACTTTGTCTCTCTTCCCACGTGAAGTAATGGACAACAATGATGTGTAAGTGTCTTGGTGTTTTTTTTTTGTTAAGTTCTTGATAGCTTGTCTCTAGTGTTGTCATCAATTTAGCCATAAATCCCACATACTGTAAGAGGGCGAAAGGGTGGAGAGGACTCCCCTGACCTTAAGACAGTGAGTGGGGTGGCTTTTCTTGTGATGTGTTGTGGAGTAATTTACTCAAGCTATGATGAAAAAATACTAATATCACTTTGATTGGTCATGACAGATTTGTAAGAAGGTATTAGTGCAACAAACACCCCCTCCCCCTTCTCTCTCTTTCTTACATATATAATTGTGTTTTCTTGATCACTGCGGATACGTTTCAAAGCAGCCTGAGTACTATCTCTCTCTCTCTCTCTCTCTCTCTCTCTCTCTCTCTCTCTCTCTCTCTCTCTCTTTACGCGTCCTAGTTCGCATCCAAACTAGGTGGTGCCCCAAATTTGTGTAGGGTTAGGTTGCGGGTTTCTGTGTGTGTTTGTTGTTTTTTCCAACCCCAACCCAATTGAGCAGCACGGGAGCCTTGAAGGGTGTCTAGAGGTTGCTCTTCTTGTTGCCCGCTCCGGACCGCCTCAAATTGGTGCCTCCACTGAGGACGGCTTGTGTATTTTTGTGTAGAATCAACCTTTAGCATAGTCAAGTAGTTTGCATGAATCACGAAAATTTGTATGATCCCTTCATTCCCATTGCAAGGCAAAAGGTACACATAATTGTTAGTACTAAGTTGCAATTTCAACGTGTCATTCGTAGAATTTTAGGTCCTCTTAGGTTGGCCGAGATAAACGCTTCAGTAAATCCTTTTATTTTGCCTCTCATTAGGTACGACCTTAGTTTGGACGTCTATATTTTTGTTTTGTTTTAAGCATTAGGTCATGCATAGACCATGGATAATGGCCCAGGAATAGAGGTTTTCTCCTTCCATTTCACTCCACACATTAGAATAAACATTGCAATTAGTAGGAAAATCCATTTTCAACAACGTATGGTGTTCATGTTTGGTGCCCAAAGAGTAGGAGAAATTCTTGCATCACCAAACCCTGTCATTCTACCTCTCATCAACTACCACACTTCTTTTGATGTACATGTGTTCATTTTATTTTAAAATGAAGCGCAGCCTGGCAAAATAGTGTGTATGTTTGTTTTTTCTTTGTCCAAGTTGTTACAAGAAACAAAAAATGATCATTTGTTCTAACTGGGAATGTGTGTGTGCAGTGAAAGTTCAATCCTTAGAGATCTAGCTCTATTACCAATTGAGTTTCAGGAGCAAGTAGTAAGGCGTCTCCCTCATAACAAGAGGGTGGTGAAGTTAAGACGGAAGGTCCTACGCGTGGATTCCATTTTCCTCTTGTTGTTGGGCACTAAGGAAGACCGCACATTCGTCCAACTAGTGTGTGCCCTAAGATTGGTAAATAGAGTGAAATTTGGCGTTTGGCGAGTGCATTTCACCATTGAGGAAGACTCTTCAGGAAACTTGCGGCCAGAGTTCATGCTTCATAGACTCACATTTGGTGAATTTTTCCCTCATTTGCGTCTTATTAATAGTCTTCCTTTCGCTTTCAACAAAGGAGATAGGGAGCTATTCAGAGCTTGTCTTAATAAAGAGAGCATAGAGAAGATTGCAAATTTGTATAAATTCTCATCCTTCTCTACTTTCTATGACACTTTGTTCATAGAGACATTGTAAATCTCTTTATGCTTTTGAATGATTTAACCATAATCCTAAGGAGGTTTTGTCCAGGAATTTTGTAGCACAAGTGGAGTCTTTAAATCTTGCAAACTTGATTGGACTTGATGAGGATGTTCTTTATGAAATTGTGAGAAGGTTGCCTCACTCCGACTGTGTGGAACTCGAAGGAAAGGAGCTCCTAGTCAATTGCTACTTTCTCACGGCCTTCGAGGAGCATGAAGATCTAGTTTTTATACAAACCGCTTGTGCGTTGGGAATTGTAGAACAAGTGCAATTTATCACTTGGGACGTGGTTGCTCTTTTGGATCCAGAAAATGAAGTTCTAGAGATTTCTGTTTATCGCCTTAGCTTTGAAGAATTTCAACCCTTCTTAGAGCTCATCAATAGTCTACCTTTTTGTTTTGATCAAACAAATTGAGACCTCATTGAAGCTTGGATAGCTGAAGAAGAATACCTAGAGTGGTATTTTCTTACTTCTTCATTTGCAGGCGAGTGGTTCTAAATCTCTATTGTATCCCTTATTGTAACTCGTGTTGTAATCTTTCATAATAATGGAGAGCCAACGCCAAATGTCTGGATATCCTCTTTTCTTTGGAGAGCCTGGAGAGGATGCAGAATTATTTTTAGCAAATTTCAAGATGTCTTGCCGTATCAAGAGGATAGTAACCGATCAAGAACATGTAGAAATGTTTGAGGTGGTCCTTAGGAAAGATGCTAGTACTTGGTTTGACTCTTTGCCTGAGGAAGTTAAGGGGAATTACACAGAAGTTTTGAATCGTTTTAAGAGATACTTCTTTGATCCCCAAAACACTCAAAAACTATGGCAAGACATTGTTTCTCATAAGCAAAAAGACTTAGATGACTACTACTTGTACAAGCAAGAGTTTCTATGTCTTTGGGCTCTATGGATACGAAATGTTGCTAACCCTGGTGATGGTGCAGAATTTTTAAAGAAGGAGAGGTTCATAGCCGGACTCTTTCCTGACCTTAAGGTAAAAGTTGAGGCGGGTTCACCTACTACTTTTGATGTAGCTGAAACTAGGGCTGCTGAGAAGTATAGGAAACTCAAGTGCTTAAGGGGAGAGGTTCCAATAGAAGGTCTTAGACCCAAAGGTAAGTCACAAGCATCAACATCTAGGGAGCTTCCTGAGGTAATGGCTGAAGTGATTGAGAAGTTAAATGAATCTTTAAGCAGCCTGTCAATTCACCTTGCACAAGCTGTAGGTCCAAAGGGACAAGCAAAGAAGTCAGAAGAGAGAGAGCCACGAACTAGGAGAGTCTTGCAATGTTGGAATTGCGGAGAGTCTGGACATGGGATGTATAATTGTCCTTGGCCCCGTGGGGAGCCAGGGAGACTTAGCTTGAATTACCCAGTGATGAATGCAGGTGAAGGAACTGGTCAACAACCAAGGCTTCTACAAAGACCAAATGGACCAAGACCACCTCCACAAGGGGTAGAAGGAGTTCCACCTTTGCCAGATCCAAATGTGCATGTGGTAGAGGTGACAAACTCAAATGAGGTTGACATGGAAGCAAATGCCATTAAGCCTGGCCGAGGAAAAGGTAAAGAGAAAGAGGGTGTCCCATCACAGAGTGACCATGGACAAGGCAAGAAGGCAAAGGAGACCAAGGAAGCTAAGAGGACTCGACGTCGTATCAACCTCCAAGACTTCCCTCTTGGACATGGTATGGCTCCGTACAACTTGCTGGAAGACATGAGAGGTAAGGGTCCTGATATTTCATGGCCTCGATTTCTTGCATTAAGTCCACAAGTTAGGAGGGATTTAACAAAGGCAGTTAGCACTAGGAGAAAGGTAAAAGAGAGTGTGCATGTTGTAAAATTTGCACAAGCTGAAATGAATGAGGACATTACACCGGTGCTAGACTGTTACATCAAAGGAAGATTAGTTAGGAAAGGTCTTGTGGATGGGGGTGCACAAATTTGCATCATGACAGAGGGACTCATGCAAAGACTAGGCATGCACATCCATGAGACACCTGAAATCAAAGTCAAGATGGCAAACAATAGCAAGGCTAGGTGTGTAGGCATTTGTAAAAATGTCTTTGTAGAGGCCTTTGGCATTAAGAAAGCGGTGGATTTTTATGTTATGTCGACCAAGGGAAGTGGTTATCCATTTATCCTAGGAAGACCATGGCTAATGAAAATGCGAGCTTTGCAGGATTGGGAGAGTGGGAAATTTATTTGCAGGAATGACAATCATAAGAAGGTTGTCTTTGACATGAAGGAGCAACGCCAAGAGGAGCTCCATGAAGAATCATCTCAAAGTGAGACAGAAGAAGGTTGGACCGATAGCACTTCAGAAGAAGAAAGTAGCGGCAGCATTACTGAAGAGGAGTCTTCCATGGAAGTCATGGGGGTAAGGTTTAAGCCAAGCAACCAAGAGACCTCTTGTCAAGGCTTGGAGGAGGTAGGTCCTCAAGAGAACGAAGGTGTTCAAGATGAAGGGATGCTGGAAGGTATTCTATCAACAACACTTACAAAGGATGAAAGAGAGGAGTTCAAATGTGTGCTAAGGAAATTTCCTAGGATTTTTGCTAAAGACTACATCGATGTGCGTGGAGTAGATACTGTTCAACACAAAATTGAGTTGAAGCCAGAGGCCACACCTAAGGCTCAGAAGCTAGGAAGGCTAGGAGTCATCAAGGAGCAGGCTTTACTCAAGGAGGTAAGAAAGCTTTTAGCAGCAGGTTTCATTTATCCAGTGGAGAATTCAGAGTGGGTCTCTCCCGTTGTTGTCACTCCTAAGAAAAACGGAAAGTGGAGGGTGTGTGTGGATTACCGTCCACTCAATGAGGCAACAAAAAGAGATCACTTTCCCCTCCCATTTCAGGATGAGATACTAAATGAGGTAGCTGGTCATGAGAAGTACACTGTGTGTGATGGCTACTCAGGCTACTTTCAAATAGGTATCGCATTGGAAGATCAATTGAAAACAACCTTTATCACTCCTTGGGGTTGTTATGCTTTTAGAGTCATGCCATGTGGTCTGAAAAATGCTCCTGCAACATTCCAACGTTTCATGAACATGGTGTTTCAATCATTCTTTCAAAAGTCAATTAGGGTGTTCATTGATGATTTCTGCATTTATAGCTCAAAATCATTGCATCTACAAAGGGTAGAAGAAGGTTTAAAGAAGCTCTATGACATGGGAGGTCAACTCAACCCCGACAAGTGCCACATAGGTGAGGATGAAGTGATCTTGCTCGGTCACAAGGTTTCCTATAAAGGCATTGAGGTGGATCCTTCAAAGGCAAAGGCTCTTATTGAGCTCCCATCACCGAAGAGTCTTAAGGAGGTCATCTCTTTCATTCAGAAGGTGAAGTATATGTCACGCTTCATTCACTTAGCCTCGGAGTTGCTTCATCCTTTGCAAAAGTTGACACAACAAGTAGAATTTGCATGGTCTGATGAGCTTGAAGAGTATTTTTGTAACATTAAAGTCATTTTGTCAGAGCTACCAACACTCATGCCTCCTTGTTGGGAGTACACATTCTTTGTTAGCTCTAGTGTTGGAAGGGAAACAATTGGTGCCGTGTTGCTACAACAAGATCCCCACAGTACAAGGATGCGACCCATCTACTTTGCTAGTAGGGTCATGAATGCTTTGGAGAGAGACTACACAGAAGCAGAACTCATGATTCTTTCTCTCATGTTTGCGGTGAGAAAGTTTAGATCCTACCTGCTACCAAAACCTTTTGTAATTCTCACTGCAGAGAATTTGTTCCCTTGGGTGTCATCTCAAATGAATCTTAGTACTAGGATCTCAAAGTGGATTATGGAGTTGCAAGAGTTTCAATACTCTTTCAAGGTAGAAGATAGTGTGTGTGCACAATTGGCAGGGATTCTCACTTATAGGGTGCATGAAAAGGAGATTAAGGTGCCTGAAGTAAAGACCCTACCATTGCCACCACCAAAAAGTATTCCTAATGCTTTTACCTTGTTCTTTGATGGAGCTTTTCGTCGAGCCACAGGAAAAGCAGGGGGAGGGCTAGTGTTGCTCAACCCAAGTGGAGAGGTGGTCATGAAAGAGAAGGTCAATCTACCAGGTTCAACTAGCAACAATGAAGCAGAATACGACACACTACTTCATGGTTTGAAGATGTGCATTGGCCAAGGGATGAAACGTGTCATGGTAAAGGGAGATGCACTTCTCATTGTTAAACAGATTTTAGGCATTTGGGCATGCAAGAATGAAAGCTTAAGGACAAAAGTTCATGCCATTCGTAAGATGTTTAATCAGTTTGAAGAAGTGCAACTATATCATATTCCGAGGAAACAAAATGAAGATGCCGATTTACTTGCACAACAAGCAGTTACATGTGTTGAGAGAGAAGTGCAGGTCATCATGGTGGCAGCAGCTGTGAAGCAACCGAGGTACCAGGGATTGGAGTCATTGGCTCCCTTCATTGGCTACATTTTGGAGGGTGAGTTTCCACCAGACTTCACAAAAGCTCAGAAGAGGAGACTCATGAAGAAGGCAAGCATGTATCTCTTCCTAGAAGGCTCCCTCTATCAAAGAGGGAAGGATCAAGTGTGCAGAAGAGTACCAACTATCGAGGAAATTCCAGCCATTCTAAAAGGTTTGCATGAAGAGGTATGTGGTGGTCATTTTTCCCAAGAATCAACTGTGAAGAAGATTTTGCTTGCGGGGTATGTTTGGCCAAGCTTGCATGTGGATGTTCAACATTGGTGTAAAAGCTGTCACAATTGTCAGATAAATGGAAATAGAAGGTTGGTGCATGGCCTGAGGCAAATAGTGCTTGCAAATGGACCCTTTGAAAAGTGGGGCATTGATGCTATGGGTCCTCTGCCTAGGACAAAAAATGGTAAACTCTACATTCTAGTGGTTGTAGACTATATGACTAGGTGGGTGGAAGCTCAAAGTGTGGCAAGAGTGAATGAGAGGACAGTTAGCAAGTTTGTGTACAATCACATTTGTTGCAGATTTGGCACACCTTTGGGGATTGTTTCTGATAATGGTCCTAGGTTTAGGAAGGGCTTGCTCACAGAAGTTTGTGAAGAGCTTCACATTCTACATCGTCATAGCACACCATACTACCCACAGTCAAATGGTTTGGTGGAGAAGGCTAATGGTGTCATTGCAGGAATCATTAGAAAGATGGTGCAAAACAAGACAAAATTATGGGATGACTTCTTGGATGGTGCCTTGTGGGCATATCGAACCACATATAGGGAAGCCACGGAGTTCACACCATTTCACTTGGTCTATGGTCAAGAGGCTTTGCAGCCTATCGAGCTCAACATTCCAACAATGCGACTTCATGGCAAAGGAGCACAAGATGATCAAGAGGTATGGATGGATCGACTTCTTACGTTAGTGGAGCTTGAGTGGAAAAGAGAAGCAGCATATGAGTGCTACAAAAGGAAAGACACACAAGCGAAAGAAACGCACGACAAGAAACTGAAGGACAATGGCATCAAGGAAGGAGAGCTTGTGCTAAGGTATGACAATCGACTTGACAATCGTTTTGATGCCAAGTTTGAAACTAGATGGCAAGGGCCATACATAGTCAAGAAGGCTTTCAATTCTAGTTACTATCAGCTTATGGACTTGAATGGTAAAGAGCACTCCAGGAAGGTAAACGGGTATCGCTTGAAGCCCTATTTGAGTCGCCTTCTACCAAAGGATCTACCAAAGATCTGTCCAAAGGCCGCTGTCTCATGTAAGTATTGTTACATGAAGCATGAGTGTAACTCCAGCCAAAATTTTGAGGGGCCAAACAATGAAAATCTCGTCAAGGACTCTGAAGCACTCTCTTTGGAAAAGATGCTCTATGATGGTACATGAATATACCATCATCCTGGGGGAGGGCTAATGATAGCCGTTTTTTGGCTTTCCATAGTGGCCATAGTAAGCTACCTCACCCTATTAAATCACTCAAACACTATGGCTATCCCTACCATTTCACTATATATAGGCGTGTGTGAGTTAGGGAACTTTCCCCATATTTTCTTTAAAACCCTCAGCTAGCTAGTCACTGGGCTAGTTGAGCCAAAAAAAATAAAAAAAAATAAAAATTATAAGCATATTATGGCCCATTTGTGTGTAAATATTTCATTGTATATAGGGCCTAAATAAAAGGATTTTTCATAATTATTGTGGTATTTATTTAAATATTTCTACCTATGGTGTGTTATTTATGCTATGTACATTAACTCATCATTACCATATTTTTTCTTATCATTTTGCATACTCTTTATTCCATATAAAAATAATTTCATGCAAGCTTCTCTTATTTTTGGTGTAACTCCATCCCAACAAAAATCCAAAATAACTAGTTCTATTTATGTGTATATTTTTTTCACTATTGTGATTTTTTCCTTCCTACATATATTCTCTATTACTCTCATAAATTAGACCACCAAAAATATTCATCTTTTTATGGTAGACTTATAATGAGAGAGATTTATTTTGACCCCTTTATATTTTTCCACCTATATTATGTATATTTGACATGTACATATTTTTTAGACCCCTCAATATTTGATTTTCTTAGTTGTACTATTCACTTATATCATGATCTAAACAATATCTTCAATTATAGACCTACCAAATAAGGTCAAGGGTAGGTGGCATGCATACATGCAGTATGGAGGGCTCACTCTTGGAGGTATTCAAAAGAATCATCCAAAGAAGGACCCCACAAGGACCTTGTGCAGTGGAAAAAAACGGTCGGTTTTGCTGAATTTTTAAAGTTCACTTGCTCTCCGAATTTGAAAAGGTGATACAATCAAAATTTGTAGCTCGTGGGCTGAACTTTTGCCTCAAATGTTTTCATATTTTTTTGAGCCACGCTCTCTCTTCCACTTTATCATTTTCCTCTTTCACACACACTTCTCCACTCATCATCCCCACCTCTCTCACCACTCCTCTCTGCACCCTACTCACCTTCTCCTCAAACTTGAAGAATAAGAGAAACCATGGTGAACTCATACCTCCCACACACAATTCCATTCCAAAATTGACCACCTAGTCTCATTTTTCCTCCTCCAATTTACCCATATCTATCAAAAAAACCACAAAATTCAGCCTCTTCTCTTAAAAGACAGCATCATGGTGGTTGATTACTCAGCTTCAATTACCTTGTCTCTCAAGGAAGGTCAAGAGTGGAGAAAAAATGTACCGTCAAAGCTAGTGGACCGTCAACAAGCGTCAAAATTGGCCCTACTCAAGACACTTGGAGCATCAATCTTGGAAGAAATCCACCTTTTCTTACCTGTTAAGAGTTTTTCTTCCTTATTTGTATCCTACATGGATACTCCCATTGTAAATATCCAATTCCATTTGTAAATTAATACTAAATCTACTAACACTAACCCACTATGAAAAGTCCTATCACCTCCATTTCTCTCCTCTCTCTTTCTCCACCAACTTCTTGATAATTCCAAGCAAAAGAAATTAGATAAATTGCTGAAAATCTAACCCAACCATGGTTAGAGGAGTAACCCTAGCCTTCAAATTGCTATAAGAGGAGGGTGTAGCTAGCACAAAAGGGAGAGCCATAAGCACAAAAGGGGGAGCCATAAGCAAGAGCACTATGCTATAGCTTGAGAAGCCAAGCTCAACCTCTCTAGAAGGAGCTCTTGAGTGGAAGCTCATTGTCTTATGCATGTGCATGTGTTGTAATAGGAGATTAGCAAGGGAACTCTATGCCATTGTAAGAGAGAGAGTGATCACTCAATTGAGAGTAGGAAATCTATCATTTCTCCTACTAGTGTAAGCTCAACATTTGTTGAATCAAGGAGGGTGGATTTGGACTAAGCTTGGATACTTTGTCTCTCTTCCCACGTGAAGTAATGGACAACAATGATGTGTAAGTGTCTTGGTGTTTTTTTTTTGTTAAGTTCTTGATAGCTTGTCTCTAGTGTTGTCATCAATTTAGCCATAAATCCCACATACTGTAAGAGGGCGACAGGGTGGAGAGGACTCCCCTGGCCTTAAGACAGTGAGTGGGGTGGCTTTTCTTGTGATGTGTTGTGGGGTAATTTACTCAAGCTATGATGAACAAATACTAATATCACTTTGATTGGTCATGAAAGATTTGTAAGAAGGTATTAGTGCAACAAACACCCCCTCCCCCTTCTCTCTCTTTCTTACATATATAATTGTGTTTGCTTGATCATTGCCGATACGTTTCAAAGCAGCCTGAGCACTATCTCTCTCTCTCTCTCTCTCTCTCTCTCTCTCTCTCTCTCTCTCTCTCTCTTTACGCATCCTAGTTCGCATCCAAACTAGGTGGTGCCCCAAATTTGTGTAGGGTTAGGTTGCGGGTTTGTGTGTGTGTTTGTTGTTTTCTCCAACCACAACCCAATTGAGCAGCACGGGAGCCTTGAAGGGTGTCTAGAGGTTGCTCTTCTTGTTGCCCGCCCCGGACCGCCTCAGTAGTAGAGATGCCTTGCCCATTACAACGAGCCCACTTAAACAACAAGGTGAAAAAGTCAAATTCGCCTTCTAGAACAAAATAAAAACAACAATATAAAGAGACCCCATCACAAACTAAAAAGTCCATTCAATAGACATTGGCAATAATAAAATATTTTCTTTGAAGGTCCTTAAATAAAAATATTCTTTCACAATTGAGATATTGGTAAATCTCACATCATGGGATATTGAGATATTGAGAAATCTCACATCATAGAATCAAACTTCTATAAATGCCCTCCCTAATGTCTAGTATTTAATGATTTTTTTCAATGGCTTCATAAGAAATTGTAGGTTTAATAAGCATAAAAAATAATATTTTTTTATTATGAAATATCATTCTAAGAGGTCTTCATACGAAAAGATTCTTTCACAAATCAAAATATCGCACATCATGGGATCAAACTTCTATGGATGTACTTATAATGCTTTGTTCTTTAAGGTTTTTTTAAGCATTCTAAAAAAACAAAGAGAAAAATAAAGCTCTAGAGAGCTTTAAATGAAGGATCAAATTACAATGATGGAAAAATCCATTTACAAATTAAAAGGAAGATATAATCTTTACAAAACTTTTCTTTTCAACCGACAAGGACACGTATCTACCATCAGCAACCTCTACATCAACAGCTAAAAAAATGCACCATTTCTCCAGTCCCTATGGCCTTCTTCAAGCCAAAAAAGACGGCTTCTTATTTTAATGAGCCGGTCCTTGTAGTCAAAGCCAACTAGAGAGAGAAACAAGAGAGGGATTATTTTGCTACTAGTTTGATGAGAGAGAAAGAGAGAAGAAGAATTTTAGAGTTGTAGAAATAATCCTCAAAGATCTCAAAGGCTGTCCTATAAGACGACCTTAAAATTTTTTTAGTAAAAAGGAGAGAGCAAGGATTGAGAGTGAGTGAAGAGCGGGAATAGATGATCGAATCCGAGAGCTTGGCCATCTTTGCACTTGCACTAGTGAGCAAAGGTATTTTCTATGAGAGAGAATATCAATTTTGAAAGAAAAAAAGACCATGAGCTGAGATTTGTGGAGCATCAAAGTTAATGTAAATTGGTCTCTCTTTGTCCCACCATGATCGCCATCGAGGCCGAAGTACCATTGGTCAAGTTCAACCACAAGGCAACTTGTATATCTATAATAAAAAAAAAAAACATTGCACACTTTTATAAAGCACGAGCAGGTCACCAAAACGTCTTTTTTTGGGCTCATTAAGTGGCATCTGCGGAGATGCTTTGTTGGTTTAATATTAAAAGAGAGGGGTTGGGCAGGCTGAGGGCACGTGGTGGAGAGAGAAGAAGAGACATGGTAGATTTTTAATGTGGGTCAATAGGGAAGCGAGGTACGCATGCCGAGCTACAGGGGATAGTTCTCGTGTTGAGGGGAGGAGAGGCGGAGACTCTCTCTCTCTCTCTCCCTCTCTCTCTATGTCTTGCGCTCAAGTGGCAACAACACATGGTGTACAGTTTTGCAGGTGTAGCGCATAGTGGAAGCACATTGTAGCAACAGCTAGTGAAGAAGGGAACTCGCGGGCAGGTGTGGTTATCAAGGAGGTATCGCGCTCATATGCAGAGGACTGCAAGTTGTGGAAGTTTTTGGGGACGGGGTCGACTTCAGGTCATGAGGCAAAGACGGGGGCAGAAGGCTCGGGGAAGAGGTGGGAAAGGCAGTAGCAGAAGAAGTGTTTTGAGCTTGTTGGGGTCTCCCTGAGCAAGGCACGGCCCGCTTGCATCGCACTGCTCGTTTTTGGGTGGGCAAGACACGGAGTGCGACGGCATCATACCAGGGCCAAGATTTGCATGCAAAGGCAATAAGTAAGGGGTTGGATAGCCACCTTCTTGTTGGGAGGAATCACAATCCTCGAGCGAGTACTTTCGAGCGAACAAGAAACCGAGCGAGCATAAACAATGAAAAAGATTAGATCAAGATCTCAATAGTTACTCTACAGAGTATAGTGTAGCAAAGTAACCATGTTGAATCTCAAATAGTCTGAAATAAAAGACCCATACTCTTCCTTTAATGTGTTCACACACATTAAAATAGTCTCAAACAAAATAGACATACTCTTCCTTTAATGTGTTCACACACACTGAGGCGGTCCGGGGCGGGCAACAAGAAGAGCAACCTCTAGACACCCTTCAAGGCTCCCGTGCTGCTCAATGGGGCTGGGGTACAACACAACACAAACCAAAACAACAAACCCACATCCAAATCCCAACTACACAAGGGGCACCACCTAGTTTAAGAGCGAACTAGGACGCAAAAGAGGAGAATCGTTAGGGCAACCCACAAACAAGCAAGGAATTTACACTAACCCTAACACCAATGGAACACTCTCACACACTAAAACACGAGAGAGAGAGAGAGAGAGAGAGAGAGAGATAGTGCTCGGGCTGCTTTGAAACGTATCGGCAATGATCAAGCAAACACAACTATATATTTAAGAAAGAGAGAGAAAGGGGGAGGGGGTGCTTGTTGCATTAATACCTTCTTACAAATCTGTCATGACAAATCAAAGTTAAATTAGTATTTGTTCAACATAGCTTGCGTAAATTTCACCACAACACATCACAAGAAAAGCCACCCCAATCACTGTCTTAAAGCCAGGGGAGTCCTCTCCACCCTGTCGCCCTCTTACAGTATGTGGGATTTATGGCTAGATTGATGACAACACCAGAGACAAGCTATCAAGAACTTAACAAAAAACACCAAGACACTTACGCATCATTGTTGTCCATTACTTCATGTTGGAAGGGAGCCAAATTTCCAAGCTTAGTCCAAATCCACCCTCCTTGATTCAGCAAATGTTGGGCTTACACTAGTAGGAGAAATGATAGATTTCCTACTCTCAATTGAATGATCACTCTCTCTCTTACAATGGCATAGAGTTCCCTTGCTAATCCCCTATTACAACACATGCACATGCATAAGACAATGAGCTTCCACTCACTCAAGAGCTCCTTCTAGAGAGGTTGAGCTTGGCTTCTCAAGCTATACCATAGTGCTCTTGCTTATGGATCCCCCTTTTGTGCTAGCTACACCCTCCTTTTATAGCAATTTTGAAGGCTAGGGTTACTCCTCTAACCATGGTTGGGTTAGATTTTCAGAAATTTATCTAATTTCTTTTGCTTGGAATTATCAAGAAGTTGGTGGGGAAAGAGAGAGGAGAGAAATGGAGGTGGTAGGACTTTTCATAGTGGGTTAGTGTTAGTAGAGTTAGTATTAATTTACAAATGGAATTGGATATCTACAATGGGAGTATCCATGTAGGATACAAATAAGCAAGAAAAAATCTTAAAAGGTAAGAAAAGGTGGATTTCTTACAAGGTTGATGCTCCAAGTGTCTTGAGTAGGGCCAATTTTTGACGCTTGTTGACGGTCCGCTAGCTTTGACGGTACATTTTTTCTCCACTCTTGACCTTCCTTGAGAGACAAGGTAATTGAAGCTGAGTAATCAACCACCATGATGCTGTCTTTTAAGAGAAGAGGATGAATTTTGTGGTTTTTTTGATAGATATGGGTAAATTGGAGGAGGAAAAATGAGAATAGGTGGTCAATTTTGGAATGAAATTGTGTGTGGGAGGTATGAGTTCACCATGGTTTCTCTTATTCTTCAAGGTTGAGGAGAAGGTGAGTAGGGTGCAGAGAGGAGTGGTGAGAGAGGTGTGGATGATGAGTGGAGAAGTGTGTGTGAAAGAGGAAAATGATAATGTGGAAGAGAGAGTGTGGCTGCATAGCATGGGAAAACTGGGGTCCACTAATAAAATCATAGCTCACAGCTCGTAGCTCAAAAAACTATGAAAAAATTTGAGGCAAAAGTTCAGCCCACGAGCTACAACTTTTGTTTGTATCACCTTTTCAAATTGGGAGAGAAAGTGAACTTTAAAAATTCAGCAAAACCGACCGTTTTTTTCCACTGCACAAGGTCCTTGTGGGGTCCTTCTTTGGATGATTCTTTTGAATACCTCCAAGAGTGAGCCCTCCATAGTGCATGTATGCATGCCACCTACCCTTGACCTTATTTGGTAGGTCTATAATTGAAGATATTGTTGAGATTATGATATAAGTGAATAGTACAACTAAGAAAATCAAATATTGAGGGGTCTAAAAAATATGTACATGTCAAATATAAATAATATAAGTGGAAAAAATATAAAGGGGTCAAAAGAAATCTCTCTCATTATGAGGCTACCATAACAAGATAAATATTTTTGGTGTTCTAATTTTTTAGAAAAAAAAACAAAATAGATGTAGGAAGAGAAAAATCACAATAGTGAAAAAATATACACATAAATAAAACTAGTTTTTTTGGATTTTTGTTGGGGTGGAGTTACACCAAATATAAGAGAAGCTTACATGAAAATATTTCTACATGGAATAAAGAGTATGAAAAATGGTAAGAAAAATTGTGGTAATGGTGAGGCAATGTACAGAGCATAAATAACACACACCTAGGTAGAAATATTTAAATAAATACCAAAATAATTATGAGAAAAACTTTTATTTAGGCCCTATATACAAAGAAATATTTACATACGCATGGGCCATAATATACTTATATATATATATATACATATATATATATATATTTTTGGCTCAACTAGCCCAATGACTAGCTAATTGAGGGTTTTTTTAAGAAGATATGGGAAAAATCCCGTGACTCACGCACGTCTATGTACAGTGAAATGGTAGGGATAGCCACAGTGTTTGGGTGATTTTGGTAGGGTGAGGTAACTCACTGTGGCAATTACAAAGAGCCGAAAAACGGCTATCATTAGCCCTCCCCCTGGATGATGGTATATTCATGTACCATCATAGAGCATCTTTTCCAAAGAGAGTGCTTCAGAGTCCTTGACGATATTTTTATTGTTTGCCCCCTCAGAATTTTGGCTAGAGTTACACTCATGCTTCATGTAACAATACTTACATGAGACAGTGGCCTTTTTACAGATCTTTGGTAGATCCTTTGGTAGAAGGCGACTCAAATAGGGCTTCAAGCGATACCCGTTTACTTTCCTGGAGTGCTCTTTACCATTCAAGTCCATAAGCTGATAGTAACTTGAATTGAAAGCCTTCTTGACTATGTATGGCCCTTGCCATCTTGTTTCAAATTTGGCATCAAACCGATTATCGAGTTGATTGTCATACCTTAGCACAAGATTTCCTTTATTGATTCCTTTGTCCTTCAGTTTCTTGTCAAGCTTCTCCTTTGTCTGTGTGGCTTTCCTCTTATAGCACTCGTATGCTGCTTCTCTCTTCCACTCAAGCTCAGCTAAGGTAAGAACTCGATCCATCCATGCTTCTTGATCATCTTGTGCTGATTTTCCATGAAGTCACATTGTTGGAATGTTTAGCTCAATTGGCTGTAAAGCCTCTTGACCATAGACCAAGTGAAATGGTGTGAACTCCGTGGCTTCCCTATATGTGGTTCGATACGCCCACAAGGCACTATCCAAGAAGTCATCCCACAACTTTGTCTTGTTTTTCACCATCTTTCTAATGATGCCTGCAATGACACCATTAGCTTTTTCTACCAAACCATTTGATTGGGGATAGTAGGGTGTACTGTGACGATGTAGAATGTGAAGTTCTTCACAGACATCTGTGAGCAATCCCTTTCTAAACCCTGGACCATTATCAGAAACAATCTCCAAAGGTGTGCCAAATCTACAACAAATGTGAGTGTAGACGAATTTGCTCACTGTCCTCTCATTTACCTTTGCCACACTTTGTGCTTCCACCCACCTAGTCATATAGTCTACAGCCACTAGAATGTAGAGTTTACCATTTTTTGTCCTAGGCAGAGGACCCATAGCATCAATGCCCCACTTTTCAAAGGGTCCATTTGCAAGCATGATTTGCCTTGGACCATAAACCAATCTTCTATTCCCATTTACCTGACAATTGTGACAACTTTTACACCAATGTTGGACATCCACATGCAGACTTGGCCAAACATACCCCGCAAGCAAAATCTTCTTCACAGTTAATTCTTGGGCAAAATGACCACCACATGCTTCTTCATGCAAACCTTTTAGAATGGCTGGAATTTCCTCTATAGTTGGTACTCTTCTGCGTACTTGATCCCTCCCTCTTTGATAGAGGGAGCCTTCTAGGAAGAGATATGCGCTTGCCTTCTTCATGAGTCTCCTCTTCTGAGCCTTCGTGAAGTCTTGTGGAAACTCGCCCTCCAAAATGTAGCTAATAATGGGAGTAAATGACTCCAATACCTGGTATTTCGGTTGCTTGACAATTGCTGCCACCATGATGACCTGCACTTCTTTCTCAACACATGTAACTACTTGCTGTGCAAGTAAATCGACATCTTCATTCTGTTTCCTAGAAATATGATATAGTTGCACTTCTTCAAATTGATTAAACAATCTACGAATGGCATGAACTTTTGTCCGTAAGCTTTCATTCTTGCATGCCCAAATGCCTAAAATATGTTTAACAATGAGAAGTGCATCTCCCTTTACCATGAGGCGTTGTATCCCTTGGCCAATGCACATCTTCAAACCATGAATTAGTGTGTTGTATTATGCTTCATTGTTGCTAGCTGAACTTGGTAGATTGAACTTCTCTTTCATGACCACCTCTCCACTTGGGTTGAGCAACACTAGCCCTCCCCCTGCTTTTCCTGTGGCTCGACGAAAAGCTCCATCAAAGAACAAGGTAAAAGCATTAGGAATACTTTTTGGTGGTGGTAATGGTAGGGTCTTTACTTCAGGCACCTTAATCTCCTTTTCATGCACCCTATAAGTGAGAATCCCTGCCAATTGTGCACGCACACTATCTTCTACCTTGAAAGAGTATTGAAACTCTTGCAACTCCATAATCCACTTTGAGATCCTAGTACTAAGATTCATTTGAGATGACACCCAAGGGAACAAATTCTCTACGGTGAGAATTACAAAAGGTTTTGGGAGCAAGTAGGATCTAAACTTCCTTATCGCAAACATGAGAGAAAGCATCATGAGTTCTGCTTCTGTGTAGTCTCTCTCCAAAGCATTCATGACCCTACTAGCAAAGTAGATGGGTCGCATCCTTGTACTGTGGGGATCTTGTTGTAGCAACACATTACCAATTGTTTCCCTTCCAACACTAGAGCTAACAAAGAATGTGTACTCCCAACAAGGAGGCATGAGTGTTGGTAGCTCTGACAAAATGACTTTAATGTTACAAAAATACTCTTCAAGCTCATCAGACCATGCAAATTCTACTTGTTGTGTCAACTTTTGCAAAGGATGAAGCAACTCCAAAGCTAAGTGAATAAAGCGTGACATATACTTCACTTCTTGAATGAATGATATGACCTCTTTGAGATTCTTGGGTGAGGGGAGCTCAATAAGAGCCTTTGCCTTTGAAGGATCCACCTCAATGCCTTTATAGGGAACCTTGTGACCAAGCAAGATCACTTCATCCTCAGCTACGTGACACTTGTCGGGGTTGAGTTGACCTCCCATGTCATAGAGCTTCTTTAAACCTTCTTCTACCCTTTGTAGATGCAATGATTTTGAGCTATAAATGCAAAAATCATCAATAAAAACCCTAATGGACTTTCCAAAGAATGCTTGAAACACCATGTTCATGAAGCATTGGAAAGTTGCAGGAGAATTTGTCAGGCCAAATGGCATGACTCTAAAAGCATAACAACCCCAAGGAGTGATAAAGGTTGTTTTCAATTGATCCTCCAATGCAATACCTATTTGAAAGTAACCCGAGTAGCCATCACACACAGTGTACTTCTCATGACCAGCTACTTCATTTAGTATCTCATCCTGAAATGGGAGGGGAAAGTGATCTCTTTTTGTTGCCTCATTAAGTGGATGATAATCCACACACACCCTCCACTTGCTGTTTTTCTTAGGAGTGACAACAACGGGAGAGACCCACTCTGAATTCTCCACTGGATAAATGAAACCTACTGCTAGATGCTTTCTTACCTCCTTGAGTAGAGCCTGCTCCTTAATGACTCCTAGCCTTCGTAGCTTTTGAGCCTTAGGTGTGGCCTCTGGCACATCGGTGTAGTCTTTAGCAAAAAGCCTCGGAAATTTCCTTAGCACACATTTGAAATCCTCTCTTTCATCCTTTGTAAGTGTTGTAGACAACATACCTTCTAACATTCCTTCATCTTCCACCTTTTGGTTCTCTTGGGAACCTACCTCTTCCAAACCTCGAGAAGAGGTCTCCTGGTTGTTTGGCTTAAACCTTACCCCCATGACTTCAATGGAGGACTCCTCTTCAGTAATGCTGCCGCTACTTTCTTCTTCTGAAGTGTTTTTAGTACAATCTTCTTCCGTCTCACTTCGAGATGATTCTTCATGGAGCTCCTCTTGGCATTACACCTTCATGTCAAAGACAACCTTCTTGTGATTGTCATTCCTGCAAATTAGCTTTCCACTCTCCCAATCCTGCAAAGCTCGCATTTTCATTAGCCATGGTCTTCCTAGGATAAATGGGTAACCATTTCCCTTGGTAGACATGACATAGAAATCCACTGCCTTCTTAATGCCAAAGGCCTCCACAAATACATTTTTACAAATGCCTACGCACCTAGCCTTGCTATTGTTTGCCATTTTCACTTTGATTTCAGGTGTCTCATGGATGTGCATGCCTAGTCTTTGCATGAGCCCTTCTATCATGATGCAAATTTGTGCACCCCCATCCACTAGACCTTTCCTAACCAATCTTCCTTTTATGTAACAATCTAGCACAGGTGTAATATCCTCGTTCATTTCAGCATGTGCAATTTTTACAACAGGAAAACTCTCTTTTACCTTTCTCCTAGTGCTAACTGCCTTTGTTAAATCCCTCCTAACTTGTGGGCATAATGCAAGAAACTGAGGCCATGAGATATCAAGACCCTTACCTCGTATGTCTTCCAACAGGTTGTATGGAGCCATACCATGTCCAAGAGGGAAGTCCTTGAGATTGATACGACGTCGAGTCCTCTTATCTTCCTTGGTCTCCTTTGCCTTCTTGCCTTGTCCATGGTCACTCTGTGATGGGACACCCTCTTTCTCTTTACCTTTTCCTCGGCCACACTTAATGCCATTTGCTTCCATGTCAACCTCATTTGAGTTTGTCACCTCTACCACATGCACATTTGGATCTGGCAAAGGTGGAACTCCTTCTACCCCTTGTGGAGGTGGTCTTGGTCCATTTGGTCTTTGTAGAAGCCTTGGTTGTTGACCAGTTCCTTCACCCGCATTCATCACTGGGTAATTCAAGTTAGGTCTCCCTGGCTCCCCACAGGGCCAAGGACAATTATACATCCCATGTCCAGACTCTCCGCAATTCCAACATTGCAAGACTCTCCTAGGTCGTGGATCTCGCTCTTCAGACTTCTTTGCTTGTCCCTTTGGACCTACAGCTTGTGCAAGGTGAATTGACAGGCTGCTTAAAGATTCGTTTAACTTCTCAATTACTTCCGTCGTTACCTCAGGAAGCTCCCTCGATGTTGATTCTTGTGACTTACCTTTGGGTCTAAGACCTTCTATTGGAACCTCTCCCCTTAAGCACTTGAGTTTTCTATATTTCTCAGCAGCCCTAGTTTCAGCTGCATCAAAGGTAGGAGGTGCACCTGCCTCAACTTTTACCTTAAGGTCAGGAAAGAGTCCGGCTATGAACCTCTCCTTCTTTAGAAATTCTGCACCATCACCAGGGTTAGCAACATTTCGTATCCATAGAGCCCAAAGATGTAGAACCTCTTGCTTGTACAAGTAGTAGTCATCTAAGTCTTTTTGCTTATGAGAAACAATGTCTTGCCATAATTTTTGAGTGTTTTGGGGATCAAAGAAGTATTTCTTGAAACGATTCAAAACTTCTGTGTAATTCCCCTTAACTTCCTTAAGCAAAGATTCAAACCAAGTGCTAGCATCTTTCCTAAGGACCACCTCAAACATTTCTACACGTTCTTGATCAGTTATTATCCTCTTGATACGGCAAGACATCTTGAAATTCGCTAAAAATAATTCTGCATCCTCTCCAGGCTCTCCAAAGAAAAGAGGATACCCAGACATTTGGCGTTGGCTTTCCATTGAATTGATTTCAAAGTGACACCCGTTTTTGTTTTTCTTTCTTAAAAAGATTTACACAATAATGTTTTCTAGCTTGCAATCTATTCTACAACAAAAAAAAGATATTCACATCAAACGACCTATGATAATCAATAAGAGGTAGGATGACAGGGTTTGGTGATGCAAGAATTTCTCCTACTCTTTGGGCACCAAACATGAACACCATACGTTGTTGAAAATGGATTTTCCTACTAATTGCAATGTTTATTCTAATGTGTGGAGTGAAATGGAAGGGGAAAACCTCTATTCCTGGGGAATTATCCATGGTCTATGCATGACCTAATGCTTAAAACAAAACAAAAATATAGACGTCCAAACTAAGGTCGTACCTAATGAGAGGCAAAATAAAAGGATTTACTGAAGCGTTTATCTCGGCCAACCTAAGAGAACCTAAAATTCTACGAATGACACGTTGAAATTGCAACTTAGTACTAACAATTATGTGTACCTTTTGCCTTGCAATGGGAATGAAGGGATCATACAAATTTTCGTGATTCATGCAAACTACTTGACTATGCTAAAGGTTGATTCTACACAAAAATACACAAGCCGTCCTCCGTGGGGGCACCAAAATTGAGGCGGTCCGGGGCGGGCAGCAAGAAAGGTGGCCTCTAAACACCCCTCAAGGCTCCCGTGCTGCTCAATGGGGCTGGGGTACAACACAACACAAACCCACAGTCAAATCCCAACTACACAAGGGGCACCACCTAGTTTAAGAGCGAACTAGGACGCAAAAGAGGAGAATCGTTAGGGCAACCCACAAACAAGCAAGGAATTTACACTAACCCTAACACCAATGGAACACTTTCACACACTAAAACACGAGAGAGAGAGAGAGAGAGAGAGAGAGAGAGAGAGAGAGATAGTGCTCGGGCTGCTTTGAAACGTATCGGCAATGATCAAGCAAACACAACTATATATTTAAGAAAGAGAGAGAAAGGGGGAGGGGGTGCTTGTTGCATTAATACCTTCTTACAAATCTGTCATGACAAATCAAAGTGAAATTAGTATTTGTTCAACATAGCTTGCGTAAATTTCACCACAACACATCACAAGATAAGCCACCCCAATCACTGTCTTAAAGCCAGGGGAGTCCTCTCCACCCTGTCGCCCTCTTACAGTATGTGGGATTTATGGCTAGATTGATGACAACACCAGAGACAAGCTATCAAGAACTTAACAAAAAACACCAAGACACTTACGCATCATTGTTGGCCATTACTTCACGTTGGAAGGGAGACAAAATATCCAAGCTTAGTCCAAATCCACCCTCCTTGATTCAGCAAATGTTGGGCTTACACTAGTAGGAGAAATGATAGATTTCCTACTCTCAATTGAATGATCACTCTCTCTCTCTTACAATGGCATAGAGTTCCCTTGCTAATCCCCTATTACAACACATGCACATGCATAAGACAATGAGCTTCCACTCAAGAGCTCCTTCTAGAGAGGTTGAGCTTGGCTTCTCAAGCTATATCATAGTGCTCTTGCTTATGGCTCCCCCTTTTGTGCTAGCTACACCCTCCTTTTATAGAAATTTTGAAGGCTAGGGTTACTCCTCTAACCATGGTTGGTTTAGATTTTCAGCAATTTATCTAATTTCTTTTGCTTGGAATTATCAAGAAGTTGGTGGGGAAAGAGAGAGGAGAGAAATGGAGGTGGTAGGACTTTTCATAGTGGGCTAGTGTTAGTAGAGTTAGTATTAATTTACAAATGGAATTGGATATCTACAATGGGAGTATCCATGTAGGATACAAATAAGGAAGAAAAACTCTTAAAAGGTAAGAAAAGGTGTATGTCTTACAAGGTTGATGCTCCAAGTGTCTTGAGTAGGGCCAATTTTTGACGCTTGTTGACGGTCCACTAGCTTTGACGGTACATTTTTTCTCCACTCTTGACCTTCCTTGAGAGACAAGGTAATTGAAGCTAAGTAATCAACCACCATGATGCTGTATTTTAAGAGAAGAGGATGAATTTTGTGGTTTTTTTGATAGATATGGGTAAATTGGAGGAGGAAAAATGAGAATAGGTGGTCAATTTTGGAATGAAATTGTGTGTGGGAGGTATGAGTTCACCATGGTTTCTCTTATTCTTCAAGGTTGAGGAGAAGGTGAGTAGGGTGCAGAGAGGAGTGGTGAGAGAGGTGGGGATGATAAGTGGAGAAGTGTGTGTGAAAGAGGAAAATGATAAAGTGGAAGAGAGAGTGTGGCTGCATAGCATGGGAAAACTGGGGTCCACTAATAAAATCATAGCTCACAGCTCGTAGCTCAAAAAAATATGAAAAAATTTGAGGCAAAAGTTCAGCCCACGAGCTACAACTTTTGTTTGTATCACCTTTTCAAATTCGGAGAGCAAGTGAACTTTTAAAATTCAGCAAAACCGACCGTTGTTTTCCACTGCACAAGGTCCTTGTGGGGTCCTTCTTTGGATGATTCTTTTGAATACCTCCAAGAGTGAGCCCTCCATAGTGCATGTATGCATGCCACCTACCCTTGACCTTATTTGGTAGGTCTATAATTGAAGATATTATTGAGATTATGATATAAGTGAATAGTACAACTAAGAAAATCAAATATTGAGGGGTCTAAAAAATATGTACATGTCAAATATAAATAATATAAGTGGAAAAAATATAAAGGGGTCAAAATAAATCTCTCTCATTATGAGGCTACCATAACAAGATAAATATTTTTGGTGTTCTAATTTTTTAGAAAAAAAAACAAAATAGATGTAGGAAGAGAAAAATCACAATAGTGAAAAAATATACACATAAATAAAACTAGTTTTTTTGGATTTTTGTTGGGGTGGAGTTACACCAAATATAAGAGAAGCTTACATGAAAATATTTCTACATGGAATAAAGAGTATGAAAAATGGTAAGAAAAATTGTGGTAATGGTGAGGCAATGTACAGAGCATAAATAACACACACCTAGGTAGAAATATTTAAATAAATACCAAAATAATTATGAGAAAAACTTTTATTTAGGCCCTATATACAAGGAAATATTTACATACGCATGGGCCATAATATAGTTTTTTTTTTTAAATTATTTTTTTGGCTCGACTAGCCCAATGACTAGCTAATTGAGGGTTTTTTTAAGAAGATATGGGAAAAGTCCCGTGACTCACGCACGCCTATGTACAGTGAAATGGTAGGGATAGCCACAGTGTTTGGGTGATTTTGTTAGGGTGAGGTAACTCACTGTGGCAATTACAAAGAGCCGAAAAACGGCTATCAACACATTGATACACAGTCATATCCTTGCTTCTGAACCATCTTGCTGAGCATATTCCAAAACTCTATTTGTGCAAAATTATTCTCCATGGTAAATTCACATGTTGCAATTGTCATAAGTTCATGCACAAATAGATCAAAAGATGGTAACTCAGATGCCACATGTCCATCATAATGCATAGGTAGCTCTTGAACTTGAATGATATCCTTTGCTTGCTTGAGTGCCATGTGTAGGCTACTTTGTGAAGAAGGCATTGCATGTAGTATACCGACTACTCTGGAGGGACCATCTGACTATTACTAGTGTGTCCTTCATTCCAATGTCTTGTGTGCTTTCAATAGCAATGAGAACCTTCCAGAATTGACATTGACCATGATTGAGAAGGAAGATTTGTTCACCACTAGCAAGTTCAGTAGCCTTTATCTTCACCTACTCTCCCATTAGAGTTAATGGATGCAAATTGAATGCATTAGTTATTTCATAATGTTGTATCACAAAAGAGAATGAAAGTGCATAGATTTTATTGTCAAACATAAGAAAAATCTTGCTTCCACATTGTCGTCCATAAATGGTTATGTGCCTAGCCATGGTTGGCTGCAGGATGAGG
The DNA here is from genome assembly GCF_014529385.1 of Adiantum capillus-veneris. NCBI lineage: Eukaryota > Viridiplantae > Streptophyta > Polypodiopsida > Polypodiales > Pteridaceae > Adiantum > Adiantum capillus-veneris. The sequence goes on from NC_140946.1 coordinate 78,994,680, forward strand.
AATTTCAAACTCCAAGCAAACCTTTTCGAGCAATATAAAAAGAGCAAAACCCCACGAGATACATAGAACTTAAATCATAATAGAAACATTTAGCATCAAATTACATATTACAATCTCTCTATCATTGTCTCTAAATGTCTAGAGCGTGTACCTTGGTGGGAGGAGCTTTATAGAGTGTTGGAAGAGAATCATGAAGGCGCATGTGGCTTCTATTTTGCTCTAAAGATCACCTTGCATAAGATCTTGCAAGAGGGGTACGTATGACCTAGTTTGCAGAAGGATGTTCACCATTGGTGTAGGTCTTGCAATAGGTGTCAAGCATTTGGGAAGAGATTGTTGAAGCCAGAGCTACGAAAAACCATTATGACGTTTGATGTGTTTGAAAAGTGGGGGATTGATGCAATAGGCTTGTTACTTATCACAAGCAGGGGCAAAATCTATATTTTGACTACAATGGACTATCTCTCTAGACGGGCAGAGGCTATAGCAGTAAAAAAAATCACTGCAAAGGATGTGGAAAAATTTATGTACGATGAAATATGTTGCAATTTTGGGGTGCCACTAGAGCTACTTTCGGATAAGGGGCCAGGAATTAGAGCTAAACTGCTAGAGTTTTTATGCGCAAAGATGAAGATTAGGCATCATCATACCACTCCTTATTATCCGTAGTGTAATGGATTAAATGAAAGATTCAATGATGAGTTGGTACAAATTCTTTCAAAAGTGACAGAGTACCAAGGAAAGAATTGGGATTTGGAATTGCCTAGTGCATTATGGGTTTACCATACTTGGGTGAAGATAGGTATAGGGTTTACTCCATTTCATTTGGTATATGTAAAGGAAGAACTATTGCCTATGGAAGTAGAGTAGAGTGGGGTCAAGATGCTAGAGAAGTTGCTTGGGCCGCCTATTGATGCATTCAAAGAGAGGCTCTTACAGTTACAACAGGTTCAGCTAGATAGGATGAGCGCATTGGAACATTATGGGCAGATGCAAGATAAGGCTTTAGAAAAGATAAATAAAAAGGTCAAGAGGAAGGGTATCAAGAAACATGACTTGGTTTTGCGCTACAAGAGTAAGCTGAACAAGACATTCCAAAAGAAGTTTCAAATTAAGTGGGAAGGCCCTTTCAAGGTAGTGGAGTGTTTTTCGAATGGTACATATCAGTTGGCTAACCTGGATGGGATTCTACATAAGTGAAGGGTAAATGAATTGCATCTTAAATTGTATCATGCTAGATTAATGATGGTGGAGCACGACAAGCTGTCTGCAGAACAAGTAATGTTTGTGAGGGATGAGGAGACCTATGATGCGACGAGTCTCATATCTCTTTTTGTTGTTGCTGCTGATCATGAATGATCTAGCAGGCTAGGGGATGGGCAAATTATGTTTGGAGTTTTTTGGAGCAAGGGATTGCACATATATATATATATATATACAAATGCATGGTGCATCAAATAAAGGATTACCCATTTTCCAGAGCCAGGTGGTTACGTGGGGTCCACATGTGTAGAGGTAGGGCAGCATGTACATAGTGCATCGATTTTCACTATCACCAGTACAAGTGTGTTTTTTCTATAATAATGAGGAGTTGGTAGCGCATAAAACTTCTCGAGGAATCTATTTGTAGGTCGACGACATGAGGTAAGCAGGTGCGTCAGATGGAATCTAGTGGCGTTAGGAGGTCGAATGGGGTCAATAGCTGCACGTGGATAAGTATGGATACAATGTGGGTGTTTTCTTGTGATAATTGTGCAAGAAAGGCCATCATGAGGACTATATTTGGGGGCCACTTCACGTGGTTGTGGGATGAATTATTGGAAAAGGTTGAGTGCAGGTGTGCGGATGGATGGAGCAGGGTGACAACTATGCACTGCGAGGCCACTTTTGGCTTATTAGGGGTCCGTTTGAGATCAACTAAAAGGCCAAAGGTGCCCAAGTAATAAGCAAAGTGGGGGAACTGAAAAACCTGACAGAAGACCAGAAAAATGTGGAGTGGTTTGGCCATAAACTGCTCATCCGAGGTCGGATTTGAGCAATTTGACATTGTAGACTAGGGTTTTGGGCCATTCTGGATGTGATGGTGCTGTCCATTTTTCCAAATTCCTCACTATTTTTCTGTTTTTTTTTACTGTGTAAGTTTCTCCTATGAGGAGCGAAGCTTCTACTACAATTTGTGATTGTATCTAGCATATTTTACCCATATTATGTGATCTATTTGCCCCATTGGTGTTGGCCCAAGCTCAATTGTATCTAAACACCATAAATTATCCGCTTTTGAGTTGAGTTTTTTGGGTGCATGTGTGTGTGTCTCTCTTTGTGTGGAGTGGGCAAATGGAGAGTCTCTCTTGTGTCACTCCATTGATGTGTTCCCTGTCTTGGCCAGGTGGGTTGTGTAAGCGGAGTGGTGCCCCATAGAGTGTGTGTGTGTGTATCATCCTAAGAGTGTGTGTCGGGTCATTATAGAGGCGTTGTGTGTGTTTTCACCCCGTTCACAACGCGTATAAAGTCTAGCAGCCCAGAATATACTCAAACTGTACAAAGCTATATGCCCAAAGTTTCCTTAAGCCTTGGGGAAGTCCATAACTCATATTCTATTACATTTGGATCAAAATTGAGCTTAAAAAGACCAAGAAATAGTACAAACACTCTACATACCCCTTTTTTGGTCACAACTTGAACAAACTTCATTCCAAACTCAAGTTAGAAAATATATGTGAAGCCTGAGTGCTGGAGTACTTCTAGATCAAGTTTCATGCCAATTGGCCATAGAAGACTTTATATGTGTATATAGTCTTTTTGATGCTATTGACCATTATTTGAACCTAAAACCATACAGGGAGTGTTAGCACACAACTATAAGAACAAACCTGCAAACATATAGTCAAGCTAGTCAAAAAGACTTCATACGCATATAAAGTCCTCTTGACCCTGTTGACTTTCAAATTTGAATTTGGGCATATCATTGCATTCTAAGGGACCTTAGAAGCCAATAGCCAAGATTACACTCAAGTTGGAAAGAATTTGAGTCCGTAAGTGCCAAAAACAAAAATCAATTTGCATCTCCTTGTAACTCACACTAAAGTGGTCCAATTGTCATTTTGAAAGTTTCTGTGAGTTATATACATGGTAGAGAATATATGGTGAAGAAATATTGCCATTTTTTTTATTAATAGTCTTTATATGCTTATAAAGTATGACGGCCAGATTTTAGAGCAGACTGAGTAGCTTGAGTCTGCCAGGTAATCCACTTAGCTCTGACAACACATTTTGCTAGTCCATTGAGTGATAATAACATATACGGGGATCAACCCTTCCAAAGGAAATTTGGGACGAGAAATACTTGCATGTTATTCCTAATCAATACTGAATGTTATTAAAAGAGAACCACCATTGACCAAGATTTGCAGAGTCTAAAGTTTTGTACAGATAGCCAACAACAGAGTCTAGCAAGTCCATACTAATCAGAAGGGAAATCAATCAACCAATTGGAGAGATGAAATAGCCAGATTAAGACACGCCAACAGAGCTAGCTCTAAAGGTAAAAGGTTTGGATTTGTAGTGGTGTGTTAAGGGATTCATGTATTTGAGATTACGGAGAAACCTTCAAAGAGGCCAAGAACCACCAAGAGATTAGGTCACCATAGTGTCTACAGAGGAGAGTGTGACCCAAGCTAGAATAGATCCACTAGCACCAATCATAGAAGATGGTAGTGGAATCGACACCTCCTCTAAACAATACTTTTATCTTATGGCGGACGGGAACACCATGGTTAACCAACCAATCCAAGAAGAAGGAGATAGTACCTCTAGAAACCCTCCTCGGACAGTAAGGTTTACAACCCTTTACTTAGAAGGACCAAATACTCATGGGGCTTTGGTCTATGCTGATGAAACGGGAAGAACAAGCATATGTATAGAGGAAAAACCAGCAAAAGGAGTGGATGCCCTTCTACCATATGATGATGGGGATAGATTCCATGATGAGGAGGGACCACATTACCTTATAGTTAAAGATCCAGAGAACTACAACAAGTAGGGAATAATGTGGTGAAGGGGAAGATGTTTCTAAAATCATCGAAATACCTCCTGTAATAGACCTTCCTAATGCCACCTTGGTGTTTGACAAGAAGGTGACTAAAGCGACTAGCCAAGGAGCAGTAGGAATCTATGAATACTTAAATGGGAGAGTCAAGATATATTTTTGATGTCTAGCACTATTTGAGCTAGGCATAGAAAAGATTCTATACTTATTCTCATATGAATCGGCTGAGGGGAGTCTCATACTATATGTGGACAAATATGGACGGGAGTATAGGCCAATGAAAAAAGCAGAGGTAGCAAGATTGATAGCCACTAGGGTAATTACAACAAAACCCGTTGCCACTCAAGGATTAAAACCTACCCCCAATAAATGTACTAATCCCTTTGAGGAAATGGAGGATGAGGCCATAATCCCAACCAAGCAAGCTGGAACGGTAGAAATATTAGTTTTTTCTTCATGTCTCAACGCAAATCCAAAAATTTTGCAATCATGGTTGCGACTCATAGTGACAAGGGAACAAGAGTTTTATAGAGGAAAAGTACTATTACAAATAGTTCATATGTGACTCCCATAGTCTCACCCATGCCCACTTACTGTTATTCTTATCCCAAGGAAAGCAAGGGACCAACCATGGTCCCAACGAGAATAGGATTCCCCTACATGGAGAGAATCAAGAGAGATAAAGGGGGTTTGTAATGGAGCCACCTGTTGAAAGTTCATACAAAAGATTTGGGACGGGAGGCGCAGTTGAAGGAAGATTGAGATCTGGACCTGACCTTATGATGGGAGAAGGTTGAGGAGATTCCACAGTTTGACTAGTAGAACAAATATGTGCTAGACCGTCTCAAGCCTAGAAATGGGTACACAAGAGGTGTTCAAGAGAAGGGGATCCTAGAGATCATGTGGCAACATTTTTTAGAGTGATCTAAGCAAGCAGAAGAGGTTCGAGACTTTGATACACAATTTGCAGGATTTGGACTCACTTTAGAGGAAGACACCGTCACATGGTTTGACTCTGTTGAAAGGCGATATTTTGGGACCATCCAAGAAGTTTTTGATGAGATTGTGGAGGAATTCTCTCAAAGGGGGATAACCCAAAATACTCTCTCAAATCCACATGTTTAAATAGAAAGAGGGAGAATCTGTTAGGAAGGTAGCCCTACGGATGAAACGATACGTAACGTTCTACCCAATGAAAGAACTACCTACTCAATTCAGACTGATGTTGATATTTATCCAATGATTGAGAAATGGAGATCTTCAAAAATATTTTCATATGAAGAAAAGACCCACTCTAAATGAGTTAACCAAAGAGGCTTTATTCCTTGTAGATAACTCTGAGATCAACAGAGTTGGAAATCTAAGAGACAAAGATGATGATTCATCAGCTCAACAAAGTGGGTCGAAGTTTGGGAAGACAATACAACAAAATGATCCAAGAGTAATCAAGAACGACTGATAGAGTAAGTGCTAAAGAGAATTAGCCCATTTGCAAAGCCACAGACTAAACCATTAAAGTGGTGCACCATCAAACAAAAATGGACAAGTCATGTTAGTGAGGAATGCTACTACAATAAAGGGTATGTAAGAGAACGATAGTATGTTTCCCAATCGCAAGTAGCACCACCTGGAGTGCCACCTGTACCTAGATATATTGTAGGAAATTTGCTAGGACCGGTTGGGGTTGAAAGACCACAGCCAGTTTTAGGGAAACAACCACCACTCCCAGGAACAAGACCGATAGGTGTGAGATACATGCCCGCTGTGGATGAACTAGAGGAACAATCCTTAATACCTCTCCCTGTCTATTATGAGGAACCAAGTGGAACAATGGTGTGCCCAAAATACTACCCACTAGAAGAGCAGAGAACGTCGGAACCATGGAGTAAGATCGGCAATGTTGGACCACCAAACACGGCACACGCTGTAGGAGAAAGTAGATATAGTTTAGAAGAAAGAACATTGTTTTTCATAGCCAATGGAGGTTTCAATGGACCATGACAAGCTTACCAACAAAGAGGTGCCTAAGGAGCTCCACTAAAACCATTGGGACCTTGCTATAAATGTGAGGGCGACCATCTTATGAAAGATTGTCCTCATTCAAAAATTGTACGAGTCAATGCAAATTGTCTACATTGCGGCATCACTCATTTGATTCCCGATTTCCCAAAAAATCCAAACAAAGTAGTGAAAGAAACCATAAAAATTTTGGAGACAATCTTTTCAAGCAATGGTTCCGAGAATGAAACAATAATACCTATATAGGTCATCACACAAGCTCATGCTCAAAAAGAAAAAGGGGGACTTGGAAATGAAGAACCAAGATGTAAAACAACTAGCATGGAATGGAAAAGTCAACAAAACATGTGGAAAGCTAGAAAAGCACGGGTAGAAGTGAGGAAAGAAAGAGAACAAAATGTCACAACAGAGGAATTATAGCGAACAAAAGACAGGCTAGCAAAACTTGAAAGACGAGCACTTCAAAATCCAAAAACACCAACAGATATCGAGCTTTAGAAGAAAATGTCCTAGAGCTCTAATTTTTCCTTCAGTTCTAGGACTTCGTCTTTTGCCACTTCTAATTCATCCAAGACCTGATCTTTTTGCGCTTGGAGATTCTTGATTACTCCCGAGGCTTCAGTCATCTCTAGCATGAGAGTGTCTCTTTTGCTCTGAGATTCCCTTAGTGTTGCAGTAAGAGTGTCGAGCTCCCTCTCTTCTTCTTTGGCGTTCAAGTGGGTATCTTGTACCAGATTTGAGAGGTTATCATGTTCCATTTGCATGTTGTCACCCCTGGTATGCAACATGTTGTTCTCTTCAGCAATGGTAAGAGATCGCATCCGGATTTAGTCCAGTATTTGATAGGCAGCTCTTATGTCATCTTCAATTGAGACTACCAGGTTTTTACTTATGGATCTATTAATTGGACCAGCCAATGGAACTTGATAACACATGTTGATCAATACTCCTGTAGGTGCTGCTCGGCATGGGTTAGCCAAAGGTCTCCATTGAGGCACTAGGGGGTATTGAACCATCCCTGGTACTCCGGGCTATGGTGAGTATGTTTCTTGAGCTCTTTGTTGAGACTTGTGGTCTACATTTCTCTTTTTTGCTTCATCATCTCTTTCCTTGTTTCGGGGAGCTCTTGTCTTTCTCCTTCTTTCTTTGCAGCCCATAGAGGGTCAGGAGTACCATAAACCACTGTGGAAGCCTCTACACTTGTATATCCCGCTTGGATGAGATCTTCAAAAGTATTTCTTTCATCTTTTTCTCCGTCTGTAGATGTGGCCTCTTCTATTGCTTTTGGTGAATACTGGGGTTCGGGTGTATATGGTTTTGGACTTGGAGGAGATGTGGGAGAACTTGGTGGTGAAGGTGGTGTTTCCTCTTTGGTTTGCTCTTCCTCTTGATCCTTTTTCTCCGGTGTTTCTGATGTTTCCTTTAACTTCTTTTTGATGTCTTGCACTTCTTCCATCGTGAAAGGCTCTAAGTTTTTTTGATCAAGTAGCCTTTCCGTCTCTTTATATGCCTTGATGTAATGGTCAAACGGGTCCTCTAGCGGTTTAAAGGAGCTTCCTCCAACTTTGGCTGGGTTTGGCACCCAGTATTCTTCAAAATCTCCTTTTAATGCTCTTTCTTCTCTGAAATGTTCTATCAATCTTTCGATCCGAGTAGCTTTTTGACTGTGTGTATCATTGGGTCTGGACTCCCTGCCGATGATGCTTTCCCTTTCTTCCTTGGTGGTTCCACAGGCTCGTCTTCGGGCACGATTTCCAATTTTCTTCTCAGCGTGGTGGTGATGGGTGGAGTTGTTGCTTTTACTGGCCCATTTTTTATATCAGGTTTCATTTTGCACCACTCATTCTGTGTTGGTGGATATGGCCAATGCCCTCTTGCGCCGATTGCCTCATATGCAATCTTTGTCAAGGTTTCCCCTCCTCCAATGTACTTGGGCTTTTCCATGCCCATGCCAACTGAAGGAGTACGAGCAGAAGTGCGACGTGAGAGAGAGTGAGAGAAGAAGAGCACGACGATATGGTGAACTCGCTCTACTGTAATGTGTAGAGCATAGTGAGTTCTTATTAGGTTTTAACAAAAGAATATGTGTACATACCTGGTGGCCCGCCCACTTACCTGGGCGACCACATTGGGCTTTATACCCCAACAACCTCCCACTTAAAGTCCAATGTGGTACTTTAAGTGTGAGAGAAGCTACTATACAAGCTAATATACAAGAGATGTAGAGAAGTGATGTACTACCCTACACCTAATTGCTGCGAAAATGCACAAAGCTCTCTGAGGGAAGTCCTTTTGTAAGTAGATCAACAGGATTTTCTTTGGTGTGAACTTTGACAAGCTGAAGTTGCTTATCCTCGAGCATTTCCCTGATGAAATGATACTTCACATCCACATGCTTTGTCTTTGAGTGATAAACTGGATTGCGAGCCAATTGTATAGCACTTTGACTATCACAATATAACACAGGCATCTCTTCTTTGATTCCCAAATCTGTTACTAGTCGATTAAGCCAAATTGATTCTTTGCATGCCCCTGATGATGCAACATATTCAGCCTCTGTAGTAGACTGAGTAACACAATCTTGTAATCCAGAACGCCATGATACTGCTCCACGAGCCAATGTAAAGACATACCCTGACATAGACCTTCGGTTGTCTAAGTCACCTGCATAATCTGATTCTGTAAAACTCTTTACACTTATCTCATGACTCCCATAGCATATGCGCATTCTCTTTGTAGCTTTCAGGTATCTCAATATTCCTTTCACTGCCTCCCAATGTTTCTTTCCTGGGTTTGACATGTATCGAATTACTACTCCCACTGCAAATGCAATGTATGGGCGAGTAGCAATCATTGCATACATCAAACTACCCACTGCATACACATATGGAATCTTATCCATTTCAGCATGTTCTTCCTCAGACACAGGACAATCTTGTTTGCTAAGTTCACAAATGGCGGCAATGGAACACTCAATGCCTTCCCTTATCCATATTGAAACGTTGCAAAACCTTGTCAATATACTCTGTTTGAGATAACCAAATCAACTTCTTTGATCTGTCTCTCTCAATGCGCATACCAAGTATATGACTTGCCTCACCCATGTCTTTCATGTCAAACGATTTTGCCATCTTTGACTTCAAAGCTGAAATTTCTTCCAAGTGCTTTCCAGCCACATACAAAATAAGGATCAACCAACTGCCATACTTAGCCTTCTTTGTATATAGACAGTGATCAAACTCACTACATTTGTAGCCTTGAGAAAGCATAAACTTGTGGAACTTATGGTACCATGCCCTCGGTGATTGTTTTAAGCCATAAAGACTCTTTAACAACTGGCATACCAAATCTTCCTTGCCTTTCTCAACAAACCCTTCTAGCTACTGCATGTAAATCTCCACATCTAAATCACCATGCAAGAACGCTGTCTTGACATCCATTTGGTGCAACACCAAATCTAATATGGCAACCAATGCAAGAAAGCATCTCAATGTAGTCATCTTGACCACCGGAGAGAAGAATTCATCAAAGTCAATGCCTTGTTCTTGCTTAAAGCCCTTGGCAACAACCCTTGCTTTGTACTTTGGCTGACTATCATGAGTGGTGATCTTATACTTGTAAACCCATTTAAAAGGTAGAGCCTTTTTGCTCTGTGGTAATTTAACTAGCTTCCATGTTTGGTTTTTATGTAGAGCTTTCATCTGTGACTGCATGGCCAATCGCCAATTCCCGGAGTCCTTCATTTGCACTGCTTCCTTGTAACATGAAGGCTCATTGCAATCAGTCAACATGACATAGTTCATAGATGGAACAAACCGATCAGGAGGTCATGAGAACCGTCCCGATTTATGCAAAATAGGTTTCTGAGGCTCAGCCACAACCTGTGGTTCCACTCTATCTTGTCCTTGCTCCTCTTGAGCCCTGACATTTTGTCTTGCACGTGCAGGTCCATCTTCTTGGAAGACAACTCTTCTAATCTCCTCAACCCTCTCTAGTTTAGATTGATATTTGGCTTCATTAAAGTGAACATCAATGCTGCGGATAACGTTTTTTCATTCGGGATCCCAAAGTCTGTACCCCATCTCACCAGAATTACCATAGCCTAGAAAGATGCACTTTCTACTCTTTGGCTCAAGTTTGTTCCTAAATTCCTTTGGAACATGAGTATATGCCTCACAGCCAAAGACTCTGAGATGCTTCTATGAGGGCATTTTGCCTGACCATACCATCTCTGCCACTGAATCCTTCTGCAAAACCTTGCTAAATGACCTTCTCTTGTATGGTCCTATTCATCCTCTTAGCAACACCATTTTGAGGAGGATTGTAAGGAGTAGTAAGCTCACATTTTATACCTTTTGACTCACAGTAGTCCTGAAAGGCCTTTGAAACATACTCTCCACCATTGTCAGTGCGTAAGTATTTAAGCTTCTTGCCACTTTGATTCTCCACAAGTGTCACAAATGTTTTGAAAACACTAAACGCTTCATCCTTGTGCTTGAGAAAGTAAACCCATACTTTCCTCGAGTAATCATCTATAAATGTCATAAAGTAAGAAGCTCCCCCTAGAGATAGGTTAGGCATAGGTCCACACAAATCACTATGAACAAGTGCCAACTGTGTATCTCTTCTATTTCTTCTATGCTTATGTGGCTGTTGTGTTTGCTTACCATACAGACAATGTTCACAGAATTCAAAATCATTAAATGAAAAGCCAAGCAAATAACCAGAACGAGACAAGATTTCCATTCCCCTCTTGGATATATGTCTTAACCGGCTATGCCACAAAGAAACGTTCGGCTGCTCAGTTACATTGATTACATTTTTAGAGACATTTGATACATAAATCATGTAAAGTCCTCCAGAATTTACTCCATGTGCTACTATCATAGAACCCTTGAATATCTTCCACATGTTCTATCCAAAAGTGGTGACGTAGCCAGCATCATCAAGTAAACCTGTGCTGATCAAGCTCTTTGTAATTGCGGGAACATGTCTCACATTTTTCAACGTGAAAGAAGAGCCATTCTGAAACATCAATTGAACATCTCCAGCACCTAAGATCTCACATATCTGCCCATTTCCTAGCCGAACACGATCTTTAGTGGTCACATAAGAGGTAAACCACTCCTTGTTTGGAGACACATGAAGTGATGCCCCTGAGTCTATAATCCAGTCACTCAGTGCATTTCCATCAGATGATGTAAGAAGAGCTGAGTCCATTGTATTCTTCAAGAAGTAGATGTCTCCTGACACTAGACTGTCATCCTCTACAACAGTGTTGATAGCGGGAAAAAGAGCAGTGCAATCGGGTGGCCTCTGTACTCGTGCACACTCCACAAACCACGCCTCATGCAAACAAGAAAAGAACAAAACAAAGGGGGCACCACCCTAAATTAAGAGGTTTAAGTACCTCACACATAGTGCACATAGGCAAGTGAGACTTCTGGCATTATGATGGCATCAAAACATATGGCAAAACACATAGAAACGAAGCTTAGGGACCTTATGTAGCATATATATACACAAGACATCAGCTTAACAATACAACGGCATCTGATCATACATAACAAGGATATAGAGAAGCAAGCCAAGGATGGCATAATCCCTTGTCAAAAACAATCAACCCAGCAAGTAGGTATGATCCTACTAGCAACACATCAATACCTTAGAGAATGATGGCGAGGATGGTGGCCATGGAGCATGAGAGAAGGCTCCTTATTTAGGTTTTAGGGCTAGTAATGTAGCATACTAGAGGGAGAGAGAGAGAGGGAGAGAGAGTAGAGCTCCATCCATAGCTCCTCGTTGTGAGCAATGTCGTCATAGCTTCGTTGCTTGGTGAAGTGGGTGAAGTGTTCGTTTTGAGTGAGAGAAGGCCTCCTTATATAGGTTTCTGAGAGGGTTTAGGATTAGGGATAAACATGCTTAAATCCGTTGATTGGGGTTACTTTTTGCTTAGGGTGGTCAACAGACTGAGGTCACCTGATATGTCACCATCAAGATATTCTCTAGAGTGATGTGAGAGGGGAGGGTAAATGCTGATTTTTTTGATTGTGACACATGGGGATAAGGCCTTGACCAGCATTTAAGAGCAGGTAAGGTGGCTGTTGAAACTGGAGGTTCTGCATATGTCAGGGGAGGACCTGCGGGGGGGAGGTGGCAGCTGGGTCCTCCTGAATATCAAATTCTCAAAAAATCCTCAACCATGGCTTCTTTTGACATGTGTTCTTTGAAAAAATCAGCATGTCTCTTTTCAACTCAAAAGTCTTTATACCTGTTGACTCACCTTTACCATAAGATTATACCTTTTTCTCCTCCTGTAACTGCATTGTTGATGCCCAATCACTGCTTCTAGTAACAGTGAACTGTTACCTACCAAATACTTATGGTGCCGTAAAAAATATTTACCATGGGTAAAAAAAGTTATTGTAGGTAAAAAGTGATTTGTATTTACCATGTAGGTGAAAAATATTTACTGTAGGTAAAAAATATTTACTGTGGTAAAAAATTTAGAGTATCCTCATCTCCCCAACAACTGATTGTGCCTTTATTGCATCTTCAGAAGGGGTCCTAAAAACCATGCATCAAGTGTTTGTCACATTTATTTCTTGAATCTTCACTGAGGACTTGTTCTTCTCACCATGGTCTTCAGCTTTCTCTTTGCCTTTTTCTTCTTTCCAGTCTCTGTAGTCTCTTTTCATGTGACCCTTCTTGCCACACTGGTAGCATTCTATGTCACTCTTGCCTTTAGCACTGCGGGATTTGCTACGAGACTGATTCCTCTTTCCACCTTTGTACTTTTCTTTGGTCCTTCCCCTGACAACTAAGGTTGTTCCTTTGCCTTTGTCCATTGTCTTTCTATTGGTTTCTTTAATAATCAGACTGCCTTCTACACCTGCTATGGTCAAACCATCTGGAGGTGTAGAATTACTCAAAGCTGTGCAAAAAGTGTCCCAACTTTCCGGTAATGTGATCAACAGGAACATAGCTCTAACAGGTTTATCAAACTTGACACCATGAGCAGACAACTGACTGTAGATGGTGTTGAATTCATTCAGATGATTGGACATAGGTGTCCCTTCTTTCATCTTCAAGTCAACAAGCTTCTTAAGCCAGCATATGTGTGAAGCTACACTCTGCTTCTCATTAATATCACTCACCTTTGTCCATGCTTCATTAGCCGACATCTCGTCAATTCATCCATTTCGCTCCATTCATCTTCGTCCATATCTTCTGGTTTTATCCCCTTGAGCTTTATAGGTTTTATCTGCTTCTTTTGTACCAACACGTGCCAAATCTTCTTCTTCCACAATGGGAAATTGGTTCCATCCAGCTTCTTGATATTGTAAAGAGTAGTGTCCTGTGATCCAGCCATAACTACGCTTCACAATAGTTTACTTTCCTGGGAAAAATTCGGCAAAGTTTCCCCTATAAAATGACCTTTGAACCAATATCAACCTGTCAAATGAACCAAGAAAGCCTCAGATTCTGCAAAAATTTTGGCAGAGTCTCCTTTGTAAAATGGCTCTGGTGTACTCAAAAAACAAACCAAAAACAGCTCAAAAAACCACTGTCTCTCTAACACTGTAAGCTGTGGGTAAACCTGTCCTGCACCTGTACTGTCTCTCACTATCTTGTCACTGTCCTGTTAGCATAGACTGTGACAATGCCTCAACGCCAGTAAAGAAAACATGTAATCCCAACTGTCTAACTACAGTCAATACATCCTAGCTGCCTATCTAAGGGTGCTCAAGGGATCGATCCAAGATCTGTGTCACCGAAAGGATCTCAACATTCGAGAATCCCTCAGCTCAATAAAACCTCACTCGACCCTCAACAAAGGCTGCAGTAAATCTGACAGTACATAGACTTCCCACAAAGTCATACATCCACAAATTTCCCACTGTATGCTGTAACCGCTGCGGCGGTTGTTTACTGCGTGACTCACAGCCAACAAACCCTCAACAGACATACATCATCTCTGACAATACATCCCATGTGGAAGTACCTGCAATGTTAGGATGAAATCTGGAATATCAAGCAGCAAACACAAGCTACCTGATGAACTAGTGGATGTCGCCTACAGTCTGTGTGTAGGTGCGCCCGTGTCGTATGTGACACGCCTCCAAGAACTGTGAGCCATCCTTTGTTGTGTAGACAGCCACAAATCAGCACTTTGGAAGTGTAGATATCCTCAGCACTTGCAGTCGTAGGCCGAAACCCCAAATTTGTAGAGTCGGACCTGCACCCGTCGAGACCACGTAGTCGACAATGGCCTGGGTAGAACTTTGTCGAAGCCAAACGGTGGCCAAGAATGAGAACACAGGATTTGGGGCTGTGTCTTCGTCTGTCAAATCTCACTCCAATCTGAGCAAGTGACTCTAGCTTCTTGCAACGCTACCCCGAGCCTCGATCTGAGCTCTGATACCAGTTGAAGGAGTACAAGCGGAATTGCAATGCGAGAGAGAGTGTGAGAAGAAGAGCACGACGATATGGTGAACTCGCTCTACTATAATGTGTAGAGCATAGTGAGTTCTTATTAGGTTTTAACAAAAGAATATGTGTACATACCTGGCAGCCCGCCCACTTACCTGGGAGACCACATTGGGCTTTATACACCAACACCAACCACTTGCTCATGCAAGTATTGGATGTAGTTCACTTCTTTAGGTATGTTGCTTTTCAAAGACCAGGTTGTATTTGTTGCCATGGCATGGGGAGGAGTTGTGTATTTCTATGGCCTCTTGTTGCACACGTGGAAGTATTGGTTGTAAGTTTGCATATCTTTGCAATCCTTGGGTCCACCAGGTCTTTGAATTTTTTATTAAACTTCTTTTGTGTTTAGAACTTTACCTCATCTCTTCTTTCTTGAATTGAACTTCCCCTATTGTGGAGCCCAAGTGCATCTGCTATGGTTTGAGGTGTGATCAGAGTTGCTATCTTTTGGCCATCCAAAGCTGTTATGACCGCCTTGCCGTCTTTTTGAATAGAGATGACTAGATCATATACTCTTTGAACATCCACACGTGCTATTGGTGCCATGTAGTAGAAGATATGGAGGTCCACTCTTTCTAGTTGGTGGAAAATTTCTTCTCTATTTGCCATTTCTAACGTCTCCCATGGATTCATTGGGATATCCACTGTGTTGCCTTGTGGGTATCTAAAAGTGCCTTGATATACTACAGTCCCTTCATTTTCTAATGTGACATTATCTACCCAGGCCTTCGATGGCTTGAGAGTATCCTTTGGCAGTGTGTAGGGTTCACTGGCCACAATAATGTCTTTTAGAGACATCCTCTTCTTCTTTGCTGGTGATTTACTAGACTCCATAGATCCTGCAAACACTTCAAAGAATAAAGTTAGCTAATCTTGAATTTTCTCAGTTTCAATCTATTCAAATGACTCTTAAATTGAAAAACAGGCTAACTAGGGCCTAAGGGTGTAGTGCATATGATGATGATTGCTTTTGGGTGCTGAATGATGCTATGAGACATTATACACATATAATGTCTAAGTGCTCAAAATAGAATGATATTTCACATAAGCACAGCACTCATCATGTACTTCATGAATATATGTCTGGATTTCAATTTGGATGCTGTTTGGACAAGCTGTGACCACTAGTACTCCTTGCAGGCTTGAACTGGATTTTGGCTTAGTTCTGAGTATATGAGGCTTAAATAGGATGAAGTTGGGTAGATGCACTCATAATCCTGTTGTGGAGGCTTAGATTGGTGAATTTTAATCTCCATGTTCATCTTCAAAGCAGTGAGACTTTATACGTTGTCGGAGTGCATGGTTCTCCAGGGTTGACCGCGAAAGCACCTGGCCTTTGGCTATAGACAGGAGCTTAGTAGGCATTCAAACTAGGATAAACGAGTGCAGATAGATGTACTGAATAGTTTAATACACGTAATACTGAAGATGCAAGAGAGTTTGAGAGAGTAGATCGCAAATAAGAACAATATTTATTGATACGATGAAAAAACAAAGCTTCCAAACTCAAGAGATCCTGACAGCAGACAGATACATTGTAAGATTTTTGATTGCTCCTTTGCAATCTTGTTGCATACGCCCGCTTGCTATGCCTTTTGAATTGCAAACCTTGCCTCATAATGTTTCCCAAAGCTATCCCACCATCTAGCCTCCTTGTGCTCTTGTTTCTCCAATTGCTCTCCCATAGCTCTAGCCAGTTCCCCAAAATCCCTCCCAAGAATGCTTGAAAATTGACTCCTCCCAAAAGAAAGAAAAACCCCAAAAGAACCAACCAAACCCCTATTTAGTGCAAAATACCCCCTTTTATAGAAGTCTAAGTCCCCCCAAAAAACGGAAAAAAATGAAGCTCTCTTGCTCGTGCACTTCTCTTTGAGCTCCTTTTCGAATTTTTCGTGCATTGCTTGCACTTGGCTCACTTTGCTTTTGGTAACTCCTTGCATGGTAAACACATTTTGGTGTTTTGTCCACCCAACTCGGCTGTCCAACATTCTCCTTGCACTTGCGCTTTTGCCGGCCTTGCCCCTTTGCTTTGCCCTTGCCTCTAGCTTTGCCTGGCCCACTTTACCCTCTCTCTCTCTCTCTCTCTCTCTCTCTCTCTCTCTTCACATCTTGCTCCACTGGCCTTTGTGGCGGGCGGGATAGGTCTCTTTGAAAAGTTCTTGAACTGCCTCTCTGTCTCACTGTGGGACTCCTTCCCTAGGCAATAGCCACATAGCTATTGTAGAGGGCATTTCACGTTCAAAAGATTATGGGCCCTTGGGGGTGTGGGATCCATCCCCTAAGGGCACGCCATGTCATCATTGCATATCACACCGCCTGCTAGCGCGCCACCGGCACAGGGCCACTGTCGTCAAGAGCACCACCAAAAGGCCGACAGGCGACACCCAACTGCCCCGAAACACGCCACCATGCACAACTCAAGCAGCCCCGAGCGGCAACGTCATAGCCAACCCAACATGGCACCCACGTTTTGGCTTTTATACTCTAGCCTTTGGCTTCAAATCATCGCATGTGGGTTTATGCGGGCCCCATGTGGCAGCTCCCAGGCCCAAGCCTCCTATGGCCCTTGAAAAACCAAAAAACCTCTTTTAAAAAACCCTTTTTTCCCGCTTGTCCTGCGTGCCAATTGGCACCTGGTGATCCATTTGTTGAGCGGTAAAACCCGACCACAACTTCATATGATTGGCTCCAAACTTCTCTAGCTTATCGCACTTTAAACTCCCCGAGACCCCAAACCGAGGCTGCAAAAACTAAGAAAACCATCTGTGACCATCTCCGCGCAAATGCACCCAATCTTCAGACTTCCATATCTTTCTGATCCCGGCTCCGTTTGACGCACTGTCAACTCCTTTTAGCTTCATACATTGCATATCACCTTCTCAAACTCTGTCGTGGTCCAAAAAACACCAATTGCACACCTCCCCCCTGGTCACCGACAAAACTTCAAATGGCCATAACCAGTAAATCATAGCTCCGATCTACAATCTAAAAAGACGGGTAGGCTCCTTAAATTGAGCAGGACGCACCTATATCCTGTCATTCACTTGGGACACTTGTCTCCAGCTGCCCTGTCTGGCAAGAATCTGCAACACATTGAACTTTCAACCTTCGATATCTTGGGCTCTGTAGCTCGGTTTGATGAACCATCTGGGCCATTTTACTCAGCACTTCAAGCTCTACCTTATAATGCATATATTCCAATCATCTCCTGATATCATGGTAGAAACTGGCCCAAATTAGCAGTTTGGCAAAACCTTGAAAATCCACGCAGATCATCATCTTTTACCCCGTGCTCACAAAGCAACACGACACCGACCCCCTCTAAACCTGCACATCCTTTGGTATGTGCCATATTTATTTAACTTGGAAACATAAACCTGTAAACACATAACTACTACCCCACTGGGTGCATGGTTTGAAAAATTTCCAACATGTGGCTTCTTTAGAATGTGTCTGCATCCAGGATCATAGGGAAAACATAAGAATTTTCCATTAGTAGAACATAAGTATGAATTGGCCCATAAACCATAATGAACACCACCTGGATCATATGGCAAAGAAGTCAACCGCTTCAGGTCACAGACATCTCCAGCTCCACCTGGATTAAATGGCATACCCATCAATTGGTTTCGACTATGCATATAAACTGCCCCGCCTGGATCAATCAAAAGGTAGCTGAAATTCCTCTATCTCATAGGGTAACACCAAATCCCATAAAGCATTAGGCATCATTGGATACATTCATATCCCTTCTGCAACTTTCTCTATCAATTGTTGATCATCAATTTCAGCTAGGAGCATTGGTAATGCAGCTTCATCCCCTTGAGAAGTAAAATTTTGGTCCTGCTCATCCGAGTCCGTGAGTGCCCCAAAAAAATTCTCTTCATGTGGTTCTCCAGAATCATTAAGAAAAGATTCCCTTTTTGGTACATACCCAGAATCCAGTGAACCTCATAGTAGTTGCATAAGGTCCTCATCGATTACATCTAGATAAACTTGATTATGCACAACATTAGGTTTCTTAGGACCCTTAACATCCATAACCGAGAATCCTTGCAAATCTTCATCCAATAAACACATAAGCTCTAGGTCCATCGCTTCAAAATAATTCTCTACCCTACACATCTCAGGTAGCAAACTAAGCATTTCACATATGGCATGCACAGTACTAGCCATACCTCTGCTATAGAATGATCTTGAATTGTCTCTTTCTTATCCAAATATCTTTGAACTTCTATAGCACAAAGCTCAGCATGCTCATGGAAAATAGCATCCACCACCCTATCCATATAATCAACACAATGAACCCAATTGTAGGTATCACCAAGAGATTGCACTTGATCATGCACCTCCTCTGAATAAGCACCATCAAATTGGGGATCAATCTGCCACATTGTGTCCCCTGCATCACCATAGCTTGCTAAAGAAGGTGTATGCACCCCCTCTAAATCATCACCTTGTGGATCTTCAAACACATTTGCTTGAACATTCAGGCCCTTAAAATCTAGTGTATCCAAATCTTGTAGATGCTCATGCACACCTACACCTTGTGGACCCTTGTGTGTGGAAAAACCCTATGACTTATCATGCCTTTATTTACCCTTTAAGTCTGCTTCAACCTTCATCATGAAATCTGCAATCCCCAACTTTGCATAGACTACCCGAACAACTTCTTCATCATCTTTAACCTATAAGAAACTTCCATCCTCAAGAAAATACTCATCAATGGCAGTGTGAAGCTTAGCCTGAATTTGATTGCAAACCTCCTTATAAATAGGCACATTTTCACAATTCGCATCATCTTCATACATGCTTGGATCCCATCTTTCACGGATAACAACAGCTTGAAACTTGCTCCAGCTATGCAGATGTTGTTGCTGTAGCTCCTGGACGTGCTCAATAAAATTTGGAATCACAAACCTGTCAAACTTTAGAATCCGTTTCTCGTTTGGCACCCCATGCATCTCTAGTTCCTCTTCATAGCACTACAAGTAACTTGCAGGATCATAGCCATCAAAAATTCCCCGTTGCTCAAAAACCAAGTATTTGGCATTTTCAAGTGTCAATTGCTCCACCATATCCCTCTTCCAACTTTCTGCCTCTTTAAATTCCTTTTTTCTATTGCTAACTTTGATACTTGAAAATTTTCAAGTTTGCTCTACTTTGGAAATCCACCTAGTTCACCTTTTGCAGACTACTGCAAATCCCAGTTTTCAATTTTCAAACCGGTACCAGAATTTTGGTGCATAAATTGCACTTGAACTGAATTTTGTTGTTGGAAAACAGCATCCGTTAGCCCTATCATTTGCTGCATCTCTTTCACTTATCTTGTCCCCATGTCTGGATCAGTCTACCCCCATCAATTTCATGTCTAGTTCACCAAATTGTCGGAGTGCGTGGTTCTCCAGGGTTGACCGGGAAAGCACCAGGCCTTTGGCTGTAGATAGGAGCTTAGCTGGCGTTCAAACTAGAATAACAGAGTGCAGATAGATGTACTTGATAGTTTAATACACTTTATATTGAAGAGTCAATAGAGTTTGAGAGAGTAGACTGCAAATAAGAATAATATTTATTGATACGATGAAGGAACAAAGTTCTCCAAACTTAAGAGATGTTGATAGTAGTAGATACATTGTAAGATTTCTGATTGCTCTTTTACAATCCTGTTTCATATGCTCGCTTGGTATGCCTTTCGAATTGCAAACCTTGCCTCAGAATTCTTCCACAAGCTGTCCCACCATCAAGCTTCCTTGTGCTCTCGTTTCTCCAATCGCTCTCCCAGAGCTCCAGCCAGTTCCCCAAAAGCCCTCCCAAGAATTCTTGAAAATTCACTCCTCCCAAAAGAAAGGAAAACCCCATAAGAACCAACCAAACCCCTGTTTAGTGCAAAATACCCCTTTTATAGAGGTCTAAGTCCCCCAAAAAAAGGAAGAAAATGGAGCTCTCTTGCTTGTGCACTTCTCTTTGAGCTCCTTTTGGAATTTCCCTTGCATTGCTTTCACTTGGCTCACTTTGCTTTTGGCAACTCCTTGCATGGTGCACACATTTTGGTCTTTTGTCCGCCAAACTCGGCCGCCCAACTTCCTCCTTGCACTTGCCCTTTGACCGGCCTTTCCCCTTTGCTTTGCCCTTGGCTCTAGCTTTGCCCAACCCACTTTACTCTCTCTCTCTCTCTCTCTCTCTCTCTCTCTCTCTCTCTCTCTCTCTCTCTCTCTCTCTCTCTCTCTCTCTCTCTCTCTCTCTCTCTCTCTCTCTCTCTCTCTTCACCTCTTACTCCAGTGGCCTTTGTGGCAGGCGGGATAGGCCTCTTTGGAAAGTTCTCGAACTGCCTCTCTTTCACTGTGGGACCCCTCCCCTAGGCAATAGCGACATTGCTATTGGGGAGGGCATTTTGCCTTCAAAAGATTATGGGCCCTTGGGGGCGCGGGATGGATCCCCTAAGGGAACGCCACATCATCACTGCATATCACACCGCCCGCTAGGGTGCCACCGACGCAGGGCCACTACCGTCCAGAGCACCACTAGAAGGTCACCAGGCAACACCTACCTGTGTCCAAACACGCCACCACCCACAACTCAAGTAGCACCGAGCAATGACGCCATAGCCAATCCACACAAGCAACATGCTTTCCACTGTGATACCCCACATGGTGCCCACATTTTGGCCTTTATACTCCGGCGTTTGGCTTCAAATCACCGCATGTGCGTTTATGCGGGTTACACATGGAAGCTCCCAGACCAAAGCCTTCTAAGGCCCTTGAAAAATCATAAAAACTCTTTAAAAAAAACTTTTTTTCCCGCTTGTCCTGCCTGCCAATTTGCACATGATGATCCATTTGTTGAGACATAAAACCCGGCCACAACTTCATATGATTATCTCCAAACTCCTCCAGCCATACCGCACTTTTAGACTCCCCGAGACGCCGAATCGAGGCTGCAAAAGCTGAGAAAACCATCTGTGACCAACTTCGGACAAACGCACCCAGTCTTCAAACTTCCATATCTTTCTATTATGGGCTACGTTTGACGTGCTGTCAACTCCTCTTAGCTCCATACATTACACTCGTACTATGTCGCACTTCAAAAAGCACGAGATGGCACACCTCCCCATGTGGTCAAGTGGGCACCAATCTGGCCACCGACAAAACTTTGAACAGCCATAACCTGCAAACCATAGCTTCCTAAAAAGATGAGTAGGCTGCTAAACTTGAGCATGATGCACTTATACCATATCACCTACTTGGGCCACCTATCCCCAGCTACCCTGTCCGGCAAGAATTTACAACACACTGAACCTTCAACCTTCTATATCTTGGGCTCCGTAGCTCGGTTTGATGAGTTGTCTAGACCAATTTACTCAGCACTTCAAGCTCTACGCTACTTATGATCTACAAAATCCATATAATTCATACATTACAATCATGTCCTAATATCATGGTAGAAATTGATCCAAAATAGTAGTTTGGCAAAACCTTGAAAATTTAGGTAGATTCTCGTCTTTCACCCCATGCTTGCAAAGTGACACGACGACGCGTATAAAGTCTATTGTGTTACAAAGGACTCAGACCTTCAGTATAGGTATTTATTAGCATGTGATACCCATGTATGGTATTGGAATTGGATTTTGGATTTTCATCCTAAGCCTGGAGCCAGATTTCACTTATGGAGCTCAGGATTCTGATATTGGGGTTAAGATGGATAAATGGCCACATGATTTGATGGGACTTGAGCTTTGGGTTAATGTAGTTGGGAAACATTATTTGGAGTTGAGAGTTTTGCCCTAGTGTGTCATTTTATCATTGGGAGACTTCATACGCGTATGAAGTCTTCATTGAGTTTTTTGGCTTAGGCTTCTTTTGTAGCTAGGACTCCCATTATCAACTCTGATTCTCATTTGGATGGGGTCTAAATACTCTATAGGAGGAACTTTCTTCTTTTGTATTTCAAGTGGTCATTATCTAGCCCAAACTTGTCCAAATTGAAGGTATGCATTGTATGCAACATGGTGCACAAACCAGTGCTGAGAATTTCTTGGTTTGGCTGCTACATAATAGTTTAGACTTTATACGCGTATAAAGACTCATAATCTAAAACAGTTAGAAAATCCACAGGCTGGTGTTGTATGGCTCGTGTAAAGTGTCCATGAATTTTGATATGAATTTCGGCTTGTGAATTGTGTTGAAGGGCTTCAAAGGATGTCATTACACATGTTTAGCTTTTCTGAATAAATGAAGATCATATCACCTCCAATTGTGATTGATGTGTGTTAGAGGGCTCATGATGATGTGTTCCAAGAGCTAAAGGCTTTAAATCTTAGCTAGCCTGCCATATCAAGACTGATAGACTTTATACGCTTATAAAGTCTTCTTTATAATTACTGACCCAGAATTGTTGCAGACATAGTTTATGATGTTTATAAGGCTTTGATATGTGCACACATGAAACTGGGTAAGTGTTCTTGAGCTTAAGGCCATAAATCAGGTTATGAAACTTTGTTTTTGAAAATGAAGTGAGTAATGACCAAAACGTTCCCAATTTGGTTCAAATTTGGTGTAGAGGCTTGGTGTGATATAATTTACAAGTCTAGATGATCAGTTTGTTAGCATCACTCTTTTATTACAGAGTTAGACTTTATACACGTATAAAGACTATTTTTATAAAATGCATTTTTAAGCATAGTCGTATATATTTGGGCTAGGTTTATGTTGCGCACATAATTTCACATGATTTGGAGCCATTTTGATAAGTCTTAAGCGAAATATTGGAATAAGGCTGAGACTTTGCTTTTTTTGGTTCTTGGGTGCCCATGATAGCTCCAATTTGAATGAAATTTTGTATATTCCATCTAGAGGGTACAGAATGATGCTCTGAATTCATGTGAGTGCTTCTTGCACAAAAAATGTATGTGAGACTTCATACACATATGAGGTCTTCAGATGAAAACTGATATTGATGCTTTGAGGTGTTTGGTAATTGTGCCTTAATCCCTGCTAGTTGTTTTTCACTTTAAAAAGTCAAGTGATCAATTTTGAAACTCCCTGATTGGTATTTCAGTTTTCGGAAGGTATTTCTCCATTTTGGCCATGTTAACTTAGAGATTCTTCTTGATCTTTAATTCCCCCGCATGTGGAGGTCTCGGGGCATCCTCCTGTCTTTGGACTCAGAGATGTCCTTTTTGAGGATGTATCACTCAAATCGCATCTTTTGTCGAGGAGACTGATGGCGACAGTTTCTGTTGACGTTTGACCTTACATGTTGGTTGTTGATGATATGTTGATGAAGCTTGTGAAATTTGGTGGAAAACGAACACCTATCTTGACTGTAAAGCCTTGCCCAATGTTTTGACCCACTTTTGATGGTCGATTCAGACGGAGACTTACTTGGCTTATAGACATGCTTGAGATGTATCTTCTCTTGAATTTTCATGTCGTTTTGGCAATTCTTTTTAGATCAGTCTTTGCCGTGTCTGAAAAGGTTAGGGTTTTTCCGGTTGACCTAAACCCACATTGGAGGTCGTAGAGGTGTAATTTTAGTTTAGGGTTACCCCCCCATCAAGTCTCGTAGCAACCAGCTGGGTGGTTGATGCGTTACGGGTTCTTTTCAGTTTCTTTCCTACAAAACCACATTGTTGATTTTTTAAGTTTTTTGCAACAAAGAGAGTGTAGAACAACAAAAACTAATGGTAACGAGTCCACCTCTCATATATGGAAGTGGTTGGTGTGTTGTGTGCATCGTACAGAGTTGCAGAAGATCCAATCGCTCTAGGTCTCTCAAGCTCTCTCTCACTTGTGAATAGTGAAAATGAGCTATTAAGTGGGCACAAAAGAAATTATATCGGGGTTTCTGGACCACTTTTTACTAAATTTGACATGTGCTCCTATCTTATTGTGAAATGTACTTTAGGCTCAAAAATTTCTTCATTTGGACTCTAGTTGCTCTGTTTTTGAAAGATTTGTCAATTGGCCAAAGATCTGTCAATTTGGCTTTCCGTAACGTTTTTCACATATTTTCACCCCATCTTCACCATAAGTTGTCCATTGCTTATTGACCACACCTATATTTTTCTTTTGTCGTGAAGCTCTCATTTCACCTGCTTTTTCTATTTTTCTTTGTTTTTGGTTTAAAAAATAATCAAAAATAAAAGAAAATATCTAACTCAACTCGAAATTATCCAAAAAATTGAGATAATCAGGTAATGGCATAACAACCCACTATATACATCTATCCGTAGTATTTTTGGCCGGATTACTCCGTTTTTGCACTTTTTTTCCATGAAAACTACTATATTAGGTATATACACACACCTAGAGGCTCATCTTGGTGTTTGTCGTCTGTCATCTTGTTATTACACAATATTTTAGGGCATATCTATTCAAGTTTTATCAAAATGATTGCAATCAAACATAAAAATGGGTAAAATCAAGGAAAACAGTGCCCTTTTTTACACTTGTAGCGTGTCGGTTCCTCCCCCATTCCTAGTGAAAGTCCTCCTGGACGACCATGTTGATGTTGAAGTGCCATAAAATCTAATATATAGCCAACCCAAATTATTTTCTCATATTAAACTGATCATTTAATGTGGGAGAATAAACGGGAACAAGGGCTAAGATAGAGACATGTGCTTATAGATCTATCTCAACACGGGGTCAATAGTAAAGGGACCCAAATGAGAGATGGTCTATCAGAGAGCAAGGTTAACCAATGGAGAATAATACCTTAGGGTTAGCTTCATTGAAGACCTCCAATAGTTAGTGTAAAAGTTTTGACCTTAGGTAAGCTAGGTTTGAGCATGAGGTGGGAACCCGGCCCAAGATTGAGGTTGGAACCCGGCCTAAGATTAAGGTTCTTGAGGTGCTTGATGATTGAGGTGATTGAGATGCTTGAGGTTCTTGATGATTGATATGCTTGAGGTGCTTGTGATGCTTGAGATGCTAGGATTTCACTTGAGGTGAGAACCTAGCCCAAGCTTGAAGTGCTTAAGAGCCAGGCTTGTTGTGGGACCTGGGCCTAAGCTTGAGGGGCTTGAGGTGCCAAAAGTCAAAATTCAATCCCTACAAGGAGGGGGCGAGCCCTACATGAGGAGGATGAGAGAGAACACACACACACACACACACACACACAAGGCATGCCTTGTACAAAGAAAGCAAAGGGGACACTTGTCAAATTCCTCCTCATGTTGCCCTCATGGTGTGCCTAAAGCCTATTGGTTGGCCACCCAAGGGGTCCAATGATACTTTAGGAGATTTAATTAATTGAATTTGAATTTATCAAGTCCTCTCTCTCAAAGGGAAAAGGGGGACACTTGTTCCAAGGCTACCCTTGTTGTTGTGATTGGCTAGTCCTGGAGGGGTCCAATGAGCTTCAAGCATGAGCTACAAGGGGGGGTCGACCAAAGAAAGCTAGGGGGTATAATCACCCACACACGCTCGCAAACACTCTCATTGTGTGCTATGCAAGGTGAAAGAGCTCCATCTCCTTCTCCAAGCTCCTTGAGAAGTTGAGAGCCTACACCAACACTCTTGGCTATGGAGTGCAAATCCAACCAAGAGCCATGCTTCAATGCTTAAGCTTGCCATCTTCTCCATCTTCATTACTATGCTGGCAATAAGAGTTTTGATAAGTGAGGAACTAATTCTTTCTCCTGTGAAATGTTTCTTCTTCCTCTTCCGTACCCTCATTCCCTGCTAGCTCTCTCCACCTTCGAAGGTGTTTGAGGTCTTGGAACTGAGGCTTGGGATAGTTAAATCTTTTGTCAAAGTTTATGCTATGCTTGTGATGCATGAAGATTTCCATCTTCATTGCATCACCTAGGTCATAAGGAGCACAAAGATTGTATTGTAACAAGTATCTCTTTATGGGAGAAATCATAATACAAATGCCTATTGGAGGGGGGACCGGATCCACATAAATCCGGTCCTCAACTATTGTCATGTTCTCTAAATTCTCTCTCTTGCAAAAGTATTGTTCATGCCAAGTTAACTTAATGCTATGTCTATGTTGTTATGTTTAATTATGTTCACCCACTATACTCACAAAGTAATTTCTCAAAAGTAATCTCATTAATTTCCGCTACTCTCAAGTTAATAGGCCAATTCCATTACATGAAGCTTTACATGGAAGTATGCACCCAGGGAAGTCGTTTGAACAATAAGTTCTGGAGTATTTTGGCTATTTCCTTGATGGTCAATAGAGTTTGTGAAGCCGTGCTATTTTGTCTCTTGGTATCTGTGATTGTTCTTTACTTAGTTCTCCACCACTGAAACTTCAGTACTAGATGATTGGAACTTGCCATTTTTTGTGTGTAGAAATTGTGGACAGGCAGTTCTTGAGGTTGTTGCTTTTGAATCCAGATTTTGGTATGGTGGTTGTTAGTTCTAAGTATCTTCTTTGGTACTAATATCTGTTTTTGGCAAGAGTGTGGTTTTGGTTTCCTATTTGTATTAGATGTCGTTGGAGGATGAACTGCAATTTATCGTGGCTCCTTCTTGGTCAATTGATCCTTTTTGACCCAAATCTTCTTGATAGCTTTGTTGTATACCATGTTGTTTTTGTTGGGGTGTGCTGTGGGGACTTTTGTGAGTTGTATTATGATACATCATGCTCCCATTGTATACTGGAGTCTTTGCCATTTCGACTTGATCCTACTACCTTGAAGTGCTTTTTGGAATTCCTTGTGGGCTAGTGGGTGATTGTAAGGGCTGCTCTTCTTTGTCCTCCAGTTGCATATTTGATTGTTTGTTTTGTTAGGCCGTGATGCTTCAGTAGTGGTTTATTTACGTTTTCTTTGTAATCAAGGTGGAGACCTTTGAACTCTAGGGGTATTTTTACACATATGCTGGTTAGTTTTAGGCTTTGATTAACTTCGGGGTGCTACATGGCAGTTATGAGTAGTTAGTTGTTGGTTTTCTTTGGCGTGTGGATGTCAAACTATATTTGGCAAATAATGTAGTGTGTGTATTCATGATGTAGTTGAGGTAGTAATACAGTCTAGTTTTCCTTATTTCAATGATGTTCTACAGTTTTCTGTTGTGGGGTAAATCTATGTCGTATGCAATTTACTGTGTATTTACCCTGAATTATTGTTAGGGAAGATAGCATCTAACACTTTGGCAATCCTGCAAAAATCGGTTAGAATTCAGCCTAAACCATATGGAAACTAGGAATACAGGACTGATATGCAAGTGGACATAGACCACGTGAGGGAATTCTCCAATTGGGTAACCTCGCAGGAAGAGTCTGAGGTTGGCACCAAATTCTTGCAGAAATTCTTCCCCCACCTACCAAGAACACTTTAAACTATAATTGCAGACAAGGTAATTGCATCCTTGTTTCTTCTTTGGTGCTTGCAGTTCACATACTTGCTCTCGATTATATGCAAATCCAGGGCTGGTGCAATATTTTATCCAAGGGAGCAATGGCGATGTATGAGTGATTTAAGGCAAGGGTTCAATGTCCCACAACACTCATATGGCACTCGGTTTTGATTTAGGAGATAATTTGCAGCAAGGGGAAGATAGGAAGAAGGGTCGAGCAATAATGGCCAAGCTAAACCTGTAAGGGGGAACACTGTTGGACCATGTACTACTGGGATGGGTATTGAACTACAAGAACCTGAACATAGGCTACAGGGGACCCCACCTCTAAGCCAACGAGGCCAGCAGGCAACTCCTCCTATAACAGACCCAATTGTGGAAACATTGGTGAATGTATTGATATCTCAAATGATCTTTCAGGAAAGATGACAATCACAGTTTACAGGAATAGGGACATCCTTTTTACATTTTAATCCACTTACGCTAAGGGTACTCAGAATAATTTTGATACCTCTAATGGCTGCACAAAATCCCAAAGTGGACACGGAAAAATTCAACGGGAAAAAGTGTCAAGATGCTGACAGCCACATTGGTCAGTTTCAAGCAAGGTGGTCTACAAGTGGATATGAGGCAATACACCCGGATGGAATAAAGAAGGAGTAATTGCAGCAACGCTTCAGGAAAAAGCATGGATTGATTCTTGCAGTATAGTATCCCTGCTTTTGCTAATTATAATGATTTGAAACAAAGATTTTTGTTAAGGTTCAGGGAAGAAAAAACACCTGAAGACATTTTGAAGAATTTGAGAAAGCTATAGCAAAAAGAATTGTTGTTTAAAGATTATGCCATAAATTTTAGGCATTTGAAGAATAGATTGGAAATGCCACAATAGCCTTTTATGGAATAGCTGGGAGATTATTTTTGTAAGGGACTCAAAAAGGAGTACAAGCGTGCAATAGCAGGGAGACCCGTACTAGCAAATGCACAAGATTTTACTGATTTGGTTGAGGCAACAGCCAGAGCTAAAAGAAGGTATGGAGGTAAAACCGTCTTACAAGAAAAGAAGAAGAAGAAGAAAAGGTATGACTCAAACTCAGAATCTGAAGATTTAGGGTCAAAAATTGATGATTCTGATCAGGATACAGGAGTTGACACTGACAGTGATGAGGATGAAGATTGGGCAAAAAAGAAGAAGGCAAGGAAAAAGAATAAGGAAAAGAAGAAGCAGAAGAAAGATAAGGATTCTCCAAAGAAGGATAAAAAGCAAGGAAAGGATGTGGTGAGTGCAGATGCAGTCAACAAAATTATTTAAGATAAACTACAAACTATGGGCATGAACTAGCTTGGAATGTGAGAGAAACCATATTGTTAGGTATGTCAAAGGTTTGGACATTACTTTGGCAGTTGTTATTACAACCCGGATTTCAGGGAAAGAAGACTTGAGTACATTACTCAAAAGACGAGGGGGGGGTGCTGCGAGCATGATTTCCCCTCAAGGTCCTAATAGGAAATATCAGGGACCTGCACCTCAGAGACGGTTCCAGAATCCAAATAATTGGGGATAGAAAAACAAGAATCGGAACAATATGCCACAGTCACCATGCAATTATTGTGGAGTCATGGGTCATCGACAAGGAACGGATTGTGAACTTTGGTGCTGACATCAGAATGATAGAGGAATCCTTATTATCAGATACAACAATAACACTAATAACAATCATAATCGGCCTTCAAAACAGAATGCACCACTTCCACCACAACAGGAACCTCCAGGTCAGGCTAATTTAGTAATATTGGAGGAATGGATTCAAGAGGCATGGACTAAAAATGAATGGGTTGAAGAAAAGGTAGAAGTTATCAAAGCAAAACAACAAATTGATCAGTAGCTATAGGAGACTAAATTTGCTAAGGAAACACCTAAATATCACAATTGTGATTGTACAGTTTGCATCCTCATTGATGATATTCTAGAAACCAGTGCACTGATGCCATGGTGGTCACTAGGGAAAAGGCCAAGGTTGGAAACTTCACCTTAGAAGAAGTAGACAACTTGGAAAATTTGAATTAGAAAGATCAAAAAGCAATAAGGACAAGGGCACTCAAAGAAGTGCAAAACTCTCAAAAGAGGGGGTGTACCACATGAGGAATGGAATTTTATTATAAGATCCTTGGATGAGCAGGGGAGACAAAATTCATACCGCAATCAAACTGAACTACAAGAACAAGTTGGCGGTGATGAGTTTTATGAAGCATTGTTGTCAGCTCTAATGACCATCACAATGAAGCAAATGTTGAGGTTGGTACCTGCATTTTCACAACAATTGTTAAAAAGACTTACTAGAGAAGTGGCAAGAAAGAATCAAGAAACAGGAATGGACCCTGAGGATACTATTTGTGGAGAAGCTGGTGAAGTTCAACCTTTGGATGTTCATTACAAGGTACCCATAATTGGGGCTTCCATTGGAAAAGTGTTTTTCCTAGGTGTACTCTTGGATGGGGGGTCAGAGTTAATATTCCCCCGGAGTCAACTTTCAAACGTTTGAATATTTTGAAGTGGGATCCAGCTCCTTTTTAGGTTAAAATGGTAGACCAGAGGCGAGTTCAATCTTTGGGCATTTTCAGGAATTTGCAGATCTTAGTTGGGGGACTGCAATTTGTAGCCAACTTTGTAGTACTCATGTTGGAGGACTCTATTTTTTCTTATCCAATGATGTTGGGAAGACCATGGTTAAGAGCAGCAAGAGTAAAGCAGTTATGGGGGACATACTCCATTGTGATCAAAAGAGGTAAGAAGAAAGTTAGAATGCAACTGGATGCCAGCAAGGTGAACCCACCAGTTTTCAGGGCATTGCATGCAGAAGGATTGAACATGGTAGAAGAGACTGGAGAGGATGTTGAAGAAGAATTTCTTACAACCAATTCATCCATGGTGTAAAAGATAGCCACTAAGTATATTTTGCAGCATCAGGATGATGGGCTAATGTCCTTGGCTCAGGAAGCATTGATTGCTCAGGGTAGGCAGTCAACTACCAAAATGGGTAATGAGTTATTGAAGACTTTGCAAATTGAAAACAAATAAGAATTGGAAGCCATTGAAGCAGTAAAGCAGGCAGAGTATTTCAACATCAAATGGAAAGGACTGCAATAGTCACTCAGAATGAATTGCAAGAACTAAATCTGAACACTCACGAGAAACCACAAACGGTAAAGGTTTTGGCAGAACTAGATGAGGAGTTTAAGCAGTAACTGAAGCAGTTATTGTTGGAATTCAAAGATGTTTTTGCATGGAAATATACTGATATGAAGGGAGTAGATGCTAGCTTTTGCCAACATAAAATTAACTTGAAAGCAGATACAGTTCCAATTTTCCAACGAAGGTACAAGATGAATCCTAATTTATGCCAAACAGGTTAAAGAGGAAATTGACAAACTATTGGCTGTGGGTTTCATTTACCCATTGGATGAGATTACATGGTTGTTGCCAATTATTGTTGTTCCAAAGAACAATGGCAAGATCAGGGTGTGTGTAGATCATAGGAAATTGAATGCTTCTAAAATAACTGATCCATTTCCATTTTTGTGATACATTACTGAATGCAGTAGCGGGACACGAGATTTACAATTTCCTAGATGGTTTTAGTAGATACAACCAAATTTTCATTGCACTTGAAGACAGAGAAAAAATATCCTTTGTGACGAAGGGGGAGTTTATGCCAGTAATGTGATGACATTTGGCTTGAAAAATGCTCCACCAACATTTTAGAAAGCAGTTCAGCGTGTATTTGAAGAATACCTTACAACATTTATGAGGGTTTTCTTGGATGATTTTAGTGTTTTCGGAAAGAAATAGGAGCATCTAGAGCACTTGAAGTTATGTTTTCATAAATGTAGGGAATTTAGATTGTCATTGAACCCAGCCAAGTGTGCTTTTGCAGTTCAAAGAGGAGTTCTCCTGGGACATGTCATTTCTAAAGTAGGAGTGTCTATAGATCCAAGCAAGGTGGCAACAATCGATAAAGCACCATAACCAAAGACCATTAAGCAATTGGGAAGATTTTTGGGTCAAGTGAAGTTGCATAACCGATTTTTGGGATATTTAGCACATGTTTGTACACCACTAACTAGATTTACAAAGAAGATGCAGTCTTTGAATGGGGAGAAGATAAAGGTAGATCATTCAGGATATTGAAGAAGATGCTGATTGTAGCACCTATTTTGATTGTTCGTGATTGGAATTTACCGTTCCATATCTTTGTGGATGTATCTCATGTGGCAGTGGGTGCAACATTGATGCAAGAAGCAAGGAGAGATTGGTTTAGACCAATTTATTATGCCAGCAAGGTATCGACACCTACAGAGAAGAATTATTCAGTGACCAAGAGAGAATGCTTGGGAATGATCTATGCATTGTAGAAATTTAGACATTACCTTTTGGCCAAGAGGGTAATTTTCCATGTAGATTATCAGGCTCTTATTTATTTGGTGAACAAACCACATTTGTCAGTAAGGTTGGCCGGATGCCAAACTGCTATTGCAATAATTTGATTATGTGGTCATACATACTCCTGGACGACTTCATGTTTTGGCTAATTATCTCAGTAGATTGGAAATAGGTGAAGCTGATTCCTCAGGAGTACCTGACCAATTACTTGATGCATATCTATTTTTAATTCAGGTGACTGACCAATCGAAGGATTGGTATGAAGATATGTTTCAGTTTTGAACTGAAGGAGTGTTACCTGAATCTATGACCAAAGATCACAAGAATAGGATGGCATTGAGAAGTAAACCATTTATAGTTATTGCAAGACTTTTATATAAGAGAGGCATTGATTAGGTAATAAGGAGATGTGCGCCACCGTTTGAGCAAGAAGAAGTTTTGGCAGAAGCTCATGCAAGGAATGCAGGAGGCCACTTCTTAGGAGAGATTACTGCAAGGAAAGTTTTTCAAGCAGGACTTTGGTGGCCAACAGTAGTTAGAGATTCTCAGGAGTTCAGTAAAAATTGTTTGCTGTGTCAAAGAGATGGCAGGCCATTGAATGCGGATAGAATGCCATTGCAACCTATTTTGCCTTTGGAACCATTCCAAAAATGGGGATTGGATTTTGTTGGTCCAATCAAACCACCTGCCAGATTTACACAAAATAGGTATATCTTGGTTGCAACTACAAAAGTGGGTAGAGGCAGTGGCTTTAAGAGACAATAAAGCCAAAAGTGTAGCCATGTTTTTGCATAGAAACATTATGACCAAGTTTGGCTGTCCCATTGAGCTAGTTTCTGAAAAGGGAGGACATTTTATTAACAAAGTAACCAGCAAACTGATTGAACTACATATGATTTTGCATAAGAAGCCAACAATGTACTATCCCCAGGCCAATGGACAAGGAAAAATTACCAACAAGATTTTGGTCAAGATTATCAGGAAGCTGGTCAATCAACACATGATAGATTGGGATGAAAAATTGGATTCTACACTATGGGCTTTTAGAACACCATACAAAGTTACCACTGGAATCACCTTTTATGCTCAACCTTCTAATCCCATGCTTCAAAAAAATGTGTAATCCGGCTTCCAATGTAGCATATTCAGCCTCATTGTTACTATGTGCATCCGACTTGAACCCTCTCTTGCATACTAGATTCCCCTCTGGATCATAAAGTGCTATACTCCCTGAAGCCGCAACATGGCTCTTTCTATATGAGCCATCAAAGAACAAAACATGTGCATTGCTGATCTGTGGCACTTCTTCAACTAACTTTCTCACCACCTCTTCCTTAACAAGAAGGGGATTCTCCTTGTAAGTCAGCAAATTGGCTAGTGTAGCTCTTGTACTGTCTTCCACTAGAAAAGAGAAATCAAACTCTTGAAGCTCAATTACCCATTTCTTGACCACATTGACATGTTAGTTCCATTCATTAACTGTGGCAAAAAGGCGTAACTCGTCAAGAAAACAAAAGGTCGTGGTAGCAGGTAATGACGAAATCGTCAACAAGCAAATACTACACTAACCATCACTAGCTCTACTTCTGAGAATTTCCTCTTTGCCTCAAACTTCACTCGTCTTGCACAATACACTAGCCTCATATAATGGTTTCCCTTCCCCTTTTTCAATAGCATGGCTCCAATGGCATCATACCCTACTGATGGATTTACATAAAATGCTTGCTCCCAATCAGGAGCTTGCATGGCTGACAGCCCCCCTAACACCTCTTTCACCTCTTGAAACACGTTGTCAGGAGTTTTTTGGAGCAAATAATTGCGCATATGTACATATCCATGCATGGTGCATCGAACAAAGTATTGCCCATTTTCCAGAGCCAGGTGGTTACGTGGGGCCCACATGTGTACAAGTAGGACATCATGTACATAGTGCATCCATTTTCATCCTTATCAGTATCAGTGTGTTTTTTCTACAATAATGAGGAGTTGGTAGCGCGTAAAACTTCTTGAGGAAGGTATCCGCGGGCCGAGGACATGAGGTAAGCAGGTGCGTCAGATGGCATCTAGTGGCGTCAGGACGTCGAATGGGGTCAATATTTGCACGTGGATGAGTATCGACACGACGTGGATGTTTTCTTGTGATAATTATACAGAAAGGTCATCACGAGGACCATATTTCTGGGCCACTTCATGTGGTGGCGAGACTCATTATTGGAAAAAGCTGAGTGCCAGGTGTGCGGATGATGCAAAAAGGTGACAACTATGCACTGCGAGGTCAGTTTTTGGCCTGTTCGGGGTCCGTTTGAGGTCATCTAAAAGGCCAAGGGTGCCCAAGTAATAAAGATAAGTGTGGGAACTGAAAAAACTGAGAGAAAACCAGAAAAAACGTGGAGAAGAGAGGAGGAACAACCGCAACTGTGTTTTTGGGGTTTTTGGAGCCTGTTTTGGCCGTAAACTGCTCATCCGATGTCGGATTTGAGCACTTTGACATTGTAGACTGGGGTTTTGGGCCGTTTCGAACGTGATGGTGCTGTCAATTTTTCCAAATTACTCACTCTTTTTTTGCTATTTTTGCTGTGTAAGTTTCTTCTATGAGCGAAGCTTCTACTCCAATTTGTGATTGTATCTGGTCCCCTTTTGTGTGAGCTATTTGCCCCATTGGTGTTGGCCCAAGCTCATTTGTATCTAATTATCAGAAGTTCCCCTCTTTTGAGCTGATTTTGTGTGTGTGTGTGTGTGTGTGTGTGTGTGTGTGTCTGTGTGGAGTGGGCAAGTGGATAGTCTCTCTCCTCTCACTCCATAGGTGTGTTCCCTGTCTTGGCCAGGTGTGTTTTGTAAGCGGAGTGGTGCCCCATAGTGTGTGTGTGTATCTTCCCAAGAGTGTTTGTCTGGTCGTTATAGAGGCGTTGTGTGTGTTTTCATCCCGCTCGCATTCTTTTGGCGCCCCCACTGAGGATCTTCTTCGAGTACCTTCTGCTTCGAGCTTCAAGCTTCGAGATTCAGGATTACAGGTTGCAGATTACAGGTTACAGGTACAGGTAGCTGGAGTACAGTGATATACTAACAGTGGAGTCTCTTGCAGTTGCCATGGATATGCATCATTTAGCGCCTGCTTGAGCGCATTGTCTGTTGGTATTGTACGTTACTTGTGGAAACTGCCATTGTACGCGTTTGTGGAGCCATATGTGGTTTTATTTGGCAGTCCCAACCATTTCTGAGATTTGGTCTGGAAGATAGTCATTTCTGAGACTTGACTATTTGCGATTTGCATTAGCTTTCGTGTGAGGGTCGATAGCGTGAGGTTTTATTGAGTTGGCGGATTCTCAAATGTGGAGATCCTTTCGGTGATACAGATAGCTGGAGCATCCTTTTCGTGACCTCCCCATAGGCTATGTACTAGTGATTCCTACTTGATGCTCGCGTTCTATTGTTGACAGTTTATGCATACATATACAATCTATATTTTGGGTTCCTACTGCTCTACTTCTGGGGAAACTCTGTCAAAATTTTTCCAAGTTATGATGGCTGGTTTCTTGGTCTTTTGAGCCATTTATGATGTTATGATGCTGAAATTTTGACAAATCAGAGGATAAGACAGGTGTGCTTTCTTGGGAGCTTCATGGTTGGCTTTAATGGATGATCAAAATGGACCTCAACTCACGCCTTTTCATTTAACTCAAAGAATCCAGATAAATGTTCACGTGTCCAGGAAGATTTTTTTCCAGCAGCGTATAGTCTTTATGTTCGAGCCAAGAAGATTAAGAGAGATCCTGGAATGTCCTTTGCCTGTTGTAATTCCGATGATCAACTACGAAAACTCATTTGATGTGCATGTGTTTGTCCTTATCTAAAACTATCTCCATTGAGGTTTTTGGGGATTGGGTAGTCAAAAGTCTTGGGTTCTTGCACGTGTGTTCGAAGGGGTTCTCAAAGCATTGTAACCTAGGTAGCCATGGCTTTCTCTTATCCAGAATTTCATGGAAGAAGTGGTGAAGATGCGGAAGACTTTCTGGAGCAAGTCGAGGTGGCATGCATAAGCAAAAATATGTGTGATGAGGAGAAGATTTTGAGGCTATTTGGATTGATTTTGAAAGATGAGGCCCGTGTTTGGTTCATGGATTTGGAAGCTAAAGAAGCAGTGGCTTCTTCTTCTGGTTTAAGTCTTGACAAGTTTACAGAATCTTTTTTAGAGCGTTTCCAGGTTTTTGAAGATGCAAATGCAGTATGGAATGAGCTCAATGCTCTTAAGCAAGGTTCTTGTCAAGGTTTTGATGCCTATGTACAAGGTTTTACAGATTTATGGACTTGTTGGTGTGTTGCTCTTAAGGATGAGACCCCCCCTTGTTCATTGAAGAAAAGTTCTTTTGTTGATGGTTTGTCACCTTGGTTGCGGTTCGAGGTTGAGTTGAAGAGGCCCGAGTCTTTTGAAGATGCGGTATGCATTGCAAAGCACAAGGAATGGAAGTTTAAGTGTCTTGAGGAACATGGTATCAGTACAGGTATGCATGTGCAAGATGGATTTGGCATGGAAGATGAAGTTAAGCCTAAGCAGGTGAAAAGTAGCCTATCCTATGATGTTTCTCGTTTCTTCCCAAGGTCTATTGTGAATCATAAAGAGGTCTTGCAGGTTGACAGGTTTATGGAAGAGCCTAAAGAGGTGAGTAATGCTTTGGATACAGGATTGAAAAGTCTTGAAGAGGATGCATTGGCTACTTGTGTACCTTGTGATTCTGGGTGCGAGTGTGAGGTCGAGGTTATTGATGATGAGCACGTATCTTTGGATACTAGTTCCTTGGAAATTAGGGAAGAGGGCAAGGTTGAGAGCCATTTTGTGGATTTGTTGGATGTGGAGCCTGTGTTGAAGCCATATTTTGATGTATGTGCAGTGATTGAACCGATTTGTGAGCATGATTGTGGTTTAGAGCAGGGATCTGTATTCTTGGAGACTGATGAACCCATGCTAGAAGCTATGGATAGTGGTGCTAGCCATGATTATGATGTGGATAAAGTTATGTGTGATGATGAGTATGCTTATGATGATGAGAAGGGGTTTGGCATATATGAGTCCAATCTCAACTATGTGGATGCCTATGCTAGGGATATGTGTGCTGCAGGGATACTTTTGTGCTTTGGATATCAACAAATTTACCTTCACACAATGCGTTTAGCTACTTGGGTGCATGATTTGCAAGTTGTTGCTATGGATGGTGAAGCCAAGATGCCAAGTGATGAGTCACTTGAGTTGTCTCTATCGGTTGGGTTGAATGTGGCATGCAATATTTATGCTTTTGAAACTCTAAACAGGACGGATGTGTTAGTTGAATATGCCTATGGTGCATTTTGGTTGATTGTTGACAAATGTAGGTGTGATGTTATGATGCTTCTTGTGAATCAGGAAATATGCCTTTGGCCTTTTGATCCAGGTGGAATGAGCATCTACTAGTGTTGCTACTGCTGAGCATGAATGCTCTAGCAGGCTAGGGGGTGAGCAAATTATATCAGGAGTTTTTTGGAGCAAAGAATTGCGCATATGTACATATTCATGCATGGTGCATCGAATAAAGTATTACCCATTTTCTAGAGCAAGGTGGTTACGTGGGGCCCACATGTGTACATCATGTACATAGTGCATCGATTTTCATCGTTACTAGTACCAGTGTGTTTTTTCTACAATAATGAGGAGTTGGTAGTGTGTAAAACTTCTCAAGGAAGCTATCCGCGGGCCAACGACATGAGGTAAGCAGGTGCGTCAGATGGCATCTAGTGGCGTCAGGACGTCGAATGGGGTCAATATTTGCACATGGATGAGTACAGACATGACGTGGATGTTTTCTTGTGATAATTATGCAGAAAGGTCATCATGAGGACCATATTTTGGGGCCACTTCATGTGGTGGCGAGACTCATTATTGGAAAAAGCTGAGTGCCAGGTGTGCGGATGATGCAAAAAGATGACAACTATGCACTGCGAGGTCAGTTTTTGGCTTGTTCGGGGTCCGTTTGAGGTCATCTAAAAGGCCAAGGGTGCCCAAGTAATAAAGCTAAGTGTGGCAACTGAAAAAACTGAGAGAATACCAGAAAAAATGTGGAGAAGAGAGGAGGAACAGCCGCAACTGTGTTTTTGGGGTTTTTAGAGCCTATTTTGGCCGTAAACTGCTCATCCGATGTCGGATTTGAGCACTTTGACATTGTAGAATGGGGTTTTGGGCCGTTCCGAACGTGATGGTGCTGTCAATTTTTCCAAATTACTCACTCTTTTTCTGCTATTTTTGCTGTGTAAGTTTCTCCTATGAGCGAAGCTTCTACTCCAATTTGTGATTGTATCTGGTCCCATTTTGTGTGAGCTATTTGTCCCATTGGTGTTGGCCCAAGCTCATTTGTATCTAATTATCAGAAGTTCCCCTCTTTTGAGCTGAGTTTTTTGGGTGTGTGTGTGTGTGTGTGTCTCTGTGTGGAGTGGGCAAGTGGATAGTCTCTCTCCTCTCACTCCATAGGTGTGTTCCGTGTCTCGGCCAGGTGTGTTGTGTAAGCCGAGTGGTGCCCCATAGTGTGTCTTGTCATCCCATTGCAATGGATCATGCT
This sequence comes from Adiantum capillus-veneris, assembly GCF_014529385.1. Taxonomy (NCBI): domain Eukaryota; kingdom Viridiplantae; phylum Streptophyta; class Polypodiopsida; order Polypodiales; family Pteridaceae; genus Adiantum; species Adiantum capillus-veneris. Next base: position 79,033,572 of record NC_140946.1, read on the forward strand.
TTTCCACTTGTTGTAATGTATAAAGGAGCTGTGAAGATAATGGAATAAACCACACCATGTACTTCACTTTGTGTATAAAGGTTGCCAATTGCTTTGTACTCGTAGGTGATGGAAGTAGAATAATAGACTTAACCTTGTCTGGATCAACCTCAATGCCATTTTCTGACACCATGTGGCCCAACAACATCACCCTTGGTTGTGCTAAATGACATTTCTTTGGATTTAGTTGTCCTCCACATTCATCATATTGATCCAATACCATCTGCAGCTTCTCATGATGTTCAACCCTACTACTGTAGACACCGAAGTCGTCCATAAAAGCTTTAACACAACTACCAATGAATGGTTCCAATACCCAATTTGCTCTCTCTTGATAGAAAGATGGTCCATATGACAACCCAAATGGCAATACCGTGTAGGAATAGCATTCCCATGGCATAATGAAAGTTTTCTTTGTTCGGTCTTTAAGAGAATTCTTCAATTGAAAATAGCCTGAAAAACCATCACACACACTGTACCTCTCATATCTTGCCATTGAATCCAAGATCTGATCGATGAATGGAAGAGGATATGGGTTCTTCTTAGTGACTGCATTTAAGGGTTTAAAATCTACACAAATCCTCCACTTTCCATCCTTCTTTGGGTTGACTACTACTGGACTCACCCATTCTGTGGTTTCCACTGGGACTATGAACCCTACCTTCAATAACTTGTCCACCTCTTCCCGCAAGGCTTCCATCTGCTATTGACCCATCCTCATTAGCCTTTGTCGCACTGGCTTAGCACCTTCTTTCACATCTAAATGCATCTCCTTGCCTTTGAACCCTCTGATCTCTTCATATGAAGTAATGAACAAATCAGGAAACTAGCCAGCATGTTCAAATATATCTCCTTCTCCATAGCTGAGAGGTCTCGACTGATCATTTGTGTCATCAACTCTTGCTTCTTTGACAATTCAACCTTGGTTTGCATCAGCACTTCAATCACTTCATAAGGCCCTTCACTTTCATCTTCAACCTCATTTGCAAATGCAACTAAACCAGACTTCTGGATTTATTTGTCCATCAAAAGAAATGCAACATCAACATCCTCATCACTGCTGGTAGTACTATCACTATCCTCATCACTCACTGTGCAATATTCTTCATCATTAGACTCATCCTCATCTTCATAAAGCTCCTCCAAGTTTTTCCTTGTGTCCATATTATAAAGCTTCTTCGCACCTGTCTTTCCATAGAGGCTAATTGTATCACGTCTCTAATCTTGAATAGCTCCCACTACACGTAACCATGGTCTACCCAATATAATAGGATGTGCTCCCAACCATGCCCGCATCATAAGAAAATCAACCACCACCTTTGCATCGTATGCCTCCAATTCTAAGCTCTTTACAACACCCAAACATTTTATTTTCTCATGGTTTGCCAATATGATCCGAAAACCTGACACCCCAGTCACTATAAGACCCATCTTCTCAACGCATGAGTATGTTATGACACATATTTGGGCTCCACCATCCACATAACCTTGTCCCAAATTTTTTCTTTTGTGCCACACATCTACTATTGGGAAAATGTTTGGTAGCTCATCCATTGCCAACACCTTTACTGAACCTCTCTCTGGTTCTTTCTCCATTGGGTTAACCATTCTCTTCCACTATCGCTTCAGCTTAGGCACTATCTCTATAAGCTACCGAAAAGTAACATCTGCTTTCCTGCTTGTCAAATCCTCCTTCAAGTCATAGATTAATTGCCCATCTCCTAGTGGAAAATCTAAAACATGAAACTTGCGACGAGCCCTTCTTTTCCTCTTCACCTTGACATCCTCGCCTTCATGGCTCTTTCCCTTTTTCTTACTAGGACCAGGGGCACTTCTTCCTTCCTTATCCTCTATGGTCCTCTTCCCAATAGGCATCACTAATGTATCCTCTAGCTTTTATGCCTTCTCCAAGGTGACTACACTTATCACTTTTTTCTTTCCCTTTTCCTCCTTGGTTAATCCACTGGTTCCTTCTTCTCCCTTAATGTGGATGCCATAATTATTTGACCTAGTTAGCATCTATCTTGGCAATGGATACATGTCTCCCCCATCCTTGGTGGCTTATCACATTGTGGGCTAGTGTGTCCCAACTCTCCACAATTATAACATGTATGCGTCTAGATCCAGAACCTACCATTGCTTTGTCCAACACCATTCCTGGGCCTTTCTTCACCTCCTCGTTGATTTGCAAACCTCCCTTGACCTCGATTATTTCCCACTTGACCTAGCATGTTTAGGCTGAGATTCTTCATTAAATCTACCACTTGCCTCATGTCTTACCTTAGCCCATCATCTTGCACTGCTATAGTGATCACTGCTGGCATAACTTGAGGAGTAACAGAAAGCATTGGTTCATGATGAACCCTTGGCATGCAACCTTGCAAAGAATCCATAGGCTAAAATTCAAACCTCATGGGCAAAGACTCTACTCCTAGCTGGCTTCCTTAGCTTCCACTCTTTTTTCCTTGCCACCTCCAATGCATAATCATATGTCCTAGGATTCTTTAGCTCCACTCTCCAGCGTATATTCTCCCAAAGACTAGCCAAGAACCTGTCCTTCTTCATCATGTCAGGTGGGGGTACCTGTAGTGCTAAGGCCTTGCACATCCGCTCCCATGCAAATGAAAACTTACGTATGTATGCATCTACTGGCTCACCTTCCTTTTGCACCAAACCTTGTACTTCTTGCCACACTTTGTCAGGATCTTCTGTCTTCACAAACTCCACTTCCAATCCATTCCTTAGATTGTCCCAAATCAATCTTACAGGTGGATCAGCCACACACAACTCCTCTTCAAATGCTTTGGACCAAACTCGTGCATTACTCTTTAAACAAATCTAGAGAAGACGTAACATCTGTGTCAGGTTATGAATCTGGTTGCTAATGCAGGCAACCTCCATATTTTCCAAAAAGTCTTCAACATTTTCATCACTTCTTCCATGAAATTCCGGATAAGAGAAAGCCATGGCTACCCAAGTTACAATGCTTTGAGAACCCCTTCGAACACATGTGTAAGAACCCAACACTTCTGCTGACCAATCCCCATAAACTTCAATGGAGCTCATTTTGAGATAAGGAAAAACACATGCACATCAAATGAGCTTTCATAGTTAATCATTGGAATTACAACAACAAGCAAAGGGCATTCCAATATCTCTCTTAATCTTCTTGGCCTGAATATATAGACTATGCGCTACTGGAAAAAATCTTCCTGGACACATGAACATTTATCTGGATTCTTTGTGTTAAATGAAAAGGAGTGAATTGCGGTCCGTTTTGATCATCCATTAAAGCCAACCATGCAGCTCCCAAGAAGGCATATCTGACTTATCCTCTGATTTTGCCAGAATTTTAGCAGCATAACAACATAAATGGTTCAAAAGACCAAAAAACCAGCCATCACAACTTGAAAAAAATTTGGCAGAGTTTTCCTAGAAATAGAGCAGTAAGAACCCAAAATATAAACTGTATATGTATGCATAACCTGCCAACAATAGAAGCTGAGCATCAAGTAGGAATCACTAGTACATAGCCTACGGCGAGGTCACGAAAAGGGTGCTCCAGCCACATGTATCACCGAAAGGATATCACATTTGAGAATCCCCTAGCTCAGTAAAACCTCACGTTATCAACCCTCTCATGAAAGCGTATGCAAATCTCGTATAGTGAAGTCTCACAAATGACTATCTTCCAGACCAAGTCTCAGAAATGGCTGGGACTGCCAAATAAAACCAAGTATGGCTTCACAAAGGTGTACCATGGCAGTATCCACAAGTAATGTACAATACAAGACAATGCGCTCAAACAGGTGCCAAATGATGCATGCCCACAGCAACTACAAGTGACTCCCACTTGCAGTGTATCACTCCACTCCAGCTACCTATACCTGTGTGAATCACCTGGACATGTACCTCTACCTATCCCTATCCTTGTAACCTATAACCTATAATCTGTAATCCCGAATCTCAAATCTTGAATCTCGAAGCAGAAGGTACTCGAAGAAGATCATCCGTGGGGGCACCAAAAGAATGTGAGCGGGATGGAAACACACACAATGCCTCTTTCATGACCCGACACACACTCTTGGAATGATACACACACACTCTATGGGGCACCACTCGGCTTACACAACCCACGTGGTCGAGATAGGGAACACACCGATGGAGTGACAGAAGAGAGACTCTCCATTTGCCCACTCCACAAAGAGAGACACACACGCGCGCCCAAAAAACCTAGCTCAAAAGAGGAGAATTTATAATGTCTAGATACAATTGAGCCCGGGCCAACACCAATGGGGAAAATAGCTCACACAATATGGGTAAAATATGGCAAATACAATCACAAATTGAAGCAGAAGCTTCGCTCATAAGAGGAAAATTACACAGCCAAAACAACAAAAAATAGTGAGAAATTTAAAAAAATGGATAGCACCATCGTGTTCGCAACAGCCCAAAACCCCAGTCTACAATGCCAAAGTGCTGAGATCTGACCTCGGATGAGTAGTCTATGGCCAAAACAGGCTCCAAAAACAACAAAAACTTAGTTGCGGTTGTTCCTCCTCTTGTCTCAGGTTTTTCACTTCCCTCATTTTGCTTTATTACTTGGGCACCTTTGGCCTTTTAGTTGATCTCAAACGGACCCTGAACAGGCCAAAAAGTGGCCTCGTAGTGCATAGTTGTCACCCTGCTGCATCCATCCGCACACCTGGTGATAGCCGTTTTTCGGCTCTTTGTAATTACCACAGTGAGTTACCTCACCCTACCAAAATCACCCAAACACTGTGGCTATCTCTACCATTTCGCTGTACATAGGCGTGCGTTAGTCACGGGACTTTTCCCATATCTTCTTAAAAAACCCTCAATTAGCTAGTCATTGGGCTAGTTGAGCCAAAAAAAATAAAAAAAATAAAAAATATAAGTATTTTATGTCCCATGCGTATGTAAATATTTCTTTGTATATAGGGCCTAAATAAAAGATTTTTTCATAATTATTTTGGTATTTATTTAAATATTTCTACCTAGGTGTGTGTTATTTATGCTCTGTACATTGCCTCACCATTGCCACAATTTTTCTTACCATTTTTCATACTCTTTATTCCATATAGAAATATTTTCATGTAAGCTTCTCTTATATTTGGTGTAACTCCACCCCAACAAAAATCCAAAAAAACTAGTTTTATTTATGTGTATATTTTTTCACTATTGTGATTTTTCCCTTCCTACATCTATTTTGTTTTTTTTTCTAAAAAATTAGAACACCAAAAATATTTATCTTTTTATGGTAGCCTCATAATGAGAGAGATTTCTTTTGACCCCTTTATATTTTTTCCACTTATATTATTTATATTTGACATGTACAAATTTTTTAGACCACTCAATATTTGATTTTCTTAGTTGTACTATTCACTTATATCATAATCTCAACAATATCTTCAATTATAGACCTACCAAATAAGGTCAAGGGTAGGTGGCATGCATACATGCACTATGGAGGGCTCACTCTTGGAGGTATTCAAAAGAATCATCCAAAGAAGGACCCCACAAGGACCTTGTGCAGTGGAAAAAAACGGTCGGTTTTGCTGAATTTTTAAAGTTCACTTGCTCTCCGAATTTGAAAAGGTGATGCAAACAAAAGTTGTAGCTCGTGGGCTGAACTTTTGCCTCAAATTTTTTCATATTTTTTTGAGCTACAAGCTGTGAGCTATGATTTTATTAGTGGACCCCAGTTTTCCCATGCTATGCAGCCACACTCTCTCTTCCACTTTATCATTTTCCTCTTTCACACACACTTCTCCACTCATCATCCCCACCTCTCTCACCACTCCTCTCTGCACCCTACTCACCTTCTCCTCAACCTTGAAGAATAAGAGAAACCATGGTGAACTCATACCTCCCACACACAATTCCATTCCAAAATTGACCACCTAGTCTCATTTTTCCTCTTCCAAATTACCCATATCTATAAAAAAACCACAAAATTCAGCCTCTTCTCTTAAAAGACAGCATCATGGTGGTTGATTACTTAGCTTCAATTACCTTGTCTCTCAAGGAAGGTCAAGAGTGGAGAAAAAATGTACCGTCAAAGCTAGTGGACCGTCAACAAGCGTCAAAATTAGCCCTACTCAAGACACTTGGAGCATCAACCTTGTAAGAAATCCACCTTTTCTTACCTCTTAAGAGTTTTTCTTCCTTATTTGTATCCTACATGATACTCCCATTGTAAATATCCAATTCCATTTGTAAATTAATACTAACTCTACTAACACTAACCCACTATGAAAAGTCCTATCACCTCCATTTCTCTCCTCTCTCTTTCCCCACCAACTTCTTGATAATTCTAAGCAAAAGAAATTAGATAAATTGCTGAAAATCTAACCCAACCATGGTTAAAGGAGTAACCCTAGCCTTCAAAATTGCTATAAAAGGAGGGTGTAGCTAGCACAAAAAGGGGAGCCATAAGCAAGAGCACTGTGCTATAGCTTGAGAAGCCAAGCTCAACCTCTCTAGAAGGAGCTCTTGAGTGGAAGCTCATTGTCTTATGCACGTGCATGTGTTGTAATAGGGGATTAGTAAGGGAACTCTATGCCATTGTAAGAGAGAGAGTGATCATTCAATTGAGAGTAGGAAATCTATCACTTGTCATACTAGTGTAAGCCCAACATTTGCTGAATCAAGGAGGGTGGATTTGGACCAAGCTTGGATACTGTGTCTCCCTTCCAACGTGAAGTAATGGACAACAATGATGCGTAAGTGTCTTGGTGTTTTTTGTTAAGTTCTTGATAGCTTGTCTCTGGTGTTGTCATCAATCTAGTCATAAATCCCACATACTGTAAGAGGGCGACAGGGTGGAGAGGACTCCCCTGGCCTTAAGACAGTGATTGGGGTGGCTTTTCTTGTGATGTGTTGTGGTGAAATTTACGCAAGCTATGTTGAACAAATACTAATCTCACTTTGATTTGTCATGACAGATTTGTAAGGAGGTATTAATGCAACAAGCACCCCCTCCCCCTTTCTCTTTCTCTCTCCCTCTCTCGTGTTTTAGTGTGTGAGAGTGTTCCATTGGTGTTAGGGTTAGTGTAAATTCCTTGCTTGTTTGTGGGTTGCTCTAACGATTCTCCTCTTTTGCATCCTAGTTCGCTCTTAAACTAGGTGGTGTCCCTTGTGTTGTTGGGATTTGACTGTGGGTGTGTTGTTTTGGTTTGTGTTGTGTTGTGCCCCAGCCCCATTGAGCAGCACGGGAGCCTTGAAGGGTGTCTAGAGGTTGCTCTTCTTGTTGCCCGCCCCGGAACGCTTCAAATTGTTGCCCCCACTGAGGACCGGCTTGTGTATTTTTGTGTAGAATCAACCTGTAGCATAATCAAGTAGTTTGCATGAATCACGAAAATTTGTATGATCCCTTCATTCCCATTGCAAGGCAAAAGGTACACATAATTTTTAGTACTAAGTTGCAATTTCAACGTGTCATTCGTAGAATTTTAGGTCCTCTTAGGTTGGCCGAGATAAACGCTTCAGTAAATCCTTTTATTTTGCCTCTCATTAGGTACGACCTTAGTTTGGACGTCTATATTTTTGTTTTGTTTTAAGCATTAGGTCATGCATATACCATGGATAATGGCCCAGAAATACAGGTTTTTCCCTTTCATTTCACTCCACACATTAGAGTAAACATTGCAATTAGTAGGAAAATCCATTTTCAACAACGTATGGTGTTCATGTTTGGTGCCCAAAGAGTAGGAGAAATTCTCGCATCACCAAACCCTGTCATCCTACCTTTTATTGATTATCATAGGTCATTTGATGTGAATATCTTTATTTTGTTGTAGAATAGATTGCAAGCTAGAAAACATTATTGTGTAAATCTTTTTAAGAAAGAAAAACAAAAACGGGTGTCACTTTGAAATCAATTCAATGGAAAGCCAACGCCAAATGTCTGGGTATCCTCTTTTCTTTGGAGAGCCTGGAGAGGATGCAGAATTATTTTTAGCGAATTTCAAGATGTCTTGCCGTATCAAGAGGATAATAACTAATCAAGAACGTGTAGAAATGTTTGAGGTGGTCCTTAGGAAAGATGATAGCACTTGGTTTGACTCTTTGCCTGAGGAAGTTAAGGGGCCCTTGAATCTGCAACAGCATTTGCAAAATTTTGTCCACACTTGTCATACAAAGGGAGCTTATAGAGCCCATGGCACAAAAGGCCAGATGCAAAAATTTCATCACCAAAACTGAGATCATGAACTGTACATCTGTCATCCACAAATTTGAATACAAGTCCAAGTCTAGCAAGTGCGGATACAGACAATAGATTCTTCTTGATCCCAGGTACATAAGTGCATCAACAAGTGTGAAGGAACTACCATTTGCAACAGTAAGCACAATCTTTCCAACTCCCTGAACCGTATAAGAGGCATTGTTGGCACAAGTGACTGAATTCCCATGAGGGACAGACTCGAGAGAGATAAACAATTCACGATGTGAGGTAATGTGCTTTGTAGCACCACTATCGAAATACCACACATGTGAATCTGCAGCAACTGACAAGCATGCATCATGGACAACAGGATTGTAAGTGCACTCTGCGCTAAAAGCCCATTCTGCATCAACATCAGCATTACAGTCTCCTTTCACAGAAGAATCAACAATGGCTGCATTTGTAGTGGAACCAGCATTTGCAATGGAACCACCCTCTTTCTTCTTAGCCTCTTTGGCCTTCAACTTAGGATACAACTTGAACAATAATGGCAACGCATCTTCTTTTTGCTCTTGTCACCAGAATTTCCAGACGAATTGCTGCTAGCAGAAGCATTAGGAACAAAAATTTTTCCACTCGCAGTAGAACCATAAGAAGTGGCTACATTACTGTTACCACCCTTTCTTTGAGAAGCAATAAAAGCCTGTTCAACTGCACGCTGCCTAGTCCTGTTTTTTCTGGAAAGTGACCTTGCAACAGCAATGTGCATAATGCATCAAACTTGACAACTTCTGGATTTCCTTGGGTCATAAGTCTCCAAGTACTAGCAAAAGTCTGGTAAGAATCTGGTAAGGCATCAAGAACAGTCTGCACGAGGGAACTGTCTAAAATAACGTTTCCTACAGAAATAAGTTGTTCATTGATATCCTTGATACTAGCAAGGAAAGTGTCCATATCATCTTCCTCATGCATAATCTTAGACTCCAACTCTTTACGCAGCAAAGCAATTTTAGCCTCATTGCGACTTGCATAAAGACCACCCAAAATATCCCAAGCCTGTTTTGCAGATTTTGTTGAACGAATGTGAGGAACAATGGTGCGCTTCACAGACAACGCAATTAATGCATGAGCCTGCGCATCCTTAACATCCAAACGAGCTTGTTCTACCGTAGGCAAAAAAACTCTAACAGCAGCAATCCTTGCAGCAAGACCTGCAACATCCTCAACATCGCCTACATCTTCAGAACCAAGACGTACATCAATGCCCTGCACAATGTTCCAGACGCCCTTTGACACAAGAACATGTTGCATCATATAAGCCCACGTAGGGTAGTTGTCCCCATACAACCTGTCCTCAGCAACAACAAATATCTTGAACACATCTGGGTTGTTGTTGTCAGCCATGGTAAATGTTGCACCTGATGTGAAAACTGTCCGAAAATAGGAGAAACAGAGCGGGAACAACACGTGCTATATAGCACAAACCGTCCTGTTATGCAAAAAATGGAACTGACAAAAATTCTGCACAAAATGACGAAATATCCTATGCAGTACTGCTTGTAGTGGAAACGGAGGCCGAAATGAGCCGTGTCCATCGGCCATTTGCACTTGTTGTAGACACTCTTTGACATTATGTTTATTTCTGAACCATGGTCAATCAAGGCAACAAATGGCTCTTCAAGATCACCTACCTTGACCAAAGTTTCTGTAGTAGCCCTTGCCCAATGACTTCGTGAATAGTAACTCCTAGGAATATCTTCAACTTCTTCATCATCATTTGAGAAATGCACTTGCTTCACTCTCCCACTAGATTGGTAGCATCCTACCACAGCTCCATCATTCTCCTTATTTTGCAGTTGCATCCCTTGTGTCTTTGAGGTTTCCCCTTCAACCTGTGGACGAGAAACTTCAGCAAGGGTTTTCCTCTTTCTCTTGATGATGTCAATGATCTCCTCATGGAATTCACGCTTTGCAATGCCAAGAACTTCTCCCAGAGTAAACTCAATCTTGCTATTCAAGATCCTTTCCTCCAAGACTTTCTTTAAATCTGTAGCAACCTCAATATCAGATTGTAGTTTATAAGTTGGGCCTTTTGTCTTACCTTTCGTTGGCTCTTTCTTCTTTCCTGTTGTAGACTCCTCCATGAGTACTTCAGGTGGAGATGCTCCTTGTGTTGAGGGTGACTGAGAAGGCATTGAGTCGCTTCTTCCCCCACTTCTAGAAGCTCTTTTTGATGGTCCTTCATCAACATTCACACGTCTGCGCTTCTCTTCTACAATTGCCTCATTTTGTTGGCATTTTGTAATGTAGGCATGCACTGACAATGAGTCCACTGGATCATTCCATCCTGTTTCTAGACGTATGCAATCACCTGCTTCATGTAGAATCTCTTTTGTAAGCTTTCCCTTTTTAGCTAATTGCATGACATTTGGCCAAATTTGACCATGATGGTCATTCACTTCTTCATCACAAAACTGTTCAATTTTTACTCCATAAGTAGCTGCCTCAACTGAAGAGGTGGCATGCTTGGTTGCCATATCTTCAACTAAGGTTTGCATTCCCCCCTTCCCAAAGTTAGTTCTCAAGGGTAGACCTGTCTCTCTTAAGTGGATTTTACCATCCTTAAAAAAGACAACATCTTTTGACAAAGCATCACTAAAATCATCACAATCCCTTCTTACATGGTCTGTACTATCACACCAAATACATCTATTAACAAACCCTTCTTTGGGCTGTTGTCTTTGCCTAGGAAGTGGCCCTGATGGTTGGCCTTTTTCTTCAAGCTTTGCAAACTTCACCTTCAAGTCACGCATTCCCTTCAGAAGCTCATCTAGCACGGACTCATCAAACTTAGGAGCGATAAAAGTAGGCTTTACCATTTTGTCAGAAGTTGAGGTGGAAGGACTTGTAGTGTTTACTACCATCTTGTCCCTTCTTCTTTGTCGTTTGGCAAGCAGTGAGACAGCACCTTCAACCTCATTCCAGTCGGTCTTTAGTCCTTGCTCAGCATCTTTATCTTCAAGAAGAAGCTCCAAATTTTCTTGAAACTCTTTACCTGCAGCTTGTAAGAAAAGATCTGTCTTCTCTTCATCTAGTGTGGCCCTTTCTGTCCTAGTGAGTTGTGCATAGCGCCGCTCAAATTCCCTAAGTAGCTCTGTTATTGATAGTCCTTGCTTTGGCTTGACTACCCATTCTAAGAATGTCCTTTTGGTCACTCTCTCAGAGTCCTCCATGAAATATTCCTCCTTTAAAGCTACTTTGAGTTCTTCCCAATTTCTCCCATGCCCATCTTTAATTGCCCTAACATGCTCCCTAATTTCTGGAGAAACAACTAGCTCAAAGCTTTGAATCATCTCACCTTCTGACACGCGATGCAGCTCCATCTCCTTCACATACTCACGTAAGTACTTGGTTACATCTTTGCCATTGAACTGATCCATTCTGTTGACGACCACTTGTATGGCCTTCATTGCTGAAATCTCCCTTCTTTCAGTAGCATGTTGTTGTTGCATGAACATTGCAAATGCTTGAAACATTTGCATTGTTGCTGGGTCAAAATGCATACCCTGTTGCTCAACATGATCACCCATGGTTACCCACAAACTCTCACCCTAGCACATTCGCGTCGGGTTCACCAAAAATATGTCGAGAAATTTGCGATCTTGCCAAGAAAGCACCGGGCTTATGGCTGTGAGAGTTTGTGAGAGAACTCAACAAAAACTATATGAAGGAGTTAAACCATAGATGCCATGAAGACTAGGGTTTGAAAAGAAGTGTAATCAAAGAAGACTCACCCTTTCTCTCTTGCACTCACACACACAAAGAAATAACGCAAAAGAGAATGTCAAAACAATACAAAGATGAAAACATCAAGGCTATGGTCATATCGTATCATGGGTAATATGAAAGGGTTAATGGATGAGTTAATGGCATTCAATCTTGGCTGACCAAATAGGCTACGAATTGTTCTTTGGAATTATAGTTTTGTGCTTACCATAATATATATATTTTGTCTAGTGATTGGGATTAGTTGTGTGCTGCATGATGTGGGCAGACTGGGGTCCAGTATTTTGATCATATCTCCTCAACCGTAGCTCCAAATAAAAAAATAAAAATATGGGCAGAAACTTCAGCTCATTAGCTACGATTTTTATTTTAAAATCATTCTCCAATTCGGATTGGAATCTTGTGTAAAAAATTCATCAAAATAGGATCCATTTATGGCAGCAAAAGTCTTCATGTGGTCTCCTTAGCCTTGAATTTCATTTAATTCCAAAGGACACCTCATGCCATATGAAAGCATGACATTGCTCCTTGACAAAGTTTTGTAATCATACTTACAATAATGCATTAAAATAAGTGTATCTTTGAAATCATGCCACCTAGTGTCCCACTAGGATTTGATTCTCCCCTAGTAGCTACCTATTTAAAAACAAATATAAGAAAAGTATAAAAAATACATAGAATATATATATATTGGAGTTTACCCTAGATATAGGATCTATCTAGGGTGTGAGATGATAATGAAATAGTAGAAATAAAGAATCAATGCTTTTTGCCCCAAGTTAAAGAGGCGGAGCTATTGATGCTTTTCCCATAGTATTTTCTGATGGTAAAGTAAGGTTATGTTATCCTTGAGAAAAATAATAGGATGAGATAGAAGGCTTATTATTATACTTAAATATGCATATGTACATTATAGAAAAGATAATTATGTATCTAAAAAATTACAAGATAACTCTTGTAGCATGCGTTCCCGCTATGTACGTGTCACAGCACGACAGCGGGCAACAAGAAGAGTAGCCTCTAAGCACTCTTCTAGGCTCCCGTGCTGCTCAATTGGGTTGGGGTTGGAAAAAAAAACAACAACACACACACAAACCCACAACCTAACCCTACACAAATTTGGGGCACCACCTAGTTTTGGATGCGAACTAGGACGTGTAGAGAGAGAGAGAGAGAGAGAGAGAGAGAGAGAGAGAGATAGTGCTCGGGATGCTTTGAAATGTATCGGCAATGATGTAGCAGACACAATTATATATGTGAGAAAGAGAGAGAAGGGGGAGGGGTGCTTGTTGCATTAATACCTTCTTACAAATTTGTTATGACCAATCAAAGTGATATTAGTACTTATTCAACATAGCTTGAGTAAATTACACCACAACACATTACAAGAAAAGCCACCCCAATCCCCGTCTTAAGGCCAGGGGAGTCCTCTCCACCCTGTCGCCCTCTTACAGTATGTGGGATTTATGGCTAAATTGATGACAACACCCACAGACAAGCTATCAAGAACTTAAAAGCACCAAGACACTTACACATCATTGTTTTCCATTACTTCACGTTGGAAGAGAGACAAAGTATCCAAGCTTAGTCCAAATCCACCCTCCTTGATTCAACAAATGTTGGGCTTACACTAGTAGGAGAAATGATAGATTTCCTACTCTCAATTGAATAATCACTCTCTCTCTTAGAATGGCATAGATTTCCCTTGCTAATCACCCCTAATACAACACATGCATATGCATAAGACAATGAGCTTCCACTCAAGAGCTCCTTCTAGAGAGGTTGAGCTTGGCTTCTCAAGCTATAGCATAGTGCGCTTGGTTATGGCTCCCCCCTTTTTGTGCTAGCTACACCCTCCTTTTATAGCAATTTTGAGGGCTAGGGTTACTCCTCTAACCATGGTTGGGTTAGATTTTCAGCACTTATCTAATTTATTTTGCTTGGAATTATCAAGTAGTTGGTGTGGATAGATGAAGAAGAGAGAGAGGAGAGAAGTGGAGGTGATAGGACTTTTCATACTAGGTTAGTGTTAGTAAATTAGTAGAGTTAGTATTTTTATTAATTTACAAATGGAATTGGATATTTACAATGGGAGTATTCATGTATGATACAAATAAGGAAGAAAAAACTCTTAATAGATAAGAAAACATGGATTTCTTACAATGTTGATGCTCCAAGTGTCTTGAGTAGGGTCAATTTTGACGCTTGTTGACGGTCCACTAGCTTTGACGGTACGTTTTTTTCTCCACTCAAATCCTTCCTTGGGAGCCAAGGTAAGTGAACATGAGAAATCAATCACCATGATGCTGTCTTTCAAGAGAAGAGGCTGAATTTTGTGGTTTTTTGATAGATATGGGTAATATGGATGAGGAAAAATGAGACTAGGTTGTCAATTTTGGAATGGAAGTGTGTGTAGGAGACATGAGTTCACCATGGTTTCTCTTATTCTTCAAGGTTGAGAAGAAGGTGAGTAGGGTGTAGAGAGGAGTGGTGAGAGAGGTGGGGATGATGAGTGGAGAAGTGTGTGTGAAAGAGGAAAATGATAAAGTGGAAGAGGGAGTGTGGCTGCATAGCATGGGCAAATTGGGGTCCACCAATAAAATCATAGCTCACAGCTCCTAGCTTCAAAAAATATAAAAAACTTTTAGGTAAAATTTCAGCTGACGAGCTACAACTTTTGTTTGTATCACCTTTTCAAATTCGGAGAGCATGTGATCTTTACAAATTCAACAAAACGGACTGTTTTTTTCCAATGCACAAAGTCCTTGTGAGGTCCTTCTTTGGATGGTTCTTTTGAATACCTCCAAGAGTGAGCCCCCCATGGTGCATGCATGCATTCCACATACCCTTTACCTTATTTGGTAGGTCTATAATTGAAGATATTGTTGAGATCATGATATAAGTAAATAGTAGAACTAAGAAAATCAAATATTGAGGGGTCAAAAAAAAATGTACATGTCAAATATAAATAATATAGGTGGAAAACATATGAAGGGGTCAAAATAAATCTCTCTCATTATAAGTCTACCATAAAAAGATGAATCTTTTTTGTGGTCTAATTTATGAGAGGAATAGGGAATAGATGTAGGAAGGAAAAAATCACAATAGTGAAAAAATATACACATAAATAGAACTAGTTTTTTTGGATTTTTATTGGGATGGAGTTACGCCAAAAATAAGAGAAGCTTGCATGAAATTATTTTTATATGGAATAAAGAGTATGCAAAATGGTAAGAAAAATATGGTAATGGTGAGTCAATGTACATAGCATAAATAACATACCATAGGAAGAAATATTTAAATAAATACCAAAATAATTATGAAAAATCCTTTTATTTAGGCCCTATATACAATGAAATATTTACACAAAAATGGGCCATAATATACTTATATATATATATATATATATATATATATATATATATATATATATTTGGCTCAACTAGCCTAGTGACTAGGTAATTGAGGGTTTTTAAGAAGATATGGGAAAAGTCCCCTAACTCACACACACCTATATAAAGTGAAAGGGTGAGGGTAACCACAGCGTTTGAGTGATTTGATAGGGTGAGGTAGATCGCTATGGAAATTATAGAGAGTCGAAAAACGGCTATCAGTTTCTACGTAGAGATGGCCTCTGTCCACATGTAAGTGGCTATCATCCCCCTTGTCCACACATGGAGCCACCTCGGACACTATGTGAAAATGCACAAGCTCCAAAGTATCTTCTTGCCTAGTCGTCTCTAAATCTTTAATCACTGAACCAAACCCAAAGGTCTGTACTCTCACTCTCGTCAGCATGGTTATCACTGTAGAGAGGATCATGACTCAAGAAAGCCCTTCCCCATCTTTGGCCTCATTGTTTGAGTATTTAATTTCTACGTGTATGAGATATACACTTGGAATTGGCCAACAATGTGAACTCATGATACTCTCTTAAACGCTAAAACATTGCCTCTAGACTTTTCTTAATTGAAACTACAATAAATTAAAGAATTTATCAAACTTGATCATAGTTATATTAAAAAAAAGAAAAATTAGCAAAATACCCTTGAAATTTATGGAAATTCCCAAAATACTGCTCAAATTTCAAGGGTATTTTGGGAATTTCCAGTATACCCTTCCATCATTTTGGGATGTATTTGCCCCAATTTTAACATAGTCTAATGGCTATGACAATGGAGATCTATTTTTTGTGTCTTAGACAAATTATTCACAAATAGAGGCATTTGCCTCCAAAATGATGAATGATTTTATCTGAAGAGACCTCAATACCATCTCAAATCCTAAATATATCATCTTTTATTGAGGAGAAACAATCATCCTATAAGAGTTGCGCAAAAAATTATTTTAGATGTTTGCAAAGTTGATTAGGGGTATATGGGAATTTACCCTTAAAAAAAGGCTCTCGCGCATGTTGACAAAGTTAGACAGCTACTAGAATCGGTTTACGGTGCCGTGAACCCATTCCATCTGGCTCCTCCAGCATGCCTGAGAGACTTTTTTTTAATATAACTATGATCAAGCTTTACCAAGTTGCCAAGCTTATATAAAATATATATATATACAACAACAGTGCCCGCATCGCAACAGGGCTTTGATCTGCCATCACTTGCAATGGAAACTACCCGTGCTAAAACCGGCCCACACAACCATGGATTGGTTTGAATTATGATCTCAAATGTCATATGAACTCTTGCTAAAATTGATATTATCTAAAAAAATAAAAAAACCTTCATAGTAGCTTTGAAAAGCTCTAATTGGGAACCTATCGAAACCAGTTCGCACCGGCGCGGACTGGTTTTGATAGGTCTCACAAGAGAGAGCCCTGTCGGCGAAAACCTACCTGCAAGGTGAAAACTTGCCTGAAAATACCAACATCATTCCATTGCTTTGATCTAACCTTGTCTACAGTGAGCGACTTCAACTACACCTTCTTAATCTTCGCATAGTAGCAATTATAGACCGCGACAGAAACTAAGCCGTGTTCGATCTGTCCACTAGTTAAGTAAATCCAATGGGGGACCGATTTGAGAGAGATAGATTGATTGATTTATTGTCCGCGAAGGTCAGATAAGACCTATGGGACCAAAACAAAACAGTACAACAATTTCTTTTGAGTGAGATCATGGAATACATATCAGTTAAGGTCTGAGGGACCATCAGTAGGGAAAAACCAAAAGGAAAATAGAAAAACCTAAGGTTCAGGTGATGGGGAAGCCAATTTGGGAGTCCGAAACTCTTGGATGACCACTTGACCACCTCGATAGACTGCCCATTTACCTTGTTTACGTAGATAGAGAAAGAGAGAGAGTGAGAGAGAGAGAGGTCTTGTTGCACGTGCGGAGAGAGAGAGAGAGAGAGAGAGACGGGGGTCTCGTTTGCAATTGTGCTGTGTATGAGAGAAATGAGAGAGAGGGAGAGAAAGAGAGAGAGGTCTTGTTGCAGGCGGAGAGAGAGAGAGAGAGAGAGAGAGAGAGAGAGAGAGAGAGAGAGAGAGAGAGAGAGAGAGAGAGAGAGAGAGAGAGAGAGAGAGAGAGAGAGAGAGAGAGAGAGAGAGATAATTCTATTATTGTCCTCGGAGGTCAAATATGACCTGTGGGACCAAACGAACATGTCACATGGTGTGAGTGGAGGTCATAAGTAACTCTGGATGCTCAAAAATGGTTGAAATGAGAGTCGCAATAGAGAGTCCACATCATGGCTAGAAGAGGAAGGTATGTAGGGAGAGCTCATGACTGAATATATGGGGAAAAGAGGACCTAATGTGGTCAAAAGGTGAGCACTCAAGTAGTGTGTGGTACTCACTCTCTCGCACTTGACGAGGGCATAAGGTGAAAAGTCGATGAGACTCCTTGCCAGTGCCCCAACGTCTTCTCTCGCAACGTAGAGAATGCGAGCTAAGACGAATGGAGGCAATGGTGAGGATTGCACTCAATGGGATTGGCTCAAGGATGTAGGGATGGGTTCGCTTACCATGCTCAGAGAAGGATAGAGATTTGTAGTTTGGGGCAATGTGTGTGGTGTAATGGCTGAAGCGAGAACCTCCGGATTTATCCCAAGCCGTGATACATTGGCGTTGTAAGAAGGCCTCATTAACTTGGAAGTCGATCGACACATCCTTGAACAAGTGACATGCATCCCATCTTCCAAACCATTTCTTGATGTCAAACATCCACCCCGCACTTAGTATTTTGCTCTTGCATGTCTTTTGGACCTTTTGACTTGCTTCATATGCTATTCTAGGAAGTCAATACAAAGGGCTATATTGTGTCTTAAGCATGTACTCCACAAACCTTTGCATGCCCGAGACCTCAATGGGAAGCGATCCAAACTCAAGAAGTAAGAGCATGTAGGGTGTTTGTGTCTTGACCTGGAAAGAGAGAGAGAGAGAGAGAGAGAGAGAGAGAGAGAGAGAGAGAGGGGGATGGGTCTTGTTTGCAACTGCACTGAGAGAAAGGGAGAGAGAAAGAGAGAGAGAGAGAGAGAGAGAGAGAGAGAGAGAGAGAGAGAGAGAGAGGGATGGGTCTTGTTTGCAACTGCACTGAGAGAGAGAGAGAGAGAGAGAGAGAGAGAGAAGAAGAAGAAGAAGAAGAAGAAGAGAATTTTAAAGTCATAGGAAACTATCCCAAGAAACCTTAAAAACCTAATATCTAGATTCTATCTAACTAGGGAATTTTCAGTCATTTTCTCATATCATCGATGGCGGTGTTTACATGTACTTTGGTGGCTTCTTCACCCGAATGCCTCACCAACAGGGATGTTATATATGCCATTGCCTCTGCTATGAACTCACTTTTGACCGGTCGATGAGGCCCTTCTTTAACTCCTGTTCCATACTAAAGAGAGGAGTACAAGAGAATAGTCTTCTTGAGGGAGTTTTATTGATGATCTCCCAGAATGTCCTTGTTTTTCTCCAGAGGTTGGGGCTTTCTAGAAAACATATCCGCATAAGCTTCACTCCACTCAAAAGCTCTACGCTCACTTCTATCCTTGGCAACATCCACCAACAAGGCGTTCAATTGACCTTTGACGCTACCAATGAGAGAGTGGGCTTCACTACGGTAGGTTGAGAAATGAACTAGCAACAACTATGAGACATGATTGTTAATCCTGTGCAACCTGCACGTGGAACTTGGGTACTGGCAGAGGGCACTAAGCTACAACCATCTGAAGTTGAGATGTTGCGGCACAATTGGTTTATTCTTAAAGACACCCATGTAAGCATATAATGCAACTGCAATGTTAGAACTGGTGGATCTGTAATTAGTGCATTTCATCCCAAGTTCAGGGATCATAAGGAGGCTAGATGGAGCTAAAAAATAACAAGATATTTTCAAAAAAAAATTGCAGAGGGAAGAAGCGTGCATGCCACATTGGTGCATGAGGTAATCATTGTCCCCCATGCATCACATGTGTTCCATGTCTCTATAATTGGGTCATTGGAGAAAGGGGTAAGTTTTGAAGTTTGAGATTTTGAAGCCTTCGTTGCTTTCTGATAATTTTAGATGTACGACTCTTATGGGTTGAGGTGCTGCTTGAATCCAGCATGACATGATCATTTACTTCAATGTACCTTGTGCTCACATCAATTTGTCAAGGGGGTTGTCCATATTTTCTCGGAAATTGGTTTTGCTCAATTTTCTTTGCTCTTTGATTGGAAACCCCCTCGTTCTGCTTCAAAAAATTATATTACAATGTATTGGGAAACCTCTTCTATATTATGCCATGAATACTGCTACTCCATAGCTGCTGATGGAAAGATAACTGAAAATAAAGCAAAAAATAAATAAAATGAGAGAGCAATGAGATAGAGTTTGGTTGTATCAAATACATAATCTTTTGTGTTCCTTAGCACAATAAAAATGGAAAATGGAATAATCACTTTAAAGGTAGGAACACGACCTCTCAAATGGTTTTTCACTTCATCAGGATTGGTTCTTTTCACTCAGTGGGCACCTTTTCATGAAGGGATCATTTCTACCCAGTCATTCACAAAAAAAGACATGGGTTTTCAAATACAGATGTTATGAAAATCACAAGAAGTTATACTATGAGAAAGACGACATGTAGTGGATGCCATGGAAGCTCAGAGATTGGAAAGGAAGAGTATGTGACTTGAAAATGCAACAAAAAGAGGAAAAACCCTCACAAAATGGAGAGAAGGTGAAAAAAGTAGACGTTTGAAAAAACCAGTCGATTTATCATTAATGGCATTGTTTTCAGATCCTGAAAAGGGAAATTGTGTATCTTCTAGCTTCATTTTGTGAAATATAAAATGGAACAAAAGGTACGCATTGGACCCAAACTTTAATGTCAGCCATAAAAAACACCCAGATTTAGTGGTTTTAGCCGAAAGAATGGGACATTTAGTCGTTCTCCACTAAAATAGGACCATAAAGACCCACGGTAGAGAAGACAAGAGTGCCATGACTATTGGACTATTTCATCATCCTTAGATTAACAAACAACCCTTTTTTAGTCATTTTTGGTCCTGATCTGGTTGATATGCTTCACAATATCCAATCAAGTGATGGTCTTAAGAGAATTGAACATATCATGAATATGTCAAAACGAATCCAACTTTGGCCATTTTTTAGCATTTAAAGCGTATGTATGGGATTAAAGCATATCTAGATACATATCTCTAGATATTAAAAAAGACATCATTTACACTCTTTTCCTTTGTAATACACCTCAATGTTTGTTCTCAATCAAGTGACTTGATGGCAAACATATGTTTCTTCACTTTGAATTACTTCATTCCCTCTCTCTCTCTCTCTCTCTCTCTCTCTCTCTCTCTCTCCCCCCCCCCCCCCCCCCCCCCAAAACCAAATGACCATTTGTTTGGCTCTATCCCCCTTCAGGATATTTTCCTCTACTCTTCTAATGCTAGCTTCGCTAGTGTTGTTAGCTCCATTATACCTTCTATGGCTCTTTTTGCAAACAACATCCCCCTTGACTCTTTTATACAAAGCCAAAGTGCAGGTGAACACCTCCATGCACATGACATGGGTGACTTCACTCTCATTATTTACTCGTTCATGTTGTTGTAACTCTTCTAAATGACTCAAAGTAAAATTCCACCTTTTACATAGTACATACTTTCTTATTTTTGACATCATCGATGCATTTGAAATGCCCAAAACCCCCAAAAATGAATGGCTACATGCCCCATTTGGACACCCAAAAAGGTTGTTAAGCCCCAAAAAAGTGTCTAGAGGCCTTGCCCTGCGCCGGTCTAATCCCCCCCCCCCCCCATTTTCGCATCATGTGGGATAGGGCCTCCAGAAACATTTTTTGGGCCTAATGGCCTCTCTAAGTGTCCAAAGAGGGCATGTAGCCAGTTATTCCCAAGTTTTTTGGGCATCCCAAATGCATCGTTCATGTAAAAAACATCAAATTTTTGATGTATTTGAAAGTTATAGTATTATATATTGTGAGGTAATCTAGACTTCATGTTTATGAACTAAAAAATCATGATTTTTGGGATAAAACTTTTATCTTGTTTTGTTAGCAAGTGAAAACCTCTACATGGGCTCATTTTCCACCGACATAAAACTCTCGCCCTTGATTTTTAAGCATTGCTTTGTTCTCTCATCGTAGTCCGACACAAAGGGATAGGGCCACCTTGTAGTTTTTTAACCCCTCCATTTGCTTTGTTTGGGCTACATTCCTTATTCCCTGTACGATGCGATATTACTCATTTGTGACTCCTAGAAGTTCTACCATCACGCCATTCAAGCTTATGGACTCTTTTTTATGACAATGTGGGCTACTGAGCACATGTTTCTCATTCAGGTTTCTCCCCTCATTTGCTTTGTTTGGGCTACATTACTTATTCCCTGTACGATGCGATATCACTCATTTGTGACTCCTAGAATTTCTACCATCACGCCATTCAAGCTTATGGACTCTTTTTTATGACAATGTGGGCTACTGAGCACACGTTTATCATTCAGGTTTCTCCCCTCTCACCACGACATGATAACAGGTGTTTGAGAATCCAAGAATCTCTCCCTTTATGTTGTTTGAGCTACTAAACTCTTATTGATAACACAGGACGTCCAATCCACTTGCCACTAAAATTCAAAGTTCAGAAGCATCAGTCATCTAAGAAAGTAAGGGGGGCAAGCGTGGCTCCCCTTTCAGTTTTCCATTCATGTTTGCCAAGATGATTGCCAATCTCCTAAGACAAATCCTCAAAAGCTCAACTCACCACCCCCAAGTCTCCCATGCCAACCCCTCGGGATCTCAAGTCACCAAATCCCCCTCTTGAACCTCTTTCAATAACATTCAATCACAACAAAAAAGAATGGCAAAGTTTCTCTGAAGATTTTGAATCATCCCTTACAAAAAGAAAAGCTGACTTGGTTGGTTGATTATGTTATTCCACAAGAGTTGTACATAATTTTTTTCATTCTATCATATGAACTGACACCCTTTTTGAGATTATATTTTGGTATTAGAGTTTTAATACCAAGAATTCAATTCTTAATTGTGTATCATGGTGCCATTTAGATTTAAATGTACATAAAATATTGGTCACATCAATAAAGTAGAAAAGACATGTATCTTTTCAAAATGTAGTCATTACAATATTAGAGAAATCCACTTCAGCTTATAAAGTCCTTGCAAGTGGCTCAAGTGCAACTCTTTTTGGGGAAAGACATGTGATGTATAAGGTTTCATTCTCCATTATTGTGCTCACAACAATGTCATCAAATTTGAATCTACACTCACAGGATATTTTTGAATGTTTTATCCAGAAAGTTGAGAGATTCTTTCACATATTTTAGTCTCTAGCTTGATGTTACTATAAGGTTTCTAGGATTAGAGAATGGATGGACTATGATTTTCAATTTTAACTCTGGATAATTCTCCTCAGACTCTAGAGGGACCCAACTACCTAGCTTGCTTCTCCATCTCCTATAGTCATTGCCTAAAAGTAGCGATTGATAGCATGACTCATATGAGATAGGCGTAGAGTTTGAGATTACTCTACAACTCATATTTTTTCCAATATGGAAAGTCTCATCGGTACCCCAACCTTCTCTAAGTACAATGTCTAATTCAATTACATACAGTCTTCTATTGAGCCACATCATTCTTGTCCTCTACAAATCCATTGTTTTGAAACATGCTAGAAAGACATGTATAGGCAAGAACCATTGAATCTTTGTCCTGTTTAAAATCATGCTTTGAGACATAGCTTTGTGTATATATTATTTGAATTTAAATTTGAAGGTACTTGGTTTAGGGGCTTACCATTCTAATGATTATATGGTGGGACCATGAAAATCATGTTGTTCTTTATGTCCACCTTCTCTTGATGAAACCATGTACTCAGCAAAATACACAAACATAACAATTGTTTTGTAAAGAGCAATGGCTTGTCTACATCCATAACATGTGCAATCCCTTTGTGAATATCTTTGAATGCACTCTCAATAGTCTGTTGTTGGAGGGTACGCCACGAGTGGACGGTAGCATAGCAAGAACAAAACCAACAAGTCAATGTCTTTCGAGGGTGAAGCTTAAACCGTAGGCACATGGAAACAAGAAGATGGTTGTGAAACTACTTCTCAACCTTCTAAGACAATCTCTAATCAAGGAAATAAAATCCAAGAACTCATAAGTGAAAGCCAACCAACCTACGATGCTAATGCTATCCAAATCTAGGTCAAATGCATTCGAAATGTCATGAAACTCATAAGCTATGCTCTCCTTACTATGAGGACAATATCCTATGGATTGTGACTTGATAACCCTAATGTATAGTCCTATTTGCCATGAACCCATAGGTGCAAAAAACTCACCAAAAAGACACCTGGTTTTCAAGAAAACTCACCCGGAATCTTGTAGGAGCTCACTCCGCGTCGTAGTTGGACTCACACACTCTTGGCATCGAATGGAAGCCCTTGTCGTTGCTAACACAATGGTGGTGTCTCTTTAGTAATGGAATTTCTGTAGCACGAGAACAAATCACACTCTCACTCTTTCTCTCTCTCAGACATCACGCACAATGATAACGAGATTTGATTAATTCAAAAGTTGAGTTTAGGGTTACAAGAATTGACTTATAAACATTCCTCCATAGAGGCTCATTCCCACAAAGTCTAATGGCTGCTCAAATATTACAAAGGTATCGTTATGCTTCAAAATATAATAGTACAATGTATGGGGAAACCTCTTCTCTATTTTGTCGTCCATCACTCCCCCCCTACCGCCTCTATCTCATCCCTGAAATGACTGGTAGACTTGGCCTTTGGATTTAGTGAGAGTTGTTTTGCTTTCAGCGGAAGCCTGGTGGTTTTAGTAGCTTCAGGTATGAATCCTACCTGATATTCCCCAAAGTGATTGTTGGGCCAAATATCTTGCTATCATATGTAAATAACCCCATGTAGAAAGCTTCTTCAAAAGCTTGCATGTTGGCTGGGAAGAAACATGATTCTATGATACAGTAAGTGTAAAATCTTTGAAGATGCTTGTTTTGAAAGATCATATGTCATTGGTGTGACAGTGTTTTCCATTGATAGGAGTGTAGAATTCATCGCTTTAGAAGGTGCAAACACTTCAAAGCAAGACAACAAGGTTTTAAAATTTTTCCGGATCATGACGCACGTCAATTCTCGAGAGCCTCTGAAGACCTTAATGGTGCCCTTCAGGGTTTTCCATATAAGAGACACATATTCTCTCTCCTTCCATGGATGCACGCATAGACGGGTAGTTAAGCCATTTTGGATGAGCCTTCAGGATTCTAAAATGATTTTCCCAACTGCGAACACGAGGGACTAGGCAAAATAGGAGGTCATCTCTGATAATCTTTGGGGCCTCCACCAAGTATTTCAAAAATCCTGGGTACTTTATGAGCCAAGCTTTTCTCCATCTTTGTTGTGAGTCCACCACTCTACCTCCAGCCTCTGTATTCTTAACATCTACTTCATAGATCAACTCTATGGCTTCTGCTTCCACTCTTTTCCTGATTAGTATTACTTAATACTTTAGGAGAGGATATGGGAGTGTGGGTTGCATCCATTCCTTCCTAAGTACATTTGTGGTCAGCCATTGGACTCCTACAGAATGGAGCATTCTTAATTCCATTCCAAAGATGTCTTGTGGTCTCTACTGTTGTCTTCTCTATCAAAAGCTGGAGGCATGTCTCCTCCTCTATGGTCAGTGGTTGTGTTTGTTCTACCATTGTCTCCTCCTGTTCTTCCTTATGCTATATGTCTTCGGCACCTTCAGGATTTTCCATGGGCTTATCCTAGCATTTGTATCCATTTCACTATGCACTGGTTCTGATTCCTGTGTCCTTAAAATTTTTATGTCCTTTTGCAAGTCCATGATTTGTCTTTGCGAAAATGTGTCTCATTGAGTAGCTTCCTCTGCCATGTCAACCATTTTTTCTTGCAGTGTTTCTTGGTTCTTTTGAAGTTCTCCAAGTTGTTTCTGGAGAGCTTGGTGTCGGCTCTCAT
Source organism: Adiantum capillus-veneris (assembly GCF_014529385.1). NCBI lineage: Eukaryota > Viridiplantae > Streptophyta > Polypodiopsida > Polypodiales > Pteridaceae > Adiantum > Adiantum capillus-veneris. Next base: position 79,059,060 of record NC_140946.1, read on the forward strand.
TATTTCTTCGGCGGCTAGAGACACGTCTGCCATATGCATCCATTGTCTTTGATCTAGCTGTAATTCCTTATGTAGGGTTGTGATTTGTGCTTCCAAGGCCTATATAACTTGGGCAACTGCCCTTGCCTTTGCCCTCACTGCCCTTGGTGTATCCCTTAGTCTTTTGATTGTCAGGTCCTAGAGCTCGAATCTTTCCTTCAGCTCTAGGACTTTGTCTTTTTCCACTTCTAATTCATCCAAGACCTAAACTTTTTGCTCTTGGAGATTCATGATTACTCCTGAGGATTTAATCATCTCTAGAATGAGAGTGTCTCTTTTTCTCTCAGATTCCCTTAGTGTTGTAGTAAGAGTGTCGATATCCTTCTCTGCTTCTTTGGCCTTCAGGTGGGTATGTTGTACCAAATTTTTCAAGTTCTCATCTTCCATTTGTATGTTGCCATCCCTGATACATAGCATGATGTTCTCTTCCGCAATGGTAAGAGATCGCCTCCTGATTTTGTCGAGTATTTGGTAGGCGGCTCTTATGTCATCTTCAATTGCTGCTACGAGGTTTTTGATTGTGGGTTTATTGATTAGACCAAACCAATGGAACTTGATAACACATATTGATCAATACTCCTACAGGTAGATTCATGATTACTCCTGAGGATTTAATCATCTCTAGAATGAGAGTGTCTCTTTTTCTCTCAGATTCCCTTAGTGCTGTAGTAAGAGTGTCGATATCCTTCTTTGCTTCTTTGGCCTTCAGGTGGGTATGTTGTACCAAATTTGTCAAGTTCTCATCTTCCATTTGTATGTTGCCATCCCTGATACATAGCATGATGTTCTCTTCCGCAATGGTAAGAGATCGCCTCCTGATTTTGTCGAGTATTTGGTAGGCGGCTCTTATGTCATCTTCAATTGCTGCTACCAGGTTTTTGATTGTGGGTTTATTGATTAGACCGAGCCAATGGAACTTGATAACACATATTGATCAATACTCCTACAGGTGGTGCTCGGCATGGGCTAGCCAAAGGTCTCCATTGAGGCACTGGGGGAACTTGAACCATCTTGGCACTCCGAGATGTGGTGAGTATCCTTTTGGATTTTTTTTTTGAGACTCGTGGGTGGTCAACCTCTCTCTTTTCCACTTCATCATCTCTTTACTCATTTCTAGGGAGCTCTTGTCTTTCTCCTTCTTTGTTTGTAGCCCATGGTGGGCTAGGAGTACCATAAACCACTGTGGAAGCCTCTACCCTTTTATATCCCGCTTGGATGAGATCTTCATAAGTATTCCTTTCAACTTTTTCTTGATCTCCATGTGTAGATATGGCCTCTTTTGTTGCTTTTGGTGAAGATTGGGGTTCAGGTGTAGATGGTTTCGGACTTGAAGGAGGTGTGGGATAATCTGGTGGTGAAGGTGGTGCTTCCACTTTTGTTTGTTCTTCCTCTTGATACTCGTTTTCCAATGTTTCAGATGTTTCCTTTAACTTCTTTTTGATGTCTTTCACTTATTCCATCATGAAAGGCTATAAGTTTTGTTGATCAAGTATCCTTTCTGTCTCTTCATATGCTCGGATGCAATGGTCAAACTATTCCTCTAGTGGTTTCGAGGAGCTTACTCCAACTTTGGCTGGGTCTAGCACCCATCATTCTTCAAAGTCTCCTTTTAATGCTCTTTTTCCTTTGAAATGTTCTATCAATCTTTCAACCTGAGCAGCTTTTTGACTGTGTGTTTCCTTGGGTCTGGATTCCTTGGCCAATGATGCTTTCCCTTTATTCCTTGGTGGCTCCACAAGCTCGTCTTCAGGCACAATTTCAAGTTTTCTTCTTAGCCTGGTGGTGATGGGTGGATCTGTTTCTTTTATTGGCTCATCTTTGATGTTAGTTTTATTTTGAACCACTCGTTCTGTGTTGGTGGCACTAGCCAATGTTCTCTTGCTCCGATTGCCTCATATGAAATCTTTGTCAAGGTTTCCCCTCCTCCAATGTACTTGGGATTTTCCATGCCCATACTAACCACTTGCTCATATGCAGGGATTGGGCGTAGTTCACTTCTTTGGGTATGCTTCTTTCCAAAGCCCAGGTTATAGTTGTTGCCACAGCATGGGGAGGAGTTGTGTATTTATGTGGCCTCTTACTGCACACGCGGAAGTATTCGTTGGGGAGTTTGCATATCTTTGAAGCACTTGGGTCCACTAGGTCTTCAGATGTCTGATTAAACTTCTTTTGTGTGTAGAACTTTAACTTATCTCTTCTTTCTCAAACTGATCTTCTCCTATTGTGGAGCCCAAGTGCATCTACTAGGGTTTGAGGTGTGATCAGAGTTGTTGTCTTGTGCACATCCAAAGCTGTTATGACCGCCTTTGTCGTCTTTTTAAATAGAGTTGACTAGCTCATATACTCTCTGAGCATCCACACCTACTGGTGGTGCTATGTAGAAGCTATGGAGGTCCACTCTTTCTTCTCTATTTGCCATTTCTAACATCTCCCGTGGATTCATTGGGATATCCACTGTTTTTCCTTGTTGGTCTCTGAAAGTGCCATGATATACTTCAATCCCTTCCTTTCTAATGTGACCTCGTCTACCCAGGCCTTGGTTGGCTTAAGTGTCTCCTCTGGCAATGTATAGGGTTCACTGGCATCAATAATGTCTTTTATAGACATTGTCTTCTTCTTTGCTAGTGATTTATTGGAATCCATAGATTGTGCAGACACTTCAAAGGATTAAGTTAGCTAATCCTACATTTTCTCAGTTTCTATATGTCCAAATGACTCTTAAATTGAAAACAAGCTAACTAGGGCCTAAGGGTGCAATGCATATGATGATAATTTCTTTTGGGTGTTGAATGATGATGTGAGACATTATATGCGTATAAGAGGAATCCCAAAATCCGAGCCAATAAAAGCGAGCAAACCATAAACCGAGCAAAACTAAAAAAAATAATTGATATCCTTGTGCAATATATTAGTTGTAATACAAAATTACCCAAACCATAAACTTTTTTTTGATATCCTTGTGCAATATATTAGTTGTAATACAAAATTACGCAAACCATAAACTTTTTTTTGATATCCTTGTAATACAAAATTACGCAATCCGCAAACTTTTTTTTGATATCCTTGCAATACAAAATTATGCAAACCATAAAATTTGCAAAACTTACAATGTTTTTTTATATCCTTGTGCAAGATATTAGTTGTATATATTGTGGTGTGTGGTTGTGTAGGTAGAGGCCGGCCACCTAGTGTGGTCAGACATGTTATGGTTGTAACTGCTTGATGGCAATATAAGGAGGTGCCGGATGAGTTGAGAGGCACACTTGGTTTGGTCGTGTAGACAGAGTCGACCACACACCACAATGTTGATTAGAAATACTCCCTACTTAGTTTCTTAACCTATAAAAATAACTTTAAATTGTTCTATCTCTAACACATGCCAAAAACCTTCCATCAACAATGAATTAACCAAGGTGTGTTGCATCTACAAATCAAAATGGACAGTGCAACAACAAGAATATTTCCACAGTATAATATTTGGGACAAAAGTTAATAGCCATAAGCACATATCACCGAAAAAACTACTTCTATAAATCCATAGCAAGGTCCACAAGCCTTCAAGGTTGCATCAGCACCCGTGAACCTCCAAGTGCTTGGACTAACTCCAATTTCGTTAAAGCCGCCTGATGCATGAACTCATGCTCATGAGCATGAGGGTCAAGGCCAAGTACTTGCAGAAATATAAAGTTAATGTGCTTACATGGCATATACACAAGGCGCTTGCTTTCTCGATTTTGAAAATCCTCGCAAGTACATCTAGGAAAATCTGACATTGTCACAGAGTATGTCACTCCCTTTGCACTTGACCCCATAGTATTAACATAGAAAACATGTGTTTCATTGCAAACCACAATGACCTCTCGCACGAACTTTGCTGCCATGGTTCTACCCACTTCAATCTTTCCATGAAACTCCTTTGTTAATCGTGATCTCCATTTCACAATCTTTCCATCTCTAAATTTGGGACAGATGCTGCTAGCAACTCTTTGGTTCAATGGAACTGTTTCATGCATTCTTGATGATGATGTAACTCCTGCTTGCAAAACAAAACCATTGGCTTGCAGTTGTGTTACCTCTTGAGGTTGCAAATTTGTGCCCTCTACGACCACCCAAACATCGGGAGCTGGACCTGGTGGCCCTTCGACTATGCTGTGAACCTTCCAGGTGTGCATGTTATTGGAGTTACAAAACCAAATGAAACCTTCCACAAGACCTGCCAATTGTGAACCAAATAGAGGATACTTCCTGCGACCCCAAAAACAAGGAGCTGGCACCCCTATTTTGGCATCCATTGAACATGCATTAATGAACTGCCCACATCAATCTCCATCTTTTGACACCACACCAAAACAAGTCATCTTTCACCCAGGTTGTGTTCTCCTTATTGCCCAAACTGACTTTGCTACATTTACTTCGGGAACATCTTTTGAAGCTGTTTTTTGTGCTGAAGCCCACCAATTGAAGTTTTCATTGTAACATACTCTGGCCTGTCGCTATCCTCCTCCAAGACAATATTTTCATCAGCAAACATTGGCCTCTTTTTTCTAATACTCTTTTCTTGGAGTATATTTCTATTCATTTCAGGACTATTGACACCCATTTCATGCATTGAAGAATGTGTGAGGTCAACTAGTTTCTTTCCAGTTGCCGCGGAAGTAGATGAAGGTCGGGTCATGAAGCGATTTGCCAAATCTTTAATGTCGGGACCGGTGGAGCTCGCAACACCTTTCAAATAGGCATTATATTTCACACTTTGAGAATAGATAATGCCATATATGCACATGCTACCTCATACAAACTTATGTGATCCTTGTAACCAACCAAGGCATGCATACTAGCATGTTTTGACTCAGACAAGTTTGTGTTAGGGACAAAGATACCTGCAGTATCTTGTGATACAAATCTTGCCCCCCAATGGGGCACTCATACATCCCACCAAGCCAACCATGTCTCCAATGAAGCAATATCCCCTTCAATGTCAATTCCTGTTTTCCAAAAGCTTCTAAGCTCTCCCTTACATTGCTCAGCCAAATTCTCTATAGGTGCAGTTCTCCACTTGCGACACAAAATCTTGTGCTCCTCTTGAAATGTTGGATAGATACACTTGACAGTATGTCGAACCATACTTTGCTCCCAATGAAACAAACATGATCTCTCTTTGTTTGGAGTAGACTTATTTGCTCCTCCAAAATAAACAGTACGGACAACAATCCAATTGGCACTAGCTTCATCTGCCATAAATCCCCTGAACTCTGGCTTATCAAAACCCTGTTGCTTAACCACATTGCTCAGCATCTTCCAAAATTCAATCTAAGCATATTTATTTTCCACGCTAAACTCAGCAGTTGCAATGGTGAGTAGCTCTCGTACATAAGGGTCATAGACATGCGCTGACATAGTCGGCAATCCTTGAACACGGTGAACATGGTCAAAGTGCACCCACATTTGCTCCAAATTACCTCCAAGATGCATGCAATTCACCAAATCAACTCCACTGCCCAGTCCCTTAATTGACATTTTAAATACATGAGGTTGTACTTTATCACCCAATTGGCCTGGAAAAAGCATACTATGGATAAAAGGATATCTGCACTTGCTTTTCAAGTCAAGCACTGCCTCAAGACCTTTTGAAGTGATATTCTTTGATCTTTTTGCAGACTCCAAACTTTGTTCGACTCTCCTTTTATTTGACAGGGGAGTCATACTCTCAAGGAATTGAGCAAATTCCAAATCTTCAATCATAGCACTTGCAGTTGAACCTGCTCCAATAAGATTTTCCATGATAAGATCATTAGTGGTGGCCCACTCGGATTGTTTCGCAATCACCAAAGGGTCCCGACTTGCTCGATCAAGAAACGTTTCATCTATGTGACTTTCCACCATCCGACTCCTCCCTTCTGCACATGGATGGTTATGTTCTCCAAGGTGCAAAACACACCTAGTACAATTATGCTTATCTCTAGGAAAACAATAGTAAATAACTGTAGGACATATAGATACACATTCGAGAATTTGTCCACAAAGAGTGCATACAAGTGTGCCATACTCAGAAGAGATCGATCCTTTAGGACTAAATGTAACAAGCCAACCTCGCCATTGAGACTCATTGAACATATTTGAGCGCAAATAAAAGGGACAATCAATGTTGATGCAGTGCAAATTCCCAGAGCATCTACTAAATTTGACAATGCAATTAAAATTATCACTGCTACAAGTGACATACTCTGTCCACATGTGACTATCATGTATTTGCTCCATAACACTCATACCTAAAGAATTACCAGATGGCGGTAACTCAAAAGCAATATACCCATCATAATGAGCTGGGAGGTCATCATGCATACCAGTTTCTTGGCTTGATGGAGGGAAATATATATATTTCTTTTCAATGGCATGCACTTAATCATGTCAATGACACTCACATTGATCTCAGAGAGAGGTACTTTCTTGTCTTTCATGTCTTGAGAAACTCTGCCAATGCCAACATAAATCTGATCCTCAGTTCTCATATCCACCTTGTAGAAATGGTGTTGTTCATGATCAAGCATAAAAGTTTTCTCACCATCTGATGATATAGTAGCTTCAACTTGACTTGCGGTCCAGATAATGTTAGTGGGGACGAAGACAGAAATTAGCATCACGAAGTTCAAAATGTTCTTGCAAAGAAGCAATTGTCAAAGAATAAATTCTGGTATAAAAAATAAGCACTAGCTTCTGTCCACGCCTTGGACCAAAAACTGTAATGAATCTCCCCATGGGTTAATAGTGTGTTTAGCAGAAGGTAAGAATATCAAAGAGCAGTGGCATGGTTCTGATTGATACAGAGGGTGTAAATATAATAGATTGATATCATTAAAATTCTATCCATAACCACAAGCCGCCAGGAATATTTCACGTTGTTGTTCCCATGAACAACAATTACTATTTTATAAAACAACTCACTATATAATATAGTCACAACATGAAATATAAAGTGCTGAAAAAACGAGCCTGCTTTTAGTTTTAAAAAACTAAAAAAGAACCTATTGTAGTTTTAAAAACACTAAAAAAAGGAGCCTGCTTTTAGTTTTAAAAACACTAAAAAAAGGAGCCTGCTTTTAATTTTCAAAACACTAGAAAAAGGAGCCTGCTTCTAGTTCTTTGAGTTTTATGATTTTCAGTCAATCGAGAATAATAATGATTTTTTGAGCTTCACTTACCCAATTAAATGTCCCATGCACAATATCCCATGCCGAAGTTAAGGGTGTTTACACACTGTTGAGTGTTTTTGGTTTATTAAATTCTAAGACAAGTTTTTGCGTGCTGAAAAGAGTGGTTTCATATTGAGTTTGTTAGAGAGGCTGCTCTTAGTTAATAAAAGGAAAAATTGCACATTTACCTCTCTAATTTGCGGGAATTCCCAAAATACCCCTCAAATTTCAAAAAAATCCAAAAAAAGCCCAAATATTTTGTCACAAATTCCTAAAATGCTCTTCAAGTTTTCCAAAATTCCCAAAGTACACTGGTCACGAGATTAAATTTTCTTGAATGGAAAAACAAATTGTAGCTTTTCATAAGAAGACTGACTGTCTATGAATAAAAGATGCCAAAAAATAGAGTTTAGGTATGTTACATAGGCTTTGGAGATGAATTTCATCTTTATTTTTAGATATAACTGTCTTTTTGCATGGTAATTTGTGACAAATTACATGCTAAGAACTAAAAAACGGATCTAAATTGTCAAAAAGAATTAAAGCTAGAAAATCTTGAACAGTCCAATCGACATAGATGCAAGGGTCATGGTTTCATTATGTGAAAGGGGCCTATAGGCCCCTACTGTAATTTTTTAAAGCTAGCAGGTCCTTAATAATATTTTTTAATACATCTATCTGCTCGCCTCTCTCACAACATCTCTCTCTCTCTACGTTTTCTGCGCAACAGCCTTGGCAAATCTTCTGCGCACTTTCACTCTCTCAAGCCTAGCCTTGTTATGCTTTTCTGCACTATTGCCTTAACAACTCTCTTCGCCTTCTTGCATGCGCTATTGCCTCAAACAGTTGCCTGCACCTTCTTGCCTGCCCCCTTTCAACCCTTCTTGCCTGCGCCCTTTCAAGGTGATCTCTCAATCGTTTCATTGAAAACCTCTACTGCCTCGCCGTTCTTGAATCTCGAGACTCGGGAGCAACTCGAACAAGGATCGGAGAAGGGACGAGGGAGAATGGAGTCTACCTGGGCCATGGGGAGAAGGGAGTCTACCTTGGCCCGGAAACCTCTTGCCAGGTACATTTGCAAACTACCTGTAGCAGGTAGTGTTTTTTTTCAATGCTTTAGATAACATTTGTAAATATTATTTTTAAATTAAAATTAGAAGCCTTCTGTAAACTGTAACTTTCTGTAACTTTCTCTGTTGTAGGGCTCTCTATAAATCTTAAATTGGAGTTGAATGTGCGCTGATATAGCCCTCCCACAACCTAGAGCCTTGGGAGCGTGCCCTGCACAGCCCGAGAGAGATGTTGGAGGGATAGTGCACCCCCCGCAAAGAGAGAGAGAGAGAGAGAGAGAGAGAGAGAGAGAGAGAGATAGAGTCTCAGAGACAATCTTTCGATCAAGGCAACGTACTCCATGGCCTTCCACTTGCTTGTAATGGGATAAGTTTCCAAAGCTGTGCCAGGATTAACTAAACTCTTTATGGATTTCTTATCTGTTGAAAGGACGCCCTTTCAACAACGTTTCCATAGAGATTCCATTAAGATTCCTCAAAGATTCTATAAAGATTCCAGATGAAGATGGTGATGAAGTAATGAAGATGAAGATGGATGCTGCAACATAAAGATACGAGTTCATGGACGCCATCGAATATCCCGTTATTATTATTTTGAGCCATTACAACCACTTTTGTAATGTTTACGGGAACCTCATATTTTAAGTCGGCACTTGTATTTTGGCCGCAGATGCTTGTATAATGAGTAAAGCCAACTTTGTTTCTTTTAATTAAGCTTTGTAGAAGCCTAGGGACAATACAGGTCATTTGGCTGGACATTAGGTTTGAAGGCTTGGTATATAAGCTAAAGCTTAAGGCTTTGTAAAGGACACATTATGTTATCTCAATTAATATACAATCGTGGGTTCTATAGCACACATTAGTGAGCTTCACGCACACACACCGTCGTGCACACTAATCACATTGCAGATATGAGAGTAGGAGCGTGTTAGCATCGAGGAGCTCTCCGCGTCGACGCAAGCAATGCAAGCCGAGGACCACATCGCGAGCGCGCCTGCTATGAGCTATATTTGGTCGTAAGTACCTCAAACGACATCCGTTCTGAATGATTGAGTAGTCGTTAGAATCAGGGCGAGAAGCTCTTCGTGTTGATGTCTTTGTAGATCAGTTCTCGACACTTTGGAAATTGCTGTTTTGAGTCTATCGCGACAACGATTAGAGATCTTACAGTTATGGTTTTCAGGGTTTAGGTGTTTGGCCATATAGGATATATCCTTGTGAGTCTTGCCCTCCGATTTCGAGTCATTCTGATATGATTTGAGATTGTTTCGAGCTTATAGTGTTTTGTAGGATGCGTTGTCTATTTTTTTGCTTCATGGTAGTGTTGTGGTAGGATTAGTGACTGTAGAGTGTTGTTCGTGTCTAGCTTAAGGTTGACAACCCAGAGATTGCCTCCATGCCCTAGTCTGGTCAGCTATGTCCTCGCATTGACAGTTTGTTGGTTTGTGTTCTCGCTGTGCTCCATCGTCCGTCGCAGCGTACCCGCTAACATTGGCGCCGCTGTCGGGGACGAAGCGCAACCTAACATAGACCGCATCACTCGTGTTTGATAGTATAGCGTTTCTCTAGAGTTTTCTAGAGTGTTGTCACCATTTGCCTTCTTAGTGGGAAGTCAGAGAGCGGATCTCTTGACTGAGGGATAGCCAGGGAGCCTGCATCTCTCCGAGGTGGTCCACCATGAGGTTGAGGTATGGTTATATTATTTTGTTGTGTGTTTAGATTAGGTTTTATGGTTTGTGTGTTTGGTTGTGACTTATGGTTGTGAAGAACTTGAAAGAGAAAAAAGAAAACGCAAAGAAAAACGCAAAAGGTAAGTAGGAGGCTGTTTGCTTGCCAGAAAGCAAAAACAACCATTCAACCATCCAAAGTAGGACTTTAGGTAGTGTAGGACATCTAATGTTGATCTAGAGCAATTTTGACATGAAAATGTGCCTGAAAACACAAAAGGCGGAATTGTGCTGATTTTGGTAAAAATGCTCTAAAATGGTTGTTTGAAAGCTGATTTGAGTGCTTGTTTTTGCATTGGAGACCTTAAGGTAGGGGGAAAACACAGATTTGGTCAAATCCAAAAAAAGAAAAAAAAACCCAAAAAAAAAAAGTTTTTCATATGACCTTGTTTTGCATATGCTCTAGAGCTTGTATGTGAAATTTCAAAGCATTTGCATCAGTGCTTGTGCATCTAAGTGGTAATTTGCTTTTTCTGAGTTTAAGGAAGTGAACAGTGAAATAATTGAATCCAAAGGAAAAGAAGTCCAAATTGAATGAAACTTTGGGGATAGGCTTCTAAGGGCATTGGGAACCAAACTGTCCAAAAACGGAGAAAAAAATCACTTCCCAATGGCTCTCTGCTCAGTCTATCGCGATAGACTGGTGAATTGGAGATAGACTCACAATCAGGAAAAACCCCTCATACCACAGGTAAAACACATCAATACAAGGTTGCTCCCAAAAATTGAGTGTACTTGGACACCCGCTTGACCACTAAACCTCAAGTCTGGTGTTTTGAGTCAGACTTCAGAGACAAATTCGGTAAAGGGACTTGACCAAATTTGCAAACCTTATGAAACTTGGTATACATGATTTACAGAGGGTAGGGAACACATTTGTGAAGAGAAAATTTGAAAAAAGTGTCATTTTAGCATACTTGGTGAGTCTATCGCGATAGACTAAGAACCAAGTGATAGAAAATGAATTTTTCAAAAACCTCTGTGGCATAGCTTGGAAAGGTGCTATCAAGGACACATAAAAATTTTGAAGTCATTTGGACATCAGAAAGTGGGTCTAAGACCATTTGAGAGGATTCAACTTGTAGAAAACACCAGATCTGGTCTAACTGACAAAGTAAAAGTCCAAACCACTTGAAAATTGGTAGGAGGACTAAGGAGAGGTGTTGGAACACAGTGGTATAGTCAAAGTTCAAGTTTGACCTATAAAAGAGGTACTTGATGAGTCTATCACGATAGACTCAAAGCAAGGCCAAATAAATTGAAATTTTCAAAACCCTTTGGAGCATAGCTTGTTTAGCCTCTCAGGAGGTTACACACAAAATTTGGTGGATTTTGGACATTGGGAAGTCATCCTAAGTCTATTTTCTAGTGATCAGATAGACTCAGAATTCTAAAGTTGGAGTAAGAGACCTAAGAAAAAGTCCAAAACAAGTGGAAATTGGTTAGCAAGGTGTACAGAGCATAGGGAACACAGTGGTGAAGAGAAATCTGGAAAATTTTCAAAATTGAAGAATCTGCTGAGTCTATCACGATAGACTAGGGTTTTTTTCACAAAATTTGAAATTTTTGAAAACTGGCCTTAGGGCCTTGTTTTACATGTTGTTGTGAACGTATGGTTAAATTTTGAGTAAATTTGGAGCATTGGAAGTGCATCTCAGTGGATTACTTCATAAGATCAGAAAAGAGATTGTTGTTTGATGCAAGTTACAAAGGAAAAGTATTCCAAATTGGTTGAAACTTGGTGCGTAGTATCTCAAGAGAAGGGGGAACTCAAATATGTAAAAACAGTTGAAAAAATGTATCCAGTAACACTCTAGTGAGTCTATCGCGATAGACTCATAAATTCATTGTAGAAAAATCAAAATTCAAATCTGACTTCATATTTGGGTTCAGAAGGCCCATTATACCATGTACACAAAGTTTGAGTGCATTTGGACATCTGCAAGGGGTACTTGGTGAGCCTATCGCGATAGACAAGTGAGGAAAAATTTTTGAGAAAAGTTTTTGAAACCAAGTATACCATTAGGTTTATCATTGCCTAAGGAGTGCACACACCAATTTTGGGCTCAAACTGACCACTTGCAAAAACATCAGATAGAGAAACTTTCCAATTTCATCTCACTGTTTTGGTCATAACTTTCACATACGGACTCCGATTCCAAAACTTTTTTTATCAAAACGTAGCTTGAGAGCAGCACTACTTTGAGGCCTTAATTTATGTTTTTTTCAAAGGAAACGTAGCTTGAGAACAGCCTTAAATGGTTGCCAACGGTATACATTTTGGTCAGTTTTGAAAAAAACGTTGTTTAAGGCCTCAAAATGCATCCAGAAGTCAGGGGTGTCTAAACCGGCAATTTGAGAGAATTGTAAGAAAACACTCACGGTTTTGGACATAGTTTTGGATTTTCCCTGACCAAAACACTTGAACACACTGAGAGAGATATTACTACAGCAAGCTAGAGCCGTTAAGCCTAGAAGTCATGTCTACATCAGACTTAGACTCAGCTTATACAAGCACATGGATTGTAGGGATAGTAGATGAGCACCCGCCCATAATAGATCTTCCAAACCTATAGTACATAAAGACCAATTTTGTGGAGAGAGTTTGGACGTATAACCATGAAAGTGAAGGACTATATAGGTATATTAATGGAAATCAATTCAACCTTTAGAGTTGCTTAGAGCCTTACCCAGATGAGCTGACAGAGTACAAGCTCTTATATGTCTATACATACGAGGTCGGCCGACAATGGACATCTTTATTTGTTGACAAGTATGGAGGAGAATATAGAGCTGTACAAAACACAAATCCGCACACCAAATTAGAGATGAGTGGATATTTGGTCAATGAAGGACCTCCGATACATCCACAAAACACAGAAACCTCTAAGAGAATTCCAAAGAGGGGACCACCACCTGGATTTCCCCCTAGAGCGATAACAAGAGATGAAACAATACCAGAGACGAGTATGGTTCCATACTTTGCACCCCAAAGTATAAGACCATCTCAGCTAAGAAAATGGGTAAATAGAAAGTAAAATGGCATAGGAGACCCATACGCCTCTCGGCTTTCAAGCAAGTCCTACGAGCAGAACGAGTAGAGGACTTCCACACGTAGTATGAGGGCTTTGGACTTACATTGGAGGACAATGCACAAGCATGGTTTGAACTATTGAACCGGAGAGAGTTCACAACCATTGAGAAAAATTTGGATGAATTTGTTCAAGAATTCACCAAGAGGGGCATAAAACATAACACCCTTCCTAAGATTCAGGAATTTAAACAAGGCGAAACAGAAACATTGCGACATGCAATACTACGTTTCAAGCAATATGTTGCTAGATGTCCTACCCAAGAGTTACCCACGCCAGAACGTCAGATCCTATGCTTCATCAGAGGGCTTAGGAATGAGAATCTCCAAAAGGACCTATACGTAAAAAGATACCAAACCTTAGAAGAGGTGACCAAAGCGGCAGTTGACCTAGTTGACAATTGCGAGTTCTATGAAGAGGGTCATAAGAAGATGAATGATGCGACTGAGAAAAAGAAAATCGTTGATCTTGAGGATCAAAGAGGGAATCTAGGACAAAAACAAGTAAATGTTGAGGAGAAAATCATAGAGAATGAGATGCAACGCATCAACCACTCTGACAGAGTACCAGCCTATAGAGTCCCTCAATCGTTGGACGCGATTTCTGGGCGAGCAGTTTTTGGCGAGCGCTTTTTAAGAATCAGGCAAGCAGATTCTCAAAAGAAGGGACAATCTACCCAGCTCTCTCTCTCTCTCTCTCTCTCTCTCTCTCTCTCTCTCTCTCTCTCTCTCTCTCTCTCCAACTAAAATTTGATTGTCATTTCACGACCAACTTACATTCAAACAAAAAACACCGGTGAATCATTCAATACACTATTAATAAGAGAAATAGCAGTTTCTTACACACAATTAGGGTCTATTTCATCTAGCAAACCCCAAATCTATGAGTTCCATTGCATCCAAAGTAAATACATATGGGGGGTGATACATCATGGGTGATGTGGAGGAAAGAAGGGCGGTGGGGGGCCATATCCTCTGGGAGGAAACAAAGGTCGTGCCAACGGGGGCAGTGAACCAAATGGTGGGGGAACTACTCCAAATGGCAAAGGGTGTGAACTATATGTGGGGGGGGCTGCACGTAGTGAAAGAGGCAATGGATCAACCCCGGGTGGGGCCTCAGATGTGGAGGCAATGAATGCACCGGGAGACGGTCCAGTTGCACGCCATGCCAAAAATGGGGTTGTGAAAGTGGAAAATGGTACTGCTACTGCCCCGCCCTGACTACTGAGTGGTGTCCGGAACGGTGGGTCAAGCGGATGAAGCTGCTCAGACACCTGCTGCGGTTGCTCAGTTACATGAGCTCTGACACTCCTATGAAACATCAATGTCGAGCCTAAATCGGAAGGTAGGCGCTGAGCTGGCTCCAAACAAGCACTGAAAACTGCCCAATCCTTCTCACAACTGATGCAATGTCTACGTAGTAGTAAACATTGTGCTGCCAATGTCCCAACTCCTGCAAAACAATCCAACACAGCATCTCCCATTTCTGTGAAGGTACCTAGTAGCCATCTACACAAAAAAAGTTACCTTAAGATTTTTAATACCTATAATTTTATAGGAACAATAAAAACAGCTAACAAAAAAATTCTACCACGTGGCAAACGTTGGACTCCTCTGAATACCTCTACGAAAAGGCTGGCCCATATGATCAAGCGTCCACTGTGTGGAATCTGATCCTGGTAGCTTCTCCCACAACATGTCGTCATCTACAGAGAAGCCGACACCCAACAATTCTAGGAGGTGAAAAAATGGCTAGCAACAAAGTACCAACCTGTAGGGAGCAAGTAAAACATTATTTTTTGACCCACGAACATCGAAGTTACTATTCATTATCAAAACAAAAAAAAAAACATACCCCCTCTAAATAGTCCTGAACAGTCGTACAACTAGCCTCCGGTAGCGATAAGTACAATATCCTCAACAGCTGGAAACCAGCTCCCTCTGCCTTCGAAGTGACGATGGAAAGATGTTCTGCACGACATGTCGCCACAATCATGCCATCCACCAAAAGAAACTCGGATGCCAGAAGGAATGCAGCATCCACAAGGTCACTATCCCATTGGTTCCATATAGGAACCCCACCCGTGCTAGTTGCATGTGGCCTAGTGTGTAAGGGAAAGGCCATGTACACCAAACGTACGCCACCCAATCTCAAGCTGGGGTTCATCTGCCCTGTTCCTGATAGAGAGCCCAAGAATCTACGTAGTGACTGCATAGAACTGCATGCAGTTTTTGTTAGCACTATAAGTGTGCACATAACTATGATTGTAAATAAGCGTGGCTTACCTGTCATTGCACAACACATCTGGAATAGCTTTTGTCAACTCGTTGGCACTAGCATGCACTGCAAGGTGGCGTGGCTCTACATGCATATCTGTATATAGCAACATAAGATCAAATATATATCTTTCAAGCAATGCTAAAGAGAACAACACAACATTAATCATTTTCACGTACCTGGATGGTTATCTCCCACAACTCTGGCCATGTCTGATAAGTCCTCTGCAACCCTACCATGTGATGGTGAACATGGAGGGGACTTCTGGATGCCCCCTATTGGTCTAGGAGTGAAGGATAGTGTATGTACACTGTGACTCATAGCACCAAGGCTATGAGCACTATCGCTGACTTCTACAGAATACTCCACAACCACATGCTCGCTCTCACTGTCGCTCGAAACTACATCCCTCTTCTTTCTCTTCCCACGTTGCTTGTCATCTTGTTTTGCTTGCGAGTCTTTCCTTGAGGTTTGTTTCTTCCTCTCTGGTTTCTTTGATGTGTTTGGAGATAGAGCATCCTCTATCACAACCGCTTTCTTCTGTGACGCACTATGCTCCGCTATTAATTAAAAGAAGAAGAGTTACTGAGCCCATATTCTATTGCTTCATGGCAAAGGTAAAAACTACATAGAGGCATACCTATGTATAGCTCTTCCTCTTCGGGTGGGTACTCCTTGTCTGGGTAGTCCAGCCACCAAGGACAGTTGAGCCACGCTCCCTTTGGCCGCAAGTCATCTATCCACTCGTTAGGATATAAGCCCGTTTCCTCTCTCTCCGACCTGCACCATGCATCACTGGGGTGCTCGGGAATGGGAAAGACAAGAGCATCTCTCCACCATCTACAAGACAAACCACAAAGTTTTCATTTGCATAGAACAAGATTAGTGTATCCTACTACATTCTTAATTTGTCAATTAAAGATGTAGAACCTGTACAACAAGCGTCGTACCGTACAAGCAAAATGGGGTTGCTCTTCGAGTTCATGTGTGGATTTGATCCAAGCACTCCACGTCTTGAAGGCCTTCTCAAAGTGCTTGCGTGTGTATGTCAATAATGTGTGGGCAAGAGTGCAACCATGCCTACCTTCAGCCTTCTCATGTTGGATAGCAACATCATGATTCTCGGCCTCCATTTTCTCGGCCATCTCAAGCACTCTCCTGCAATAGCAAATAATAAGTCACAAGTTACATAACAAACTGCTAGCTGGTGCAAATGTTTGAGAAATCTAACCTTTCCAACTACCACCAGTACACGTGATATTGAAGCCACTGGATCTAGGCCTTCTCCGTCAAACCGATGCCCTTCTCCTTCAAGGATGCATCACTGGCTTGGAGCAAATCAAGCAATCGGCACTTCCTATTAAAGGAAATGCGAGACTTATTTTTTATTGTTACATAATAAAAAAATAAATATATCCAATGATTTAAATGACTATTACTTACTCTGTTGGGCTAATGCGTGCGCACGCTACCTCTGCCACTCTAGAGGGTGTCATTTTTGTGGTCTTCTCGCCCCAACCAGTAAATGAAATACATTTTTGGAAACAATCGCTGCCATTTTCTGGATTTGCAATGGTGGCTATCTCTAGCCCTTTGCGCGTAAAGTATTGCTCCGTTTGAGAAAGCGCTAGATTGATGCTTTCCTTGTAAGCGTCAGGTGCCAACTCGTAGTCAAAACTCCCTTTTGATGGCAGCCCTTCTGTTTTACTACTAAACATATGATCGAACTCTTCCTATTATTTTCAAAAGACTCAATCAAAATACAAATAATAAAATTTCGTATTCAAAACATATTCTCATATACAATTGGTTTGAAGTATACCTTCCAAAGTAGTTGCGCAAGGATAGCCATTGGCAATTTTAGCCACTTAGACTTATTTGGACCTCTAAAATTCAAAGCCCTTTCGGCTGCCAAACGCGCTCTTTCGGGGAATTTTTGCAGAAGTGATGTAGGGTCCGCCAACCCTAGCTTTCTCATCATGAAAATATAATGAGCAGTCGTATGAGGCACTGAAACCCTCATGGCCCTGTTTAACAATCGATTGTAATTTATATAGTTTACAAATAAGATGCATTTACATTAGCAAAAAAACAAAGGGCTCACCTATTGATCATACCCAAAACCAATAGAAACTCCGCTGCCTCATGTGGCTGAAAGTCAACTAGAACGCACTCCACCTTTGGCGCTTTCTCAATTGGAATGTCATTCTCGTTCATCCACCGCATCCATGCCTCCAATCGGTGATTACCATCCCAAACCACAAAGTACCTCTCGACCATGTGACTAAGCTCCAGGATTTGGCGAAGCTCTTCATCCAAATCATATGACATTGCAAGATCGCTCACAGCGTGACCACGATGAGTAAATTGTTTGTGATCCTCCCCAGGAATTCATTCACTAACAATAAATCTTGCCATCGTTGGTTGGTAGCTTTTGTTTGCAATAGAGATTTGCAAATCGGTCACATGGTCATCATGCGTGCGGATGGCGGGGTTTGAGAGAATTCGACAAAGAGGCAATCGTGGAAGTTTCCCATCGTATGGTACTCTGTGAGAATCCACCCAACCCAAAGAAATGTGTTTGTCAAAAACATTTTCAAACACTTCGTCTTTAACATTCTCAATAACGGTACCTATTTCCACAAGATGACTGGGTCCGGCGCTTGATTGTGATGTTCCAGCCACTCCAGTTACAATGGATACAATACATTCCAAAGAACTAAATGCCTGAGATTGTTGTGTATCCTGTGTGCCTAATAGAGGTACTTCTTGTGAGGTAGTAACATCCACCTCATCAATTGCACCAGTATTTTTTGTTTGGTTTCTTGTTCTCATGCTTGCAAGAAACAATAATAATTTATAAGAAATAGATATAGGATGATTTATTAGAATTTGTAGGTTGGAAGTTTGAGACGTGAACTTGAGAGAGAGAGAGAGAGACAGAGAGAGCTCTGTGTAGCACAAGAGAATAGAGAAGAAGAAAAATGAAGAAGAGAAGGTCACTTTATAAAGCTTTTAATTTTTTATTTATTTGTTATTTTTATTTTTTTTTAATGACTCTGTGTGTGAGAGAAAGGAATGTGTGTCTGTGTGTGTGTTTTTCCATGTCCGCGCGTGTGTGCGTGTGTACGTGCAGCGTGTGTGTGTATGTGTATGTGCAGCGTGTGTCTGTGTGTGTGTGTGTGTGCGCGTGCACGTGTGTGTGTGTGTGTGTGCGCACACACATGCTACACGTAGGCGCACGTGTGTGTGCGCCACACACACACACGCTGCACTGAGGCGCGTGTGTGTGGTGCACACACGCGCCCGTGTGTGTGTGTGCGTTTAAGTTTGTGTGTGTAGACACACACACGTGGCCGTCCACGTGGACACGCAACGTAGGTGGTCGTTGCGTGTCCACGTTGTCTGGCCACTTGTACCGTCGGTTGGCAACAGTACACGTAGTCATGCGCCCTGCCATGGAGGTAGTAACGTGGCCACGTGGACAACCACGTGTACTGTCGGTGGCCGGTAGTACACGTTGCATGACACGTGGCACCGATGCCATGTGTTGTGCTACGTGTACTGCCGCCCACCGACAGTACCCGTGGCTATCCACGTGGCCACGTTACTGCCTCCATGGCAGGGTGCGTGACCACGTGTACCGTCGGTTGGCGGCACTACACGTGGCTAGACCATGTGGACACGCAATGGCGACCTGCGTTGCGTGTCCATGTGGACGCGCGTGGGCCCGCGGGCGCCTCTGCCTCTGGCCACGCATTGGCGAGAGGCGGGCACCCGCCACCGCTGGCCAACGCGTGGCCAGAGGTAGAGGCGCCCATGGGTGCCCACACGCCCATGGCGAGCGCGTTGACCATGGGCGGGCACACGCTCCTGTGTGGAGCGTGTGCCCGCCGCCCATGGCCAACGCGCTGGCCATGGGCGAGTATGCACGCCATCCGGCTCCTCTCCTCCCCCTCCCCGCCTCCGCTCTCATCTCGCCCCCACCTTCGCTCTTGCGCCTACGGGCCCCCCCCCTAACCCAACCTACAGCCTCCGCTCCTGCGCCCACGCCCCCCCGACCCCAACCTACGGCCTCCGCCCGCCCCCGCCTCATCTCGCCCCCTCAAGTTTTCCAACCAGTAGATGGATTTCATAAATAAAGTTGCCTAACCTTGTCAAATTTCGTAGAGATAAAACAAAGCTTACACTGCGTACTCAGTCAAGAGGACATTCACATTGGCAACGGTTAACATGACTTCAACAAACTTTTTTTGGTGGGTTGTAACTCTACAGATTTTGGTAGAATTACGAACCCTTCTCTTCTATGCCTGCCTCTTTCTAGGCGAATGCAACAAGAAAAGGACCATCTTGCGTTAGTGCCTTGCTTTCGTCCATGCAAAACGCTCGAGCCCGTGATCACACACACATACACAAGCAAATATTTTGTAAATTTTCTTTTTTAATTTTCATATTTTTTAACATTAATTTTTAATTTAATAAAATAATATTAATTTTAAATTTATAACTGCTACTTATTAGACGTGAGTATATAATCAATTTGTTTTAGCTTATACAATGTGATCTTGTGCTTAATTATTTTCTTAGCATATTATTATGGCTTGCTCTTTATATTTCTTCGGTAAAGAGTTTTCTTATCATTTTTACAATGGTAAATTCATAATATCTGAATCATTTCTTTTAGAATTAATTTCTCCAATGCAATTTACAACTTTAGATGTTGTTATCGAAGTAGGTGATATTAAAATGAATTTACCTCTTGAGAGGACTCTCAACAATTTGGGTGAATTCATCTATGTATTGGATGAGCAGCTTTCACTTAAATACAAAGTCAACGTATCTCATCAAACACAATATGCCGGCTCACCTAGCAAGATTCCTATTTCCATTGTGGATAGTCCGTCAAAGATGCAATTCGGTCCGAAGGAGTTAATAGATCTATGTACCCCCCCTTGAGTTTTGCCCTTAAACAGCTTCAAAAGGAGTACAAGACAAAAGCTCTTACAGGCCGAGAAGAAGGGCACATTGACAAAGCTGTTAATGCAAATCAAAGTAGTGGAACAAGTTACAGAGATTCCAAGGTCTTACAATGGCGATCTTGTTCTAGAATTTCCACCTACCATGGGAAAGCTGCACCATATGGATGCGATGGAGCATAAGTATGATCCTCATTTGTGGTCGAAGCCTACTACATCCAATATTGTATTTGCAGGTGTAGTGCGTCTTAGTCATTGCATAGGATCTCTCAAGTGCATGAATGAACAATGTGTCTGCTTGGTTAATTACCATATTCCCAATACAAGTCATTTCAACGGGTACATACAAAAAGCAACTGGACCTGGGGAATATTGTAAGATTGGAGATAAGAGCCTTACATGCCATTTTTTTAAGGCAATTTCTTTTTGTAATGCAGCATGTGATTGTGTAGTATACTATGTCATGCCATCCGATGAGACTTCCACTAGAGTCATGATTCATCGTGGCACACATCGACACGATGTGCGCAGCGGCACATCGAAAACACTAACGGACAACACCAAGCTGATGGTGCAAAGGATTTTGATTGTTTACCCACATGCAGGAGCCAGGAAGGTTCAAATGTGTTTGGCAAAAGAAATTATAAGTACCACACTTCTTCGCAACAACACCAACGAAGGTATTTTAGGCTAGCAACAGCTATTTGCAATCGCTGAGGAGTTGGGCCCGTTGGTTCAAGATAGTTGGTATGAGCATTTTGTAAATTCTTCTTTCGATGCAAAACTCTATGCTAAATTATTTTTTAATCTAAACACTTTTAACATTGACAGGTTTCGGAGGTCAGTATCTATTTTACGTAGAGGGGTTGACAAAGAATCTTTTGGCATTGATGCACTCCTAAAATTGAAGCGAGACTGCACATATGAGTTTTTCCATGGAAGCCGGTTTCTTGGTCAAGGTATGGAGGGGGATAAATGTTATGTCTTCAAAATTTCCACAATTGGTCCGGCATCCGGTCCGGCATCCGGTGTGGACCTAGTGAACCGAATGAGACAAGACCGGGATGGTGATCTTTGACGTGCGTGGATCCAGTTTGATCACACCAGACGTGTTAACGATTGGGTGACTATGGCCTGTCATGTCTATGATCCAAGGTACATGGCCTATCTTAAGAGCTTTGTGGCTTTCCATTTACTCTCTCTAAAACAATTTGTTTGCAGCATGCAGGACCTTTTGACTATTGCAACTTGTGAAATGAAACAGGAAGACATGGAAACGCAATGTTTGTTTTGGGAGTGCCTTAATGATGTAATGATATCATGTGGGTGTGACAAAGCAAATTTCTTTGGCTACATGGCTGATGAAGCTCAAGCATATTGGAATGCAGTTCGAATTGTTTTCAATGGTGGTGACAAGACCAATACAATGAGCGGCCGAGAGCGTTCTTGTCTTTTCCATTGGAAGCAAAGCTTGAATCAACACACAATGAAGTATGTGGTGCAAGCTTGTCAACACACACACAAAGAAATGTGTGAGAAGTGGAGGCAAGCACCAACAAAAGAGGCTGCAGCAGCAGAGGCTCGTCTGATACACCAATGGTGGCGTAACGGTCATTGCATAGACCATAACATTCCATACATGGATTCATGGCTTAGTTGGTGGGAAATTCGTATTGCACATTGGGGTGGCATTATGACATGTGTAGAAAGTAGCTCTGATGGACCAAACACTCCATGCACTAACCTTGCGGAGAGCAAGCATGGCAGCTGGCTAGCAGGGGAGGGTTTTCATAAACGCATATCATTATATGATGCATGTACAACCGACGTTGCAAATTCCATCTTACAGAGCACAAAGGCCATTTCATACAGCCATGGAAAACACATTGGGAAGGGTCCATCAATACAAAAGCTTACAGAATGCCATGAAAAACGTCCTAGCCAAGTGATTAGAGCAATGAATGCGGCTATTGAGGGCACTCCAATGTATAAACAACCAACTCCATTAACAGGAGATAAGGAGACATCAAGGCAAAAACGGAAGCCAAACGAGGTTATCAACGTGGAAGATGATGCATCACATAGGACTGAGTACAACTCGGTCACCAAAGATCGCAAGAAGTGTGGAAGACCACGTAAGATCAACTTTGCAGAAGAAGGGATATCACAAACCCCAAAACGAAGTATAGGTTCTAGTGGGCAGTATGTAGTTGAGCGCAAGGTCAATGAGGCAATGTGGTCCATACGTCGAACTCCACAAGGTAGTAGGGTCACATGTAGCGGCACACCAAGAGGCGGACGCAGGTGTGGATGCAGTATAGCAGGTTCTAGCCTTGGTATACCAGCCCCATCGTTTGAAGGATATCGAAAACATTCAAATGCTGTGGTGCGTCAATGGTTTTGGTTTTGTTCGGATCATGTCTTGCATGATTATATAGTAGACCAGAACATTGAGCCGCAGCCTCTTCATCCACCACACACTTGGCCCGTGCATGTGGGCACCAACCTATCGGAGGATGAGGTTCAAATATTGCATGAAGGGGGGTATCAAGTGGAGCTAAGCAAAGAAGAAGTATGTAATGTAACGCCAGTTGCTCAAGAACAAAATATGACAAACTCTCCTTTCAAGTCAAAAGATGCATCCACTCCTGAAGGCAGTGCAAGAGCCACAGTGCGAGATGGTCTACGTGTACAGTATCGGACTTCCATTTCCGAGGATGCTGCTCGCAAGATCAGTCTAGCACTAGCCCTAAGAGCGAAGGTCGTAGAAGAGATATGTGCAGCAGATGGTGTTAGTGAGGTCTTCAAACTAGAGACGAACAGTGAAGATGGTCATGTCGGGATGTACAAAGTTTGGATTAGCAACCAGCCTTCATGGAACGGGTGTCAAAGAAAAAACCATATCTTGCATGTAAACATTTGTATTTTATTTATCTCCGTGTACTAGGGCTAAGCCAAAATGAGAACATGTTTATCCATCAACCAATCCTGGCAGATGTTGATATCTTTGGGGCACTAAGTCAAAGCCGGACTTATCCAGGCATGGATGCATAGCATTTGACAATGCTCACTTCTTCTTAGTATGCTTTACCTAAACAATTGTACTACTTTCTAATTTATCTTAGGATGGTCACATTGGGATACATTCATTTGCAACTTTTTTTCATGTTTGATTACTGGTTGTTTATGTGTCAAATCGTGTATAAAATAATATAATATTACCACAGTGGCTATAAATTGCCATAACTTGAGTTATTTTTTGTGAAAGCGTCCACTAGCTTCCTAGCACACCTCTCCTTCTTTCACTATGTCCAACGATCTTGCGAGTAAAATAAAGTCTGCCTGGGATTCCATGGAAGCCATTCCAAATGGAGAGGCATTGTAAGGAGCCGACTGGTTTCCTCAGGCTCTCAAGGTAACCATCAACATGTATCGCCTCTATCAATGCCGCAAGGAACTCAATATGCGGAGCTTAATCAATTTGAACAAGACGGGACAACTAGCTTTCTCTTGGTGGAAGAAAATTGGGCTCATCACAGAGGAGGATGAGGAGGAAATGAGGCAGCAGCTAAGCAATGTGGTGAATCTTAATATGCCAATCGAAGGGAGCACATCAACTACTAAAACCGGGCCTTCCAACAGATGAACACTTCTTGTTTATGTAATGCAAGTTTAATAAAATGTAACTTTTTTATTATTAATGGGAGTTCTTGTTTTAAGTACCCTTGTCTATATTGTTTTTGAAACAATTTGTCTAGCTTCCATACCTATAGTTCTCTCTCTCTCTCTCTCTCTCTCTCTCTCTCTCTTTGAGAGAGAGAGAGAGATAGTCCACAAAGAGGAAGGGAGAATCTTTTTAGGAATCTGCTCACCTGATTCCTAAAAAGCGCTCGCCGAAAACTGCTCGCCCAGAAATATCCCCCCTCAAAGATGCAGGTGCATGACATGTGGAGAGGACCAGCCGAGGCAACATTGTCCTGACTATAGACCTAAGACTCCACCAGGGTTTGAGTATGTTATGTCTAAACCTCCTAGATATCATCCTGTAGCGGAAAAAGTGTTCTTAAGTGAAAGACCCATAGCTGCTAGAAATGCATATGTGAGTCATGAGCTTCAAATAGAAAGAAATGTGGTAGATCAGAGGCCACTTCAACGTCAATATCAAGTATTGCCACAACAACCAATACGTCCATGTGACAGATGTGGTAGTAGTGATCACTAGATTAAGGATTTTCCACACCATGATATCATCATAAATGTATATTGTAATGAGTGTGCAATCACACATATGATTTTGGATTGTCCTAAGAATCCAAGAAAGAAAGGTAAAATGCAACCACATGTGACCTTTCCTTCTACCAGCAAATCAGAGAAAGAACGAGCCGCAAAAAAAGGAGAGACGACAACAACAACAGAGCAAGAAACAATTGCAAAAGAACAGGTGCTTAAACAACAAGAAGATGAAAGTAAGCAAGTTGCTCCAGTAGATGTTGTCACACGAGTACAAGCAAAAGTGCAAGACCAGAAGCCTACAGATGGAGAGACTAGTAAGAGTTCCAAAAGCCGTAGAAACTCTAGACGAGCAAGAAGGACTAGAATGAAAGAGAGACTAGAAAGGGAAACAAGGGAAGAAAAGGCTGCTACAGCTGAGTTGGAAACAACTCAAGAGCAACAGACACAGCAAAGGGAAGTTGAAACCCTTAAACCAATTGAAGAACCCAAGAGTGCTAGTTCAGGAGGATCTGTCCTATTGGACAAAGTGAATGAGCCTTTAGACGCGATTTTACAAGCTTATGAGGCTAGATTGGCAAATAGACAAACCTTAGAACAAAGATGGATGACTTATCCTTATCCTGAACTAGAGAAGCAGAGGCTAGAAATGTGTAAGCAGCTCATTGAAACTGCTCAAGCATTGCTAGAACCACCTCCACCAGAATTGAAGGATAGGATAGTCACCCCAGTGCACAAAGACGAGAGCATTAAAGTAGACGAATTTCCTAGAGAAGAGGTGGATCATTGGGAAGAACCACTGCCAAGGTCGTAAGACTCGAGGGTAGTTCAAAATACAACAGATGAATCAATGAGGGATTTTCCACCCTATGTTCTCATAGTTGAGGAGCAGTGGCCACAGGAGTTATGGAAAGCTGTCCAAGATGCCCAAAAAAGAGAAGAGGATGCTGGACCAGCACCATTTCCTGAAATCACATTAGATAGACCACAAATGAGTGTTGAGTCATTATAGAGGCGTTCTATGTGTTTCCATCCCGCTCACAACGCAAAGCAATCAACTGCAGAAGAGGCTGCCACAACAACTTCATCAAGAACTCGTCAAGGCCAGCACAGACATAGGGTCTTGTCGGGGACGACAAGAATTCGAAGGGGGAGAGTGTTGAAAGGACGCCCTTTCAACAACGTTTTCATAAAGATTCCATTAAGATTCTTCAAAGATTCTGTAAAGATTCCACATGAAGATGGTGATGAAGTAATGAAGATGAAGATGGATGCTGCAACATGAAGATACGAGTTCATGGACACCATCGAATATCCCGTTATTATTATTTTGAGCCATTACAACCACTTTTGTAATGTTTACGGGAACCTCATATTTTAAGTCGGCACTTGTATTTTGACCGCAGATGCTTGTATAATGAGTAAAGCCAACTCAGTTTCTTGTAATTATACTCTGTAGAAGCCTAGGGACAATACAGGTCATTTGGCCGGACATAAGGTTTGAAGGTTTGGTATATAAGTTAAAACCTAAGGCTTTGTAAAGGACACATTACATTATTTCAATTAATATACAGTCGTGGGTTCTGCAGCACACAGTAGTGAGCTTTACGCACACACACCGTCGCGCACACTAATCACATTGCAGATATGAGAGTAGGAGCGTATTAGCATCGAGGAGCTCTCCGCGTTGACGCAAGCAATGCAAGCTGAGGACCACACCGCGAGCCCACCTGCTACGAGCTATATTTGGTCGTAAGTACCTCAAACGACATCCGTTTTGAATGATTGAGTAGTCGTTAGAATCAGGGCGAGAAGCTCTTTGTGTTGATGTCTTTGTAGATTAGTTCCGGACACTTTGGAAATTGTTGTTTTGAGTCTATCGTGATAGCGATTAGAGATCTTACAGTTATGGTTTTCAGGGTTTAGGTGTTTGGCCATATAGGATATATCCTTGTGAGTCTTGCCCTCCGATTTCGAGTCATTCTGATATGATTTGAGACTGTTTGGAGCTTGTAGTGTTTCGTAGGATGCGTTGTCTGTTTCTTTTCTTTATGGTAGTGTTGTGGTAGGATTAGTGACTGTAGAGTGTTGTTCGTGTCTAGGTCAGGGTTGACAACCCAGAGATTGCCTCCATGCCCTAGTCAGGTCAGCTATGTCCTCGGATTGACAGTGTGTTGGTCTCTATTCTCGCTGTACTCCATCGTCCGTCGCGGCGTACCCACTAACATTATCATTATGATTCTAAGCCTAAACTACCTGTAGCCATCCACGCCGGCATGGATGGCTAGAAGGATTTTTTAATGTGAAAATCTACAAAAAATAGATATCCAAAAACAACATCTTGGCACATCGTGCTAGGAATGAACTTGTGGGGATCAATCTTTTCATTTTTCTACATGTTTGCATGGAGAGGAGGTGGTGGAGTCGACGCAATCAAATTTTTCAAAGAACATCCTGCTGCTGCTTGGGAGATACTTCTTTTCTGCTTGTGGAGTGGGAGCCCTTTGTCAACCCAACAATGGAGTGGTGTGATGATGGTATTTGGAGGGCTCTCAGTGAAAATTTACCTCAAGTGGCGGTGCAAGAACAAGCAAATGGTAGAGAAACTAAGGAAAGATTGAAGTGTATTTTACAGACTCATTTAAAAGCATTCTTTGGGCCATGTGCCCTTGCCATACTCGGGATCCTCAAATGGATTGGATTCCTTGTGAGCTATTGCCAGTAAAAGATCTGGCGAAAAGATTTGGATGACAGAGTTTTGAAGAAGATGGGGAAGATTTTGAGGCATTATTTTGTATTATGTAAGAAGCATATTCTTGTTACCTTATTCCCTTGGAGAATATTTGTAAGTCTCCGAAAGGCAAACTGTGAGAACATACGAAAAATAGTTTTGTCGAAAGTGTGTGGTTTACATGGTATGCATGTGGCTCTGTTACTTCTTTGGCTGCATCCAATGGACCTCATTGGCTGCATTTTCCACCAATATAGCTCAATGGAGAGGTAATCAATGATTGGAAGTTGTCCATCTATTGCAGCTATATCCTGTATTGAAGTGTAAGTTGATTTTATTACTGATCTAGAGGCAGTGTTTGTGAATGCAGAGCACATTTTATGCAAAGAGGTGTGTGTGTGTGTGTGTGTGTGTGTGTGTGTGTGTGTGTGTGTGTGAGAGAGAGAGAGAGAGAGAGAGAGAGAGAGAAAGAGAGGCTTTTTATGTAAAGTAAGTGCATGTGTAAACACAAACATTGTAAAAACATATATGTTAGATGGATATAGGATATAGATGTATGTAGACATGCATTCACGTATGTAAATGTATATTGTTGCTTATGCACCAGAGTTTCAACATTGATAGTAGAATGTATTGAGTGAATGGTGGGACAACCTTGTTGGTGGCATCCATGATGGGTAAATGAGTGTGGCATTCATTGTACATTCTACTATCAATGTTGAAACTCTGGTGCATACGCAACAATATAGAGGGAATTTCTCAAGATTAAATTTTATATTTTTCCATTCTTTTTTTAAAATTGTTAGCTTACCTCTAGCAATCCAAGCCGACATGGATGCTTAGTGGAGATCAATAAGATAAAGTTTTGATTTTTTGAATTGCTTCTAGGCATCCGCATCGGCATGGATGCCTAGAGAGAATTTTAGTGAAGTAAATAAATTGTTTTCGGTTTTGTTTTGCAAGTCCTTCAATTCATGGACGAGGTCAGAGAGGGAGACGGCTTTCTTCAACTCAATCTTCCAGTATCTTAGAGAGCAGTGATCAAATAAGTGCAGTCTCTGTCACATATATGACAGATGGTTTGGAGACACAGGAGGAGGAGATGCAAAGTCAGGACTTGGGGCTTGGCTCCATAAATGAAGTTGACGAATATCTTGCCCCACAAGAGGCATGTTTTCAAATAGTGCCTTATGTCGTAAGAGATGAAGTAGCAGTAGATCCTGAGACACGAGAAGAGCACAAACTTTACATGCATAGAGGACAAGATATTCTTCAATGTACTCGCACGTTTAGTTGTTTTGATTGTCCACCAATTCCTTTATGTCGATTGATCCCTTATGCAAGGGTGAGAGGCTTATGAGATGATGTTAGTGGATTGAAAGATGCTTTTGCAAAGGAGGGCTACATGCTAGATAAAGGAGCTTTTATTGTTTCAGTTTGGAATTGCAAGAAGGAGGAAGCTTATGTGACAGGTATTTTATTTCTCTGCTTTGGTCTTTCCTACTGTCTGTTTTTATGGTTCTTTTTGTTGTTCTCATAAATAGTAGTTGAGTGTGATTTTCTGCCTATGATTCTCTATTTTGCAGAGGAACTTCTTACTTCATGGGATCCAATATGGGTTGATATACATAAAGAGTTTGAAATTGAGCTTTCTAAAAGACCAAATCTTCAAGTTCTCTCTAATAAAATGTTCTATGTTTGGGAGGGTAATCATAGAACGGTCGCTTGGATGGCTACTATCAAAGAGAGATTCTCCATTAATCGAGAGAAACATTGTAGCGTGCTTTGTAAAATTATTGATCCTACTCGAGTGCCAGAGATAGCTTTGCTTAGTAGCTTGCAAAGAATGAATTTGTAAGCTTCATGACTTTCTATATATTTTAGCTGAAAATTTCTATGTTGTGTTTCTGACTTTGTATATATTGTATATGACCTTGGAATAGCATGAATACACATGCTCTTGTAGTCACACATCTTAGGGATGAGCTTGTTAGCTGCTCCCACATTTGTGCAGCACATCATGAAGCCTATGTAACAGGGCTACCAGAAAAAGATCAAAAGTTGACTGCTGCAGTCCGTAAGAAATACTCCAAGGGTGTGGAGCCTTACTGTTATGGGTTTCCTTGCTTGAGGCAGATAAGATTACTAGATCCTCTTATGGTTTAAAGAAAAGAGATCATGTGTATCACGTGTGAGTAAAGTTTCTTTTGACTTTCAAGAATCTTTGATGTAGATTTGCTAGTTTTTTGTGATTATTTTAGTTTTTTCTCATCTTCCTTGTTATGTAGTTGTATCCGTAGAGAGGGCCTTCTACAAAGGATTTTTGATAGGGCCACAAAGTTTGTGGAGGACTTGAGCAACATTGCTGGTGGTATTTTGTTGCCTCATGATTGCTCTCTTGCCTCTTACTTTGAGGAGCTCAAGTTTGAAGCACGACCTTGTCTTTATCCTTTGGAGACCTCTCTTGAAGCTAAGACAAAAGCGTTGACAAGCAAGCTATGAAGAAAGTGGACACGGTACGCATGGCATCTCAGCGGCTAGCCTACAGGTCAAGCTCATCATACTTTTATTTCAAGCTTTTCATAGTTACGAAGTGTGTAGTGATGTTATTTTGTTATTTTGTTTTAGATTTCTATTATTCTTGGTTGGAAAAGGCTTTCTACCTGGGATTCCATTCTTAGCTAAGAAGTGGGCACAACTATCTACTGAGGAAGGATACATGTACTCCCCTTCCATGCATAAGCTCACTACTTGGGAGATGGAGGCATGTCCATGGTGGATAGACATGGCTTCTGGGCATGTATTGGCGAGAGAGAGAGAGAGAGAGAGAGAGAGAGAGAGAGAGAGAGAGAGAGAGAGAGAGCTTCATGATACTATGAGAGTTGGTGGCACATCCATCGATGGGCCTCTCCCTCTTAGAGTGGATGAGGTGATATCGGGTAAACGGTTACTCAAAACAGTCTCAAACATAATTTTTCTAAGAGCTTTAAATTCTCTTTTTCCTAAAATTATTTTTTTTACATACTGGTAATATTGTGTTTTTTTACTTTTTTCAAGCTACAAATACTTCTCGCAAGGGAAAGGAGGTGATTGTTGAGACTAGGGTGGATGAAAACATGGAGCGAGAGCATGGTGAGATTTCACTTGCAATGCAATCGTTTGTTTCATTCGTTTATTCGAGTTAAGTCACTTTGTTTAGCCTCTTGTATGGCAGTACCTCTGGGGAACTTGTTGCAAAGAAAACCATTTCTTTTTTCTACATTGTTGATACTCCCTTGTCTTCTCTGTCCTCATTGCCCTACTCACGATGCATGGCCATTTTTGGGGACTACATAGCCATTGCTGCTGATTTTAGGGCCGGTGTTCGACATCCGACATGGATTCGTGTTCATGAGCACATGGGATGTGCATGCCTCGATGGGACCTTGTGCGTGCGTGGTGGGAGAACAATCGCATGGGCTGCTGATTTTATTTTCTTGGATCTTTCCTTTGTTGATCATGGTCTCCATGGAAGGTTTTTGCATCAATCATAATTTTGTACATTACTTGTCGATTTTTGTTGTGTGTTTTCTATTATGACTTTTGAAACCTCTTGCAGGAGATACCATTGGCTGGGTTGAGAGATTTTGTTGCGCATCAGAGATGGCTATTCATCATCGCATTGTGGTCCTCCATCATGGAGCATATGGTTATGGTAATAGCTTTGGTGGTCGGATTGAGGTAATGCTCTTCTACATATTAACTTGTTTGTTTCTCATTTTGGTGTGTTATTATTATTGTGATTGCCCTCTAATTGTCTATGTGGTGGTGTAGTGTCATTGTTATCTCTTACTTATGGTGCATAGGGTTGGCATGCAACCATCTTGATTTGTGGTTGAGAGCACCCCACTATTCAATCGGCTTGGCATGCAACCTTTGGAATCTTACATGATGCACCATCTTCCAGAGTCTTCTGTAGCCAGATCATCATCATGGGAGCCATGGCGTGGTGTCTTGCAACAAAGTCACTCTTTTATTACATGTTTTGTGGAGCTTCTTTGTAGGCTTGGAGGTCTTTGTTTGAAGTTTGCATGTGGTACAACGGTCGTATTGGTAGCATGCTTAGGCATAGGGTGGGTGTGTGCAGCAGTCGACATTGATGACACTTTGATTTCAAATTATGTGCAACCATTATTTCGCCCTAAAAAGCGAAGCAAAGAGGGAGCCTCCACCTCTCTTGATGTTGATGATGTGGGTGACATGCCTTCGCGTGTCAACCCCTTTGATGACTAGTGAGAGTCTACCTTACACTTCATTTCCCCCACCTATTTTATGTTTCCATCATGCTTTTATACTATTTTGTCACTTTTTTGTATCATTGTTTAGTATTTGAAAATTATGGATAATGATTCAAACAACAATTTGAGATTTCTTGTGCTTTTATGATGTATATTTTGTATTGCTTGCTTGTGGATTGTGAGACTTATCTTTTTCATTTTGTATGGAAGTGTGTTGCCAATTTATGCTGAGGGGATTGCAAAAACCATGGCTGCTGATATACGATACGATTTTGACACCCACTAGAAGTGTCAGAGACGCAATGTATTTATTGATGACGAGTGTGACTCTCCATAGTCACGAGATAGAACCTAGCATTTCTTGCTGTTATTAGAGTGCAGAGGCACGACATGCTGTTCTCTATATTCCACTAAATATTCCGCTTATTATCTTACAACTCTAAGGAAATCTCTCTTTTTTTGTATAAGATATGGCAATTCTCTCTTAGTATAGTTTAGAAACTTTGTAGATGTATAAGCATTGTTGCTTCGTAAAATTAAAGTTAAAATCAAAATTATGGTGTTGAATGTAGTTGTGGATCATTGCATGGTTTGTAATAGCTTTGCTACTAGCTTGGGTTTCTCATTGCTTAACATCAAGTATCAACTGCGCAAAAGAATCTAGAGTCTAATTTTGAACAATTATATTGCAGCGATTACTTAGGGATTCAAGATCCTACTATTATTAAAGTAGGATCTTCATTCATCTTTCTTATCAAAGCCGGTTTGGTTTCTTTATTTCATTTGCTCGGATTTTCCTTCGCTCAAAAATTTAAATTCTTACTCGCCATACGGTAAGACTCCGCGTATAATGTCCAAGTGCTCAAAACAATGTGATATTTCACATAAGCACAACACTCATCATGTACATGAATATATGTCTGGATTTCAATTTGGATGTTGTTTGGACAAGCTATCACCACTAGAACTCCGTGCAGTCTTGAAACTGG
Organism: Adiantum capillus-veneris; assembly: GCF_014529385.1. Classification (NCBI taxonomy): domain Eukaryota; kingdom Viridiplantae; phylum Streptophyta; class Polypodiopsida; order Polypodiales; family Pteridaceae; genus Adiantum; species Adiantum capillus-veneris. The sequence goes on from NC_140946.1 coordinate 79,091,658, forward strand.
ACTTTGGCTTAATTCTGAGTATATGAGGCTTAAATGGGATGAACTTGGGTAGATGCATTCACAATCTTGTTGTGGAGGCTTAGATTGGTCATTGTTAATCTCCACATCCATCTTCAAAGAAGTAAGACTTTATACGCATATAAAGTCCACTGTGTTACAATTGACTCACACCTTCAATGTAGGTAGTTATTAGCATGTGATACCCATCTATGATATTGGAATTGGAAGTTGGATTCTCCTCCTGAGCTTGGAGCCAAATTTCACTTATGGAGCTAAGGATTCCGATATTGGGTTAAGATGGGTAAATGGACACGGAGTTTGATAACACTTGAGCTTTGGGTTAATATTGTTGGGAAAAAATCCTTGGAGTTGAGAGTTTTGCCCTAGTGTGTCCTCTAATCATTGGGAGACTTGATACGCGGATGAAGTCTTCATTGAGTTTTTTGGCTTAGGATTCTTCTGTAGCTTCCTTTGGTGTCTAGGACTCCCATTATAAACTCCGATTCTCATTTGGATGTGGGCTAATTGGATGGGGTCTAGAATACTCTATAGGAGGAACTTTTTGCTTTTGTACTTCAAGTGGTCATTATCTAGCCCTAATTTGTCCAAATTGAAGGTATGCATTGTATGCAACATGGTGCACAAACCAGTGTTGAGAATTTCTTGGTTTGGCTGCTACATAATAGTTTGGACTTTATACACATATAAAGACTGCTGATGCAAAACAGTTCAAAACTCCGCAGGCTACTGCTATATGGCTTGTGTAAAGTGTCCATCAATTCTAATATGAATTTGGGCTTGTAAATTGTGTTAAAAGGCTTCAAAGGATGCCATTACATATGTTTAGCTTTTCTAATGAATGAATATCATATCACCTCCAATTATGATTGATGTGTGCTAGAGGGCTCATGATGATGTGTTCCAAGAGCTAAAGGCTTTAAATCCTAGCTAGCCTGCCATATCAAGACTAATAGACTTTATACACGTATAAAGTCTTCTTTAGAATTCTTGACCCAGAATTGTTGCAGACATAGTTTATGATGTTTATAATGCTTTGATAGGTGCACACATGAAATTGGGTAAGTGTTCTTGAGCTTAAGTCCATAAATCATGTTATGACACTTTGTTTTTGAAAATGAAGTGAGTAATGACCAATACATTCCTAATTTGGTGTAGAGCCTTGGTGTGATATACTTTCAAGTCAAGATGATCAGTTTGTTAGCAACACTCCTTTATTGCAGAGTTAGACTTTATATGCAAATGAAGTCTATTCTTACAGAATGCATTTTTGAGCATAGTCATATGATATTTGGGCTAGGTTTATGATGTGTAAAAAATTTCACATGATTTGGAGCCATTTTGATAAGTCTAAAGACAAATATTGACTGACACTTTGGTTTTTTAGGTTCTTCGGTGCCTGTACTAGCTCCAAATTGAATGAAATTTTGTATATTCCATTTAGAGGGTACAGAGAATGATGCTGTGAATTCATGTGAGTGCTTCTTGTGCAAAAATTGTCTATGAGACTTCATACACGTATGAAGTCTTCAATCCGATAGAAATTGATGCTTTTAGGTGTTTAGTGCTTGTGCCTTAAGCCCTGCTAGCTGTTTTTCACTTTGAAAAGTCAAGTGATCAGTTTTGAAACTCCCTACTTGTTATTTCAGTTTTTGGAAGGGATTTCTCCATTGTGGCCATGTTAACTTACATATTCTTCTTGATCTTTAATTCCCCCACATGTGGATGTCGCTGAGCATCCTGTTGTGGCTATGATGAATCCTTTGGACTCATAGATGCCCCTTTTGGTGATTTGTTGCTCAAGTAACAACTTTTGTTGAGGAGAGTGTCGACGATGGTTTTTCTTGATGTTTGACCCTACATGGTGGTTGTTGATGATATGTCGATGAAGCTTGTGAAATTTGGTGGCAAACAGACACCTGTCTCGATCGTGATGCCCAAAGGACGCTTTGCGGCCCCGAAGCCTTGCCAAATGTTTTCACCTACTTTTTGATGGTCGATTTGGACAGATACTTACTTGCCTTATAGACATGCTTCAGATGTATCTTCTCTTGAAGTTTCGTGTCGTTTCGGAAATTCTTTTTTGATCAGTCTTTGCCGTGTGCCCGAAGAGGTTAGGGTTTTTTCGGTTGACCTAAACCCTCATTGGATGTTGTAGAGATGTTCTTTTAGTTTAGGGTTAACCCCTCATCAAGTCTTGTAGCAATCAGTTGGGTGGTTGATGCGTTGCGGGCCCTTTTCAGTTTCTTCCCCGCGAAGCCACATTGCCGATTTTTGAGCGACAAAGAGAGCGTAGAACAAGAAAAACTCATGGTAACAAGTCTACCTCTCATATCTGGCACCGGTTGGTGCGTCGCGTGCGTCATATGGAGTCACAAAAGATCCGATCGCTCTAGGTCTCTGAAGCTCTCTCTCATTTGTGAATAGTGAAAATGAGCTATTAAGTGGGCCCAAAAGAACTTATATCGGGGTTTCTGGACCACTTTTTACCAAATTTGACATGTGCTCCTATCTTGTTGTGAAATGTACTTTAGGCTCATAAATTCCTTCATTTGGACTCTGGTTGCTTTGTTTTTGAAAGATTTGTCAATTGGCCAAAGATCTGCTAATTTGGCTATCTGCAACTTTTTCACATATTTGCACTCCGTCTAAGTTGTCGATTGCTTGTTGATCACTCTTATATTTTTCTTTTGTCATGAAGTTATCATTTCACCTGCTTTTTTTATTTTTCTTTGTTTTTGGCTAAAAAATAATAAAAAATAAAGGAAAAAATCTCTAACTTGACCCAAAAATTATAAAAAATTTGAGATAATTAGGTAATATCATAACAACCAACTATATACGTCTATCCGTAGTATTTTTTGCTGGATTGCTCCATTTTCTCACACTTTTTGTATGAAAACTGCTATATTAGATATATACACACACCTAGAGGCTCATCTTGGTGTTTGTCCTTTGTCATCTTGTTATTACACAATATTTTAGGGCATATCTATTGGAGTTTTATCAAAATGATCACTATCAAACATAAAAATGCATAAAATCAAGGAAGGACTTGTACTGTGTCCGTTCCTCCCCCCTTCCTAGTCGAAGTCGTCCTGGACGATTGTGTTGATGTTGAAGTGTCATAAATTCTAATATCTAACCAACCTCTTTTGTGTAGATGTGGCCTCTTTTGTTGCTTTTGCTGAAGATTGGGGTTTGGGTGTAGATGATTTTGGACTTGAAGGAGGTGTGGAAGAACTTGGTAGTGAAGGTGGTGTTTCCTCTTTCGTTGGTCTTCCTCGTGATCCTTCTTCTCCATTGTTTCCCATGTTTCCTTTAACTTCTTTTTGATGTCTTGCACTTCTTCCATCATGAAAGGCTCTAAGTTTTGCTAATCAAGTATCCCTTCCGTCTCTTCATATGCTTGGATGTAATGGTCAAATTGTTCCTCTAGTGGTTTAGAGAAGCTTCATCCAACTTTGGCTGGGTCTAGCACCCAATATTCTTCAAAGTCTCCTTTTAATGCTCTTTTTGCTCTGAAATGTTCTATCAATCTTTCAATCCGAGCAGCTTTTTGACTGTGTGTTTCCTTGGGTCTGGATTCCATGGCCAATGATGCTTTCCCTTTCTTCCTTGGTGGCTCCACAGGCTCATCTTCAGGCACGGTTTCTAGTTTTCTTCTTAGCTTGGTGGTGATGGGTGGAGCTGCTGCTTTTATTGGCTCGTCTTTGACGTTAGGTTTATTTTGAACCACTCATTCTGTGTCGGTGGCTTTGGCCAATGTCCTCTTGCTCCGATTGCCTCATATGAAATCTTTGTCAAGGTTTTCCCTCCTCCAATGTACTTGGGCTTTTCCATGCCCATGCCAACCACTTGCCCATGCAGGTATTGGGTGTAGTTCACTTCTTTGGGTATGTTGATTTTCAAAACCCAGGTTATAGTTGTTGCCACGACATGGGGAGGAGTTGTGTATTTATGTGGCCTCTTACTGCACACGTGGAAGTATTCGTTGTAGAGTTTGCATATCTTGCATTCCTTGGGTCCACCAGGTCTTCAAATGTCTGATTAAACTTCTTTTGTGCATAGACCTTTACCTTATCTCTTCTTTCTCAAACTAAGCTTCTCCTATTGTGGAGCCCAAGTGCATCTGCTATGGTTTGAGGTGTGATCAGAGTTGTGGTCTTCTGGCCATCCAAAGCAGTTATGAACGCGTTGCTATCTTTTGAAATAGAGCTGACTAGCTCATATACTCTCTGAACATCCACACCTGCTAGTTGTGCCATGTCAAAGTTATGGATGTCCGCTCTTTCTTCTCTGTTTTCCATTTCTAACATCTCCCGTGGATTCATTGGGTTATCCACTATGTTTCCTTTTGGGTCTCTGAAAGTGCCTTGATATACTACAATCCCTTCCTTTCAATGTGACCTCATCTACCCAGGCCTTGGCTGTCTTGAGTGTCTCCTCTGGCAGTGTATAGGGTTCATGGGCCGCAATAATGTCTTTTACAGACATCCTTTTCTTCTTTGCTCGTGATTTACTGGACTCCATAGATCTTGCAGACACTTCAAAGGATTAAGTTAGCTAATCCTACATTTTCTCAATTTCTATCTGTCCAAACGACTCTTAAATTGAAAATAGACTAACTAGGGCCTAAGGGTGCAGTGCATATGATGATAATTGCTTTTGGGTGTTCAATGATGATGTGAGACATTATATGTGTATAGTGTCTAAGTGCTCAAAACAGAGTGATATTTCACATAAGCACAAGACTCATCATGTACTTCATGAATATTTGTCTGGATTTCAATTTGGATGTTGTTTGGACAAGCTGTGACCACTAGAACTCCCTACAGGCTTGAAACTGAATTTTGGCTTAGTTCTGAGTGTATGAGGCTTAAATGGGATGAACTTGGGTAGATGTAGTCATAATCTTGTTGTGGAGGCTTAGATTGATCAATGTTAATCGCCACGTTCATCTTCAAAGAAGTGAGACTTTATACGCGTATAAAGTCTGCTGTGTTACAAATGACTTAGACCTTCAATGTAGGTAGTTATTAGCAAACCCATCCGTGATATTGGAATTGGATTTTGGATTCTCCTCCTGATCCTAGAGTCAAATTTCACTTATGGAGCTTAGGATTCTGATATTGGGTTAAGATGGGTAAATGGGCACAGAACTTGATAAGACTTGAGCTTTGGGTTAATATTGTTGGGAAAAAATCCTTGCAGTTGAGAGTTTTGCCCTACTGTGTCATTTAATCATTGGGAGACTTCATATGCGGATGAACTCTTCATTGAGTTTTTTGGCTTAGGCTTCTTCTGTAGCTTCCTTTGGTGACTAGGACTCCCATTATAAACTCTGATTCTCATTTGGATGTGGGCTAATTGGATGGGGTCTAGAATACTCTATAGGAGGAAATTTTTGCTTTTGTACTTCAAGTGGTCATTATCTAGCCCAAACTTGTCCAAGTTGAAGGTATGCATTGTATGCAACATGGTGCACAAACCAGTGTTGAGAATTTCTTGGTTTGGCTGCTACACAATAGTTTAGTCTTTATACACGTATAAAGACACCTGATGCAAAACAGTTAGAAACTCCACGGGCTAGAGTTGTAGGGGCTTGTGTAACGTGTCCATAAATTCTGATATAAATTTCTTCTTGTGAATTGTGCTAAAAGGCTTCAAAGGATGTCATTACAAATGTTTAGCTTTTCTGGATGAATGAAGGTCATATCACCTCCAATTATGATTGATGTGTGCTAGAGGGCTCATGATGATGTGTTCCAAGAGCTAAAGGCTCTAAATCCTATCTAGCCTACCATATCAAGACTAATAGACTTTATACGCGTATAAAGTCTTCTTTAGAATTCTTGACCCAAAATTGTTGCAGACATAGTTTATGATGTTTATAAGGCTTTGATAGGTGCACACATGAAATTGGGTAAGTGTTCTTGAGCTTAAGGCCATAACTCATGTTATGACAATTTGTTTTTGAAAATGAAGTGAGTAATGACCAACACATTCCCAATTTGGTCCAAATTTGGTGTAGAGCCTTGGTGTTATATACTTTACAAGTTTAAATGATCAGTTTGTTGGCAGCACTCCTTTATTGCAAAGTTAGGCTTTGTACGCAAATGAAGTCTGTTTTTACAGAATGCATTTTTGAGCATAGTCATATGATATTTGGGCTAGTTTTATGATGTGTACACAATTTCACATGATTTGGAGCCATTTGGATAAGTCTAAAGCTAAATATTGGAATTAGACTAACACTTTGCTTTTTTGGGTTCTTGGGTGCCTCTAATAGCTCCAAATTGAATGAAATTTTGTATATTCCATTTCGAGGGTACAAAGAATGATTCTATGAATTCATGTGAGTGCTTCTTGTGCAAAAATTGTCAGTGAGACTTCATACGCATATGAAGTCTTCAATGTGATAAAAACTGATGCTTTTAGGTGTTTGGTGCTTGTGCCTTAAGCCCTGCTAGCTGTTTTTTCACTTTAAAAAGTCAAGCGATCAGTTTTGAAACTCTTTGCTTGGTATTTCAGTTTTTGGAAGGATTTCTTCATCGTGGCCATGTTAACTTGAAAATTATTCTTGATCTTTAATTCCCCCGCGTGTGGATGTCTTTGGGCATCCTCCTGTGGCTATGATGAATCCTTTGGACTCACAGATGCCCATTTTGCCGATTTGTCGCTCAAATAGCATCTTTCGTTGAGGGGCCTGTCGGCGATGGTTTTTCTTGATGTTTGACCTTACATGCTAGTTTTTGATGATATGTCGATGAAGCCTGTGAAATTTGGTGGCAAACGCACACCTGTCTCGGTCGTGAGGCCCAAATGACGCTTTGCAGCCCCGAAGCCTTGCCCAATGTTTTGACCCACTTTTTGATGGTCGATTCGGACAGAGACTTACTTGCTTTATAAACATGCTTGAGATGTATCTTCTCTTGACGTTTCGTGTCGTTTTGGCAATTCTCGTGTGCTCGAAGAGGTTAGGGTTTTTTCGGTTGACTTAAGCCCACATTGGAGGTCGTAGAGGTGTTGTTTTAGTTTAAAGTTAACCCCCCATTAAGTCTTGTAGCAACCAATTGGGTGGTTGATGCGTTACGGGCCCTTTTGAGTTTCTTTCCCGCGAAGCCACATTACCAATTTTTGAAGTTTTTTGCGACAAAGAGAGTGTAGAACAAGAAAAAATCATGGTAACAAGTCTATTTCTCATAATTGGCACCGGTTGGTGTGTCGTGCGCCTCGTATGGAGTCCCACAAGATCTGATCGCTCTAGGTCTTTCAAGTTCTCTCTCATTAGTGAATAGTGAAAATGAGCTATTAAGTGGGCCCAAAAGAACTTATATCGGGGTTTCTAGACCACTTTTAACCAAATTTGACATGTGCGCCTATCTTGTTGTGAAATGTACTTTAGGCTCAAAAATTTCTTCATTTGGTCTCTGGTTGCTCTGTTTTCAAAGATTTGCCAATTGGCCAAAGATCTTCCAATTTGGCTTTCCACAACTTTTTCACATATTTGCACTCCGTCTTCAACATAAGTTTTCCATTGCTTATTGATCACTCTTCTATTTTTCTTTGTTTTTGGTTGAAAAAATAATAAAAAATAAAGGAAAATATCTAAATCGACCCAAAAATTACCAAAAATTTGAGATAATTAGGTAATATAATAACAACCCACTATATACATCTATCCGTAGTATTTTTGGCCGGATTGCTCCGTTTTCTCACTTTTTCTACATGAAAACTGCTATATTAGATATATACACACACCTAGAGGCTCATCTTGGTGTTTGTCCTCTGTCATCTTTTTATTACACAATATTTTAGGGCATATCTGTTTGATTTTTATCAAAATGATGGCAATCACACATAAGAATGCGTAAAATCAAGGAAGACAATGCCCTTTTTTACACTTGTAGCGTGTCGTTTCCTCCCCCCTTCCTAGTCGAAGTCCTCCTGGACGATCGGGTCAATGTTGAACTGTCATAAGATCCAATATTTAGCCAGAACAAATGATTTTCTCATATTAAACTAATTGTTTAATCTTCCTTATTTGCCATCAAACAAGAAAACTCTATCTTTTCAATGAATGCATCACCATCCTCATCTACATGACCATAGAACCTTGGAGACTCTGTCACCATAGCCATCAAAGCTGTCAATTGAAGGTCACTTGAAGAAGATCCTTGGTGGTGGGCACCAAAACACTGTTGGGAAACAAGCAAACTGAAACATCTCTATAGTGATGTCACCCAAGAGCGTTGAAAGAGAACTACAAGACACCAAAAGCTTTGCAAAATCCTTTTGAAACACTACAAGTCCAATAGGAGTAGACCCTTGGGAATTTACTAGCCGTCGCCCACCCAAGAGACTATGTCACATAGGAGCAAAACCCTGTCAAAACACAGAGTTACAGCACACGCCAACCAATGCAGATGAAGACAAGAGCCTATCCTTTCACAATCAAACATTACAAACCCATAACTTCAACATCAATTCCACAATTCATAGATACATGCCCTCCAAATCTGTCTACACACAATTTGCCACTAGGCTGCCATAGCCATAACCTTGCAGAGAACTAGCCGTAACCTAAAGAGCACAACTCCAATTGGGGCACTTTAAAGCTTGAAAAAAATATTGAAAAATGACTAGCGATAAATCTGAAGATAACCAAAATTGATTCCACATGCCTCCATGAGCAAAATTGACGCGAACAAAAAGCTGTCCCAACACGACTACACGTAGAGAAGGCTAGTCGGGGCAAAAAACTGCATCCAAGAGCACCAAGAAGACACAACGAGCTAAAACCTGAAAATTTCTGATGTTTAGCTGAATATTTTTAAGTTTGTACATGATTTTAAGTTATATACAAGGCTCAATTCAAAAAACTCACTTACGGGCACTTATAGCAGCTCAACAGCTGTCACTAGACTAGCGACTTGCAGTTCATGTACATGTTCTTGCTAAAGCAAGCTAAAAAATCCACAAAAAGAAAGCCATATGTCCTTTTTACATCAGGCGTCATGTCCATATGTACAAATTTACAAAAAATGGGGTGTCAGAAATGCGCGCAACATAGTTTGCCAACCTCCCAGTTTGGTAGAGCATTCATGCTCAGCAGTAGCATAAGCATATTGTCCACCCGGATGAAAGGGCCATACAACATAAGCAAAAATTGCATAAAGAAATACCAACCATACCAATTCTCTCACTCCCAATATCAAAGCATAAACCATATGTAGAATCCAAATCCTATTTAGGCATAAAGTACTCTCAACAAATACAACAGAGAAACACCCTTTCATCATTATAGCATGCAAGGAAGCCTTTAACATCTCATCCAAAAAGTCTTCAACTTTTATCTCAGCCATTTTTATATCCTCATGCATATCCATTTCATTCTCCCCACTCTTCATTAAGGCTCTATCCAATTCAACCATATCATGCTTGATAGGTAAGCCATCTTCCATATATGCCTTAGGCTCCTTAACAAGAGGATGAAACAAGGTAGCATCAACCATATTCACAAGAGGCATAACAAGAGAGCCTCCATCATTTTCCATATCTTCTAAAACCTCAATATTCTCTTCATCAATTAAGGCAGGATCATCCACACCATCATGCACGCCATGAAGCTTCTCATTGATAGGGTCCTCATTAACAACACAAGTAGTATACTTAGTTACTGCATCACCCTTTTGCATACAATCACCCAAAGCAGATACTCGAGAGCCCTCATCATACACATCACCCTCTTTGTCATTTTTATCTTCCTTGACCTCCATCCTATGATCTTTGACTACGTCATCTGTACAAAGAGAACTTCCAAGAGTCACATTTGTATCACAAACATACTCCTCTTCATTAGAACATACATTACAAGCATCATCCATGTGACTTGGATATTCAAAATTATCATTTTCTTGCATTTGAGACTCATTCATGACCATTGTAACCTTCTTGTCTACATCCACCTTACTAGAATCATCATCTTTGACATGAAGGTTGACATCAAATCTCTTAAATAACAAAGATGACATACATTGAGCATTCTTCTTGATGTCATTATGCATATGACATTCTTCTTTCACATGCTCAAGAGAATGAGAAACATGGAAGTTGTCATTGCATACGTTGTCCATATTTATGTCTAAAACATAAGATACATTTGTCTTCACATCTTCTTGAAATCCAAGCTACCTCACTCTCTCTAGCTTCCATTCCTTATGCTTTGCAACCTTTACTGCATCATCAAATGTAAGTGGCCTTTTAAGCTCATCCTTTAACATCAAATCACCTCTCAAACTTTTCATAAAAATACACTTTTTAAGCAGAAGAGAAGGAGCATCACTTCCCAAAGAAACACACCATCTTCTCCACAAAGCATTGAACTCCTTGAAAAAGGCATCTACACTTTGACCATCACATTGTACAAGTCATTCAATGGAGTGCCATACATCCGTTGGGTCCTCTACCTTCTTGAACTTCTCAAGAAAAGCCTTCTTTAATGCATCATAAGTCATCACCAATGGAGGTTGAGATAATTTCAACCAAAACTCATACTCGTCATACCATATCCTTGCATCTTCTTTCAAGCAAAAGAACAAAATCTTGAGCATAATCATTGGATCTTCCTTATTTGCCATCAAACAAGAAAACTCTATCTTTTCAATGAATGCATTAGCATCCTCACCTCCATGACCATAGAACCTTGGAAACTCTGTCACCATAGCCATCAAAGCTATCAATTGAAGGTCACTTGAAGAAGATCCTCGGTGGTGGGCACCAAAACACTGTTGGGAAACAAGCAAACTGAAACACCTCTATAGTGATTTCACCCAAGAGCGTTGAAAGAGAACTACAAGACACCAAAATCTTTGCAAAATCCTTTTGAAACACCACAAGTCCAATCGGAGTAGACCCTTGGGAATTTACTAGCCGTCGCCCACCCAAGAGACTATGTCACATAGGAGCAAAACCCTGTCAAAGCACAGAGTTACAGCACACGCCGACCGATGCAGATGAATACAAGAGCCTATCCTTTCACAATAAAACATCACAAACCCATAACTTCAACATCTATTCCACAATTCTTAGATACATGCCCTCCGAATCTGTCTACACACAATTTGCCACTAGGCTGCTATAGTCATAACCCTGCAGAGAACTAGCCATAACCTGAAGAGCACGACTCCAATTGGGGCACTTTAAAGCTTGAAAAAAATATTGAAAAATGACTGGCAAGAAAGCTGAAGATGACCAAAATTGATTCCATATGCCTCCATGAGCAAAATTGACGCGAACAGAAAGCTGTCCCAACACGACTACACGCAGAGAAGGCTAGTCGGGGTAAAAAATTGCATCCAAGAGCACCAAGGAGACACAAAGAGCTAAAACCTGAAAATTTATGATGTTTGGATGAACTTTTTTAAGTTTGTACATGAGTTTAAGTTATATACAAGGCTCACTTCAAAAAACTCACTCACGGGCACTTATAGCAGCCCAACAGCTGTCACTAGACTAGAGACTTGCAGTGCATGTACATGTGCTTGCTAAAGCAAGGTAAAAAACCCACAAAAAGAAATCCACACGTCCTTTTTACATCGGTCGTCATCTCCATATGTACAAATTTACAAAAAACGGGGTGTCAGAAATGCGTGCAACAATGGGAACAAGGATTAAGATAGAGACATGTGCTTATAAATGTATCTCAACACAGGGCCAATAGTAAAGGGCCCAAATGCGAGATGGTCTACCAAAGATCAAGGTTAACTAATGGAGCATAAGAACTTAGGGCTAGCTTAATTGAAGAACTCCAATAGTTAGTGTAAAATTCCTTTGACCTTAGGTAAGCTAGGGCTGAGCTTGAGGTGGGAACCCGGTCCGAGCTTGAGGTGCTTGAGGTGGAAACCCGGCCTAAGATTAAGGTGCTTGAAGTTCTTGATGATTGAGGTGCTTGAGATGCTTGAGGTTCTTGATGATTGAGATGCTTGAGGTTCTTGTCATGCTTGAGATGCTAGGGCTTCACTTGAGGTGAGAAACTAGCCCAAGCTTGCAGTGCTTAAGAGCCAAGATTGTGGTGGGAACTGGGCCTAGTCTTGAGGGGCTTGAGGTGTCAAAAGTCAAGATTCAATCCCTACAAGGAGGGGGCAATTCCTACATGAGGGGGATGAGAGAGAACACACAAACGCACACTCACACAAGGCATGCCTTGTACAAAGAAAGCAAAGGAGACACTTGTCAAATTCCTCCTCATGTTGGCCTCATGATGTGCCTGAAGCCTATTGGTTGGCCACCCAATGGGTCCAATGATAATTTAGGAGATTTAATTAATGGCCTTTGCATTTATCAAGTCCTCTCTCTCAAATGGGAAAAGGGGACACTTGTCCCAAGGCTACCCTTGTTGCTTGTAAAGCCACTTGTCCCAAGGCTACCCTTGTTGCTTGTAAAGCCTCTTGCTTGTGATTGGCTAGGCCTGGAGGGGTCCAATGAGCTTCAAGGGGGGGGCGACCAAAACAAGCTAGGGGGTTTCTTAGGGGGTATAATCACCCAAACACACTCACAAACACTCTCATTGTGTGCTATGCAAGGTGCAAGAGCTCCATCTCCTTCTCCAAGCTCCTTGACAAGTTGAGAGCCTACACCAACACTCTTGGCTATGGAGTGCGAATCCAACCAAGAGCCATGCTTCAATGCTTAAGCTTTCCATCTTCTCCATCTTCATTACTATGCTATTATGTATGCTAGCAAGAAGGTTTTTGATAAGTGAGGAACTAATTCTTTCTCTTATGACTTGTTTGTTCTTCCTCTTCCCTACCCTCATTCCCTGATAGCTCTCTCCACCTTCGAAGATGTTTGAGGTCTTGGGACTGAGGCTTGGGATAGTTAAAATTTATGTTATGCCTATGATGCATGAAGCTTTCCGTCTTCATTGCATCACCTAGGTCATAAGGAACACAATGATTGTATTGTAACAAGTCTCTCTTCATGGGAGAAATCATAATACAAATGCCTATTGGAGAGGGGACCGGATCCACATAAATCCGGTCCTCAATTGTTGTCATGTTCTCTAAATTCTCTATCTTGCAAAAGTATTGTTCATGCCAAGTTAACTAAATGCTATGTCTATGTTGTTATCTTCAATTATGTGCACCCACTATGCTCACAAAGTAATTCTCAAAATTACTCTCATTAATTTCCGCTACTCTCAAGTTAATAGACCAATTCTATTACATGAAGCTTTACATGGAAGTATGCTCCCGGGAAAGTCGTCAGAACACTAATTTTTTGAGTATTCTCGCTCATCAAGGTACTCTCAGTAATTTCCGCTACTCTCAAGTTAATAGGCCAATTCCATTACATGAAGCTTTAGATGGAAGTATGCTCCCGGGGAAGTCGTCAGTGTTAGGTTCGAATGGCAATAAGCTCAAGGTGGCTTGAAGCTTGGAAATACCATGGCTATCCACAGTAGAGAGAGAGAGAGAGAGAAAAAGGAGAGAGACTCACACTCAATAGACCATATTGTACATACATTATATTTTACAGCATATATTATTATTGGTTCATATACAAAAAGGAAGTGTTTATATACAAAAGGTCTCACAACCAATATCCGGCAGCTCATATCTCTAGGTGCCTTTTCAAAAGGCTACACACATATATGTAATATGTGTCACATCAAAAATTAAACTAGGTGTCGAAGGAGTTCCCATGCCCACCTTTCAACCCTCCCCTTGGGCATGTAATACATACTGAAGACCAATTATCCACATAGGATGACACTATCCACACAGAATGACAAGATCTATCCACACAGGATGAAAAATACCTCCCCTTGAACTAGAGAGAGTAGAAACGGATCTTCAAAGTACATCTCTAACGAAAGAAAATTCCCCTTCATCCTTAGTTTCTTCTTCTTGGACTATATGTGTTGCTCCTCTCACTAGCTTCTTGCCTTTGTTGTTACTGTTGCTGCTACTATCTTGAACTTTTGAATAGCACCTAGAAGTAGGGTGACCCTTCTTTCCAAAAGTGCTACAAAATTTATTGATATAGCAACCTTTAGCTATATGACCCATTTTACCACAGTCATAGCATTTTCGGACATTGGAAGATGATATGAAATCTATGGATGATTCACCTTCTCTTGCTATAAAAGCCCCATTTGTCGGTGTAGGTGGATTTTTTTGCTTCCTTTCTTCTGCTTGAAGTGAGATTACCACATCTTGAAGTGCTGGAGTTGGCTCCTTTTCTTCAAGAATTGTGACTATATGGTCATAGTTGGAAGGAAGTGCACTAAGAAGGACTGCAACTTTGTCATCTTATTTTACTTCGCATTGAATGTAGGTCAATTGTGTTATCATGCTTTTAAACCTATTGACCAAACAGGCTATGTCTTCCCCATTGAGCATAGTGAGTTTGTAAAGTTGCCTTTTCAAGGTAACTTTACTTTGTTTTGCTTTAGCTCCAAAATTCTTCTCTAGAACTTGCCAGGCCTCGTATGCATGTGAGCACTCATCTATAAAATGTACATAATTATCATGGAGTGCAGTAATTATTATGCCAAGTGCTTGTTCATCCTTTTCTTGATTGAGTGTGGTAGAAGCTCTGGTTTGTGTGCCTTCATGATCACTGAGAGATGTTTTTACTACGGCCCATAATGTTTTCTTCATTAAGTATCCCCTTAGCTTAGTTTGCCAAGTATGGAAACCCTCCCCATTGAACTTCAAAAGGCTAAACACATATATGTAATATGTGTCACATCAAAAATCAAACAAGGTGTCGAAGGAGTTCTCATGCCCACCTTTCAGTCAGAACACTAAGTTCTTGAGTATTCTCTTTCCTTGATGGTCAATAGAGTTTGTGAAGCCTGGCTATTCAGTATTTTTGTATCTGTGATTTCTCTTTGAATTGTTCTCCACCACTCAAACTTTGATACTAGATGATTGGAACTTTCCATTTTTTGTGTGTAGAAATTGTGTATTGGCAGTTCTTGAGGTTGTTGCTTTTGAATCTAGATTTTGGTATGGTAGTTGTTAGTTCTACATATCTTCTTTGGTACCCATATCTGTTTTTGGCAAGATTGTGGTTTTGGCTTCCTGTTTGTATTAGATGTCATTGGAGGGTGAACTGCAATTTCTTGTGGCTCCTTCTTGGTCAATTGATCCTTTCTGACCCAAATTTTCTTGATAGCTTTGTTGTACAGACCATGTTGTTTTTGTTGGGGTGTGTTGTGGTGACTTTTGTGCTTTGTTTTATGATACATCATGCTCCTGTTGTATACTAGAGTCTTTGCCATTTGGAATTGATCATATTGCTTTGAAGTGCTTTTTGGAATTCCTTGTGGGTCAGTGGGTGCTTGTAAGGGCTACTCTTCTTTGTTGTCCAGTTGCATATTTGATTGTTTGTTTTCCACTCTTGTAACAAAAGGAGATTGTTGTTTTGCTAAATCAGATTGTATACTTACAATGTTTTGACTCCAGTCAAGTTGTACCTTATAATTTCTTTGCCAAGGTTGCCCTAGCAATACTGCATGTTGTGTGCTCGTATCTTCTACTGCATAAAATTTATGCGGATAGACATGTTGTTTTACCTGTACTCTGAGCACTGTCCATCCCAAGACCTTAATCAAATGTTCAGAATAACTTTGGAGCTTGTTCTTCGTCTCTTGTAATTGGTTGTCAAGTTGAAGCTGCTTGTAAAGGTTGTAGGAGATCAAGTTGCCTTGAGCTCCCAAATCAAGTATTGTTGTTGCCTTCACTTGATTATTTCCAATTTTGACATCAATTTCAGGCTCCTATATGGTCTCATTCTCAAATTCTGTGACTCGAATTGCATTTATCTTCAGAGGTGGTCCATGTTGTTGTTGCTGTCAAAGAAGCTTCTTTTTTGATATCCTTTCTTTAGCCTTGTCTTGAGCTTCTACAATTGTTTTGCTTGTGTTTGTTTCTTTGCTTGATAGATTTGTTGGAGCATGTTTGGGGTTAGTGGTAGATGAAATCTTTTTAGGCGGCAATCACTTATCCAGCTAGGCATTTCCTCCCCATCCAATGTAGCAAGCTTGACAGCCCCACTTGGTGATAAGTCTTTAATCACAAAGGGTCCCGTCCCTCCCTTTTTAAGTTTCTTTGCATGTTGTTTTAACGTGTAAACCAAGACATAATTGCTACAGACGGAAGCCTGGCTACCCTGCAAAATACTCGAAAATAGCACATAGCAAGACATAAACGACTAAATCTACGTACCTGCCGACTCGCATAGCACATAACCACGATGTATGCAAACAGAGAGAGAGAGAGAGAGAGAGAGAGAGAGAGAGAGAGAGAGAGAGAGAGAGAGAGAGAGAGAGAGAGAGAGAGAGAGAGAGAGAGAGAGAGAGAGAGAGAGCGGGAGAGAGAGATAGCACGTGCAGGCGCACCTCCTAGAGCGGAGTGTTACGCTGGCACGGTGAGAGAGAAGAGAAGAGAGGAGAGAAGAACAACACGGACACAGGGTGCAATCTCCCCCTGTGCAAGAGTGACTATTTCCCTCTTGCACGTATTTCATTTATAGATTTCTTGAATGGTCAAATTGAGTACAAAATCGTCGGCCGGTCATAAATGGCCAAAGCTCATAAATAGCACTTTGAATAATAAAATGTATATAAAATATGATATCCTTTGCAATAGTCTAGCTCTGTGAAGCGTTTTCCACCTGTCACAGCTGCAATAAATAATAAGATATCAATTCCATAACATACCTCTCCGTTGGAAAGCAACTGTCCTCAGTTGCGAAGATAAAAATCTGCAAACAATACTTGTCAAAAACAATGATTAGTATGTTGTGTCAAAAACATCACATAATGAAAAAAAAAATTATGAAACTAAACAACATTAGCTTATGCCTTCCATCATCCACATACTACCTATTCTAGTGTCCCATACCACTAGAATAAGCAGTGTATGTCATACCCTGATGAATCAGGATATCATTGGTCACACTCATCATTAATCTCGTAATGTCAAGTCTCATCACATAAACGCTGCCGTGATAAAGTAATCATCAGATGCCAAATCCCAATCCAATTCCAATTTCACAATATAAGTTCAAATCCAAAATATCTTTCATTTTCTATACCCGGGTAATAAAATCATACCAGTTACAGTGGTGGCCAGCCACTGCAGCATGATTTTGTGATTGGTGTTGCCTAAATTGGCGAATCTACACCAATAAGACGTGCTGCCTAAATTGGCGAATCTGCACTAGTGCTGCCTAAATCGGTGGATCTGCATTAGATATTGTTTAAAAATCACACATCTGAAGTTTATTATTGTGCTGCCTAAATCGGCAGATCTGCACCAAGATGAGTATCTACACACTGCCTAGATCGGTGAATCTGTGTGTGCGTGTGACCAATGGACTAGACCAGGCATAAAAAACAAAACATCTACTACCTGTTTGACACAAAAATTGGAGTATGCTTATGTGACAAAGTATCTACAAACAATTTTTATAGTATCCCAAAGCACCTTAGCTCACATGAGGAGCTGCATAGCTTACTGACAAATCATCTCAACAAAAACTTCTTTCAATACAATTAGAGGGCATGACCTTAGCAGTGTAAGAGGGTATCATAAAATCGGATAAACTCGGGTTAGGAGATTAGTACGAAAGCTGTAAAAATGAGTTTGCAAGATAAAGTGAAGAGATTACTTATCTGACGTCCTCGCATTATGGTCTGCATAGGTTTTTTTGAATCCTTAAATGAGTTAGAGAAATGTAACAGAAACAAGTGAAGATCATGATAAAAACCATTTGAGGAAGGTCAATCAAGATAGCGACTTTTATTTCCTTAAAATTGTGGTAAATGAAATAAAGGTAACGGTGTGGAGCAGTGATATTGTACAACAATTAGTAAAATATAACATTGAGTCATACGAAGAGGAGAAAACCCAAAAAATCTTCAGAATTTTATAAGTGCAATAATTTTAAGGCCCATTTATGAATGCCTGATATTGGACAACCGAAATTGATGAACAGAATCACAGAGAAGATCATGTGATATAGAACATTGCTTGTGTAAGTTGACCTTAATGTCACTAAAGAAGGAAACTACATTGGATAATAAATATGGGAATGGGTGGGAACTTGGAATAGTCATGAGTAGATATGGGACTTGTTTCAAAGTGTTATCTATCTTCGACACATACAAAAGTAATCATATCAATTGTAGTTTGGAATTACTACTATTCTTACCTATTTCATGCTAGGAATTGTCTTCTAAGGTGTGTTCGTAAAACCCTAAACAATATTTCTTAATGTTATCCTTGCAGTCTGACATAAACATGAAGAAGTGGATTAATATGTCCATATTTTGAAGTAAAAAAGAATGCTACAAAATTACCCTTACTTGAACCAACTTTCATTCGAGAAATAAATTGACTTTTCTTAAAATAATGAAGATAGACAACAATCAATCAACAATTTCTCAATCCATGATAAATCTAATTGGTGATATAAAATAAATAAACCCCGACATAATGGGATGAACAATTGATATGTAGGGATTCCGTTGAGTGTATTATTATTATTATTATTATTATTTTATTATAGGAGAAGGCCCCTCGGGATATGCCATCCCAAAAGAGGATGCCGGCCAAAGTCTGTGAAAACAATTGTGGCTAAGCATCATCATCATTGATTTACATATGTTGAGAGTATTTCCCCACATGGGGCCGCTTGATATAAGCAATTATACAAATGAATTGTGCGGTGTGCATTACCCACAAAGTCTTACTTAACAAACGAACACCAACTCAGTCTATTGTTGTGTCGTGTTTTGAGACTGTCTCGAGGGCATACGATATGATTGCTAGTAGCATGACGTAGCCAGTACTACTCACAAGTTAAGCTATTAAGAGAGAAAGAAACGAAATGAAATGTTATATTACGCGTCCTCAAAGTCCTATGGGACCAAACTCAAATAATCTTGATGGAGTGAATACAATGTCTAGATACAAAATAAAACTAAGTAAAGTAAATTTTTTGTTTTTTTGTTTTTTTTAAAAAGTTGAAACATCGTCGTCTTCTTCATGACTGGGAGGATGCCTGATAGCGGCATGTTGTCACTGAGAAAGTATTGAGGTCGTCACAGAAGAAGAGCTTTGTCAATGTCCGTGTCTGTAGGCAGACGTTCGGGGGGAGAGAGAAATGGCCGGGGGAGCACGGGGACAGGGGGAGCTTTTTTTTGTAGAGAGACAGCGAGTTTTGAGAGTAGATTGACCTTCATTATCCATAATATCCTCATGAACAACCTCAAGGAAAACACTACACGCGAGTGCCGACTGTCTCTAGAAGCCCGGTACCATGCACTGATGGCCCTTCAACTCGTCGCCAGGCATGCCTAGTGACAACATGGCTATATCTTTGAATGAAGGTAGTGCAATGCTGCAGGGCGGTCGCCAAAAGGCTGAGGTCTGTGTGTAGTTGCGGGTGTGCGCTATAGCTCAAAACTAAGGTCTCCATGTGAGTATTGTGGCTAGTGTGGGCGCCACTTGCAGACGAAGGGGAGAGAAAGTGATCATAGATGGGGAGGATGGATTGAGGTAATGCAAACCGCTGTAGGGGTGTCAAGTGTGATGAGAGGGAGACTAGAGAGAGAGGTAATTGGAGTGTGAGCACCACACGTAGACAGGGAAGGTGCTTCTGCCCTATGCCATGCAAGAACAAGAGAGAGAAATCTGTTGACGAGGGTGTGTGTGTGTGAGTGGGGGAGAGAGAGAAAATACATGCAGAGTGTAGACATAAAGCAATGGTATAGAGAGATACAATGTGTGTGGTCGTGGCCTACCAATTCCATGCACCTCACGTGGGGAAGAAAAAAAAAACGGGCAGAGAACTGCGCAAAAGAGAGAGAGAGAGAGAGAGAGAGAGAGAGAGAGAGAGAGAGAGAGAGAGAGTTTGCATGGCGGCTGGGTGGTGCATCTCGCGAACGGCCATGTAGAGCTCTTTGGCATGCAACTAGTAAATGGTGCGGCTCTGGTAGGCGCCGTCATAGACGGGTGACTGAGAGAGAGAGAGAGAGAGAGAGAGAGAGAGAGAGAGAGAGAGAGAGATAAGGGTTTTTGATGGCTCACGACTTGCATGGGCATGGGAGATTTTAGTGAGACCGCCAGTGGGCCAAAGAGAGAGAAAACGAGAAGCGCTGCCTGGAGTTGGAGGAATCAGGGAGTAAGATTTGGTTTGCCATGAGAGAGAGAGGAGAGAGAGAGAGAAAAGTCGTGATTGTAGAGAGAGATAGAGAGAGTGATTCTGTTATGGTTGGTGTCGAATGAACTGTCGGGCCTGCAGCTGTGCCTTCACCTGCTTTTGATGGCGCTACTGCCATTCGTAGTGCAAGGTTGTTGGTCTTAGAGGGCTGCGGATTTCGCACGTTTCGGTCACCAACTGGCTCGATTTATTTGGAGTTGCTTTACTCAATTTAGAATCAAGACCAATAACCTTGGGGGTGTTTTCCATGGTGCTTTACTAATTTTGCTTGCGGACAGTAATCACTACCGTGTTGACAACGATAATCATTACCTTAATGGTAGTAATCTTCTACATGTATCCCGATATCCCTTTGTGTATAATTGAGCTTGATACTAACATTCGGCGGATAGTTCTGTGAGCTCTCTCAACATGGATTCTATATAGTATTGAATTTTTTTTTCTTCTTCTTCTGCTTCTTTTAGTGCTATATACAATAAAATCCTATTCCCTATTTTTCCATGATCATATCGGGCTCCCTTGCATTCATCTTCGCTTCACTCTCACAAACGGTTTATCGTGATTACTTTAAATTAAACCCTCAAACTGATCACCATGTCGTGCAACTACATATGCACTCTAATGTTTAGAATATCATGATGCAAACTATCCTATTCTCTTTTCCTCATCGCAATTTGATAAAAAATTATCCTTAATGTACCCAAAAATATCAAAGATCTTCAAAAAAAAAAAACATGTCAATCAAAATAAAATCAAATGAAGCTAATCAGAGTTGTATACTTACTTGGATGCTGTATTCAAAACTTCAATGACTTGTTGTTACCAAGAGCGTAATCTTGGCTCTGATACCACTGCTACAGACAGAAGCCTGGTTGCCCTGCAAAATACTCGAAAATAGCACATAGCAAGACATAAACGACTAAATCTACGTACCTGCCGACTCGCATAGCACATAACCACGACGTATTCAAACAGAGAGAAAGATAGAGAGCGGGAGAGAGAGATAGCACGTGCAGGCGCACCTCCTAGAGCGAAGTGCTATGCTAGCACGGTGAGAGAGAAGAGAAGAGAGGAGAGAAGAACAACGCAGACAAAGGGTGCAATCTCCCCCCGTGCAAGAGTGACCATTTCCCTATTGCACGTATTTCATTTATAGATTTCTTGAATGGTCAAATTGAGTACAAACTCACCGGCCAGTCATAAATGGCCAAAGCTCATAAAGAGCACTTTGAATAATAAAATGTATATAAAATATGATATCCTTTGCAATAGTCTAGCTCTGTGAAGCCTTTTCTACCTGTCACAGCTGCAATAAATAATAATATATCAATTCCATAACAATAATGTCATGTTTTGAATTTTTTGGAGCGTACATGCTTATCAAAAAATTCCTTTTGCCGACATTTTTGAGGTGAGATAGAAGCTATTGCTTTCAAGCAAAGCTCATCTGGATTTTCAAGGTTATCTATACGCGAGGACATCTCATGACCTGTCCACTCTAGACATTTTGTTGTTCTTAGGATTGGGATAAAGAATTCTATAGGCAATATAGCATTAAGTCCAAACACCATGTTTTATGGTGTTGTGCCTATTGAGGTTTTGTAGGCAATCCTATACGCCCATCAAGTTGAATGTAGTTTCTGATTCCAATCCATTCTAGCCTCTGACACTATCTTAGTTAAGATTCTAGATAGAGTCTTATTTGTGGCTTTGGCCTGGCAATTAGCATGTGGGTGGTAGGGAGGTGACTTCTTATTAACTATCATGAATTCTTTTAGAATATTTTCAATTATCTCATTTATGAAATGTGTGCCTCAATCATTGACAATTTCTATAGATAGACTATATATAACAAAGACATTAGCTTCTATCCATTTTGTGAGATAATATGTGGCTACAATGATGTAATGTGTAAGGTCTCCGACGTCGAGCAAAAAGAACACCATTGTACCATGGAATAAACATAATGGAAAAAGTTACTATTTTTAGGAGTTTTCCAAATTCTGTCGGTGCCATGATGTTTAGAATGTTATAAAGCTTTCAAAAGCGAATTAAAATAATTTTTGTGGAAAACTTCCAAAAATAGTATGTTTTTAGTCATCCGACCCGTCTAGTTTTAACCGTCTCAAAAAACTGCACCCGTACCCCGAATTTGAAAAAAATGTATTTTCGGACATCGGAGACTGCTAAATATGGCAGGTACTCAGACATGTGCACCTTAGTTAGAGCTTAGTATAGCAAGTTCCGGTATTAAATTCTTATTTGTATTGCCCCCGTCTTAGGTTAAAATTTAATTTTCCTAAAGTTGTGCGGGGAGGCACCGGGACTCGGGGGCTGTGTGGGAACTGGCTCCAGGCCACTGCAGACTGAGTTTGGAAGTAAGAGGGCTCCCTCACACACTCACAGGGCTCGTGAGCTATTTTCCATGCAAGAGAGAGAGAGAGAGAGAGAGAGAGAGAGAGAGAGAGAGAGAGAGAGAGAGAGAGAGAGAGAGAGAGACTTTAGCAGGTTGGGACACTTGGTAAGTATGCAACTAGAGCTGCCATGCATGAAGTGAGTACTCCTCCAGATGCATAGAGCAGGAAAATTTGAATTTTTTAGCTTCTGAACCTATATAAGATCATACTCACACACACACAAGCACACATATATGCTCACACACACTCGGTACACACACATACACTCCTACACACACACATACCTTAATATCCCCTAAGATTCGTCCTTGTCTTACCATGAAAACACATTTTTTTGGATTAACACAAATCCTATATGTCCTGCATTTCTCGCATACCTTTTTGAGGTGTTGCACATGTTCCTCTCTTTGCAGAGAGTGTACACATAGGTCATCCATATAGATTTCCAAGAAATTCCTTAAATACTGCTTGAAGGCATGTGCCATGAATCTTTCAAATGTGGCAGTGCATTTGTTAACCCAAATGGCATGACACGATATGAAAATATGCCCCATTCTGTGGCAAATTACATTTTATGTTAGTCTTGAGGTGCAATTGCAAGTTGATTGTAACCAAAGAATCCATCCAAGAAGGAATATGCACGCTTTTTTGCCACTCGTTCAAGGACATGGTTCGTAATTGGCAAGGGTAGTTATCCCTTATTGTGGCTGCATTGACTTTTTGGAGGTTGACACACACTCAAAGTTTGGCATTATTTTTGGGTATGACAACGATTGGTGACACCCAATCACTGTGTTCTATCTCATAGATAAACTCCACGTCTTTCAGTTTATCAATCTCTTCCTTGATACGCTTAGCAAAGATATCATTGTACGTGTAAGGCCGTTGTCTACTTGGTTTTGCGTCAGATTTTAATGGGATGGTATGTTGACATATTGTCGGATCCACTCCCTTTAAGTCCTTTTAAGACCATGCAAACACATCCTTGAATTCTTGAAGAAGGTTGAGAAGTTTCTCTTCCTCATCTTAGCTTAGGTCTGTTGTTATGTATACAGGTTGTGGTGTCTCTCTAGGTTGTGCTAAATCTACTTTCTTCGGATCTTCCGGCCCATAATAAGACTCTTAGTCTCCTGTCGCTCTCTTATGGGCTATGTCAGCACTATCTTTTGATCTAGAATTGTGAACTTTCTGTAATGGGATGGTACACTTCTAATGTTTCTTCTATTGTCTTTCTCATTCTCTTTGTTGTCCTTTTTAGTTGTCCATACTTCCCTCAAGAGTCTTCTTGAGCTCTTGATACCTTTTCTTACGTTCAAGTTTTGTCAATTTTGGTTCTTCCAATCTCGATTGTGTTTCCATTCTTTTGGATTTAGTTTCTACCTTTAGCCTCTGAGTTCATTTTTCAACATCCCTAGGACTGTCTTTTGTCCTATGGTGTTGATTCTGAGAGAACCGAGCGGATATTTTCTTTTTAATGCAGTCTTTTGCCTTTACCAGAGATAAGAATTCCATTCTATTTTTAATGTTCGGCATTGGGTTATCTCTGGTCTTGTGAGCTTCTCTTTGTTTTTTGTAATGTGCTTGACGTCTCGATTTTTTATTTGGAAAATCATAAAACCTTACATGAGGTATCATTTCCTCTAGCTCACTAGGGTTGTCATAATATTCATTATCTGCATCATCCTCCAGTTCAAGATGATCTATAGAATCATGGAGCAGCTCTCCATTCATTTTTGGCTTATTTTCAGTTTTTCTTGATTGATCTGAGATTTTGTAATCATCTTCTTCTATTATCGTAACCATGTAATATGGAGCTACATCATATCCAACCTGGTCACAAAACTTAGTTGTTGGTCCCTCCGCAATAGCACACATCTAGGGTTTCTAGGATATGTGTCCATTATGAAGGTTCTAAGGAATCTTCGAAAAAAGGTTATGGAATGCATTCCATATCCTCAATTTCTCTGTCTAAAATACATTCTTCTTGTTTTAGGCTTCCACAATCGGATGCCACACACATCCATAACTCCTTCGGTTTTCCTAACCAGTCAGGAAGCTCTGACCCTACTAGTGTGGCAGAATCAAATTCTTCTACCGGGGTTCTATCGACATCTTTCTAGCTATGGTCTTTAAGGTTTATTCTTGTAGTAGTCTCCATGTGTCTGAGGTATATGTGATTGTAGCCCCAATCTTGGACCATCTTTAATTGTCTCATGAAGGGTCTTCCACGTATTAGGTTGTAGCTATTTTTCTTGCCAAAATCCACTATAGCAAAGGTATGCTCATACTCAATTTTGCAAGACGTAAAAACTATTTTCTCCGAAAGTCCTATGGGTCTCTCCATATAATCCTCATTCAGTTTTGCAGCTTCATTCTAGTGGTTTTCAAAGCCGTTTTTTCCCATTTCTTCCATACATCCTTTGTCACAATGGCCACACTCGCTTCACTATCAGGAATAGCCATGGTGGTAACACCTTCTAATTCAATCGGGAGCATGGTTTTGCCATTTTCCCCTTGACAATATTCTCATACCTTGTTTAAAGACATTGGTTGCATATTTACTTGGGGTTTTCTAATTCCTTGATTCCTTCCTGCATTCGTGAATTCCGATCCCTTACTCCATTTTTTTTGAGACATCTTCCTACCGTATTCCACACGCTAGGTCTTATTCTGAGAAGCTATGCTAGAGTAATGGTACAAGTTACTGGAGTTGATAAGAGTGTTATCAACCCCTAGGAGTCCACACCCTTCTTGATAGTGAGTTGTTGTGATGGTACAACTTTCACATCTGACTTTGCTTCATACTCTCCCATATATGATGGTAACATTTTCATAGATACAGGTTGGCTATCCCAAGATTTCATGAATCTCTTGTCTCCCTTATAAGAGTGCATCTCTAGATCTGCTTGAGTTCTTGCCTCAAATTCTTCAATAGGAGGCTCTTCTCCCATATTGGTTTTGTTCACCCTTTGGCTTAGTTCATTAGCTTTATTGGCCTTTCTCCAAAGATCATTTAAGCCCTCATCGCTTTTATTCAATTCAGGTGTGATACATTGAAACCCTTATGATGTTTAGTTTGCTGTGTTCAACATTATCCCAGGTCTTTCTATTGAATGTTCAGGTTTTAATTCAATTTTAGGAGTAACAGTTAGTCATTCTGATCTGTGTGTTGAAGGGTTCCTTTGTATCAGTACAGGAAGTTCTACCTCCTCCACGTGGCTCCTTGGAGTGGGTTCTAGTAAGGTTTGTGTAGTTTGGATCATCTCTTGACACATTTCGAGTCTCTGTTTTTCCAACTAATCATAGGGATATGTCATCCATTTTTGTTCCTGAGTTTGGTTGATTTTATGCCTTGGGTTGTATGCTTTCAAGAGTGGGTCTAGATGTTCATTCACTTTTTCCACTAGCACAGATCCACCTGATCCCGCACTTTTGGATTTCATTTTATTTTGAAGCTTGATATCTGTTGGTGTTTCTGGCTTTTGAAGTGCTCGTCTTTCAAGTGCAGCTAGCCTGTATTTTATTTGTTGTAATTCCTCTGTTATGACATTTTTTTCTCTTTCTTTCCTCACTTCTACCCATGCTTTTCTAGATTTCCACATGTTTCGTTGACTTTTCCATTCAAT
The DNA here is from genome assembly GCF_014529385.1 of Adiantum capillus-veneris. NCBI lineage: Eukaryota > Viridiplantae > Streptophyta > Polypodiopsida > Polypodiales > Pteridaceae > Adiantum > Adiantum capillus-veneris. The sequence goes on from NC_140946.1 coordinate 79,117,963, forward strand.
GCTAGGTGTTTTACATCCTAGTTCTTCATTTCCAAGTCCCCCTTTTTCTTTTTTGAGCCTGAGCTCATGTGATGACTTATATAGGTATTACTATTTCATTTTCATAACCATTGCTTGAAGGGGTAGCCTCCAAAATGTTTATGGTTACTTTTAATTTCTTTTTTTTGGATTTTTTGGGCTATCAGCAAACAATCAAATGAGTGATGTTGAAATCTAGAAAATACGCATTGAATCATACAATTTCCGAATGAGGACAGTCTTTCATAAGATGGTCGCCCCCACATTTATAGCAAGGTCCCAATGGTTTTCATGGAGCTCCTAGGTCACTCCTTGGGAACCCCTCTGTTGGTAAGATGATCTTGGTTCATTGAAACCTCCATTGTCTATGAATAACAATGTTCCTTCGTCCAAACTATATCTATTTTCTTCTATAGCCTATGCCGCGGTTGGTGGTCCAACATTGCCGATCATACTCCATGGTTCTGGCATTCTCCGCTCTTCTGGTGGGTAGTATGTTGGGCACGCCGTTGTTTTACTCAGCTCTTCATAATAGACAGGGAAAGGCACTAAGGCTTGTTTCGGTGGGTCTTCCACAGCGGGCATGTATCTCACACCTATCGGTCTTGTTGCTGGGAGTGGTGGTTGCTGCCCTAAAACTAATTGTGGTCTTTCAACCCCAACCGGCGGTCCTGACAAATTTTCGGCAGTATATCTAGGTACAGGTAGCACTTGAGGTCATTCTACTTGCGGCTAGGATACATACTATTGCTCTCTCGCATACCCTTCATTGTAGTAGTATTCCTCAGTAACATGATTTGTCCATTTTTGTTTGATGGCGTACCACTTTAATGGTTTAGCAAGTGGCTTGGCAAATGGGCTAATTCTCTTTAGCACTTCATCTATCTATTGTTCTTGATTTACTCCTGGATCATTTCGTTGTACTATCTTCTCAAACTTTGACCCACTTTGTTTAGATGATGAATCATCATCTTTGTCTCTTAGATCTCCAACTCTATAGATCTCACAATTATCTACAAGGAATAAAGCCTCTTAGGTTAACTCATTTAGAGTGGGGCTTTTCTTCATATGCAAATATTTTTGAAGATCTGCATTTCTCAATCCTTGGATAAATATCAACATTAGTTGGGATTTAGTAGGTAGTTCTTCCATTGGGTAGAACTTTACGTATCGTTTCAGTCGTAGGGCTGCCTTCCTAACAGCTTCTCCCTGTTTCTATTTAAAACTGTGGATTTGAGAGACAGTATTGTGGGTTATTCCCCTTTGAAAGAATTCCTCCACAAACTCATCAAAAATTTCTTGGATGGTCCCAAAATCTCCCCTTTCAATAGAGTCAAACCATGTGACTATGTCTTCCTCTAAGGTGACTCCAAATCGTGAAACTTGTGTATCAAAGTCTCTAACCTCTTCTGCTCGGATCACTCTAAAAAATGTTTCCACATGGTCTCTAGGATCCCCTTATCCTGAATACCTCTTGTGTACCCATTTCTAGACTTGAGACGGTCTAACACGTCTTTGTTCTACCAGTTGAATTGTGGAATTGTTAACCCTCACGGCTCACGGACACCCCATCACCTACGACGGACGTGTATTATGTATGATTTAGAGTCAGGTACCGGGCTTGTCGGTCCAATAGGGAAAGGTAGAGTGATCGTCGATGAGAGGCGCACTTTAACTTGGACATTCAAGGGATTAGTTGGTTAAGCATGGGCGCCCAAGTGTGAATGGGGTGAGCTCCTATAAAAGCCAACTAAACCTAATTTTTACTCATTCTCTCATTTGTGCAATTGAAGAGTGCTCTTGCTCCATCTCCATCTCCATCTTCTTCTTCTTCACCTCCTTGTGTGTGTGTGTGTGTGAGAGAGAGAGAGAGGGAGAGTGTGTGTGCGATCGAGCATTACGAAGGCACGGCGGCGGCGAAGCGGTTGAGCGCGGCACGACTGCAGCTTCTTCTTCATCGCGGCGAGGAATCCACCACGAAGGCGAGCGTAGAGCGGTGAGTGACACACCCTTTGTTCTCTTGAGCTTGCTAGTTTAGGCTTGTTGTGTGCTTGGAGCCGTCTGTGGCTCGCACACGGTGTATTGGCAAGTCCCTTGCTTCGACAGTGCGGCAAGGAGCGCACATCTTTGGCGCCGCATGTTAACCCTCACGGCTCACGGACACCCCATCACCTACGACGGACGTGTATTATGTATGATTTAGAGTCAGGTACCGGGCTTGTCGGTCCAATAGGGAAAGGTAGAGTGATCGTCGATGAGAGGCGCACTTTAACTTGGACATTCAAGGGATTAGTTGGTTAAGCATGGGCGCCCAAGTGTGAATGGGGTGAGCTCCTATAAAAGCCAACTAAACCTAATTTTTACTCATTCTCTCATTTGTGCAATTGAAGAGTGCTCTTGCTCCATCTCCATCTCCATCTTCTTCTTCTTCACCTCCTTGTGTGTGTGTGTGTGTGTGAGAGAGAGAGAGAGGGAGAGTGTGTGTGCGATCGAGCATTACGAAGGCACGGCGGCGGCGAAGCGGTTGAGCACGGCATGACTGCAGCTTCTTCTTCATCGCGGCGAGGAATCCACCACGAAGGCGAGCGTAGAGCGGTGAGTGACACACCCTTTGTTCTCTTGAGCTTGCTAGTTTAGGCTTGTTGTGTGCTTGGAGCCGTCTGTGGCTCGCACACGGTGTATTGGCAAGTCCCTTGCTTCGACAGTGTGGCAAGGAGCGCACATCTTTGGCGCCGCTGCCGGGGATATGCCCTACACTAAGCTCGGTTAGCACTTTACGCTTCCTTGTGGTGCAATTTCTATCATAGGAAAGGCAGGGAAGGAGTGTTTGGAGATTTCTGTTTTTTGCGTTTTCTGCAATTGCTGTCAAGTTTCAATTTCTGCTATTGTCTGCGTTTTTTCAATTTCCGCAATTTCTGCATTTTCAAGTTCGGCGGTTTCAATTTCTGTAAATTTTTGCATTTCTGCGTTTTTTTAATTTTCCACAATTTCTGTATTTTCTGCAATTTCTGCGTTTTTTCCTGCAATTTCTGCAATTTTCTACAATTTCTGCATTTTTTGCATACCTGCGTTTTCAATTTCTGTATTTTCTGCACAAAAAAAAAAAGAGTTTTTTATTTTTTCTCCCATAAAAAAATTTTTTTTTGAAAAAAAAAAATTAAAAGGAAAAAAATTCGGAAATTAAAAACGCGAGTGAGTGGGCGGCGAAATATTTCGAAAATAAAAAAACGTGACTCTTAAAACGGACGGGTTGGTTTGTATAAAAGATAGATCGGGATCGGGATCATTTTCCCAAGCCCAAGCCCAAGCCCCAAGCCCAAGCCCAGGCCCCAGTCCTCAGTCTTATGATATATACTAGACTCACTCTTATATATATACCCTACTCCCTCAAGAGAGAATGAGAGCATGTGGGACAAGTCCTCCACTCTCCTCCTTTCTCTTCCCACTTGCACCCTTAGACTTTCTAGTTTGGGCCTAGTTCCCTACTGGAAATTGACAGTTTTAGGGATTCCGAGGGCATAGAGTGACCAAACGGAGGGCTGTAAAGCACGGCACAACCCTCTGACTGATACGCTCGTTTTGAGCTATCACACGGCCCATTCCACGACACGCTCTAAAAAATCTAGCAAAAAAACAAACAAAAAACACGCTAAAAACTAGTCACAAGGCCTCCTAGAGCAGCTTTTTTGACACCTTAGGATATCAAAAGCACATGCACTTACGCTCTGGGCGAGTGCTAGAACACGAGCATATTGAGGGTGCCTCTGTTCATACGGACACCCATTACCCATCCACGATAAGCTCTAGAACCTCAGCGGGGACACAAGGTAGCACCACCCAAGACCCTAAAATAGCCGCTAGTGATTCCTCCTCTGACTCAGAAATCATGGAAGCATACCTTACCCAAAACACTGAGAGAGAAGGCCATGCACCTCCCGAAGCTCCACAGCCTAGTACTAGTATGTTTAGCCGTTTCATGGAAACATTAGGTAGAGCTACTCGCTCGGAACCTGATGCAAATGAAGCACACGATGGGGGTGGGGAAGTGGAATCTCCTTTCACATCGCACGTGGACCCCACACCCCCAAAGAGTGTCCATGTGGATATCCTACCAACTTCTTACCAAGAAGGCCCTGTTGAGCTGCCTCCTTCAGAAGTTCCCTCTAGAGTACCGTTGGTGGCAAGTAAAACCACGGGGAGCAACATTGCTTCTACCTCACAAGAAACCGTTAACACGTCGACTCTAGAAGGATTGTTCATTAATGATCATTGGACATACGACCTCCACACTGAGGTGTTGACGGATCTACACTCTGGCCATGCCTACCATGTAGGATGGATAGAGATTGTACAATCCACCTCTAGTGCCACGAGCATCGAAGATCAACAGAAAATGATCTGTAATGTTATCCATGGCATTATTCAATCAGAAAGGCAAAACCGAGGGGTAAATATACTCTCAACTGGCCCCATGAGATGTCTTGATACGAGCAAGGCTCAACAGCCTACTCTATCTCAAATGGAGAGTCCTCTAATGAGCCCCATAGACCCATCTTACGTCATTTCACCTGGGGTCTCTATGCAATCTGAGCCTCCGAGCGAAAACTTTAGCTTCCCTAACTTGGCTCAACCCTCTATCAAGGAAAACACAGTGCTCACTCCAGGGATAAGCCTGACAGAGAATGTACCGATGACATCTACGGTTAGCGCAGTGCCACTACCTAGTGTCGTAGTACCTAATATGGGGCCTCGACCATATGTGCCTCTAGCCCCTTATGCACACATGGCCCCCACACCTCCAATTGTACCACTTGCTTATGCTCCTCGAGTGCCACTCCCTAGCTCTTATCCGAGTGGACCTATGCCCGGTTATGTTCCATATCCTGCATCATCTACACATATGCCAAGACCGGTACCCGTTCCTCTCCTACATATGATTCCAAGAGTACCTCCACCGGCCCTACCTCCTCACATAGGTGACTTGGCAGCGTTTGCTCAAACCATAGGTCGATCTATCGCGGAAAATATGCGTCATGCATCTGATAGAGAGCCTAGAAGTAAGGCAGTACAAATTGCCAAACTCACGCAAAAATTCAATGGGGACGAAGATGCTAGAAAACACATTGAAGTGTTTGAACAAGTATGTGATTCCTTAGGGGAACGCAACGAACTACATAAGTGCAATGCCTTAAGCTTGACATTAAGTGGGAAGGCTGGAGATTGGTATAGGACCCTAAGGGTGGACGAGAAAACAATCTACCCTACCCTTCGAAGGTTGTTTCTAAAGGAGTACATACGAGAAGGTGTGCTTTGGGGTGTAGCATCTCAGCTACAGAAGGCCGAACGTAAGGAAGGAGAGTCAGTAAGGGACTTCATTAGTCGTCTAAAGCACTTAAACTCTCACTGCCCTGTAAATGAGCGCTTCAACAATAACCAACTGCTTGATCGATTCATTCGAGGGTTGAGGAATGAAGGAATCTATAATGGACTAGTGATTAGAGGTATCACAACCTGAGAAGATGTCACTGCCAATGCAATCCAATTAGAGGACAACTTGATGATAGCAGGCATGAGGGTGTCTACTGACACGAGATCCACTAGCTCACAAGCCATTGAGTATGAACCCATGACTGCAAAGCCCATTGCCAATGAGCCAAAGGTATTTGAGAAATTCTTGACAGACCTCACCAAGGCAATCCAAGAGTCTCTTAAGGATAATCGACCCCCTCAAAATAGTCACATGTATCCAAGAAGGGAGCAACAATGGTGTTCCATTTGCTTAGGTCCACATAGCACTAGTGAGTGCCCTACGTTTAGAGTAAAATTTAATGGAACTTGCAACGCATGTGGTAGGTATGGTCACCAAGCTAAGGATTGTTTAATGATCAAACGTATGATGGCAAATAGACCACCTGTAGCCTAGACGGATGCGCCTCGAGCTCCTCTATTGATGCCTACTCCACCTGTTGAGCAACTACCGCAACACATGGTCCCTAGATCTCAAAATGTTGTACAAGCTACACCGTTACCACCTCCTGTGCTAGGACCGCAGCCCCCGCATCCAAGAGTCGCCCCTATGAACCAAGTGGGTTGCGAGCCATCTAATGCTTATGCAGATGGTTGTGAGGAGGAAATAGACACTAGTATTGCCTACGGACTTGATACATTGGAAGAGTGTCCTATATACTACATGGAAGATTGTTGGGGACAAGTCAAGCCGGTTTATCAAGCTGCTGCTCTTGCATCCAGAGGTCAAAATATCAACACCCAGGCTAGGAGGCCACCTCTTCAATGCTACGAGTGTGGGGGACCACATCGAGTAGCGGAGTGCCCTATTAGGCTGCAAAAGAATGCTGCACAGATGCAAGTGAATCAAGGGAGCACGTCTGCAATGCCAATACTCACATGTAATCGTTGTGGCATAGATCACTTGATTGCCCAATGCCCCTATAACCCAAATGCGCCTAAAATCACACCCCTGAATTTGGTCGAAATTGCTAGTGTGACATCGCCAATACCACCCGTCGCACCCGCTTATGCGATTACACGGTCCATGCTTCAAGGGCCAAGCCATATCCTCGAAGAGAGAGATACCGCGTCAGTTATCCAAGCAAAGAAAAAGAAGACACGAAGGAAGAAGTCGCAGAATACGGAAAATTCAAAGCCAAGTTCCAAAACAAACATAGGAACAGGAGATGACCCCGTGTATATGAATGACCTCGAGGATGATTCAGATTCAGTCGAGACAATGGAGACTAGAACCAATACCACAAAGGGAAAGACCGACAAAGAAAACCGTAACATGGAACCAAATGAAAACCGAATAAGTGAAAATCATAAAGAGCCTCTGAAAACACCACAAGTGTTTCCAAATCCAATCCAAGACCCCCAAGATAAACCGCAGGGGAAAAAAGGGAAGAATCGTAAAAAGAAGATTGGGACGTACCCAAACCCAGTAGACGAGATTAAGCAGGTGAAACATCTAAGAGGTTTAGTGGAGGAGACTCAAAGGAAACTAGAACCAGAACCCATGTAGGTCAAAATTCATGACATAGTGTTTCCCACGCAAGTTCATCCACCCCACATGAACCATAGACCGTTAGCCATATCTAGTATCATCCAAGAAGGGAGTGAGGACAGGACATCGGAAAGTGAGCATACACCCTTCTTGTTGGAAAGGATGTTTAACGAAGGAATACCTGATCCCATTGAGGAATATGAGATTCCATCCTCACCAGTTCCTAGTCAAGGACCTACACCCTGCAAAACGCCAATGAATGTTGCCAAACTAGTGGACTTCATGTCTTCTGAGGTCCGAACCACGATCATAGCAAAGCTGTATGGAGATCCTGAGTTATTCCTTGCACTTCGAGCATTCCTTAACGGAGAGCTACGAACGGGATTACCGCAGTTTGCGCAACCAAATAGGCCTGACTCGATTATGATTGATGAGGAAAATCATGTGCAATCACTTGACTTAGATGGACACGAGTCTGTGATCGAGGTACCCATTAACGAATTAGGGCAGTATTTTGAAGGCAACGAGTCTAATGCGACCCTACCCATCACTACCAAGGGATCAACTATAAAGGGAATTCTTGATGGTGGTGCGGGAGTTAGCATCGTTACAAAAGATTGTTGGGAATCCACGGGAAAACCCCGCCTCAGTGTTACTAACATTGTGGTAAAGATGGCAAATGGTACCATAGCCAAACCTATGGGGATGCTCAAGGATCTTAAGATCAAAGTTCTAGGACACAAGGTACGACATACGTTCATTGTAATGGATTTCTCTAAACACCTTATGTCATATGAAATGATTTTAGGACGACCATTCATGAGGGAAGCACAAATGGTCCACGATTGGTCTAAAAATCATGTCTATTTGCAATTCCAAGACTCTGTCCTTAGAGTGGATTTGGTGACTGGTAAGGTACACCCCTTAGGGAGTAAAACCATTATTGATCATCGCTCTGACACCACAGTTCACTCGGCCCCACTACAATATTGTTACACTTGTAAGAAGGATACAGACATTGGCAAAGATTCTCCTTACATGGATGTGTTACCGGGTATGACGGAATCAGACAATGTAGACTGGGTCCACCTAGCATCAACCATAGACACTTGGGGAAATAGGGGGACGACCTGGGTAACACCTGAGGGGGATGAAATGCATGTACCCTTAAATATGCTACAAGCAATGCATATCGCTTCTGACAAGACTCATCCTAATGTAACGAAGAAAACATACAAGTGGGTCCCTAAAGCTTCTTTAGTGACCATAGCTAGTGCTAAAAAACAGAAGCCTTGTAAGAAAAGTACCACTCGCTCCAAGAAAAGTAAGAAAATGTTGCGTTGGATTCCTAAACTACTATTGGAAGCCCAAGGCTACTATCAAGGAAATGATCAAATCTGGGTGCCAAAATGTAGATTGTGCTCTTACCTATCACCTAACCCAAGTGAGCCCAATCCCGTATCTCCAAAACGAATCAATGATCGTGGAAAGAAAAAGATCACAGAATGCTACACACCCGCTCCCGAGCTAGTTTGGGTACCAAAGAAAGAACGATTTGTTCCACCTAGCTCAGGAAGGGGGGAGTCCCATGAAGATTCTAGCTCATCATGTAATACATCCATAGAGGTAAAAGCTTCTACGCCGCCTCCATCTATAGTAGTGGACCTCAATGAAGCTACAAAAGAATCCACACCTCCCAGTGTTCAAGAATCACCTAATGAACCACTTCAAGTTCGATCCTGGGAGAGTACCTTACAACCCTTGCAACTTGACAAGGCACCTAGGGTAATAGAAAACTACTGAAAAAAATACTCACCTATTACCAACTGGAACAATTGGTTTCAAAGGGTGACAAGCTCATTTCAAACGGTATGATCTACCCAAGGAAGGGGGGAGTGTTTGCTGACAGTCATCATTCATTTGTTTCCCTCTCAACCTTTTTCCCTGACCTCTCAATCTCCGATCTTAGGGAATGTTTATATATAGCCTTATACTCGCAAAAAAACAATAGTAAAGAGCAAGAGCGCCTAGCAATGAGAGAGCACCCTATCAGATCTTACATATAAGTCCAAATTTACCGTGTCAAGTCAAGCAACACACAAAAACAACTCTTATGTTTTAAAGGCCTAACCAAATCTATCTGTCTTGTCAGAAATGGCTACTTCACCAAAGGCATGCACTTCTATTTTTGATGAAAGGTACCCCTTGTCTTTTCAACAAGTGTTCTACGTATGCTACCCTATACTTTCTTGCGAATGGGATTTGATAGAGAGCCTTGCATGTGAGAGAAATTTTGAGGAGTTAGAATGGCTGATACATCTATGGCTAACTAGTGATCCCTACCCTGTAGCGAATGTGTCTCCAATGGCACATGCTTATTCTTTTGCACAAGATGAGTATCCACGCATCACGAGGTTCTTGATTAGCATGCTTGCACAAGAGGATGATGAAGAGGAACTAATAGAGACCGAGGAAGACTATGGCCTCACGGACAATGATTTTATTTATCTAGATGATGAGGATAGAGGCCTAGCCTTAGGGTGGCCACCCGGTTTATATAATATCCTCTTTCCTTGATTCTAAAAGGGGTGACAGATAGGTAGGTTAGGGGTCTAGATTGTGTTTTGAGTTTGTTTTTTAGGAGTTTTAATTTTTCCCACTGATGTGCCTCCTGGAGGTATTCCTTTTGTTTCCTAGTGTGTACAGGAGCGTGTTGCTATTGATAGGATTTGGACCTTCATGGAACCTTTCTCTCGTTCACACTTCAAATCAAGCACGACCATCAACACAAACAGGTGTTTCTTATCCATTAGCATTGCCCTTATCTTTTTTGCATCCATGTTTGTCTGCTTTGATTGTGATTGGTAGCATAATATTCAGCGCATTGGTTAGTATCAAACATTTAATTCAATGTAGTGTTTTGTCATAATCACTTGTTTAGGTGTAAAAATCAAGCAGTCCGACTAAGCTAGTTTGACCAAGCTAGGTATTAGAAATCTTCTCTTAATACCATGGGGAATGCCTTCCTAATAAGCAATGGTTACTTAGGTTCTTAATCCGATTTAGGCAGCATTGTATGAAATGTACTAGGGCTTTCTAGTGGGCTTAACCCTATCGACCTTTAGCTTAAGTATTATAAAGGGAGTTTACTAATGTGATGAGCCTGGGGAGGGTAACAGTGTTATATGGCCCCCCAAAGTTACAAAATTAAAATGCTGAAAATGAACAAGCAAAAAAGCAAAGTGCCACAATGTAAAATTTTAAGCTGGAAGAGAAATCTCAGCTTGATTTGGTACTTCACTCACATGTATTGCCTATGGTACTAGAGCCCTAGAGGTTCCCAGTGTGGGCGCTTTTTCTTGAAAAGCAAAAAACCCAAGGCATACAAAATAAGCACACACATCATAATTGAATCAATGTGAAAAGACCTTGGGGAGTCAAAGAAAAAGTAATCAATCAGGCGATGATTTCATGAGAAATTCCTTTTATGGTAGCTTAACTACAAAGTTTTCTAGATATAGCCTCTAGTCAGCCCTTGAACATGAATACTTGGCTCTCGCGATTAAACAACTTAATTGACCACAGAAAATTAAGAAGCTTACCCATGGTATTAATATTTGATCTCTAGTGCCTTTCGATCGTCAAATTAGCGACCCCAGACTTGTTTAATTTTTTGCCTTTACATCTGTTTATGCATTTGATTACATTGCAATTTAATGTTCATTGCTAACAAATTGTTTGAAATTCTTTTACCAATCAATGTGTCTACCTAAAACTGCATATGCTTTTTAAGAGAATGCAATTACTGTGCCAATGTTGTTTGATTTTGCAGTGACTGAAGAAGGCTAAGGACATTCATCTCAAATGCTCTTCCACCTCGACGAACCAGCTTCAACTCAATAGCTTCCGAGGACGGAATCTACATCAGGAAGGGGGGCATGTTAACCCTCACGGCTCACGGACACCCCATCACCTACGACGGACGTGTATTATGTATGATTTAGAGTCAGGTACCGGGCTTGTCGGTCCAATAGGGAAAGGTAGAGTGATCGTCGATGAGAGGCGCACTTTAACTTGGACATTCAAGGGATTAGTTGGTTAAGCATGGGCGCCCAAGTGTGAATGGGGTGAGCTCCTATAAAAGCCAACTAAACCTAATTTTTACTCATTCTCTCATTTGTGCAATTGAAGAGTGCTCTTGCTCCATCTCCATCTCCATCTTCTTCTTCTTCACCTCCTTGTGTGTGTGTGTGTGAGAGAGAGAGAGAGAGGGAGAGTGTGTGTGCGATCGAGCATTACAAAGGCACGGCGGCGGCGAAGCGGTTGAGCGCGGCACGACTGCAGCTTCTTCTTCATCGCGGCGAGGAATCCACCACGAAGGCGAGCGTAGAGCGGTGAGTGACACACCCTTTGTTCTCTTGAGCTTGCTAGTTTAGGCTTGTTGTGTGCTTGGAGCCGTCTGTGGCTCGCACACGGTGTATTGGCAAGTCCCTTGCTTCGACAGTGCGTCAAGGAGCGCACAGGAATCTCCTCTTCCTTCTCCCCTCATAGGGTCTGGTCCTGATCTCAATCTTCTGTCAACTGCACCTCCCATCCCAGATCCTCTGTATGACGTTCATTAGGTCGTTCCATTAAAAACCCTCTTGCTGTCTTGATTCTCTCCATATAGGGGATTATAATAAGAGTAAGTGGGCATGGGTGAGACTATGGGAGTCACATATGAATTATTTATAATAGGGACCTCACCTCTAAAGAACTCTTGTTCCCTTGTCACTGTGGATCGCAACCATGATTCCAACATTTCTAGATTTTGCATTAAGATATGAAGGAAAAACTGGCATTTTCTATCGTTCCAGCTTGCCTGGCTAGGATTCTGGCCTCATCCTCCATTTCCTCAAAGGGATTAGTAGATTTACTAGGGGTAGGTTTCAATCCCTGAGTGGCAACGGGTTTGTTGGAATTACCCTAGTGGCTAACAATCTTGCTACCTCTGCTTTTTCCATTGGCCTATACTCCCGTCCATATTTTTCAACATATTGTATGAGACTCCCCTGACCTAATTCATATAAGAATAAGTACAAAGGAAAATGGTGCTAGACATCAGAAATATGTCTTGACTCTCCCATTCAGGTATTCATAGATTCCTGCCGCTCCTTGGCTAGTCGCAACTTTAGTCACCTTCTTGTCAAACACCAAGGTGGCATTAGGAAGGTCTATTAGAGGATGTATTTTGATGATTTCAAAAACCATCTTTCCCTTCACCACATTATCCCCGTACTTGTTGTAGTTCTCTAGATCCTTAACTATAAGGTAATAAGCTCCCTCCTCATCACGAAATCTATCCCCATCATCATACGCTAGAAGGGAATACACTACTTTTGTTGGTTTTTCCTCTATAAATATGCTTTTTCTTCTCCGTTCAGCAACATAGACCAAAACCCCATAAGTATTTGGTCCTTTTAAGTAAAGGGTTGTAAACCTTAATGTCCAAGGAGGGTTTCTAGAGGTGATACCTCCTTCTGCTTGGACTACTTGGTTAACTACAGTGTTTCAATCCGCCATAAGATAAAAGGACTCTTGAGATTAGGTGTTGGTTCCACTACCATCTTCAATGATCGGTGCTAGTGGATCTATTCTAGCTTGGGTGACACTCTCCTCTATAGACACTATGATGACCTGATCTCCTGGTGGTTTTTGGTCTCTTTGAAGGTTTCTTCCTGATCTGAAATACATCAATTCCTTAACACACCACTACAAATCCAAATTTTTTACCTTCATAGTTAGCTCTATTGTGTCTTAATCTCGTTGATTGATTGCCCTTCTAATTAGTCTGGACTTGTTGGACTTTGTTGTTGGCTATCTGTACAAAACTTTAGACTGTGAAAATCTTTGTCAATGGTGGTTCTCTTTTAGTAACATTCAATATTGATTAGGAAGAACATGCAAGTATTTCCAGTCCCAAATTTCCTTTGGAAGGGTTGATCCCCCGTATATGTTATTATCACCGAATGGACTAGCAAAATGTGTTGTCAGAGCTAAGTGGATTACCTAGCAGGCTCAAGCTACTCAGTCTGCTCTAAAATCTGGCTATCATAGTTAAAAAGCGTAGAGAGACTATTAATAAGAAATGGTAGTATTTCTTCTCCAAATATTCTCTACCGTTCATGTAACTCACAGAAACTTTCAAATTGACAATTGGACCACTTTAGTGTGAGTTACAAGGTGATGAAGATTGATTTTGGATATTTTTATGTTTTTTGGCACTTATAGACTCAAATTCTTTCCAACTTGAGTGTAAACTTGGTTAATGGCTTGTAAGCTTCCTTAGAATGCAATGATATGCCCAAGTTCAACTTTGGAAGTCAACAGGGTCAGGAAGACTTTATATGCATATGAAGTCTTTTTGACCAGCTTGAATATATTTTTGCAAATTTGTGCTTATAGTTGTGTGCTGACACTCCATGTATGGTCTTAAGTTCAAATAATGGTCAACAACATCAAAAAGAGTTTATATGCGTATAAAGTCTTTTATGGCCAATTGGCATGAAACTTACTCCAGAGGTAGTCCACCACTCAAGGACTTCACAAATATTCTCTTACTTGAGTTTGGAATCGTTTATTCAAGTTGTGGCCCAAAAAGGGGTATGTATAGTGTTTGTATTGTTTTTTGGTCATTCTAAGCTCAGTTTTGGTCCAAATGTAATAGAATATGAGTTATGGAATTCCCCAAGGCTTTCGAAAACTTTGGGCATATACCTTTGGGCTATTAGACTTTATACGCTGTGAGCGGGATGGAAACACACAGAACGCCTCTATAATGACCCGACACACACTCTTGGAATGATACACACACACACTATGGGGAACCACTCGGCTTACACAACCAGCCTGGCCGAGACAGGAAACACACAGACGGAGTGAGAAGAGAGAGATTTCCCACTTGCCCACTCAACACTCACACATACACACTCACACACACACTCTCAATTCAGCTCAAAGGAGGAAAATTTCTGTTTTTTAGACTCAATGAAGCTCAGCCCAACACCAATGGGGCAAATAGTTTACACAGTATTGAGGAAATACACCAGATACAACCACAAAGTTAAGCAGAGGCTTCACTCACCAGAGAAGATTACACAAAAAAACAATAGAAAATCTGTGAGGAATTTGGAAAAATGGATAGCGCCATTGCGTCCGAAACGCCCAAAAATCCCACCCTACAATGTCACAGTGCTCAAATCCGACCTAAGATGAGCAGTTTAGGGCCAAAAAATGCTCCAAAAACAGCAAAAACACACTTGTGGCTGTTCCTCCTCTCTTCTCCACGTTTTCTCTGGTCTTCTCTCTCTTTTTTCAGTTCCCACATTTAGCTTTATTATTTGGGCACCCGTGGCCTTTTAGATGATCTCAAACGGACCCCGAAAAGGCCAAAAACTGACCTCGCAGTGCATAGTTGTCACCTTTTTGCATCATCCGCACACCTGGGACTCAGTTTTTCCCAATAATGCATCCCTCAACCACGTGAAGTGGCCCCAAAAAGTGGTCCTCATGATGACCTTTCTGCATAAGTATCACAAGAAAACACCCACGTCATGTCCGTACTTCTCCGCGTGCAAGTATTGACCCCGTTCGACCTCTTGACGCCACTCGATGCCATCTGACGCACCTGCTTACCTCATGTCGTCAGCCCGCGGATAGCTTCCTCGAGAAGTTTTACGCACTACCAACTCCTCGTTATTGTAGAAAAAACACACTGGTACTGATAATAGTGAAAATCGCTGCACTATGTACACCCTGTCCTACCTGTACACACGTGGGCCCCACGTAACCACTTGGCTATGGAAATTGGGTAATCCTTTATTCGATGCACCATGCATGTGTATGTACATATGCGCAATCCCTTGCTCAAAAAAACTCCTGACATAATTTTCCCATCCCCTAGCCTGCTAGATCATTAATGATTAGCATCAGCAAAGAGAGATATGAGACTCGCAGCATCACAGGTCTCCTCATCCATCACCAACATTGCTTGCTCCACAGATAGCTCATCTTCCTTCACCATCATTAACCTGGCATGATATAATTTAAGACGCAATCCATTTACCCTTGACTTATGTAGAATCCCATCCAGGTTAGCCAACTGATATGTACCATTTGGAAAACACTCCACTACCTTGAAAGGGCCTTCCCACTTAATCTGAAACTTCTTTTGGAAGGTGTTGTCTAGCTTACTATTGTAGCGCAAAACCAAGTCATGCTTCTTGATACCCTTACTTTTGACCTTTTCATTTATCTTTGCCAAAGACTTATCCTGCATCTGCCCATAATGGTCCAATGCGCTCATCCTATCCAACTGAACCTCCTGTAACTGTAAGAGCCTCTCTTTGAATGCATTAGTGGATGGCCCAAGTTGCTTCTCTAGCATCTTTACTACAGGCAACTCTACTTCCACAGGCAATAGTGCTTCCTTTCCATAGACCAAATGAAATGGAGTAAACCCTGTACCTGTCTTCACGAAAGTACGATAAGCCCATAATGCACTAGGAAATTCCAAATCCCAATTCTTTCCTTGGTGCTCTGTCACTTTCGAAAGAATCTGTACCAACTCACCATTGAATCTTTCATTTAAGCCATTACACTGTGGGTAATAAGGAGTGGTATGTTGGTGCCTAATCTTCATCTTTGTGCATAAGAAGTCTAGCAGTTTAGCTCTAAATCTCGGCCCCTTATCTGAAAGTAGCTCTAATGGCACCCCAAATTTGCAACATATTTCATCATACACAAATTTTGCCACATCCTTTGCAGTGATCTGTTTTACTGCTATAGCCTCTGCCCATCTAGAGAGATAGTCCACTGCCGTCAAAATATAGCTTTTGCCCCTGCTTGTGATAGGTAACGGGCCTATTGCATCAATCCCCCACTTTTCAAACACATCAAACGCCATAATGGTTTTTCGTAGCTCTGGCTTCAACACTCTCTTCCCAAATGATTGACACCTATTGCAAGACCTACACCAATGGTGAACATCCTTGTGCAAACTAGGCCATACATACCCCTCTTGCAAAATCTTATGCAAGGTGATCTTTAGAGCAAAATGTACACCACATGCGCCTTCATGATTCTCTTCCAACACACTATAAAGCTCCTCTCGCCAAGGTACACGTCTCAACACGAGATCAACCCCTTTCATGTATAAGACATCACCAATCAATTTGTACCTGTATGCTCTACGCACAAAACCATACTTCTTAGACTTCTGAATCTCCTTTGGAATGATTCCTATTAGCAAAAACTCCTCTACTTGAGCCAAACTTTCTCGGCCATGATAAAGAGATAAAGTGGTCCTCAACACAAATAGATCCCCAATCATGCCTTGAGCTGCTTCATGTGCCTCTCCATTTAGAGCACGTTCAATGTGTCTGATGCTCCATGCTTGGAACTTTTTTAGCAGGCCTTTAATTCTGAAGCACATTTCCTTCAATGAGGTGTTCTTGCTCTTCCACACATCCAGCACTTGCTTCACCACTAACAAGGCATCACCTTTTATTCTCAACCTTTGAGCCCCATGCTTCAAACAAATGTGTAATCCGGCTTCCAGAGTAGCATATTCAGCCTCATTGTTACTATGAGCATCCAATTTGAACCCTCTCTTGCATACTAGCTTCCCCTCTGGATCATAAAGTGGTATACCCCCTGAAGCTACATCATGGCTCTTTTTGTATGAACCATCAAAGAACAACACATGTGCATTGCTGATCTGTGGCACTTTTTCAACTACCTTTCTCACCACCTCTTCCTTAACAATAAGGGGATTCTCCTTGTAGGTCCACAAATCAGCTAGGGTAGCCCTTGTACTATCTTCCACTAGAAAAGAGAACTCAAACTCTTGCAGCTCAATTACCCATTTCTTCACCACATTTGACATGTTAGTGCCATTAATTAAATGTGGCAAAAAGGCATAACTCGTCAAGAAAACAAAAGTTCGTGGTAGCAAGTAATGACGAAATCGTCGACAAGCAAATATTACACTGGCCATCACTAGCTCTACTTCCGAGAACTTTCTCTCCGCTACCAACTTCACTAGGCTTGCACAATACACTGGCCTCATATAATGGCTGCCCTTCCCCTTTTGCAATAGAATGGCTCCAATGGCATCATCCCCTACTGAGGGATTTACATAAAACACTTTCTCCCAATCAGGAGCCTGCATGGATGACAACCCCATGGCGTAATAAAAGTGGTCTTTGTGTGGTCTTTAAGAGCAATCTTCAATTGAAAATAGCCTGAAAAACGATCACACACATTGTACCTCTCAAAACGTGCCACTCAATCCAAGATTTGATCGATGAATGGAAGAGGATATGGGTTCTTCTTATTGGCTGCGTTTAAGGGTTTAAAATCTACACAAATTCTCCACTTCCCACCCTTCTTTGGACTGACTACAACTGGACTCACCCATTCTGTGGTCTCCACAGGCCTGCCTTCAATAACTTGTCCACCTCTTCTCGCAAGGCTTCCATTTTCTCTTGACCCATCCTTCTTAGCCTTTGCCGCACTGGCTTAGCACCTTCTTTCAGCTCTATATGCATCTCTTCACCCTTGAACCCTCTGATCTCTTCATATGAAGTAATGAACAAATCAGGAAAACTAGCCAGCATGTGCAAATATATATCCTTCTCCATAGCTGAGAGGTCTCCACTGATCATTTGAGTCATCAATTCCTGCTTCTTTGACAACTCAACCTTGGTTTTGCATCAGCCCTTCAATCACTTCATAAGGCCCTTCACTTTCATCTTCAACCTCATTCGCAAATGCAACTAAACCAAACTCCGGGATTTCTTTGTCCATCAAAAGAAATGCAACATCAACATCCTCATCACTACTGGTAGTGCTATCATTGTCCTCATCTGTCACCGTGGAAGAGTCTTCATCACTATACTCATCCTCATCTTCATAAAGCTCCTCTAATCGTTTCCTTGTGTCCATATTATAAAGCTTCTTGGTACCTGTCTTTCCATAGAGGCTAATTGTACCATGTTGCCAATCTTGAACAGCTCCCACTACACGTAACCATGGTCTGCCCAGTATAATAGGATATGCTCCCATCCTTTCTGGAATCACATGAATATCAACCACTGCCTTTGCATCATATGCCTCCACTTCTAAGCTCTTTACAACACCCAAGCATTTTACTTTTTGATGGTTTGCCAATCTGATCTGAAAACCTGACACCCCAGCCACTGTGAGACCCATCTTCTCAACGCATGAGTGTGTTATGACGCATATTTGGGCTCCGCCATCCACATAACCTTGTCCCAAATTTTTCCTTTTATGCCACACATCTACTATTGGAAAAATGTCTGGTAGCTCATCCATTGCCAACACCTTTACTGAACCTCTCTCTGGCTCTTTCTCGATTGGGTTAACGATCCTCTTCCATTGTCGCTTTAGCTTATGCACCATCTCTATAAGCTTGCCGAAAAGTAACATCTGTCTTCCTGTTCGTCAGACCCTCCTTCAAGTCATAGCTTAATTGCCCATCCCCTAGTGGAAAATCTGAAACATGAAACTTTCGACGAGCTCTCCTTTTCATCTTGGCCTCGACATCCTCGCCTTCATCGCTCTTTCCTTTCTTCTTACTAGGACCTGGGGCACTTCTTCCTTCCTTATCCTCCGTGGTCCTCTTTCCAATAGGCATCACTAATGTATCCTCTAGCTTTGATGCCTTCTCCAAGGTGACTACACTTAGCACTTTTGTCTTTTCCTTTTCCTCTTGGGTTAATCCACTGGTTCCTTCATCTCCCTTAATTTCGATGCCATAATCATTTGACCTAGTTAACACCTGTCTTGGCAATGGATACATGTCTCCCCCCATCCTTGGTGGCTTATCACATTGCGGGCTGATGTGACCCAAATCTCCACAATTGTAACATGTGGGCGTCTGCCTCCAGAACCTACCGTTGCTTTGTCCAGCACCATTCATAGGTCTTTCTTCACCTCCTGGCTGATTTGCATGCCTCCCTCGACCTTGATTATTTCCCACTTGACCTAGCATGTTTAGGCTGAGATTCTTCATTAAATCTACCACTTGACTCATGTCTTGCCTTAGCCCATCATCTTGCACTGCTGTAGTGATCACTGCTGGCATAACCTAAGGAGTAACAGAAACCGCTGGTTCATGATGAACCCCTGGCATGCGACCTTGTAAAGAGTCCATAGGGTGAAATTCAGACCTCGTGGGCAAAGACTCCACCCCTAGTTGGCTCATTTTCCTTAGCTTCCACTCTTTGTTCCTTGCTACCTCCAATGCATCTTCATATGTCATAGGCTTCTTTATCTCCACTCTTCAACGTATATTCTCCCAAAGACCAGCCAAGAACCTGTCCTTCTTCATCATGTCAGGCGGGGGTACCTGTGGTGCTAAGGCCTTGCACATCCGCTCCCATGCCAATGAGAACTTATGTATGTACGCATCTACTGGCTCACCTTCCTTTTGCACCAAACCTTGTACTTCTTGCCACACCTTGTCAGGATCTTCTATCTTCACAAACTCCACTTCCAACCCATGCCTTAGATTGTCCCAACTCAATCTTACAGGTGGATCCGCTGCACGCAACTCCTCTTCAAATGTTTTGGACCAGACTCGTGCATCACTCTTCAAACAAATTTGGAGAAGACGTAACATCTGCGCAGGGTCATGAATCTGGTTGCAAATGCAGGCAACCTCCATCTTTTCCAAAAAATCTTCTACATCTTCATCACTTATTCCATGAAACTCTGGATAAGAGAAAGCCATGGCTACCCAAGTTACAATGCTTTGAGAACACCTTTGAACACACGTGCAAGAACCCAAAACTTTTGACTAACTCAATTCCAAGAAACTTCAATGGAGCTCAACTTTAGATAAGGACAAACACATGCACATCAAATGAGTTTTCATAGTTAATCATCGAAATTACAACAGGCAAAGGACATTCTAGGATCTCTCTTAATCTTCTTGGCCTGAACATAAAGACTATGCGCTGCTGGAAAAAGATCTTCCTGGACACATGAACATTTATCTGGATTCTCTAAGTTAAATGAAAAGAAGTGAATTGAGGGCCATTTTGATCATCCATTAAAGTCAACCATGCAGCTCCCAAGAAAGCACACCTATCTTATCCTCTGAATCTGCCAAAATTTCAGCAGCATCACAGCATAAATGGCTCAAAAGACCAAAAAACCAGCCATCACAACTCGAAAAAATTTTGCCAGAGTTTCCCCAGAAGTAGAGCAGTAGGAACCCAAAATATAGATTGTATATATATGCATAAACCGTCAACAATAGAACCCGAGCATCAAATAGGACTCACTAGTACATAGCCTATGGCGAGGTCATGAAAAGGGTGCTCCAGCTACCTATATCACCGAAAGGATCTCCACATTTGAGAATCCCGCAGCTCAATAAAAACCTCACGCTATCGACCCTCACATGAAGGCTAATACAAATCACGTATAGTCAAGTCTCAGAAATGATTATCTTCCAGACCAAGTCTCAGAAATAGCTGGGACTGCCAAATACAACCAAGTATGGCTCCACAAATGCGTACAATGGAAGTTTCCACAAGTAACGTATAATCCAGCAGACAATGCGCTCAAATAGGCTCTAAGTCATGCATACCCACAACAACTGCAAGTGACATCACTGCTAGTATATCATTGTACTCTAGCTACCTGTACCTATGTGAATCACCTGTACCTGTACCTGTCCCTGTCACCTGTAACCTGTAACCTGTAACCTGTAGCCCCGAATCTCGAAGTAGAAGGTACTCGAAGAAGATCCTCCGTGGGGGCGCCAAAAGAATGTGACCAGGATGGAAACACACAGAACGCCTCTATAATGACCCGACACACACTCTTGGAATGATACACACACACACTATGGGGCACCACTCCACTTACACAACCAGCCTGGCCGAGACAAGAAACACACAGACGGAGTGAGAAGAGAGAGATTTCCCACTTGCCCACTCAACACTCACACATACACACTCACACACACACTCTCAAAGGAGGAAAATTTCTGTTTTTTAGACTCAATGAAGCTCAGCCTAACACCAATGGGGCAAATAGTTTACACAGTATTGAGGAAATACACCAGATACAACCACAAAGTTAAGCAGAGGCTTCACTCACCGGAGAAGATTACACAGAAAAACAGCAGAAAATCTGTGAGGAATTTGGCAAAATGGACAGCGCCATTGCATCCCGAACGCCCAGAAACCCCACCCTACAGTGTCATAGTGCTCAGATCCGACCTCGGATGAGCAGTTTAGGGCCAAAAAATGCTCCAAAAACATCAAAAATACACTTGCGGCTGTTTCTCCTCTCTTCTCCACGTTTTTTCTGATCTTTTCTCCTTTTTTTCAGTTCCCACACTTAGCTTAATTAGTTGGGCACCCGTGTCCTTTTAGATGACCTCAAACGGACCCCGAACAGGCCAAAAACTGACCTCGCAGTGCATAGTTGTCACCTTTTTGCATCATCCGCACACCTTGCACTCAGTTTTTCCCAATAATGCATCCCGCAACCACGTGAAGTGGCCCCAAAAAGTGGTCCTCATGATGACCTTTCTGCATAAGTATCACAAGAAAACACCCACGTCGTGTCCGTTGTTCTCCGCGTGCAAGTATTGACCCCGTTCGACCTCCTGACGCCACTCGATGCCAATTACGCACCTACTTACCTCATGTCGTTGGCCCATGGATAGCTTCCTAGAGAAGTATAACGCGCTACCAAATCCTCGTTATTGTAGAAAAAACACACTGGTACTGATAATAGTGAAAATCGTTACACTATGTACGCCCTGTCCTACCTGTACACATGTGGGCCCCACGTAACCACCTGGCTATGGAAATTGGGTAATCCTTTATTCGATGCACCATGCATCTGTATGTACATATGCTCAATCCCTTGCTCAAAAAAACTCATGACAACGCATATAAAGTCTTTTTGACCAAAATGAACTTAAACCTCAGCCCAAGGTTCTCTTTGGTGTGTATTCCAAGCGTGTGCTCAAAATCAAGTCTTAATGCCAACAATGACTCACCAATTCACAACATTTCTTTTTTTTTTATTAGAATTTGCAAAATTCTCTAGAGATGTAAAGTTAACTGACCAAATGGTATGAAATCTTTTAGTTAAGCTTATATAACCCTCCCAAATGGCTCAGTGTTGACAACATGCAGCATATTGCCCAGATCTACCCTAGAGACTTCATACACGTATGAAGTCTCTTGTCTTAGAATTCAGATATGTTTCTACCTTAAGCTCCCCATCTATCAACATCATGTACATGTGTTCACAACAAAATGTAAATCTTAAAAGTGCTTACAAACACACGTTTCTGATTTTTCTTGCTACCCCCACTCTATCTTTTGGATTTTGATCCCCAAATCTATGCCAAAACTCCCCACTCAAGGTGTTCCTAGGGTATAACTACTCATTTGAACACTCTGGTACAATCAGTTTCCACAAGTTTGGTCTCTTTTTAGCCTTGGAGACTTCATACGCGTATGAAGTCTAGCCTTACAGAATTCAAATTTTGATATGCAGGGTCCTTTCTGATGCCTTCGTTTTCCCTCAGCAATCCTCAGTCATGCAAAACATTTTTATGAACCTTGTTTTGCACTGTTTCAACTAAGAATCACTCTCTTTCCAAGATTTCATTGCAACCAATCAACTCGAGCAAATTTTCATTGATGGGGACAGCTCTAGATCAAGATCGATTCTTCTACCTAAAGCTACTCCTAAATATAAAACACTTGCTTTTGCAACTGTGAATAGATAAGCACTTAACTAACACCCATAGACTAGCCAGTTAATTTATCACCTCCTCAACCACTCAAGCTCTCAAACCAATACAATTCTAAACTAAAACCATCAACATGGGTGACCATGGCAAGACACACGCTTCCTAGCACCTCTCTATAGGTCCTAACTAAACTAAGATAGAAAGAATAGTCTGGTAAACCAAAGGAACTCTCACCTCATAGGATTAGTCTAAGGTCACATTCCATTCGAGAGAAAGGGGGGAGAGATGAATGGATGACACGAGAAAAATATTATAACTTAAAGTACAAAATGTTTATGAATCATCTTCCAAAAGATCCCTACAAGAAGCGTCATCCAATTCTAAGCACATAGCTCCTAAATCAATAAAGATAGAAATCGAATTGTCATTTGTGGATGTGTTGTCTTCATCATCTTTGAGTTTGTCATCCTTCATATCATCATCATCATCTTCTTGAAAATCATTCTTGCTAAGAATTACAGCCATCGGACTTGAATCATCGATCTCCCTTTCCTCTGTCTCCCCCTCATCCAAAGTAGGAGGTGGAAGAGGGTGGAAGTTGGTCTCCACTTCATGAGTGGAAAAATGGTTCTCCCTGAGGTGTTACGAGAATTACGAACCAAAGTTTTGGTTGTGGATTGTTGGGATTCTCATATATATTTGATATGTACTGCAACAATTCTAGGTCAAGATTTCTAAAAAGAACCTTAAACATGTATACAGTCTATCAATCTTGCTGGGATTTAAAGCCTTTATCTCTTGGAACACATCATCATGATCCATCTAACACACATTAATCACAATTGGAGGTGATATGACCTTCATTCATTGAGAATCGCTAAACATGTGTTATGACATCCTTTGAGGCCTTTTAACACAATTCACAAGCCCAAATTCATATCAAAATTCATGCACACTTTACACAAGCCACACAACACCAGCCTATGGATTTTTTAACTGTTTTGCATCAGGAGTCTTTATACGCGTATAAAGTCTAAACTGTTATGTAGTAGCCAAACCAAGAAATTCTCAGCACTCATTTGTGCACCATGTTGCATACAATGCATACCTTCAATTTGGACAAGCTTGGGCTAGATAATGGCCACTTGAAGTACAAAAGCAAAAAGTTCCTCTTATAGAGTATTCTTGACCCCACACAATTAGCCCACATCCAAATGACAATCAGAGTTGATAATGGGAGTCCTAGGCACCAAAGGAAGTTACAAAAGGAAGCCTAAGCCAGAAAACTCAATGAAGACTTCATACGCGTATGAAATCTCCCAGTGATTAAATGACACACTAGGGCAAAACTCTCAACTTCAAGGCTTTTTTCCCAGCAATATTAACCCAAAGTTCAAGTCCCATCAAATTATGTGGTCATTTACCCATCTTAACCCCAATATCGGAATTCTAAGATCCATAAGTGAAATTTGGCTCCAGGCATAAGAGGAGAATCCAAAATCCAATTCCAATATCACAGATGGGTATCACATGCTAATAACTACCTACACTAAAGGTCTGAGTAACATAGTAGACTTTATTCGCGTGTAAAGTCTCACTGCTTTGAAGATGAACGTGGAGATTAACATTGACCAATCTAAGCCTCCACAACAATCTTGTCCAAACAACATCCAATTGAAATCCAGACATATCAAAAGAGGCCACATCTGCACACGGAGATAAGGAAAAAGATGAAAGGAATACCTATGAATATCTCATCCAAGCGGGATAAACAATGGAAGAGGCTTCCACAATGGTTTGTGGTACTCCTAGCCCACCACGGGCTGCAAAGGAAGAAGGAGAAAGACAAGAGCTCCCCAGAAACAAGGAAATATATGATGAAGCCGGATGCCTTTCGCAAGCTAATTTATCCAAACACCCATCATTTCTGAACCCAAGGTTATAGCAAATACAAGACTCCAACAAATGGAAAGATGCCTCTAAAGCATACGATGAAATGTTGGGCAACTACTTGAGAAGAGCACTACAACAATGATCCGGTGTTAACAAATGAAAGATGCCTCTAAAGTGTAGGATGAAAGGTTGGGCAACTACTTGAGAAGAGCACTACAACAATGATCCGGCCCCGACTACTCCACCAAACAGCATGTCAAGGTATTCCATATTTTTAAGGCTTCCATATTAGAAGGGCTTAATGTACAACACCTCTTGGATCCCATGCACATATTCAAGAATTTCGGCCACACCCTGCGGGACCATATCATTGGAAAAAAGGACTCATTGGGGGCGAGGGAGGATTGGAGGGTCATGAAACCCCGTTTTTTCTACTCCATGTTGTGTCCCCAATGGGAAAATTGTGATTCCTAAAGCGCCATGGATACTAGCCAAAGAAGAATTGGACCAAGTGAAGGGTACCATTTGCAAAAAGGACTCATTGGGGGTGAGGGAGGATTGGAGGGTCTTGAAATCCGGTTTTTGATAGTGCCGTGTCCCCAATGAGAAGATTGTGTTTCCTAAAGCACCATGGATACTAGCCAAAGAAGAAGTGGACCAATTGAAGTGTACCATTGCGTCTATTCGCACACCAAAAGGATACATGAGGTCTCTAAATGGAGATTTCACAAAACCAAATAAAGGTGGAAGGGTTTATCTGTATGGATTGAAGTCCCATGATTGGCACAAGATGCTTCAGGTAACTCCCTCTCTGTGTTCTCTCTATTGTTTGTTTTTTGGGACACATATGATTTGTGTGTATGACTTTCTCTCACTTTTCTTTCCTCTAATTTACATTGTAGTTCATTCTGCGAGTGAGTATGTGCATATCCGGGGACAAAAAATCAAGGGATGCTATTTTTAAACTTAGAGAGATAGTAAGGTACACCACAAGACTCCACTGAACTACACTTTTTTTATGTACACAGTAATATAACCTAAACTTGTGTATTTTCTTGCAGATTTGTGAGCTCCAAGGAAATTGAAATAGATGTTATCCTTGCTGCTCAAACACTTGGAACAAAAAATATGTGTGCCATTGAGGATGCATTTCCTCCATCGGTTATTCTTAGTCAAATCCACCTCTTGGTTCACATGGTTGAGGAAATCTCTATATGCGGAGTAGCTCCAGAAAGATACTCACCATAGCCCGTAGTGCCGAGGATGGTTCAAGTCCACCTAGTTCCTCAATGGAGACCTTTGGCTCACCCATGCCGACCACCACCTGCAAGAGTATTAATCAATACAAGTTATCAAGCTCCATTGGTTGTTCCAATCAATAGAACCATAGCTAGAAACCTAGTAGGAGTAACTGAAGATGACATAAGAGCCGCCTATCAAATACTAGACAGAATCAGGACGCGGTCTCGTAGCATTGCTGAAGAGAACAACATGATGCATACCAAGGATGATAGCATGAAAATGTAACATGAGAACCTCTCAAATCTCGTACAAGATACCCACCTGAAGGCCAAAGAATCATAGAAGGAGCTCGACACTCTTACTGCAACACTAAGGGAATCTGAGAGCAAAAGAGACACTCTCATGCTAGAGATGATTGAATCTTCAAGAGTAATCAAGACTCTCCAAGAGCAAAAAGATCAGGTCTTGGATGAATTAGAAGCGGCAAACACAAAGTCCTAGAGCTGAAGGAAACGTTAGAGATCCAGGACATGACAATCAAAACACTAAGGGCTACACCAAGGGCGGTGAGGACAAGTGCAGGGATAGATGCCGAAGTTATACAAGCCTTGGAAGCACAAATCACCACCCTACAGAAGGAATTGCAGCTAGAGCAAAGACAGTGGATGCATATGGCAGAAGGGTCTCTAGCTGCCAAAGAAAGAATGAGAGCCGAACACTAAGATCTCCAGAAAGAGCATAGAGAACTTAAAAATAATCTGGACACACTACAAGAAAAAATGGTTGACATGGCAGAGGAAGCTTCTCAACCAGACACATTTGCGCAAAGACAGATCACGGACTTGCAATAGGAAATAACAGTTTTAAGAACACAAGAATTAGAACCAGGGCACAATGAAATGGAGACAAATTTTAGACATGAGCCCATGGAGATCCTTGAAGGTGCCAAAGACATGCAGCACAAGGAAGAACAGGAGGAGACAGTGGTAGAACAAACACAACTACTAACTGCAGAGGAGGAGACACACTGTCCAAAAATTTACGGTCTTGCTAGGAAAGCACCAAGCTTTTGGCTGTGAGAGTCTGTGAGAGAACACCAAAAACTATATGAAGGATTTAAACCATAGATGCCATGAAATCTAGGGTTTGAAAGAAATTGCAATGAAACAATCCCCACTCTTTCTCTCTTGCACTCACACACACACAATGAAAGAACACAAAAGAGAATATCAAAACAACACAAAGATGAAAACATCAAGGCTATGGTCATATCGTATCATCGGTAATATGAAAGGGCTAATAGATGAGTTGATGGCGTTCAATATTTGCCGACCAAACAGGCTACAAATTGTTCTTTGGAATTGTAGTTTTGTGATTTCCATAATATATATGTTTTGTCTAGTGTGATTGGGATTAATTGTGTTTACAAATCCTCTTAGTTCAATAGAAAGATAACTACACTTACTTCAAAAGAAAAGTTATAGTCTATAAGGGGTAGTATGATGGGATCCGGTGAAAGAACTATGATAGCAAGGAGAACCTATAATTTGTAGACAGAATAAATTTCTAGAGTGAGAAAGATAGGTTTGGCTAGAGAGGGAGATGAAATTAGAGATGAAAAAGAAAACAACAAGAAATCAATAAAGATATTAAAGTAGAACACATCTTACTTAACAAACCCTTTGGGAGTTATTCACCATCTTTGATGGAGAGAGAAGACTTCAAGCCTTGATTGATGTACCAAATTCAAGTCCTTCTTTTATTAGAGCTTATCTTGCAAGGATAGCTTACAAGATTGGCTAGTCTTCCTCTAGGAATAAGTGTAGGCTTAGGCTTATGTTTATGGCTAAGTACAATCAGGCATTACTACTCTCACTCCCTCATGAATTCATCTCCCGGGTAGGTCACTTAATGAAAATGTAACCTATCACATGAGTTCAACAGAAGGGTATTTAAAGTTCTTGAAACTTATAAAAATATATATACGAAAGGGAATTATTTTTTCAAATATGAAAAAAACTTACAGATTTTAAAAGAAAAGGGTACATTATATTTTTAACAAAATTCACAGATAAGGGGTGTTACAAACATGTCTTGAACGCATGTGATATGGAAGTTTTACACATAGTGAACCCCCCGAGATTCATCTCATGAATGGATTGAATGGTTTTCAAGGAAGAAGAGGTCCCCTTTTATAGCTAAAGGGAACCCCCAAGGGTTTACACAAGGAGAGAAGAGCCAGTGTGAACAAAAACTGGAAAAGTTTAAAATGGGTTGTCCCTACATGATGTGGGAAAACTGGGGTCCAATATTTTAATTATATCTCCTCAACCGTGGCTCCAAATAAAAAAGAAAAAATCTGGTCAAAAAATTTAGCTCATAAGATACGACATTTATTTTATATACCTTTTTTAATTCAGATTGGAACCTTGTGTAAAAAATTCATCAAAATAGGGTTTAGTTTTGGCAGCAAAAGTCTTCTTGTGGTCCCCTTAGCCTAGACTTTCATTTGATTCCAATGGACACCTCATGCAATATAAAAGCATGAAATTTCTCCTTGAAAAAGTTTTATAATCATGCTTGCAATAGTGCATTAAAGTAGGTGTATCTTTGCAAATCATACCACCTAGTGTCCCACTAGCATTTGATTCCTTCCTAGTAGCTATTTGAAAGATAAATAAGAAAAATACATAGAATATATATATATTGGAAGTTAGCCTAGATAAGGATCTAGCTAGGGTGTGAGATAATAATGAGATAGTAGAAAGAAAGAATCAACGCTTTTACCCTTAGTTAAAGAGACAGAGCTATTGATGCTTTTTCACGAGTACTTTTTGACGGTAAAGTAAGAGTATGTTACCCCCAAGATAAATAATAGGATGAGATAGAAAGCTTATTATTATACTTAGACATGCTATATACATTATAGAAAATATAATTATGTATCTAAAAAATTCAAGATAGATCTTTTAGCATGCGTTCCCACTATGTACATGTCGCAACAGGACATCCACCCCCTCTAAACCTACACATCCTGCGGTATGTGCCACATTCTCTCTTTGTAAGATCAGCCCTCTTTTACATCTTTCTTGCTTTCTTCTTCACTGGATGATTCCAAAGCTTCATCTTCACTTTGATCTTCACCTATGTTTTGCTCTTCCTCCTCATCAACAACTTTTGGATTATTGTCTCCTCTTCTCTTAAACATTTTTATCCTTTTTCCCACAATGGGAATCTTCACTTATGTACCATCTAGTTCAGACAAGCTGTAAGTAGCATTTTCATCCACATGATTTACAACATACAGTCCAAACACTCTTTTTAAAAACTTACGCATGACTGTGTGCTGGTTATCAAGGCTACTATCATACACTAGAACCCAAACTCCTTTATCAATTGCTTTGCTCCTGAGCCGATGTGCTTATCAAAGTAGTCCTTGTTTTTCAACCTTGCCTTTTTGAGGCGTTCTTTTGTAGCCTCAATGTCTCCAGGTCTTCTCTCTAGTTGCCTTATGTGCAATCCAAGGATACCTTCCTTGCTAAGCCCCTCTTGCCAAGGTAGTACTCATGGCCAGTTTTCGCAACCGTGACCGCGAGAACCATACCCTAAGAAGGGGAGAGCATATTACCAAAGAAAAAAAAACAAAAAAAGGGAAAAGTTCTTTACCATTCGCCACCCTTTAGGCTTAACCACTAGCGGGGCGCCACCAATTTGGCCACACCTCTCCATTATCTCCAGAAGACGGACTCTCTCTCTCCTACTACTCGGCTCTGCCAATTCTCTCTCTCTCACTTACTCTGCCTCTGCATCACCTGGCCCAGTGAGCGCATAGGAGGGGATACCACTGTCACACCTTTTGGGGGCGCCATAGATATTCTATATTCTCTCTCTCTCTCTCTCTCTCTCTCTCTCTCTCTCTCTCTCTCTCTCTATCTCTCTCTCTCTCTCTCTCTCTCTCTCTCTCTCTCTCTCTCTCTCTCTCTCTCTCTCTCTCTTGCTCGTCCACATCCCAGCCCCAGCGGGTCGCCACATTATACCCATCTCCCCTCTTGTCCACACCCCCTTCGGCCTCACTCTCCATACCCTCCCCCCCTCTGTTTTCCTCCCAGCCCTGGCGGACCGCCACATTATACCCATCTCCCCTCTTGTCCACACCCCCTTCGGCCTCACTCTCCATACCCTCCCCCCCTCTATTTTCCTCCCAGCCCTGGCGGACCAACAGCCCCCCCCCCCCCATATCTTCCCCTCTCTCTCTCTCTCTCTCTCTCTCTCTCTCTCTCTCTCTCGGGAGAGCGGTCCCGCAAGCAATAGGAGGGAATCCACCTAATATCTCTCTCTCTCTCTCATTCTCAACTGACTTCCCTACACACCACCCACACCCTATCTCCCTCCCCTCCATCCCGATCACCTCACACACTCTCTCACTCTCTTTTCCCCCCCATGGTGGGAGCCCGCCATTAGGGACAATCTCTCTCTCTCTCTCTCTCTCTCTCTCTCTCTCTCTCTCTCTCTCTCTCTCTCTCTCTCTCTCTCTATAACACCCCCCCCTCGTTGACTATACCTCCCCTCCCATTTGCGCCCTTTGTCGGATGTGTCTGCCTACGATATGCGCCTACGCCTCGGACCCAGCCCATGCGGGTACCATTGGAAATGCAACACCACCCATCCCCTATCCCCCTTTTCACCCTCCCTCACCACTTCATCCACCCCCTCTCTCTCTCGCGCTGTTCGCACACACGCGCAACCCGCCTCTCTCGGCTCTCTCGCAGCCTGTGCAAGTGCCGCACCCGAGTTGCTCACACACCACATACACACACACACGCTCGCGCACACTCTCTCTCTCTCACTCCATCTCTCTCCCCACCTCTGCGTCGCCAGCAGTAAACCACCAAAAGAATTTATATATATATATATATATATATTTATTTATTTATTTATTTATCTATACATACAATGCTTCCCCCGCCGCGTTCCCATGCACGCTCGTGCACACACATATATACACACACAAACACACGATTACCCACACACACACACACATGCATATACGAACACACTAGTAAAAATACAAAAAAAATGAAGGATTCAATAGCAACGACGCCAAGGACAAGAAGGAGGACGACTTAAATTAAGCGACACTGACATCGAAATGAGAAAAGGTGCCAAAGACATGCCCCGGCCGACCTCGAAAGGGATGAATGCGCTACATCGATGCACCGGCAAGGCTACCATTCATCGGCATCACGTCCATGATGCCCTCTTCAGTATACCGTAGGTTATTATCATCATTTTTCAAGTTTCAACCAAACCTTGTAAAAAGATCCCGAATTTGTAAATTCTCATCTCTCTAGGTGATGGTCACAAAGGCCCACCTAGAGGTTTTCAGTATAATAACTCCCAAGACAAAGAAAGGGTTAATCACCTAGGACCCACCGCCTTGCTTTGTCTTCCTTGATTAGATTACCCTAATCACACCTGATTATCCTAATCTAAAGCAGCCAACGCCTATAAAAACCACTGAGAGGTGACTATCGGGGGGGGGGGGGAGGGGGGCCAAGTTCATGAGAGGTCAACACTTGGCAGTATTTTGGTGGGAGGAATTGGCAACATTTGCATCACAAGAGAGGGGACTTAGCGTAGTGGATAGCTTTGGGAACTGTATGATGTAAAGGAATCTATCTCCACATCTCAACTCCAACGATCGATCCACACACACTCATGTTAGCAAGGTTTCGTGTCAATGAGTCATCTCTAGAGAACGCACCAAGTAGGTTCACTATCTCTCCCTCTATCTCTCTATCACGATGATGTGCCACCTCGCCGGAAATAAGGTTGCTGTAAATATGGCAAGAGAATAATTCTCTCTCACACCCCCGAGGGTTTTCAACACCTGTCTATTCTCTCTATTCTTTCTCTCACTCTCTCCCTCTCTCTTTGTGTAGAATTTGTAATATTTCAAATCACCGCTGTCTGCGTCATAGCCACTCAAAGCTAGGTGGTGGCCCATGTTTGCTTTATCATGACCGGCTTGTGGTGTGCATCGGCTCCCGGCGTTTTAGAGGCCGTCAGGGTCCGTGTGCTGCTTTGCTCCCATTCATTTGGTGCCCCCACCGAGGAGGGCGTCTCGGAAACCTTCAGTTTACAATGCTGAAAGCAACGCACCTCATCAATCATGGAAGAATGGCTGAAGGAATTCTCTAACTGGAGGACGGAAGAGGAGGATACTAAGGAGGCACTAGCCGCCTTCATTGAAGTCATATTTCCAGGCTGTAGTGTCATCAGTATTCAAGAGGTAAGCTCCCCATCTCGTGTTTCTCGTTCTAACCACAAATTGAGAGCATTAGGTGCAAGGTTTCATGTCAATGAGTCATCTCTAGAGAATGCACCAAGTAGGTTCACTATCTCTCCCTCTATCTCTGTATCACCATGATGTGCCGCCTCGCCGAAAATAAGGTTGCTGTAAATATGGCAAGAGAATAATTCTCCCTCACACCCCCGAGGGTTTTCACCACCTCTCTATTTTCTCTATTCTCTCTCTCTCTCTCTCTCTCTATGTAGAATTTGTCCTAGACGCTCAAAGCTAGGTGGTGCCCCCTGTTCGCTTTACTCTGACCGTCTTGCGGCGTGCATCGGCTCCCAGTGTTTTAGAGGCCGCCGGGGTCTGTGTCTAGCTTTTCTCCCGTCAGTACATTCCATGTGGGAATTGTATCTTCAATCGGCATCACTAGCTTTTAACCATACATTAGCTCCGGAGGCATGTAGCCAGTTACTGAGCTATGTGTTGTACGATCAACCCAGAAAGCATATGGTATAAGTTTTGGGCACTCACCAACTCTTCCTTTGCAAACCTTGGCCAAAGCTTTGATGATAGGAGGATGCCCTCTTTCACTCTTTCCATTGCCTTCAGGGTTGTAAGCTATAGTAGGAGAAACCTTGATTCCTAATGTGGAAAAGAACTCCCTTGCTTCCTCGGCATCCATTTCACCTCTATCTACAGTGATATTTCCCACACAACCATAACGGAAAATCACATCATCAAGAAGTAATTTTCACACATCTTTTGTGGTTTTCGCTCTTAATGCTCTTCCTTCAACCTGGTGAGTTAGTTCCTCTCATGCAAGAACCAAGTATCTCATCTACCAGATTACTAAAGGCCTTGTGACTAGATCCACAACCCATTTATAGTGCGTGGCTAGTGGATATGTAGGGCGCAATCCATCACGATGTTGGACATTTGAATACATTGGACAAGTTACATACAACTCTACAAATTGATATACATATTTATACATACCCTTTCACCAGTACTTTTCTTTTCATCTTTATACATCTCTTTCAAGAACAATTCAAGTGGATTAGTCATGCAGACAAGTTACCTTTGACATGAGAGATAGAATAGAACTTTGTACCTACATCATCTCCCTCGTCAATCATCTGTGACTCATTTTCATACCTTGCCCTTGATAGCATATTTGCCACTGTATTGTATTTACCTGCAATGTGCTTAAACTGGAGATTTAAGGACTTAATGTAGGCAATCCACTACAACATAGCAATTTATGGCATTGAGCAACTTGTAATTATCCCAAGAAGTGGTAGAGAATCTTCTACAACCAGTACAAACACCAATTAGGTACTCTTTCCTATTTTTCAAGGCTATAACCATACCCCATAACTCTCGCTTTATCTGTGGATAGTTTCTTTAACAAGCACTCAGTACCTTTGCTCCAAATCTCACCACATACATGTGTACTTATTTGTCATCTTGCCCTATGCCCATCCAATTCCTATAGGACTGGTGTCTACTGTCACAATTAATTACCTTTGACACTCATAGTCTACCTTTCTCAAAGTTGGTGCTGACTGGAGCAACTCCTTTAGCTTTTTCATGGCTTTTACATGTGCTTATGTCCATTTAAACTTTTGATTCTTTTTAAGCACTTGATAATGAGGATCAACTACATGTGCATAATGTGGAATCCATATAACATAAAAGACACATGCTCCCAAAAACCTTCTAACCTTAGTGATGCTAGTGCATGTCTCTTTCATTCTTTGGATGACATCTACCTTTGTTGGACAAGGTTTCCTACCATATGGCCCGCACATGTTCCCCACAATGAGCACTTCATTGACACCAAACATAGACTTTTTCCCTGACAAACTAAGATCCACTTCTTCCAATCTAGACAAAATTTAATCACAATCATTTATGTGATTTACCACAAACCCGCAGAATCCCTTGAGATCCAAAGCTTCATCTTTCTCACTTTCTTCACATCCTTTGATAGGCAGATCATCAATGAAAGGAATTGTGTAATAAAGTCACATAAGACCTTATTCATCCCATTCATCATATGTGCAACCGATCTGGTTGCTCACTATGGCAAGGTACACATCCTTACCAAACCCAAAGGTGTCCTCATTGTTGTCAAGTCTCTGCTTTCTATTGCAAGTTGAAATTGATCATACCCTGAGTAGAAATCCCCCATCGAGTATATTGCCCTCCCTGCAAACACCTCTGCAAACTCATCCACAATTGGACCTGCACCTACATTTCTAATTGTGACCTTATTCACTGGTTGCATATCTTGGATGAAGCGTAGAGCACCATTATTCTTTGGAACTATGAACTACCTGTTTGAGTATGGAGCACAACAAGGCTCCAAAATTCCCATTTTGATTTTCTCATTCAGTAGCTCTACTAACTTTGGCAAACGAGCCTCTGGAACCGGAATAGGCCGCAGATTCCAAGGCACATGAGGTATTGTGAAAATTACCATAGGATCTACAATAGAAGGATCGGCACATCCTATCTCATGTGGCTCAAATGCAAAAGCCTTACCATGCTTTAAAATCATTTCTTTGAAGCACTTTGTCTGCTCTTGTGTTAGAAACTACTCGCAACCAATCTGCAACTCTTAAAAAGACTCCTTTGTGAAGGTGTGCCCAATCTTTTTAGGATTCCTCAAACTTGGTTGTAAAGAAAGTTTCTCAATCTTTTCCCTGCTGTTGGGTGGTAAGGGTAAAGCTACTGGTTTCACCTTCTTTGCTACACCGTAGACTTCATTATAGCATCAAGCTCACACATAGTATCTACAAAAGAAACTTGCTCACACAAACCCAAAAAAAATTAGTAGGCTCTAGCAACCCACTCTTTTTAATGCCTATCTGTACGTTATGTACATATTTTCTCTTAGGTCTCTTCAAATCTTCAAGTTTTGTAAAACATACTAATCCATTCCTTGTTACCAAGGAGCCTGTTGAGAAAGTTTCACCTATTTTTGGATCATGCGAGACCCTTTTTCTTTCTGTACCATTGCAATCCCGGTTTACAATGGTACTTGGCCAGAACCTATCATTTCCCTATGCTCATGAAACTCTTTGCTCACCTTTGGTAGAGGATGTTCTCTAAGGTTGTCTTGATTTCTTTGATGGTTTACACAAACTGTGAGAAATTGGACAACTCGTTTACCATCTTTGCTGCATATCCTAGCATATGCTGAACCATTGTCCATTACCTTTGTTTCCATTCAAACTCCCACAATGTAAGGTTGTCCAAGGATGAGATGATATGAAGATGTATAAAGTAGAAAGACATTTCAGTCAATCTTTACATCACTTATTGTCACCTTCACAACTGGACATGTTGCATACAATTCACCGAATGAATTGTTTGCCACTTTTACCATCCAACCATGATCTGTGTCCATTGGCCATTTGCACTTGTTGTAGAGACTCTTTGACATTATGTTTATTTCTGAACCATGGTCAATCAAGGCAACAAATGGCTCTTCAAGATCACCTACCTTGACCAAAGTTTTTGTAGTAGCCCTTGCCCAGCGACTTCGCGAATAGTAGCTCCTAGGAATATCTTCTTCATCATCATTTGAGAAATGCACTTGCTTCATTCTCCCTCTAAATTAGTAGCATCCTACCACACTTTCATGCTCCTCCTTATTTTGCAATTGCATCCCTTGTGTCTTCAAGGTTTCCTCTTTCTCTTGATGATGTCAATGATCTCCTCATGGAATTCACTCTTTCAAATGCCAAGAACTTCTCCCAAAGTAGACTCAACATTGCTATTCAAAATCTTATCCTCCAAGATTTTGTTTAAATTTGTGGCAACCTCAATATCAAATTGTAGTTTATAAGTTGGGCCTTTTGTCTTACCTTTTGTTGGCTCTTTCTTCTTTCTTGTTGTAGGATCCTCCATTGAGTACTTCACGTGGAGATGCTCCTTGTGTCGGGGGTGTTTGGGAAGGCATTGGGTCACTTCTTCCCCACTTATAGAAGCTCTTTTTGATGGTCCTTCATCAACATTCTCACGTCTATGATGTTCTTCTACAATAGCGTCATTTTGTTTTCATTTTATAATGTAGGCATGCAATGACAATGATTCCATTGGGTCATTCCATCCTGTTTCTAGACGTATGCAATCACGTGCTTCATGTAGAATATCTTTTGTAAGCTTTCCCTTTTTAGCTAATTGCATGATATTTGGCCAAAGTTGACCATGATGGTCACTCACCTCTTCATCACTAAGATGATCTTTTTCCTCCATAAGTAGCTGACTCAATTGAAGAGGTGGCATGGTTAGTTTCCATATCTTCAACTAAGGTTTTCATTGCTCTCTTTCCAAAGTTAGTTCTCAAGCGTAGAACTATCTCTCTTAAGTGGATTTTACCATCCTTAAAAAATACAACTTCTTTTGTCAAAGCATCGCTAAAACTATCACAATCCCTTATTACATGGTCTATACTATCACACCAAATACATCTATTAACAAAACCTTCTTTGGGCTATTGTCTTTGCCTATGAAGTAGCCATGATGGCTAGACTTTTTCTTCAAGCTTTGCAAGCTTCACCTTCAACTCACACATTCCCTTAACAAGCTCATCTAGCATAGAATCATCAAACTTAGGAGCGATAAAAGTAGGATTTACCATTTTTTCCAAAGTTGAGGTGGAAGAACTTGTAGTGTTTACTACCATCTTGTCCCTTCTTCTTTGTCGTTTGGCAAGCAGTGAGACATCACCTTCAACCTCATTCCACTCAGTCTTTAGTCCTTGATCAGCATCTTTATCTTCAAGAAAAGGCTCCAAATTTTCTTGAAACTATTTATGTAGCTTGTACAAAAAGATCTGTCTTTTTTACATCTAGTGTGGCCCTTTCTGTCCTGGTGATTTGTGCATAGTACCATTCAAATTCCCTAAGTAGCGCTATTATTAATAGTCCTTGCTTTGGCTTGACTACCCATCCTAAGAATGTCCTTTTGGTCACTCTCTTAGAGTCCTCCATGAAATATTCCTCCTTTAAAGCTTCTTTGAGTTCTTCCCAGTTTCTCCCATGCCCATCTTTAATTCCACTAACATGTTCCCTAATTTTTGGAGCAACAACTAGCTCAAATCTTTGAATCATCTCACCTTTTGACACGCGATGCAGCTCCATCTCCTTCACATACTCATGCAGATACTTTTTTACATCTTTTCCATTGAACTAATTCATTCTATTGACGACCGCTTGTATGGATTTGGTTGTTGAAATATCCCTTCTTTCAATGGCATTTGTTGTTGCATGAACATTGCAAATGCCTGAAACATTTGCATTGCTGCTGGGTCCAAATACATACCCTGTTGCTCAACATGATCACCCATGGATACTCAAAAACTCTCACCCTGGAAGATTCACATAGGGTTCACCAAAAATATGTGAAGAAATTTGCAATCTTCCCAGGAAAGCATCGGGCTTCTGGTTGTGAGATTTTATGAGAGAACTCCAAAAACTATATGAAGGAGTTAAACCATAGATTCCATGAAGTCTAGGGTCTGAAAGGAAGTGCAATCAAAGAAGCCCCACTCTTTCTCTCTTGCACTCATACACACAAAGAAAGAACACAAAAGAGAATATCAAAGCAACACAAATATGAAAACATCAATTCTATAGTCATATCATATCATGGGTAATATGAAAGGGTTAATAGATGACTTGATGGCATTCAATCTTTGCCAACCAAATAGGCTACGAATTGTTCTTTGGAATTATAGTTTTATGCTTACCATAATATATATATTTTGTCTAGTGATTGGGATTAATTGTGTGTACAAAGCCTCTTGGTTCATAGAAAGATAACCACACTTACGTTAGAAAAAATCTATATTCTATAAGGGGTATTATGATGGGATTCGATGAGAGAACTATTTCATTGAGCCTTTCTGGGCCAAAAAGAAACACTATACATTGTTGAAAGTATATTTTACGGCTAACCCATACATTAATTCTAATAGATCGCACAGAGTTGAAGGGATAGAAATTCACATCATTTGGATTATGTATCTAGGATAGTATGTGAGAAATGTAGATATGAGAGAAGTGAAGAGATGAGAGGTTTCCCTCCCAAGCCCTATTCGTGCCCGTAGGCAATAAGGATACTGCGGGGAGAGATGTACCTGTAGCAAGGAGAACCTAGAATTTGTAGAGAGAATGAATTTCTAGAGTGAGAGAGATAGGTTTGGTTAGAGAGGGAGATGAAATTAGAGATATAATTTGGATTAGAGATGAAAAAGAAAACAACAAGAAATAAAAGAAAATATCAAAGTAGAACACAACTTACTTGACAAACCCTCCGAGAGTTATTCACTGGAGAGAGAAGAAGAGATAAGACTGCAAGCCTTAATTGATGCACCAAGTTCAAGTACTTCTTTGATTAGAGCTTATCTTCCAAGGATAGCTTACAAGAATGGCTAGTCTTCCTCTAGGAGTAAGTGTAGTCTTAGGTCTATATTTATGGCTAAGTACAATTAGGCATTACTACTCTCACTCCCTCATGAATTCATCTAATGAATGGATTGAATTGTTTTCAAGTAAAAAGAGGTCACCTTTTATAGGTGAAGGGAACCCCCAAGGGTTTACACAAGAAGAGAAGAGCCAGTGTGAACAAAAACTAAAAAACTCTGAAATGGGCTATCCCTGCATGATGTGGGCAGACTGGGGTTCAGTACTTTGATCATATCTCCTCAACCATGGCTCCAAATAAAAAACTTAAACATATGGGAAGAAAATTCATCTGATAAGCTACAACTCCCATTTTATATATTGTTTCCAATTTGGGTTGGAACCTTGTGTAAAAAATTCATCAAAATAGGGTACAATTTTGGTAGGAAAAGTCTTCTTGTGGTCCCCTTAGCCTAGACTTTCATCTGATTGCAATGGATACCTCATGCAATATGAAATCTTGACATTTCTCCTTGACAAAGTTTTGTAATCATGCGTGCAATGATGTATTAAAGAATTTGTATCTTTGAAAATCATGCCACCTAGTGTTCCACTAGGATTTGATTCCTTCCTAGTAGGTATTTAAATAAATATAAGAAAAATATAAAAATACATAGAATATATATATATTAAAATCTACCCTAGATATAGGATCTAGCTAGGGTAGTGAGATAATAATGAGGTAGTAGAAAGAAAGAATCAATGTTTTTAACCCCAAGTTAAAGAGGCAGAGCTATTGACGCTTTTCCGATAGTACTTTTGACAGTAAAAGTAAAGTAAGATTATGTTACCCTCGAGATAAATAATAGGATGACATAGAAATATTATTATTATACTTAGATATGCATATATATATTATGGAAAATATAATTATGTCTCTAAAAAGATGCAAGATAGATCTTGTAGCATGCGTTCCCACTTTGTACCTGTCACTGCACGACAACGTGTCCAGCTAGAGAAGACAACAGCAGAAGACCACAAGGCAGCTTTGGAATGGGAATTGAGAATGCTCCAATTTGTAGGAGTCCAAGGGATGGCCACAAATGTACTTAAGAAGGAATGGATGCAACCCACACTCCCATATCCTCTCCTAAAGTATGAAGTAATACTAATCACGAAAAGAGATGAAGCAAAATCCACATTGCCGATCTATGAAGTAGATGTCAAGAATTCAGAGGCTGGAGGTAGAGTGGTGGACTCACAACCAAGATGGAGAAAAGCCTGGCTCATAAACTACCCAGGATTTTTGAGATACATGGTGGAGGCCCCAAAGATTATGAGAGATGATATTCTATTTTGTCCAGTCCTTTGTGTTTGAACTTGGGTAAATTATTTTAGAATCCTGAAGGCTCATCCAAAATGACTTAACTACCCCTCTATGCCTGCACCCACGAAAGGAGAGAGAATATGTGTCTCTTATATGGTGAAAACGTTGAAGGGCACCATTAAGACCTGCATAGACTCTCCAAACTTGACGTGCATCATGATCTGGAAAATTTTCAAAACCTTGTTGGCTTGCTTTAAAGTGTTTCTGCCTTCTAAGGCGGCAAATTCTACACTCCTATAAACGGGTGACACAGTCGTTGCAATGACAAATGATCTTTCAAAACAACCATCTCCAGAGGTTTTACACTTACCGAATCAAAGAATCATGTTTCTACCCAACTATCACATGCAAGCTTTTGAAGAAGCTTTCTACATAGGGTTCTTTACATACAATAGCAAGATATTCTGCCCAATAGTCACTTTGGGGAATATCAGGTATGAATTGTACCTAAAGCTGCTAAAACAACCATGCTTCCACTGAAAGTAGAACATCTCTTAGTAAACCCAAACACAAAGGCCAGTCACATGAGAGATGACGTGGACACGGAAGAGGGGAGTGTTGATGACGGAATACAAAAGAGGTTCCCCAATACATTGTTCTAGTATTTTTTGAAGCAGAAAGAAAAATAGCGAGAAAAAATGTTTGACATGGCCGAGGAAGCTATTCAACAAGACACAATTTTTCAAAGAGACAGATCATGGACTTGGAAAAGGAAATAAAAATTTTAACGACACAAGAAATAAGAACCATGGCATAGTGAAATGGATATAAATGCTACAGATGGGCCCATGGAAAATCTTGAAGGTACCAAATACATACAGCATAAGGAAGAACAGGAGGAGACAATGGTAAAACAAACACAACCACTCACCGCAGAGGAGGAGACATGCCTCCAGCTTTTGATAGAGAAGACAACAACAAAAGACCACAAGACAGCCTTGGAATGCGAATCAAGAATGCTCCATTCTGTAGGAGTCCAAGGGATGGCCACAAATGTACTTAGGAAGGAATGGATGCAACCCACACTCCCATATACTCTCCTAAAGTATTAAGTAATACTAGTCCAGAAAAGAGTGGAAGCAAAATCCATAGAGACGATCTATGAAGTAGATGTTAAGAATACAGAGGTTGAGGTAGAGTGGTGGACTCACAACCAAGATGAAGAAAATCATCGCTCATAAAATACCCAGGATTTTTGAAATACTTGGTGGAGGCCCCAAACATTATTAGAGATGACCTCCTAATTTGCCTAGTCCCATGTGTTCACAGTTGGGCAAATCATTTTAGAATCCTGAAGGCTCATCCACAATGTCTTAACTACCCGTCTATGCCTGCACCCATGGAAGGAGAGAGAATATGTGTCTCTTATATGGAAAACCATGAAGGGCACCATTAAGGTCTTCACAGGATCTCCAGACTTGACGTGCTTCATGATCCGAAAATTTTTCAAAACCTTGTTGGCTTGCTTTGAAGTGTTTTCACCTTCTAAAGCGACGAATTACACACTCCTATCAAGGGGCGAGATTGTCACTGCAATGGCATATGATCTTTCAAAACAACCATCTCTAGAGGTTTTACACTTACTGTATCAGAGAATCATGTTTCTGCCCAGCTATCACATGCAAGCTTTTGAAGAAGCTTTCTACACGGGGATATTTACATATGATAACAAGATATTTGGCCCAGCAATCACTTTGGGGAATATCAGGTACGAATCATACCAGAAGCTGCTAAAACCACCATGCTTCTACTGAAAGCAAAACAACTCTCACTAAAGCCAACGACCAAGACCAATCATTTCAGGGACGGCATGGATGCATTAGGGGGGAGTGTTGATGATAGAATAGAGAAGAGGTTCCCCCATACATTGTACTATTAGTTTTTGAAGCATAACGATACCTTTGTAATATTTGAGCAGCCATTAAACTTTCTGGGAATGAGCCTCTATGGAGGAATGTATATAAGTATATTTTTGTAACTGTAAACCCAACTTTTGAATTAACGAAAGCCGGTTATCACTGTGCGTGGTGTCTGAGGGAGAGAAAGAGTGAGAGTGCGTTTTCTTCTCTTCTCTACGTGCACTACGAAAGGTCCATTGCTAAAGAGACACCACCATTGTGTTAGCAAACAACAAGGCTTCCATTCAATGCCAAGAGTGTGTGATTCCGACTACGACCGGAAGTGAGCTCCTACGAGCTTCCGGGTGAGTTTTCTTGCAAACCAGGTGTTCCTTTGGTGAGTTCTTTGCACCTATGGATTCACCGTAAGTAGGACTACACATGAGGATCATATTCCACAAAAATGGCAACTTTTATTTTGCTACCTTTCTTTATACGCGATTGTCACAAGAGGTAGTTTGAGGT
Organism: Adiantum capillus-veneris; assembly: GCF_014529385.1. Lineage (NCBI taxonomy): Eukaryota > Viridiplantae > Streptophyta > Polypodiopsida > Polypodiales > Pteridaceae > Adiantum > Adiantum capillus-veneris. Next base: position 79,160,391 of record NC_140946.1, read on the forward strand.
GGGTTATCAAGTCATAGTTCATAGGATATTGTCCTCATAGTAAGGAGACCATATCTTGTGAGTTTCATGACATTTCGAATGCATTTGACCTAGATTACGATAGAATTAGCATAGTAGGTTGTTTTGCTTTCACTTGTGCATTCTTGGATTTGATTTCCTCCATTAGAGATTGTCTTAGAAGGCTGAGAAGTAGTTTCACAACCATATTCTTGTTTCCATGCACCTACAGGTTAAGCTTCATCCGCTCGCGGTGTACCCGCCACCAAGTAGCCTATTGAGAGCTTAAGTGGTGCATTTAGAGCTATTCACAAGGCATTGCACATGTTATGGATGTCAACAAGCTATTTCTCTTTACAAAACAATTGATATGTTTGTTTATTTTTATGAGTACATGGTTTCATCAAGACAAGATGCACATAAAGAACAACATGAGTTTCATGGTCCCACCATACGATCATTAGAATGGGAAGCCCCTAAAACCAAGTACCTTCAAATTTAAATTCAAAGAAGATATCCACAAAGCTATGTCTGCAAGCATGATTTCAAGAAGGATAAAGATTCAACGGTTCTTGCCTGTACATGTCTTTCTGGCATGTTTCAAAACAATAGATTTGTAGAGGACAAGAATGATGTGGTTCAATAGAAGATTGTATGTAGTTGAACTAGACACTGTACTTGGATAAGGTTGGGGTACCAATGAGACTTTCCATATTGGCAACAATATCAGTTGTAGAGTAATCTCAGACTCTATGTTTATCTCATACGAGTCATGCCGTCAATCATTACTTTTAGGCAATGACTATAGGAGATGGAAAATCAAGCTAGGTAGTTGGGTCCCTCTAGAGTCTGAGGAGAATTATCCAGAGTTTGAATTGAAAATCATAGTCCATCCATTCTCTATTCCTAGAAATCTTGTAGTAACATCAAAGTGGAGACTACAATATGTGAAATAATCTCTCAAGTTTCCGTATAAAACATCCAAAAATATTATGAGTGTAGATTCAAAGTTGATGACATTGTTGTGAGCACAATGATGGAGAATGAAACCTCATGCATCACATGTCTTTTCCCAAAAAGAGTTGCATTTGAGCCACTTGCAAGGACTTTATAAGTTGAGGTGGATTTCTCTAATATTGTAATGACTACATTTTGAAAAAATGCATGTCTTTTCTAGTTTATTGATGTGACCAATATTTTATGTACATTTAAATCTAAATGACACCATGATACACAATTAAGAATTGAATTCTTGGTATTAAATCTTTAAGTACCAAAATATATAATCTCAAAAAGGGTGTTAGTTCATATGGATAGAAAGAAAAAAATTATGTACATGGAATATTATAATCATCCAACCAAATCAACTTTTCTTTTTGTATGGGATGATTCAAAATCTTCACAGAACCTTTTCCTTTCTTTTTTGTTGTGATTTAATGTTATTGAAAGAGGTTCAAGAGGGGGATTTTGTGACTTGAGCTCCCGAGGGGTTGGCATGGAAGAATTGGGGGTGGTGAGTTGGGGTTGGCTTGTTAGAATTGGCAATGGGTTCCTCGGGGATGGTGAGTTGGGATTTTGAGGATGTGGCTTGGGAGACTTGGCAACCATCTTGGCAGACATGAATGGAAGACCGAAGGGAAGCCAAGCTTGCCCCCCTTACTTTCTTAGATGATTGGTGCTTCTGAACTTTGAACTTTAGTGGCGAGTGGACTGGATGTCCTGTATTATCGAGAATAGTTTAGTAGCTCGAACAGCATAAGGGGAGAGATTATTGGATTCACAAACACCTATTATCATGTCGTGGGAGAGAGAGGAGAGAAAACTGAAAGAAACATGTGCTTAGTAGCCCACAGTGTCATAAAAAAGAGTCCATATGCATGAATGGCACGATGGTAGAACTTCCAGGAGTCACAAATGAGTGATATCGCATCGTACGAGGAATAAGGAATGTAGACCAAACAAAGCAAATGGAGGGGTTTAAAATCTTACAAGGTGACCCTATCCCTTTGTGTCGAACTACAATGAGAGAACGAATCATTCTTGAAAATCAAGGGTGAGAGTTTTGTGTCAGTGGAAAATAAACACATGTAGAGGTTTTCACTTGCTAACAAAAGAAGATAAGAGTTTTATCCCAAAAATGATGATTGCTTAGTTCATAAACATGAAATTTGGATTACCTCACAATATATAAAACTATTACTTTCAAATAGATCAAAATTTGATGTTTTTGACATCACCGATGCATTTGGGATGCCCAAAAAACTTGGGAACAACTCGCTACATGCCTTGTTTGGACACTTGGAGAGGCCGTTAGGCGTAAAAAACGTTTGTAGATGCCCTATCTCCCACGATGCAAAAATTGGGGGGGGGGGAAGGCCTTCAAAAACGTTTTTTGGGGCCAAACGACCTCTCTGAGTGTCCAAATGGGGCATGTAGCTAGTCATTTTTGGGGTTTTCGGCATTTTGGATGCATCGGTGATGTCAACAAAAAAGAAATTATGTACTATGTAAAAGCTATAATTTTACTTTGAGTCATTAAGAAGAGTTACAACAACATGAACGAGTAAATAATGAGAGTGAAGTCACCCATGTCATCTGCATGGAGGTGGTCACATGCACTTAGTCTTTGTATAATAGAGCCAAGGGGGATGTCATTTGCAAAAAGAGCCATAGAGGGTATAATGGAGCTAACAAAACTAGCAAAGCTAGCATTAGAAGGGCAAAGGGAAAGCCCGTGAAGGTGGATAGAGCCAAACAAATGGTCATTGGGGGGGGGGGGAGAGAGAGAGAGAGAGAGAGAGAGAGAGAGAGAGAGAGAGAGAGAGAGAGGGAATGAAGTAATTCAAAGTGAAGAAACATATATTTTCCGTCAAGTCACTTGATTGAGAACAAACTTTGAGGTGTACCACAAAGGAATGGAGTGAAAATGATATCTTTTTTAATATCTAGAGATATGTATTTAGATATATATGCTTTGATCCCATAGATACGCTTTAAATGCTCAAAATGGCCAAATTTGGAGTCGTTTTGACCATCAATGGCTATGCTATAGTAGCAAGTTACCCAGTTTCCTACACAACCCTCCTTGAGTCATTTTTGGCCTTAATGATGCCTCATATCAAGTTAAGAGAGCTGACAAAATTATGCTTATTGTTTTGAGTTGTAGCTCTTTCTTACTTGTTGTTGCATTGAATGTAACAAGAGTAAAGAAGAATTCAATTTCTATCTTTGTACTTGCGAGACTTTGTATTTCCAATAGAACCATGCCTCACAATCAAGGTAACTGGTAAAATTATGCTTATTGCTACAAGTTGCACCTCAATCCTACTTGCTAATGCATTGCGTGTACCAAGGATCAAGAATATTTTATTATCTATCTTAAGACTATGTATTGTAGTAGAACTTGAAAATGACAAATGTATCTTTCATGTATTGTATGCACACTAAGTTTTAAAAAGGAGACGTTTTTGGTATTATCATCATGTCGTGTGGATATGGGCTTGCACACTTTTTTTGCAAAAATATATCTTTCATGTATTGTATGCACCCTAAGTTTTTAAAAGGAGATGTTGATGGAGCAAAAGACGTCATGCGCACACTCACACACCCAGACAACTCAGCACCACACAAGAAATTTACTTGAATTCCAACCTGCACACACCACCACTCAAGAGCTCAATAAAAATACTACCCACAATCTCAATTCAAACTCTAAATGCCTCGACCTACAAGCCCTTGCCTGCCTGTAGACACTACAAGGTGAGTCGAGTTGATCAACACTTGAAATCACACTTGATGGTGACCAAAATATACAAGAAAAACCATCAAAAACTCAAAAAATCCAGCCACAAAATTCCTCTCTCAAACCATTGCCAAAGCTTCACCAAACTCCACTCTGTTGGACTCTTTGGAGTAGCGCCAACCCTAATGGCACCAATACAAGGTCACATAGTCTTGTAGAAATCCGTACCTTCTTTCCTCAATTTCCTACACACACACATCCATGGAGACCTTATAACTTCCATAGACTCTCCCAAGTGAAAATTGAAGAGAGAAAGCTCTCATTCACTCCTCCACACACTTGAAAACAGGACACGAACGCGACGGGACTGCACTAGACCACCTGTAGGAACCTTGCTTCCTTCCCCACGCAGAGAGGTGAAAGTGCCAAGACTTGGCTTCAAAAATACCCCCTCAGCTGGAACACTCACGGCACCGTGATTGATGTGGAAAATTGAAGCCTTTTCACACCATTTTTGGTCATTTTTAACCTTTTTTGACCCAGTTTTGGCCAGTTTTGACCCTCGGCGGGCAGTTTTTGTGGGAAAAACCCCATACGAACTTTAAAATTCACCAAAATTTGTATTCTTGATCCTTGATACTCAAATCACTTTTCCACATCCCCCATTCTATTTTTGAACACTTCTAGGGTGGTGCACGCATCATCGCAAATCAGGCAACGTAAATAGACAATTACTGCATGTCCCAAACTTCTCGAGCGCGATGAGATTACCCACAGTTGTGGCTTGCATTATTTACATTCTAGAAAGCTCAAACACATTCTCTAGAGCCAAAATAATCCACCTAGAACCATATCCAAGGCCCCGATACCCTATCCGGTCATGTACATGTGTCCGACTGCTAGCACACGAACCTGTCTATTCACAATGTGTACACCTTGCATCTTTTTTCGAACTTGAAACCACTTTGCAAAGATCCCAAATGAATGTATTTACATATTTTTGTAAATACGACCATGCATATAAATGCTACTTTGTACATGCCAAAATCTATCATCATTGCCCACCCTATAGGTAGAGCATTTATGCTCAACCAAGAGACTATTTGCATTTGGAACCACATCCCTCGCAAAATTTTTCTTAAATCTATAACCATTTATTTTGTAGCACAAACGTTTACCGGAAAATTTTTCCAACTTATATGTGCCATTAGAAAATAAGTGCTTCACTCTGTATGGACCCAACCATTTGTCCCTCAACTTCTTTTGAAAAGTAAAATCCAAGCGAGAATCATACTTCATCACCAGATCTCCTTCTTTGATCTTTTTCTATTGCAGCCTCTTATTCATTTCCTCCATCCTTGTCTCTGCTTGTTGAAAATAATAATGATTGGCTTTCTCTCTATTCATTTGCAAGAGAAAGAATTCTTTCTTGTAGCTTGTCATTATGCTCACCTTGCATTCTCCACAACAACTTCAAGGCATCCAACTGCACTTGTATGGGCATAAGAGCTTCTTTTCCATATACAAGCTCATATGGTGTAAATTGTGTTGACACTCTATACGCAGTTCTATAAGCATACAAACACTTTTCCAAGTCTAAGTCCCACTCTTTGAAATGCTCTCTAGCATACTTTGATAGCATCTTCACAATTTGACCATTGCAGTTCTCAACCAATCCATTACATTGTGGGTAGTAACGAGAAGAGTGCCTATGCTGAATTTTTTATTTCTCCATGAGAGCAGCAACAAGTTTTCCCCTAAACCCTGGTCTACAATCAGAAATGATAACCATAGGAGCTCCAAACCTAAAACACACCTGTTCATATAAAAAAGAGGCCACTCTCCCTGCTGTTACATCTTTTACTGCTCTTGCCTCCACCCATTTTGTCAAATAGTCTACAACCACAAGGATATACCTTTTTCCATTGTTGGTCCTCAATGTTAGACCTACAACATCTACTCCCCATTTTGCAAATGCATCAAAAGACATTATAGCTTTTTGAGGCTCAGTCAAAAGCTTCCAATTTGCAAACACTTGGCATTCATGGCATGACTTGCACCAAAAATAAACATCTCTCTTCATAGAGGGCCAACAGTAACCTGCTCTCAAAACACGAAAGACAACCTGATCCTTGCCTTGATGGCCTGTTTCTTCATGGTAGTGCTCCAAAATTAAGCCTATTTCTTCTTTGTATGACACTTTTCTCAAAATGATATCCTTGCCATAAAGTATGAGATCCTCACTTACCAATGTGTAGGTTTCTTGCTTTTGAAACTATTCTCTTACGTTGAACCTTTGACATGCCCTTTGGACATTTCCATTTACCAAGAAATACTTCTACATCTTGCAATGATCCCCTTCCTGCATACAAGGCTTCCTTGACCTTTAAACGAGATACCAAGGCATCCAACTTGTCCCTAGACAAAGAGACGCTTCTTCAAATTGTCTTTCTTAACATTCCACAAACCAAGCAACTAATTCATGACTAGCAATGCATCCCCTTTTTCATTGACCCTCTTCAACCCAAACTCAACACACTGCTTCAACCCAAGGAAAAGCTTGAGATACTCGGCCTCATTGTTGCTTTCAACTTCATTAAGATCGTAAGCTCTAGAAAACATTACATCACCTTTTGGGTTCTTAATGACTACCCCACCGCTTTCCTTTTGAAGAACTTTCTTGTATGCACCATCAAACATCATTGTATATGCATCCGTAATATCTACTTCCTCTTCATGATCATCCTTGTCAACCCTTAGGTAAGATGGAAGCTCCCCTCCCTTATGTACCACTATGTATGCCAAGTGAGCTTTAACAGAATGATCCACTTTAAACTTAAACTGATACTCTTGAAGCTCCAAAGTCCACTTTAAGATGCGCTTGCTAGGCTTCAAATGTTGTACTACATCAGGTAAAAGATTAGATGTGGTGAGAACATAGAACTTTTGGGGCAATAGATAGGTTTTGAACCTTCGACAAGCAAGAACCAAGGTGAATACCCACTGTTCGATTTATGTGTAGGAGAACTCGCTTACATTCTTCATCTTGCTCTCAAAATAAACTGGCTTGAAGTTCCTTCCTTGCTTTTGTAAGAGAACCGACCCAGAAGCTACTGACTCCACACTAATAGATACATAGAAACTTGACTTCAAGTCGAGAGGACTCACTGTTGGTAAAGCACACAATACCTCCTTGATACCATCAAAAGCTTGTTGCATGTCTTCAGTCCACTCAAACCCTTGAACGACTCAATTTTTGGAGAGGATACACATACTAACATAGCATCCAAAAAAAATGTGACAAGTACCTGGCTTATGCACAAATGATGCCTAATCCTTTGTGTTGCTGGGTGGATCCAGAAGCAATAAAGCCTTAACTTTCTCTGGGTCAGCTTCTATTCCATTTTGGGAAACCACATGTCTTAGCAGAAGGACTCTGGCATGAGCAAACTTACACTTCTTTGGGTTGAGTTGTCGACCCTCTTGTTGAAGCCTTTCAAAACTCAAACTGAGCTTCTCCAAATGTGTGCCCCTTGAGCTATAACACCCAATGTCATCCATGAAAATGCAAATAAAATTACCCAAGTAGGGACCAAACACTCTATTCATCCACCCTTGGAAGGTAGCATATGCATTAACTAGCCCAAAATACATTCTTTTGTAGGCAAAACAACCCCAAGAAGTAATGAAGGTCATCTTCAATCGCTATCAAGATCTGAAAGTAGCGAGAAAATCCATCCATGACTAAGTAACCTTCATGACCTACAACCTGATTGAGGATTTCATCTAGGAAGGGTAGTGGATAATGATTTCTTTTTGTGGCAGTATTCAAAGGTTTGAAATCAACACATATCCTAAATCTTTCGTTCTTCTTGGGCACAATAACAACTGGAGAGACCCATTCAAACTCCTCCACTCGAAAGATGAAATCTGCTTCCAAAAGCTTCGTCACCTCTTCATGAAGTGCCTTCTCATGAATGACCCCCAACCTCCTCAGATTTTGATCCTTTGTCTTGGCACCTTCTTTGAGATTGATTCTATGCTCAACTCCTTTAGCTCCTTGCAACTCTGTATATTCAGTGCTGGCGAATAGCTTTGGAAACTCCATGAACATGTCTTCATAATCCCTTTTTTCTTTCATGCTCCTTGCGTTCACTTTGGCAGGCTCTACAACTGCTTTTGGACTATCCTTCTCCTACTTGACCTTCACATCATGCACCAATGCTTCCTTTTTAGCACCAATTGTAACAAGACTTCTTCTACACTTTCTTCTGATGATGTAGATGAAGCTTCACTATTGTATGACGTGGTTTTTGTCGAATCTGTATCTTGCATCTCCACTAGGGGCTGTGTACGCTCTCGTGTGTCTTCATGTTGTAGACAATGGTCCTTCCTTTCTCTTTGTTGGGGATAGTGATAAAGCCCATGCCCCAATCCTGCTTAGCACCAAGGGTTATAAGCCATGGCCTCCCTAAAATGATTGAATAAGCATTCTCACCCGCTTGCATCACGTAGCAATCAACCAAGCACTCAATCCCCAAAACTTTTATCTTCACATCTTCAGCTATTCCAAGACACCTTGCATTTTTGTGGTTGGCCATCCTCATACGGATCGAAGCATTCATTGACATCTTAACGCTTGATTCCTTCATGATAGCCTCGGTCATGACACACACGTGGGCACCACCATCCATATATGCTTGCACTTCCGTCTTCTTTCCTAGCATAGCTTCAACTATTGGCACCATATCCACTGGGTGACCAACCCTCAAGAATGACACCTTGCTTTGATGCTTTTTTTTCTTGGAAGGAAGCCGCGTACTCACACACTTGGTCCATTGCCTCCTCAATTTATTGTTCAAAGCCACCAATAGCTGACCAAAAGATATATTTGCCTTTTGATTTCATATGTCATCGACAATATCATAGTCTTCAACACCTTAGCCAAGGAGGTAGTCCTTTGGACCAATTTCCTTCTTTGCCACCTCCTGGTACTCTTTGGTTTGTCTTCTACCTTAGCATTTCCTTTCCTTGCTCTTGATTCCCTCTGTTCTTTTGCCTCTTTCTCCTTATCATGCCTAGCTCTCTTATTGGCCAAAACATCCACATCTTGATGCTCAAGGGTAATAATGTTAATAGCTCTGCCTTCTCCATTTCCAGGCAACGGTTGTGGTTGTTTTTGTGGCAGTGGTGCTTCTAATTCCCACTCTTGATGATTTTATTCTATTCTCCCTCGACCACGCCCATATAAGGGGTATATCCCTCCTCTCTCTTGTGGTGGTTCAGGACAATCAGGGACGTAGTGACCCTTTTTATCAGAGTTGTAGCATCTACCTTGTAGCCTTCATCCCCTACCTCTCCCAGTTGGCCGCTCTTCTCTTTGCTTGCTATTCAATATGTTAATTCTTAATTCTTGCAACTGACCGACAAGATCATGCAAAACCTGGGCCGTAATGGGATCTGGACCTTGAACCACTCGCTCCACTCTAACATCCGTTGCCACAGGGACCATTGGTTGTACCACAATTGGCTCAACATGTGTCATGCCTTGCTCCCACCTTCTCTTGATCTTCTTGCTCTTGGCCTTGGCAATTTCCACATCTCTTTCAAATGTAGTAGGATCCTCTTGATCGACCTTCTTCCTCACACTTGGATGGATAAAATGCATAAACTGACGTACTTTCAAAAAATCCCCTGGAGGTACTTGAGATTCCGCCTCCAATTGCACCCAAAGTCCTTTGAAGTGTTTCAAAAACTCTTTCAAGTCAGCATGAACATCTTGCTACAAACCTCTCAATTTTGTCGTCGCTTCTATTGCGGTTAGTTTCTTTCCAAACCTCTCAAAAGTTGCCAGCTTCACCTACTCCCATGTTTGCTTTTTGTCTTCCTCTAAACCTTCAAACCACTCCCAAGCTTCTCCTTTGAGTGCAAGAGGAAATACATGAAGCTTTGCTTCCTCATTCACAATGTGCATACCAAGTGTATGCCACTCAAAGTCCGCAATCCAGTCCTTCACATCCTCCTTTCCAGTGAACACTTGCCGACTATATGCCATCCTTTTGAAAGTGCTTCTCCCTTGCCTCAATAATTCTACAAAAGTTGAATTCTTGCACCTCAACCAAACCACCACTTTTCTTCAAAGAATCTCAAACTTCACAACAAAATCGCTTCACCTGGGTGCACAACCGGCAAATTTCCACTCTCCAACGGGATCGACAAAGGATGATGGAGAAAAACACATCGTGCACGCACTCACACACCTAGAAAACTCAACACCACACAAGAACTTTAATTGAATTCCAACCCACCTACAACACCACTCAAGAGCTCAATAACAATACTACCCACAAGATCAATTAAAACTCCAAATGCCTCGACCTATAAGCCCTTGCTTGCCCGCAGACACCACAAGGTGAGTCGAGTTGATCAACACTTGAAGTCGTAGTTGATGGTGACCAAAATATACAAGAAAAACCATCAAAAATCCAGCAACAAAATGCCTCTCTCAAACCATTGCAAAAGCTTCACTAAACTCCACTCTGTTGGACTCTTTGGAGTAGCGCCAACCCTAATGGCACCGATACAGGGTCACATAGTCTTGCAAAAATCCGTGCCTTCTTCCCTCAATTCCTCGCACACACACATCCATGGAAACCTCAAAACTTCCATTGACTCTGCCAAGTGCAAAATTGAAGAGAGAAAGCTCTCATTCACTCCTCCACACACTCGAAAACAGGACGTAAACGCGACGGGACTGCACTAGACCACATGTAGAAACCTTGCTTCCTACCCCACACAGAGAGGTGAAAGTGCCAAGAATTGGCTTCAAAAAAACTCCCTCAACTTGAACACTCACGGAATCGTGATTGATGTGGCAAATTGAAGCCTTTTCACTCCATTCTTGGTCATTTTTTGTTCCTTTTTTACCAAGTTTTGGCCAGTTTTGACCCCCGACGGGCATTTTTTGTGGGAAAAACCCCAAACAGACTTCAAAACTCACCAAAATTTGTACACTTGATCATTGATATCCAAATCACATCTCAATATCTCCACATTATATTTTTTGACGACTTCTAGGGTGGTGCACGCATCATCGTAGATCTGACACCGTAAATAGACAGTTAGTGCATGTCCCAAACTTCTCGAGCGGGATGAGATTCCCCACACTTGTTGCTTGAGTTATTTACATTCTAGAAAGCTCAAAAAAAATTTCTAGAGCCAAAATAAGCCACCTAGAACCATATCCAAGGCCCCGATACCCTATCCGGGCAGGTACATGTGTCCGACTACTAGCACGCGAACCTGCCTATTCACAATGTGTACACGTTGCATCTTTTTTCGAACTTGAAACCACTTTGCAAAGCTCCCAAATTCGTGTATTTATATCTTTTTGTACATATGACCATGCATATAAATGCTACTTCGTACACGCCAAAAGTGGTCTATCAACATTCCTAGTACTATCATTATGTCGTGTGGACATGGGCTTGCACACTTTTTTCTGAAAAAATCAAGTTTTTGATACTCTAAGAGGAAAAGTGTTTTGGTATATTCCTAATTAAATGTTTCCTAGACTTTATTCTCCTTTCAAAACCTACATACCAGTCAAAGCTCGAATGGAAAAAGGCGAAGAATATTTTGAACACAATAAATCATGGGGTTATTCTAGGGGGAATACCTCACCTACAATCAAGGGTTGGATTTTGGGTGCTAGCATTCACCACCCTTCGTGTGGCTTTTGAACATCTTTACTTGATTTTACAACTAAAAAATTGTTGTTTGGTTTAGTGTTGTTGTTGTTGAATGTTACAAGAGCAAGATTTTGTGACCCATGGAGTGGATCCTTGTCATCAATAAGATTTTGAATAGCAATAAAGAGAAGACCACAAGACATTCAAAGTTAAGTTTGAGTCAAGTAAGCAACAATTTGAGACGTGGATTTTATGCAATGGAGCCTTGTGCTTTGGACTACTATCATGGACTCTTATCAAAACTAAATAGAAACATGATTCTAATCAATGTGGAAACCCTGGTCCACAAGTGGATGTTCACAAGTGCCATTGTGGACAAAGCACTTGTTAAATCATGTCCTAAAGGATTGTTTTCTCTCAGTATGACACATTAACATGCACTCACTGTGGACAAATGCCAGAATGTGTCTCTACATGTCCTGTGGCTATTTACTATTGTTTGCAAAGAGATAAGCACCATTGTACTGCAGAGAGGAGGATTCGATCGATTGAGAGTCACATAGATGAAATGTTGCTTGATCATGCAAGTGAAGATCCTTTTGTGACTACCAAACAATTGGAGAGAGCCACTACTCATGATATTATCATGGAAAAGCTTATTGTAGCAGGTTCAGTGGCAAGAGGTGTGATTGAAGATTTGGAGTTTGTTGAATTCCTGGAAAGTCTGAATCCCCTCTCAAATAAAAGGAGAGTAGAGCGAAGTTTGGAGTGTGCAAAAAGATCAAAGTATATCACTAGAAAGGGTCTTGAGGTAGTGCTTGACCTTAAAAGAAATTGTAGATATCCTTTTATCCATATTATCCTCTTCCCAGGCCAATTGGTTGATCAGGTGCAGCCCCATGTATTTAAAATGTCAGTTAAAGGACCTAGCAGTGGAGATGATTTAGTGAATCAGATGCTCCCTAGAGGTAATTTAGAGCAAATGTGGGTGCATTTTGATCATTTCCACTCTGTTCAAGGATGGCCGACTATGTCACCACATGTCTATGACCCTTACGTAAAATATCTCCTCACCATTGCACAACTGTTGAGTTTATTGTGGAAAATAAATATGCTCATATTCAATTTTGGAAGATGCTAAATAATGTGATTAAGCAACAAGGTTTTAGTAAACCAGAGTTCAAAGGATTCATGGCAGATGAAGCAAGTGCCAATTGGATTGTTGTGCGTGCAGTTTATTTTGGAGGAGCAAAGAAATCTATGAGATCATGTTGGTTCCATTGGGAGCAAAGTATGGTTAGACATACTACCAAGTGCATCCATTTAGCATTTCAAGACAAGCACAAGATTTTGTGTCGCAAATGGAGAACTACACCAACACAGAATACAACTGAGAATTGTAAGGGAGAGCTTAGGAGATTTTGGAGAACAGAAACGGCCATTTAAGGGGAGGTTCCTTCATTAACACTAGGTTGGTAATGGGACACTTTTATGTCCTGTTAAGTGACCATTTTTCTTGAATTATGTCAAGAGTTTCAAAATGGATTTTGAGGTGTTGTCTATCTAGAAAGTTGTCTCATGAGCTGAAAAAAACTCGAAATTTTTTTGGAATATCAATTCCATCTTTAACCTTATCCTTGCACAACATTTCACAACCTAAACTATGTGAAAAAACGGGTCTTGTTTTTGGCTTTTTTCAACTTTTTGAAACTCTACCACTCTAGAATTCATGTTTGCGAGGTCTATAATGCTAGAGAACTATCTTTAGCAGTCCTCAACATGTCCTGATGCTTCTAGGGAGAAATGAATGTTAAAGTTGTAAGTTATGACCAAATTACAAAAATTGTCAAATCCTGTTTTTTAGCCAATTTTAGCTCTTCTATGATTTTTTTGGTGGCTTTCATGATATCCAAATGCAGTTTTGATTTTCTATGTCACATATTGTAACATAAAGCTAATATTCCTTGAGTTTTGGGACACCTAATACCCTATTTGGCATAGTAGACAACGATGGTTGATTTTTTCAATTATAGAAGAAAACGAAACCTTCTAGTATATCAAGTATAGCTTTTTCAATATTGTTAGTTTTTTGTGACAACTACATGCATTTTGTAAGTAGTAACCATATCTAGTCATAAGGATCAAATTTGGCTAGATATTGAAAAGTTTCTATGGGATTCTACAACTCATAATGTTGAACCCAGTTTTTTCATGTTTGCTGTATTTAGCACTTCATCTTTGTCCCCAAGATTCCCCTTGGTAAGAGATGTATTATTATTTTGACATGCTCCATGGCTCCTTATGAACCTAAAGGACAATCGGAAACTAAGAAAACATGCATATATTTTTTGTATTGAGCGTGGCTATAGAAACTTTGATGATAGGTTTGCAGAATGGTAAAAATTCAACTTTTTTGTACCTATTTCTTTTGGCAAAACAAAAAATAGTGAGTGAGAAGCAATCATATGTTCTGATCACCAACCCATTGAAGTTAACAAGGGAATTTATCTCAAGTCCTACAAAAATCCCTAATCTTATTTTTATGCAACAAAACGTAAGAAATGACTGTTTTGATGAAAATGTACTGGTCCATCAACTTTGGAGGCTTGGTGTGACCAAAAGATGAGAAATTTTACAAGTTTCTTATTTTTTCCATGTGTAGTAGGCCTTGAACTATAACCTCATGAAAGGATTTTACAAAATGAGTGGATCTACTATGGTTTTGGAGGTTTTTTTCAAAACCCTGAAAGGACACTTTTATGTCCTGTTAGGTTACCAACCTAGTGTTAATGACATGGTTGTCTTGGTGGGATGTACAAGTCCCTCAAAGGGAGGAAATATTTGTATCGCAAGATGTTGACGGTATCTTTGTCCCTAACAAAAACTTGTCTGAATCAGAACATGCTAGTATGCATGCCTCTATTGGTTACAAGGGTCAGATAAGTTTGTATGAGGAAACATGTGCAGATATGGATTTAGCTCTGCTTCAAAGTGTAAAATATAATGGCTATTTAAAAGGTGTTGGTAGCTCCACCGGTCCCGGCATTAAAGACTTGGTAGATCGCTTCATGAACCGACCGTCATCTTCTACAATCGCAACAAGAAGGAAACTAACTGACCTAACATACTCTTTAATGCATGAAATGAGAAATGAATAGAACTATACTCCAAGAAAAGAGTATTAGAAGAAAGAGGCCAATTTTTGCTAATGCAACTATTATCTTGGAGGACGACAGCCATTGACCAGAATATGTTGCAGTGACAACTTCAATTGGTGGCTCCAACACACAAAAAACCCTTCAAGGAATGTCCCATATTTAGAAGTAATTGTAGCAAAGTCAATTTGGGCAATAAGAAGAACATAACACATGCAAAAGATGACTTGTTTTGGTGTGGTGTCGAAAGATGGATATTGTTGTGGGTGGTTCATTAATGATTGTTCTATGGACTCCAATAATGGGGTGCTAGCTCCTTGCTTCTAGGGTCATAGGAAATATTCTCAATCTGGTTCAAACCCAGGAGGGCACCAACCTCAACCTGTTGGTGCCTTTGTCCTTTCCACACACCCAAAACCTTGCTCTCATTGTTGAAGTCACCAACCATTATCTGTTGTGTTGCACCAATACTCCTACAACTCTTGTCACTATCTAGCAAGTAGAAACATCAAATCCTAGCTCTGCATCTTGAAGTTTACAGAGCAAAGGAATCTAGGTGCCCTTGCTCGACAACTTTGGATGCTAAGACACTCAACAACTTGCAACAAAGGCGTTGGAATTTGACACATCAATCCCAGTGTTGGTGGGAATCTTGTATAGCTTCACAACCTTGAATGCATCCTAGCCTTTTTAAAAACAAGTAAAGGGTACCATTGCTAGTATTTTCGATTTCCTTCTTTGTAAAGAGGAAACACAACCAGCAGTCACTTAATAAAAGACACTTTCTCAAATGCTAACAGTGACTCGAATCAAGCTATAGAATGCAAGAATCGTAAAGCCATGTGAAGTTGTGAAATGAAAGGTGAAAATAAAAAGAACTAATCTATATATGTGTATGTGTTTAGAATCTATTAGAATTATACAAGGTGAAGCTTCACTTTTGCATTCTAAAACAATAGAATGCAAAAGAAAAAACATATGTGTGTGTGTGTGTACAATTTACTAAAATTATGCAAGGTTAAGCCTCACTTTAGCATTATAAAACAATAGAATGCAAGAAAAGTAAAGACATGTCACGATGTGAATTGAAAGGTAAGTCTCCATCATGCACTAAAAACAATGAAAGTCTCCCTAACGGAGCAAAACACTAAGGGTTTCTTTTAGAAATCCAAAAAGACACGACATGCACAAGTCTATGAGCATATCAACATCCAATGCAACTTGCAAGAAATGCAACACTCCATATTTGGGAAAATTGATTTTATTGTTTTTAAAGGCGAAAACTGAGTGTGTATATTTTTTTTAAATCAATTTGACACACATTGAGTGTAACATTTAATGGCCTAAAATCTTATGTGTAGCGGAAATTAGCATGAACATAGTGAGCATTTCATTAGAGTTGATTCCTAATGAGAATTACAAGAGTGCTTGGGTGGAGAGAGCAACAAAAAGCATAACACCTAGTTAGATAGCATCGACAATACTTTCAAAAGAGAGAGCAATTAAGCTATTGACAACAGTTGAGGACCGGATTTGCATGGAGCCGGTCCCCCCTCCAAAAGGCTTTGTATTATGGTTTCTCCCATCAAGAGAGACATTGTACAATACAATTCTTTGTGTTCCTTCAAGACGAGCTAGTGCAATGAAGATGGAAGCTTCATACACCAAGCAAAACACTTAATCAAACACAACTTGAATTATCCCCGTTCTCAGACCCAAGACCTCACACACCTTCGAAGATGGTGAGAGCTAGCAGGGTATGAGAGTAGATTGAGAGGAAAAAGAAGTATCTTACGAGAAAGAAGTACATCTCCTCACATAATCACTCATATTAGCATAGCTTAGCTTAGTAATTAGCTTGGTAGAGAAGATGAGCATGCATTGAAGCTTGGCTCTTGGTTGGATTTGCATCCACATGCCAAGAGAGTGTTGATGTAGGCTTCTATCTCACAAGCTTGGAGTAGGTGATGAGCTCTCCATTAAAGCTTGGGAGGAGATAGAGTATTTTCCCTTCACCATGGTCAAGTGTGAGAGTGTGTGTGTCAATGCCAAGCAAAAATCAGCCCCCTCTCTCTCTTGGGCGAGCCCTAACTGCTAAGTTAGTCTGGCTTTTGCCTCATTGGACCTCCCCAGGTCAAGCCAATAGGGATTAAGCAGCATAAGTGATAGCCTTCTGACATGTGTCCCCCTTTCCCCTTTTGTGAGAGCTTTAGATAATTAAATAATTAAACTAAACTCTCATTGGACCCCTTTGCCTCCTGGCCAATAGGAATCAGGCAAGCCATGGGGCTCCTGAATGCTCATTGGACCCCTTGGGAGACTGCCCAATAGTCTTCTAGGACACTTAATTCTTATTGGTTTCTTTTATTAAATGTTTTTAAATTAATTAAACTAGATTTACTCTAGCCTAATTCTCATTGGTCCACTTCAAGGGTCTTCCAATAGGAATTGGGCATACCTTGTGGGCATCTGGCCTAGGGAGCTGACATGTGTCCCTCATTCCCTTTGTGTAAAGGGAGCCTGTGTGTGTGTGTGTGTGGATTTCTCTCTCATCCCCTAGCTTTGGGGCTCGCCCCCTCCCATGTAGGGATGTAGAAAGACTTTTTGGGCACACACTAAGCATCCAATTTTCCCTAAGGTTGACCTTTGGACACAACCTTTGAATTTTGGAACCTTAGCATTTTGGAAGTCTTAATGGGCTGAACCTTAGGGTCTTTTTAGCCCGTTGTTTCACATGGCTCTTTTGCAGATGGCCCCCCCTTTGGATCCCTATTTTCCCTCCTTTGGATCCCTACTGTGGCCGGTCTGCTAACTTAACCAATATTCTAGCTTTTTCTCCCTTGGCACTTCCCCACATTAAATGATCAGTTTAATATGAGAAAATCATTTAGGAGAATTAGATATTGATTATTATGACATTGAGCTTTTTCAAAGGAAGGCATCATCACAGTAAATCCACAAAGTGCTTCAATTTGTAGGAGAAGTTTCACACATCTATTTTTTAACATATCACTCAAGAACTATTTTTCTAGTTTCAAAGGGCTTCAATAAAAGGAGATTTTAGCTTCAAAGAGTTGGAACCACGAGGCAAGTTCAAAGCTTTGAGAAATACTTCAAAGCTTCAAGACTCAGTGAACAAAAGGGTTTCACTCTTCTCCTAACTCCTCCAAAGCAGTTGTAAATTTTGATTTTTTCATCCATGACATGAACACCCCTTTGTATTATATGAAAATACTTTTTACTACGGGAATATGGTTACTCAACTACACTTGCTAGGACAATGTGTGTACCTGGTGATTCACCTATCTGGAGGCATATTGAAACTCAATGGCCGGAGTTTGGGTTGGAGCCTCGACACTTGAGGCTTGAATTAGCAAGTGATTGTGTCAACCCCCTTTGGCACTAAATCTACTTTATGGAGCACTTGGCTTGTGGTGATCGTCAACTACAACATCGACCATGGGAGACAACCAAGAAGGGAAATATACTTATTTCCTTGCTTGGGCCAGGGAAGTATAAAGTGGAAAATATTGATGTCTACCTTGAGCCCCTCATGAAGGAGTTGGAGGAGTTATGGAGAGGTATTCTTATTGTAGATGTCTCACTTCTAAAGGAAAGGATAGAATCCATTGTAAGGGAATCATTACGTATACTATACACGACTATCCTGGGCTTGGAGATGTTCTTGGTATCTCCCTTTCCCTTTTGTCTCTATTTCTCTCCCTCTAGTTTGAAGCTTCTCTCTAATGATATGATATGTATACAAGGTTGTCTAGGTTGGTCCACAATTCATGTCCTACTTGCGGGCTATCATTGTTGGTGATGGAGAGACCGGATGCCTTGTGCAAGCTAATTTATCCAAACACCCATCATTTCTTAACCCAAGGTCATAGCAAATACAAGGCTCCAACAAATGGAAAGATGCCTAAAGTGTACGATGAAAGGTTGGGAAAATACTTCAGGAGAGCACTACAACAATGATCCGGCCCCGACTACTCCACTAAAAGGCATGTCAAGGTATTCCATATTTTAAAGGCTTCCATATTAGATGGACTTAAAGTACAACACTTCTTGGATCCCATGCACATATTCAAGAATTTTGCCCACACCTTGTGGGACCATATTATTGGCAATGGAGGATTTGAGGGTCTTGAAACCCTGTTTTTGCTACTCCACGCCGTGTCCCCAATGGGAAGATTGTGATTCCTAAAGCTCCATGGATACTAGCCAAAGCAGTTTTGGACCAAGTGAAGGGTACCACCAAGTGAAGGGTACCATTGGCAAAAAGGGCTCATTGGGGGCGAGGGAGGATTGGAGGATCTTGAAACCCCGTTTCTGCTACTCCACGCCGTGTCCCCAATGGGAAGATTTCGATTTCTAAAGCGCCATGGATACTAGGCCAAGAAGAACTAGACCAAGTGAAGGGTACCATTGTGTCTATTCGCACATCAATAGAATACATGAGGTCGCTGAAGGGAGATTTCACAAAAGAAAATAGAGGTGGAAGTGATTAACTATATGGATTGAAGTCCCATGATTGGCACAAGATGCTTGAGGTAACTCCCTCTCTCTATTCTCTCCATTGTTTGTTTTTTAGGACACATATGATTTGTGTGTATGACTTTCTCTCACTTTTCCTTCCTCTAATCTACATTGTAGTTCACTCTGCCAGTGAGTATGTGCATATGCAGGGAGAAAAAGGTGAGGGTTTCTATTTTTAAACTTGGAGAGCTAGGAAGGTACACCACAAGACTCCACTCAGCTACAGGTTTTTATGTACACAATAATATAACCTCAACTAGCACTCAGTGTATTCTTGTGTGTTTTCTTGCAGATTTGTGATCTCCAAGGAAATTGAAATAGATGCTATCCCTCTTGCTCAAACACTTGCAACAAAAACTATGTGTGCCATTGATGATGCATTTACTCGATCGGTTCTTCTTAGTCAAATCCACCTCTTGGTTCACATGGTTGAGGAGATCGCTATATGCAAGGTACTGCACGTACAATGGATATTCTTTTTAGAGAGGTTTTTAAAGACTCTCAAAGATTTTTTGTGGCTATGGTCTCAACCCGAGACATGTATGGCCAAAGGGTGGATCGTGCAAGATGCATTTGTTTATATCTTAGAGTATTTGACACAAGTTGATCCCGCAATGCTTCACATATGGCCAGACGAGGAGAATGCAAGGACACGATTTCCAAGTCGAAAGAGAAAACTCTTTAACAAGGATATGAATCTATCCCAAGTGGTCAATAAATTTTGTATTCTCAATGAAAAGGTTATGACCAAGTCGGTGGACTTTTGGAAAATGGCAAAGACAAGGAATTTGCAGGAGAGAGAAGGATGGAGACAAGTACATGGAGGAAGGAGGGCACCCCTAGTGCTGAACACCTTGCATGTTTTCCAGATCTCATTATTGCGGAGTGGATTCATGAAAGAATGACCAAAGTAAAAGCGCACAGAGAAGACATTATCAAAAAATAATGGGAGTATGCATGAGGTTGCATACCAAAGGTAGAGTACTCATATACCTAAACCATATTGTATAGTTTTTTCTTGATTTTATCTTTGTAGTTGATAATAGATATTTTCTAGTTTTTTAGTGCCTTTCCTTTAACTTTATGTGGTCAAAGGGTCGTCACTTTTGTACGCGCCACATTGACGAGCGTAGAACCACCATGGACTGTGGTATCATGGGTAGATTTGACATAGATGGTGATGAAGCCATGTAGTGTGGAGCTATTGAAAGGATACTAAAGGTTAATTTAAGAACCTTTCATACCGTCATCTTTGAGTGAAAGTGGTCTAGATGGCATGGGAATGTCCTCTACATGGTGGAATCTAATGTTCATCACACAGGGAGGTATAAAAAATTAGTTTTTCCATGCAATTGTCATCAGGTGACTGACTATCTTTTTTATTCTTACTTTCTTGTAACATTGATTATACCAATGTTACTCACTTTGATCTTCTCTTCTATAGTTCATCTATATTCCAACAATCCACAAATCAAAACTTTGGTTCATAATTCTCGTAACACCTCAGGGAGAACCATTTTTTTCCACTAATGAAGTGGAGACCGACTTTGACCCTCTTCCACCTCCTACTTTGGATGATGGGGAGACGAGGAGAAAGAGATCGATGATTCAAGTCCGATGGATGCAATTCTTAGCGCGGATGATTGTCAAGAAGATGATGATGATGAGATGGAGGATGACAAATTCAAAGATGATGAAAACAACACATCCACAAATGACAATTCTATTTCTATATTTATTGATTTAGGAGCCATGGGCTTATAATTGGATGACGTTTCTTGTAGGGATCTTTTGGAAGATAATTCATAAAAAATTTGTACTTTAAGTTATGATTTTTTTCCCATGTTATCCATTCATCTCTCCCCCCCTTTCTCTCTCTAATTTTGCGAAGCATGCTAAATTATGTTAGTCAAGTGGTATTGATTAATGTAACTAATGATAAAAGTATAGACCATGTACACATTGCTGCAAAATAAATCTTGAGGAAACTAACATAGGTGCTACCGTCTCATAAAATGTGGACACACTTCACTCTATCATGTCCATGCCTTGGCACAAGATGTCATCCATGTTTAGCTTTTCATCTCTGGCAATGCTTGCTTTACATAGAGCCTCATGCATTACTTTAGGATGGAGCAGGCCCTTTGTTGCTTCATGTTTATCCACACAGCGAATTGATGTTCCATGTTTGCATATCCTTTTTTTAATTTGAATATTTCATATAATGTTCTTTAATTTTTATTAAGATGGAGAGAAACACCAAAAGAAAGGAAACTCTATAATTTTAAATGTTTAAGCCAAAATTTTAATGTTTAGGGCACTTAAGCGGGTTTCAAGAATAAGCACAATAGTTTTTGCGGAAATAATAGAGGAAAATGTGTTGTGGTAATGAGCGCAAAAATAAGCGTGACAAAAATCTTTGATTCCCCACTGGCTCGCTCTTGCTGCTACTACCTTCGCACGCCATCACTCCCCTCCCCCCCCCATAGCCCGCTGCCTCCCCCCCGCTGCCCTTATGCCTCGTTGCCTACCTCCGCGCCCTTATGCCTCGCTGCCTACCCCCACGCTGCCTGCTAGCCTCTGTCGCCCCGTGCCTGCCCGCCCGCTGCCTGCCCTGCGCTGCCTTCTTGCCACTACCGCCCCCGCCACCCCCTCCTGCTGCCGCCAGTGCTTCCACCTTCCCTAGCCCGCTGTCCCCCCCCCCCCCCCCCCCCCCGGCCCGTCTTCCCACCCGCCTCAGTTTCTCCCTGTCAACCCTTGCAATTCAGCCTCTTTAGCCTTGTTTCAATTTGTGGGGTAGTTCTTTCTACGCCAGATTGTAGCGTCCACCCATCGACCTCTTCTTGAGACACAGTAGTAGACACAGATGGAGGCTCCAACTTCACCACAAAGGGACTCACCAGAAGCCCCCTTGCGCGACCCCGCTGAGCCCACTACTCGACTCTCTCTTTTGCCGATAGAGCAAGCAAGCCTTGCCGCAAAGGTAGAGCGATTGTAGGCGACTTTGTTCATCTGCAAGATTCTCAGCACCCGACCTAGTAGAGGAGAGCTGCGAGACCTTCTTCAGGCCCGCCTTCTCGCAGAGGTGGGCAAGATCTTGGATGTCCAGATTCTCGGACGGGGGTACTATCAGATCGAGTTTGAGACCTCCGAGATGGCGTCCAAGGTCATAGCTATGAGTTCAGTGGCCATCCGAGCATCACACGCCCACTTTCGACAGTGGCGACATGGTTTTGACCCGGCTTTGGATGTTCTAGTAAACGAGGCAGATATCCCCATCTCAGTCTGCTTTCCGGGTTTACGGAGGGAGTACCTACCTCTTCTTTTCAGGATCGGCTCTTCCATCGGGACTGTCCTGGAGACACCTCGTACTGCAGCATCGGTAGCTGCCAAGGCGGGTGGCATCCCCTCAGTTCGAGTTTTGGTTAGAGATACCCACACGCTCCCGAAGGTCATCCTTTTGCCTCGGGTGAGTGGGGGTTGGTTTAGACAGAGTGTGGAGTACTCAGGCCTCCCAAATCAGTGCTTCATTTGCCGACAGATTGGCCACCTAACGAAGGCGTGTCCACGGAGGAGGTCGCGACCTGCACCACAGCCTCAGCCCCAGCCTGCCAGGGCTGGCCCATAGCCATAGTCAGTGGCACAGGGCACAGACTCAGAGCCACCCTCCGAGCCTAGGGCTCCAGCGGAGGAGGGGTGGCAGCAGGCCCATGGCCGTTGACGCCATGGGCCACAGCAACAGCCTGGCACTTAGAGTGGCCCTCAGGTGCCTACTCAGTAGCAGTGGGTTCCCATGGGGAACCGCTTTGGTCCTCTTGAGTAGGAGGAGACTCCTTCACCGGCCTCCACCTCCGGTTCACCCTCGACAGCCGCTTCCCCCCTAGAGTTCCCCTCCTCTTCCTCATCCTCCCCCCCACCTTCTGCTCCCGTCGCCACTACACCTTGCCCCTCGACAACCGCTTCCCCCCTAGAGTTCCCCTCCTCTTCCTCATCCTCCCCCCCGCCTTCTGCTCCCATCGCCACTACACCTCGCCCCCGCCTTTTGCTCCCGTCGCCACTACACCTCGCCCCTCTACCTCTGTCACCCCATCCCACACCTCTTCTCCTCCGCTTCCCCCAGCTCCTTCTCCAACCCCTCCTGCTCCAGTTCCACAGTCGACTCAAGAGACTGGTCCCTCTCCGGAGGCTAAGAGATCTCTTGGCAACGCTTTTGCCACGAGTCGCCTAGGGAGAGAGGGTCAACCCTTCTTGCGGCCCCCTTTGCAGATTCAGAAATCTTCCCTTGCAGCTATCCCTCGTGGTCTGACGAGCATTGACCTCCGACGCCGCTGGGACTTTTTCCACTATGGGTTCATTCGCATTCTCGGCGATTTTGTAGCAGACCACAAGGTAGCCTGCTTTAGGTAGCCTGCTAGGGGGACAAAGGCCTTGCACTCAGCAGTTGGTTTCTCCTTCCCCCTCTGTAGTAGGGCCAAGATAGAGTGGTCCCTTGACTCAATGTTGGGATGGTTGCATACATAGGTCCTCGAGTTCTCTCACCACATGGGAGAACTTGGAGTTACAGATTTTGTGGCCATTGGCCAAGTTTGCGGTCACACCCCGAGACTCAGCAGGATGTAGGCACATTGTGGTGTACTTATTTGCTCATATGCAGTGTTTGCCTTGATATGTATACATTCATGAGGACTCCTGGACAAAGGAGGTTGCTTTACGCACGACTTGATCTGCTTGGGCTTGGGCTAGGCACTCACTGCAGTCACGTCTATCTAGAGGACGCTCGGATGCGGATTACTCCCCATCCAAGCTAGCCTTGAAGATAACCCGTCTTGCTTCTGCGGCAGCATCTGTTCTCTCTCCCTCCCCATGAGGATCGTCTCATGGAACGTGCAGGGACTAGGGAGCGATGAGGTCAGATTTTGCGTGGACGATATGATACCTTTTGGTCAACTACTTTTGGACCTGGAGGCATCCAAGGTGGGGTATGTATGACTATTGCGGACTCATTGCAGCAGGCCATTGTGGGTAGAGGGATTATTGTGCCAGGCAGGGCTCAGTGGATTACTATGCAGGTTCAGGGTGGCCTTGTGGGCTTCCTGAACATCTATGCGCCCAATGTGGCGAGTGCTCGTGCAGAGTTTTGGTCACAGATTGTTGAGTTTTTGCCGCTGTCAGGAGTTTTTTTGAGCAAGGGATTGTGCATATGTACATACACATGCATGGTGCATCGAATAAAGGATTAGCCAATTTCTATAGCAAGGTGGTTACGTGGGGCCCACGTGTGTACAGGTAGGACAGGGTGTACATAGTGCAGCGATTTTCACTATTATCAGTACCAGTGCGTTTTTTCTACAATAAGGAGGAGTTGGTAGCGCGTAAAACTTCTCAAGGAATCTATCCGAGGGCCGACGACATGAGGTAAGTAGGTGCATCAGATGGCATCGAGTGGCGTCAGGAGGTCGAACGGGGTCAATACTTGCACGAGGAGAAGTACGGACACGACGTGGGTGTTTTCTTGTGATACTTATGCAGAAAGGTCATAATGAGTACCAATTTTTGGGGCCACTTCACGTGGTTGCGGGATGCATTATTGGAAAAAACTGAGTGCCAGGTGTGCGGATGATGCAAAAAGGTGACAACTATGCACTGCGAGGTCAGTTTTTGGCCTATTCGGGGTCCGTTTGAGGTTATCTTAAAGGCCATGGGTGCCCAACTAATAAAGCTAAGTGTGGGAACTGAAAAAAGGTAGAGAAGACCAGAAAAAACGTGGAGAAGAGAGGAGGAACAGCCGCAAGTGTGTTTTTGCTATTTTTGGAGTATTTTTTGGCCCTAAAGTGCTCATCCGAAGTTGGATTTGAGCATTGTGCCATTGCAGGGTGGGGTTTTTGGCCGTTCCGGACGCAATGGCGCTGTCCATTTTGCCAAATTCCTCATAGATTTTCTGATGTTTTTCTGTGTAATCTTCTCCGGTGAGTGAAGCCTCTTCTTAACTTTGTGGTTGTATCTGGTGTATTTCCTCAATACTGTGTAAACTATTTGCCCCATTGGTGTTGGGCTAAGATTCATTGAGTCTACACAACAGCAATTTGACTCCTTTGAGCTGAATTGAGAGTGTGTGTGTGAGTGTGTATGTGTGAGTGTTGAGTGGGCAAGTGGGAAATCTCTCTCTTCTCACTCCGTCTGTGTGTTTCCTGTCTCGGCCAGGCTGGTTGTGTAAGCCGAGTGGTGCCCCATAGTGTGTGTGTGTATCATTCCAAGAGTGTGTGTCGGGTCATTATAGAGGCGTTCTTTGTGTTTCCATTCCGCTCACATTCTTTTGGTGTCCCCACTGAGGATCTTCTTCGAGTACCTTCTGCTTCGAGCTTCAAGCTTCAAGATTCGGGGCTATAGGTTATAGGTTACAGGTTATAGGTTATAGGTACAGGTACAGGAGATTCACACAGGTACAATTAGCTGGAGTACAGTGATGTCACTTGCAGTTGTTGTGGGTATGCATCACTTGGCGCCTATTTGAGCGCATTGTCTGCTGCATTGTACGTTACTTGTGGAAACTGCCATTGTACGCATTTGTGGAGCCATACTTGGTTGTGTTTGGCAGTCCCAGCCATTTCTGAGACTTGGTCTAGAAGATAGTCATTTCTGATACTTGGCTATACGCGATTTGCATTAGCCTTCCTGTGAGGGTCGATAGCGTGAGGTTTTTATTGAGCTGGGGGATTCTCAAATGTGGAGATCCTTTCGGTGATACAGGTAGCTGGAGCACCCTTTTCGTGACCTCGCCATAGGCTATGTACTAGTGAGTCCTATTTGATGCTCGGGTTCTATTGTTGACAGTTTATGCATATATATACAGTCTATATTTTGGGTTCCTACTGCTCTACTTCTGGGGAAACCCTGCCAAAATTTTTCCGAGTTGTGATGGCTGTTTTTTTGGTCTTTTGAGCCATTTATGCTGTGATGCTGCTAAAATTTTGGCAAAATCAGAGGATAAGACAGGTGTGCTTTCTTGGGAGCTGCATGGTTGACTTTAATGGATGATCAAAATGGCCCTCAATTCACTCCTTTTCATTTAACTTAGAGAATCCAGATAAATGTTCATGTGTCTAGGAAGATCTTTTTCCAGCAGCGCATAGTTTTTATGTTCGGGCCAAGAAGATGAAGAGAGAACCTGGAATGTCCTTTGCCTGTTGTAATTCCGATGATTAACTATGAAAACTCATTTGATGTGCATGTGTTTGTCCTTATCTAAAGTTGAGCTCCATTGAAGTTTCTTGGAATTGAGTTAGTCAAAAGTTTTGGGTTCTTGCACGTGTGTTCAATGGGGTTCTCAAACCATTGTAACTTGGGTAGCCATGGCTTTCTCTTATCCAGAGTTTCATGGAAGAAGTGATGAAGATGTGGAAGATTTTTTGGAAAAGATGGAGGTTGCCTGCATTAGCAACCAGATTCATGACCCTGCGCAGATGTTACGTCTTCTCCAAATTTGTTTGAAGAGTGATGCACGAGTCTGGTCCAAAACATTTGAAGAGGAGTTGCGTGCAGCGGATCCACCTGTAAGATTGAGTTGGGACAATCTAAGGCATGGGTTGGAAGTGGAGTTTGTGAAGATAGAAGATCCTGACAAAGTGTGGCAAGAAGTACAAGGTTTGGTGCAAAAGGAAGGTGAGCCAGTAGATGCGTACATACGTAAGTTCTCATTGGCATGGGAGCGGATGTGCAAGGCCTTAGCACCACAGGTACCCCCGCCTGACATGATAAAGAAGGGCAGGTTCTTGGCTGGTCTTTGGGAGAATATACGTTGAACAGTGGAGCTAAAGAAGCCTAGGACATATGAAGATGCATTGGAGATAGCAAGGAGCAAAGACTGGAAGCTGAGGAAAATGAGCCAGCTAGAGGTGGAGTCTTTGCCCATGAGGTCTGAATTTCAGCCTATCAACTCTTTACAAGGTCACATGCCAGGGGTTCATCATGAACCAGCGGTTTTTGTTACTCCTCAGGTTATGCCAGCAGTGGTCACTACAGCAGTCCAAGATGATGGGCTAAGGAAAGACATGAGGCAAGTAGTAGATTTAATGAAGAATCTTAGCCTAAACATGCTAGGTCAAGTGGGAAATAATCGAGGTCGAGGGAGGTATGCAAATCAGCCAGGAGGTGAAGAAAGACCTAGGAATGGTGCTGGACAAAGCAACGGTAGGTTCTGGAGGCAGACGCCCACATGTTACAATTGTGGAGAGTTGGGTCACATCAGCCCGAAATGTGATAAGCCACCAAGGATGGGGGGAGACATGTGTCCATTGCCAAGACAGGTGTTAACTAGGTCAAATGATTATGGCATCGAAATTAAGGGAGATGAAGGAACCAGTGGATTAACCCAAGAGGAAAAGGGAAAGACAAAAGTGCTAAGTGTAGTCACCTTGGAGAAGGCATCAAAGATAGAGGATACATTAGTGATGTCTATTTGGAAGAGGACCACAGAGGATAAGGAAGGAAGAAGTGCCCCAGGTCCTAGTAAGAAGAAAGAAAAGAGCCATGAAGGCGAGGATGTCAAGGCCAAGAGGAAAAGGAGAGCTCGTCGAAAGTTTCATGTTTCAGATTTTCCACTAGGGGATGGGAAATTAAGCTATGACTTGAAGGAGGATCTGACAAACAGGAAGGCAGATGTTACTTTTGGACAGCTTATAGAGATGGTGCCTAAGCTAAAGCGACAGTGGAAGAGGATGGTTAACCCAATGGAGAAAGAGCTAGAGAGAGGTTCAGTAAAGGTGTTGGCAATGGATGAGCTACCAGACATTTGTCCAATAGTAGATGTGTGGCATAAAAGGAAAAATTTGGGACAAGGTTATGTGGATGACGGAGCCCAAATATGCGTCATAACACACTCATGCGTTGAGAAGATGGGTCTCACAGTGGCTAGGGTGTCAGGTTTTCGGATCAGATTGGCAAACCATCAAAAAGTAAAATGTTTGGGTGTTGTAAAGAGCTTAGAAGTGGAGGCACATTAGAAAATTTCAGAGGTCATTTGGAGGGCCTTGTAAGAAATTGTATTTCTCTCTAGAAACTTTTTTTAAAATGCACTTGCACCTTGTGAGTACGTACAAAAGGACAACCAGACACTCTGAAAACTAGATTTATATTCCCAATCGTCCTTGAAAACGGTCACTTTTTTATTTAATGAGAGCGTCTTTTTCAGGAGGCAGGTGCGGCGCATTCAATGCAGCTTACGTCATCACTGAAAGTTGAAAAGTCACAAACTGTAAAATAGTGATAGATTTTGAGGATTTTGACACCACCAATGCATCCGGAATGCCAAAATACCTTAAAAAAGAATGTCTACTTGTCTCATTCCGACATCCGGAGAGGCAAAAAATGTCAAAAAACTCCCAAAAATGGGCTTTTTACTAAAGGCGCGCGAGGAGGCATTCTAAAATTTTAGAATGCCCCTCTGCGCGCCGTTAGTACAAAGCCCATTTTTGGGGGTTTTTTGACACTTATCTTTCCAAAAAGCCCCTTTTTAGAGGTTTTTGGACATTTTCCTCTCAAAAAGCTCCCTAAAAAAAAGAAAAAAGGGCCTTTTTACTAGCGGCGCGCGAGGAGGCATTCCAAAATTTTGGAATGCCCCCTCGCGCGCCGTTAGTACAAATCTTTTTTTAGTGATTTTTGGACACTTATCTTTCCAAAAAGCCCCTATTTAGAGGTTTTTGGACATTTTCCTCTCAAAAAGCTCCCTAAAAAAAGGGAAAAAGGGCCTTTTTACTAACGGCGCGCGAGGAGGCATTCCAAAATTTTGGAATGCCCCCTTGCGCGCCGTTAGTACAAAGCTCTGTTTAGTGATTTTTGGACACTTATCTTTCCAAAAAGCCCCTTTTTAGAGGTTTTTGGACATTTTCCTCTCAAAAAGCTCCCTAAAAAGAGGGAAAAAGGGCCTTTTTACTAACGGCGCGCGAGGAGGCATTCCAAAATTTTGAAATGCCCCCTCGCGCGCCGTTAGTAAAATGTTCTTTTAGGGGTGTTTGACATTTTTGGCCTCTTTGGATGTCTAAGCGAGGCAATTGGACATTCATTTCTAGGAGATATGTGTGTTCCGGACACATTGGCAGTATCAAAAGTTTCAAAATCTTCCACCACTTGATAGTTTTGTGACTTTTTGAGTTCTAGTGATGACGTATCCCGTATCAAATGCACCGCATCTACCTTCTGAAAAAGGTGCTCGCATTAAATAAAAGAGAGTGCTCGTCTTCAAGGACCACTAGATTATTAAATGAGGAGAGGGACACCTTTTATATTTTTGTTAATATCAATCTATTTTTCTACGTAACGTAGGCTCTTCTCTCATTGGAGGAGCTTATTTTCCTCTCTCTACCAAAAGGCCCTCAAAAAGACCTCCGAAATCTCCTAATGTATGATGCAAAGGCAGTGGTTGATTTTCATGTGATGCTAGCAGGGTTGGGAGCATATCCTATTATATTGACCATGTCGCCAATCTTGAACAGCTCCCACCGCACAAAGACAACTTTTATTACGCCATGGGGCTGCTATTGCTACATAGTATTGCCATTTGGGTTGTCAAATGGACCTTCCTTCTATCAAGAGAGAGCAAATTGGGTGTTGGAACCATTCATTGGTAGTTGTGTTAAAGCTTTTATGGATGACTTCTGTGTTTATAGCAGTAGGGCTGAACACCATGAGAAGCTACAGATGGTATTGGCTCGATATGATGAATGTGGAGGACAACTAAATCCAAAGAAATGTCATCTAGCACAGCCAAGGGTGAAGTTTTTGGGCCACATGGTGTCAGAAAATGGCATTGAGGTTGATCCAGACAAGGTTAAGTCTATTATTCTTCTTCCATCACCTACGAGTACGAAGCAATTGGCAACCTTTATACACAAAGTGAAGTACATGGCAAGGTTTATTCCATTGTCTTCTCAGATTCTTTATCCATTACAACAAGTGGCAAAGCATGATCCATTGCAATGGGATGACAAGTGTGAAGAAGTGTTTCAAGAGGTGAAAGAGGTGTTAGGGGGTTTGTCAGCCATGCAGACTTCTGATTGGGAGAAAGTTTTTAATGTAAATCCCTCAGTAGGGGATGATGCCATTGGAGCCATGCTATTGCAAAAGGGGAAGGGCAGCCATATATGAGGCCAGTGTATTGTGCAAGCCGAGTGAAGTTGGTAGCGGAGAGAAAGTTCTCGGAAGTAGAGCTAGTGATGGCCAGTGTAATATTTGCTTATCGACGATTTCTTCATTACTTGCTACAACGACCTTTTGTTTTCTTGACGAGTTATGCCTTTTTTCCACAGTTGATTAATGGCACTAACATGTCAAATGTGGTGAAGAAATGGGTAATTGAGCTGCAAGAGTTTGAGTTCTCTTTTCTAGTGGAAGATAGTACAAGGGCTACCCTAGCTGATTTGTTGACCTACAAGGAGAATCCCCTTATTGTTAAGGAAGAGGTGGTGAGAAAGGTAGTTGAAGAAGTGCCATAGATCAGTAATGCACATGTGTTGTTCTTTGATGGTTCATACAGAAAGAGCCATGATGCAGCTTCAGGGGGTATAGCACTTTATGATCTAGAGGGGAAGCTAGTATGCAAGAGAGGGTTCAAATTGGATGCTCATAGTAATAATGAGGCTGAATATGCTACTCTGGAAGACGGATTACACATTTGTTTGAAGCAGGGGGTTCGAAGGTTGAGCATAAAAGGTGATGCCTTGTTAGTGGTGAAGCAAGTGCTGGGTGTGTGGAAGAGCAAGAACACCTCATTGAAGGAAATGTGCTTCAGAATTAAAGGCATGTTAAAAAAGTTCGAAGCATGGAGCATCAAACACATTGAACGTGCTCTAAATGGAGAGTCACATGAAGCAGCTCAAGGCATGATTGGGGAGCTATTTGTGTTGAGGTCCACTTTACCTCTTTATCATGGCCGAGAAAGTTTGGCTCAAGAAGAGGAGTTTTTGCTAACAGGAATCATTCCAAAGGAGATTAATCAGAATTCTAAGAAGTATGGTTTTGTGCGTAGAGCATACAGGTACAAATTGTTTGGTGATGTCTTATAAATGAAAGGGGTTGATCTCGTGTTGAGACGTGTACCTTGGCGAGAGGAGCTTTATAGAGTGTTGGAAATGAATCATGAAGGCGCATGTGGTGGCCATTTTTCTCTAAAGATCACCTTGCATAAGATTTTGCAAGAGGGGTATGTATGGCCTAGTTTGCACAAGGATGTTCACCATTGGTGTAGGTCTTGCAATAGGTGTCAAGCATTTGGGAAGAGAGTGTTGAAGCCAAAGCTACGAAAAACCATTATGGCGTTTGATGTGTTTGAAAAGTGGGGGATTGATGCAATAGGCCTGTTACCTATCACAAGCAGGGGCAAAAGCTATATTTTGACGGCAGTGGACTATCTCTCTAGATGGGCAGAGGCTATAGCAGTAAAATAGATCACTGCAAAGGATGTGGAAAAATTTTTGTATGATGAAATATGTTGCAAGTTTGGGGTGCCATTAGAGCTACTTTCGGATAAGGGGCCAGGATTTAGAGCTAAACTGCTAGACTCCTTATTACCCACAGTGTAATGGCTTAAATGAAAGATTCAATGGTGAGTTGGTACAGATTCTTTCAAAAGTGACAGAGCACTAAGGAAAGAATTGGGATTTGGAATTGCCTAGTGCATTATGGGCTTACCGTACTTCGGTGAAGACAGGTACAGGGTTACTCCATTTCATTTGGTATATGGAAAGGAAGCACTATTGCCTGTGGAAGTAGAGTTGCCTGCAGTAAAGATGCTAGAGAAGCTACTTGGGCCGTCTAGTAATGCATTCAAAGAGAGGCTCTTACAGTTACAGGAGGTTCAGTTGGATACTATGAGCGCATTGGAGCATTATGGGAAGATGCAGGATAAGGCTTTGGCAAAGACAAATGAAAAGGTCAAAAGTAAGGGTATCAAGAAGCATGACTTGGTTTTGCGCTACAACAGTAAGCTGGACAACACCTTCCAAAAGAAGTTTCAGATTAAGTGGGAAGGCCCTTTCAAGGTAGTGGAGTGTTTTCCAAATGGTACATATCAGTTGGATAACCTGGATGGGATTCTACATAAGTAAAGGGTAAATGGATTGCGTCTTAAATTATATCATGCCAAGTTAATGATGGTGGAGCAAGATGAGCTGTCTGTGGAGCAAGCAATGCTGGTGAAGGATGAGGAGACCAGTGATGCGGCGAGTCTCATATCTCTCTTTGCTGCTGCTGATAATGAATTATCTAGCAGGCTAGGGGATGGGCAAATTATGTCAGGATTTTTTTTGAGCAAGGGATTGCGCATATGTACATACACATGCATGGTGCATCAAATAAAGGATTACCCAATTTCTATAGCCAGGTGGTTACGTCGGGCCCACGTGTGTACAGGTAGGACAGGGTGTACATAGTGCAGCGATTGTCACTATTATCAGTACCAGTGTGTTTTTTCTACAATAAGGAGGAGCTGGTAGCGCGTAAAACTTCTCGAGGAAGCTATCCACTGGCCGACGACATGAGGTAAGCAGGTGCGTCAGATAGCATCGAGTGGCGTCAGGAGGTCGAACGGGGTCAATACTTGCACGAGGAGAAGTACGGACACGACGTGGGTGTTTTCTTGTGATACTTATGCAGAAAGGTCATCATGAGGACCACTTTGGGGCCACTTCACGTGGTTGCGAGATGCATTATTGGGAAAAACTGAGTGCCAGGTGTGCGGATGATGCAAAAAGGTGACAACTATGCACTGCGAGGTCAAATTTTGGCCTGTTCGGGGTCCGTTTGAGGTCATCTAAAAGGCCACGGGTGCCCAACTAATAAAGCTAAGTGTGGGAACTAAAAAAAGGGAGAGAAGACCAGAAAAAACTTGGAGAAGAGGGGAGGAACAGCCGCAAATGTGTTTTTGCTATTTTTGGAGCAGTTTTTGCTCATCCGAGGTCGGATTTGAGCACTGTGACATTGCAGGGTGGGGTTTTTGGGCGTTCCGGACGCAATGGAACTATCCATTTTGCCAAATTCCTCACATATTTTCTGCTTTTTTTTTGTGTAATCTTCTGCGGTGCGTGAAGCCTTTGCTTAACTTTGTGGTTGTATCTAGTGTATTTCCTTAATTCTGTGTAAACTATTTGCCCCATTGGTGTTGGGCTGAGCTTCACTGAGTCTAAACAACAGAAATTTGACTCCTTTGAGCTGAATTGAGAGTGTGTGTGTGAGTGTGTATGTGTGAGTGTTGAGTGGGCAAGTGGGAAATCTCTCTCTTCTCACTCCGTCTGTGTGTTTCCTGTCTCGGCCAGGCTGGGTATGTAAGCCGAGTGGTGCCCCATAGTGTGTGTGTGTGTGTATCATTCCAAGAGTTTGTGTCGGGTCATTATAGAGGCCTTCTGTGTGTTTCCATCCCGCTCACACCGCAGGCAGATCATTGGTGTATAGGAGGGGACTTCAACATGTTGGAGGACCCTTTTGACAGGATTGGAGGCAGCCATGCGACTGTGCATGGAGTCGAGTTGGCAGCTTGGGAGAGGTTGTGTATGACTTTGAGAGTCTCGGATACATGGCAACACTCTAGCTTTGTGAGGCCTCTAGACAGTCTTGCCTTCTCTAGATCGGACCGCAGAGTGGGAGGAGTGAATCTATCGCGGATACATTGCTTCTACACTAGTAACCACTTCAGTGACTTGGGGGGATCAGTGGGCATCTTGGCAGGGACATCCTTCTCGGACCATGCACCAGTGATCCTCACAATGGCAGACAGGCAAAGGAGTGGGAGCACGATGCTTCGCATGCGAGAGCGGGTCTTGTTGGACTCAGCACTCAGAGAGAGGGTAGAGTCTCTCTGGAAAAAGGGCATGGACAGCCAGGTTCCACCTGTAGACAGAGTGGCCTCAGGCCTAGCTCAGCTTAGCCACTTTTATCTTCAGGAGTATCTGGCTCACCGGGCTGCAGCAAGAGAGGAAGAGCAACGTCTCAGATGAGGCATTGCTTCATTACAGAGGATGTAGGAGCAGCATCCAGACAATCCATGATTAGAGGAGCAGTTACAGCAGGCTCGATAGGAGCTTGCTAGCATAGAGGAGAGGCGTCATGAGTTTGCCTTCCACCGACATGCATCTCAGTGGACTCAAGTGGGTGACAGAGTGACTGGTGCTTTTATTGAGACAGTGGGATCTCGGCACTCGCATGCCAAGGTCAATTAATTGAGGAGACCCGATGGGTCAGTTGCTTGTGAGCCCGAGGATACGCGTACAGTTGCTACTGACTTTTACCGTGATTTATTGCGGGGGCTGAGCCCTAGTTGAGCCCTAGTCAGAGTGCTAGGATTCATTCAGGGAGCAGGTTTGGGAACAGATGCCTTGTCTTGTGATAGAAGAGATGCACCAGAGGCTAGAGATGCCACTTTAGCTTGAGGAGCTGCACACGGCTCTTAGGGCCCTCCCTCGTGGTAGCTGTCCAAGTGAGGATGGGTTGACTCCTAGCTTTTTCTTAGAGTACTGGGACCTGCTTGGCCCAGATCTTTGTAGTGCCTTTCAGTACATTTTACACACAAGGGTGATGCCTGATAGCATGAGTGAGGGCCTGATCTACCTGATTCCAAAGGAGTGTGGCTCCTTGAATGAGATTCAACAGTGGTGCCCCATTGTCATAATAATCAATATCTAATTCTCCTAAATGATTTTCTCATATTAAACTGATCATTTAATGTGGGGAAGTGCCAAGGGAGAAAAAGCTAGAATATTGGTTAAGTTAGCAGACCGGCCACAGTAGGGATCCAAAGGAGGGAAAATAGGGATCCAAAGGGGGGGCCATCTGCAAAAGAGCCATGTGAAACAACGGGCTAAAAAGACCCTAAGGTTCAGCCCATTAAGACTTCCAAAATGCTAAGGTTCCAAAATTCAAAGGTTGTGTCCAAAGGTCAACCTTAGGGAAAATTGGATGCTTAGTGTGTGCCCAAAAAGTCTTTCTACATCCCTACATGGGAGGGGGCGAGCCCCAAAGCTAGGGGATGAGAGAGAAAGCCACACACACACACACACAGGCTCCCTTTACACAAAGGGAATGAGGGACACATGTCAGCTCCCTAGGCCAGATGCCCACAAGGTATGCCCAATTCCTATTGGAAGACCCTTGAAGTGGACCAATGAGAATTAGGCTAGAGTAAATCTAGTTTAATTAATTTAAAAACATTTAATAAAAGAAACCAATAAGAATTAAGTGTCCTAGAAGACTATTGGGCAGTCTCCCAAGGGGTCCAATGAGCATTCAGGAGCCCCATGGCTTGCCTGATTCTTATTGGCCAGGAGGCAAAGGGGTCCAATGAGAGTTTAGTTTAATTATTTAATTATCTAAAGCTCTCACAAAAGGGGAAAGGGGGACACATGTCAGAAGGCTATCACTTATGCTGCTTAATCCCTATTGGCTTGACCTGGGGAGGTCCAATGAGGCAAAAGCCAGACTAACTTAGCAGCTAGGGCTCGCCCAAGAGAGAGAGGGGGCTGATTTTTGCTTGGCATTGACACACACACTCTCACACTTGACCATGTGTGAAGGGAAAATACTCTATCTCCTCCCAAGCTTTAATGGAGAGCTCATCACCTACTCCAAGCTTGTGAGATAGAAGCCTACATCAACACTCTCTTGGCATGTGGATGCAAATCCAACCAAGAGCCAAGCTTCAATGCATGCTCATCTTCTCTACCAAGCTAATTACTAAGCTAAGCTATGCTAATATGAGTGATTATGTGAGGAGATGTACTTCTTTCTCGTAAGATACTTCTTTTTCCTCTCAATCTACTCTCATACCCTGCTAGCTCTCACCATCTTCGAAGGTGTGTGAGGTCTTGGGTCTGAGAACGGGGATAATTCAAGTTGTGTTTGATTAAGTGTTTTGCTTGGTGTATGAAGCTTCCATCTTCATTGCACTAGCTCGTCTTGAAGGAACACAAAGAATTGTATTGTACAATGTCTCTCTTGATGGGAGAAACCATAATACAAAGCCTTTTGGAGGGGGGACCGGCTCCATGCAAATCCGGTCCTCAATTGTTGTCAATAGCTTAATTGCTCTCTCTTTTGAAAGTATTGTCGATGCTATCTAACTAGGTGTTATGCTTTTTGTTGCTCTCTCCACCCAAGCACTCTTGTAATTCTCATTAGGAATCAACTCTAATGAAATGCTCACTATGTTCATGCTAATTTCCGCTACACATAAGATTTTAGGCCATTAAATGTTACATTGGTATCAGAGCTCAAGGTTTCTCTTTTCTTGCTCAAGAAGGGAGGTCCTCAAGCTAGCTACAAATGGTTGGTATTATTAATTGCCTGTGAGTAAGTAGAATAGGGATTTTTCAGCCTTGCAGTGCGCCTGCCTTTGTGCAGTTAACGGGGCATCACCGTCGAGAGCTATGGTCTTAATAGTGGAGTCCTACGGGGCTTGCCTACGGCTTAACCACTATTGAGCTATTAGAAGCTTGACAGGAGCCGGTGCTGTTTTGGTGTCGAAAGACCCTCTCTTCTATTCCTTGCAATTAATGGTATTCGAGCCGCGGGTACAGTAGCTTGAGTGCTTTTTCTAAAGGGGTAAAGAGGAGTAGCAACTAGGGCTTGAAGTGCCAAAGTACACCTAAAAAGTTTACACCTAAAAGTTGTTAGAATGGCTGACAATATTAAAGAGAGTGAAATTAATGTTGATAACTTTGATTTTGCTCATGAGCAAGCTACTAATGATGCTTCAATGCTTGTTAATTATCTTGTTTCTAGGCTTCAACAAGCCATGGGCAATCCATCTCTCCAAAGTGAAGTGCAACGGCAGCTCCGTGCTCACGGGATTCTCCAAGCTCATCACCATGACGAGAGAACACCTAGGAAGCCTCCTTGTGAGACTACCAAAAGAGGTCTCTCTCCGATTCGGGAAGAAGAAGAGAATCCATATGAAGGGCTCAAGAACTTACTTCTTGATGATGCATCTCCTTCCCAAAGGAGAACTCAAGAGCCTCCACCGAAGGAACGAGAAAGAAGTGAGTCTCCCGCCACCTCGGCGGAGATGGCTCCACGAAGACGGCGGGCTAAACGCTCTCCATCACCACCAAAGCGGAGAAGACCATCACACTCTTCTCCACGCCATAATTCAAAGAGGGATGATAAAAAGCAAGAGAAGAAAAAGGCGAGAAAGAGGACACCCTCTTCTCCATCTTCTTTATCCTCTTCCTCTTATGAAAGCTATGGTGAAGACGACAAAGATCAAGACAAGAAAAAGGCGAGAAAGAGGTCACCCTCTTCTCCACCTTCTTCAAATTCTTCATCTTCTGAAGAAAGTGATGGTGCAACTTTTGAACCATCAAAAACAAGAGGCCATAGGAAATCCTATGCCGCATGGAAGAGGTCGTCCAAGCTGAAGAAATTCAAAGAGGGAGGGAAGAGCATCTCTTTCCTTACCTATGATGGCACCTTCGGTGCTACAGACAAAGTTTTGGCCTTTATCCAGAAATTCGATGCGGCGTTTGGAGATGAGGGCTTCACAGAGTCCTCTAAGCTACGCCATGTAGCTATGCACTTTCAAAAGTCCGCCAGACAATGGTGGTCTAGCCTACGAGCCAACGGTGAAGCTCCACGAACATGGAAGGCTTTAAGAGCTTCCATTATGAAGCAGTTTTTGGCCACCGATGCCAAAGACAAAGTACTCACCGAATGGCGAAGCTTAAAGCTCTCTCCCAATGAATCCATCCACAAATATGTAGACAAGTTTTGGGACCTACAACTCAAAGCCACTGTCTTCAAAAAGTTGGATTTTGGAGAGCAAAAGCAACAATTTTGTGCGGGCTTAACCGAAGAAATGGCGGAGTATGTCAACTCCCAAAGGCCACGTACCATATCGGCGGTAATACACCATACTATGGTGGCCTCGCGAATCAATTTCCAAACGGGGGGTAAAAGAAATAATAAGCCCCCGGAAAACAAAGGTTCCAATGAGCCTAAGGGGAAGGACAATGTCCAAAAGTCTCCTAAGGGCAATTCCAACAAAGCTAAAGAGAAGGGAGTTTACAAAGGAAAGAATAAACTCTCTCCTGAAGAGCTTGAGCGTTATCGTAAAGATAACCGGTGTTTCAAGTGCGGCGAACAAGGGCATGCGTACCGCGCTTGTCCCCAAAAGAACAACCGCCAAGATCCTCCTAGAGCTTCTTTGGTTGAAATCCAAGAGGAGGAGATTCACCAAACTCACCACAAAGGATCTCCTCTATGCCATGCTTGGGGAAAGGTAAGAGAACATGATGCTTTTATTCTCTTTGACCCTGGTTCTACTCACAATTTCATATCTATGGAGTTAGCCACCAAGCTAGGCATACAATCCTACGAGATGGGAGATATCCTACCCGCAGACAGTGCCTTCAAGGGGCAAGAAGCTTCAGTCACTCCCTTAATCGGGAAATTGAGGCTTCATGTCCAAGGCTATGTGGACAAAGAGGATTTCTTTATCTCTCCTCTCAAGCATGAGGATGTAATCCTAGGGGCACCATGGTTTGACCGTCTGGCTGCCCATGTTAAATTTCCTGAAAGGAGAATCTCCTTTAAGTTCAGGGAAAAGGACATGTATATAGATGCTAGGGAGATGGGTAACACCATCCCCATTGTACATACACCAGCTTTCAACAAGTCAATAAAGAGCTCTATTTCCGTGTACATGATTTTTGTTAAAGATTCTCAAAATGAATCTAATGCTTTAGCAAAAGAAAATAAAAGCAACCAAAAGGAATTAGAGTTATCCAATTTTCTCAAGGGGTTTCAAGATGTCTTTATTGACGACATCCCTTCTGAGCTACCTCCTAAACGAGGTAATGACGACCATGCAATTGAACTTCTTCCAGGAAGTTCACCGCCTAACAAACCTCCTTATAGAGTTTCTCAAGCTCAACAAGAGGAGATTATGCGGCAAGTGCATGAGTTAATTGAGAAGGGCATGGTTAGGCCTAGCTCATCTCCATTTTGCTCACCTGTGCTATTAGTGCAAAAGAAAGACGGCACATATCGTATGTGTGTCGACTATAGAGCGCTAAATAGGATCACTATCAAGAATAGGTTTCCCGTTCCACGGGTAGAAGACCTATTTGATAAGCTACAAGGATCGACCTACTTCAGTAGGATTGACCTAAAAAGTGGCTATCATCAAATAAGGATAGTTGATCAAGACATTGTAAAGACCGCATTTCGTACTACATTTGGTCTTTACGAATACATTGTCATGCCTTTTGGCTTGACTAATGCACCAGCCACATTTAACCGCTTGATGGAGAAGCTGTTCAGACCCCATCGAACCTTCACTGGAGTGTTCTTTGATGATATTATCATCTACTCTAATTCATTAGAGGAACATAAGCAACACCTCCAGGTAATATTTCAAGTTTTAAGAGAGAATAAACTTTATGTTAATCGAAAGAAAAGTGAATTTTTCTTGCAAGAGATTCAATATTTAGGTCACATTATCTCTCAAGATGGAATCCAAATGGATCCATCCAAGTTAGAGGTAATAAAAGGATGGCCTAAACCCAGGAATCTTCATGAACTAAGAAGCTTTATAGGTATGTGTGCATACTATAGACGCTTCATAGAAAAGTTCTCACAAATTGCGGGACCATTACATGACCTAACAAAGAAAAATGTTAGGTATACGTGGTCTGCTAAGGAGAACAATGCTTTCGAAAAGCTTAAAGAAAATCTTATCTCTCAACCTGTGCTTACACTACCGGATCTCTCAAAACCATTTGAGGTCCAATGTGATGCTTGTGGTGATTGCCTTGGGGCTGTTTTTGCTCCAAGAAGGGCACGCCATAGGCTATGAGAGTCGAAGGCTCGACCCTGTTGAGCAAGCTTTAGGCATATACGAAAAAGAACTCCTTGCAGTTCTACATGCCTTAGACTCATGGAAGCACTATTTATTGGGGACTCCTTTCATTCTGCGAACGGATCACCAAAGTCTTAAGTACTTCATGACGCCAACCAAGCTCTCCGACAAACAAATGAGGTGGGCAAATTTCCTTTCGCAATTTCATTTTCATATTGCTCACATTGCTGGCAAGCATAATCAAGTAGCCGATGCACTCTCAAGACGACCGAGAGTGAATGCGGTTTCCATAGCAACTCACAATGATCTATCTTTAATGATAGATGAGTATGCTATTGATCCCGATTTTAGAGATGTGATTTCAGCCCTTGCCTTAGGGAAGAAAGAAGAACCATTTACTTTAC
Organism: Adiantum capillus-veneris; assembly: GCF_014529385.1. Lineage (NCBI taxonomy): Eukaryota > Viridiplantae > Streptophyta > Polypodiopsida > Polypodiales > Pteridaceae > Adiantum > Adiantum capillus-veneris. Next base: position 79,200,758 of record NC_140946.1, read on the forward strand.
AAGATGGTTATCTTCTCTATGGCAATAGACTATGCGTTACTAACTCACTACGTGAGAAAGTAATGTATGAATCTCATGCTCCCCCATATGCGGGGCATAGAGGGATTCAGTCTACCCTAAAGGGAATTGAAACATATTTTTATTGGCCTACCATGAAAGTGAACATACATGAGTATGTTTCCAAATGTGTGGTATGTCAAAAGACAAAATTTGATAGAGGGAAGCAACTTGGATTGCTTCAACCCTTGACAATCCCTAATTCACCATGGGAGAGCATATCCATGGATTTTATCTTTGGATTGCCTAAGTCTATCCATGGGAATACGGGAATATGGACGATAGTAGACAGGTTCAGTAAACAAGCTCATTTTATACCTGTCAAAAAGACTATCAAAGCCCATCAAATGGCAACCCTCTTCATTTCACAAATTTTCAAGTACCATGGCTTGCCAATATCCATAGTGTCGGATAGAGATCCTAGAATGACCAGTAATTTCTGGAAGGGTCTCTTTGAGAATTTAGGAACAAGGCTAAACTTCTCTTCGGCCTATCATCCACAAACTGATGGCCAAAGTGAAATAGCTAACCTAACTATTCTCGATCTACTAAAAGCCTATGTAACGGAAGTAGATCAAAGATCCCAATGGGAGAAGTACTTACCCTTAGTAGAGTATGCTTACAATAACACTGTACATACTTCTACAGGAAAAGCACCTTTCGAGGTAATTGAGGGAAGATCAAAAAGTCCCTTGCTACTTAAGGTACATGGGAAGATCTTCGCTGCAGATGAGTATACCCGAGACCTACAAGAATCTTTCCAAAAGATTAAGGATGCTATCTCTATCTCACAGCAAAGGCAAAAGGCTGCTGCTGACAAGCACAGAAGAGCCCAAGCCTTTAAAGAAAACGATTGGGTCTTGTTAAAGTTTCCCAAGGCTCGATTAAGGCACACTACGGGCAAAAATCCTACGGGCCACCAAAAGTACTATGCTAAACTAGCAAAAAGGTACTATGGTCCCTTCCAGATTCTTAGGCCAATCAATGAGATGGCCTATCAACTTAAGTTGCCCAATCATTGGCTCATACACAATGCTTTTCATGTGAGCCTCTTAAAGCCTTACAAAGGAGAGCCACCTCAAGAACCAACTATTGAAGACCCACCGGAGATCGAGGACCACGAGGAGGTGCTGCAACCCGAGTCCATTCTCCGACATGAAGACAAGGTATTAAGAGGTGGTAAGACTATCTGACGATATCTTATTAAGTTTAAGAATTATCCTTTTGAAGATGCTAAATGGATGCAAGGCATACAATTAAAGGATAACCTAAACCTTGTCAATGCTTACAATGCTTCCCAAGAGTAAGCAAATGTACAAAATGTTAAAAATGAACAAAAATTTTTGTCTTATAAGACTCTCTTTTTCTTTATTTGTGCACAAAAATGAAGTAGTATGCATGCTTAGATCAAGTTTGCGGAGACGACGTCTCCCGAACACCAAGTAGAGCTTGTCACTCTACTATGGAAGACTGATAGGACTAATGTGCAGACATGCTTGCGGCAGCCTCAGGCTCTCAAGCGCCAAATGGACTAGTCATCCATTATGGAATGATGTCGTAGGGTAACATAGGGATCCTCTACCCGCTAAGAAAAGGACTCATGCATATGCTTTATCTTCTCTACACCATAGTCGAGGACGACTATGATTTCAAGAGAGAGGTAATGTCATAATAATCAATATCTAATTCTCCTAAATGATTTTCTCATATTAAACTGATCATTTAATGTGGGGAAGTGCCAAGGGAGAAAAAGCTAGAATATTGGTTAAGTTATGGGCGAGAGAGAGGGGGCTGATTTTTGCTTGGCATTGACACACACACTCTCACACTTGACCATGTGTGAAGGGAAAATACTCTATCTCCTCCCAAGCTTTAATGGAGAGCTCATCACCTACTCCAAGCTTGTGAGATAGAAGCCTACATCAACACTCTCTTGGCATGTGGATGCAAATCCAACCAAGAGCCAAGCTTCAATGCATGCTCATCTTCTCTACCAAGCTAATTACTAAGCTAAGCTATGCTAATATGAGTGATTATGTGAGGAGATGTACTTCTTTCTCGTAAGATACTTCTTTTTCCTCTCAATCTACTCTCATACCCTGCTAGCTCTCACCATCTTCGAAGGTGTGTGAGGTCTTGGGTCTGAGAACGGGGATAATTCAAGTTGTGTTTGATTAAGTGTTTTGCTTGGTGTATGAAGCTTCCATCTTCATTGCACTAGCTCGTCTTGAAGGAACACAAAGAATTGTATTGTACAATGTCTCTCTTGATGGGAGAAACCATAATACAAAGCCTTTTGGAGGGGGGACCGGCTCCATGCAAATCCGGTCCTCAACTGTTGTCAATAGCTTAATTGCTCTCTCTTTTGAAAGTATTGTCGATGCTATCTAACTAGGTGTTATGCTTTTTGTTTCTCTCTCCACCCAAGCACTCTTGTAATTCTCATTAGGAATCAACTCTAATGAAATGCTCACTATGTTCATGCTAATTTCCGCTACACATAAGATTTTAGGCCATTAAATGTTACACCCATCACCATCCTCAACTTAGCCTACAAAATTCTTTCCAAGGCTCTGAGTTTAAGGATTAAGCCACTTTTGGAGAGCCTTATACATGGGACTCATATAGGTTTTGTCAAGGAACGTAGTATCCTTGACAACATCTTCACTTTCTGGGAGGCTTCTGCCCTGGCACGGCTCCGCTGCGTTCCTTGACAATATCTTCACTTTCTGGGAGGCTTCTGCCCTGGCACGGCTCCGTGGGGAGGACCTTGTGATTCTTCTTCTCGATTTTGAGAAGGCATATGACAAAGTTGACTAGGACTTTCTAGAGGGCACTCTACGCAGGATGGGCTTCTTAGATGCTTGGATCAGAGGGGTGTCAGCTTTGTACAGACAGGCTCACAGTCAGGTGCTTTTGGTAGGAGGTAGAGGTGAGTGCTTCATGCTCACACGCTTGGTCATACAGGGTTGTCCTCTTGCCCCCTTTCTCTTTCTGTTCTATGCGGAGGCAATGAGTAGATTTTTGGTGTCACAGCAGGGTGGGCTACGGGGCTTAGCACTCCCTATTCGGGGAGATGAGCTACTGGACACTGAGTTTGCCGATGACTCAGCCTTGTACCTAGAGGGCCATGAGGCCAATCTGCATAGATGTGAGCAGGCTTTGGAGACCTTCTATTGTGAATCGAGTGCACTGATCAACTGGAGAAAGAGAATGGCTTTCTCAGTTGGCAGTGCTCCTGTGCCAGATTGGATGCCAGGAGAGGGTTTCAGGTGGATTCCCCCAGGGACTGCAGTTCGGTACTTGGGTTGTCAGGTTGGTTTGGACTTGTCTCCCAAGCAGCAGATTGCTCCTCTTCTCTTATATATTAGGAGAAAGCTATTACATTGGAGCTCAGCACAACTTTGGCTGACTGGTAGAGTAGTAGTTTCCAACCTGGTGTTGTTGGCGACTATGTGGTACATCACTTCCTGCTGGATCTTCTCAAGTTCTTGTATCAGCAGGTAGAGAGGCTGATTAGGAACTTCCTTTGGTCAGGACATGACACTCAAATTTCTCGAGCCAAGGTGGCTTGGTCGGTCATCACACTTCCTTGTTCTCAGGGAGGGCTTGGGATCATTGATCCAACACACCAGAGTAGAGCCCTTCTTGGGAATTTTGTAGTGAGAGGACTTCTTCCAGGAGAGGAGCCCTAGAAGGAGTTCTTACTGCAGAGGCTTTGTGCCAGGGTGCCTCAGCCAGGAGGCCCTTGGCAACCTTTGACCAGATGGATCTTTACAGAGTTGCACCGAGTTGGTTTGAGCAGGAAACTGGAGGACCGCTTTGCTGTGAGTTTGCTTCAATCTTGGGAGCTCTTACGACGTGGCCTGCAGAGACAACTGACGTGCACGGAAGAGCGCCTACGGCAGCTCCTCATCTAGAACCCCATGGTTAGCACTCAGAGAGGCCACTTGGTTGGTGGTCACCTTCATGTTTCTTGGGGTCCTATGGCAGCAGGTCGAGCGCTCTCTCTAGGTGACTGGCTAGAGTTCACAGGTTTGTTAGAGGAGGTGCAGGGTTTCCAACTCTACAGGGCATGAGAGGGGTGCAGAGCATGTCTCAAGACATCTCAGAGTCAGTTCCAGCTGAGTGGCTTTTTCCTCTCGAGCCAGTAGCACCCCGGTGGATGGGAGCCTTCACACGAGTGGAGGTTCTCATTTCAGTCAGGGCCTGCTCAGAGACTATCTCAGCCCTGTTCTTCGAGCTTCAGGGTGGGGGACGATTACGACGAGTTGCAGTAGAGGCCCCGCAGGTAGCAGAGTGCTATTTTCAAAGGATCCGAGTAATGGGCATCCGTGGGAGGACCTGTGTCATAGACCCTGACCCAGCAGCTCTAGAGACTGGACACTGGAAGCTATGGGCTTGGGAGTGTTGTCCGTTGGCATGAGTACAGTGGGACCCTGGTGAGTGGCTATGGAGGGACCCCTTCTCTTTTGCAGACCACCTAGGAGTCCCAATATTTCTGTACACTGTTCGACTGGGAAGTCATATACTAGCAGCACAGAGAGAGGCCCATCCTGCTTGCAGCACGTCATTGGTAGGAGGAGGGCCTCACATTTGAGTTCTTGGCAGACTTTTAGGAGAGGTTATGGGACTCTAGACAGCCGAGACGAGTCACCTTGTTTCAGTGGATAGTCGCACACAGAGCTACAGAAGTAAGGAGTTGGCTAGTGTATAGTGGTCTCTCAGCCACATGTGCAGCTTGTGACCATTTGGTGGAGAGTCAGCATCACTATCTTTAGGACTGTCCCTCGGCCCAACAGGTGTGGCTACGAGTTCTTCGGCTGATGCCTGCTCTCTCCACGGCTTGACAATACACTTAGGGGGCAGTGGCTTGGTCCACCCTCATGGGCCTGGCACATCAGTTTGAGCTATCTTCCACCAGCGGGATGATAGTGATGCAGGGGGGGGCGACCTACACTCCAGCCAGCTATAGAGCTTACTCCACAGGAGTGGTGCAGTGAGAGAGAGGAGTGCTGGGAGCTCATCAGTGGCCTGACACTTTGGTTCATCTGGCGGGCCCGCTGTTTCTGCATCTTTGAGGCTCGCCCTGTGCCACCAGCAGAGACTATTCGTGACTTTTGGCTAGAGCTGATCCATACTCTCAGACGATAGCTCGAGGGACTACAGGGCAGCTCCGACCGCATGTGGGAGTGCCGCGAGGCTTTCCTGTGACTCTGGTCCCCCCGGGCCTTTCTACACCATAGTCCAGGGTGTGATCAGATGGCACTACCGTCCACTTGTGTGGCTCTTCCCTCCTCCCATCTCTTGATTTAGCCTCGTTGTATATATATTGTTTTTTCATTGGGAGAGTCTCCCCATCATGTTTGTTGTACCCCTCTCTTGCAGAGGTGGTTGTAGCCCTATGGGCAATTTTCATTAACTAATAGAAGGATCTTTCAATCGGACAAAAATAAGCGTGATAATATTTGAAATGAAAAAAAGCTCTCCTGTCCTCCTTTCTCTTCCTTGCCTAGATGATTTTGGACTCTCTTGAAAAAACGCGATAAAAGACTGAGGTAAACAATTAGAGATTCTCATAGTGTATATTACCCTTGTTTTTGTGATATCGACATAACTGTGACTAAATATTCACACATGGTACTTTGGAAAGTGTCCTTGCAAAATATAGTACATATTCATGATATGTTCAATTCTCTTAAGACCATCACTAGATTGGATATTGTGAAGCATATCAACCACATCAAGACCAAAAATGACTAAAAAAGGGGTTTTTTGTTAATCTAAGGATGATGTAGTAGTCCAATAGTTAATTGAAACATATACAAAAGTATGGCACTCTTGTCTTCTCTACCTTGGATCTTTATGGTCCTATTTTAGTGGAGAACGCCTAAATGTCCCATTCTTTTGCTAAAACCACTAGATCTGGGTGTTTTTGATGGCTAACATTAAAGTTTGGGTTCAATGTACTGGCATTTTGTTCCATTTTATATTTCACAAAATCAAGCTAAAAGATACACAAACTCCCTTTTCAGGATCTGAAAACAAGGCCATAAATGATAAATCAACTAGTTTTTTCAAACGTCTACTTTTTTCACCTTCCCTCCATTTTGTGAGGTTTTTTCCTCTTTTCATTGCATTTTCAAGTCACGTACTCTTCCTTTCCAGCCTCTGAGCTTCCATGGCATCCACTACATGTCGTCTTTCTCATAGTATAACTTCTTGTGATTTTCATAACATCTGAGAAATAGTCTTTGAAAACCTATGTCTTTTTTTGTGACTGACTGGGTAGAAATGATCCCTTCATGAAAAGGTGCCCATTGAGTGAAAAGAACCAAGCCTTATGAAGTGAAAAACCATTAGATAGATCATATTCCTACCTTCAAAGTGACCATTCCATTTTCTATGAGGTCCCCACCCCGTCATCTCAAACGACGGTTCTGATGGTAAACCTGGTGGCCACTAGATCTATGGCGGAAGCAAACAAAGTGGTTTAAGGGATCAACTAGCGGATGAGCTCTCATCACCAAGTAAATTGAGTCAAGCCTACTAGAAACGAGATCTAGTTCCACCCCGTAGGGGAAAGCGTGTCTAACTAATTATCGGTCCTAAGACTCACCTTGCACAAGGAGAGAAGTCTCGAGGGCCTTTTTCCCCATTGCTTTCAGAGGCACGTACACTTGGGACTTCAGTGCTCTTGATGCAATGAGCAATTCTAACGTCATTGACCGTACTATGGGGGAAAAGAGTTCCCGACCAATCGGGACCACCCTTCTCATAGGCATTGGCAACCCGAGGCAAGCCCCGACTTTCAACCCCATACTACACACTTTGTCTCTTGTGTCCTAATTACTAACACATTTTCTGTTCAACACATATATTCATTGATTAATTCCGATTCACACGTTGTGTTAAGACAGCCCTTCAAACAGTTTTTCAGAGTGGAACCAAAACAATCTTTCTAGTAAAAATTCACTCAATTACTGATTTCATTTAAACTTCCAATGTCCTGGAGGCACGAATCCCCCAGCGAGTGTTAACTCCACCTGTTGTGACCTAGTTGCCCATACAACTAGATTTGTCCACCGCATAAAAAGAACGACATGGACATCCCACCGCAAAGAACGCAAGTCATGGGTATCCACCGCAAAGAACGCAAGACGTGGATCAAAGCCCTAAGCTAGGTAATCCTAGCTTCTGCGAGAACCTTGCGAGCTGCCCCCTGTGATCAAGGAGGGGATCATGACTAAATCAACATTGGAATTAAAAATGAACAGGCCGAGTTAATTTTCCCTAGCAAATAGTCTTTCCTACTTCAGACAGTTTATTCCAAAAACATTCTTTCCTACTTGAATTTAAATACACTAATATAAAATTCCGTGGGCTCCGTTGGATTACCAACATGTTTGGGATAATATTTTCCTATCTTACTAAAATGGAATGTTATTAAACTGTACTTGAATTAAAAATTTAGGTCTACCTCGATAATTTCCTCTTCATTGCTTCGTGAGATGACCAGTACCTCTTTGACCATGGGAGCCTTTCCCTTTCCGTTGGTGTTGCTTGTTCCGGCCTCATGGTCGTGAGATCAACCAAAACAGGTCCTCTTTGGGGCCATTATACTCACTACTAAAGATGATGAATTTGGAAAAGAACTAGTGTCCAATATTACCATAACATCCACAAACGGTCAGGCTACAACATGGTTAGCCTTATCAAGAAATTACTCTTATACAGAAGGAGTAGATTAAGTTCAAGTATGCTATTATTCATCTATCTATTTTTGGGTAAATTTGGGGTAATATTAGGTGATCGAAGTCATAATTACATCAATTTAGGATAGCATCCTCTCCTCAACTTATGGAAATTGACTCTGAATTAAGGTTCTTAGCTTAGGCAATTGGAGAATTCAGTTCTTATAGTTACTTGCTTAATTAGAGTGGTTGAATGATGATTTTAGTGTACTAATTCCTTCTAAAAAATGAACAGAAAGATGTAGTTATGTCTTATGCATATGCGGAAGAAATTCCGTTCTCTAGTGACAATTAATTTTGAGAGGGGTAATTAACTCTTCTAATTACACATTAATCTCTTGCAATATGAGTTTAATCCTTTAAATAAACTCTTTCCTAATGAAATGACAGATTGGGGTTGTTTAATTAGTTACATTGCTAGAAATTGGGTCAATTTCTACCACTCAATCATTGAATTGACTAGCTGATAATTCCTTCTTACTAACCATGGATTAATTTATGATTAGGAGGTTGACTTAATGCATAATTAGCTAACGGGATTAAGAAAGTGAGATAGACTAATCACATAGGTGATTTAGAGAGTTGCTACTAGGTAGAGTAGTTAGATTATATGTAGTATTAGCGGAAAATAAGGGATTCATAGAGAAATTAAGATGTAAGGATGAATTTAACTCGAGATTACCGTAATTCGAGTTGATTAAGACCTTAATTTCTGATCCAAGAAGCCTAATCTGACAAGAAATTAGCAGCACATCCTTCCCATAATCCTCTCCTAGAGATTGTGTATGCCGGCAGCACCTCGCCCAAGGTATGTGTGTGAGGGTGTGTGTGTGTGGGAATAGGTCCTTAAATAGGCTCCCAACCTCAAGAGGTCGAAATCTGCTGCTAATTGCATCTGAATGAGCACTTTGGTCATGCATGGCAGCTTGAGTGCATAGCTTGCAAGTGTCCAATTTGCTTGTTTTAACTGAGTCTCAAACTCTCTCTCTTGCTTGGAAACTCTCCCACGAGCCCCTATATGTGTGAGGGCACCCTCTATCTGCTAAAACAAGTCTCCCGTGGCCTAGAGCCCGTGCACACACCAGCCCCCGAGTGCTGGTGCCCCCGCTAGCCTTAGAAATTTTGTTATTTTTAACCTTAGACGATCATTACAGCTTGGATTTTAATTCCAAAACTTGTTGTGCTAAGACGGAACTAAGGTGCATCATCCTGAGTACCTGCCATATTTAGCAGCTCCCGGTGTTCAAAAATGCATTTTTTTTCAAATTCTGGATACGGGTGCAGTTTGAGGAGGCGGTCAAAACTAGACGGGTTAGGTGACCAAAAACTTACTATTTTAGGAAATTTTTCACAATAATTGTTTTTATTCATTTTTGAAAGCTCTGTAACATTCTAAACATCTTGGCACCGACAGATTTAGAAAATCTATCAAAAATAGTAACTTTTTGCAGTATGATTATTTTGTAGTACAGGGGTGCTCTTTAGCTCGGGGTCAGAGATCTTACATCCTCCCCAACGTAAAAAATTTGAGATGTCCTTATCTCAAGAATTTATTAGGATAATCCTTTATGAGCGTCGGTTCGTCCTCCCAAGTAGCGTCTTCTTCAGGATAATCCTTCCACTTCACAAGGTGCTCCGTAATTGTCCTGTTTCGTAGCTTTCTTTCTCTTGATTCAAGGACGTAATCAGGTTGAAGTTCGAGAACTCCTTGTGCTGGCATAACTATATGATCTGAGTCCAAGAGTTGATCGGGGTAAGGAATGAAGGGTTTGAGTAGGCTGACGTGAAATACATTGTGCTGGCATAACTATATGATCTGAGTCCAAGAGTTGTCGGGGTTAGGAATGAAGGGTTTGAGTAGGCTGACGTGAAATACATTGTGAACCTTTACGTTTGCGGGTAACTTGAGCTTGTAGGCCTGGTCACTCCCAACCTTAGTGATTTCGAAGGGTCCACCATATCTCGGGCTTAGTTTCTTGTACCTTCCTAATGATAAGTTGCTTTTCTTTGGTTGAACTCGTAGAAAAACTTTTTCTCCTTCCTTAAAGGTCTGTTCTCATCGATTCTTATATCCATAATGTTTTTGTCTATCCTGATCGGCTTGGATATCTTGTCGAATGGCTTTAGTCTGAGCTTCCATGTCTTCTAGCATCTTCTTAGAGGCTTCTACCCTAATGGTTGGGTCTGAAATGTTAAGCGGTGCTAAACAGTCTTGTCCATAAAGAGCTTTGAAGGGTGACATTCCAATGCTTCTTTGTTCGGAAGAATTGTAAGCATATTCTACCAAAGGAAGATATTGTAACTACTTCTTTGGCTCTTGCGAACAATAGGCCCTGAGAATGTCCTTGTTTGGGGGACGAAGCAACAAGCGGCCGTAGCCAGAAGGACCATAATTTTCTGAAAAACCATTGTAAAATTCTTTTGTAAAGAAGCATCTCTAAGCCGGGAAATTGTCAAGGATGTATGATTATTCTTATGGGAGCAATGGCATATTAGAGAGCCAGTTTTAGGATTAGGGACTTATGGCCGGAGAAGCCATTTTGTAAAGACCTAATCTATAAAGGTCATTTTTTGTAAGTTGGAGGATAATCTTTTGAATGCAGAACTGAGAAGACAGCATACGGTTGAGCGCTCCTTCTTGTTCAAGCTTGTAATCTTCGCCATTGCGGCTATGGTAATCCAAATTCAGATTTGAGTATTGCATTGTGTTCCTCTCCTCTTGCTCTTTCATTCAAGTGTAATCATTCAAGATTCAGTGAAGGTTTTTGATTACGAGTTTGAGGCCTTAAATTGCTGTTTTGAGTGTCTATATGCGTGTTTTATGTTGTTTTGACCCTAGGAGAGGCTTTAGGGACCCTTAAACGACCCATTAGGATCATATGTTCGCTATTTTTGCTGACTTTGGGATGAACGATCGCGATCGTTGTACCTCTCCAGAACGCTGATAGCGATAGGACATGTTCTTGATAATCCCTTGTATCTCCCCTTCAAGTTTCCTGCAATTCCGATATGATTTGCATGGTAAACAGACGTGATGGCTGAAGAACGGTGTAGGAGGACATAGGCAGATTACTTGGCGGTAACGCATTTGATTTTCTTGTAGAATTAGTAAGTCGCATCTCTTGGAGTTCACTTCATTAGGATTGACACCCTAGTGAGTTCCCATGCCTCATCCAAGTCGCTTCCCCTGTATTGATAAATATATTGATTCTTGAGAGCTATGCTATGGACGTCTGTCGCGGCGACCCGCAAACATTGGCGCCGTTGCCGAGGAATGCACCTTAGGTGATGAGTGATCGAGTGCGCAGTTAGACTCCTTAAGAAAGATCAATCCACGAATCCATTTTACACCTCAGTTAGGCTGCTAGACAAGGGTTTAGAGCCTAGTGGAGTCTAGAGCCAGTGGACCGGCTAGATCCTCTCTTAGGAGATTTAGGGAGCTGTGAGTGAATGTGTTAAAGCATTTTTGCTCTTCAATTTCTCTAATTCAATTGAGTACTGAAATCTCACCCAAAATCCGTCGTGTTTGTTTTGTTTGATTCAATTTCTTATGTTTTTCAGTTCTATACTTAGGAGTAGGATAAGCAAATCACATTTCAATCAGATTTGGGGCAAAAGTTAGAGTAGAGAAACCAGAAAACCATAACTTTGGCCAAAAAATCCATAAGACTCTGAAATTTTGAAAATCTGACCAAACAGGATTGATATTGATTCAAATCACAAAGTGGTAGCACAAAACACTAGGAAACACTTGTCAGAGGGAGAAGACAAAATTTCATCAGATTTGGCCCAGGTACTACGATCGCGATCGGTGTACCTTAGTGTCAGATTTGGACCAGAATTGACACGTGCCTTCCGGATAAGATTCTAAACAACTTTGTCTAAAGCAACCACATCCAAAACATCAAAAACCAAGAAAATTAGGCCACTTGGGTAATACCAGCCTGACAGACCCACAAACTGCAAAATCTTGACTTTTGATGATCCAAATGCAAAAAGACTTTGGGGATAGCCTTAAAACATTAGTGTCTACAAGCATGCCAAGTTTGGTCTGATTTGGGCTCAGAAGTATGATCGTGATCGGTGTACCTAAGTGCCAGAATTGGACCAGATTTCATCTGTGGGATCCCCAGGTGTATATAAACATAAAATTATAAAGGACCTCGAGAAACCTCAAAATACCTGTCAAACCATTTGAATACAAATCCAAGTCAAAAATTGCTAAACTGGCTTAGCAAGTGACTTTCAGTAGACCAAAACACATCCAAACTGGGAAAAAACTACACAGAGGGAGAGCTTGTACACAGGACAATCCCAGGTATCTCTCAAATCCCAAATCAAACATCAAAATCCAGTCAAACAAATAAATTTGGGAAAACAGGCACTTACAACCAAGAAACGGTAAAAACTTGACTTTTTTGAGTCCAAATACAAAAGTGTCTAGCAGGTAGTCTTAAAATAGCCTAGTGAACAAGCTAGTGAAGTTTCATCTAATTTGGGCTTAGAAGTACGATCGCGATCGGTGTACCTCTGGCCCAGATCCAGCTCATTTTGACCTGTTCATAGACCTAGGATATACAAGATACCAGTAGTTTTCAAAACTCAAATTGGACCGACTGTCAATAATCTGCAAGCAAAATTGTGTTGAGAACATTTTGAAGCGTTGAATTTACTGACAGTTGGAATGATACAGTGATCTCATAGCCATCCAGTGTAATCATTTGCAGAGACCGATCAAGTAACAACCCATGCAGTCGAAGGAATTTAAAGATCTTTCCATTTCCAGGTAAGAGGTTTGGATTCAGTTAGTAAATCCCACTTTCTTCATGTTTTTGAGATTGGGAAAAAAAATCAACACCAGACACCTAAAATTAGCGGATCAAACGAGTGTTGCATCAACGGAGGAGAGTGTAAACCAAGGGATAGTGCAACCGTTAGAGCCGATCCTTGAAGAAGTCATTTCCGACACTTCTTCATAGAGATCTTCCAAGTATTTCGTAGAACACTTGGGACAAATAAAACTAAACGGGAGAGAAAACATAACAGCAGGACCATCGGACCCCTCGGTCGCACTAAAGCTATTGTTCATCAAGTATCGATATGACAACAAGCAATGTGCCAAGATATACAAAGACGGTATGGACCGCTACTGTGTGAAAATAGAAGAGAGACCAAGTGAGTTCAGGGACTTAGTGCCTCTGAGCTATAGCGGAGACAGGTACCTAGATGAGGAGGGTATCATGTACTTGGTAGTCCTAAATCCTTACATTGTAGACAAGTGGGGATTGATGGGCACAAAAGCCAAAATAGACGAGGAACATGAGGAAAGGGCTCCAACAATGAGCTTACCTAATGCGAGATTAAAGCGAGAAAATGAAACATTGAGAATCAACACGGATAATATCTACTTGGAGTTATACAAGTATAATAATGGAGAGCAAGATCTCTATTATAGATGTGAGGAACCCTACGTCGGGGAGATGACTGAGCGGAAAAGACTTTATGTCTTCACCTACACAGAGGGAGCGGAAACGAAAATTGCAGTATAAGACAAGTATGGAACACGATATGCAGCAATCGATAAAAAAGAATTGGAAGGATATACGTACTTTGGGGGACCACTTCACCAGTACTATGTCACTCCAAGCCCTCTAAGACCAGCCCCTACACCTGTCATGCCAGAACCGTTGACCACAGGAGGAGGGAGGACTCATGTAGCTGATTCTTTCAGTCGACCTCATTATTCCATGCCAAGCCCCATATGGATGTTACATTCCAGAGAATCAATGGCTACGAATCGAGGTAGTGCGGTTCCCATCTCTACACATACGGCTGTAGGTCTGACATTTGCAGCCACCCCATCACATTTGCCTCCTAGTAGTATATTTGGGGAGAGAGAGCCAACGAGAGCAACCTACGACCTCCTTGATGCACGAGAACAATTAAGACAAGACTGTTGAGAGGTCGAGCTCTACATCTTGAGCTGGCATCCACTACAGGTCTTGGCCGCTTACGACATTTACTCATTGGCGCGTTAGGTGACCGACACGGAGGATCTCTGCCAGTGATTCTACAGATGGACTACACTTATAGTGCCAGCCTAGTACGCTTCTAGCGAGTTCACACTTAGTGACCGCATGTACATATGTGCTACTTTTCAGCTTTGGCACTTAGTCATTTTGTACTCTCTTTTTTGTGAGAAGAAGAAAAAGCTTTCCATCTGTGTGTGCTTTGTGCTTGTCTTGTGTAGCTCTCTTGCATCCTCTTTCTTTACATGGTATCAGAGCCTGGTGCAGGCAAGAGAGTCTAAGAGAGCAAGAGCATCACAATCCCTTCGTTCGCAATCCACGAGTAGATGTCGAATTTTAGGGGTTTTTCGTACAAATTTTTGAACAAGTCTCCAAAGTGGAGTACACAGAGATTTACTGTACAAGTACAGTGGTTGTATGTACGCTTGATTGTGGACGCTCGTTGAGTGTAGAAAGTGTTACAGGTACCACGATAGCAGGTTCAACAGATTTGCAGGTTTTTGTAGATTGCAGCTATTTTTTCTTAGTGCTTCAAGATGTCTGACGGTTTCAGTCAGATTGTTACTGAGAAGCTTGAGAAAAATAACTACCCTCCATGGAAGTTCATAATAACAAATTTCCTAAAAGGAAAAGGTTATTGGGACTATGTAGAAGGAGACGATGAAAAGGAACCAGAGATTCCCGAGGCAAATGCTGCAACAGAACAAAGGAAAGCTTTGAGGGACTGGCAACAAGGCTAGAGTAAAGTGATGTATTGGCTTTCTATGAGCATCACAAATGGCATGATGGGCTATCTACAGGATGCTGAGACCCCCGCCATTGCATGGAAAAACTTAGGCAGAGTGTTTGAGGTGAACACCAAGGCCAAGAAGCTTCAACTAAAGTCGGAGCTAAATCAGGTTAAGAGGAACAACCTCTCCATCAATGATTATGCTATGAAGATCAAGAGTATCATTAAGGCTCTTGGATCTATTAAAGACTCAGTGGAAGACGATGACATTGTCCGTGCATGCTTGGATGGTCTAGGAGATGAGTGTGTACATTTCAGGTCTTCCATGAATACAAGAGACGACATCCCCGTGTTCCAAGATTTGATTTCTATGCTTATTCTTGAGGAGAAGAACCTTGACACATCTTCTTCTCATGGAAAAAATAATTCTGGATAGGCCTTCTATTCTAACTCCAACAGAGGTAGAGGTAGAGGTCGTGGTTGAGGCCCAAGGGGTTGCAAGGACCAATTTCAAGAAGGTCAATCAAATCAAAACAATATAGGTGGCAGGGGAAACCAGTCTCAAGGCAGGGGGAGTCAAAGAGGTCATGGTGCAGGATCAAGCAAGCAGCAACATACTGCAGATAGCAGAGAATGTTGGACTTGTGGCGAAAGAGGTCACATGTCACATGACTCTCCAAAGGGAAAAGCAAGTGGAAAGAGAGAACAGGGCAACTATGCATCTACTAGCAGAGATGCAGATGACAGCAAAAACAAGCGCATGTTTGTTATGCAACATGTAATGAATACAATGACTGCAGTGAATTCCACCCAAGATGATGTTTGGTATGTGGATTCAGATGCCTCTAATCACATGACGTCTCGTGGAGAGTGGTTTAGAGATATGCGCAAACCAGATGTGTCAGGCTATGTGCAGACAGGAGATGACACAGCTCACCCCATTGCTCATGTAGGGGACATACCTCTAAATACGAAGAGTGGGAAATCAAAGTACTTAGCAGATGTACTTCATGTCCCAAACATTACAAAGAATCTTGTTTCTGTTGGACAAATGGTTGAGCAGGGTTTGCAGGTACGCTTCAATCCCAATGGTTGTTATGTAGAAGATTTCCAAAATGGCTGTAAGCTAATCATAGAGGGCAAATGTGTGGGCAGAATGTTTACGCTGAATATAGACATGCCTGAGGTAAAAGCTACATTATTTGCACAGGGCACAGGTGTTGTGGCTGATGTTGACATTTGGCACAAATGCATTGGCCATGTCAATGAGCAGAGATTGTGCAGCATGCAATCAAAAAAGATTGTAAAAGGTTTGCCCAAATTCAAGGTCGATGGTATGCATAAAGTATGTGCAGCATGCCAGTTTGGAAAAAAGTCAAAGGGCTCGTTTCCACATGAGCGCAATGTATGTAAAAAGCCACTTGAGGTGGTGCACACAGATGTTTGGGGTCCAACCAATACTGCAAGTATACATGGTTGCAGGTATTATGTCTCTTTCATTGATGACCATACAAGGAAAGTATGGGTCTACTTCATGCGTAACAAAAGTGAAGTGTTTGGTCACTTTCAAGACTTCAAAGTCAGGATTGAGAAGGAGACAGATATGCAAATCAATACATTGAGGTCAGATGGAGGGGGAGAGTACTTCTCCAATGATTTTTCATATTTTTTGCGAATGCATGGTATACGCAGGCAGTTTACATGCATATATACTCCACAGCAGAATGGGGTCGTAGAAAGGAAAAACAGGCACATTGCAGAGGTTGCACATGCATTGATGAATGAGAAGAACATGCCTCATCATTTCTGGGCTGAAGCTCTAAATACAGTTGTGTACATTATAAACAGGACACCTACAGCTGCAGTGCATGATGTAACACCTGAGGAAAAGTTTACAGGTACAAAGCCTGATTTGGCACACTTGAAAGTGTTTGGCTGCATAGCTTATGTGCATGTACCAGATGAGTTGCGTAGGAAATTGGATCCTAAAGCAGAGAAATGTATTCTTGTGGGATATTCCCTTGAACAAAAGGGGTACATGTTCTACAATCCTACTACACGAGAATTACGAGTGAGCAGAGATGTAGTCTTTGATGAGATGAGTAGCTGGTATAGTAATGCACATGGCACTATTGGGGCTGATGTAAAAGATGATGTGGTTGTACAAAATGTGAGGCCACAGTCACAGATTTTGAGTGGACCACAAGAGTTCTCTTCTCATGGCTCTATTGAGAAGCCATGGAATGGTAGACTACGTACGCAGGTTACTCCACCAGCAGGTACAAGGAATGTATCACGAAAAGGAAAGGAAAAGGTTGATGAACCTCCTTTTATGGCTGATGCATCATCAGGTTTTTCACATGTAGACATCGATTTAGATGGTTCTGAACAAAGTCTTGATGAGGAATTTGGAATTCCGACTGTCAGGACACGTGGTGTAAGGAAAGTAGAAGAAGATGCTAGAGGGCAAAGGAGTGACCAAGGACTGCGCAGATCTAACAGAGTCAGAAATCCAGTTCAGAAATTGACTTATGATGGGTATCTAGCGCATCACCAAGCCTACATGGCTAAGGTGATACAGGATGTGGAGCCCACATGTTTTGAGGATGCAGTTGCAAATGTGCATTGGGATGACGCAATGAATGAAGAGATGGCTGCATTGGAAGAAAACGACACATGGGAGTTGGTGCCATTACCAAGTGGCAAGAAAGCTATTGGCTGTAAATGGGTGTATAAAACCAAGCATAAGGCTGATGGTAACATTGAGCATCACAAGGCAAGGCTGGTTGCAAAGGGCTATGCACAGACGTATGGCATAGACTATGAAAAGACCTTTGCTCCAGTGGCAAAGATGACGACTGTGAGAGCTGTCATAGCAGTGGCTGCATCTAGAGGATGGATTATGCATCAAATGGATGTAAAGAATGCCTTCTTGAATGGTGAGTTGCAAGAGGAAGTGTATATGGATCAGCCACCTGGTTATGTCGATCCAGGTTACCCAGATTATGTATGCAGACTTCTCAAAGCTTTGTATGGTTTGAAGCAGGGCTCTAGAGCATGGTATGATAGGATTGCCAAGTATCTTGTCAGTATTGGGTTTAGGAGAGCTCATGCTGATCATTCACTCTATGTACGTGAGAGTGATGTGGGGATTGTGGTCATTACCATATATGTAGATGACCTTATTATTGTGGGTGACAATGCTATGGAGACTGACCATGTGAAGGGTCTTCTCAAACAGGAGTTTGAAATGAAAGATTTGGGCGAGTTGCGCTACTTTCTTGCCATTGAGGTGATCAGGACTTCAGAGGGTGTATGGCTGTCACAGAGACAGTATGCTTTGGACATGTTGTCAAAGTATGGTATGGATGATTGTAAGCCAATTTCTATTCCCTTGGATGTGAATGCAAGGCTGAGTGCAGAGAAGGGTGATGTTGTTGAGGATGTCAAGATGTAGAGGAAGACTGTGGGTAGTCTAATCTATTTGACTATCACGAGGCCAGACTTGAGCTACACAGTAGGCTTGGAGAGTCAGTTCATGCAGCTTCCGAGGAAGCCACATTTGGATGGAGTACCACGCACACTTTGGTATGTGCAAGGGACTCTTGACTACGCATTGTTCTATGCAGCAGATGCGCCATTAGCATTGTATGGGTATACAGATGCAGATTGGGCAGATAACATTGTTGATAGAAGATCTACGAGTGGCTTCATGTTCTCTTTTGGGAGTGTTGCTGTTATTTGGAGCAGAAAAAAGCAGCCTACGGTTGCTTTATCGAGCACAGAGGCCGAGTGCAGAGGTGAAGCAGCTGCGGCATGCGAGGTAGCTTGGCTACGCACATTACTTGAGGACTTGGGAGTGCAAGTGGACCATCAGATTTTCATCCATTGTGACAACCTCAACAGCATGCAGCTGGCTAGGAACCCGGTGTTCCATGCCAGGACCAAGCACATAGAGGTCCATTACCACTACGTTCGAGAGTGAGTGTTGGCGGGCGACATTGACTTGGTCTACGTTAGCACAGAGGAGCAGATAGAGGATATCTTTACCAAGGCCCTCGGAGCTGAGAAGCTTCGACGTTTCCGGACTATGCTTGGACTCTGTGACATGCAGAGCTTGAGGGGGAGTGTTGAGATGTCGAGCTCTACATCTTGAGCTGGCATCCACTACGGGTCTTGGTCACTTACGACATTTACTCACTGGCGCGTTAGGTGACCGACACGGAGGATCTCTGCCAGTGATTCTACAGCTGGACTACACTTATAGTGCCAGCCTAGTACGCTTCTAGTGAGTTCACACTTAGAGACCGCATGTACATATGTGCTACTTTTCAGCTTTGGCACTTAGTCATTTTGTCCTCTCTTTTCTGTGAGAAGAAGAAGAAGCTTTCCATCTCTGTGTGCTTTGTGCTTGTCTTGTGTAGCTCTCTTGCATCCTCTTTCTTTACAGAGACATGGGAGCAATGAGATTGACCGCAGACCATAGACGGATCAGACCATCCCAAGTAGCGAAGTGCATGCCAAAGAAGTATAGCGGATCGGGGGATCCATATGCCCATGTATCACTCTTCAAGCAAGTCTTAAGAGCAGAATTGATCACTGATTTCCATACTCAATACGAGGGATTCGGGATGAACTTGGAAGGGACGGCCTTAACATGGTTTCAACCTTTAAACCTTGAAACTTTTCCAAATATTGAACATGTATTGCGCGAGTTCGTAAAAGAATTCTCAAAATGGGGTATAAAGCATAATACTGTATCGCAGATATACGCTTTTAAACAAAGGGAGAAAGAAAAAGTGAACGAAGCAACCTTGAGATTCAAGCAATACATTGAGAGGTTTCCGAGGAGAGAATTACCGAAGGACGAGAGATTGTTTGTGCTCTTCGTCGAAGGACTTAGGAATGAAACCTTGAAAAAGGACCTTCACTTGAAAGCTTGTAGCACGTTTCAACAGGTTACAAGGGAAGCGTTATATCTTGTCGATAGCTGCAAAGCATATGGGGAAGTGTCAGAGGATACTAATTCAGTAACCAGTGGCTCTTCATAGATTAAAAGTGAACCCTCTACCAAGAAAGATGCCCAGACATCCTTGATGCCGACAACTGATCAATTGATAGAGGAGGTAACGAAGAGAATGCAACAACATATGAGATCAAATCCGGTGATGAGACAGCCTCAGACGAGGAAGTGTGACACATGTGGGGGGGATCATCCGACAATGTGGTGCACTCAACAGCCGAAAGCACTAGTAGAAAATGGACGAGTACTGAAATGGTGCGCCATAGAACAAAAATGGACAAATCATATTACGGAAGAGTGTTTTTATAACAAAAACTATGTGAGGGAAAGACCGTATGGGCCTCCAGCATGACCATCCCAACCACCTCCTCCAAGATATCAAGTGGGACCAAATATGAATCTGGTAGAAGGAGCAGATAGAACTCAACCTGTATTCGGTCAACAACCTCCATTACCACAGGAAAATAGGGCCATGATTAGGTATTCTCAACCATGTGAAGCATCACCAGGAACAAATAGTACACTTCAAGTTTCTTATTATGAGGAACCGAATGAGCCTTACGCAACAGAACTTGAATCACAAATGTACGCAGACAAAGCATATCAACCATGGGGAAGTAGCGAGGGTATGGCACCACCAACGTATGTAGCACAACCTTCGAGAGATCAATATTTGGTAGACGAAAGAATGTTAATGTTCATTGCGAACCAGAATTACAAACCAAGAGGGTATTCTAATAGAGCAGGACAACCTATGGGACCACCTCCTCAAAATCAAACACCAATTGGACAGTGCTATAGCTATGGAAGTATGGATCATTGGGAGCGTAACTGTCCTTTCAAAGGCGAAAGAGTGAAAATTTTTGGGTTTTGTGACGGATGTGGTGTGAATAACATATTTCCAGATTGCCCAAAAAATCCGGACAACAAGGGAAAAGAGACTATGAATATAGTGGGGGCGATACCAAGTGCAAGCAGCGGATCAGAAACCGATCCAATGATCCAAATCAATGCGATAACCAGAGCCCAAGCCAAGGACTTAAGGAAAAACGAGCCAATGGAGGAAAGGGTAGAGTTGCCTATACTCACAGAAAATGAAAGCTTATCTGTGAGAACCCAGAGAAAATCCTGGAAGGCGAAATGAGACAGGATGAAAACAAGAAGGGTGAACAGCCAAATTTCCATGCAAAACTAATTACATGAAACGAAGGAGCAACTCAAACAAGAAAGAGAGAGTAGGACTGCTGAGGATAACAGCAAGCCAAGGAAAACGTCCTCAGGAGGATCGGTCTTGGTTGACAAAGTGCTAGAGCCGTTAGATGCTCTATTACAAGCGTACGAAGCAAGGCTAAAAATAAACCAAACTTTAGAGCAAAGATGGTTAACTTATCCTCAACCAGAAGTGGAAACAAAGCATTTGGAAATGTGTAAACACCTCATTGAAACAACCCAGGCATTGATGGAACCTAAGATGGTTAGAACCCCAGAACAAGAAGTGTTGATTCATAAAGAGAGAGAAAAACTAAAAACCAATGAACCAAAACAAGTAAACGAGCCCAGGCCTGAAACAATATTGTTGCTGAATCATCAAGTGGTACCAAACATGACTGATGATGCCAGTTCCAGAAGTTGAAGAACAATGGCCACAACACTTATGGGAAACCATTAGAAACAGAAAGAACGGGAGCGCGACGTTACAGTCTGCTCCAATTCCTGAGATTAACCTGGATAACGGATTTTGTCCAGCCGATATACAATCATTGTATGGGGATGTAGGAATGGAGATTTTGGTGGAAAGCAAAGCCCAATCCTTGAAAACCCTGCCGTCATTTATAGGTGAACATGAGGCACAATCGGACATAAGGTTAGTTCCATTCCAGATAAGAACTATTCCACATATGGTTGACTCAAAGAGTCTTCAAGATATGTTGTCAACACCTATAACATGCACAATCATGTTGTCCGAACTCTTGAGAGTCAAACCACACTTATGGCAAGACATGGGGAAACATTTGGAGCACATGGGAGTAAAGATTCCTCTTTCGACAAACCCTACGGGAGAAGAAAACAAACAGGAAAGTCAACCCAAAGCTCAACCAGTTCCCATAAACAAGGTCAGAGATTACTGTGAAGGCGAGGAGGGGAATACGACCCTACCTGTGGAATATCAAGACATAAAAACGATAGCTATCCTAGACAGTGGATCGGGAGTGGCGATTGCTACAAAGCAAATATGGGAGAAGTGGGGCCGTCCAGCTCTCAGGAAAACGAGAATGAAACTACATCTCACAGATGGGTATGTAGAGAGACCATTGGGAATCCATGACCAAATAGTTGTAACTTCGTGTGGAATTAACTATGAGCACACCTTTGCTGCGGGAAAACGAACAACTTTGACATTATTTTGGGACGACCTTTTATGCGTCAACTCAAAATGATACAAGATTGGGGGTACGACCAAATCTACCTAAGGCACGAAGAGCTAATAACGAAAATCAACATGAAGGATCACAGCTATAGAGACGTGGCAAAAACACCAGTGCAAGAGTTTAATTCGACCACTGTAAATGAAAAAGAAATGCCTGCATGGATACAAACAAAAGCGCATGTCTGGATGTGTGGAGCATCTGATTGTGGAGAGATAATCAAAGAGGAATGCGTTGTGGAAAGATCCGTAGAAGACGAAGCTTATTTCCCAGAACCTTTCCCAGAACATTTATTTGAGCCATTCGGGCGGACTCAAATATTGTCAACCTTGGACATATGTGTTAATGAGTGTACACCTATGAAATTTTGTGACGAAGAAGGATACGACCTAGTAACGTTGCAAATGGCTAGCGTCATCCTTGAGTCAGGATCAGAGAGCGAGGAACAAGAAGAACTACCACGTGAGACCGAGTGTAAAAGAATCATTGATGAGATATCTGTGGTGATCGATAAAAATCGAACAAAGGAGGAATTCACGGATTCATTATGCTGTGACCTTCCATCACTAGACGATGAAATCCAACTGATAGAGGGTGATCATGAAAGATCAAGCGCATCAGAGACGAATAGGAAATACAAGTTGAGACAGGACAAGTTTTACGAGTTTCCTAACCAAAAACCTAGTCGACGGGAGCTGTATAAATCCAAGAGAACTAAAAAATCAAGGACGAAAAAGCATAATCCGATGCCTCTTGTCTATGACAGAACGGGATATCTAAAGCTTCTCAAAGCTGATGATTGTGTCAAAGACGAGGTCACTGGTCAGTTTATCAAGACTAATAAAACTGTGGAAAAACAACAAGAAGAACAGAAATGAGAAGCAAACGACTAAGTCGCAGAAAGGGGGGAAAACACAGTCTAGAATGACCAAAACAGAGAGGAAAACAGAGTACAATAAGCTTAAGCAAACACTCAAAGACATATGGACAACTGACTTTGAAACAAATGAGGACACCAATTCTGACAAGATAGATGCACCGTCCCATTATAAGAAATATACCATACAAGATAGGAAAATCATAGTACAATAACCAATGAGAGAACTGAAGAAACCGGGTACATCGTATGACGATCTTGAGAAAGCCAAACGAATAGATCTAGCGGAGCCAGGAGAAGATCCAAAACCTGCATATATTGCCACTGATCTTACTGAAGAAGAGTAAAATCTTTTGGTAGCTACTCTTAAATAGTATAGAGATGTATTTGCATGGTCATATAAATATCTTAAGGGTGTGAATCCAAGTATCTGTCAACACACAATACCCCTTAAGAATGACGCCAAACCCAGCAGAAAACGTCTCTATACTTACAATGAAAATTTTGCAAAAAATATCAAGGAGGAGATAGATAAACTTAAGGAGGCAGAGTTTATTTACAAAATTGAGCACACCGATTGGGTTTCACCGATTGTGGTGGTCCCGAAGAAAAATGGAAAGTTGAGAGTGTGCGTCAATCTCAAAAAAGTAAACGCTGCTACAATTCGAGACAACTATCCCCTGCCCATTACTGATCATGTAATAAAAAGGGTGGCAGGCAAAGAGGCTTATAGCTTCTTAGATGGATTTTCGGGTTATAACCAACTCACAATAAAGCCAGAGGATCAACACAAAATGGCTTTCGCAACCGAATGGGGTATTTTTGCATTTCGGGTAAAGGCTTTTAGCCTCACAAATGTACCATCCACGTTTCAAAGGCTGATGGGTCATGATTTTAAAGAATATCTAAGACAGTTCTTAGAAATTTACATGGATGACCTATGTGTTCACTCCCTTGTAAGAGTAGAGCACATAGAGCACTTGACAAAGGTGTTCGAAAAATGCAGATTGTATCGGATTTTCCTGAATCCAGAGAAATGTGTCTTCATGGTAAGACAAGGCAAAATATTGGGACAGATAGTGTCCAAAAACGGTATTTCAATAGACATGGAGAAGATCAGCGTCATTGTTGATCTACCACAACTAGTAAAGGTAAAGCAGGTTCAGGCATTTATGGGCCATTGTGGGTATTATCGCAGATTTATCTACTCATACACTATAATTGCAAAACCACTTTACACATTGATAACTAAATTTGAGTGGACAGAGGAGTGCAAGGAAGCTTTTCAAACGTTGAAGCAGAGATCAATTTCCGCTCCAATTTTGAAGGCTCCGGACTGGGAGAGGATCTTTCACATCCACGTAGATGCATCAGCGTATGCAATAGGATGCATACTTGCACAACCTGGGGAGAACAACATGGATTTTTCAATAAGTTACTCCAGTAGACAATTGAACAATGTAGAGAAGAATTACACGACAACTGAGAGGGAGGGATTGGGTATGGTCTATGCGGTGAAAAAGTTTAGACACTACTTACTTTCCAATAAATTTGTATTCTTCGTTGATCACCAAGCACTGTTGTACTTAGTAAACAAACCTTGTAGTACGGGGAGAATTGTTCGATGGTTCATCATACTGCTCGAGTTTGACTTCACAGTAGTGGTCAAGAAAGGAACTACACACCAAAGAGCGGATCATTTATCTAGAATGATGCATGGAGAAAACCCTGTAGGAGTTGAGGATGATTTGCCAGATGCATATCTTTTCAACATAGAAATGGTCCAAGATGGAGCGAGGATGTAATTCCTTTGTTGACTATATCGGGTCAATGAATGTGACAAGACAACCATCTACCATTGCAGCATCCAGATCATTGGTAATATTGGCGGGCAGGCTATACAAACAAGGATTGGATCAAATTCTTAGTCTTTGTGTTGAATCAAGTGAACGGGAATTATACCTAAACCAAGCTCATGTACAAACAACGGGAATTCACAATGGGCATGCACAGATGTATTAGAGATTGATGAGAATGGGTGTGTATTGTCTGAAAATGAGACATAGTGTTCATATGCATGTCAAATCTTGTGTTAAATGCACACTTCAAAAGTCAATAGAGCACACGACTCTATTCAGATTTTCTGTAGCACCCCGATGGAGTAACTACATTGTTGAATACCTCACCACCAAGATACTGCTTGAGGGGATGAGTAGATCACGAATCAAAACGATCATGAAAGAGGCAGAAAACTATGTACTGATTGGGGACACTCTTTACAAGAAGGGAAAAGACAATCAATTGAGAATGTGCACGACTGAAGAGGAATGCATTCCTATCTTAGAGCAAGCACACAGCGGAAAAGTTGGTGGACATTTCTCAGCTGACAAAACGACCAAAGCAATTCTTATTGCAGGCATATGGTTGCCTACACTATTCATGGACGCGGAAGAGTTTGTGAAACGATGTGACGATTGCTAGAAAACAAAAATTTCTAGAGCGCAAGATGATATGCCCTTAAGGCCAATGATGGGGGCAAGAGCATTTGCAAAATGGGGAATAGATTTTGTAGGACCGATAGCGCCTCCGGGATATAAAACGCACGCTCAATACATTATTGTGGTAACAGATTATCTAACAAAATGGGTGGAAGCTAAAGCAACAGCCAAAATTGATGCAAAAACGACAACATTTTTTGTATGAGAACATTTTCACCACATATGGCTTACCAATTGAGCTCGTGAGCGATAGAGACACTCACTTCATCAATGAAGTGATCGAATTCCTATTGGATGAATTCATGGCAATTCACAGGAAGTCCGCCCTCTATCACCCACAAGCGAACGGCCAAGCAGAAAGTACGAATAAAATTTTGGTGACAATTCTCACCAAAATTGTCGGCGAATCGAGAGCTGACTGGGATCAAAAGCTGTATTCAGCTTTATGGGCATATCAAGTAGCTTACAAAACATCCATTGGGACGACTCCATTCAACATGGTATATGGAATTCAAGCGATCTTGCCACTTGAATTTCTTGATTCCCAAGCTTTGAGTCACTAAACAATTAGAATGGACGCATCATGAATTATCCAATCAGATAGATGTCCTGGAAAAACTGGATGAAACTAGATTGAGAGCCGCTGCATCAATCTACGCGCAAAAATGAAACATGAAATCATTCTTTGATCAACATGTTATCAGGAAGGAATTTGCTACTGAGATTACGTTTTAATGTATACCCTGAAACAACATTCCCAAAAACTCAAAAAGCGAGGAAATGGACCCTATGTGATTCATGACATATCATCTAGCGGTGCCATCAAACTTGCGACACTGGAGGGAGAGGCAATACCTAACTGGATTAGTGGTTGCAGACTAAAGAAATACAACTTACCACTAACCACAGAGATGCTTACCAAAATACACGCTGCGAAGGAGCGCAAGAACAAAGCAAAAGAAACAAAAGCTCAAGCGCAGGAGGAGGCCAAAGTTAGGATTTTAAAAAGAAAACAAACCTTACAACAACAAAGACTTCCTCCACCAGCAGACACGGCTCAAAATCCTTTGTCTATGATTCAAACTGATGAGCAATGGGAAATAGGAATCGATGTTCGCATCAATGTTAGACTCCCGCAGGGCAGGTATCAGCGAGCATTGATTGACACAGGAGCAAGAGTAAATGCGGTCAAATTCTCCACTTACAAGATGCTTACAGATGAACCCCTTGTGCAATCCACACGTGATCTACAAGCAGCAAACGGTGCAAAAATGCCAACATTGGGGATAGTAAACTTACCAATCAATCTTGATGGAAATAGTTTTCCTCATCAATTTTTCGTCATGAAAGATGGCGAAATCAGAGAATCAATATGCTTGGGAGTTCCATGGATGAGAACATACAATGCAGAATGGTCAGAACATGCGTTAAGGTACACACACGACTCTAATGTATACATGACTCCATTCGCCAAAACAGATCAATCGTGGCCAAGTATCCCCCTCGCCGGCTAATCAACAAAAAACACCACCAACGGTTATTTGGAAGGTCTGGATAAAGAAAACATTGCTGACCAACAAACCGAGCAAGATATGGCTACCTAAAAACAAACTCCAGACGGAAGTAGCATCCTCTCCAAAATCTTCAGAAGTTACTCCAAAGTGGAAATGGCAACCAAAAAATGATAACACTAAAGTTTCAACGCCAGAGCTCGAAAGGAAACCCAAATGAAAATGGAAACCTGTGAAAACTAAAGCAGAATCTATAAAGATGCAACAAACTACATATAAATGGGTTCCAAAAATAGTTGCCAACACAACACCCACAATCAAGAAAAGAGCAATTCACTTGCAAGCTCTCATGTCTCATAAACAACTACCCTCACCATCAAAAGCCACTGAAAACTACGTTCAGTTCTCACATCTTGCACAGCATATTGTTACCCACCGCATTGTCTCAAACATCAGAATAGGGACACATTACATGGCCATGCATAGACACAGAGTTCAAAACCCATGCACATGCACCAACCCTTCGTCCGGGACGACTCAGACAAGAAAGGGGTAAGTAATTGATGAATCTAGCAATAGTCAAGGCCATTAGGGGGTCCAATGTGTATATATGTACATAATGCGTGTGTTTTTTCATTATTTAGAGTTCAGTTTTGAACATATTTGATCAAAACCTGGCATTTTTTGCGTATTTTTGTATCATCCGACTAGCATAATAATGAGTTGTAATGACAAGTTTGGAGCATTGGGATGCCTTTAGAGAAAATATATGCTTAGGGGTGAGTATAATAATTTTGGCTAATTTTTTCCAGTTAATAAGTATTTTCATTTTATTGTGTTTGATTTTCGTTAATAAAACATCAATAATTAAAAAATCTCGCTCACAAGTGTCGGAATCAAGTTTTGGAAGCAAACGCCGAAGTATCATGATATGGTTATCAAGCATGGAAGATATGAAGCTAATCTGAAGATGTCAAATTTCGACCTCAATGATCATGACTACATTTCGCCAAAATCGCATCAAATGGTCATACGACACCGGAATGACAAACGGTTCGACCCACAAGTGGTATGCATATTATATCGGGATCAAAGGTGAGAAAAATCAACCTAGTGTCACGAAAATCTCGGGAAGATATAGGTCAGGTAGGCCAAATTTTAGGTCATTGTTCGTTTTCACCTTTTGAGAGAGAAGGAGAGAGCTTTTCTGACCTAGAGATTGACCTAGAGCGAGCTGCCACATTTCTACCCCGTACGGATGGTCGGAGCCAGTATTTCACACTAGATTTCACAGGTATGTTCCCTATCAAGTAAAGATCAAGTCTATTATGCATGCAAGCGCGAATCATTGCACAAACAGGCGAAGGGATCGAATCAAAGTTGGATCGGGTCAAAGAGGTCGAGGGCCCTTAGAGGCATCCATACAAAACTTTTTTTTAGCCACAGAACACATCAATGTGCTCCCCACAAGGTCAGGAACAAAGCCATGTGGTCAAAACCAAATTTGGTGGTGGTACACCGATCGCGATCGGTGTACCTCACTGACAAAAATAGGGACAGAAAATGTAAAACACTCCCCCTCAGCCTCGCCTATAACCTTCTGGTGTCAAAACCAAATTTGGCCTCCATGGTACAATCGCGATAGGTGCCTCCAGATGTAGATTTTGCAACTTTTGACTTGGCCCATGTTTGGAACTCAGTTAAAAGTACACTCTCTTGAATTTTCAAGGAAAATGCACAAATTTTGCTCAGGGAATGGGCCCAATTTGTCAAGCACAACCAAAAGGGAAAAATTTGACCTACAACTGCCAAAATCCTGTTAAAAATATTGATGGATGGTTTGAAAGGTACACTTGGCCGACTAAGAGTCAGAATGTCATGGGAACCGCATAATAGAGATCGATAGCAAAAGATAGAGAAAGAGATCTTTGTATTGATGAATCTTTGTAGAGTTTTGATACAACAGAGGAGCAAAATATATGGGCGCACTCCGTTGTACGGAGCTCGAACCTCCCGACCACCCACGAGCTTCAGTTCGCTTGCATGCAGCGTCTCACTCGCACTCGCACTCGCACTCGCACTCTCACTCTCACTCTCACTCGCACTCGCACTCGCACTCACACTCGCAGAAGAAGAGATCGGTGAATGATCCCCAAACGCACCACCCGTCGTGCTTTTATCTTTCTTTTCCTCGAAAAGCCTGCACGATTTTCGTACCAAGTATACCTGCGAGAATAATATAAGAACGTGATCGCTAAGCGATCCGTAAAGGTTAGATTTCTATCATGACACTTTGCACAGATCCTGTTTCACACATTGATTTCTGCATCGCCTACAAAATAGCCAAAAGAACATACTCGTGCAATCAATTCAATATGATAATCAAAGTAAAAAAACATAATTATATACCTTCATAATCTCAATTTCCATACTCTACCATGAAGAAACAAGCCACTTCTTGGTTGATAGCAGGGAGAACTGTATGATGTTGTATGTCTGTCTGTCCCTGTGTACACTATAATGCTGTTGTCTTCTGTTTGTTTTTATCATAACTTTTACAAACGAACTCAGAACAGAGCAATCCAGGTACTCAAAACGACGTGAATAGATTTGGTCTACAAGGCAACGCGGACAGAATTGCAAAAAACATCTTTGTTTGGCTAAAAATGCAACTTTTAGGTCGCGACTCATAAAACCTCTATTTTTGGGTCTCCACTACTTTTACAACTTATTTTAAGCCTACCCATGCATTTTAAGCTAAAACACATAAATATAAAACATTGATATTAATAAAAATCTCAATTTTACTGTTCATAAACAGACTATCTGTTATTCATTAATCTTTATCAAATCCGTCTTTAGTGTATTGTTTTAAAAAAAGAATATATGTTCTCTCTTAATATCTCAACTCATTCGTATAAGCTCTATTTAATAGACTATTCAACAATCTTTCAAATCGTGCTAACGAAAGATATGCCCTGCTACATTCTTTTCGACTTTAAGAACTTCAAAAACTAGTCTTATTACATTCTCCCCTTATCAAAATTAACTCTGTCCTCAGAGTTGGTCTAAAGAGAGGAAAATTCCAATTTGTAAGCTAATGAACCAATGCGCTTCAAAATTTTAAATGGACCAACAAATCGTGGAGACAATCTTCTATCATTTCCAAGAATCAAATGATACTTCTCAGGAATAACCTTTAAAAAAACCATATCACCAGTTTCATACTCCACAACACGATGTTTCTTGTCATAATACAGTTTATGTCTCTTTTGAGATTCTCTAATATTCCCCCTGATTTTAGCCAACTCGCTATCCATTTTCTGAAGTATCTCACGTGACAGTTCTACCTTATTCCTCGAATTAAGAAAATGAATAGGTGTAGGATAGTTATAGCCATACATTGCCTCAAACGGAGTCATCCTAATAGATGAATGATATGAACTGTTATATGCAAATTCAACCACCAAAGGCAGATATTCATTCCAATTAGATTGGTTTTCATTGACATACATTTGTAACATATCTTCTAGAATACGATTCACTCTCCCCGTTTCCCCATCTGTTTGAGGATGAAAAGCAATAGACATGCGTAACTGGGTACCTATAGAGTCAAAAGTCGCTCTTCAGAAATGAGAAGTGAACTTAGAATCTCTGTCAGACACTATGCTCTTGGGCATGCCATGCAAACGAAATATCTCTTTCATAAACAAGTATGCAATGGTCAATGCAATATAAGTTATTTTTACAGGAAAGAAGTGAGCTTGTGTTGTGAGTCTATCTACCACCAGAAAGATCGAATCATACCCTCCACGAGTAGTAGGAAGTCTAATGATAAAGTCCATAGATATACACTCCCACTTCTGTAAAGGAATGTCTAAGGGTTGAAGGTCACCAAGTATCCTCTTATGTTCAATCTTAACTTGTTGACATTGAAAGCATTCACGCACATAATTCTTAACATCCA
Source organism: Adiantum capillus-veneris (assembly GCF_014529385.1). Taxonomy (NCBI): domain Eukaryota; kingdom Viridiplantae; phylum Streptophyta; class Polypodiopsida; order Polypodiales; family Pteridaceae; genus Adiantum; species Adiantum capillus-veneris. Next base: position 79,231,630 of record NC_140946.1, read on the forward strand.
ATTTCATACGCGGAAAAAGAATGAACTTTTAATCTTTTCATATGTCTTACTCAATCCAGGATGACCAAAAAAAGGTGAGTTATGACACTCATGCAGAATTTGACTCTTAAAAGCAGAATTTGCAGGAATACACAAGCGGTCATAATAATACAGATTTCCCTTATACAAGTGATATCTGTTCTCATACATCTCACCAATATTCTCACGCAAGAATTTCAAAATAGGCATGTAAAAAGAATCGCTTTCAACTTCGGCATGTATCTCATCAACCAAATTGGATCGCACAACAGTCAACAAATTACACATGGGCCTACGACTCAATGCATCTGCAACTTTATTTTCTTTCCCACACAAATACTTCAAGTCAAAATCATACTCAGCCAACAATTCAATCCATCTACTTTGTCTGTTGTTTAACAATGGCTGCGTGAAAATATACTTCAAACTTTGATGATCAGTACGCAATTCAAATTTGACACCAAGCAAAAGATGACGCCAATGTTTCAATGCATGAACAAAAGCAAGCAATTCTAGATCATGTGTTGCATAGTTCAATTCATGTCGTCTTAATTTCCTAAACTCATATGCAACCACTCTTCCTTCTTGTGTCAAAACACAACCTAATTGTTCACCACTAGCGTCACAGGACACAAAAAATGGTTTGCCCATCTCAGGAACTTTTAAAACAAAATTTTTCGCTATTTTAGCGATCAAGGTCTCAAAAGTAGTCTCACAACTAGAAGTCCACACAAAACCCTTGTCTTTCTTGGTCAATTCAGTCAAAGGACTTGCTATCTTAGAGAAATCTTTAATGTGTGCTCTCTCATATTGTGCTAGACCCATAAAGCTTCTTACATCTCTTACTAACATAGTATTAACTTTATCAAGATCAATGTGAATCCCCTCTTTAGAAATCACTCTTCCCAAATACACAATCTAATCCTTTGCAAAATAATACTTACTTGCTTTGGCATACAATTTATGTTCACGCAAAACCTCAAATCTTTTCTTTAAGTGCAATGCATGATCTTCTTCATTCGTAGAATACACAAAATATTATCCAAGAATACCAGAATGAAGTCCTCAAGATACGGGTGAAAAATATTATTCATTAAGCACATGAAAGTTGTTGGTGCATTAGTCAAACCAAAAGCAAGAACTCTAAATTCATAATGTCCATAACGTGTACGAAAAGAAATCTTTGGAATGTCCTCGGCCTTGATGCAGATTTGATGGTAGCCAGAACGAAGATCAACCTTTGAAAATATTGTGGCACCACTCAAATGGCTAAGCAATTCATCTATGTGAGGAAGAGGATATTTGTTCTTAATGGTCTTTTTGTTTAATCCCCTATAGTCGATGCATACCCTATATGTACCATCCTTTTTCTTTTGGAATAACATAGGACTACCCCAAGGAGATACATTAGGTTTAATGAAACCCTTTTTTCAAAAGATCATCAAGTTGTATCTTGAGCTCTTTAAGCTCATCAATATTGAACCTGTATGGAGATCTGGAATAAGGTGTCGCTCTTGGATATAGATCTATGGCATGGTCTACCGCTCTTGGCGGAGGTATACTAGGAAGATCGTCCGGAACACATCCTTAACTTCATGTAAGAGATCCTCTATAAATTCTCGATTTGTCTCTTTATGTTTATCCCCAGATTCTCTTTAATCTCATTAGCAAACACAAGCAACGTCTCACACAAGCAAACACAAGCAACGTCTCACACTCTTATCTAAGTCACCTTATCAATTCCATTGCCAAAACTAGATTTAGAATCTCTTTCTTTCCACAAAGAGTGTGACTTAACATCATCAAATGATTAAAGATATATTTTTCTTTCTTAACAATCAATCAAAACATGATTTTCAATGATCTAATTGATACCAATGACAACATCATGCATATCAATGTTTATGTTATGGAAATCATCTTTATGATTTCGACTCTTCAAAGGAAAATAAAAAATAAAAAAATTTCTACTAACTCTTTCGTGAAACTATTATTACCATTAGTTAAGTCCACAAGTCTTTTAATTTCTGGATTTAATTTCAAGTTTAATTTCTCAATCAATTTAGACGATAAGAAGCAATGAATACTATCCAAATCAATTGAGAAATTCAAATTTTAATCTCAACTTCTACGCCTAAATTTGATCTCACAGAAGCTTTCAAAGGATGTATCAAAGACATAAAACATCACAAAGAAGGGGTAGATGACTTACCTTTATCGTACGCATCACCAAAAGTCTCCAGTTGAGCCATCTTGGTACGTATTGTCTTATCGGTCACCTTGCTCGAGCATTCGAAAGTCTCGTGGTCGTGTTCTCGATATTGAAAGTATAATCCATATCTTTGAGTTCTTCAATCCAAGCTTCTAAATCTTCGCATATCTTTCTTATGCCATCAAACTCTTTAAGCTTAGCCTTCGTTAAGAATGATTTGGTTGTCGCTTCTCCCATATCGTCATCGTTTCTTTTGGCGGTACTGTTTCCAGGTGGATTAGCATGGTTTTCACCTTCATGTTGGCCATCAAGGTCTACATAGATATCAAGCCCTCGTGCTGCTTTGCCCCGCAGAGCCTCAGCACGCTCCCGATTTGCAATTTTCAGATCTTCTCATAGTCGCCGAATCAGGTCTTCTTGCTCCTTCATCCTCCTCTCATATCCTTCCATGTCCAGAATCAACCGCTTGCTCTGATACCAATTGTCACGGGAACCGCATAATAGAGATTGATAGCAAAAGATAGAGAAAGAGATCTTTGTATTGATGAATCTTTGTAGTGTTTTGATACAACAGAGGAGCAAAATATATGGGCGCACTCCGTTGTACGGAGCTCGAACCTCCCGACCACCCCCGAGCTTCAGTTCGCTTGCATGCAGCGTCTCACTCGCACTCGCACTCGCACTCGCACTCTCGCTCTCACTCTCACTCTCACTCGCACTCGCACTCACACTCGCAGAAGAAGAGATCGGTGAATGATCCCCAAACGCACCACCCGTCGTGCTTTTATCCTTCTTTTCGTCGAAAAGCCTGCACGATTTTCGTACCAAGTATACCTGCGAGAATAATATAAGAACGTGATCGCTAAGCGATCCGTAAAGGTTAGATTTCTATCATGACACTTTGCACAGATCCTGTTTCACACATTGATTTCTGCATCGCCTACAAAATAGCCAAAAGAACATACTCGTGCAACCAATTCAATATGATAATCAAAGTAAAAAAACATAATTATATACCTTCATAATCTCAATTGCCATACTCTACCATGAAGAAACAATCCACTTCTTGGTTGATAGCAGGGAGAACTGTATGATGTTGTATGTCTGTCTGTCCCTGTGTACACTACACTGCTGCTGTCTTCTGTTTGTTTTCATCATAACTTTTACAAACAAACTCAGAACAAAGCAATCCAGGTACTCAAAACGACGGGAATAGATCTGGTCTACAAGGCAACGCGAACAGAATTGCGAAAAACATCTCTGTTTGACTAAAAACGCAACTTTTAGGTCGCGACTCATAAAACCTCTATTTTTGGGTCTCCACTACTTTTACAACTTATTTTAAGCCTACCCATGCATTTTAAGCTAAAACACATAAATATAAAACATTGATATTAATAAAAATCTCAATCTTTCAAATCGTTTTTTTTTACCTTGTTCTCGCAGGTATATTGGCGCGCAAGTCGAGTCGATCGAGCGCCAAAAATAGAAAAGCGGCTATTTTAAGAGGTCGCAGGCTTTTGGAGGAGAATAGAAGGACGGGTGGTGCGTTTTGGGGGGATTCACCATTCTCTCTTCTGCGAGTGCGAGTGCGAGTGAGAGTGCGAGTGCGAGTGCGAGTGAGACGCTGCATGCAAGCGAATTGAAGCTCGGGGGTGGTCGGGAGGTTTGAGCTCCGTACAACGGAGTGCGCCCATATATATATTCAATTGCTCCTTTGTTGTATCAAACACTATCAATACAAATATTTCTTCCTCTGTTTTGCTGTCTATCTCTATTATTCGGTTCCCGTGACACAGAACAGTTGTAGAAACCCTCGAACGGATCTCAGAATCTCCTACAAGTGAAGATATAGTCGTTTCACTCTCGAATGATCACATAAAGATAGAATTGGAGCCGAGCCAATGCCAAAGACCAAAAGGTCACTTAGGGCTACTCAAATATCACATGGAGATCCAAAGAATGCCTAAAAAATGCCCAAATCTGAAAAACCTCCTAAGACGGGCTATAAAGTGCCTGATAAGGTCAAAATCAGACAATGGAATAGGCTGATGGTAGCAGAACATCATGGAAGCAGTGGGAGCTCTAAAACTAACTTCAATTAACTCCAAGATCCAACCTAAATTCATTAGGAAAACCAAATATGGTTAGACTTAGTAAAATATGGTCAAACAGTGAAAAATTGCTCTAAGTTGTTCATTTTAAGTCCAAACTTGGAAATAAATCATTAGTGGGCTAGGCAAGCATAGGAGTTCATGACCATCTAATTTTCACCAAACTTGGCCTCTGTACTACGATCACGATTGGTGTTCCTTAGCTTCAGATTTTGACAAAAACTGTTAGAAGCTGGACACACCCCACGACATTTAACTACTCGGAGGACTATTATTTTTTGTAGTTATTCATTTATTGAGGAAAACCTGATTTTTCACCTTGTAATTATTCGGACTTACAGAAGTTTCTAGATTGTATCCCAGTTTTAATAGTTAGATTGAGTAGATGGTTGATTTTTGAACTTTAGGGTTTGAGGAATTGTAAGGTATATATACCACTTTTTGACCTTAATGAAAAACTTTTTGTCATTTTAAACAAGTTTGAAGTTTGTGAGTGAGCGTACTGTGTACGAGAGAGAGAGAGTGTGTGAGCTTCATCTTGATGCTACGTGTGCTCCGAAGGTCGTAATCGAGTGCGCAGAAGTGCAGTGTGTTGCCCCCGACTAGAGCTGCGCGCCGATACCAACATTGCACGCATACGGTCCGGCTTTGTGAGCTCCTTCTACGAGCCTCAACGGTTGTTTGGGTGAGCATACGTTGTCCGATTTTGCATTGCAACATATCCCCACGTTCACATTGAGTAGAACTACACATTAGGCACTTTATATTTCGAAAACGAAGACCTGCAGATTTCGGCTAGACATCCTACATGTTTCTGCACCAGGTGTTTTGGGTCGGGATTTTGGTTCATAGACCTTAGGGAGAGCGACCTATTGGTATTAGTAGGGTCTCCTTCAAGTTCTATGGTGTTTCAAGATTGCTTGATGGTGAGGCGGTCCGGGGCGGGCAACAAGAAGAGCTACCTCTAAACACCCTTGGAGGCTCCCGTGCTGCTCAATTGGGGCTGGGGCAAGCACAATCAGAGACAACAACAACCCACAGCCAGAAACCAAACAAGAAAAGAGGCACCACCTAGTTGTAGATGTGAACTAGGACGCACGTGATATCTCCTTGTACTCAAACGCACAATGAGAGGGGAGGTAAAGCGCACAAATCAACTTGAGCAACTCATTCTTAGCCTTAAAGACTAGATGCACACAAAGCTTGATGAGAAATAGAGAGACAACACAAAACTTGACCTTGTTGCCAATACACAAATTGTCTTAGGGTCACGGGAGCTCTCTCACCGAGCACCCTCTTACAATTGAAAGTTTTGGCAAACAATTCAACAAGCCCTCAAACCACCAAGCATGAAATGGCACAACAAACTTCAAGGACAATATACCTTCAACCACCTGATGAGCCAACTTATGAAGTCAATTTGGAGAGAAGAGTCGTAGTTGCAGCATACAATTGCACCCAAAACTATGAATCTTATTTATGGACAAGAGTAGGCTACAAGTGTGATTGCAGAGTATAGTATCACTCCACTCCTCTAGATGGCATAACTAACTTCAAGCTTCTCCATGCACCTATGTGTAGTGATGGAATAGAGCACTCACAATGCACACACTCTACACAACTAGGCTTGAAGAGTGGTGTGTTATGTGTTGAGAATGGTGTGGTGTAGTGTGATCATGGGATGATTTACAAGGGAGAGAAGGGCTCTATTTATAGGTTTTAGAAGCCCCGATTAGGATTAGGCCTAATCAAGTTTATTTGAAGGAATAAAATATTATGCATATTTTTATTTTTATTTTAATGAGGGTGGGTCTCTCATGTCCTTTGAGTCACATGGATGTGGGCTCAAGGGAAGAGAATTATTGAGGATGATAGGAGAGAGGATTGAGTGAATAATTTGGGAGTGCCTACTCTAGTAGAGGGTGCATTTTACAATAAGGTTAGTGGTTAGTAGTTAGTAATTATCACTAAAAAATATTTACAAAATCATTCACCAAATGGTGAGATATATGATGAGAAAAGTTAGAGAAGGGATGAGCTTGTAAAGAGAGGTTGAAGCCTTGGAGAAGTTGACATTCACCTCTTTACAGCACCGGAAGAAGAAGCAGTCAGCATGGCGAAGCAGCGCGTGTCGATGAAGCTATGTTATTTAAAACCTTGGAAAATTCACGATAAAAGCCTTCATTTGGAGAGGTTATCCTTGGATTTTTGATGATTTTTTGAAGTTCTTTACAAAGCTGAAGAGAGTATGGTAATATGGACATATATGTAGAGAGAAAGGGGGACACATAGGGTGTAGAAATGGAGGATGAAGGCTATGGAGGTGTGAGAGATGTGGCAATGGTGAAGAGGGTGAATTAGGACATAGGAGTTGCAGGTTTGGGAGTGGGAAGGAGAGGGAGGAGTGTGTGTGAAAGAGGAAAATGATAAAGTGGAAGAGGGAGTGTGGCTGCATAGCATGGGCAAACTGGGGTCCACCAAAAAAATCATAGCTCACAGCTCGTAGCTCAAAAAAATATGAAAAAATTTGAGGTGAAATTTCAGCTTACGTGCTACAACTTTTGTTTGTATCACCTTTTCAAATTCGGGGAGCATGTGATCTTTTAAAATTCATCAAAACCGACTTTTTTTTCCACTACACAAGGTCCTTGTGAGGTCCTTCTTCAGATGATTCTTTTGAATACCTCCAAGAGTGAGCTCCCCATGGTGCATGCATGCATGCCACACACCCTTGACCTTATTTGGTAGGTCTATAATTGAAGATATTGTTGAGATCATGATATAAGTGAATAGTACAACTAAGAAAATCAAATATTGAGGGGTCTAAAAATATATATCCATGTCAAATATAAATAATATAGGTGGGAAAAATATAAAGGGGTCAAAATAAATCTCTCTCATTATAAGTCTACCCTAAAAAGATGAATATTATTGGTGTTCTAATTTATGAGAGTAAAAGAGAATAGATGTAGGAAGGAAAAAATCACAATAGTGAAAAAATATACACAAAAATAAAACTAGTTTTTTGGGATTTTTGTTGGGATGGAGTTACACCAAAAATAAGAGAAGCTTGCATGAAATTATTTTTATATGGAATAAAGAGTATGCAAAATGGTAAGAAAAAATATGGTAATGATGAGTCAATGTACATAGCATAAATAACACACACCTAAGTATAAATATTTAAATAAATACCAAAATAATTATAAAAAATCATTTTATTCAGGCCCTATATACAATAAAATATTTACACACAAATGGGCCATAACATAAATTTTTATTTTTTTTGGCTCAACTAGCTCAATGACTAGCTAATTGAGGATTTTTAAAAAGATATGGAAAAAGTCCCCTAACTCACACACGCCTATGTTAAGTGAAATGGTAGGCATAGCCACAGTGTTTGAGTGATTTGATAGGGTGAGGTAGCTTACTATGGCAATTATGAAAAGCCGAAAAACGTTTATCATTAGCCCTCCCCCAGGATGATGGTATATTCATGTACCATCATAGAGCATCTCTTCCAAAGAGAGTGCTTCAGAGTCCTTGACAAGATCTTCATTGTTTGGCCCCTCAGAATTTTGGCTGGAGTTACACTCATGCTTCATGTAACAATACTTACATGAGACAGCTGCCCTTTGACAGATCTTTGGTAGATCCTTTGGTAGAAGGCGACTCAAATAGGGCTTCAAGCGATAACCATTTACCTTCCTAGAGTGCTCTTTCCCATTCAAGTCCATAAGTTGATAGTAACTTGAATTGAAAGCCTTCTTAACTATGTATGGCCCCTGCCATCTAGTTTCAAATTTGGCATCAAAACGATTATCGAGTCGATTGTCATACCTTAGCACAAGATCTTCCTCATTGATGCCTTTGTCCTTTAGTTTCTTGTCAAGCTTCTCCTTCGCCTGCATAGCTTTCCTTTTGTAGCACTCGTATGCTGCTTCTCTTTTCCACTAAAGCTCAGCTAAGGTAAGAAGTCGATCCATCCATGCTTCTTGATCATCTTGTGCTGCTTTGCCATGAAGTCGCATTGTTGGAATGTTGAGCTCAATTGGTTGTAAAGCCTCTTGACCATAGACCAAGTGAAATGGTGTGAACTCCGTGGCTTCCCTATATGTGGTTCGATATGCCCACAAGGCACCATCCAAGAAGTCCTCCCACAACTTTGTCTTGTTTTTCACCATCTTTCTAATGATGTCTGCAATGACACCATTAGCTTTTTCTACCAGACCATTGGATTGGGGATAGTAGGGTGTACTATGACGATGTAGAATGTGAAGTTCTTCACAGACTTCTATAAGCAAGCCCTTTCTAAACCCTGGACCATTATCAGAAACAATCTCCAAAGGTGTGTCAAATCTACAACAAATGTGAGTGTAGACAAATTTTCTCATTGTCCTCTCATTTCCTTTGCCACACTTTGTGCTTCTACCCATCTCGTCATGTAGTCTATGGCCACCAAGATATACAATTTCCCATTTTTAGTCCTAGGCAATGGACCCATAGCATCAATGTCCCATTTTTCAAATGGACCATTTGCAAGGACTAGCTGACGTGGACCATGTAACAGACGCTTGTTTCTATTAATCTCATAATTATGACAGCTTTTACACCAATGTTGAACATCAATGTGCAAGCTTGGCCAAACATATACGGCAAGAAAAATCTTTTTTGCAGTGAGTTCCTGTGCAAAATGACCACCACACACTTCCTCATGCAAACCTTTTAGAATGGATGGGATTTCCTCAATAGTTGGTACTCTTCTGCACACTTGATCCTTCCCTCTTTTTCTGTTTTTCTATTTCTGCATATGGATAAGTCATCCACCTTTGCTCCTGGGTTTGGTTCTTTTTAAGTCGAGCTTCATAAGCTCTTAGAAGCGCATCCAACTGCTCGTTTACCTTGTGTGCCAGTACAGATCCTCCTGATCTTGCACTTTTGGGCTTTGCTATTTCCTTGGGTGCTATGACAGTTGTGGTGTGTGAGCTTAAGCTAGCTAGATCCTCTAACCTCTCCAATCTGTCCTTGGTATGTTTCAACTCCTCGGATAGGGTTGTTTGCTCTCATTCCTTCCTGGCTTTCCTACACGCCTTTCTAGCTTTCCATGTGCTTCTCTAATTTTTCATTTCTGAACTTTGGGCATCGGTTTTTGGCTCTTCAACTATGGGTTCATTCGTCCTTCTTTGGGCTTGGGCTCGTGTTACCGCCTGAATGGGTATGATTGTTTCATTTTTCGATCCTCCACTGAAAGGTACTGTTTCTAACATGTTCAAGGTGGTTTTTGCTCCTTTGTTCGGGTTTTTAGGGCAATCGGGAATCAAATGAGTAATTCCACATTCAGGGCAATACGAATTAACTCTAATGATTTCATCATGAGGACAGTCTCTTAGCCAATGGTCTCCACCACACTTGTAACAGGGTCCCTTGGGTTGTTGAGGTGCTCCTTGAGCCCCTCTTTGTTGGTGTCTTTGTCTGCCCATGCCTCCATTGGCTATGAACATCAGTGTTCGTTCATCTAGGCTATATCTTCCTTCTCCTGCATCTTGTGCAGCAATTGGTGGTCCTTGATTCCCTATCATGCTCCATGGTTCTTGCATCGAGGGTTCATCCGTTGGATAATAGACAGAGTTTGCCACATATTCATTGGGATCTTCATAATATGCATGCATAGGCACCAAAGCCTTTTACTCTGATTTAGTTACTGTTGGTGTGTATCTTATACCAACTGGTCGTAATCCTGGTAGGGGTGGTTGTTGCCCCAGCACCGGTTGTGGTCTTTCTACACCTACAGGTCTTGGTAAGTTGCCTACTTGATATCTAGGCAATGGAACTTAAGGGGAAGCTACTGGAGCTTGGGCAGCGTAAGGTCTCGAGTCTCTCACATATCCCATGTTATAATAACATTCCTCGGTCCCATGGTTTGTCCATTTTTGTTCAATAGCACACCACTTGGGCTGTTTAGCCTGGGATTTGGTGTACAAGTTGATCTTTTTTAGCACTTCAACTACAAGCTTCTCCTGGTTTACCACTACTTCTCCTTTCGGTGCTGTCTTAGAAGACTTGCTTCCACTTTGCTGTGAAGACGAATCATCATCAAGGTCCTTGAACTACCCTTCTTTGTAGACCGCACAATTGTCCACAAGGTATAGAGCCTCCTTGGTCAACTCATTCAACGTCGTGCTCCTTTTCATATGTAAGTCTTTCTGGAGATCTGCATTCCTTAGTTCTTGGATGAATATCAACATAAATCTAGACTAAGTTGGCAGTTCTTCAACAGGACAGAACTTAACATATCTTTTTAGTCTTAGGACTGCCTTTCGTACAGATTCTCCATCTTTCTATTTGAGTTTATGGATCTGTGAGACGGTATTATGAGCGATTCCCCTTTGAGAGAATTCCTCAATAAACTCATCAAATACTTCCTCCATCGACTCAAAGTCTCTACACTCTACAGAGTCAAACCAAGTGGCTGCATCATCCTCTAGGGTTAGTCCAAACCCTGCAAATTGGGTGGGAAAATCTAACACCTCTTCGGCTCTAATGACACTCACAAAGGCTGCTACATGATCTCTTGGGTCTCTGCTTCCTGTGTATTTCTTGTTTACCCATTTTTGCACTTGAGAAGGTCTAATTCTGCGATGGTCTACAGACCTCATCATTGGATCACCCCGTCTCAGTTGATACACCTCCTCAGGCCTTCTGTAATAGGCTAGTTCCTCTCCCAATGGTGCTCCTAAGCCATAATTTCTAACGGTTCTTGCTAGAGGTGGTTCTTCTCTATTAACTCGTTCTATGGGTGGTCCTCCAGGCTCTGTGGACCCTTGTGTCTTTGGCTTACTCTTTGCTTGATACCTTGAATAGAGTGGTGATTCTTGCAAATCCCTGAGCCCTCGTGCGGCTTGATAACCATCTCGGTTTTGGTCTGGTTCCATTGTTGCACTCTATCGAAGCCATGCCTGTAATGGTGGCTAGTTTGCTGGTTGGTCTTGGTTGTTGAATGCTTGCGGTCGGGTGGAATGTGAGGTAGTGTCATACTCATCTGAAAAAGGATTCGTTGACTTGCTTTGGGTATGGGCAGCTCTTAGCACTTCCTCAGGGGCATATGCTGATGCTCCTGGACCTGTTGCTCTCTCTACTTCCTCTGGGAGAATACGTTGGTATTCTTGCCCGTATCTATCAACAAAAACTATGCCCTTCCCCGTAGCAATTTCAGAAGAGAATAAGTAAAGAACCTTGTCTTTGCTTAATTCATTTACGTATGGTTCTTTGCTATGAAAGTAAGAGACTATACCCTCGCTTTCATGTTTGTATATTCCCACATTCTCGTTATAAGTTGGAACCCTGGTTGTTTTCTTATCATACATAAAAATAGCTCTGGGCCGATCAATGTTTGGTGGTGGTTTTTTTGAGTTTCTGAAACCATTTTCCCTTTTGCCACGTTATCTCCCTATCTATTGTAATCTTCAGGGTTACTAACTATTAAATAGTGGTTCCCCTTTTCGTCTCGGAATCTATCTCCATCATCATACACTCGGATTATCTCCAATCTTTGAGCTGGACTCTCTTCGATACAAATGCACTTGCGGCCTCGATAGTCATAATAGACTAGGGCTCCTCTCAAGTTTGTTCCCTCTAAGAAGATCACCGTGAGCCTGGAATGATTCAAAGGATTTTGGGAGGTGCTTCCTCCTCGCATAGGTCCATCATAGGTGAAACCTCCTTCCTGTTGACTACCCATCATGAAGAAAGATTTTTCTGACGAAGTGTCAGTATCACTACCTTCCTCAATAATCGGTGCTAGCGGATCTAGCCTTGCCTGAGTTACACTCTCTTCGGTGGTTTGGTCACCTGCCACTTTCTGGTCTCTAACAATGTATCTTGCTGATCTTAAATTCATCAAACTTATCAATGCAATTTATCACAAATTCAACCACTCACCTGGCAATGGGTCAGTTTCTGCACAACTTCTTGCTTTGTTGCTGAATATACCTGTACACAAGAGTTTTAATTTCGGCAATCGAATCAAAGCATTTATCTGCAAGAGGTTAGCTTAGTAATGATTGGTATAACTGGAGAGTTAATCTCAACCACTACTGTATTTTATACACTGCTGCTGTTCTGGATTAGGTTTGCTAATCTGAAACAATATTTCCCTCATATGTTGGTCAATTTACGCGAAAAAGTATGAATTCAGTCTTTGCTTCGTCAAATGGGCAAACAAGGTCCAAATTCACTTTTGAAAGAAGTTATGGAACCCTTAAGACAAATGGAACCTCAGTGTCTATGCCATGTCAAATTTTATTTGCAGTATGTCCCAATAGATATCCTACGCGTAGGATGTCTCCTGCTGTGTTTTGCCTGGATTTTTGCACTGTTGTTTCCTCTTGTTGTGCTAAGCTTACAGCTGCTTTTACTTTTTTATTTGGACACCTATTAGCTGGTCAAAGAGTCAGAAATCTATTCCAACGGCCTGTTGATGGTAGTGATCAATCTAATCAACTCCAAATTGGACCAAAATTGACTAGGAGGCTTGCCTTAGGCTATATAACACCTTACTATGCTCAAAGTCAAAGTCTGGCTTCATTTTCTTGTATTAGACATCCTACGCGTAGGATGTCTTTTCATCAGAATGGCTTCAAACTCAAAACCCAGGCTTCCCTTGAGTTGCTGATCACTTTGGTATACTCAGAATTCAGTTTGGAGTCCAAAATCACTCAGAAGACATCCTACGCGTAGGATGTCTTTTTGGCCTGTTTGACCCCAGATTTGTCCCACAGCTTCCGTTTTATGCCAGTAACCCAGTGGTATGCTTAGATTTTGGTTTGGATGTCAAAAGTCCCAAATTTCAGTCGTTTTTTCTTTTTTCAGTCAAAAGTGCTATAGTCCGCTTTGAACCCAAATGAGGTGAAGCCCCTTTCAGTCACTCAATATATCATGCAAGACATGCTCATGCAGCCATCTTATGGTTTTGGTCTCAAAATAATGTTTTGTCACTATTTGGGTAGGATGTCTGGCAATTTCAGTCTATGTCGCCTTATCCTGTCAAGATATGGCCAACTTTCCACTTTCCAATTGAAATTAGGGTAAACCCTACCTCCTGAATACACTTGTCAACTCAAAATCCCAAAATTCCTCCCAGATGGGTCTGTAGACATCCTACGCGTAGGATGTCTCCTGGCTTAAAATTAAAGTTTTTTCTGGCAGGAATGCTTTTGATGCTCTGTAGATCTATCAAAAACACTCACAGTAACTTTTGGACTTCAATTAGGCTTTCAAACACACTTTTGCGTCTTTTACAAACTTGTAATGATTCTACCAAGCAAGTGTACATGCATGAAATGCTCTAGATCTTGAATCATGATGTCCTACTTACTCTACTCCTACCTATCATATGAAATGGTGATAATGGTGTTTTTGGTTACTTTTTGGCATCTCCGTACTCTCAAGCTCTCCTCTCACCGCGTCTACCACCCCAACTCTTACTCTAGAACTCGACTACTACCTAAAACTACCTAAGTCAACCTAAGCTACCTAAGTCGAAGGATCTAAGCCAGACACATGCTTCCTAGACTCCCTCTAAGACCTAGAGAGTCCTCCACCCTCTAATCCTATCTAAATGTAAAGCGAGACTCTTGGCAAGCCAAAAATCCCAATCCTCAAGGATTAGTCTCGGTCACCTACCTAAGGTTTTCGTCCCCGACAGCGGCGCCAATGTTGGACGGACACGCCGCGACGGACGTCAGCACAACGAGAACTCACCTAACATGTAATGTCAGCTAAGGATGAAGCTCGACCCGCAGGCGCGTGGAAGCAAGCATAAGGTGTCGACCGACTCCTAACTAATTCCTACAGAGGTCTCTACCAATTGTCTAAGTCACAGCCTTCAAAAGTGCGAAAGAGGAAACTTCTTACAATGCTTTCTAGAGCCGAACACCCATTGATAGCCGTTTTTCGGCTTTTCATAATTGCCATAGTAAGCTACCTCACCCTATCAAATCACTCAAACACTGTGGCTATGCCTACCATTTCAATGAACATAGGCGTGTGTGAGTTAGGAGACTTTTCCGATATCTTCTTAAAAATCCTCAATTAGCTAGTCACTGGGCTAGTTGTGCAAAAATAAATAAATAAATATATATATATATATATATAAGTATATTATGGCCCATTTGTGTGTAAATATTTTATTATATATAAAGCCTAAATAAAATGATTTTTTATAATTATTTTGGTATTTATTTAAACATTTATACCTAGGTGTGTGTTATTTATGCTATGTACATTGACTCATCATTACCATATTTTTTCTTACCATTTTGCATACTCTTTATTCCATATAAAATAATTTCATGCAAGCATCTCTTATTTTTGGTGTAACTCCATCCCAACAAAAATCCAAAAAAACTAGTTTTATTTATGTGTATATTTTTTCACTATTGTGATTTTTTCCTTCCTACATCTATTCTCTTTTACTCTCATAAATTAGAACACCAAAAATATTCATCCTTTTATGGTAGACTTATAATGAGAGAGATTTATTTTGACCCCTTTATATTTTTTCCACCTATATTATTTATATTTGACTTGTATATATATTTTTAGAGCCCTCAATATTTGATTTTCTTAGTTGTACTATTCACTTATATCATGATCTTAACAATATCTTCAATTATAGACCTACCAAATAAGGTCAAGGGTGTGTGGCATGCATGCACGCACCATGGGAAGCTCACTCTTGGAGGTATTCAAAAGAGTCATCCAAAAAAAGGACCTCACAAGGACCGTGTGCAGTGGAAAAAACAGTCGGTTTTACTGATTTTTTAAAGATCACACGTTGCCCGAATTTGAAAAGGTGATACAAACAAAAGTTGTAGCTCGTGAGCTGAACTTTCACTTCAAATTTTTTCATATTTTTTTGAGCTACGAGCTGTGAGCTATGAGTTTATTGGTGGACCCCAGTTTACCCATGCTATGCAGCCACACTCCCTCTTCCACTTTATCATTTTCCTCTTTCACACACACTCCTCCCTCTCCTTCCCCTGCAACTCCTATGTCCTAATTCACCCTTTTCACCATTGCCACATCTCTCACACCTCCATAGCCTTCATCCTCCATTTCTACACCCTATGTGTCCCCCTTTCTCTTTACATATATGTCCATATTACCATACTCTCTTCAGCTTTGTAAAGAACTTCAAAAAATCAGCAAAAATCCAAGGATAACCTCTGCAAATGAGGCTTTTATCATGAATTTTCCAAGGTTTTAAATAACATAGCTTCATCGACATGCGCTGCTTCGCCATGCTGACTGCTTCTTCTTCCGGTGCTGTAAAGAGGTGAATGTCAACTTCTCCAAGGCTTCAACATCTCTTTACAAGCTCATCCCTTCTCTAACTTTTCTCATCATATATCTCACCATTTGGTGAATGATTTTGTAAATATTTTTTAGTGATAATTACTAACTACTAACCACTAACCTTATTGTAAAATGCACCCTCTACTAGAGTAGGCACTCCCAAATTATTCACTCAATCCTCTCTCCTATCATCCTCAATAATTCTCTTTCCTTGAGCCCACATCCACGTGACTCAAAGGACAAGAGAGACCCACCCTCATTAAAATAAAAATAAAAATATGCATAATATTTTATTCCTTCAAATAAACTTGATTAGGCCTAATCCTAATCAGGGCTTCTAAAACCTATAAATAGAGCCCTTCTCTCCCTTGTAAATCATCCCATGATCACACTACACCACACCATTCTCAACACATAACACACCACTCTTCAAGCCTAGTTGTGTAGAGTGTGTGCATTGTGAGTGCTCTATTCCATCACTACACATAGGTGCATGGAGAAGCTTGAAGTTAGTTATGCCATCTAGAGGAGTGGAGTGATACTATACTCTGCAATCACACTTGTAGCCTACTCTTGTCCATAAATAAGATTCATAGTTTTGGGTGCAATTGTATGCTGCAACTACGACTCTTCTCTCCAAATTGACTTCATAAGTTGGCTCATCAGGTGGTTGAAGGTATATTGTCCTTGAAGTTTGTTGTGCCATTTCATGCTTGGTGGTTTGAGGGCTTGTTGAATTGTTTGCCAAAACTTTCAATTGTAAGAGGGTGCTCGGTGAGAGGGCTCCCGTGACCCTAAGACAATTTTTGTATTGGCAACAAGGTCAAGTTTTGTGTTGTCTCTCTATATCTCATCAAGCTTTGTGTGCATCTAGTCTTTAAGGCTAAGAATGAGTTGCTCAAGTTGATTTGTGCGCTTTACCTCTCTCTGGCATGGTGAATGTTTGTTTTTGGTGTGTGTGGCTATCTTTCATTCCCCTCTCATTGTGCATTTGAGTACAAGGAGATATCACATGCGTCCTAGTTCGCATCTACAACTAGGTGGTGCCCCTTTTCTTGTTTGGTTTCTGGCTGTGGATTGTTGTTGTCTCTGATTGTGCTTGCCCCATCCCCAATCGAGCAGCACGGGAGCCTCGAAGGGTGTTTAGAGGTCGCTCTTCTTGTTGCTCGCCCCGGACCGCCTCAAATTGGTGCCCCCACGGAGGACGTCTTGTGTATGTTTTGTGGAGGCTCAACCTTTAGCATAATCAAGTAGCTTGCATGAATCACGAGAATTTTTATGATCCCTTCATTCCCATTGCAAGGCAAAAGGTACACATAATTGTTAGTACTAAGTTGCAATTTCAACGTGTAATTCGTAGAATTTTAGGTCCTCTTAGGTTGGCAGAGATAAACGCATGAGTAAATCCTTTTATTTTGCCTCTCATTAGGTACAACCTTAGTTTGGACGTCTATATTTTAGTTTTGTTTTAAGCATAAGGTCATGCATAGACAATGGATAATGGCCCAAGAATAGAGGTTTTCCGCTTTCATTTCACTCCTCACATTAGAATAAACATTGCAATTAGTAGAAAAATCCATTTTCAACAACGTATGGTGTTCATGTTTGGTGCCCAAAGAGTAGGAGAAATTCTCGCATCACCAAACCCTATCATCCTGCCTCTTATTGATTATCATAGGTCATTTGATGTGAATATTTTTATTTTGTTGTAGAATAGATTGTAATTTAGAAAAAATTATTGTGTAAATTTTTTAAGAAAGAAAAACAAAAACGTGTTGTCACTTTGAAACCGATTCAATGGAGGCCCGACTCCAAATGTCCGGATATCCTCTTTGCTTTGGAGAGCCTGGAGAGGATGCATAATTATTTTTAGCAAATTTCAAGATGTCTTGTCGTATCAAGAGGATAGTAACTGATCAAGAATGCGTAGAGATATTTGAAGTGGTCCTTAGGAAAGATGCTAGTACTTGGTTTGACTCGTTGCCTGAGGAAGTTAAAGGGAATTACACGGAAGTTGTGAATCCCCAAAACACTCAAAAACTATGGCAAGACATTGTTTCTCATAAGCAAAAAGAGTTAGATGACTACTACTTGTACAAGCAAGAGTTTCTACGTCTTTGGGCTCTATGGATACGAAATGTTGCTAACCCTGGTGATGGTGCAGAATTTCTAAAGAAGGAGAGGTTCATAGCCGGACTCTTTCCTGACCTTAAGGTAAAAGTTGATTCGGGTGCACCTGCTACCTTTGAAGCAGCTGAAACTAGGGCTGCTGAGAAATATAGGAAACTCAAGTGCCTAAGGGGAGAGGTTCCAATAGAAGGTCTTAGACCCAAAGTTAAGTCACAAGCATCAACATCTAAGGAGATTCCTGAGGTAACGGCGGAAGTGATTGAGAAGTTAAATGAATCTTTAAGCAGCTTGTCAATTCACCTTGCACAAGCTGTAGGTCCAAAGGGACAAGCAAAGAAGTCTGAAGAGCGAGATTCACGAACTAGGAGAGTCTTACAATGTTGGAATTGCGGTGAGTCTGGACATGGGATGTATAATTGTCCTTGGCCCTGTGGGGAGCCAGGGAGACCTAACTTGAATTACCCAGTGATGAATGCTTGTGAAGGAACTGGTCAACAACCAAGGCTTCTACAAAGACCAAATGGACCAAGACCACCTCCACAAGGAGTGGAAGGAGTTCCACCTTTGCCAGACCCAAATGTGCATGTGGTAGAGGTGAAAAATTCAAAAGAGGTTGACATGAAAGCAAATGGCATTAAGCGTGGCCGTGGAAAAGGGAAAGAGAAAGAAGGTGCCACATCACTGAGTGACCATGGACGAGGCAAGAAGGCAAAGGATACCAAGGAAGCTAAGAGGACTCGACGTCGTATCAATCTCCAAGACTTCCCTCTTGGACATGGTATGGCTCCATACAACCTATTGGAAGACATGAGAGGTAAGGGTCCTGATATCTCATGGCCTCAGTATCTTGCATTATGCCCACAAGTTAGGAGGGATTTAACAAAGGCAGTTAGCACCAGGAGAAAGATAAAAGAGAGTGTTCCTGTTGTAAAAATTGCACATGCTGAAATGAATAAGGATATTACACCTGTGCTAGATTGTTACATCAAAGGAAGATTGGTTAGAAAAGTTCTAGTGGATGGGGGTCCACAAATTTGCATCATGACAGAGGGACTCATGCAAAAACTAGGCATGCACATCCATGAGACACCTGAAATTAAAGTCAAGATGGCAAACAATAGCAAATCTAGGTGTGTAGGCATTTGTAAAAATTTCTTTGTGGAGGCCTTTGGCATTAAGAAGGTAGTGGATTTCTATGTCATGTCTACCAAAGGAAATGGTTACCCATTTATCCTAGGGAGACCATGGCTAATGAAAATGCGAGCTTTGCAGGATTGGGAGAGTGGAAAGCTAATTTGCAGGAATGAAAATCATAAGAAGGTTGTCTTTGACATGAAGGAGCAACTCCAAGAGAAGCTCCATGAAGAATCATCTCAAAGTGAGACGGAGGAAGGCTGGACCAATAGCACTTTAGAAGGAGAAAGTAGCGGCAGCATTACTGAAGAGCAGTCTTCCATCGAAGTCATGGGGGTAAGGTTTAAGCCAAACAACCAAGAGACCTCTTGCCCAGGTTTGGAAGAGGTAGGTTCCCAAGAAAACCAAAAAGTGGAAGATGAAAGAATGCTAGAAGGTATGTTATCTACAACATTTACAAAGGATGAAAGAGAGGAGCTCAAAGGTGTGTTAAGGAAATTTCCTAGGCTTTTTGCTAAAGACTACACCGATGTGCGTGGAGTAGATGCTGTTCAACACAAAATTGAGTTGAAGCTAGAGGCCACACCTAATGCTCAGAAGCTACGAAGGCTAGGAGTCATCAAGGAGCAGGCTTTACTCAAGGAGGTAAGAAAGATTCTAGCAGCAGGTTTCATTTATCCAATGGAGAATTCAGAGTGGGTCTCTCCCGTTGTTGTCACTCCTAAGAAAAATGGCAAGTGGAGGGTGTGTGTGGATTACCGTCCACTCAATGAGGCAACAAAAAGAGATCACTTTCCCCTCCCATTTCAAGATGGGATACTAAATGAGGTAGCTTTTCATGAGAAGTACATTGTGTGTGATGGCTACTCGGGTTACTTTCAAATAGGTATCGCATTGGAAGATCAGTTGAAAACAACCTTCATCACTCCTTGGGGTTGTTATGCTTTTAGAGTCATGCCATTTGGACTGACAAATGCTCCTACAACTTTCCAACGCTTCATGAACATGGTGTTTCAAGCATTCTTTGGAAATTCCATTAGGGTTTTTATTGATGATTTTTGCATTTATAGCTCAAAGTCATTGCATCTACAAAAGGTAGAAGAAGGTTTAAAAAAACTTTACGACATGGGAGGTCAACTCAACCCCGACAAGTGTCACATAGGTGAGGATGAAGTGATCTTGCTTGGTCACAAGGTTTCCTATAAAGGCATTGAGGTGGATCCTTCAAAGGCAAAGGCTCTTATTGAGCTCCCATCACCCAAGAATCTCAAAGAGGACATCTCATTCATTCAAAAGGTAAAGTATATGTCACGCTTTATTCACTTAGCTTCGAAGTTGCTTCATCCTTTGCAAAAGTTGACACAACAAGTAGAATTTGCATGGTCTTATGAGCTTGAAGAGTACTTTTGTAACATTAAAGTCATTTTGTCCGAGCTACCAACACTCATGCCTCCTTGTTGGGAGTACACATTCTTTGTTAGCTCTAGTGTTGGGAAAGAAACAATTGGAGCGGTTTTGTTACAACAAGATCCCCATATTACCCGGATGCGACCCATCTACTTTGCTAGTAGGGTCATGAATGCTTTGGAGAGAGACTACATGGAGGCAGAACTCATGATGCTTTCTCTCATGTTTGCGGTGAGAAAGTTTAGATCCTACTTGCTACCAAAACCTTTTGTAATTCTTACTACAGAAAATTTATTTCCTTGGGTGTCATCTCAAATGAATCTTAGCACCAGGATCTCAAAGTGGATTATGGAATTACAAGAGTTCCAATACTCTTTCAAGGTAGAAGATAGTGTGCGTGCACAATTGGCAGGGATCCTTACTTATAGGGTACATGAGAAGGAGATTAAGGTTCCTGAAGTAAAGACCCTACCATTGCCTCCACCTAAAAATATTCCTAATGCTTTTACCTTGTTCTTTGATGGAGCTTTTTGACGAGCCACAGGAAAAGCAGGGGGAGGGCTAGTATTGCTCAACCCAAGTGGAGAGGTGGCCATGAAAGAGAAGGTCAATCTACCAGCTTCAACTAGCAACAATGAAGCAGAATACGACACACTACTTCATGGTTTAAAGATATACATTGGCCAAGGTATACAACGTCTCATGGTAAAAGAGGATGCACTTCTCATTGTGAAGCAAATTTTAGGCATTTGGGCATGCAAGAATGAAAGCCTAAGGACAAAAGTTCATGCCATTCGTAGGATGTTTAATCAGTTTGACGAAGTGCAACTATATCATATTCCTAGGAAACAAAATGAAGATGACGATTTACTTGCACAACAAGCAGTTACATGTGTTGAGAAAGAAGTGCAGGTCATCATGGTGGCAGCAACTGTCAAGCAACCAAGATACCAGGGATTGGAGTCATTGACTCCCATTATAAGCTACATTTTGGCTAATGACTCACTAATGACTATGAGTCCAGAGGAGAGCCTATCATAGTGCCAAATACCACCGATGGGGCAAGTGACGGGTTCCAGCCTAAAATATTGGCAGAAATGGGTAAGGACTGTAAAGGTCTAGATGATCTGTGGAAGAAAATCCATGAGGCCAACGAGGCTAATGGGATGAGTAACCACCTGAATAGCACGAGAAAAGAAAAGAATGTGATCTTACCTCCTATTGAATAATTTGAGGCAACGTCGCAAATGAACTTTGAGATACATTCACAAGGGGAAGATCAAGGATCAATTAGTTCGGGGCACAGCCAACCAGACTCTTTGAGAACTTTACCCTCTTACCTAGGAGAGTACAAAGCTAAGTCAGAAGTGAGAGCAATCCCATCTCAAAGACTTTCTTCTAGCAAGGTGATGGTTTCGCAAGGATTGATTGAGTTGTTATCCACTCCGGTGGCATGCACAATCACGTTAGCAGAACTCCTAAGGTTAAGGCCAAACATGTGGACCACAGTAGGAAAATGCCTAGAAAAATTTGGAATGAAAGACCCCACCTTGAAGCTACAAGAAGGGATCAGAGAGTTCGAAAGACCTCAACTAAAAATTAGGCCAGTACCATTGAATAAGGTTGGAGAATATTGCGAGGGAGAAGACGGAAACAGTACGCTACCAGTAGAATTCCAAGGAGTAGTTTCCAAAGCTATTCTTGACAGTGGAGCGGGAGTTTCTATCGCCACCAAAGAAATCTGGAAAAAATGGGGAAAACGAGCTTTGAGAGCTACCAGAATGAAACTGCAATTGGCAGATGGGTTCATGGAGAAGCCGTTAGGACTCCTAGAAAAAGTGATTGTCACTTCGTGCGGAATCGAGTATGAGCATACATTTGCAATAGTCGATTTAGACAAAAAGAACAATTATGAGATCATCTTGGGACGACCATTCATGCGACAACTGAAGATGGTCCAAGATTGGGGTTCTGACCACATATACCTCAGACATGGCGAAACGACAACTAAAATACACCTGAAAGACCAAAGTTACAAAGATGTCAACCAAACACCTGTGGAAGAGGTTGATTCGGCTACAGTAGTAGGATCAGAACTACCAGCATGGTTAGGGCAACCAAAAGAGCTATGGATGTGCGGAGCTTCACATTGTGGAAGCTTAAGAAGAGAGGAATGCGTCTTAGATAGAGCGATTGAGGACAAGGAGTATATTCTGGAACCTTTCCCTGAAGATGACTTGAAACCTCTAGAATGGGAACACATACTAGCAACATTGGATGTCTGTACCATTAGCGACAGTCCAACAACAAAATTTTGCGATAAGGATGGCTATGATGTGCTACCGTATTACATGGTAAGCGTTGTACTAGAAAAGGAGACGGTAGAACCACCGGAAGAAGAACAGTTTTACAACTCCTCTGAACAATTGGAAGTAAATGATGATGCAGATAATGAGTGTTTAGACACCTCAAGTGAGCGTGGAAATGAAGTCGAGAATATCAAGTTTTATGATTTTGCTAATCAACACCCTAGACCCCAAGAACGCTATAGGAGGAAACAAGCAGGAAACAAAGCGAGAGAGAACCTGATGCCCAGGATAAAAGGTAAAACTCACTATTTGATGCTTGTAAAAGCAGAGGATTGTGTAAAAGATCAAATATCAAGAAAATTCTCAAAAAATTGAATAGAACGAACGCGAGAGGAAATAAAACAGGTACGAAAAGCTAAAACCAAAACAAAATCACAAAAATCTCAAAATTCAAAAAAAGAAATAACAAAGGACCAAGAGTGGACCAAACTGGAGCGTAAACAGAAATACCAAGAACTGAAACGGTCTTTGAGAGAGATATGGACTACGGAAGAAGATAGTGATGGTAAAGGGGAGTCAGAAAAGGGGAACATGAATGTACCATCACACTATCGGAAATTTACTATCCAGGACAGAAAAATCATCATGACACCACTAGTCAGGGAAAGAACCAACCAAGAATTCTACGATGGGCCTGAAAATGCAAAAAAGATAGACCTTGCAGAACCAGGTGAAAATCCTCATCCGGTCTATATAGCTAATGATTTAGAGCCCGAGGAGGAAGCATAGCTAACACAACTTCTCAAGAAGTATAAAGATGTGTTCGCTTGGTCCTATAAAGACCTCAAAGGAGTTGATCGATTGATAAGCCAACATACAATTCCTTTAAAATCGGATGCAAAACCTAGGAAACAATGTCCTTATACACATAATGACACATTTGCTAAACGAATCAAAGAAGAGATTGATAAACTAATGGAAGTTGAATTCATCTATAAAATCGAACATACAGATTGGGTGTCACCCATTGTGGTAGTTCCCAAAAAGAATGGAAAACTGCGAGTGTGTGTAAACCTCAAGAAGGTGAATGCT
The DNA here is from genome assembly GCF_014529385.1 of Adiantum capillus-veneris. Taxonomy (NCBI): domain Eukaryota; kingdom Viridiplantae; phylum Streptophyta; class Polypodiopsida; order Polypodiales; family Pteridaceae; genus Adiantum; species Adiantum capillus-veneris. Next base: position 79,255,401 of record NC_140946.1, read on the forward strand.
GCAACCATAAGGGATAATTATCCCTTGCCAATTACAGAACATGTACTTGAGCGAGTGGCCGGGAAACGGGCTTATTCCTTTCTGGATGGGTTTTCAGGATACAACCAACTGGCAATAGCAAGGGAGGATCAACACAAAACAACGTTTTCCATAGAATGGGGGATTTATGCGTATCGAGTTATGCCATTTGTCTTAACTAATGCACCAACCACTTTCCAGAGGTTAATGACTCACGCATTCAAGGAATACTTAAGAATATTCCTAGAAATTTACATGGATGACCTGTGTGTACACTCTCTTCTGCGAGAGCAACATATGGACCATTTGCAAAAGGTCTTTGAAAAGTGCAGGACATATCGAAACTGTCTTAACCCGGAAAAGTGTGTATTTATGATTAAGCAAGGACGAATCTTAGGAAACATTGTCTCAAGAAATGGCATAACCACAGACCTAGACAAAGTCAAAGTCATTGTAGACCTACCCAGGCCTACTAATGCGAAACAAGTGCCATCCTTCATGGGACACTGCGGATATTATCGAAGATTCATATACATGTATGCGGCTATCGCACAACGTCTGTATCGTTTGCTAGTCCATTTCAAGTGGACCCAGGAGTGTGAAACTTAATTCCAAAAGCTGAAGGAAAACCTTATATCAGCACCTGTACTAAAGGCACCAGATTGGGAAAAGATATTCCATGTGCACATTGATGCTTCAACATATGCCATTGGAAGTACTCTAGCTCAACCTGGAGACGAAACAATGGATTTTCCGGTTTGCTATGCGAGTCGATAGTTAAACAATGCGGAAAAAAACTACACAACCACCGAGAGGGAAGGGTTAGGAATTATTTATGCTGTAAAGAAATTTCGGCATTATTTTCTTGCAAACAAATTTGTGTTCTTCACAGATCATCAAGCTCTTTTGTACTTAGTAAATAAACCTTGCAATACAGGGAGAATCGTACGCTGCTTTATTATATTGCTAGAATTTGACTTCACGGTGGTGGTCAAAAAGGGTAAAACCCATCTACGAGCGGATCATCTTTCAAGGATACACAACGGGGAAGCTTCTGAAGGAGTAGATGATGACATACCAGATGCTTATCTTTTCAACATTGAAATGGTACCCAAATGGTCTCAGGAAATTGTTAGTATTCTTTCCTTTGGAAGTGAGTTTGATAATACAGAATGCAGATCTACATAGCAAACAATTTGACAAACAAAAAAATTCCACTTGATAGCAAGACGGCTGTATCATATTGAATCTGACCTAATCCTACGATTATGTATAAATCCGGAAGAATTCAAGTGCTACCTTGAAGAGGCACATGTCCAAGGTTGTGCATTTCATTGTTCAACAATGAAAACACACCAGAGACTGAAACAGTTAGGGGTTTATTGGCCAACTATGTATGAGGATACACATTCTTATGTTACCAATTGTACTATATGTAGTGCCAAACGACCAGTGGATCACGTAACTTTGTTTCAGATAAACATAGCACCTGCATGGAGTCAGTATATCATTGACTTCTTAACCACCAGGACGTTCCCTGAGAACATCACAAGAGCACGAGAAAAAGCTATAGAGCTGGAAGCACGTGACTTTCAGTTAATTGGGAATCAACTCTATAAGCGGGGAAAGGACAATCAACTTAGAATCTGTGCAAGTGAAAGTGAATACCTGTTGATTCTAGAACATGCACATAGCGGAATAAGTGGAGGCCATTTTTTGGGCGATAAGAAGGCAAAAATTGTCTTCACCGCAGGAATTTGGTGGCCTACATTGCACATGGATGCTGAAGAATTTGTAAAGCGTTGTGATGCATGTCAACACACCAAGATGCTAATAAAAAGAGATGAGATGCCATTATGGCCAATGATGGGAGCAAGAGCATTTGCAAAATGGTGCATGATTTTGTGGGACCTATATCACCCCCTGCATATCACACCCATACCCAATACATCATTGTGGCTACGGACTATCTCACAAAATGGGTCGAAGCCAAAGCAACACAAAAAGCTGATGCACGCACCACGACACAATTTTTGTATGAGAATGTTTTTGTACTTTACGGGTTACCAATAGAAATTGTCAGTGACCATGGAACAAATTTTCTCAATGAAGTCATTGAATATTTTCTAGAGGAATTCATGGTCATACATAGGAAATCCACACCATACCATCTGCAGTCCAATGGGCAAGCTGAGGCCACAAATAAAACACTATGCACAGTTCTCACTAAAATAGTGTCAGAATCAAGAACAGATTGGGATCAGTAGCTACACTCAACACTATGGGCATACAGGGTAGCTTACAAAACATCGATAGGAACAACACCATACAACATGGTGTTTGGCCTAAATGCTATACTACCCATAGAGTTTTTAATTCCAACTCTACGAGTAGCAAAGAGCTTAGAATGGACAGGGCATGAGCTCTCTTCCAGAATTGATGATCTTGAAAAGCTAGATGAACTTCGCTTACGAGCTGTCGCTTCAATCTATGCTAAAACGAGGAGACAAAAGGAATTTTTTGACAAACATGTGCGTACCAAAGAGTTCAAAATAGGTGATTACGTACTTGTTTATACCTTGAAGTAACATGCCAAGAAACTTAAAAAGCGAGGGATGGGACCATTTGTGATTAGTGATCTATCACAAAGTGGAGCTGTCAAGCTTGCTACATTAGCAGGTGAAGAAATGCCAAACTGGATTAGTGGATGTCGACTGAGGAGGTAGCATCTACCACTCACACAGGAGATGCTCCAAGAAATTCATCAAGGAAAACAAAGAATGAAGGAAAAACAGAGAGTACGAGAGAAAGCAAGAACGCATTGCAAAAAGACGGCTTCTACAACAACAACAACAAAGTGAACCACCATTAAGAATCAATGTCATTCGACTGACGAAGTTGGAGGAGGAAACAGTGGAGCCAATAATTGCGGTCAAAGTGGGCAGCAATCAAGTTGAATCAATAGCATTGCTTGATTTGGGTGCTCAAGCAAATTTAATCTCTTACGGATTATACCAACAGCTCAAAGTCACAGATCAACTTCATCCTACTCCTCAAGTGTTGGAAAATAGCACATCACACCCATTAAAAACATTGGGATGGACTATATTGCATGTACAACTACATCAATATATTTACCCACACAAATTCTATGTGGTGACAGATGAAAGCACACAACACCCAATGATGTTGGGGCAACCTTGGCAAAATGAGGACAATGTGCAGATAGATTGGAAAGCAAAGGCAGTCAAAATTCAGCATGAACATGAACAACAGGTGATAGATTTTGCTCAACAATACCAGCATGATCAACAGCAAGCCATGCAATCACTGGAAACAAAGCAAAAAGCACAAATGCCATTCAAGAACAACATGATACCCGAGACCAATGATCAGGTAAAAGCCAACCGTGCTACTTACAGACATATGAAGTCACCGGCCGCAATGCAAAGATCTAGGCTACCAAAACAAGGTAAACAAGTATGGATGCGGAAGGATAGAAATGCCATGGCACACAAAGAACAATGCAACAACAAAATTCCAACAAAGCAGATGGTTCAACCACAAACCAAGGGCATAAAACAGATATGGATCCCAAAGAAAATACTTAGCCATAACCCAAATGTCACTCACATTTGGATACCAAAGCAAAAGCAAAAGGAATTACCTTCAGTACAAGCAACAATGGAAAGCAGACAGCGGCATTTCAAAAAGGAAAACTGACATATGTGGATGCCGATGAAAGACAAACCAGCGGCAAACAAGAAAGAGCCAAACCATCTACAAAAATCGGCAGCAACAAAATACCAATGGAAAGCCAAGGTCATAAGGCCCATAGCCATTATATCACAGCCAATTCTATCCCTAGAAACAGCTACGACACCATCAACAGTGTCGGCAAAGCAATTGCCTTTTGCAAAAAAGACAATTAAACAGAGAGCAGTAGAGTTACAACTGTTACTTGTAAAGAAAGCAGAAAACCTCGACGGCGAATGCCAATAAGCATCTTGCTTATTCCGTTCTCTTGCACAACATTAATGTTTCCATGCATTGACAGAGTATACATAAAGTAGGGCCACATTAATCGGCCAGGCATTAGCACAACTTTTTTAACCTATGCACGGCACATACTCCGAGGCGAACCCTTGCCGTCTGGGAGGACTCCGGCTAGGAGGGGGGGAGGCATTCTAGAGGCACTCTCAAATGCGGAACCAATGACAGAAACAACAAAAAAAGGGCATGATTTTCGACTATTTTAAGGGTTGTTGTTTGAGTGCGAAATTTTCTGGAGTAACCCAAGTACATATGCCCTTATACAGCATGAATCTATAGGTATATGGGGCCAAACGCCAAATCAAGTCCCTAGGTGTGTGCATATAAGTAGAAATAGCCATTTTTCATGCAAAATATTGCTAAAACGGAGAAATCTGGCCATAAAAATTGCATGTGAGTATATATAATGTGTTGCGGTGATGTTTTTGATTTATTATGATTTTTGGGGATTTTCTGGGTTTGATTTGCTATTTTCCTTTTAATTTTGCTAATTTTCGGTAGAAAAACTTCAAAAATACAAAAAGCAGGTGAAAAACAGTCGTAACGAAAAACAAAAAATATGGTGATGATCAGTGACTATAGGATAACAACCTATGGTACAGTGGGGGTGCAATTATGAGACTGGAGCGAAAAGCGTGTTTTGGCCAGGTTTTGACCGAAATGCCAAATTTATGGTAAATAGAGCAAATGGAGTCCAAATCAAGAAATTTTTGAGCCTAAACTGCATCTCGCAAGAAGATAGGAGCACATGTCAAATCACATGAAAAGTGGTTCGGGGACCTCCATTATAAGAAAATTTCACCCCATTTTTAGCTCATTCTCACTATTGACTTTGTGGAGAGAGCTTCTACCACCTAGAGCGGATCGACCTTCCAGCAGCTTCTACGACGCGCACGACTACCGGAGCAGTTCCAGACATGAGAGGTAGGCTCACCACCTTGAGCTTTTCGCGCATGTTTGTCATTATGTCGAAAACTAGCGTAGGGGTCACACACAAAGCGAGGGGTAGAGACCTACAAGTAGAGACGGCGGCCTAACGGCTAATCCGAAAGCAACAAGACTTCATCGGCAACTTACCCTAGTCTAGGACAGCAGTCCTGGATGTCCAAAGGCAGTAGGAAACCATCGGAAAAAACCCTAATTCCTCGAAACCCGCAAGAGGCCACCAAATGGGAAATTGGCGAAACGGCGACCAAATGCTACCAAAATTCATGTGTAGGAGCATCTTGACATGCTCGACAAGTCTATATGACCCGCATGACCAAAAAGTGACCCAAGGCGGCACTAAACTTCAGAAACGGCATTAGACACACAAAGCGTCAAATTGCACTTGCGGCAAACCGCAAGTCCGTTTGCCACCAAACTTCACGAGCGGCTTCCCTAGACCATCAACAACCAAGTCCTATGGTGGTAGACCACCACAAATCATCAAAGGTATGTAAACGCAACCACGGGTGCTTCTAGAGCGACAAATTGCCAAATGGAGCTTCGGTGAAGCCAAAGTCGACAAAAACCATACGACAAGGATCCCCAAGGGATCGGGAAGCTATGGAGATCAACATCGAGAAATTTCATCGCCAAAAAGCACTCCAAAACTCAAAAAATGGCTCGGAGGCTTTGAAGTCCACACAGGGAGTTATACTCTATCCATTTGACTTTTTTGTTGAAATTAGGCTCAAAAGGGACTTAGGGGAGCAAAGGGCAAGCACTGGAAGCACTAGCACTGAAAAAATCACCAGGAGACATCCTACGGGTAGGATGTCTCAAGGGCACTTTTTGGCACAGACTCCAACTTTTTTTATCATGCACATGTTGTGAATGACATTTACAAGCCATACACCAAGTCTCATCACATTTGGACCAAGCTTGACCTCATATGCATGGAAAAATGCAAAGTTACGGCATAGAGGCAATAATGGACCAAAGACCTACCAAATCTTGTCCAAATCCCATGAAACTTGTACAACACATTCACCAACACATCAACAAACAATCTGTGTGGTCAGGGAGAAAAAATGATGAAATAGACATCCTACACGTAAGATGCCTAATTGACCTTTTTGGCATGCAAGGGATGTTTTATCATTCCAGATCCAATTACCTCATCAACAAGAGCCCATATGCCAAGTTTGAAGCCATTTTAATCACTTTTGACCCCCAACACCTTCAAGATACACTTTTTGAGCCCAAAAACACCTCACAGAGCCTTACAAGCATCAAATCTTGTCCAACTTCAAATCCAATAACATGGCCATGTTCCACAGGCCAAGGTTTGAAAGATATCTGCCATTCATTTTGTCCTTGAAACAAAAATCCAAAAATATCGGACACATCAAGAAATACGAGGAAGGATATCAAGCAAAGCCAAACAAACAGGACAAGGAGGCAACCATGACACGAATTGAGCGGAAAAATAAATTTTGAGAGTAGAAAAAAGCTCTAAAGGAGATATATACAACCGAAATGGAAACCACAGAAGAGGATGGTAAAGAGGTAATGAGTGTTCCATCCCATTATAAAAAGTATACTCTCCAAGATCGAAAAATCATCGTCAAACAACCTGTTAGCGAACTACAAAAACAAGGTGAGTCCTACGAAGGGCCTGAGAACACAAAAAAGATACACTTGGTTGAACCAGGGGAAGAACCTAGGCCTGCCTACATTGCAAATGACCTAACATAAGATGAAGAAGATCTATTACTAAGCTTACTAAAAGAATACCGATATATTTTTGTTTGGTCTTATAAGGATCTCAAGGGTGTTGATCCAAAAATTTGCCAACATACGATACCCATGAGAGATGATGCAAAACCAAGTTGACAAAGGCCATACACATACAATGAAACATTTTCTAGGAAAATCAAAGAAGAGATTGAGAAACTAAAGGAATCCGACGTCATTTAAAAAATTGGACACATAGATTGGGTGTCTCCAATTGTGGTAGTACCCAAGAACAATGGAGAATTACGAGTGTGTGTCAATCTCAAAAAAGTGAATGAAGCTACCATTAGAGACAACTTTCCTCTTCTAATCACTGAGCTTTTTGGGATACAATAACTTTTGAATGACCCAAAAGATCAGCATAAAACTGCTTTTGCAACGGAATGGGGTATTTTTGCCTATCGGGTTATGCCCTTTGGGTTGAGTAATGCTCCTGCCACATTCCAAAGATTGATGAGTCATTCTTTTAAAGATTATCTTAGGAAATTCTTGGAAGTGTATATGGATGATCTATGTGTACATTCATCAATCCAGGTTGATCATTTTAAACACTTCAAAAATATATTTGAAATATGTAGACTTTATAGGATTTTCCTAAATCTTGAAAAGTGCACATTCATGGGTAGACAAGGAAACATTCTTGGACATATAGTGTCTAAAAATGGCATAGCTGCTGATATGGATAAATTTTATGTTATTGCTGATTAGCCTGGACCAACAACAGCTAAGGGGGTTCAAGACTTCATGGGGCATTGTGGATATTACAGGTAGTTCATTTACATGTACGCTATAATAGCAAAACCCATGTATAGCTTGATTACACACTTTGAGTGGGCCAAGGCATGTGCAGAATCCTTCATGAAGCTTAAACAAGCTCTCACATTAGCTCCAATATTGAAAGCATCATATTGGAATAAGATATTTTACAAACATGTCGATGCTTCCAATTTTACCATAGGTTGTATACTAGCTCAAGTAGGAGACGGGAAAATCGATTTTCCTGTTTCTTATTCTACCATATAGTTGAACATGGCAGAAAAGAAGTACACTACCATGGAAAGGGAAGGATTAACACTAGAATGGTAACCTAATAGGACATAAAAGTGTCCTTTCAGGGTTTTGGGAAAAAATTCCAAAACCATAGTAGATCCACTCATTTTGAAAAATCCTTTAATGAGCTTATAGTTCAATAACTACTACATATGGAAAAAATAAGAAACTTGTAATTTTTCTCATCCCTTGGTCACTACAAGCCTCCAAAGTTGATGGACCAGTGCATTTTGCCAAAAACAGCAATTTCTTACGGTTGATTGCATATAAATAAGAGTGGATATTTTTTGTAGGACATGAGATAAAATGTCCCGTTAACTTCAATGGGTTGGTGACCAAAACATATGGTTGCTTTTACCTCACTAATTTTTTTTTGGGAAAAAAAAATAGATACAAAAAAGTTGCATTTTTGCCATTCTGTGGACCTATCATCAAAGTTTCTATAGTCACGCTCAATACAGATACTATATACATGTTTTCTTAGTTCCCTTTGGGCCTCTGGATTCAAAAGGAGCCATGGAGCATGTCAAAAGGATAATGGATCTCTTACAATTGGAACCTTGGGGGCAATGATAAAGTGCTAAATACAGCAAACATGAAAAAACTGGGTTTAGCATTATGACCTCTAGAAACCCATAGAAACTACTCAATATCTAGCCAAGTTTGTAGTCTATGATTAGATATGGTCACTACCTACAAAATACACACAATTGGCCTAAGAAACTAGAAATATTGAGAAAGTTATTCTTGCTACTCTAAAATGTACTGTATTCTTCAACAAAAAAAAAAACTCAACCATCATCATATACTATGCTATATAGCATATTAGGTCCTCCAAAACTCAAGGAAGATTAGCTTTATGTTATACATTACACTTACACAATAAAAATTGAATTTGGATATCAAGAAAGCCACCAAAAAAATCATTGGCAAAAAGGAATCATTGGGGGCGAGGGAGGATTGGAGGTTCATGAAACCCCGGTTTTGCTACTCCAGGTCGTGTCTCCAATGGGAAGATTGTGATTCCTAAAGCGCCATGGATACTAGCCAAAGAAGAATTGGACCAAGTGAAGGGTACCATTGGCAAAAAGGACTCATTGGGGGCGAGGGAGGATTGCACGGTCTTGAAATATGGTTTCTGCTAGCGTCGTGTCCCCAACGGGAAGATTGTGATTTCTAAAGCGCCATGGATTCTAGCCAAAGAAGAAGTGGACCAATTGAAGTATACCATTGCGTCTATTCGCACACCAACAAGATACATAAGGTTTCTAAATGGAGATTTTACAAAAGCAAATAAAGGTGGAAGGGTTTATTTGTATGGATTGAAGTCCCATGATTGGCACAAGATGCTTCAAGTAACTCTCTCTCTCTCTATTCTCTCTATTGTTTGTTTTTTGGGACACATACGATTTGTGTGTATGACTTTCTCTCACTTTTCTTTCCTCTAATTTACATTGTAGTTCATTCTGCCGGTGAGTATGTGCATACGCCGGGACAAAAAAGCGAGGAATGCTATTTTTAAACTTAGAGAGCCAGTAAGGTACACCACAAGACTCCACTCAACTACACTTTTTAATGTACACAATAATATAAGCTCAACTTGTGTATTTTCTTGCAGATTTGTGAGCTCCAAGGAAATTGAAATAGATGCTATCCTTGCTGCTCAAACACTTGGAACAAAAACTATGTGTGCCATTGAGGATGCATTTCCTCCATCGGTTATTCTTAGTCAAATCCACCTCTTTGTTCACATGGTTGAGGAAATTGCTATATGCGGAGTAGTGGACGCACGTTGGATGTTCTTTCTAGAGAGAGGTTTTTAAAGACTCTCAAAGATTTTTCGCGGCTATGGTCTCAACCAGAGAGATGTATGGCTGAAGGGTGGATCGTGCAAGAGGCATTTGTTTATAGCTTAGAGTATTTGACACAATTTGATCCCTCAATGCATCACATGTGGTCAAACGAGGAGGATGCAAGGATGACTTCATGTTTGCCAAGTGGAAAGGGATGACTCTTTAACATGGATATGAATCTATCCCAAGTGGTCAATTAATTCTATATTCTCAATGCAAAGGTTATGACAAAGTGGGTGGACTTGTGGACAATGGAAAAGGCAAGGCATTTGCAGGAGAGATAAGCATGGAGACAAGTACAAGGAGGAAGGAGGGCACCCCTAGTACTTAACACCTTGCATGTTTTCCAAATATTATTATTGCGGAGTGGATTCATGAGAGAATGACCAAAGAAAAAGCGCGCGGAGAAAACATCATCAAAAAATAATGGGAGTATGCACGAGGTTGCATACCAAAGGTATAGTACTCATATACCTAAACCGTATTGTATAGTTTCTCCTCGATTTTATGTTCGTAGTTGATAAAATGTATTTTCTTATTTGCTAGTTTCTTTCCTTTAACTTTATGTGGTCAAAGGGTTGTTACTTTTGTACGCGCCACATTGACGAGCGTAGAACCACCATGGACTGTGGCATCATGGGCATATTTGACACAGATGGTGATGAAGCCATGTATTCTGGATCTATTGAAATGATACTAAAGGTTAATTTTAGAACCTTTCATACCTTCATATTCGAGTGCAAGTGGTTTACAAATGTGTCTAGATGGCATGCGAATGTCTTCTACATGGTGGACTCTAGTGTGCATCAGACAGGGAGGTATAACAATTTAGTTTGGCCGCTCAATTGTCATAAGGTGAGTGACTATCTTTTTTATTCGTATTTTTTTGTAACATTGATTATACCAATGTTACTCACTTTGAGATTCTCGTATCCCGGAATTCTCAAGTTTTGGTCGTATCCTAGGACCTTAATCAAATGTTTTGAATAACTTTGGATCTCGTTCTTCGTCTCCTATAATTGGTTGTCAAATTGGAATTTTTCGAGCGTACATGCTTATCAAAAAATTCTTTTTGTCAATGTTTTTGAACGTAGATAGAAGCTACTAATTTCAAGCGAAGCTCATCTAGATTTTCAAGTTTATCTATACGTGAGTACATCTCATGACCTGTCCACTCTAGACATTTTGATGTTCTTAGGGTTGGGATTAAGAATTCTATAGGCAATATAAAATTAAGTCCAAACACCATGTTGTACGGCGTTGTGCCTATTGAGGTTCTGTATGCAATCCTATACGCCCATAAAGTTGAATGTAGTTTCTCATCCCAATCTGTTCTAAACTCTGATACTATCTTAGTTAAGATTGTGCATAGAGTCCTATTTGTGGCTTCGGCCTGGTCATTAGCATGTGGCTGGTAGGGAGCTGACTTCTTATGAACTATCATCAGTTATTTAAGAAGATTTTCAGTTATCTCGTTTATGAAATGTGTGCCTTGATTACTGACAATTTCTATAGATAGACCATATCTAACAAAGACATTTTCGTATAGAAATTGTGCAGTAGTCTTGGCATCATCTTTTGTGTAGCTTTAGCTTCTATCCATTTTGTGAGATAATATATGGCTACAATGATGTACTGGGCATGTGTTTTGTAAGCAGGGGCTGATATTGGTCCTACAAAGTCTATCCCCCACTTGACAAAGGCTCTTGCTCCCATCATTGGCCGTAAGGACATATCATCCTGTTAACTAATTCAACGTCAGTTAACAGAAGCTGTTAAAGATTGAAGACGCACAAATGCACATCGAGGATGAATGCCAAGAAACAGTAAAGATTGGAGTTACACATTTTTCACATTTTCCCAAAATGGTTACGTATTGTAAATTTCCGAATTATTTCAAGCCATTGAAATATTTTAATGTGTTACGGGCTCAATGGGAGTTCCAATATGCAAAGAATAGGCCACTTATTGTGCTTAGGTTGCAGATTCAGTAAGTGGTGATCCCTAAAGGCCTTGGGCGCCCAGACATTGCATATTTTTAACCTAGGTATATAAGGAAGTGTAAAAGAAATTAGGGTTCTCAAGTCATTTGTTGAGAGCTCTTGAGGTGTGTGGCTATGGAGTCCTTGAGCTTCTCCTTGCTCATGAGACTTGATTAGCACTAATCAATGATTCATTCTCTCTCACTATGCCTCTCTCTTACTTCTTATGATTGCCTATGATGCTTAGATTAATTATATCTTAACTAATTAGTGGTTAATCCCTCTCTAATCTTGTGTGATTGCCCTCTTTTCCCTGTGTGTGCATGTAGGTTTGATTGGAGTGTGGTTCTCGATAGATCTATGTGTGTGTGCTTGCGATTAGTGTGTTGCATGATAGGATTAGTGTTGTGTGCGTCTTGAAATCGTAGTGTGTGTGATTGAGTTGATTAGAGATGAAGAGAAGTGGATATGGATATTGCCCTTCATTGCGGTTTTTCTCCTCCATAGGCCGAGAAGTTCACCTCGTAGAGTTAACCATTTGTGTTGCCACGATTAGCTCACTAACCGTGTGAGTGTTTCCATGCCCTAGCCAGGTAGCTCATCCCTCCGGATTGATAATTTTGTTGGTCATTGGAGCTATTGCAACGATGGGAACCCCAACATTTGGCGCCGTTGCCGGGGACTATGGCCTATGCTAGTGTAATTTTGGCATAAACGAATGTGTTCCCTCACTAATTTCACTACTAATTCACTTGTATGTTTATGTTTTTGTGGATTTGAATGTGTGTGCATGAAGCATTGTGTTCATAGTTCCCTAATGTGTGACCATATCTTGCCAATCGTGTGTTTACACACTCTAATTTTTCACTAACCCCTTGCTAATTTAACTAATTTTTGCTAATCTACTAATGTGCTATGAAGGATTGGAGCATTCGGCCATTCAATTGATCTTCAACGGAAAGGTAATTAAGGTGGTATTCTCAACCTCCCTAGAATCTAGAGGTGTGTAGAATTGTGTAGATATCCCACCAAGATGCAATGTAATGCTATGCTATGTTGATGCAATGCAATGTTGATGTTAGGGATGGAAAATTTTGCGATTTTTCATTTTCATGCCGTCGTAATGTGGAAATTTTAAAGAATTGGCGGCGCATGAATTCGATAAGTTGCAATTGCTAATTGATATATGTGTGTTGCTAATTGGGTGCCTAATCGAGTTAATTGCATGCTTGGATGGTCAATTTTAGGTGTGTGTGCACTAAAACCAAGTGTGTGTGCATTCTAATTGAGTGTGTATATGCTAATTCTAGGTGTGTGCGCACTATTTTGCCCATGTTTGAGCACTTAGAAATCAATGTGTGCATTATGATTTTTGAATTGTGATGATTGACTGGTGTTGTGCTCATGCCTAACTATTAGTTTGTGAAGTCACATTGCAAATCTGACAAATTTAACCCTTTTGTGTGCGCACCTAAAGATTGGTAAAACCTGCCAATATTTTAGTGTGTGTGCCTAAAAAGTGTGTAATTTGCATGGTTAATTCAATGTTTTGATTGCATAAATGATGTGTGTAATGATGAAATGCTGGATTTTTGTGCTCAAAAAAGAAATTTACACACTCTAATTGCGTCAATTTTTGACCTAATTTGGTCTAATTGTGCCGGTTTAATTGCCTAGTTTTGATATATTTGATAAAATTATGGGCAACTGAATTGATGTGATTTATGTGATTTTATTTGGCTGCACCATTTGCCAATGTGTGGAGAATTTGTAATTTTTTTTTGGGTATTTTCGAATAATTTTTACAATTTTTTGCATTAATTTTTGGATAATTCCACAAAAAATTGATTTTGCAATCTTCATGAGCTATTTTGTGTGTGCGTATTTACAGCATCATTTTATTCGCAATCGTGCTCTCCGTGGTTGAGTTTTTAGCGTTTTGCTATTTCCACGGACCAGGTTGATGTTTTGTGTCGTAAATTGCGTATTCGATAAAATATGCTATTTTCGGTGTGTTTTTGCGTATCGAAAATGCTCTGTTGTGAATGGCAATGATTTTCGAAGATTTATAGAATTTTTTGGGAATTTTTTTGGCGATTTTTGGAGTTTTCGGCTAATTTTTGGCATTTTTGGAAATTTGAAAATAAAAAAATAAAAAAAATAAAAAAATAAATAAAACATAGGCCATGCCTTGCCGTGCTCTTCTTTTCGCTTCGAGTGAACCATCCCCACACTCTCACTCTCTCTTCCCTTCACATTTCCCCTCTCCCTCGCTGCAGCGTGTGACCAATGTAGAAAAAAATCGAGGTCCAATGTATTTTAACCGATCAAAATCCTAAAATCTTGATTAGATTTTGAGCTTGCCTTGAAGAAAACCGGAAATTCTCAGAAGTTTTAGTGTAGTTATCGGAAAAAGCTTCAAATTTTGACCTACAAACCGGGAGAATTTTGAGTGGCCCTTATTTCCCGTGAGAACACCATCCCACTCTCTCTCTACCTCACTCACTCTCTCTCCCCCTTATTCTCTCTCTCTAACTCTCCCTTCTCAACCCGCGTGAACCCTCCTCCCTCTTTTTCTCTCTCTTCATCAACTCTCTCTCTCTGACCCTGCTCTACACTCCCTCATCACTAGACGCCAAGGCTACCCCAGGCGCGTGCTCACTTCCCCTCGCCGTGTCGTGTAGCCCGCCTGCTCTGCTGCTACTGCCGCTGCCTGCAGCGCATCCAACGTGCCAACTCCCCCGCTCCGCTGACTGCATCTCCGGGGTCTCCCCTTCAATCACGCTACGCGCCCCTGAGCAGGACAAACAGAGGTCAACCCTGCCACGCGTGCAGAGCAGGTCGGTATTTTAATAAATAAACCCAAAAAAAAATAAAAAATATATACTAAAAAAACTCAAAAAAGAGATTTAAAATTTTAAAAAAGGAAATAAATAGAAAAACCTCTTAGAAAATTTTTAAAAATTTTTAAAAATTCAAAAACTCAAAAAAAAAATCATCAAAAGAAACATTAAAAATTTCACAATGAAATAGAAAAAAAACTCAAAAAATTAAAAAGCTCACAAAGATTTTAAAAAGAGTATCAAAAATCACAAAAAAATTAAAACATATATCAAAAAAATCACATAGAAATCATAAAACTTTCAAAACAGAGTTTTAAAAAATCTAAAAAAATAGAAAAAAACCCTAGAAAAAAAAAAACAAAATTAATCAAAAAAATCACCGTAAAATTAAAAAACTCATAAAAATTAAAAACTTCTTCGAAAATTCCAGAGAAATAAAATATTCACAGAAAATCTTAAAAAACCCAAAAATCTCACAGATAAATTGTAAAAATAGTAAAAGATCACTAAAAATCCAAAATCGTCCTAAAAATCAAAATAAATCAAAAAATGAAAACAAAACCCCAAAAAAATTCATAAAAAATCAAAGCTTTCTCAAAAAAAAACCCAAGAAATACCAAAAAAATCAGAAAATTCAAAATTTTGCAAATAATTAAGAAAAATAAAGAGGAACTCATCGGAAGTGTCAGAAAAAGATAGAAAAAACCAGAACGAGCCAGAAAGCGTTAGAAAAGCAAAAACCTAAAGCCTGGAAGTAGTGTATCGCAAACCGAGCAAATTGTGCCGAAACGAATTTGATTAGCCCGAAAAAGCTGAAAATGGTCAACCCGAAGCTATGAGGGAAAGACAAAATTTCTAAATTTGTCAAAATCAAGCTGGAAATCGATAAATTACGGTGGATTGCACAATAATTTGTTAAAGGCCCAGGTTTTCATCGTTTCAAAAGGTTGCAATTAATTTTAAAGCTGTCAAGGTAGAGTTAATCCAATCTTGTGAGATTGAAGAGCAGTCAACTGCAATAGCGCTTTGACTAAAGCAGTTTAATCAGACCGAGCAGGAGAAATTTTGCTAATTAACACTAGCATCTGCTAGGGGGACAATTTTTACAGAACTCTTCAACATGGACTCATCTCCAGCTGAGAGTTCCAGTACAACAGAGCATGCTAGTAGCAATGGCAACACATGCACAAATGCAATAGAGCAAATTAGACAACCATATGGCTACAATGGAGAGAAAGTCTTATATGCAGATACAGAAGGTCATAGGTATCTTATGAGCAGTAAAAGCAGCACAAGAGCCAAGATCCTATTGATCGGAGTAAAGCCAGATTCAGAGAACTCCAAGATGTTCACAGACTTTAGTGGAGCTAGGTATTGCAAGCTCAAAGATGAAGTGCAGATAGAAGTGCAAAGAATTGACCCAAGTGTCTATCCAGAAATCTGCACCAGCCAGCAAAGCGTCCATTTAGTGCATATGCAATCAGGGTCATTGTACATGGATTACAGTGGTCAGATCTACAGTCGAGAGGCAGTAATGGAAGATCCAACAGATCAACCAATTGAAGCCAATCTAATAGGAGAACCAAGCCAAAGACGGTACAAAGGTCAAGATGGAGCAATCTATAGCTTGATGCTTAGTGTTCTAAAAGAAGAAGCCGACAACTTGGCAAGCATAGAGGTAGAAGCTTCTCAACAAGACCTTGACATGATAGAGCGAGATGAAGTACCACCAGTCATGGCGTATTGCTCAGATTGTGGACGAAAAGGTGGAAATTTTTCTGAAGATTGTCCAAGAAATCCTTACAACAGGGATACATGAACTGCCAAGTAGGGTACAAAGCAAATTGGAAATGCGAATCTCAATGTAAGTGCATCTAGCTTGTCACTTTTAATGCAATTAGATGATTCTGCATTATCATTAGAAGCACCAGTGAAAGCATTGCAAGTTCAAAATGAGCATAAAGATGCACAAGCACCTGAAAAGCTTAAAATTGATTCTTTGAGCAACAAATTCCTGCATGAATTTAGTCAAGGTATCGAGATATCATCGAAGGTTGAAAAGACTGATAAATTTGCAAATGATTTTGCATCCACTGTCACAAGTGTGCAATCATTCACGAGTCTAAAGGACACATAAAACAAAATGATGTTAGCATTGTATGGCACACATAATTCATATGCACACTATGTAGACCAAAAAGGAAAACTGTACAAAAAGGATCAACCAGTGTTTGAATGGACCACTTACCAACTCATAGAAGTGCTTCCAATGATAGATCAGAAAGGATGGTTCATTTCAAAAGAAAGAATCTATTATAGACCATCCTCTCTAGAGTTGAAGGATATTACCCGAGTGAACCCAGAAATTTGTTCAGAGCCAAACTCTCCTCCATCGGAAATGAAGCTTTGATGTTGTGACCAAACAAACATATACTTTGACCAAAACAGTCGTAGGTATAGACAAGAGTCTAGCATCTATGATGCCTTGGGTCCTGAAACCACAGAAGCTCATATCATAGGAGACCCATGGGATAGACAATAATTTGTCATGTTTCATAGAGATACATAGGAAACTATGTAGAAGGTTTACAGATGTCAAATGCCAATAATGCTACCCAAAGTGTACCTTCATAGTACCAAAAGGTGAACCTAAATCAGAGCCAAACAATTTTGAACTCTTACAATGAAGCAGGCTATGGTGATCACCCTAGGAAGGGGGAGCTGTAAATCCATCAATCTCAACTCCTATACCAGGAAATTCTACAACAGTTAGAAGCCCTAGAGCTTCTAGCCAGCATACCCCTTCAAAGAAGAAACCATTGAAAGATCATGTGGTTGTTGGAAGTTTCCAATTGACTCGGATTCCATTAGAATCTGCAGACAAATGCCTATATGAAAATCATCAAGGACAAAAGTTTCAGCTGATCTCCACAAATCAGAGTCAAAAGCCGACGAATCCCATAGTGTTCAAGTAGTTACATATGATCAAGCTCACATATGCATATCAAGATGCACATGGTAACGAATATCAGCAAGGTCATGACCTTGTATAAACCCCTACGGATGGCCCGACTGAAGTCCCGACTGAAGTCAAAGACTATCCGAAGATGGTGCAAAGCCTCAAGCTTCCTGAACAGGTAACAGATAAGTCAAAGTCAATGAAAGCTAAAGTCCAGAAGGATATACAAAGATAACCACCGAAATCTCCTTCGAAAAGACAGATTCTACCAGAAAGTACAATGGATCTATTAAGGTCAAAGGTGACTTAGATGCAGGTGGATAATGCTCAACAATTGCAAAAAAGTGCAATATCACAGCCAATGGAGCCAACATTGATTGAAGCAGGTAGTCGAAGCAAAGAAAATGCAGAAAGAGCTCAACCCAAGGACATTGCCACAATAGAATCAACCAATACAAAAGGAAATCCTGAGAATATCAAGTGCAATATCGCTAGTGAAAATGAAGAAAAGTTGTCAAGTGAAGTAAAGCTATATTTTCAGTTAGGCAAGAACCTCATGTCATTTCGCACTTGCAAAAGATGTGACCAACCACAACTGGAAGATACTGCTGAATTTGTGATCATATCTAGAAACAAACGAGCAGAATGCTAGGGAATCATCTCCACTACCATTGAAGTAAGTTCACACATTATCACAGATCAATTTCATGTGATCACAGCAAAATATTTGCGAGAAGACATCATAATGGGAAGGCTAATGGCTCAGAAGATGTTAGACATACAGAATGCAAACATGATGGAGTCATCACAAAAAACAAAAAATGAAGACCAAGACTGGTCACCCGCGGACAACAGCACAAGGTCCTCAAGCACAATCAAAATGGAGACCGATATTAAAGCAGATCTTATTGAAGATGATTCATCTCCATCAAACAGAACTTCAAAAGGGCTTAAAGCAAATCAAGCAATATCAAGTGCAGATCAAACAGAGCAAAGAGCAACCACGATAGCTATTGAGCAAATAATGCCACCAAAGCTAGAAGTTAAGAAGATCGAGGTTGCAAACAATCAAGAAGGTATAGGAAGTCCAAAGTTCAAGATATTGCTAGCTAAATTAGATGAAGAAAGTCAGATTGGAAGACAGAGTCTCAAGCTACCCTTAGTAAAGACATAATTAGATCAAGATGAGAAGTTAAGAAGAACGAGGTTGCAGACAATCACGAAGGTATAGGAAGTCCAAATTTCAAGATATTTCCAGTTAAATCAGATGAAGAAAGTCAGATTGGAAGACAGAGTCTCAAGCTACCCTTAGTAAAGACACAATAAAATCAAGATGAGACCATGGCAAAAGCAAGTCAGAGATCTTCAATAGAACCAACAATGAGAATAACTATAGTTCTCAGCAATACAAAAGGAGCAAGTGTTAGTTGTAATGCTCTACTGGATAACGAAGCGAAGTGGAATATGGTTTCAGAAAACATACAGAGCATTGTAGAGATTGCTCAGGACAAGCTAGGTAACAGAGAAATCATGGGTAAGGCTACAAGCAAAAAAGAAATGGTTGCTACCCTTAGCATCCAAAATCATGAAGAGCAGGTAAAGTTTCAGGTGAAGACTTCAAAAGACATGCACGCAGATATCATCCTTGGAAATCAGTGGTTAGACCAACGCAAGGCCTACAAAGAAGATAAAATTCTAATACTCTCTTCTCCAAGAGGTAGCCAGCAGGTACAGGTACCATTAATGCTAGATTCAGAGTTGCAAAAGTCACAGGAATCAAAGAAACATCTTGTAGACAAAGGTAAAGCCAAAGTGGACACTCCACCGATTAGCAAAGAAGATGTGACAGCCTATGCCTCTACATCAAAGAACCCTCATGGATCAACTTCTTCAAGCAAGTCAAGCTTTCAAAACTTCAAGTCAATTGCTAAACCAACTAAAACCTTTAAGGAGACACCCAGAAAAGCAAAGGTATATCAGGCAAAGTACTCAATAAAGCAAAGTAAAGTCAAGCAAGTGTTTGTTCAGAGAAGTTTAGTCAAAGTCAATGATCCGGTTTGGATTAAAGACATGAAATCAACACAGAAAGAAGAACACATGGGATGGATAGCATCACAGTGGAGCTTAAAAGAACAAGAGTACTATGGAGGTAATAGACAGATATGAGTTCCAAAACTACAAGTTAGATCATATGAAATGAACTCAAGTCCCTCCCAAGAAAAGAGGCTCATTAGGTATCAACCTCAACAATATCCTAAGATACCTAAGAAGCAGGTATACAAAAGATATGGAAGTCTACCACAACTCTCAAGAGGATACAAAACAAAGACGGATCTCAAAGAATCTTCCTCTTTGACAAGGATTCTATACAAGCTCTACAAAGATTTGTCTACCAGCCAACTGCTACTACACCAAACCTGCATGAAGATCTCAAGAATTCAACAAAACCTAGAGCAAAGCAACGTCAACAAAGGAGATACAAAGGTCATCAAGAGATTTGGATTCCTAAGTCTTCCAATGCTCCTAGTCAAAAGCCAAATGCCGATAGCCAACAGAGGCCTACAACGACATCAAAGACTCCTATCAATAGGACTACTTGGAGAATCAAATGGATAATGGAGTCTTCACAGTCAAAGAAGGTCAGCCCAACCAATGACAATGCAGATTTGAAGAAGATAAAATAGGTATGGCAAAAGAAACCTTCAATGCCAGCTTGGTCCTTCACTAATCCTCCTTTTGAGGATTCAAGCTTACATTTACCTGAAGAAATGTTTGTAGTAAGCACAAGAATGTGAAAAATCAAGTCACTAGGGTGCAAAAAACACTCTTTGGCATAGTCAGAGTCGGAATGCTAAGCCATAAAATGAGCAAAGCATTAGTCCCAAAGCTTGAATTCATATTAAACTCTCAACTAAGAGTCATAGCTATTAGGCTTACGCTCAAGATGGAAGAGTTGAGCATATCTAAAGTCATGTTGCTCATTCTGGATGAGATGAGCATAAGAGGCGAAGTCTATTAAGTTACAATTGGTGGAGTGTCGTAGAGTCCAGTACTCACACACAATGCACAGTAAGATGAGAGAACATATCCTTGACGACAAAAACCATTCTTAAAGGGGTGCCAGCTTGAAAAACCATGTCATATGCTTTTATAGCTACACCATCTTTCTGAAGAACCCCTCCAAATCTTTCTTTCACAGCATATTGTTTCCCATGCATTTTTGTGTATGCATAAATAGGATGTCCCATCCCCAGGGGATTCATTAGTAATACTAGGAAGACATCACATGCGTGCACCAAAACTACCATTTTACCCCCTATATACGGTACCCTCCTTTGTAAAATATACCTTTTTGGCCTCGTAAACCCCCCTATTGTACACTCACGTGACACCATATGGTAATTCTTAGTGAAGACCCCGGGGTCCCATCATTGGACATATGCATTAAACACTCTTTTTTACTTCCACCTATGCACCTTGAGTGGACTACAACAGGCAAAACCAATGTTCCATCATGCTACCCTTTCATATTTTCTGTCTCTTTATTTCCATATCTATCAACAAATAATCCTTTGAGTACTTTATTAATATTTCCCATGCTAATAAGTAATCCAATAATATGCGTATCCCAAATGCAATTTTTTCCCACTGGGTTTTTTTACCTTTGGTCATCCAGGTATTAGACCCTAATCTAGAACCTCATCATTCTAATTTTCTTGTATATACTTTTCATAAATAAACAGAATCCTCCTCATTATGCTATTACAATGGACAAATGCAGCATCATCTCTCACAATAGACATATTCCGACCAGTGAAGATGCTGCAACCAATTGAACCTCATCAACAAATTTAACGACCAATGAAGACCATCAACAACCAATCAAAAACCTTCCACAGCCTCCACGAACAGTTTTCAACAGTGCCCGAGGACGGGCACTAAAATAGGAAGGGGGGAATGTTAACTGAGTCAACGTCAGTTAACAGAAGCTGCTAAAGATCAAAGATGTATGAATGCAAAGAAGCAGTAAAGATTGGAGTTACACATTTTTCACATTTTCCCAACATGTTCACGTATTGTAAATTCCCGAATTATTTCAAGCCATTGTAGTATTTTAATGTGTTACGGGCTCAATGGGAGTTCCAAGTTGTAAAAAATAGGTCACTTACTGTGCCTAGGTTGCAGATTCAGTAAGTGGTGAGCTAGGCAAAAGGCCTTGGGCGCCCGGAAATTGCATATTTTTAACTTAGGTATATAAGGCACTGTGTAAAAGAAATTAGGGTTCTCAAGTCATTTATTGAGAGCACTCTTTGGTGAGAGCTCTTGAGGTGTGTGGCTGTGGAGTCCTTGAGGTTCTCCTGGCTCATGACACTTGATTAACACTAATCAACGATTCATTCTCTCTCACTATGCCTCTCTCTTTCTTCTTATGATTGACTATGACGCTTAGATTAATTAGATCTTAACTAATTAGTGATTAATCCCTCTCTAATCTTGTGTGATTGCCATCTATTGCTTGTGTGTGCATATAGGTTTGATTGGAGTGTGTTGCTCGATAGATCTATGTGTGTGTGCTTGTGATTAGTGTGTTGCATGATAGGATTAGTGTTGTGTGCGTCTTGCAGTCGTAGTGTGTGTGATTGGGTTGATTAGACTTGAAGAGAAGTGAATATGGAGATTTCCCTTCATTGCCGCTTCGCTCCTTCATAGGCCGAGATGTTCACCTCGTAGAGTTAACCATTTGTGTTCCCACGATTAGCTCACTAACCGTGTGAGTTTTTCCATGCCCTAGCCGGGTAGCTCATCCCTCCGGATTGATAATTTTGTTGGTCATTGGAGCTGTTGCAATGATGGGATTCCCAACACATCCCATTTTACTAGTACGTTGGTTCATTGACAAGACTCATATCATTTTGTGTACTCGTTTGTGTCCATATGTAACGTTGGCCACCATATTCCCGATGTTGAGATAATTTTTGTTGTCTTTTCCTGTGAGAAATGTTAGGAAATAAGACGTAGCTAAATAGATATTTGAGTAGATTACTTAATGGTGAGAGGTAGATTTCACACAAAAGAGATTATAGAGTAGAGAGAGAGAGAGAGAGTACACACGATATACGTGGTTCACCCAATGTGGGCTACATCCATGGGAAAGCAGCCACTCAATGGATTTAGTACTTCAAAACAAGAAGTAGTTTACAAAGGGATTATACCCTTAATAGAGCTCCCGCCTTGCTTCACTCTCACCACCTCACACCCACCTTGTTGCATCAACTTCACACTATTAAATGTGTGTAGAAATGGCCTCCTTTTATAGGCCAAAAGGGCTGCCCTCTCTCATGAGAGGCAGCCATGTGTAGCCGTCCTTGTGTAGATAAGTTCAAATCGGACCCTCGAATACGCCCATGTGTGGCCACTCTTGAGAAGACAAGTCCGCTTTTGAATTCGCCCATCGACCACCGGCCATTGACTACCGGCCACCGACCAGCCGGCCAATCGACTGGTCGTTTTCGACCACTTCCCGGCCGCCGTCCGGCCATAATATTTCGGCAAAAAGGAATATTTGAGATTGGCCATGAAAATTTTGGTTTTTGGCGCGAGGGATTTTATTTTCCAGCGAGTTATTTTTCTTCGCCCGCATGATGGATTCTCCTCATAATAGGGGCCTTAAAAATGTGCGTTTTTACCATAAAAATTTACAGGGGGTAAATCAGGCTGCATACTTAACAATCTCCCACTTAGAGACTAATCTCCAAAACAAACATGTGACTGCTTTCCATCCTGCCTTTGTAAACATGTCTGCAGGATTTTCACTTATATGCACCTTTCCTAGCTTCAGTTGTCACTCTTCAAAAAGAGTGCGTATGAAGTGATATATCACCCCAATGTGCTTTGTTCTTGAAGGAAAGGCTGAGTTCTTTGCAAGATGAATAGCGCTTTGGATATCAGTGTACAAGACATTATTGTCTTGTTTGAATCCAAGCTCTTCTAAGAATTTGTGAAGCCACATAATCTCTTTGCTTGCCTCCCTCATTGCTACATACTCTCCTTCCGTGCTAGAACGTGAGACCACTTTCTGCATCTTTGAAGCCCATCTTACTGTTGTGCCTCCAACCGTGAAGACATAGCCAGTAGTGCTCCTTCGAGTATCTTTTTCACCTGCCATATCTGCATCAGCATACCCTTCTAGAAAAATATCAGTTCTGTCAAAATACAAAGCATTTGTTGTTGTCCCTTTTAGATACCTAAGTATCCACTTCACTGCTTGCCAGTGTTCTTTACTTGGGTTGTCCATGAACCTACTCACAACTCCCACTGCATGTGCCATATCTGGCCTTGTCGAGACCATAGCATACATTAGAGGACCTACCGCTGCAGCATATGGAACTTTAGACATATAGGCTGTCTTCTCTTGTGTATTTGGACACATATCTTTCGTTAGTTTAAAGTGACCAACCAAAGGTGTAGAAACTGGTTTTGCATTTTGCATTGCAAACCTTTCTAGTACCTTCTTGATGTAATCCTCTTGAGATAGCTTTATCGTCTTTTTCGTTCTCTCCCTTGATATTTTCATACCAAGTATCCTCTTTGTAGCACCTAAATCTTTCATTGAAAAAGATTTAGACAGATCCTCTTTTAGGTCTTTGATGTCTTGCATGTTAGCACTTGCAATGAGCATGTCATCAACATACAACATTAGAATGATGAACTTGCATGTTAGCACTTGCAATCAGCATGTCATCAACATATAACATTAGAATGATGAACTTCTTAGCTCCCAAATTCTTTGTGTAGACGCAATGATCTGAGTTGCATCTTTTGAATCCATGATCTAACATCCATCTATCGAATTCCAAGTACCATCGTCTTGATGCTTGCTTTAATCCATACAAGCTTTCTTTAATCTGCAAATCATTTTCTCCTTACCTTTTACTTCATACCCCTTTGGTTGAATCATGTAAATTTCCTCCTCTAAGTCACCGTGAGGGCATACCGTATTTACATCCATTTAATCAAGATTTAGATCATGAGCAGCCACAAGGCTTAAGACAAGCCTAATTGAGTTCATTTTTACAACAGGAGAAAATATTTCATTGAATTCAATTCCTTTCTTTTGAGGAAACCCTTTTACCACAAGCCTAGACTTGTACATTTTCTTCCCATCTTCTTCTTCCTTCAGCTTATACACCCATTTGTTTTGAAGTGCCCGCTTACCTCTAGGCAACTCAACCAACTCACATGCTTGGTTGCGATGTAGTGAGTCCATCTCCACTTGCATGCTCTTTGTCCATTCTTCTTTGGATTCGTGTTGCACAGCTTCTTTGTATGATTCCGACTCTCGAGAATCTGAGATCAAGAGATGATTCAAGGAAGGAATAAACCTTTCTGGAGGTCTACTTGCTCTTGTAGATCTTTAGAGAATTGGTTGAGGCTCCTCATTTGGTTGACGTTGTTGTATATTGTCAGCTGGTAGTGCCACACCGCACTGTCAACTTCTATAGTTGCTGCACAAGCTGAATTTTGCGTGCTAACAGTAGACAAGTAAAGTGTACCGACATTTTATCCCTTGGTAACCACCAAAGATCCCTTTGAGATCTTCCACCGTCTGTTTCCAAATGCAATGTTGTGACCTTCATCGTCCAATTGTCCTGTAGAGATCAAATTTTTGTGAAGAGAAGGAACATGCCTAACATCTTTAAGCTTCCATTCATTTCCGTTAGCAGTTTGCACAGAAACTATACCTTTGCCGACAATCTCACAAGCTTCACCATCTCCCAAGTATACATACCCAAAATTACCTTTGGTGTAATCTTGGAAATGTTTCTTGTGTGGTGTTGCATGGAATGAAGCCCCAGAATATACTATCCCGGAATTAGACACATTGTCTAATGAGAGAATTAGAGCATCTTGCTCTATTGTACCTATAACATTGGCCTCCGATGTTGGCTTGTTGTCTTGAGACTCTGTCTCCTTCTTCTTGGACCAGCAATCCTTCTTGACATGGCCCTTCTTGCCGCAGTTCCAACATTCAAGAAATGACTTTGTGCGTGACTTTACTCCGCCTTGAGCGATCACGACCCTTTTGGTTTTTGAACCTCTCCTTAGGCCTTCCTCTTGTTATTATTGATAGTGTATCACTTGATGATTCTCCTGTGCTTCTCCTTTGCATTTCCTCGCTTAGGAGAACACCCACAACATCATTAAGCATAAGAGTATTTTTTCCAGAGATAGAATTACTTACAACCATCACAAGGCTGTCCCAACTATCCGATAGAGATGATAGTATAAGGAGAGCTCGCACTTTGTCATCGAGATTCAGTTTCAGCAATTGAAGTTGACTTATATTTGTGTTAAAGTCATTTAGGTGTGATGCAATTGAACCATTCTCTACCATTTTTAGATTGAACAAGCGCTTCATGAGAAATACCTTATTGGATGCCGATGGTTTCTCATAGAAGTCATCAAGTGACTTCATAAAGTCATCAAGTGACTTCATCGAGTCCTCCGTGGTCTTCATCTCCAAAATGTTGAAGGCCACCGTTGACGCCAAGCTTAACTGGATTTTTCCTAGTTCCTTTTGATCAAGGACAATCCATGCTTCATTAAAAGGACCTATGACCTCTTTAACCTTAGGTACATTCACAAAGAGATGATTGTATCGGAACTCAGAGATACACTCCCACGGATTTTCCTAGTCAAAGTGCACGGTTAGAAGGGGGTTATACTTTAGATAATTACGGCCCTCGAGATTTTTTTATTTTCCCACCGAAGCCCTTGAGAAAGTAAAAAGGCCCGGCCAGGTCTAGAGGGAAAATGTTTAAACCCGATGGACTAACCAGCTCTATTGGTTTTTGCAGGTCATCATCATGTCATGTTAATAATCTTGGGGAGTGCAATATGTAATTATGTTAATGTGAGCTCGATGGGGGTTTTTAAAATGCAAAAAATTAGGTAATTAAATAGAGATACATTAAAATAAGGGGTTTTTTATATTCAATTTTGGAAAAAATTTCACAAATGAAGCGGTCTTTTATTTATTCATGACATGTTAAAAGAGGGGGTTTTGTAATACCCTGGGAAAACATTTATATAGGGGGGTACTGTATGGTGAAACCCCCCAGTTAATATTTAACGTAATCACGTCTTTTCTTGTGTAATTACTAGTGTTATTAACGTAAGCACACAATCATGAACACGCCAGTGAAATCCCTAACCCCAAGATCAAGGCATCCAATTTAAATGACTAAGCCTCAAGAGTTTAGAGACAAGTTGATGGCTTATTGCATTATAAAATCACCACATATGGAGAGGTTGATGACTTATATGAAGAGGAAAAATTCAGGGACCTGAGCGTACCACATATGCCTACCCCCATGATTGGATTCACATAGCTGTCTTCTAATGTAACACGAGATAGGGGTGATCCATTGATAAATTTAGGGATTTGGAAGTTTACATGTCTACATTTGGAATTTGAGCAGCCTATTTGACCTTGCTTGTTAATATCAAGGATTGAAATTAACTATAACTTTTCATTTTGCATGCAAGCAGACATCAATGGTGCTATAACACTACAAGAGGTTGTTTGCTCTTGTGACGCTGTTAGCGACGGAAATACACTGGGTTTTTATAACCCCGGCGTCGCTCTAAAAAACCGTCGTGAATAGCGTCGCTACTGAGAGCGTCGCTATATGCGTCGCTATAAGCGTCGCTATATAGAGACGCTATAGCGACGGTTTATAGCGACGTTTACACAGAAGTCTATAGAGACGCTCATAGCGTCCTTCAATGCCGATTAAAGATGAGCAAAAGCTCAACTTCTCGTTGTTGACCACCTTTGAAAACATGTCTGCAGGATTTTCACTTGGATGCACGTTTCCTAGCTATAGCTCTCCCTCTTCCAAAAGAGTACGTATGAAGTGATATCTCAACCCAATGTGCTTTGTCCTTGAATGAGAGGCTGAGTTCTTTGCAAGATGAACAGCGCTTTAGCTATCACTATACAAGACACAATTGTCTTGTTTGAATCCAATCTCTTCTAAGAATCTGTGAAACGACAGAATTTCTTTGCTTGCCTCCGTCATTGCTACATACTCTACTTCCGTGGTAGAAAGTGAGACCACTTTCTACAGCTTACTGTTGTGCCTCCAACCGTGAAGACATAGCCAGTTGTGCTTCCTTCGAGTATCTTAGTCACCTTCCTTATATGCATCAGCATACCCTTCTAGAAAAATATAAGTTTCTCCAAACACAAAGAATTTGTTGTTGTCCCTTTTAGATACCTAAGTATCCACTTCACAGCTTGCCAGTGTTCTTTACTTGGGTTGTCCATGAACCTACTCACAACTCCCACTGCATGTGCAATATCTGGCCTTGTCGAGACCATAGCATACATTAGAGGACCTACCGCTGCAACATATGGAACTTTAGACATATAGGTTGTCTCCTCTTGTGTCTTTGGACACATATCCTTCGTTAGTTTAAAGTGACCAGCCAAAGGTGTAGAAACTGGTTTTGCATTTTGCATTGCAAACCTTTCTAGTACCTTCTTGATGTAATCCTCTTGAGATAGCTTTATTGTCTTTTTCGTCCTCTCCCTTGATATTTTCATACCAAGTATCCTCTTTGCAACACCTAAATCTCTCATTGAAAAAGATTTAGACAGATCCTCTTTTAGGTCTTTGATGTCGTGCATGTTAGCACTTGCAGGACATCATTGAAAAAGATTTAGACAGATCCCCTTTTGGGTCTTTGATGTCCTGCATGTTAGCACTTGCAATCATCATTTCATCAACATACAACATTAGGATGATGAACTTCCCATCTCCAAAATTCTTCTTGTAGACGCAACGATCTGCGCTACATCTTTTGAATCCATGATTTAACATCCATCGATCATACTTCAAGTACCATTGTCTTGATGCTTTCCTTAATCCATACAAGTTTTATTAAATTTACAAATCATTTTTTCTCCTTATCTTTTACTTCATACCCCTTTGGTTAAAGCATGTAAATTTCCTCCTCTAAGTCACCGTGAGGGAGTGCCGTATTTACATCTATTTGCTCAAGATTTATACCTTGAGTAGCCACAAGGCTTAAGACAAGCCTAATTGAGTTCGTTTTTACAACATGAGAAAATATTTCATTGAAGTCAATGCTTTTCTTTTGAGAAAACCCTTTTACCACAAGCCTAGACTTGTGCCTTTTCTTCCCACCTTCTTCTTCCTTCAGCTTGTACACCTATTTGTTTTGAAGTGCCCGCCTACCTTTAGGCAACTACACCATCTCCCATGTTTGGTTGAAATGTAGTGATTCCATCTCCACTTGCATGCTCTTTGTCCATTGTTCTTTGGATTCATGTTGCATAGCTTCTTCGTATGATTCCGACTCTCCAGAATCTGAGATCAAGAGATGGTTGAAGGAAGGAACAAACCTTTCTAGAGGTCTACTTGATCTTGTAGATCTTCGGGGAATCGGTTGACGCTCCTCATTTGGTTGATGTTGTTGCACATTGTCATTGTTTGTAGTCCTTGAGTCTTCACCGTCCTCAAGCTCCATGTACTCATCACTTGTTTCTTTTGTTTGTTTTCTTTCCAAGTAATCTTTGTACAAATTTTGTTCGTTAAAAATTACATCCCTACCTCTTAATATTTTACCATCTTCAGGATTCGATAGGCGATACCCAAAGTCACCTTCTCCATAGCCAATGAAGAAACACTTTTTGGACTTTGTATCTAGCTTTGATCTTAGGCTTCTATCTATGTGCATGAAAGCCTCACACCCAAATACTTTGCTCGAGATTGGCCGTGAAAATTTTGGTTTCCGGCGAGTGATTTTGTTTTCCGGCGAGTTATTTTTCTTCTGGCATGATGGCTTCTCCTCATAATGGGGGACTTACAAATGTGCGTTTTTACCACAGAAAATTACAGAGGATAAATCAGGATCCATACTTAACAAGAAATGGCCTCCACTAATCCCTCCATGTGCTTGTTCCAGGATTGCAACGTACATGTTCTCCATTGCACACATCCTAAGGTGGTTATCCTTTCCCCTTTTATAAAGCTGATATTCAATAAGAGTGAAATCGCCAGCTTCTATTTCTATCATTTTTTGTCATGCTTTGGTGATATTTTTAGGAGACATATGTCTTTCCAAATAGTCAACAATGTATTGACTCCATTCTGGCGTAAGTGTTATCTGAAACAATGTGGCATGTTCAATGGGTGGGCTTGATCTGCATTTGACACAACTAGTTATATTCATGAACATCAATGTGCATAGTGAGCCAATACACTCCCAATTGTCGTAGTCATTGTGAAAATTGTTTGTGGTTGAACAATGAAACGTTAACATCTGGATATGTGCTTCCAAAAAATTTGTTTCATATTACTTAGGGTTTATGCAAGCTCTTAGAATGCCCTCGGTACCTTAATTATATAAACATCCCCCAACCAATTGGAAGTTCTTATCTTGGCAAATCGTTATTTGTTTAAGGTCTAGGCCCGTCTTCTCAAATTCTCCACCCTATGATAGTAGCTTGATGATCTTTGGGACCACTTAGGTACCATTTCTATAAATAAGAGATATGCATCTGGTAGATCATCATCCACTCCCTCTGGATCATCTCCATTAGGTAATTGAGAGAGGTGATCTGCTCAAAGATGTGTCTTCCCCATCTTAACCACTACGGTAAAGTCAAGCTCCAACAATATGATGAACCATCTCATGATTCGTTCAGTATTGCATGGTTTGTTGACAAGGTATAAAAGGGCTTGATGGTCTGTGAAAAACACAATCTTGTTTGCAAGGAGGTGATGCCGAAATTTCTTAACGGAATAAATCATTCCAAGCCCCTCTCTCTCAGTGGTTGTGTAATTCCTTTCAGCATTATTTAGTTGTCGTCTAGAATAGCTGACTGGGAAATCCATGGTGGCCTCTCTTGGTTGAGCCAGAATACATCCGATAGCAAATGCAAAGGCATCTATATGGACGTAAAATATTTTTTCCCAATCGTAGCACTGGAGTAGATACAATGGCACCTTTAATATCTTAAAAGATTCCTCGCACTTAAATGTCCATTCAAAGATCATGATAAGTCTATATAGTGGTTGTGAAATAATTGCAAACATGTGTATGAATCTCCAGTAATAACCACGATGTCCCATGAAGCACTGTACTTGCTTTGCATTGATCGGCTTAGGCATTTTGATAATCACCTTAATCTTATCCAAATTTGTGGAAATGCCATGTTCGGATACAATATGAACTAAGATTCGTCCTTTCTTACCATGAAAATGCATTTTTTTGGATTAAGGAAAATCCTATATATCTTGCATTTCTTGCATACCTTTTTGAGGTGTTCCACATGTTCCTCTCTTTGCAGATAGTGTACACATAGGTTATCCATATAGATTTTTGAGAAATTCCTTTAATACTCCTTGAAGGCATGTGCCATCAATCTTTGAAATGTGGCAGGTCATTTGCTAACCCAAATGGCATGACCCGATATACAAATATGCCCCATTCTGTGGCAAATGCTGTTTTAATTTGGTCCTCATATGCAATTTCAAGTTGATTGTAACTAGAGAACCCATCCAAGAAGGAATATGCACGCTTTCCTACCACTCGTTCAAGGACGTGGTCCATAATTGGCAAGGGATAGTTATTCCTAATTGTGGCTGCATTGAATTTTTTGAGGTTGACACACACTCGGAGTTTGCCATTATTTTTCGGTACGGCAACCATTAGTGATACCCAGTCACTGTGTTCTATCTCATAGATAAACTCCGCATCTTTCAATTTATCAATCTCTTCCTTGATACGCTTAGCAAAGATATCATTTTACGTGTAAGGCCGTTGTCAGCTTGGTTTTGCATCAGGTTTTAATGGCATGGTATGCTTACATATTGTCGGATCCACTCCCTTCAAGTCCTTGTAATACCATGCAAACACATCCTTATATTCTTTAAGAAGGCTAAGAAGTTCCTCTGTCTTAGCTTAGGTCTGTTGCTATGTATAAAGGTTGCGGTGTCTCTCTAGGTTGTGGCTCAGTCTACTTTCTTTTCATCTTTTGGCCCATCATAGGACTCTTTCTCTCGTCGATCTCTTATGGTTTTTGTCAACACTATCTTTTGATCTTGAATTGTGAACTTTATGTAATGGGATGGTACACTTCTATTGTTTCTGCTATTGTCTTTCTCATCCTCTCTGTTGTCTTTTTCGGTTGTCCATACTTCCCTCAGAGTCTTCTTGAGATCTTGATATCTTTTCTTACATTCAAGTTTTGTCAGTTTTTGTTCTTCCAATTTAGATTCTATCTCCATTCTTTTGGATTTAGTTTCTGCCCTCAGCCTCTGTGTTCATTTTTTTACATCCCTACACTATCTTTTGTCCTAGGGTCTCGATCTTGAGAGAACTGAGTGGATATTTCATTTTTGCAGTCTTTTGCCTTTACCAAAGATAAGAATTCCATTCTATTTTTTATTTTTGGCATTGGGTTATCTCTGGCCTTGTGAGCTTCTCTCTGTTTTTTGTAATATGATTAACGTCTTTGTTTTTTATTTGGAGAATTGTAGAACCTTACATCAGGTATCGTTTCCTCTAGCTCACTAGTTTGCATCATCGTCCAGTTCAAGATGATCAGTAGAATCATGGAATAACTCTCCATTCATTTTTGGCTTATTTCATATTTTTATTGATTGATCTGAGATTTGGTAATTGTCTTCTTCTATTAGAGCAACCATATAATATGGAACTACACCATATCCATCTTGGCCACAAAACTTAGTTGTTGGTTCCTCTGCAATAGCGCACACACCTAGGGTTGCTAGGATACGTGTCCATTCTAAAGGTTCTAAGGACTCTTCGAGAAAAGGTTCTAGAATGTATTCTGTATCCTTGATTTCTCTGTCTAGAATAAATTCTTCTCGTTTTAGGCTTCCACAATTGGATACCCCACACATCCATAACTCCTTCGATTTTCCTAACCAATCAGGAAGCTCTGACCCTATTATTGTGACAGAATCAAATTCTTCTACCGAGGTTCTGTCGACATCTTTGTAGCTATGGTCTTTAAGGTTTATTCTTGTATTAGTCTCCATGTGTCTGAGGTATGTGTGATT
The DNA here is from genome assembly GCF_014529385.1 of Adiantum capillus-veneris. Taxonomy (NCBI): domain Eukaryota; kingdom Viridiplantae; phylum Streptophyta; class Polypodiopsida; order Polypodiales; family Pteridaceae; genus Adiantum; species Adiantum capillus-veneris. The sequence goes on from NC_140946.1 coordinate 79,288,002, forward strand.
GTAGCCCCAATCTTGGACCATCTTTAATTGTCTCATGAAGGGTCGTCCAAGTATTATGTCATAGTTATTTTTCTTGCCAAAATCCACTATAGCAAATGTATGCTAATACTCGATTCCACAAAACTTAACAACTATTTTCTCCAGAAGTCCTATGGGTCTCTCCATATAACTCTCAGTCAGTTGCAACTTCATTTAGGTGGTTTTCAAAGTCGTTTTTCCCATTTCTTCCATACATCCTTTGTCACAATGGCCACACCCACTCCACTGTCAAGAATAGCCATGGTGGTAACACCTTCTAATTCAACCGGGAGCGTGGTATTGCCATCTTCTCCTTTGGAGTAGTCTCCTACCTTGTTTAAAGGCATTGTTGCATGTCTACTTGGGGTCGTTCAATGTCGTGATTCTTTGCATATGTAAGTCTTTCTGAAGATCTGCATTCCTTAGTCCTTGGATGAATATCAACATAAATATGGACTGAGTTGGTAGTTCTTCAACAGGATAGAACTTAACATATCTTTTTAGTCTTAGGGCTGCCTTTTGTACAGATTCTCCATCTTTCTCTTTGAATTTATGGATCTGTGAGACGGTATTTTGAGCGATTCCCCTTTGAGAGAATTCCTCAATAAACTCATCAAATAATTCCTCCATCGACTCAAAGTCTCTACGCTCTACAGAGTCAAACCAAGTGGCTGCATCATCCTCTAGGGTTAGTCCAAACCCTTTAAATTGGGTGGGAAAATCTAGCACCTCTTCGGCTCTAATTACACGCACAAAGGCTGCTACATGATCTCTTGGGTCTCTGCTTCCTGTGTATTTCTTGTTTACCCATTTTTGTATGTGAGAAGGTCTAATTCTGCGATGGTCTACAGACCTCATCATTGGATCACTCTATCCCAGTCGATATACCTCCTCAGGCCTTCTATAATAGGCTGATTCCTCTCCCAATGGTTCTCCTAAGCCATAATTTCTAACGATTCTCGCTGGAGGTGGTTCTTCTCCGCAAACTCGTTCTATGGGTGGTCCTCCAGGCTCTGTGGACCCTTGTGTCTTTGGCTTACTCTTTGCTTGATACCTTGAATAGAGTGGTGGTTCTTGCAAATCCCTGAGCCCTCATGCGGCTTGATAACCATCTCGGTTTTGGTATGGCTCCATTGTTGCACTCTATCGAAGCCATGCCTGCAATGATGGCTAGTTTGCTGGTTGGTCTTGGTTGTTGAATGCTTGTGGTCGGGTGGAATGTGAGGTAGTGTCATACTCATCTGAAAAAGGATTTGTTGACTTGCTTTGGGTGTGGGTGGCTCTTAGCACTTCCTCAGGGGCATATGCTGATGCTCCTGGACCTGTTGCTCTCTCTACTTCCTCTGGGAGAATACGTTGGTATTCTTGCCCGTATCTATCAACAAAAACTATGCCCTTCACCGTAGCAATTTCATAAGAGAATAAGTAAAGAACCTTGTCTTTGCTTAATTCGTTTACGTATAAAAAAAATAAAAAATATAAGTATATTATGGCCCATTTGTGTGTAAATATTTTATTGTATATAAGGCCTAAATAAAATGATTTTTTATAATTATTCTGGTATTTATTTAAATATTTATACTTAGGTGTGTGTTATTTATGCTATGTACATTGACTCATCATTATCATATTTTTCCTTACCATTTTGCATACTCTTTATTCCATATAAAAATAATTTCATACAAGCTTCTCTTTTTTTTGGTGTAACTCCATCCCAACAAAAATCCAAAAAAACTAGTTTTATTTATGTGTATATTTTTTCACTATTGTGATTTTTTCCTTCCTACATCTATTCTCTTTTACTCTCATAAATTAGAACACCAAAAATATTCATCTTTTTATGGTAGACTTATAGTGAGAGAGATTTATTTTCACCCCTTTATATTTTTTCCACCTACATTATTTATATTTGACATGTATATATTTTTTTAGACCCCTCAATATTTGATTTTCTTAGTTGTACTCTTCACTTATATCATGATCTCAACAATATCTTCAATTATAGACCTACCAAATAAGGTCAAGGGTGTGTGGCATGCATGCATGCATGCACCATGGGGAGCTCACTCTTGGAGGTATTCAAAAGAATCATCTGAAGAAGGACCTCACAAGGACCTTGTGCAGTGGAAAAAACAGTCGGTTTTGCTGAATTTTTAAAGATCACATGCTCCCCGAATTTGAAAGGGTAGTACATACAAAAGTTGTAGCTCGTGAGCTGAACTTTTACCTCAAAGTGTTTCATATTTTTTTGAGCTACGAGCTGTGAGCTATGATTTTATTGGTGGACCCCAGTTTGCCCATGCTATGCAGCCACACTCCCTCTTCCACTTTATCATTTTCCTCTTTCACACACACTCCTCCCTCTCCTTCCCACTCCCAAACCTGCAACTCCCATGTCCTAATTCACCCTTTTCACCATTTCCACATCTCTCACACCTCCATAGCCTTCATCCTCCATTTCTACACCCTATATGTCCCCCTTTCTCTCTACATATATGTCCATATTACCATACTCTCTTCAGCTTTGTAAAGAACTTCAAAAAATCAGCAAAAATCCAAGGATAACCTCTACAAATGAAGGCTTTTATCATGAATTTTTCAAGGTTTTAAATAACATAGCTTCATCGACACGCGCTGCTTCGCCATGCTGACTGCTTCTTCTTCCTGTGTTGTAAAGAGGTGAATGTCAACTTCTCCAAGGCTTCAACCTCTCTTTACAAGCTCATCCCTTCTCTAACTTTTCTCATCATATATCTCACCATTTGGTGAATGATTTTGTAAATATTTTTTAGTGATAATTACTAACTACTAACCACTAACCTTATTGTAAAATGCACCCTCTACTAGAGTAGGCACTCCCAAATTATTCACTCAATCCTCTCTCCTATCATCCTCAATAATTCTCTTCCCTTGAGCCCACATCCATGTGACTCAAAGGACAAGAGAGACCCACTCTCATTAAAATAAAAATAAAAATATGCATAATCTTTTATTCCTTCAAATAAACTTGATTAGGCCTAATCCTAATCGGTGCTTCTAAAACCTATAAATAGAGCCCTTCTCTCCCTTGTAAATCATCCCATGATCACACTACACCACACCATTCTCAACACATAACACACCACTTTTCAAGCCTAGTTGTGTAGAGTGTGTGCATTGTGAGTGCTCTATTCCATCACTACACATAAGTGCATGGAGAAGCTTGAAGTTAGTTATGCCATCTAGAGGAGTGGAGTGATACTATACTCTGCAATCACACTTGTAGCCTACTCTTGTCCATAAATAAGATTCATATTTTTGGGTACAATTGTATGTTGCAACTACGACTCTTCTCTTCAAATTGACTTCATAAATTGGCTCATCAGGTGGTTGAAGGTATATTGTCCTTGAAGTTTGTTGTGCCATTTCATGCTTGGTGGTTTGAGGGCTTGTTGAATTGTTTGCCAAAACATTCAATTGTAAGAGGGTGCTCGGTGAGAGGGCTCCCGCGACCCTAAGACAATTTGTGTATTGGCAACAAGGTCAAGTTTTGTGTTGTCTCTCTATTTCTCATCAAGCTTTGTGTGCATCTAGTCTTTAAGGATAAGAATGAGTTGATCAAGTTGATTTGTGCACTTTACCTCTCTCTGGCATGGTGAATATTTGTGTTTGGTGTGTGTGGCTATCTTGCATTCCCCTCTTATTGTGCGTTTGAGTACAAGGAGATATCACGTGCGTCCTAGTTCGCATCTACAACTAGGTGGTGCCCCTTTTCTTGTTTGGTTTCTGGCTGTGGGTTGTTGTTGTCTCTGATTGTGCTTGCCCCATCCCCAATTGAGCAGCACGGGAGCCTTGAAGGGTGTTTAGAGGCCGCTCTTCTTGTTGCCCGCCCCGGACCGCCTCAAATTGGTGCACCCATGGAGGACGTCTTGTGTATGTTTTGTGTAGGCTCAACCTTTAGCATAATCAAGTAGCTTGCATGAATCACGAGAATTTGTATGATCCCTTCATTCCCATTGCAAGGCAAAAGGTACACATAATTGTTAGTACTAAGTTGCAGTTTCCATGTGTAATTCGTAGAATTTTAGGTCCTCTTAGGTTGGCAGAGATAAACGCATGAGTCAATCCTTTTATTTTGCCTCTCATTAGGTACAACCTTAGTTTGGACGTCTATATTTTTGTTTTGTTTTAAGCATAAGGTCATGCATAGACAATGGATAATGGCCCAAGAATAGAGGTTTTCCCCTTTCATTTCACTCCACACATTAGAATAAACATTGCAATTAGTAGAAAAATCCATTTTGAACAACGTATGGTGTTCATGTTTGGTGCCCAAAGAGCAGGATAAATTCTCGCATCACCAAACCCTGTCATCCTGCCTCTTATTGATTATCATAGGTCATTTGATGTGAATATTTTTATTTTGTTGTAGAATAGATTGTAATTTAGAAAACATTATTGTGTAAATTTTTTAAGAAAGAAAAACAAAAACGTGTTGTCACTTTGAAACCGATTCAATGGAGGCCCAATGCCAAATGTCCGGATATCCTCTTTTCTTTGGAGAGCCTGGAGAGGATGCAGAATTATTTTTAGCAAATTTCAAGATGTCTTGTCGTATCAAGAGGATAGTAACTGATCAAGAACGCGTAGAGATGTTTGAAGTGGTCCTTAGGAAAGACGCTAGCACTTGGTTTGACTCGTTGCATGAGGAAGTTAAAGGGAATTACACGGAAGTTGTGAATCATTTCAAGAGATACTTCTTTGATCCCCAAAACACTCAAAAACTATGGCAAGACATTGTTTCTCTTAAGCAAAAAGACTTAGATGACTACTACTTGTACAAGCAAGAGTTTCTACGTCTTTGGGATCTATGGATACGAAATGTTGCTAACCCTGGTGATGGTGAAGAATTTCTAAAGAAGGAGAGGCTCATAGCCGGACTCTTTCCTGACCTTAAGGTAAAAGATGAGGCGGGTGCACCTGCTACCTTTGAAGCAGCTGAAACTAGGGCTGCTGAGAAATATAGGAAACTCAAGTGCCTAAGGGGAGAGGTTCCAATAGAAGGTCTTAGACCCAAAGGTAAGTCACAAGCATCAACATCTAAGGAGATTCCTGAGGTAACGGCGTAAGTGCTTGAGAAGTTAAATGAATCTTTAAGCAGCTTGTCAATTCACCTTGCACAAGCTGTAGGTCCAAAGGGACAAGCAAAGAAGTCTGAAGAGCGAGATTCACGACCTAGGAGAGTCTTACAATGTTGGAATTGCGGTGAGTCTGGACATGGGATGTATAATTGTCCTTGGCCCCGTGGGGAGCCAGGGAGACCTAACTTGAATTACCCAGTGATGAATGCAAGTGAAGGAACTAGTCAACAACCAAGGCTTCTACAAAGACCAAATGCACCAAGACCACCTCCACAAGGAGTGGAAGGAGTTCCACCTTTGCCAGACCCAAATGTGCATCTGGTAGAGGTGACAAATTCAAAAGAGGTCGACATGAAAGAAAATGGCATTAAGCGTGGCTGTGGAAAAGGGAAAGAGAAAGAAGGTGTCACATCACAGAGTGACCATGGGCGAGGCAAGAAGGCAAAGGAGACCAAGGAAGCTAAGAGGACTCAACGTCCTATCAATCTCCATGACTTCCCTCTTGGACATGGTATGGCTCCATACAACCTATTGGAAGACATGAGAGGTAAGGGTCCTGATATCTCATGGCCTCATTTTCTTGCATTATGCCCACAAGTTAGGAGGGATTTAGCAAAGGCCGTTAGCACTAGGAGAAAGATAAAAGAGAGTGTTCCTGTTGTAAAAATTGCACATGCTGAAATGAATGAGGATATTACACCTGTGCTAAATTGTTACATCAAAGGAAGATTGGTTAGGAAAGGTCTAGTGGATGGGGGTGCACAAATTTGCATCATGACAGAGGGACTCATGCAAAAACTAGGCATGCACATCCATGAGACACCTCAAATTAAAGTCAAGATGGCAAACAATAGAAAAGCTAGGTGTGTAGGCATTTGTAAAAATGTCTTTGTGGAGGCCTTTGGCATTAAAAAGGTAGTGGATTTCTATGTCATGTATACCAAAGGAAATTGTTACCCATTTATCCTAGGGAGACCATGGCTACTGAAAATGCGAGCTTTGCAGGATTGGGAGAGTGGAAAGCTAATTTGCAGGAATGACAATCATAAGAAGGTTGTCTTTGACATGAAGGAGCAACGCCAAGAGGAGCTCCATGAAGAATCATCTCAAAGTGAGACGGAGGAAGGCTGGAACGATAGCACTTTAGAAGGAGAAAGTAGCAGCAACATTACTGAAGAGGAGTCTTCCATCGAAGTCATGGGGGTAAGGTTTAAGCCAAACAACCAAGAGACCTCTTGCCCAGGTTTGGAAGAGGTAGGTTCCCAAGAAAACCAAAATGTGGAAGATGAAAGAATACTAGAAGTTATGTTATCTACAACACTTACAAAGGATGAAAGAGAGGAGCTCAAAGGTGTGTTAAGGAAATTTCCTAGGCTTTTTGCTAAAGACTACACCGATGTGTGTGGAGTAGATGCTATTCAACACAAAATTGAGTTGAAGCCAGAGGCCACACCTAAGGCTCAGAAGCTATGAAGGCTAGGAGTCATCAAGGAGCAGGATTTACTCAAGGAGGTAAGAAAGCTTCTAGCAGCAGGTTTCATTTCTCCAGTGGAGAATTCGGAGTGGGTCTCTCCCGTTGTTGTCACTCTTAAGAAAAATGGCAAGTGGAGGGTGTGTGTGGATTACCGTCCACTCAATCAGGCAACAAAAAGATATCACTTTCCCCTCCCATTTCAAGATGAGATACTAAATGAGGTAGCTGGTCATGAGAAGTACACTGTGTGTGATGGCTACCCGGGTTACTTTCAAATAGGTATCGCATTGGAAGATCAGTTGAAAACAACCTTCATCACTCCTTGGGGTTGTTATGCTTTTAGAGTCATGCCATTTGGACTGACAAATGCTCCTGCCACTTTCCAATGCTTCATGAACATGGTGTTTCAAGCATTCTTTGGAAAGTCCATTAGGGTTTTTATTGATGATTTTTGCATTTATAGCTCAAAGTCATTGCATCTACAAAAGGTAGAAGAAGGTTTAAAAAAACTTTATGACATGGGAGGTCAACTCAACCCCGACAAGTGTCACATAGGTGAGGATGAAGTGATCTTGCTTGGTCACAAGGTTTCCTATAAAGGCATTGAGGTGGATCCTTCAAAGGCAAAGGCTCTTATTGAGCTCCCATCACCCAAGAATCTCCAAGAGGCCATCTCATTCATTCAAAAGGTGAAGTATATGTCGCGCTTTATTCACTTGGCTTCGGAGTTGCTTCATCCTTTGCAAAAGTTGACACAACAAGTAGAATTTGCATGGTATTATGAGCTTGAAGAGTACTTTTGTAACATTAAAGTCATTTTGTCAGAGCTACCAATACTCATGCCTCCTTGTTGGGAGTACACATTCTTTGTTAGCTCTAGTGTTGGGAAAGAAACAATTGGAGCGGTTTTGTTACAACAAGATCCCCATAGTACCCGGATGCAACCCATCTACATTGCTAGTAGGGTCATGAATGCTTTGGAGAGAGGCTACACGGAGGCAGAACTCATGATGATTTCTCTCATGTTTGTGGTGAGAAAGTTTAGATCCTACTTGCTACCAAAACCTTTTGTAATTCTTATTTCCTTGGGTGTCATCTCAAATGAATGTTAGCACCAGGATCTCAAAGTGGATTATGGAATTGCAAGAGTTCCAATACTCTTTCAAGGTAGAAGATAGTGTGTGTGCACAATTGGTAGGGATCCTTACTTATAGGGTACATGAGAAGGAGATTAAGGTTCCTGAAGTAAAGACCCTACCATTGCCACCACCTAAAAGTATTCCTAATGCTTCTACCTTGTTCTTTGATGGAGCTTTTCGATGAGCCACAGGAAAAGCAGGGGGAGGGCTAGTATTGCTCAACCCAAGTGGAGAGGTGGTCATGAAAGAGAAGGTCAATCTACCAGCTTCAACTAGCAACAATGAAGCAGAATATGACACACTACTTCATGGTTTAAAGATATACATTGGCCAAGGTATACAACGTCTCATGGTAAAAGGGGATGCACTTCTCATTGTGAAGCAAATTTTAGGCATTTGGGCATGCAAGAATGAAAGCCTAAGGACAAAAGTTCATGCCATTCGTAGGATGTTTAATCAGTTTGAAGAAGTGCAACTATATCATATTCCTAGGAAACAAAATGAAGATGCCGATTTACTTGCACAACAAGTAGTTACATGTGTTGAGAAAGAAGTGCAGGTCATCATGGTGGCAGCAACTGTCAAGCAAGCGAGATACCAGGGATTGGAGTCATTGACTCCCATTATTAGCTACATTTTGGCTAATGACTCACTAATGACTATGAGTCTCGAGGAGAGCCTATCATAGTGCCAAATACCAGCAATGGGGCAAGTGACGGGTTCCAGCCTAAAATATTGGCAGAAATGGGTAAGGACTGTAAAGGTCTAGATGATCTGTGGAAGAAAATCCGTGAGGCCAACGAGGCTAATAGGATGAGTAACCACCTGAATAGCACGAGAAAAGAAAAGAATGTGATCTTACCTCCTATTGAAGAATTTGAGGCAACGTCGCAAATGAACTTTGAGATACATTCACAAGGGGGAGATCAAGGATCAATTAGTTCAGGGCACAGCCAACTAGACTCTTTGAGAACTTTACCCTCTTACCTAGGAGAGTACAAAGCTAAGTCGGAAGTGAGACAAATCCCATCTCAAATACTTTCTTCTAACAAGGTGATGGATTCGCAAGGATTGATTGAGTTGTTATCCACTCCGGTGGCATGCACAATCACGTTAGCAGAACTCCTAAGGTTAAGGCCAAACATGTGGACCACAATAGGAAAATGCCTATAAAAATTTGGAGTGAAAGACCCCACCTTGAAGCTATAAGAAGGGATCAGAGAGTTTGAAAGACCTCAACTAAACATTAGGCGAGTACCATTGAATAAGATTGGAGAATATTGCGAGGGAGAAGACGGAAACACTACGCTACCAGTAGAATTCCAAGGAGTAGTTTCCAAAGCTATTCTTGACAGTGGAGAGGGAGTTGCTATCGCCACCAAAGAAATCTAGAAAAAATGGGGAAAACCAGATTTGAGAGCTACCAGAATGAAACTGCAATTGGCAGATGGGTTCATGGAGAAGCCGTTAGGACTCCTAGAAAAAGTGATTGTCACTTCGTGCGGAATCGAGTATGAGCATACATTTGCAATAGTCGATTTCGACAAAAAGAACAATTATGAGATCATCTTGGGACGACCATTCATGCGACAACTGAAGATGGTCCAAGATTGGGGTTATGACCACATATACCTCAGACGTGGCGAAACGACAACTAAAATACACCTAAAAGACCATAGTTACAAAGATGTCAACCAAACACCTGTGGAAGAGTTTGATTCAGCTACAATAGCAGGATCAGAACTACCAGTATGGTTAGGGCAATCAAAAGAGTTATGGATGTGTGGAGCTTCACATTGTGGAAGCTTAAGAAGAGAGGAATGCGTCTTAGAAAGAGCAATTGAGGACAAGGAGAATATTCTGGAACCTTTCCCTGAAGATGCCTTGGAACCTCTAGAATGGGAACACATACTAGCAACATTGGATGTCTGTACCATTACCGACAGTCCAACAATAAAATTTTGCGATAAGGATGGCTATGATGTGCTACCCTATTACATGGTAAGCGTTGTACCAGAAAAGGAGACGGTAGAACCACCGGAACAAGAAGAGTTTTACAACTCCTCTGAACAATTGGAAGTAAATGATGATGCAGATAATGAGTGTTTAGACACCTCAAGTGAGCATGGAAATGAAGTCGAGAATATCAAGTTTTATGATTTTGCTAATCAACACACTAGATGCCAAGAAAGCTATAAGAGGAAACAAGCAGGAAACAAAGCGAGAGAGAACCTGATGCCGAGGATAAAAGGTAAAACTCACTATTTGATGCTTGTAAAAGCAGAGGATTGTGTAAAAGATCAAATATCAAGAAAATTCTCAAAAAATCGAATAGAACGAACGCGAGAGGAAATAAAACAGGTACGAAAAGCTAAAACCGAAAGACAATCACAAAAATCTCAAAATTCAAAAAAAGAAATAACAAAGGACCAAGAGTGGACCAAACTGGAGCGTAAACAGAAATACCAAGAACTGAAACGGTCTTTGAGAGAGATATGGACTACGGAAGAAGATAGTGATGGTAAAGGGGAGTCAGAAAAGGGGAACATGAATGTACCATCACACTATCGGAAATTTACTATCCAGGACAGAAAAATCATCATGACACCACCAGTCAGGGAAAGAACCAACCAAGAATTCTACGATGGGCCTGAAAATGCAAAAAAGATAGACCTCGCAGAACCAGGTGAAAAGCCTCAGCCGGTCTATATAGCTAACAATTTAGAGCCTGAGGAGGAAGCACAACTAGCACAATTTCTGAAGAAGTATAAAGATGTGTTCACTTGGTCCTATAAAGACCTCAAAGGAGTTGATAGATTGATATGCCAACATACAATTCCTTTAAAATCGGATGCAAAACCTAGCAAACAATGTCCTTATACACATAATGACACATTTGATAAACGAATCAAAGAAGAGATTGATAAGCTAATGGAAACATTGATAAACGAGTCACCCATTGTGGTAGTTCCCAAAAAGAATGGAAAACTGCGAGTGTGTGTAAATCTCAAGAAGGTGAATGCTGAAACCATAAGGGATAATTATCCCTTGCCAATTACAGAACATGTACTTGAGCGAGTGGCCGGGAAACGGGCTTATTCCTTTCTGGATGGGTTTTCAGGATACAACCAACTGGCAATAGCAAGGGAGGATCAACACAAAACAAAGTTTGCCATAGAATGGGGGATTTATGCGTATCGAGTTATGCCATTTGGCTTAACTAATGTACCAACCACTTTCCAGAGGTTAATGACTCACGCATTCAAGAAATACCTAAGAATATTCCTAGAAATTTACATGGATGACCTGTGTGTACACTCTCTTCTGCGAGAGGAACATATGGACCATTTGCAAAAGGTCTTTGAAAAGTGCAGGACATATCGAATCTGTCTTAACCCGGAAAAGTTTGTATTTATGATTAAGCAAAGACGAATCTTAGGACACATTGTCTCAAGAAATGGCATAATGACATACCTAGACAAAGTCAAAGTCATTGTAGACCTACCCAGGCCTACTAATGCGAAACAAGTGCAATCCGTCATGGGACACTGCGGATATTATCGAAGATTCATATACATGTATGCGGTTATCGCACAACGTCTGTATCGTTTGCTAGTCAATTTTGAGTGGAACGAGGAGTGTGAAACTTAATTCCAAAAGCTGAAGGAAAACCTTATATCAGCACCTGTACTAAAGGCACCAGACTGGGAAAAGATATTCCATGTCCACATTGATGCTTCAACATATGCCTGGAGACGGAACAATGGATTTTCGGGTTTGCTATGCGAGTCGACAGTTAAACAATGCAGAAAAGAACTACACAACCATCGAGAGGGAAGGGTTAGGAATGATTTATGCTGTAAAGAAATTTCCGCATTATTTGCTTGCAAACAAATTTGTGTTCTTCACAGATCATCAAGCTCTTTTGTACCTAGTAAATAAACCTTGCAATACAGGGAGAATCGTACGCTGCTTTATTATATTGCTAGAATTTGACTTCACAGTGGTGGTCAAAAAGGGTAAAACCCATCTACGAGCGGATCATCTTTGAAGGATACACAACGGGGAAGCTCCTGAAGGAGTAGATGATGACATACCAGATGCTTATCTTTTCAACATTGAAATGGTACCTAAATGGTCTCAGGAAATTGTTAGTATTCTTTCCTTCGGAAGTGAGTTTGATAATACAAAATGCAGATCTAAATAGCAAACAATTTGACAAGCAAAAAACTTCCAGTTGATAGCAAGACGGCTGTATCATCTTGAATCTGACCTAATCCTACAATTATGTATAAATCCGGAAGAATTCAAGTGCTACCTTCAAGAGGCACATGTCCAGGGTTGTGCATTTCATTGTTCAACAATGAAAACACACTAGAGACTGAAACAGTTAGGGGTTTATTGGCCAACTATGTATGAGGATACACATTCTTATGTTACCAATTGTACTATATGTAGTGCCAAACGACCAGTAGATCACATAACTTTGTTTCAGGTAAACATAGCACCTGCATGGAGTCAATATATCATTGACTTCTTAACCACCAGGACGTTCCCTGAGAACATCACAACAGCACGAGAAAAAGCTATAGAGCTGGAAGCACGTGACTTTCAGTTAATTGGGAATCAACTCTATAAGCGGGGAAAGGACAATCAACTTAGAATCTGTGCAAGTGAAAGCGAATACCTGTTGATTCTAGAACATGCACATAGCGGAATAAGTGGAGGCCATTTTTCGGGCGATAAGACGGAAAAAATTGTCTTAACCGCAGCAATTTGGTGGCCTACATTGCACATGGATGCTGAAGAATTTGTAAAGCGTTGTGATGCATGTCAACGCACCAAGATGCCAATAAAAAGAGATGAGATTCCATTACGGCCAATGATGAGAGCAAGAGCATTTGCAAAATGGGGCATTGATTTTGTGGGACCTATATCACTCCCAGCATATCACACCCATACCCAATACATCATTGTGGCTACGGACTATCTCACAAAATGGGTCGAAGCCAAAGCAACACAAAAAGCTGATGCACGCACCACGGCACAATTTTTATATGAGAATATTTTTGTACGTTACGGGTTACCAATAGAAATTGTCAGTGACCGTGGAACACATTTTCTCAATGAAGTCATTGAATATCTGCTAGAGGAATTCATGGTCATACATAGGAAATCCGCACCATACCATCTGTAGGCCAATGGGCAAGCTGAGGCCACAAATAAAACACTATGCACGGTTCTCACTAAAATAGTGTCAGAATCAAGAACAGATTGGGATCAGTAGCTACACTCAACACTATGGGCATACAGGGTAGCTTACAAAACATCGATAGGAACAACACCATACAACATGGTGTTTGGCCTAAATGCTATACTACCCACAGAGTTTTTAATTCCAACTCTACGAGTAGCAAAAAGCTTAGAATGGATAGGGCATGAGCTCTCTTCCAGAATTGATGATCTTGAAAAGCTAGATGAACTCCGCTTACCAGCTGTCGCTTCAATCTATGCTAAAAAGAGGAGACAAAAGGAAATTTTTGACAAACATGTGCGTACCAAAGAGTTCAAAACAGGTGATTACGTACTTGTTTATACCTTGAAGCAACATGCCAAGAAACTTAAAAAGCGAGGGATGGGACCATTTGTGATTAGTGATCTATCACAAAGTGGAGCTGTCAAGCTTACTACATTAGAAGGTGAAGAAATGCCAAACTGGATTAGTGGATGTCGACTGAGGAGGTAGCATCTACCACTCACACAGGAGATGCTCCAACAAATTCATCAAGGAAAACAAAGAATGAAGGAAAAACAGAGAGTACGCGAGAAAGCAAGAACGCATTGCAAAAAGACGGCTTCTACGACAACAACAACAAAGTGGACCACCATTAAGAATCAATGCCATTTGACTGACGAAGTTGGAGGAGGAAGCAGTGGAGCCAATAATTGCGGTCAAAGTGGGCAACAATCAAGTTGAATCAACAGCATTTCTTGATTCGGGTGCTCAAGCAAATTTAATCTCTTACGGATTATACCAATAGCTCAAAGTCACAGATCAACTTCATCCTACTCCTCAAGTGTTGGAAAATAGCACATCACACCCATTAAAAACATTGGGATGGACTATATTGCATGTACAACTACATAAATATATTTACTGTAATGGAATTTGCCTATTCAATTTGAGAATAGCGGAATTTAATGAGAGTACTTTCAAGAAATGATTTTGTGAGCATAGCGGGTAGACATAATTGAAGATAGCAACATAATCATAGCAATTAGTTAACTTGGCATAGACAATACTTTTGCAAGAGAGAGAGTTTAGAGAACATGACAACAATTGAGGACCGGATTTATGTGGAGCCGGTCTCCCCTCCAATAGGCATTTGTATTATGATTTCTCCCATAAAGAGAGACTTGTTACAATACAGTCTTTTTGTTCCTTGTGACCTAGGTGATTCCATGAAGATGGAAGGCTTCATGCACCACAAACATAACATAAACTTGAAGAAAGCTTTAACTATCCCAAGCCTCAGTCCCAAGACCTCAAACACCTTCGAAGGTGGACAGAGCTAGCAGGGAATGAGGGTAGGGAAGAGGAAGAAGAAACATTTCGTAGGAGAAAGAATTAGTTCCTCACTTATCATACTCTTGTTGCTAGCATACATAATAGCATAGTAATGAAGAAGAAGGATATGGCAAGCTTAAGCATTGAAGCATGGCTCTTGGTTGGATTTGCACTCCATAGCCAAGAGTGTTGGTGTAGGCTCTCAACCTCTACTTTCTTGGAGAGGGAGCTCTTGCACTTTGCATATCACACAATGAGAGTGCTTGTGAGTGTGTGTGGGTGAGTATACCCCCTAGGCACCTCCCTAGCTTGCTTGGGTCGACCCCCCCTTGTAGCTCATGCCTGAAGCTCATTGGACCCCTCCAGGCCTAGCCAATCACAAGCAAGAGCCATTACAAGCAACATGGGTAGCCTTGGGACAAGTGTCCCCCTTTCCCCTTTGAGAGAGAGGACTTGATAAATGCTAAAACAATTAGATAATTCATGTAATTTATCATTGGACCCCTTTGAAGCCTAGCCAATAGGCTTCAAGCAACACATGAAGGTAACATGGGTAGGGGCCTGACATGTGTCCTTGCTGCCTCTTCAAGTTGGGATTCCCTTGTGTGTGTGAGTGGGTGTTCTCTCTCTAGCCCCTAGGAAAAGGGCTCGCCCCCCCTCTTGTAGGAATGCTTTTGACTTTTAGGTGATCAAGCACCTTACTCACCAAGCATGACAAAGCACTTGAACTAGGGGGTGTTCCCACAAGCATCTCAGACAAGCTTCTCAAGGCACCTCAAGTAGTTTAATCATGCAGCAAGTCAAGCACCTCAAGCATGGAGCCAGTCAAGCACCTCAAGCATCTTAATCAAGCACCTCAAGCATGAAAAACACCTCAAGCATGACAAGCACCTCGAGCTTGGGCCGGGTTCCCACCTCAAGCTCTGCCCTAGCTTACTTAAGGTCAAAGGACTTTTACACACATTTATTGGAGGTCTTCAATGAATCTAACCCTAAGGTCTTATGCTCCATTGGTTAGCCTTGCTCTTTGATAGACCATCTCCCTTTTGGGCCCCTTTACCATTGGCCCCGTGTTGAGATAGATCTATAAGCACATACCTATATCTTAACACTTGTTCCCGTTTATTCTCCCACATTAAGTGATCAATTTAATATGAGAAAATCATTTGGGTTAGTTAGATATTAGATTTTATGACATTACCTGTCTCTTGAAATCATAGTCGTCCTTGACTATGAGGTAGAAAAGATAAAGTCTTAGTCATTAGTCAATCGTACTTAGCGGGTAAAGGATCCCTTTTTACCCTATGACATCTTTCCAAGATGGATGACTAATCCATTCGGTGCTTGGGAGACATAGCTGCCGCAAGCATGTCTGCTCTTTAGTCCATTTTATTCTCCCAAAGTAGAGTGACAAATTCTACTTGGTGTTTGAGAGACGTCGTCATCACAAACATGATTCTAAGCATGCATACTAGTTAAATTTTGTGCACAATTAAAAAGAGGACTAGTCATATAAGACAAAAACATGAGTTATTTAAAAGAAATTTGTACATTTGCTTACTCTAATGTAGCATTGTAAGCATTGACAAGGTTCATACTATCCTTAAGTTGTACTCCTTGCATCCATTTAGCATCTTCAAAAGGATAATTTTTGAACTTAATAAGATACCGTCGGATAATCTTACCATGTCGTAGTACCTTGTCTTCATGCCGAAGGATAGCTTCGGGTTGTAGCACCTCTTCTTGGTCTTCAACTTCGGGAGGGTCTTCAATAATTGGTTCAATTGGTGGCTCTCCTTTGTAGGGCTTAAGTAAGCATACATGAAAGGCATTGTGTATAAGCCAATGGTTGGGCAACTTGAGTTGATAAGCCGTCTCATTGATAGGCTTCAAGATTTGGAAAGGACCATAGTATCTTTTTGCTAGTTTAGCATAATACTTTTGATGGCCCGTAGGATTTTTGCCCGTCGTTTGCCTTAATCGAGCCTTAGGAAACTTGAGTAAGACCCAATCATTTTCTTTGAACATTAAGGCTCTTCTGTGCTTATCAGCAGCAGCTTTTTGCCTTTGTTGAGAGATGGCTATAGCCTCCCTAATCTTTTGAAAAGATTCTTGTAGGTCACGGCTATACTCATCGGCGGCGAAGATTTTCCCATGTACTTTCAGTAGCAAGGGACTTTTAGGTCTTCCTTCTATGATCTCGAAAGGTGCTTTGCCCATAGAAGTATGTACAGTATTATTGTAGGCATACTCTACTAGCGGTAAATACTTTTCCCATTGTGAGCGTTGATCTACTTCGGTAACATAAGTCTTGAGTAGATCGAGTATCGTAAGATTGGCTATCTCACTTTGGCCATCCGTTTGTGGGTGATAGACCAAAGAGAAATTCAATCTTGTTCCTAGATTTTCAAAGAGACCTTTCCAGAAATTACTGGTCATTCTAGGATCTCTATCTGACACGATGGATGTGGGTAATCCATGGTGTTTGAAAATCTGAGATATGAAGAGAGTTACCATTTGATGTGCCTTAATAGTCTTTTTGACAGGAATAAAATGTGCTTGCTTGCTAAACCTGTCGACTATTGTCCATATTCCTGTATTCCCATGGATAGACTTGGGTAATCCAAAGATGAAATCCATGGATATACTCTCCCATGGTGAATTTGGAATAGGCAATGGCTGGAGTAATCCAGGTTGCTTCCCTCTATCATACTTGGTCTTTTGGCATACTACACATTTTGAAACATACTCTTGTATGTCCACTTTCATGGTAGGCCAATAGAAATACGTCTCTACTCCTCGGAGAGTAGGTTGAATACCTCTATGCCCTGCATATGGAGGAGCATGGGATTCATACATAACCTTCTCACGAAGGGAATGGGTAACACATAGCCTATTGCCGTGAAGAAGATAACCATCCTGCAAGGTGAATGGTTCCTCTTTCTTCCCCAAAGCAAGGGCTGACATTATGTCTCTAAAGTCAGGGTTAGTAGCATACTCATCTATCATAGAGGATAGATCATTCTGAGTAGCTATAGACAACGCATTAACTTTTGGTCGTCGTGAAAGTGCATCGGCAACTTGATTGTGCTTACCAGCTATGTGAGCAATATGAAAATTAAATTGCGAAAGAAAATTTTCCCACCTCATTTGTTTGTCAGAAAGCTTGGTTTGCGTCATGAAATACTTGAGACTTTGGTGGTCGGTTCGTAGGATAAATGGAGTCCCCAATAGGTAGTGCTTCCATGTGTCTAGGGCATGTAGAACAGCTAAAAGCTCTTTCTCATAAATGCCCAAGACTCGTTCATCACCATTGAGCCTTCGGCTCTCATATGCTATGGCATGCCCTTCTTGAAGCAAAACCGCTCCAAGGCAATTACCACAAGCATCACATTGGACCTCAAAGGGCTTTGAGAGATCCGGAAGCACAAGGACTGGTTGGGAAGTAAGCTTCTCTTTGAGTTTTTCAAAAGCATTTTGCTCCTTAGCAGTCCATACAAACTTAACGTTCTTCTTGGTTAAGTCGTGTAGTGGTCCTGCCACTTGAGAGAATTTTGCTATGAAGCGTCTATAGTATGCACACATACCAATAAAGCTTCTTAGCTCATGTAGATTCCTTGGGTTAGGCCATGATTTTATTACCTCTAACTTTGATGGATCCATACGAATACCATCGTGAGAGATAATATGGCCTAGATATTGAATCTCTTGAAGGAAGAATTCACTTTTCTTTTGGTTGAGAAAAAGTTTGTTCTCCCTCAAGGCTTGAAAAATCACTTGGAGATGTTTCTTATGTTCCTCCAAAGACTTGGAGTAGATGATGATATCATCGAAGAACACTCCAGTGAATTTTCGATATGGTCTAAAAATTTTCTCCATCAAACGATTGAACGTAGCTGGTGCATTAGTCAAGCCAAAAGGCATGACTAGATATTCATAAAGACCAAATGTTGTGCGCAATGCGGTCTTTAAGATATCCTCATCCACTATCCTTATTTGATGATAGCCACTCTTAAGGTCGATCCTACTGAAGTAGGTAGAGCCTTGTAGCTTATCAAACAGATCTTCTACCCGAGGTACGGGAAATCTATTTTTAATAGTGATATGGTTTAGTGCTCGATAGTCCACACACATATGGTATGTACCATCTTTCTTTTGCACTAAAAGGACTGGAGAACAAAAGGGAGAGGAACTAGGCCTCACCATCCCTTTGTCTACCAGCTCTTGTACTTGCCTCATGATCTCCTCTTGTTGAGCTTGTGAGACTCGATAAGGAGGTTTGTTAGGCGGTGAGCTTCCTGGAAGGAGCTCAATACGATGGTCATCATCCCCTCGTTTTGGAGGTAGGTCCATAGGGATATCATCGATGAACACATCTTGGAATCCTTTTAGAAAAGTAGACAAGTCTAACTCTTCTTGATTCCTATCATTTTCATTTGATGAAACATTATTAGCTTTTAGAGACTCTTTGACATAAATCATGTACGCAGAAACTGAGCTCTTCATTGATTTATCAAAAGAAAGAGGATTTACAAGTGGAATAGTGCGACCACGCTCACTAGCATCTACATACATGTTCTTTCCCCTGTAGGTGAAGTAAATTCTCCTTTCAGGGAACTTCATGTTGGCAGCCATGCGATCAAACCATGGTGCCCCTAGGATAACATCCTGATGTTGGAGGGGAGAGATGAAGAAGTCTTCTTTGTCGACATAGCTTTGGACATGAAGCCTCAACTTCCCAATCAAGGGAGTAACGGAGGCTTGTTGTCCCTTGAAAGCTGCATCAGCTGTTACTATATCTCCCATCTCAAAAGCTTGAATGCCCAACTTGGTGGCCAACTCTATTGATATGAAGTTGAGAGTAGAGCCAGGGTCAAACAAGATGAAGGCATCATGCTCTCGTACCTTTCCCCAAGCATAGGAGAGTGATGATCCTTTGCAATGAGCATCCTCTTTTGGAGCTTCGATGGTGGAAGCCCTAGGAGTCTCATTGCGAGTATTCTTCTTGGGGCAAGAACGATAGCCATGTCCTTGCTCCCCACACTTGAAACACTTATGGTCCTTGCGAAAAGCTTCAAGCTCTTCAGGAGAGAGTTTGTTTTTACCTTTGTAAACTCCCTTCTCCTTGGACCGATTGTTGTTGTTGTTGTTGGAAGTGCCTTGGGAATTATTTTGAGCATTGGATTTCCCCTTTGCATCATTTTTATCTTTGTTTTCCATGGGCTTGACATTACGTCTAGCCCCTTGATGGAAATTGATGCGTGAAGCAACCATGGTGTGGTGGATTACTTCAGTAATAGTACCGGGCCTTTGAGAGTTGATATATTCGGCCATCTCTTCAGGTAATCCCGCACATAATTGCTGTCTTTGCTCGGCAAAGTCTATCTTTTGAAAGACAGTAGCTTTGAGATGTAAATCCCAAAACTCTTCTACATACTTGTTGATAGACTCATGAGAGAGGAGCTTCAAGCCGCGCCATTCGGTAAGAACTTTATCTTTAGTATCGCTTGGAAGAAATTGCTTCATGATGGAAACTCGTAGAGTTTTCCATGTCTTTGGGGCTTCTCCATTGCCACGAAGGCTAGCCCACCATTGACGAGCTGATTTTTGGAAGTGCATAGCTACATGGCGTAGCTTGGAGGACTCTGTGAAGCCCTCATCCCCAAAGGCCGCATCAAATTGCTGGATGAAGGCCAACACTTTGTCGGTAGCACCAAAGGTGCCATCGTAGGTGAGAAAAGAGATACTCTTTCCTCCCTCCTTGAACTTCTTTAGCTTTTGTGACCTTCGCCATGCAGGAAATGATTTGCGATGCCCTCCCCTCTTGTATTCTCTAGGAGAATAGCCATAACTTTCATCGGAAGAGAAGGAAGGTGAAGAAGAAGGAGAAGAGGGTGACCTCTTCCTAGCCCTTTTCTTCCTTTGTTTCCTCTCTTGCCTTTGGAAGTGATGAGGAGAAGGACTATGGGTTGCTCTTTTCCTCTTGGGAGGAGTAGGCGATCGTCTAGACCGCCTTCTTCGTGGAGCCACATCTTCAGAAGAACTTAGACTTTCATTGCTTTCTTTCTCTTTGGATTCCTCCTCTCGAATGGGAGAGAGTCTTCTTTTGGGGGTCTCTTCAAGAGGCCTCCTAAGCTCTCTCTCCTCTTGGAGAGGAAGGGAAATTCCATAGGCACGAAGTTGTTGAGTAACTTCGGCTTGCAAGGTAGGGTTGCCCATAGCTTGTTGCAACCTAGTCACAAGATAATTCACAAACATGAGAGCATCATCATTAGCACCTTCATGTGCAAAATCAAAGCTATCAATGTTCATTCTACTCTCTTGATTATTATCAGCCATGTTAACAAAATTTTATGTATGTACTTAGTGTATGCTTTGGAAATTCAAAACCTTAGTTGCCACTCCTCTTAGCCTTTGAAAATCGGCTCTTAAGTATCTACACCCACGGCTCAAAGTGGTTAATTATAGAGAGTAGAGGAGTAGGTCTAACATAGCAGAGTTGCCAAGGGCTAGCTCCTTTCGGACTTCTTATGGCTCAATAATGGTAAAGCCGTAGGCAAGTCTAAAAAGACTCCATTATTAAGTCCAAAGCTCCCGAGGTGTGCACCATCCCTCACATAGTGGGCTTAACAAAACCGGTATTAGATCCCAGTTCCACTTACTCTATTATAATTAACAACATCAACCATTTATAGGCTACTTAAGGACCTCTCTTCTTAAGCAAGAAAAGAGAAACCAAATGCTCTGATACCAATGTAATGGAATTTCCCTATTCAATTTGAGAATAGCGGAATTTAATGAGAGTACTTTCAAGAAATGATTTTGTGAGCATAGCGGGTAGACATAATTGAAGGTAGCAACATAATCATAGCAATTAGTTAACTTGGCATAGACAATACTTTTGCAAGAGAGAGAGTTTAGAGAACATGACAACAATTGAGGACCGGATTTATGTGGAGCCGGTCCCCCCTCCAATAGGCATTTGTATTATGATTTCTCCCATAAAGAGAGACTTGTTACAATACAGTCTTTGTGTTCCTTGTGACCTAGGTGATGCCATGAAGATGGAAGGCTTCATGCACCACAAACATAACATAAACTTGAAGAAAGCTTTAACTATCCCAAGCCTCAGTCCCAAGACCTCAAACACCTTCGAAGGTGGAGAGAGCTAGCAGGGAATGAGGGTAGGGAAGAGGAAGAAGAAACATTTCATAGGAGAAAGAATTAGTTCCTCACTTATCATACTCTTGTTGCTAGCATGCATAATAGCATAGTAATGAAGAAGAAGGATATGGCAAGCTTAAGCATTGAAGCATGGCTCTTGGTTGGATTTGCACTCCATAGCCAAGAGTGTTGGTGTAGGCTATCAACCTCTACTTGCTTGGAGAGGGAGCTCTTGCACTTTGCATATCACACAATGAGAGTGCTTGTGAGTGTGTGTGGGTGAGTATACCCCCTAGGCACCCCCCTAGATTGCTTGGGTCGACCCCCCCTTGTAGCTCATGCCTGAAGCTCATTGGACCCCTCCAGGCCTAGCCAATCACAAGCAAGAGCCATTACAAGCAACATGGGTAGCCTTGGGACAAGTGTCCCCCTTTCCCCTTTGAGAGAGAGGACTTGATAAATGCTAAAACAATTAGATAATTCATGTAATTTATCATTGGACCCCTTTGAAGCCTAGCCAATAGGCTTCAAGCAACACATGAAGGTAACATGGGTAGGGGCCTGGCATGTGTCCTTGCTGCCTCTTCAAGTTGGGCTTCCCTTGTGTGTGTGAGTGGGTGTTCTCTCTCTAGCCCCTAGGAAAAGGGCTCGCCCCCCCTCTTGTAGGAATGATTTTGACTTTTAGGTGATCAAGCACCTTACTCACCAAGCATGACAAAGCACTTGAACTAGGGGGTGTTCCCACAAGCATCTCAGGCAAGCTTCTCAAGGCACCTCAAGTACTTTAATCATGCAGCAAGTCAAGCACCTCAAGCATGGAGCCAGTCAAGCACCTCAAGCATCTTAATCAAGCACCTCAAGCATGAAAAACACCTCAAGCATGACAAGCACCTCGAGCTTGGGCCGGGTTCCCACCTCAAGCTCAGCCCTAGCTTACTTAAGGTCAAAGGACTTTTACACACATTTATTGGGGGTCTTCAATGAAGCTAACCCTAAGGTCTTATGCTCCATTGGTTAGCCTTGCTCTTTGATAGACCATCTCCCTTTTGGGCCCCTTTACCATTGGCCCCGTGTTGAGATAGATCTATAAGCACATACCTATATCTTAACACTTGTTCCCGTTTATTCTCCCACATTAAGTGATCAATTTAATATGAGAAAATCATTTGGGTTAGTTAGATATTAGATTTTATGACATTTACCCACACAAATTCTATGTGGTGACAGATGAAAGCACACAACACCCAATGATGTTGGGGAAACCTTGGCAAAAAGAGGACAATGTGTAGATAGATTGGAAAGCAAAGGCAGTCAAAACTGAGCATGAACATGAACAACAGGTGATAGCTTTTGCTCAACAATACCAGCATGATCAACAGCAAGCCATGCAATCACTGGAAACAAAGAAAAAAGCACAAATGCCATTCAAGAACAACATGATACCCGAGACCAATGATCAGGTAAAAGCCAACCGTGCTACTTATAGACATATGAAGTCACCGGCCGCAATGCAAAGATCTAGGCTACCAAAACAAGGTAAACAAGTATGGATGCGGAAGGATAGAAATGCCATGGTACACAAAGAACAATGCAACAACAAAATTCCAACAAAGAAGATGGTTTAACCACAAACCAAGGGCATAAAACAGATATGGATCCCAAAGAAAATACTTAGCCATAACCCAAATGTCACTCACATTTGGATACCAAAGCAAAAGCAAAAGGAATTACCTTCAGTACAAGCAACAATGGAAAGCAAACAGTGGCATTTCAAAAAGGAAAACCGACATATGTGGATGCCGATGAAAGAGAAACCAGCAGCAAACAAGAAAGAGCCAAACCATCTACAAAAATCGGCAGCAACAAAATACCAATGGAAAGCCAAGGTCATAAGGCCCATAGCCATTACATCGCAGCCAATTCTATCCCTAGAAACAGCTACGAAACCATCAACAGTGTCGGCAAAGAAATTGCCTTTTGCAAAAAAGACAATTAAACAGAGAGCAGTAGAGTTACAATTGTTACTTGCAAAGAAAGCAGAAAACCTTGACGGAGAATGCCAATAAGCATCTTGCTTATTCCCTTCTCTTGCACAACATTAATTTTTCCATGCATTGACAGAGTATACATAAAGTAGGGCCACATTAATCGGCCAGGCATTAGCACAACTTTTTTAACCTATGCACGGCACATACTCCGAGGCGAACCCTTGCCGTCCGGGAGGACTCCGGCTAGGAGGGGGGGAGGCATTCTAGAGGCACTCTCAAATGCGAAACCAATGACAGAAACAACAAAAAAAGGGCATGATTTTCGACTATTTTAAGGGTTGTTGTTTGATTGCAAAATTTTTTGGAGTAACCCAAGTACATATGCCCTTATACAGTATGAATCTACAGGTATATGGGGCCAAACTCCAAATCAAGTCCCTAGGTGTGTGTATATAAGTAGAAATAGCCATTTTTTATGCAAAATATTGGTAAAACGGAGAAATCCGGCCATAAAAATTGCATGTGAGTGTATATAATGTGTTGCGGTGATGTTTTTGATTTATTATGATTTTTGGGGATTTTCTGGGTTTGATTTGCTATTTTCCTTTTAATTTTGCTAATTTTCGGTAGGTGAAAAACAGGTGCAATTAAAAAAATAAATTTGATGATGATCAGTGACTATAGGACAACCTATGGTACAGTGGGGGTGCAATTATGAGACTGGAGCGAAAAGCGTGTTTTGGCCGGGTTTTGACCGAAATGCCAAATTTATGGTAAACAGAGCAAATGGAGTCCAAATCAAGAAATTTTTGAGCCTAAACTGCATCTCGCAAGAAGATAGGAGCACATGTCAAATCACATGAAAAGTAGTTCGGGGACCTCCATTATAAGAAAATTTCACCTCATTTTTAGCTCATTCTCACTCTTGACTTTGTGGAGAGAGCTTCTACCACCTAGAGCGGATCGACCTTCCCTCAGCTTCTACGACACGCACAACTACCCGACCAGTTCCAGACATGAGAGGTAGGCTCACCACCTTGAGCTTTTCGCACATGTTTGTCATTATGTCGCGAAAACTATCGTAGGGGTCATACACAAAGCGAGGGGTAGAGACCTACAAGTAGAGACGGCGGCCTAACGGCTAATCCGAAAGCAACAAGAATTCATAGGAAACATACCCTAGTCTAGGAGACCAGTCCTGGATGTCCAAAGGCAGTAGGAAACCATCGCGAAAAACCCTAATTCCTAGAAACCCGCAAGAGGCCACCAAATGGGAAATCGGCGAAACGGTGACCAAATGCTACCAAAATTCATGTGTAGGAGCATCTTGACATGCTCGACAAGTCTATATGACCCGCATGACCAAAAAGTGACCCGAGGCGGCACTAAACTTCAGAAACGGCATCAGACACACAAAGCGTCAAATTGCACTTGCGACAAACCGCAAGTCCGTTTGCCACCAAACTTCACGAGTGGCTTTCCTAGACCATCAACAACCAAGTCCTATGGTGGTAGACCACCACAAATCATCAAAGGTATGTAAACGCAACCATGGGTGCTTCTAGAGCGACAAATTGCCAAATGGAGCTCCGGTGAAGCCAAAGTCGACAACAACCATACGACAAGGATCCCCAAGGGATCGGGAAGCTATGGAGATCAACATCAAGAAATTTCATCACCAAAAAGCACTCCAAAACTCAAAAAACGGCTCGGAGGCTCTGAAGTCCACACAGGGAGTTATACTCTATCCATTTGACTTTTTTGTTGAAATTATGCTCAAAAGGGACTTAGGGGAGTGAAGGGCAAGCACTGGGAGCACTAGCACTGAAAAAATCACCAAGAGACATCCTACGCGTAGGATGTCTCAAGGACACTTTTTGGCACAGACTCCAACTTTTTTTATCATGCACATGTTGTGAATGACATTTACAAGCCATACACCAAGTCTCATCACATTTGGACCAAGCTTGACCTCATATGCATGGAAAAACGCAAAGTTACGGCATAGAGGCAATAATGGGCCAAAGACCTACCAAATCTTGTCCAAATCCCATGAAACTTGCACAACACATTCACCAACACATCAGTAAACAATCTGTGTGGTCAGGGAGATAAAATGATGAAATAGACATCCTACACGTTGTCGTGCTGTGACACGTACATAGCGGGAACGCATGCTACAAGAGTTATCTTGTAATTTTTTAGATACATAATTATCTTTCCTATAATGTACATATGCATATTTAAGTATAATAATAAGCCTTCTATCTCATCCTATTATTTTTCTCAAGGATAACATATCCTTACTTTACCATCAGAAAATACTATGGGAAAAGCATCAATAGCTCCGCCTCTTTAACTTGGGGCAAAAAGCATTGATTCTTTATTTCTACTATTTCATTATCATCTCACACCCTAGATAGATCCTATATTTAGGGTAAACTCCAATATATATATATTCTATGTACTTTTTATACTTTTCTTATATTTCTTTTTAAATAGGTAGCTACTAGGGGAGAATCAAATCCTAGTGGGACACTAGGTGGCAGGATTTCAAAGATACACTTATTTTAATGCATTATTGCAAGCATGATTACAAAACTTTGTCAAGGAGTAATGTCATGCTTTCATATGGCATGAGATGTCCTTTGGAATTAAATGAAAGTCAAGGCTAAGGAGACCACATGAAGACTTTTGCTGCCATAAATGGACCCTATTTTGATGAGTTTTTTACACAAGGTTCCAATCCGAATTGGAGAATGATTTTAAAATGAAAATCGTAGCTAATGAGCTGAAGTTTCTGCCCATATTTTTATTTTTTTATTTGGAGCTACGGTTGAGGAGATATGATCAAAATACTGGACCCCAGTCTGCCCACATCATGCAGGGACAGCTCATTTCCAACTTTTCCAATTCCTGTTCACACTGGCTCCTGTCTTCTTGTGTAAACCCTTGTGGGTTCCCTTCACCTATAAAAGGGGACCTCTTTTTCCTTGGAAGGAACTGAAGCATTCAAGCCATTGATGAGAGGAATTCTTGAGGGAGTGAGTAGTAATGCCTAATTGTACTTAGCCCCATTAACATAAGCCCAAGCCTACACTTTCTCCTAGAGGAAAACCAGCCATTCTTGTATGCCATCCTTGGAGGATCAACTCTAATCAAAGAAGGTGTTGTACTTGGCGTATCAATCAAAGTGGAATTATCCACTCTTCTTCTCTCTCCATCAATAATGGTGCCGAAGGGTTTCAAGTAAGATGTGTTCTACATTGATGTTTTCTTGATTTCTTGTTGTTTTCATTTTCATCTCTAATCCAACATATATATATGTATCTAATCTCATCTCCTTAACCAAACCTATCTCTCTCATTCATTCATCCTCTCTACAAATTTTGGGTTCTCCTTGCTACAGGTACATCTCTCCCCGTAGTATCCTTATTGCCTACGGGCAAGAATAGGGCTTGGGAGGGAAACTTCTCATCTCTTCACTTCTCTCATATCTACATTTTTCTCATATCTACATTTTTCTCATATCTACATTTCTCACATACTATCCTAGATGAATAACCCACATGATGATCATTTCTATCGCTTTCACTCTGTACGATCTATTAGAATTAACGTATGGATTAGCCGTAAAATACACTTTCAACAACGTATAGTGTTTCTCTTCGGCCCTGAAAGGCTCAATGAAATACTTCTATCACCAGATCCCATCATACTACCTCTCATAGACTATAACTTTTCTTTTGACGTAAGCGTAGTTATCTTGCTATGAACCAAGAGGATTTGTACACACAATTAATCCCAATCACTAGACAAAATATATATATTATGGTAAGCACAAAACTACAATTCCAAAGAACAATTCGTAGCCTATTTGGTCAGCCAAGATTGAATGCCATTAACTCATCCATTAACCCTTTCATATTACCCATGATACGATATGACCATAGCCTTGATGTTTTCATCATTGTATTGTTTTGACATTCTCTTTTGCGTTCTTTCTTTGTGTGTGTGTGAGTGCAAGAGAGAAAGGGTGAGTCTTCTTTGATTGCACTTCTTTCCAAACCCTAGTCTTCATGGCATCTATGGTTTAACTCCTTCATATAGTTTTTGTTGAGTTCTCTCACAAACTCTCACAGCCATAAGCCCGGTGCTTTCCTGGCAAGACCGCAAATTTCTCGACATATTTTTGGTGAACCCAACGCGAATCTGCTAGGGTGAGAGTTTGTGGGTAACCATGGGTGATCATGTTGAGCAGTAGGGTATGCATTTTGACCCAGCAACAATGCAAATGTTTCAAGAATTTGCAATGTTCATGCAACAACAACATGCTACTGAAAGAAGGGAGATTTCAGCAACGAAGGCCATACAAGCGGTCGTCAACAGAATGGATCAGTTCAATGGCAAAGATGTAAGCAAGTACTTACGTGAGTATGTGAAGGAGATGGAGCTGCATCGCGTGTCAGAAGGTGAGATGATTCAAAGCTTTGAGCTAGTTGTTGCTCCAGAAATTAGGGAGCATGTTAGGGCAATTAAAGATGGGCATGGGAGAAATTGGGAAGAACTCAAAGTAGCTTTAAAGGAGGAATATTTCATGGAGGACTCTGAGAGAGTGACCAAAAGGACATTCTTAGAATGGGTAGTCAAGCCAAAGCAAGGACTATCAATAACAGAGCTACTTAGGGAATTTGAGCGGCGCTATGCACAACTCACTAGGACAGAAAGGGCCACACTAGATGCAGAGAAGACATATCTTTTCTTACAAGCTGTAGGTAAAGAGTTTCAAGAAAATTTGGAGCTTCTTCTTGAAGATAAAGATGCTGAGCAAGGACTAAAGACCGACTGGAATGAGGTTGAAGGTGCTGTCTCACTGCTTGCCAAACGACAAAGAAGAAGGGACAAGATGGTAGGAAACACTACAAGTCCTTCCACCTCAACTTCTGACAAAATGGTAAAGCCTACTTTTATCGCTCCTAAGTTTGATGAGTCCATGCTAGATGAGCTTGTGAAGGGAATGCGTGACTTGAAGGTGAAGTTTGCAAAGCTTGAAGAAAAAGGCCAACCATCAGGGCCACTTCCTAGGCAAAGACAACAGCCCAAAGAAGGGTTTGTTAATAGATGTATATGGTGTGATAGTACAGACCATGTAAGAAGGGATTGTGATGATTTTAGTGATGCTTTGTCAAAAGATGTTGTCTTTTTTAAGGATGGTAAAATCCACTTAAGAGAGACAGGTCTACCCTTGAGAACTAACTTTGGGAAGGGGGGAATGCAAACCTTAGTTGAAGATATGGCAACCAAGCATGCCACCTCTTCAGTTGAGGCAGCTACTTATGGAGTAAAAATTGAACAGTTTTGTGATGAAGAAGTGAGTGACCATCATGGTCAAATTTAGCCAAATGTCATGCAATTAGCTAAAAAGGGAAAGCTTACAAAAGAGATTCTAGATGAAGCAGGTGATTGCATACATCATCAAGAGAAAGAGGCAAACCCTTGCTGAAGTTTCTCGTCCACAGGTTGAAGTGGAAACCTCAAAGACACAAGGGATGCAACTGCAAAATAAGGAGAATGATGGAGCTGTGGTAGGATGCTACCAATCTAGTGGGAGAGTGAAGCAAGTGCATTTCTCAAATGATGATGAAGAAGTTGAAGATATTCCTAGGAGTTACTATTCACGAAGTCATTGGGCAAGGGCTACTACAGAAACTTTGGTCAAGGTAGGTGATCTTGAAGAGCCATTTGTTGCCTTGATTGACCATGGTTCAGAAATAAACATAATGTCAAAGAGTCTCTACAACAAGTGCAAATGGCCGATGGACACAGATCATGGCTGGATGGTAAAAGTGGCAAACAATTCATCTGGTGAATTGTATGCAGCATGTCCAGGTGTGAATGTAACAATAGGTGATGTAAAGATTGACCAAAACTTCTTTGTACAGGATACATCTTCATATCATCTCATCCGTGGACAGCCCTACATTGTGGGAGTTCGAATGGAAACAAAGGTAATGGACGATGGTTCAACATATGCTAGGATACATAGCAAAGATGGTAAACATGCTGTCCAATTCCTCACAGTTTGTGTAAACCATGAAAGAAATCGTGACAACCTCAGAGAACATCCTCTACCAAAGGTGAGCAAAGAGTTTCATGATCATAGAGAAATGATGGGTTTTGGCCAAGTACCATTGTAAAGCGGGATTGCAGTGATACAGAAAGAAAAAGGGTCTCGCCTGATCCAAAAATAGGTGAAGCATTTTCAACGAGCTCCTTGGTAACAAAGAATGGATCAGTATGTTTTACAAAACTTGAAGATTTGAAGAGATGTGAGAAGCAATATGTGCATAATGTACAAATAGGCATGAAAAAGAGTGGGTTGCTAGAGCCTACTGAAAATGTTTTGGGTTTGTGTGAACAAGTTTCTTTTGTAGATACTGAGGCGGTCCGGGGCGGGCAACAAGAAAGGTGGCCTCTAAACACCCCTCAAGGCTGATTAAACTGATTAAACATCTTACGAATGGCATGAACTTTTGTCCTTAAGCTTTCATTCTTGCATGCCCAAATGCCTAAAATCTGTTTAACAATGAGAAGTGCATCTCCCTTTACCATGAGACGTTTTATCCCTTGGACAATGCACATCTTCAAACCATGAAGTAGTGTGTCGTATTCTGCTTCATTGTTGCTAGTTGAACCTGGTAGATTGACCTTCTCTTTCATGACCACCTCTCCACTTGGGTTGAGCAACACTAGCCCTCCCCCTGCTTTTCCTGTGGCTCGTCGAAAAGCTCCATCAAAGAACAAGGTAAAAGCATTGGGAATACTTTTTGGTGGGGGCAATGGTAGGGTCTTTACTTGAGGCACCTTAATTTCCTTCTCATGTACTCTATAAGTGAGAATCCCTGCCAATTGTGCACGCACACTATCTTCTACCTTGAAAGAGTATTGGAACTCTTGCAACTCCATAATCCACTTTGAGATCCTAGTACTAAGATTCATTTGAGATGACACCCAAGGGAACAAATTTTCTGCAGTGAGAATTACAAAAGGTTTTGGTAGTAGGTAGGATCTAAACTTTCTCACCGCAAACATGAGAGAAAGCATCATGAGTTCTGCTTCTGTGTAGTCTCTCTCCAAAGCATTCATGACCCTACTAGCAAAGTAGATGGGTCGCATCCTTGTACTGTGGGGATCTTGTTGTAGCAACACAACACCAATTGTTTCCCTTCCAACACTAGAGCTAACAAAGAATGTGTACTCCCAACAAGGAGGCATGAGTGTTGGTAGCTCTGACAAAATGACTTTAATGTTACAAAAATACTCTTCAAGCTCATCAGACCATGCAAATTCTACTTGTTGTGTCAACTTTTGCAAAGGATGAAGCAACTCCGAGGCTAAGTTAATGAAGCGTGACATATACTTCACCTTTTGAATGAATGAGATGACCTCCTTAATACTCTTGGGTGATGGTAGCTCAATAAGAGCCTTTGCCTTTGAAGGATCCACTTCAATGCCTTTGTAAGAAACTTTATGACCAAGCAAGATTACTTCATCCTCACCTATATGGCACTTATCGGGGTTGAGTTGACCTCCCATGTCGTAGAGCTTCTTTAAACCTTCTTCTACCCTTTGTAGATGCAATGATTTTGAGCTATAAATACAGAAATCATCAATGAACACCCTAATTGACTTTCCAAAGAATGCTTGAAACACCATATTCATGAAGCATTGGAAAGTCGCAGGAGCATTTGTCAAGCCAAATGGCATGACTCTAAAAGAATAACAACCCCAAGGAGTGATAAAGGTTGTTTGCAATTGATCCTCCAATGCGATACCTATTTGAAAGTAACCTGAGTAGCCATCACACACAGTGTACTTCTCATGACCAGCTACTTCATTTAGTATCTCATCCTCCTTGAGTAAAGCCTGCTCCTTGATGACTCCTAGCCTTCGTAGCTTCTGAGCCTTAGGTGTGGCCTCTGGCTTCAACTCAATTTTGTGTTGAACAGCATCTACTCCACGCACATCGGTGTAGTCTTTAGCAAAAATCCTAGGAAATTTCCTTAGCACACATTTGAACTCCTCTCTTTCATCCTTTGTAAGTGTTGTTGATAGAATACCTTCCAGCATCCCTTCATCTTGAACACCTTCGTTCTCTTGAGGACCTACCTCCTCCAAGCCTTGACAAGAGGTCTCTTGGTTGCTTGGCTTAAACCTTACCCCCATGACTTCGATGGAAGACTCCTCTTCAGTAATGCTGCCGCTACTTTCTTCTTCTGAAGTGCTATCGGTCCAACCTTCTTCCGACTCACTTTGAGATGATTCTTCATGGAGCTCCTCTTGGCGTTGTTCCTTCATGTCAAAGACAACCTTCTTATGATTGTCATTCCTGCAAATTCATTTCCCACTCTCCCAATCCTGCAAAGCTCTCATTTTCATTAGCCATGGTCTTCCTAGGATAAATGGATAACCACTTCCCTTGGTCGACATAACATAAAAATCCACTGCCTTCTTAATGCCAAAGGCCTCCACAAAAACATTTTTACAAATTCCTACGCACCTAGCCTTGCTATTGTTTGCCATTTTCACTTTGATTTCAGGTGTCTCATGGATGTGCATGCCTAGTCTTTGCATGAGTCCCTCTGTCATGATGCAAATTTGTGCACCCCCATCCACTAGACCTTTCCTAACCAATCTCCCTTTGATGTAACACTCTAGCACCGGTGTAATGTCCTCATTCATTTCAGCTTGTGCAATTTTTACAACAGGCACACTCTCTTTTACCTTTCTCCTAGTGCTAACTGCCCTTGTTAAATCCCTCCTAACTTGTGGACATAATGCAAGAAATTGAGGCCATGAAATATCAGGACCCTTACCTCTCATGTCTTCCAACAAGTTGTACGGAGCCATACCATGTCCAAGAGGGAATTCTTGGAGGTTGATACGACGTCGAGTCCTCTTGGTTTCCTTGGTTTCCTTTGCCTTCTTGCCTTGTCCATGGTCACTCTGTGATGTGACTCCTTCTTTCTCTTTACCTTTTCGTCGGCGACTCTTAATGCCATTGGCTTCCATGTCAACCTCATTTGAATTTGTCACCTCTACCACATGCACATTTGGATCTGGCAAAGGTGGAACTCCTTCTACCCCTTGTGGAGGTGGTCTTGGTCCATTTGGCCTTTGTAGAAGCCTTGGTTGTTGACCAGATCCTTCTCCTGCATTCATCACTGGGTAATTCAAGTTAGGTCTCCCTGGCTCTCCACGGGGCCAAGGACAATTATACATCCCATGTCCAGAGTCTCCGCAATTCCAACATTGCAAGACTCTCCTAGGTCATGGGTCTCGCTCTTCAGACTTCTTTGCTTGTCCCTTTGGACCTACGGCTTGTGCAAGGTGAATTGACAGGCTGCTTAAGGATTCATTTAACTTCTCAATCACTTCAACCGTTACCTCAGGAAGCTCCTTAGATGTTGATGCTTGTGACTTACCTTTGGGTCTAAGACCTTCTATTGGAACCTCCCCCCTTAAGCACTTGAGTTTCCTATATTTCTCAGCAGCCCTAGTTTCAGCTGCATCAAAGGTAGCAGGTGCACCCGCCTCAACTTTTACCTTAAGGTCAGGAAAGAGTCCGGCTATGAACCTCTCCTTCTTTAGAAATTCTGCACCATCACCAGGGTTAGCAACATTTCGTATCCATAGAGCCCAAAGACGTAGGAACTCTTGCTTGTACAAGTAGTAGTCATCTAAGTCTTTTTGCTTATGAGAAACAATGTCTTGCCATAGCTTTTGAGTGTTTTGGGGATCAAAGAAGTATCTCTTGAAATGATTGACAACTTCCATGTAATTTTCTTTAACTTCCTCAGGCAAAGAGTCAAACCAAGTGCTAGCATCTTTCCTAAGGACTACCTCAAACATTTCTACACGTTCTTGATTAGTTACTATCCTTTTGATACGACAAGACATCTTGAAATTTGCCAAAAATAATTTTGCATCCTCTCCAGGCTCTCCAAAGAAAAGAGGATATCCAGACATTTGGCGTTGGTTCTCCATTGAATTGATTTCAAAGTGACGCGTTTTGTTTTTTCTTTCTTTAAAAGATCTACACAATAATATTCTCTAAATTGCAATCTATTCTACAACAAAATAAAGATATTCACATCAAACGACCTATGATAATCAATAAGAGGTAGGATGACAGGGTTTGGTGATGCGAGAATTTCTCCTACTCTTTGGGCACCAAACATGAACACCATACGTTGTTGAAAATGGATTTTCCTACTAATTGCAATGTTTATTCTAATGTGTGGAGTGAAATGGAAGGGGAAAACCTCTATTCTTGGGCCATTATCCATGGTCTATGCATGACCTAATGCTTAAAACAAAACAAAAATATAGACGTCTAAACTAAGGTCGTACCTAATGAGAGGCAAAATAAAAGGATTTACTGAAGCATTTATCTCGGCCAACCTAAGAAGACCTAAAATTCTACGAATGACACGTTGAAATTGCAACTTAGTACTAACAATTATGTGTACCTTTTGCCTTGCAATGGGAATGAAGGGATCATACAAATTTTCGTGATTCATGCAAACTACTTGACTATGCTAAAGGTTGATTCTACACAAAAATACACAAGCCGTCCTCCGTGGGGGCACCAAAATTGAGGCGGTCCGGGGCGGGCAGCAAGAAAGGTGGCCTCTAAACACCCCTCAAGGCTCCCGTGCTGCTCAATTGGGGCTGGGGCAACCACAAGCACAACAAAACAACAAACCCACAGCCAAACCCAAACAAGATAGGGGCACCACCCAGTTATGGTATGCGAACTAGGACGCAAGAGAGATTTTTGGTACAACCAAGAAGATGCACCACACAACGCACACAAGCAACCTCACACCAAGACACACACAAAATGGATCAGAGAGAGCTAGAGCAAAGGTAAGAGAGAGAGAAAAGGATCTTGCATAATACCTTATTTGTGACTTGCAAATGGAGATGGTTCGTTAGGTTGCTATCGTAGAACTTGTACAAAACTCACTCAATGCTTAGTGATTGCTAAACATTGCCAAAACACACACACACTGTCTTAGGGTGTGGGAGACCTCTCACCACAATACCCTCTTACAATGGACACAAAATTGGCAATGAAAAACACACTAAAACACTTCCTAAAATCAAGATCAACCGATAAAAACTCAAAATACACAAGTCACCTTGAATTCACCAAACCGTATTGCACAAATGGAAGGACGAAGATTTGAACATCGAATCACGCCTTTGATGCACCAAACCTCAATTTATTGATGATGAAGGAGCATATACAATAGTGGTTTTGAGATTTGTGGAACTCACGCTCTCTCACTTGCAATGTGTAGCTTGAAGGCTTCTCTCACACCATGAGTGAAGCTCACAAGTGGTTGCTACACCTAAGTCTCTCCTCACGCATAGAGTGTTGGGGTGTTATGTGAGATGTTGGAGGTTGTTTTACAAGAAGGAGAGGGGCCTATTTATAGGTTGGAGACCCCTCATTAATTTACAAGCTAACAAATCAGGATTATGATTTTTTTGAATATCAAAACATTGCGGGCCTTCTTTGTCTGCTTGAGTCATGGGTGTGGGCTCAAAAGAGAGCATTATTGATGGTAGATAAGGTGAAAGTAAGTTTTAAGGAAGGGGAGAGAGAGAGAGAGAGAGAGAGAGAGAGAGAGAGTTACTATACATGTCTTGAGGTGAGGTGTCTTTTATGGTTAGGTCAATGCTATTTTGTGTTAGTATGTTAGTCGTTAGTAATCACTAGAAAGTTAATGTTACATTTACAATGGGTAGAGTGAGTTGATTTGATGAAGGAAGAGGGTGAATTAAAAGAGAATCATTGAGATGGTGAAGCTTTGAAGAAGCTTGAACTCACCCTTGTGTAGATTGTGGAAAAAATGATCGCTGGTCTTCTTCTTCTTCTTCGCTTCTTTACGCCGCCGCCACGGTTGACCACCACGATGAAAAGAGGATTTGTTGATGAAAAATCCTCAATTTGCAGAAGTTATCATGGTTAAGATGCTGAATTTTAGATATTTTAGGAGAGGTAAATGAAATTGTAACATAGAAGCAATAGAGAGAGACATGGAGAGGGTGTATGTATGTAGAGGTTCATAAAAGAACTATAGGGATGAGAGAGAAGGGTAATGGTGAAGAGGGTGGGAGAAGCCATGGAAATTGCAGGTTTGAGTGAGGGAAGGAGAGGGAGGGATGTGTAAGAGTGAGTAGGTGTGTGGAAGGGTGAGAGAAGACTAAGGGCTACTTGTGAGAAAAGTGGGCAGATTGGGGTCCACTCAAAAAATCATAGCTCACCGCTGGTAGCTCCAAAAATCATGAAAAAATTTGAGGTGATTATTTAGAGCGTGGGCTACATTTTCTCTTTTGACCACTGCTCCAAATTCGGAGTGGAGATAGGTGCCAAAATTCTCACCAAAAAGCCTGTTTTTTTATGCCTGCAAAAGTCTTTTAGTGGCCCCCTCCTTTGTTGAATCTGTACAATGCATCCAAGAGTGAGCCCCTCCTTTGTCATATTATAATACAAAGCATTCAAGTTGCCCTTGACCCATGCATGGAGGAGGATTATTGGTGAAATAAGAAATATATACATGGTGGGACTAGTGTATTGACTATTCATGGACTTTAGCTCAATGAGCACATGGTGTTAGAATAATGAGTAAAAATAATAATAAAAATATGGAGGAGTTATGGATATGGAAAGATATTGGAATCATATGATATGGTCCCTCCTTGAATTATTTTGGGTGAAAGAGGAAAAGGTATGCAAGTAAATAATATAATAAAAGTAACCAATGAGTAGAAATCAATTTTTTGTTTTCACGAGGGTGAGGGTGAAAATGTGGGAGTGATTTGTATAAAGGAAAAATATGAGGTTAGAGTATGTACATATTGGCAAAAAATATAATTATGGTGTAAGAGGATGAAAGAAGGTGTACATAGGTTTAATAAAACACACACCTAAGTAGAAATATTTAAATAAAATACCAAAATAATTATAAAAAATCCCTATATTTAGGCCATATATACAATGAAATATTTACACACAAAGAGGCCATAATATACTTTTATTTTTTTATTTTTTTTATTTTTTTTTGGCTCACCTAGCCCAGTGACTAGCTAGCTGAGGGTTTTTAAGAAGATATGGAAAAAGCCCCCTAACTCACACACGCCTATGTACAGTGAAATGGTAGGGATAGCCATAGCGTTTGGGTGAATTTGGTAGGGTGGAGTAATCTAGTATGGCAATTATGGAGAGCCAAAAAACGGCTATCAATACTATGGGTGAGCTTGATGCTATAATGAGGTCTAGTTTGCATCTTGAAAATGAAGTTGTGGAAGTTTGCTCTATGGAAATGTATCAAGTAATAGAAGCCTTTAAAGAAAGCCAAACAGTAGGCCCAGAAGTCCATGTTGAAACTAAATACAAGAGTGTAGCAAAGAAGGTGAAACCAGTAGCTTCACCCTTACCACCCAACAACAGGGAAAAGATTGAACAGGCTTCTTTACAACCAAGTTTGCGGAATCCTAAAAAGATCGGGCATACCTTCACAAAGGAGTCTTTTCAAGAGTTGTAGATTGGTTGCGAGGAGTTTCTAACACAGGAGGAGACAAAGTGCTTCAAAGAAATGCTTTCAAAGCATGGTAAGGCTTTTGCATTTGAGCCACATGAGATAGGATGTGTTGATCCTTATATTGTAGCTCCTATGGTAATTTTCACAATACCTCATGTGCCTTGGAATCTGCGGCCTATTCCGGTTCCAAAGGCTCATTTGCCAAAGTTAGTAGAGCTACTGAATGAGAAAATCAAAATGGGAATCTTGGAGCCTTCTTGTGGTCCATACTCAAATAGGTGGTTCACAGTTCCAAAGAAGAATGGTTCTCTACGCTTCATCCAAGATATGCAACCAGTGAACAAGGTGACAATTAGAAATGTAGGAACAGGTCCAATTGTGGATGAATTTGCAGAGGCGTTTGCAGGGAGGGCAATCTACTCAATGGGGGATCTCTACTCAGGGTATGATCAATTTCAGCTTGCAATCAAAAGCAGAGACTTGACAACCATGAGGACACCTTTGGGTTTGGTAAGGATGTGTACCTTGCCACAGGGAGCAACCAACTCGGTTGCACATATGATGAATGGGATGAATAAGGTCTTACGTGACTTTATTCCTCAAATCACAATGCCTTTCATTGATGATTTGCCTATCAAAGGATGTGAAGAAAGTGACAAAGATGAAGCTTTGGATCTCAAGGGATGTCGCACGTTTGTGGTAAATCACATAAATGATTGTGATAAAATTTTGTCTAGGTTGGAAGAAGTGAATCTTACATTGTCAGGGAAAAAGTCTATGTTTGGTGTCAAAGAAGTGCTCATTGTGGGGCACATGTGCGGGCCATATGGTAGGAAACCTTGTCCATCAAAGGTAGATGCCATCCAAAGAATGAAAGAAACATGCACTAGCATCACTGAGGTTAGAAGGTTTCTGAGAGCATGTGTCTTCTATGTTATTTGGATTCCACATTATGCACATGTAGCTGATCCTCTTTATCAGCTGCTTAGAAAGAATCAAAAGTTTAAATGGACAGAAGCACATGTAAAATCCATGAAAAAGCTAAAGGAGTTACTCCAGTCAGCAACGACTTTGAGAAAGGTAGACTATGAGTGTCAAAGGCCAGTGATTGTGACAGTAGATACCAGTCCTACAGGGATTGGATGGGCAATAGGGCAAGATGACAAAGAAGGACACAGGTATGTGGTAAGATTTGGAGCAAAGGTACTAAGTGCTCTCCAAAGAAACTATCCACAGATAAAGAGAGAGTTATCGGGTATGGTTACAGCCTTGAAAAGTGGGAAAGAGTACCTAATTGGTGCATGTGTGGTTGTAGAAACAGATTGTCTACCACTTCTTGGGATGATTACAAGCTGCTCAACACCAGACATTGCTATGTTGCGGTGGGTTGCCTACATTAAGTCCTTAAATCCCGAGTTTAAGCACATTGCAGGTAAAGACAATATAGTGGCAGATATGCTATCAAGGGCAAGGTATGAAGATGAGTCACAAATGATTGATGAGGGAGATGATGTAGGCACAAAATTCTATTCTATCTCTCATGTCAAAGGTAACAATGTCTGCATGACTAATTCACTTGAATTGTTCTTGAAAGATCTTTATAAAGGTGACTGGCTTTCTATTGGAAGGTACTTGAGTACTCTAACAAAACAGGATGATTGGTCTGAACAAGAATTCAAGAGGATACGCAAGAAAGCATATGGGTACTTTTTAAGGGATGGTTACTTGTGGAAGCATCCTAAGCAAAAGGGTGCTACATCACAACGGGTTATATGTAAAAAAGAGACACAAGTAAAGCTCATGCAAGAGTTTCATGAGAGTCTATGGGCTGGACATAGGGGTGTGTGGGCAACCTTCTCCAAGTTGAAAGAAAAATACTGGTGGAAGGGTATGTATAAAGATGTGTCTCAGTTTGTAGAGTCATGTGTAACTTGTCAAATGTATTCAAATGTTCGACATCGTGATGGATTGCACCCTACATATCCACTAGCCATGCACTATAAATGGGTTGTGGATCTAGTCACGATGCCTTTAGGACTCTGGCAGATGAGGTACTTGGTTCTTGCACAAGAGGACCTAACTAATCAGGTTGAAGGAAGAGCATTAAGAGCTAAAACCACAGAAGCTGTGTGCAAATTCCTTCTTGATGAGGTGATTTGCCGTTATGGTTGTGTGGGAAAGATCACTGCAGACAGAGGTGAACTGGATGCCGAAGAAGCAAGGGAGTTCTTTTCTAGATTAGGAATCAAGCTTTCTCTTACTACAGCTTACAACCCTGAAGGCAATGGAAAGAGTGAAAGAGGGCACCCTCCTATCATCAAAGCTTTGGCCAAGGCTTGCGAAGGAAGAGTTGGTGAGTGGCCAAAACTGTTACCATACGCTTTATGGGCTGATCGTACAACACATAGCTCAGTAACTGGCTACATGC
The DNA here is from genome assembly GCF_014529385.1 of Adiantum capillus-veneris. Taxonomy (NCBI): domain Eukaryota; kingdom Viridiplantae; phylum Streptophyta; class Polypodiopsida; order Polypodiales; family Pteridaceae; genus Adiantum; species Adiantum capillus-veneris. The sequence goes on from NC_140946.1 coordinate 79,327,517, forward strand.
CTACGGAGCTAATGCATGGTCAAAAGCCAGTGATGCCGATTGAGGATACAATTCCCACATGGAATGTACTACCTTGGCAAGAGGGGCTTAGTAGGGAAGATCTCCTTGCACTGCGTATAAGGTAGCTAGAGAGAAGACCTGGAGACATTGAAGCTGCAAAAGAACGACTCAAAAATGCAAGGTTGAAAAACAAGGACTATTTTGATAAGCGACATCGGCTCAGGAGCAAAGCAATTGACAAAGGTGACTGGGTTTTAGTGTATGATAGTAGCCTTGATAACCAACACACAGTCATGCGTAAGTTTTCAAAAAGATGGTTTGGACCATATGTTGTAAAACATGTGCATGAAAATGCTACTTACAGCTTGTCTGAACTAGATGGTACAGAAGTAAAGATTCCCATTGCAGGAAAAAGGATTAAAATGTTTAAGAGAAGAGGAGACAATGATCTAGAAGATATTGATGAGGAAGAAGAGAAAAACACAAGTGAAGATCAAAGTGAACATGAAGCTCTAGAATCATCCAGTGAAGAAGAAGACAAGGAAGATGTACAAGAGGTCTAATCTTACAAAGAGACAATGTGGCACATACCGGAGGATGTGCAGGTTTAGAGGGGGTGGATGTCGTGCTGTGACACGTACATAGCGGGAACGCATGCTACAAGAGTTATCTTGTAATTTTTTAGATACATAATTATCTTTCCTATAATGTACATATGCATATTTAAGTATAATAATAAGCCTTCTATCTCATCCTATTATTTTTCTCAAGGATAACATATCCTTACTTTACCATCAGAAAATACTATGGGAAAAGCATCAATAGCTCCGCCTCTTTAACTTGGGGCAAAAATCATTGATTTTTTATTTCTACTATTTCATTATCATCTCACACCCTAGATAGATCCTATATCTAGGGTAAACTCCAATATATATATATTCTATGTATTTTTTATACTTTTCTTATATTTCTTTTTAAATAGGTAGCTACTAGGGGAGAATCAAATCCTAGTGGGACACTAGGTGGCATGATTTCAAAGATACACTTATTTTAATGCATTATTGCAAGCATGATTACAAAACTTTGTCAATGATCAATGTCATGCTTTCATATGGCATGAGATGTCCTTTGGAATTAAATGAAAGTCAAGGCTAAGGAGACCACATGAAGACTTTTGCTGCCATAAATGGACCCTATTTTGATGAGTTTTTTACACAAGGTTCCAATCCGAATTGGAGAATGATTTTAAAATGAAAATCGTAGCTAATGAGCTGAAGTCTCTGCCCATATTTTTATTTTTTTATTTGGAGCTACGGTTGAGGAGATCATAATACTGGACCCCAATCTGCCCACATCATGCAGGGACAGCTCATTTCCAACTTTTCCAATTCTTGTTCACAATGGCTCCTGTCTTCTTGAGTAAACCCTTGTGGGTTCCCTTCACCTATAAAAGGGGACCTCTTTTTCCTTGGAAGGAACTCAAGCATTCAAGCCACTGATGAGAGGAATTCTTGAGGGAGTGAGTAGTAATGCCTAATTGTACTTAGCCCCATTAACATAAGCCCAAGCTTACACTTTCTCCTAGAGGAAAACTAGCCATTCTTGTACGCCATCCTTGGAGGATCAACTCTAATCAAAGAAGGTGTTGTACTTGGCGTATCAATCAAAGTGGAATTATCCACTCTTCTTCTCTCTCCATCAATAATGGTGCCAAAGGGTTTCAAGTAAGATGTGTTCTACATTGATGTTTTTTTGATTTCTTGTTGTTTTCATTTTCATCTCTAATCCAACATATATATATGTATCTAATCTCATCTCCTTAACCAAACCTATCTCTCTCATTCATTCATCCTCTCTACAAATTTTAGGTTCTCCTCGCTACAGGTACATCTCTCCCCGCAGTATCCTTATTGCCTACGGGCAAGAATAGGGCTTGGGAGGGAAACTTCTCATCTCTTCACTTCTCTCATATCTACATTTCTCACATACTATCCTAGATGAATAACCCACATGATGATCATTTCTATCACTTTCACTCTGTACGATCTATTAGAATTAACGTATGGATTAGCCGTAAAATACACTTTCAACAACGTATAGTGTTTCTCTTCGGCCCTGAAAGGCTCAATGAAATACTTCTATCACCGGATCCCATCATACTACCTCTCATAGACTATAACTTTTCTTTTGACGTAAGCGTAGTTATCTTGCTATGAACCAAGAGGATTTGTACACACAATTAATCCCAATCACTATACAAAATATATATATTATGGTAAGCACAAAACTACAATTCCAAAGAACAATTCGTAGCCTATTTGGTCAGCCAATATTGAATGCCATTAACTCATCCATTAACCCTTTCATATTACCCATGATACGATATGACCATAGCCTTGATGTTTTCATCTTTGTATTATTTTGACATTCTCTTTTGCGTTCTTTCTTTGTGTGTGTGTGAGTGCAAGAGAGAAAGGGTGAGTCTTCTTTGATTGCACTTCTTTCCAAACCCTAGTCTTCATGGCATCTATGGTTTAACTCCTTCATATAGTTTTTGTTGAGTTCTCTTACAAACTCTCAGAGCCATAAGCCCGGTGCTTTCCTGGCAAGACCGCAAATTTCTCGACAACGTAAGATGCCTAATTGATCTTTTTGGCATGCAAGGGATGTTTTATCATTCCAGATCCAATTACCTCATCAACAAGAGCCCATATGTCAAGTTTGAATCCATTCTAATCACTTTTGACCCCCAACACCTTCAAGATACACTTTTTGAGCCCAAAAACACCTCACAAAGCCTTACAAGCATCAAATCTTGTCCAACTTCAAATCCAAGAACATGGCCATGTTCCATAGGCCAAGGTTTGAAAGATATCTGCCATTCATTTTGTCCTTGAAACAAAAATCCAAAAATATTGGAAACATCAAAAAATACGAGACTTGGCTAAACTAGGGAAAGAACCTAGGCCTGCCTACATTGCAAATGACCTAACAGAAGATGAAGAAGAGCTATTACTAAGCTTACTAAAAGAATACCAATATATTTTTGTTTGGTCTTATAAGGATCTCAAGGGTGTTGATCCAAAAATTTGCCAACATACCATACCCATGAGAGATGATGCAAAACCAAGTTGACAAAGGCCATACACATACAATGAAACATTTTCCAGGAAAATCAAAGAAGAGATTGAGAAACTAAAGGAATCCGGCTTCGTTTAAAAAATTGGACACACAAATTGGGTGTCTCCAATTGTGGTAGTACCCAAGAACAATGAAGAATTACGAGAGTGTGTTTATCTCAAAAAAGTGAATGCAGCTACCATTAGAGACAACTTTCCTCTTCCAATCACTGACCTTTTTGGGATACAATAACTTTTGAATGACCCAAAAGATCAACATAAAACAGCTTTTGCAACGGAATGGGGTATTTTTGCCTATCGGGTTATGCCCTTTGGGTTGAGTAATGCTCCTGCCACATTCCAAAGATTGATGAGTCATTCTTTTAAAGATTATCTTAGGAAATTCTTGGAAGTGTATATGGATGATCTATGTGTACATTCATCAATCCAGACTGATCATTTTAAACACCTCAAAAATATATTTGAAATATGTAGACTTTATAGGATTTTCCTAAATCCTGAAAAGTGCACATTCATGGGTAGACAAGGAAACATTCTTGGACATATAGTGTCTAAAAATGGCATAGCTATTGATATGGATAAAATTTATGTTATTGCTGATTTGCCTGGACCAACAACAGCTAAGGGGGTTCAAGCCTTCATGGGGCATTGTGGATATTACAGGTAGTTCATTTACATGTACGCTATAATAGCAAAACCCATGTATAGCTTGATTACACACTTTGAGTGGGCCAAGGCATGTGCAGAATCCTTCATGAAGCTTAAACAAGCTCTCACATTAGCTCCAATATTGAAAGCATCATATTGGAATAAGATATTTTACAAACATGTCGATGCTTCCAATTTTACCATAGGTTGTATACTAGCTCAAGTAGGAGACGGGAAAATCGATTTTCCTGTTTCTTATTCTACCATATAGTTGAACATGGCAGAAAAGAAGTACACTACCATGGAAAGGGAAGGATTAACACTAGAATGGTAACCTAATAGGACATAAAAGTGTCCTTCCAGGGTTTTGGGAAAAAAATCCAAAACCATAGTAGATCCACTCATTTTGAAAAAATCCTTTCATGAGCATATAGTTCAATAACTACTACATATGGAAAAAATGAGAAACTTGTAATTTTTCTCATCCCTTGGTCACTACAAGCCTCCAAAGTTGATGGACCAGTGCATTTTGCCCAAAACAGTAATTTCTTACGGTTGATTGCATATAAATAAGAGTGGATATTTTTGTAGGACATGAGATAAAATGTCCCGTTAACTTCAATGGGTTGGTGACCAAAACATATGGTTGCTTTTACCTCACTAATTTTGTTTTGGGCAAAAAAAATAGGTACAAAAAAGTTGCATTTTTTCCATTCTGCGGACCTATCATCAAAGTTTCTATAGTCACGCTGAATACAGATACTATATACATGTTTTCTTAGTTCCCTTTGGGCCTTTGGATTCAAAAGGATCCATGGAGCATGTCAAAAGGATAATGGATCTCTTACAATTGGAACCTTGGGGGCAATGATAAAGTGCTAAATACAGCAAACATGAAAAAACTGGGTTTAGCATTATGACCTCTAGAAACCCATAGGAACTACTCAATATCTAGCCAAGTTTGTAGTCTATGATTAGATATGGTCACTACCTACAAAATACACACAATTGGCCTAAGAAACTAGCAATATTGAGAAAGTTATACTTGCTACTCTAAAATGTATTGTATTCTTCAACAATTAAAAAAAATCAACCATCATCATATACTATGCTATATAGCAAATTTGGTCCTCCAAAACTCAAGGAAGATTAGCTTTATGTTATACATTACACCTACACAATCAAAATTGAATTTGGATATCAAGAAAGCCACCAAAAAAATCATTGGCAAAAAGGAATCATTGGGGGCGAGGGAGGATTGGAGGTTCAGGAAACCCCATTTTTGCTACTCCAGGTCGTGTCTCCAATGGGAAGATTGTGATTCCTAAAGCGCCATGGATACTAGCCAAAGAAGAATTGGACCAAGTGAAGGGTACCATTGGCAAAAAGGACTCATTGGGGGCGAGGGAGGATTGCAGGGTTTTGAAATCTGGTTTCTGCTAGCGTCGTGTCCCCAATGGGAAGATTGTGATTTCTAAAGCGCCATGGATACTAGCCAGAGAAGAAGTGGACCAATTGAAGTATACCATTGCGTCTATTCACACATCAACAAGATACATGAGGTTGCTAAATGGAGATTTTACAAAAGCAAATAAAGGTAGAAGGGTTTATTTGTATGGATTGAAGTCCCATGATTGGCACAAGATGCTTTAGGTAACTCCCTCTCTCTATTCTCTCTATTGTTTGTTTTTTGGGACACATACGATTTGTGTGTATGACTTTGTCTCACTTTTCTTTCCTCTAATTTACATTGTAGTTCATTCTTCCGGTGAGTATGTGCATATGCCGGGACAAAAAAGCGAGGAATGCTATTTTTAAACTTAGAGAGCTAGTAAGGTACACCACAAGACTCCACTCAACTACACTTTTTAATGTACACAATAATATAAGCTCAACTTGTGTATTTTCTTGCAGATTTGTGAGCTCCAAGGAAAATTGAAATAGATGCTATCCTTGCTGCTCAAACACTTGGAACAAAAACTACGTGTGCCATTGAGGATGCATTTCCTCCATCGGTTATTCTTAGTCAAATCCACCTCTTTGTTCACATGGTTGAGGAAATTTCTATATGCGGAGTAGTGGACGCACGTTGGATGTTCTTTCTAGAGAGAGGTTTTTAAAGACTCTCAAAGATTTTTCGCGGCTATGGTCTCAACCAGAGAGATGTATGGCTGAAGGGTGGATCGTGCAAGAGGCATTTGTTTATAGCTTAGACTATTTGACAAAATTTGATCCCTCAATGCGTCACATGTGGTCAAACGAGGAGGATGCAAGGATGACTTCATGTTTGCCAAGTGGAAAGGGATGACTCTTTAACATGGATATGAATCTATCCCAAGTGGTCAATTAATTCTTTATTCTCAATGCAAAGGTTATGACAAAGTGGGTGGACTTGTGGACAATGGAAAAGGCAAGGCATTTGCAGGAGAGATAAGCATGGAGACAAGTACAAGGAGGAAGGAGGGCACCCCTAGTTCTTAACACCTTGCATGTTTTCCAAATATTATTATTGCGGAGTGGATTCATGAGAGAATGACCAAAGCAAAAGCGCGCGGAGAAAAAATCATCAAAAAATAATGGGAGTATGCACGAGGTTGCATACCAAAGGTAGAGTACTCGTATACCTAAACCGTATTGTATAGTTTCTCCTCGATTTTATGTTCGTAGTTGATAAAATGTATTTTCTTATTTGCTAGTTTCTTTCCTTTAACTTTATGTGGTCAAAGGGTTGTTACTTTTGTACGCGCCACATTGACGAGCGTAGAACCACCATGGACTGTGGCATCATGGGCATATTTGACACAGACGGTGATGAAGCCATGTATTCTGGATCTATTGAAATGATACTAAAGGTTAATTTTAGAACCTTTCATACCTTCATATTCGAGTGCAAGTGGTTTACAAATGTGTCTAGATGGCATGCGAATGTCCTCTACATGGTGGACTCTAGTGTGCATCAGACAGGGAGGTATAACAATTTAGTTTGGCCGCTCAATTGTCATAAGGTGAGTGACTATCTTTTTTATTCGTATTTTTTTTGTAGCATTGATTATACCAATGTTACTCACTTTGAGATTCTCGTATCCCAGAATTCTCAAGTTTTGGTCGTATCCTAGGACCTTAATCAAATGTTTTGAATAACTTTGGATCTCGTTCTTCGTCTCCTATAATTGGTTGTCAAATTGGAGTTCTTGTAAAGGTTGTAGGAGATCAAGTTTCCTTGAGCTCCCGAATCAAGTATCGTGGTTGCCTTCACATGATTATTTCCAATTTTGACATCAATTACAGGCTCCTGTATGGTCTTGTTTGTCAAATTCTGTGACCCGAATTGCATTTATCTTCAGAGGTGGTCCATGTTGTTGTTGCCGTCGAAGAATCTTCTTTTTTTCTATCCATTCTTTAGCCTTGGCTTGAGCTTCTGCAACTATGTTCGGTTTTACTTACATTCGTTTCTTTGCTTGATGGATTTGTTGGAGCATGTTTGTGGTTAGTGGTAGATGAAATCTTTTTAGGTTGCAACCACTTATCCAGTTAGGCATTTCCTCCCCATCCAATGTAGCAAGCTTGGCAGCCCCACTTGGTGATAAGTCTTAAATCACAAAGGGTCCTGTCCCTCGCTTTTTAAGTTTATTTGCATATTGTTTTAACGTATAAACCAATACATAATGTCTTGTTTTGAAATTTTTCGAGCGTACATGCTTATCAAAAAATTCTTTTTGTCAATGTTTTTGAACATAGATAGAAGCTACTAATTTCAAGTGAAGCTCATCTAGATTTTCAAGTTTATCTATACGTGAGGACATCTCATGACCTGTCCACTCTAGACATTTTGATGTTCTTAGGGTTGGGATTAAGAATTCTATAGGCAATATAGCATTAATTCCAAACACCATGTTGTAAGGCGTTGTGCCTATTGAGGTTCTGTATGCAATCCTATACGCCCATAAAGTTGAATGTAGTTTCTCATCCCAATCTGTTCTAAGATCTGATACTATCTTAGTTAAGATTGTGCATAGAGTCCTATTTGTGGCTTCGGCCTGGTCATTAGCATGTGGCTGGTAGGGAGCTGACTTCTTATGAACTATCATGAATTATTTAAGAAGATTTTCAGTTATCTCGTTTATGAAATGTGTGCCTTGATTACTGTCAATTTCTATAGATAGACCATAACATCAAGGATGAATTCCAAGAAACAGTAAAGATTGGAGTTACACATTTTTCACATTTTCCCAAAATTGTCACGTATTGTAAATTCCCGAATTATTTCAAGACATTGTAATATTTTAATGTGTTACGGGCTCAATGGGAGTTCCAATTTGCAAAGAATAGGTCACTTATTGTGCTTAGGTTGCAGATTCAGTAAGTGGTGATCCCTAAAGGCCTTGGGTGCCCGGACATTGCATATTTTTAACCTAGGTATATAAAGAAGTGTAAAAGAAATTAGGGTTCTCAAGTCATTTGTTGAGAGCACTCTTTGGTGAGAGCTCTTGAGGTGTGTGGCTATGGAGTCCTTGAGCTTCTCCTTGCTCATGAGACTTGATTAGCACTAATCAATGATTCATTCTCTCTTACTATGCCTCTCTCTTAGTTCTTATGATTGCCTATAATGCTTAGATTAATTAGATCTTAACTAATTAGTGGTTAATCCCTCTCTAATCTTGTGTGATTGCCCTCTTTTTCCTGTGTGTGCATGTAGGTTTGTTTGGAGTGTGGTGCTCGATAGATCTATGTGTGTGTGCTTGCGATTAGTGTGTTGCATGATAGGATTAGTGTTGTGTGCGTCTTGCAATCGTAGTGTGTGTGATTGAGTTGATTAGAGGTGAAGAGAAGTGGATATGGAGATTGCCCTTCATTGCGGTTTTTCTCCTCCATAGGCCGAGAATTTCACCTCGTAGAGTTAATCATTTGTGTTGCCACGATTAGCTCACTAACCGTGTGAGTGTTTCCATGCCCTAGCCGGGTAGCTCATCCCTCCGGATTGATAATTTTGTTGGTCATTGGAGCTATTGCAACGATGGGACCCCCAACATTTGGCGTCGTTGCCGGGGACTATGGCCTATGCTAGTGTAATTGTGGCATAAAAGAATGTATTCCCTCACTAATTTCACTACTAATTTACTTGTATGTTTATGTTTTTGTGGATTTGAATGTGTGTGCATGAAGCATTGTGTTCATAGTTCCCTAATGTGTGACCATATCTTGCCAATCGTGTATTTACACACTCTAATTTTTCACTAACCCCTTGTTAATTTACCTAATTTTTGCTAATCTACTAATGTGCTATGAAGGATTGGAGCATTCGGCCATTCAATTGATCTTCAACGGAAAGGTAATTAAGGTGGTATTCTTAACCTCCCTAGAATCTAGAGGTGTGTAGAATTGTGTAGATATCCCACCAAGATGCAATGTAATGCTATGCTATGTTGATGCAATGCAATGTTGATGTTAGGGATGGAAAATTTTGCGATTTTTCATTTTCATGCCGTCTTAATGCCGAAATTTTTAAGAATTGGCGGCGCATGAATTCGATAAGTTTCAATTGCTAATTGATATATGTGTGTTGCTAATTGGGTGCATAATCGAGTTAATTGCATGCTTGGATTGTCAATTTTAGGTGTGTGTGCGCTAAACTCAAGTGTGTGTGCATTCTAATTGAGTGTGTATATGCTAATTTTAGGTGTGTGTGCACTATTTTGCCCATGTTTGAGCACTTAGAAATCAATGTGTGCATTATGATTTTTGAATTGTGATGATTGACTAGTGTTGTGCTCATGCCTAACTATTAATTTGTGAAGTCACATTGCAAATCTGACAAATTTACCCCTTTGTGTGCGCACCTAAAGATTGGTAAAAACTGCCAATTTTTTACTGTGTGTGTGCCTAAGAAGTGTGTAATTTGCATGGTTAATTCAATGTTTTGATTGCATAAATGATGTGTGTAATGATGAAATGCTCGATTTTTGTGCTCAAAAAGGAAATTTACACACTCGAATTGCGTCAATTTTTTACCTAATTTTGTCTAATTATGCCGGTTTAATTGCCTAGTTTTGATATATTTGATAAATTTATGGGCAACTGAATTGATGTGATTTGTGTGATTTTATTTGGCTGCACCATTCCCCAATGTGTGGAGAATTTGTAAAAAAAAATTGGGTATTTTCGGATAATTTTTTCAATTGTTTGCTAAATTTTGCATTAATTTTTGGATAATTCCACAAAAAATTGATTTTGCGATCTTCACGAGATATTTTGTGTGTGCGTATTTACAGCATCATTTTATTCGCAATCGTGCTCTCCGTGGTCGAGTTTTTAGCGTTTTTCTATTTCCATGGACCGGGTTGATGTTTTGTATCGTAAATCACGTATTCGGTAAAATATGCTATTTTCGGTGTGTTTTTGCGTATCGAAAATGCTCTGTTGTGAATGACAATGATTTTCAAAGATTTATAGAATTTTTTTGGCGAATTTTGCAATTTTCTGGCGATTTTTGGAGTTTTCGGCTAATTTTTGGCTTTTTTGGCATTTTTTGGAAATTTGAAAATAAACAAATAAAATAAATAAATAAATAAATAAAATATAGGCCATGCCTTGCCGTGCTCTTCTTCTTTCTGCTCCGAGTGAACCATCCCCACACTCTCACTCTCTCTTCCCTTCACATTTCCCCTCTCTCTCGTTGCAGCGTGTGACCAATGTAGAAAAAAACCGAGGTCCAGTGTATTTTAGCCGATCAAAATCCTAAAATCTCGATTAGATTTTGAGCTTGCCTTGAAGAAAACCGGAAATTCTCAGAAGTTTTAGTGTAGTTACAGGCAAAAGCTTCAAATTTTGACCTACAAACCGGGAGAATTTCGAGTGGCCCTTATTTCCCGTGAGAACACCATCCCACTCTCTCTCTACCTCACTCAATCTCTCTCCCCCTTATTCTCTCTCTCTAACTCTCCCTTCTCGGCCCGCGTGAACCCTCCTCCCTCTTTTTCTCTCTCTTTATCAACTCTCTCTCTCTGACCCTGCGCTACACGCCCTCATCACTACACGCCAAGGCTGCCACATGCGCGTGCTCACTTCCCCTCGCCGTGTCGTGTAGCCCGCGGCCTGCTCTGCTGCTACTACTGTTGCCTGCAGCGCATCCATCGCGCCAACTCCCCCGCTTCGCTGACTGCATCTCCGGGGTCTCCCCTTCAATCACGCTACGCGCCGCCGAGTAGGAAAAACAGAGGTCAACCCTACCACGCGTGTAGAGCAGGTAGGTATTTTAATAAATAAACCCAAAAAAATTTAAAAAATAAACATACTAAAAAAACTTTAAAAAGAGATTTAAAATTTTAATAAAGGAAATAAATAGAAAAAACCTCTTGGAAAATTTAGAAAAATTCAAAAACTCAAAATAAAAATCATCAAAAGAAACGTTAAAAATTTCACAATGAAATAGAAAAAAAACTCAAAAAATTAAAAAGCTCACAAAGATTTTAAAAAGAGTATCAAAAATCACAAAAAAATTAAAACATATATCAAAAAAATCACATAGAAATCATAAAACTTTCAAAAAAGAGTTTAAAAAAATCTAGAAAAATAGAAAAAAAACCCTAGAAAAAAAAACAAAAACAAAATTGATCAAAAAAATCACCGTAAAATTAAAAAACTCATAAAAAATTAAAAACTTCTTCGAAAATTCCAGAAAAATAAAATATTCACAGAAAATCTTAAAAAACCCAAAAATCTCACAGATAAATCGTAAAAATAGTAAAAGATCACCAAAAATCCAAAATCGTCCTAAAAATCAAAGTAAATCAAAAAATGAAAAAAAAACCGCAAAAAAATTCATAAAAAATCAAAGCTTTCCCAAAAAAAACCCAAGAAATACCAAAAAAATAAGAAAATTCAAAATTTCACAAATAATTAAGAAAAATAAAGAGGAACTCGTCGGAAGTGTCTGAAAAAAAGATAGAAAAAACCAGAACGAGCCAGAAAGCGTTAGAAAAGCAAAAACCTAAAGCCTGGAAGTAGTGTATCGCAAACCGAGCAAACTGTGCCGAAACGAATTTGATTAGCCCGAAAAAGCTGAAAACGGTCAACCCGAAGGTGTGAGGGGCAGACAAAATTTCTAAATTTGTCAAAATCAAGCTGGAAATCGATAAATCACGGTGGATTGCAAAATAATTTGTTAAAGGCCCACGTTTTCATCGTTTCAAAAGGTTGCAATTAATTTTAAAACTGTCAAGCTAGAGTTAATCCAGTCTTGTGAGATTGAAGAGCAGTCAACTGCAATAGCGCTTTGACTAAAGCAGTTTAATCAGACCGAGCAAGAGAAATTCTGTTAATTAACACTAGCATCTGCTAGGGGGACAATTTTTACAGAACTCTTCAACATGGACTCATCTCTAGCTGAGAGTTCAAGTAAAACAGAGCAAGCTAGTAGCAATGGCAACACATGCACAAATGCAACAGAGCAAATTTTACAACCATATGGCTACAATGGATACAAAGTCTTATATGCAGATACAGAAGGTCATAGGTATCTTATGAGCAGTAAAAGCAGCACAAGAGCCAAGATCCTATTGATCAGAGTAAAGCCAAATTCAGAGAACTCCAAGATGTTCACATACTTCAGTGGAGCTAGGTATTGCAAGCTCAAAGATGAAGTGTAGATAGAAGTGCAAAGAATTGACCCAAGTGTCTATCCAGAAATCTGCACCAGCCAGCAAAGCGTCCATTTAGTGCATATGCAATCAGGGTCATTGTACATGGTTTACAGTGGTCAGATCTACAGTCGAGAGCTAGTAATGGAAAATCCAACAGATCAACCAATTGAAGCCAATCTAATAGGAGAACGAAGCCAAAGACGGTACAAAGGTCAAGATGGAGCAATCTATAGCTTGATGCTTAGTGTTCTAAAAGAAGAAGCCGACAACTTGGCAAGCATAGAAGTAGAAGCTTCTCAACAAAATCTTGACATGATAGAGCGAGATGAAGTACCACCAGTCATGGCGTATTGCTCAGATTGTGGACGAAAAGGTGGACATTTTTCTGAAGATTGTCCAAGAAATCCTGACAACAGGGATACATGAACTACCAAGTAGGGTACAAAGCAAATTGGAAATGCGAATCTCAATGTAAGTGCATCTAGCTTGTCACTTTTAATGCAATTAGATGATTCTGCATTACCATTAGAAGCATCAGTGAAAGCATTGCAAGTTCAAAATGAGCATAAAGATGCACAGGCACCTGAAAATCTTAAAATTGATTCTTTGAGCAACAAATTCCTACATGAATTGAGTCAAGGTATCGAGATATCATCGAAGGTTGAAAAGACTGATAAATTTTCAAATGATTTTGCATCCACTGTCACAAGTGTGCAATCATTCACGAGTCTAAAGGACACATCAAACAAAATGATGTTAGCATTGTATGGCACACATAATTCATATGCACACTATGTAGACCAAAAAGGAAAACTGTACAAAAAGGATCAACCAGTGTTTGAATGGCCCACACACCAGCTCATAGAAGTGCTTCCAATGATAGATCAGAAAGGATGGTTCATTTTAGAAGAAATAATCTATTATAGACCATCCTCTCTAGAGTTGAAGGATATTACCCGAGTGAACCCAGAAATTTGTTCAATGCCAAACTCTCCTCCATCAGAAATGAAGCTTTGATGTTGTGACCAAACAAACATATACTTTGACCAAAACAGTCGTAGGTATAGACAAGAGACTAGCATCTATGATGCCTTGGGTCCTGAAACCACAGAAGCTCATATCATAGGAGACCCATGGGATAGACAATAATTTGTCATGTTTCATAGAGATACATAGGAAACTATGTAGAAGGTTTATAGATGTCAAATGCCAATAATGCTACCGAAAGTGTACCTTCATAGTACCAAAAGGTGAACCTAAATCAGAGCCAAAAAAATTTGAACTCTTACAATGAAGCAGGCTATGGTGATCACCCTGGGAAGGGGGAGCTGTAAATCCATCAATCTCAACTCTTATACCAGGAAATGCTACAACAGTTAGAAGCCCTAGAGCTTCTAGCCAGTAGACCCCTTCAAATAAGAAACCATTGAAAGATCATGTGGTTGTTGGAAGTTTCCAATTGACCCGGATTCCATTAGAATCTGCAGACAAATGCCTATATGAAAATCATCAAGGACAAAAGTTTCAGTTGATCTCCACAAATCAGAGTCAAAAGCCGATGAATCCTATAGTGTTCAAGCAGTTACATATGATCAAGCTCACATATGCATATCAAGATGCACATAGTGACGAATATCAGCAAGGTCATGACCTTGTACAAACCCCTACGGATGGCCCAACTGAAGTCAAAGACTATCTGAAGATGGTGCAAAGCCTCAAGCTTCTTGAACAGGTAACAAATAAGTCAAATTCAATGAAAGCTAAAGTCGAGAAGGATATACAAAGATAACCACCGAAATCTCCTCCGAAAAGACAGATTCTACCAGAAAGTACAATGGATCTATTAAGGTCAAAGGTTACTTAGATGCAGGTGGATAATGCTCAACAATTGCAAAAAAGTGCAATATCACAGCTAATGGAGCCAACATTGATTGAAGCAGGTACTCGAAGCAAAGAAAATGCAGAAAGAGCTCAACCCAAGGACATTGCCACAACAGAATCAACCAATACAAAAAGAAATCCTGAGAATATCAAGTGCAATATCACTAGTGAAAATGAAGAAAAGTTGTCAAGTGAAGTAAAGCTAGATTTTCAGGTAGGCAAGAACCTCATGTCATTTCGCACTTGCAAAAGATGTGGCCAACCACAACTGGAAGATACTCCTGAATTTGTGAGCATATCTAGAAACAAACGAGCAGAATGCTAGGGAATCATCTCCACTACCATTGAATTAAGTTCACAGATTATCACAGATCAATTTCATGTGATCACAGCAAAAGATATGCCAGAAGACATCATAATGGGAAGGCTAATGGCCCAGAAGATGTTAGACATACAGAATGCAAACATGATGGAGTCATCACAAAAAACAAAAAATGAAGACCAAGACTGGTCACCCGCGGACGACAGCACAAGGTCCTCAAGCACAGTCAAAATGGAGACCGATATTAAAGCAGATCTTATTGAAGATGATTCATCTCCATAAAACAGAACTTCAAAAGGGCTTAAAGCAAATCAAGCAATATCAAGTGCAGATCAAACAGAGCAAAGAGCAACCACGATATCTATTGAGCAAAGAATGCCACCAAAGCTAGAAGTTAAGAAGAACGAGGTTGCAGACAATCAAGAAGTTTTAGGAAGTCCAAAGTTCAAGATATTGCCAGCTAAATCAGATGAAGAAAGTCATATTGGAAGACAGAGTCTCAAGCTACCCTTAGTAAAGACATAATTAGATCAAGATGAGAAGTTAAGAAGAACGAGGTTGCAGACAATCAAGAAGGTATAGGAAGTCCAAAGTTCAAGATATTTCCAGCTAAATCAGATGAAGAAAGTCAGATTGGAAGACAGAGTCTCAAGCTACCCTTAGTAAAGACACAATTAGATCAAGATGAGACCATGGCAAAAGCATGTCAGAGATCTTCAATAGAACCAACAATGAGAATAACTATAGTTCTCAGCAATACAAAAGGAGCAAGTGTTAGTTGTAATGCTCTACTGGATAACGAAGCGAAGTGCAATATGGTTTCAGACAACATACAGAGAATTGTAGAGATTGCTCAAGACAAGCCAGGTAACAGAGAAATCATGGGTAAGGCTACAAGTAAAAAAGAAATGGTTGCTACCCTTAGCATCCAAAATCATGAAGAGCAGGTAAAGTTTCAGGTGAAGACTTCAAAAGACATGCACGCAGATATCATCCTTGGAAATCAGTGGTTAGACCAACACAAGGCCTGCAAAGAATATAAAATGCTAATACTCTCTTCTCCAAGAGGTTGCCAGCAGGTACATGTACCATTATTGCTAGATTCAGAGTTGCAAAAGTCACAGGAATCAAAGAAACATCTTGCAGACAAAGGTAAAGCCAAAGTGGACACTCCACAGATTAGCAAAGAAGATGTGACAACATATGCCTCTACATCAAAGAACCCTCATGGATCAACTTCTTCAAGCGAGTCAAGCTTTCAAAACTTGAAGTCAATTGCTGAACCAACTAAAACCTTTAAGAAGACACCCAGAAAAGCAAAGGTATATCAGGCAAAGTACTCAATAAAGCAAAGTAAAGTCAAGCAAGTGTTTGTTCAGAGCAGTTTAGTCAAAGTCAATGATCCGGCTTGGATTAAAGACATGAAATCAACACAGAAAGACAAACACATGGGATGGATAGCATCACAGTGGAGCTTAAAAGAACAAGAGTACTATGGAGGTAATAGACAGATATGGGTTCCAAAACTACAGGTTAGAGCATATGAAATGAACTCAAGTCCCTCCCAAGAAAAGAGGCTCATTAGGTATCAACCTCAACAATATCCTAAGATACCTAAGAAGCAGGTATACAAAAGAACAACATCAAAAGATATGGAAGTCTACCACAACTCTCAAGAGGATACAGAACAAAGATGGATCTCAAAGAATCTTCCTCTTAGACAAGGATTCTATACAAGCTATACAAAGATTTGGCTACCAGCCAACTGCAACTACACCAAACCTGCATGAAGATCTCAAGAATTCAAAAAAACCTAGAGCAAAGCAAACTCAACAAAGGAGATACAAAGGTCATCAAGAGATTTGGATTCCTAAGTCTTCCAATGCTCCTAGTCAAAAGCCAAATGCCGATAGCCAATAGAGGCCTACAACAACATCAAAGACTCCTATCAATAGGACTACTTGGAGAATCAAATGGATAATGGAGTCTTCACAGTCAAAGAAGGTCAGCCCAACCAATAGGTATGGCAAAAGAAACCTTCAATGCCAGCTTGGTCCTTCACTAATCCTCCTTTTGAGGATTCAAGCTTACATTTACCTGAAGAAATGTTTGTAGTAAGCACAAGAATGTGAAAAGTCAAGTCACTAGGGTGCAAAAAACACTCTTTGGCATAGTCAGAGTCGGAATGCTAAGCCATCGAATGAGCAAAGCATTAGTCCCAAAGGTTCAATTCATATTAAAATCTGTGCTAAGAGTCATAGCTATTAGGCTTACGCTCAAGATGGAAGAGTTGAGCATATCTAAAGTCATGTTTCTCATTTTGGATGAGATGAGCATAAGAGGCGAAGTCTATTAAGTTACAATTGGTGGAGTGTCGTAGAGTCCAGTACTCACACACAATGCACAGTAAGATGAGAGCACATATCCTCGACAACAAAAACCATTCTTAAAGGGGTGCCAGCTTGAAAATCCATGTCATATGCTTTTATAGCTACACCATCTTTTTGAAGAACCCCTCAAAATCTTTCTTTCACAGCATATTGTTTCCCATGCATTTTTGTGTATGCATAAATAGGATGTCCCATCCCCAGGGGATTCACTAGTAATACTAGGAAGACGTCACCTGCATGCACCAAAACTACCATTTTACCCCCTATATACGGTACCCTCCTTTGTAAATATACCTTTTTGGCCTCGTAAACCCCCCTATTGTACACTCACGTGACACCATATGGTAATTCTTAGTGAAGACCCCGGGCTCCCATCATTGGACATATGCATGAGACACTCTTTTTTGCTTCCACCTATGCACCTTGAGTGGACTACAACAGGCAAAACCAATGTTCCATCATGCTACCCTTTCATATTTGCTGTCTCTTTATTTCCATATCTATCAACAAATAATCCTTTGAGTACTTTATTAATATTTCCCATGCTAATAAGTAATCCAGTAATGCGCGTATCCCAAATGCATTTTTTTCCCACTGGGTTTTTTACCTTTGTTCATCCAGGTATTAGACCCTAATCTAGAGCCTCATCATTCTAATTCCCTTGTATATACTTTTCATAAATAAACAGAAGCCTCCTCATTATGCTATTACAACGGACAAATGCAACATCATCTCTCACAATAGACATATTCCGACTCAGTGAAGATGCTGCAACAAATTGAACCTCGTCAACAAATTCAACGACGAATGAAGACAATCAGCCCATCAACAACCAATCAAAAACCTTCCACATCCTCCACAAAAACTTTTCAACAGTGCCCGAGGACATGCACTAAAATAGGAAGGGGGGAATGTTAACTGAGTCAACGTCAGTTAACAGAAGCTACTAAATATCAAAGACGTATGAATGCAAAGAGGCAGTAAAGATTGGAGTTACACATTTTTCACATTTTCCCAAAATGTTCACGTATTGTAAATTCCCGAATTATTTCAAGCCATTGTAGTATTTTAATGTGTTACGGGCTCAATGGGAGTTCCAAGTTGTAAAAAATAGGTCATTTATTGTGCCTAGGTTGTAGATTCAGTAAGTGGTGAGAGGATAAACGCCTTGGGCGCCCGGATATTGCATATTTTTAACTTTGGTATATAAAGCAGTGTGTAAAAGAAATTAGGGTTCTCAAGTCATTTGTTGAGAGAACTCTTTGGTGAGAGCTCTTGAGGTGTGTGGCTATGGAGTCCTTGAGGTTCTCCTTGCTCATGACACTTGATTAACACTAATCAATGATTCATTCTCTCTCACTATGCCTCTCTCTTACTTCTTATGATTGCCTATGATGCTTAGATTAATTAGATCTTAACTAATTAGTGGTTAATCCCTCTCTAATCTTGTGTGATTGCCCTCTTTTTCCTGTGTGTGCATGTAGGTTTGTTTGGAGTGTGGTGCTCGATAGATCTATGTGTGTGTGCTTGCGATTAGTGTGTTGCATGATAGGATTAGTGTTGTGTGCGTCTTGCAATCGTAGTGTGTGTGATTGAGTTGATTAGAGGTGAAGAGAAGTGGATATGGAGATTGCCCTTCATTGCGGTTTTTCTCCTCCATAGGCCGAGAATTTCACCTCGTAGAGTTAATCATTTGTGTTGCCACGATTAGCTCACTAACCGTGTGAGTGTTTCCATGCCCTAGCCGGGTAGCTCATCCCTCCGGATTGATAATTTTGTTGGTCATTGGAGCTATTGCAACGATGGGATCCCCAACACATCCCATTTTACTAGAACGTTGGTTCATTGACAAGACTCATATCGTTTTGTGTACTCATTTGTGTCCATATGTAACGTTGGCCACCAGATTCCCGATGTTGAGATAATTTTTGTTGTCTTTTCCCCTGAGAAATGTTAGGAAATAAGACGTAGCTAAATAGATATTTGAGTAGATTACTTAATGGAGAGAGGTAGATTTCACACAAAAGAGATTATAGAGTAGAGAGAGAGAGAGAGTACAAACGATATACGTGGTTCACCCAATGTGGGCTACGTCCACGGGAAAGCAGCCACTCAATGGCTTTAGTACTTCAAAACAAGAAGTAGTTTACAAAGGGATTATACCCTTAATAGAGCTCCCACCTTGCTTCACTCTCACCACCTCACACCCACCTTGTTGCATCAACTTCACACTATTAAATGTGTAAAGAAATGGCCTCCTTTTATAGGCCAAAAGGGTTGCCCTCTCTCATG
Organism: Adiantum capillus-veneris; assembly: GCF_014529385.1. Classification (NCBI taxonomy): domain Eukaryota; kingdom Viridiplantae; phylum Streptophyta; class Polypodiopsida; order Polypodiales; family Pteridaceae; genus Adiantum; species Adiantum capillus-veneris. Next base: position 79,346,829 of record NC_140946.1, read on the forward strand.
AGAGGCAGCCATGTGTAGCCGTCCTTGTGTAGATAAGTTCAAATCGGACCCTCCAATACGCCCATGTGTGGCCACCCTTGAGAAGACAAGTCCGCTTTTGAATTCGGCCATCGACCACCGGCCATTGACTATCGGCCACCGACCAGCCGGCCAATCGACCGATCGTTTTTGACCACTTCCCGGCCGCCGTCCGTCCATAATATTTCAGCAAAAAGGAATATTCGAGATTGCCCATGAAAATTTTGGTTTTTGGCGCGAGTGATTTTATTTTCCAGCGAGTTATTTTTCTTCGTCCGCATGATGGGTTCTCCTCATAATAGGGGCTCTTCTAAGAATCTGTGAAGCCACATAATCTCTTTGCTTCCCTCCCTCATTGCTACATACTCTCCTTCTGTGGTAGAACGTGAGACCACTTTCTGCATCTCTGAAGCCCATCTTACTGTTGTGCCTCCAACCGTGAAGACAAAGCCAGTAGTGCTCCTTTGAGTATCTTTTTCACCTGACATATCTGCATCAGCATACCCTTCTAGAAAAATATCAGTTCTGTCAAAATACAAAGCATTTTTTGTTGTCCCTTTTAGATACCTAAGTATCCACTTCACAGCTTGCCAGTGTTCTTTGCCTGGGTTGTCTATGAACCTACTCACAACTCCCACTGCATGTGCAATATCTGGCCTTGTCGAGACCATAGCATACATTAGAGGACCTACCGCTGCAGCATATGGAACTTTAGACATATAGGCTGTCTTCTCTTGTGTATTTGGACACATATCTCTCGTTAGTTTAAAGTGACCAACCAAAGGTGTAGAAACTGGTTTTGCATTTTGCATTGCAAACCTTTCTAGTACCTTCTTGATGTAATCCTCTTGAGATAGCTTTATTGTCTTTTTCGTCCTCTCCCTTGATATTTTCATACCAAGTATCCTCTTTGTAGCACCTAAATCTTTCATTGAAAAAGATTAAAACAGATCCTCTTTTAGGTCTTTGATGTCCTGCATGTTAGCACTTGCAATGAGCATGTCATCAACATACAACATTAGAATGATGAACTTGCATGTTAGCACTTGCAATCAACATGTCATCAACATATAACATTAGAATGATGAACTTCTTAGCTCCCAAATTCTTTGTGTAGACGCAATGATCTGAGTTGTTCTTTCTGAATCCATGATCTAACATCCATCTATCAAATTCCAAGTACCATCATCTTGATGCTTGCTTTAATCCATACAAGCTTTCTTTAATCTGCAAATCATTTTCTCCTTACCTTTTACTTCATACCCCTTTGGTTGAATCATGTAAATTTCCTCCTCTAAGTCACCGTGAGGGAATACCGTATTTACATCCATTTACTCAAGATTTAGATCATGAGAAGCCACAAGGCTTAAGACAACCCTAATTGAGTTCATTTTTACAACAGGGGAAAATATTTCATTGAAGTCAATTCCTTTCTTTTGAGAAAACCCTTTTACCACAAGCCTAGACTTGTACATTTTCTTCCCACCTTCTTCTTCCTTCAGCTTATACACCCATTTGTTTTGAAGTGCCCACTTACCTTTAGGCAACTCAACCAACTCCCATGCTTGGTTGCGATGTAGTGAGTCCATCTCCACTTGCATGCTCTTTGTCCATTCTTCTTTGGATTCGTGTTGCACAGCTTCTTTGTATGATTCCCACTCTCCATAATCTGAGATCAAGAGATGATTCAAGGAAGGAATAAACCTTTCTGGAGGTCTACTTGCTCTTGTAGATCTTTAGAGAATCGGTTGAGGCTCCTCATTTTGTTGACGTTGTTGCATATTGTCACCGTTTGAAGTCCTCGAGTCTTTACGATCCTCAAGCTCCATGTACTCATCACCTGTTTCTTTTGTTTGTTTTCTTTCCAAGTAATCTTTGTATATATGTTGTTCCTTAAAAATTACATCCCTACACCTTAAGATTTTACCATCTTTAGGATTCTACAGGAGATACCTAAAGTCACCTTCTCCATAGCCAATGAAGAAACACTTTTTGGACTTTGCATCTAGCTTTGATCTTAGGCTTCTATCTATGTGCATGAAAGCCTCACACTCAAACACTTTGAGAAATGCATAATTCACCGGTTTACCTGTCCATGCCTCTTCTGGAACTTCCCCATCCAATGTTGTTGAGGGTGGGCGGTTGATTAAGTACACAGATGTACTTACAGCTTCCACCCAAAGCTCAAGCGATAGGCCTACATGTAGCGGCATGCTTCGTGCTCGCTCCATGATTGTCCTATTCATCCTTTCGGAAATCCCATTTTGTTGAGGTGTCCTTGGGGTTTTCCTTTGCCTCCAAATGCCATTGCTAGCACAAAAGCTTTCAAAAGCTTGGCTGCAATATTCACCTCCATTGTCGGATCTGAGGCATTTAACCTTGGTACTTGTTTCATTCTCCACAAAGGCTTTCCACATTTAAAATATGAAAAATACATTGGACTTATTCTTCATGACATAAACCCATGTCTTTCTAGTTGCATCGTGTAGGAATGTTACATAGTACAATGAGACACCAAGTGATGGTGTACTTAGAGAACCCCAAACATCAGAATGAACCAACTCAAGTTTTTTATTTTTTCTTTCATTTGATGATTTCTGAGATTTTACCCTCTTTTGTTTACCATAAACACAATCTTCACAGAACTCTAACTCCACTTCTTTCAAACCTGGTAGAAGCTTCTTTGTTTGAAGGATTTGCATTCCTATGGCACTCATATGCCCAAGCTGGTAGTGCCACATCGCACTGGCAAATTCTATAGTTGCTGCACAAGCTGAAGTTTGCGTGCTAACAGTACACATGTAAAGTGTACCGACCTTTTATCCCTTGGTAACTACCAAAGATCCCTTTGAGATCTTCCACCGTTTGTTTCCGAATGCAGTGTTGTGACATTCATCGTCCAATTGTCCTGTAGAGATCAAATTTTTGTGAAGAGAAGGAACATGCCTAACATCTTTAAGCTTCCATTCATTTCCGTTAGCAGTTTTCACAGAAACTATACCTTTGCCGACAATCTCACAAGCTCACCATCTTCCAAGTATACATACCCAAAATTACCTTTGGTGTAATCTTGGAAATGTTTCTTGTGTGGTGTTGCATGGAATGAAGCCCCAGAATCTACTATCCCGGAATTAGACACATTGTCTAATGAGAGAATTAGAGCATCTTGCTCTATTGTACCTGTCACATTGGCCTCCGATGTTGGCTTGTTGTCTTGAGAATCTGTCTCCTTCTTCTTCTTGGACCAGCAATCCTTCTTGACATGGCCCTTCTTGCCGCAGTTCCAACATTCAAGAAATGACTTTGTGCATGACTTTACTCCGCCTTGAGCGATCACGACCCTTTTGGTTTTTGAACCTCTCCTTAGGTCTTCCTCTTGTTATTATTGATAGTGTAGCACTTGATGATTCTCATGTGCTTCTCCTTCGCATTTTCTCACTTAGGAGAACACCCACAACATCATTAAGCGTAAGAGTATTTTTTCCAGAGATAGAATTACTTACAGCCATCACAAGGCTGTCCCAACTATCCGGTAGAGATGATAGTATAAGGAGAGCTCGCACTTTGTCATCGAGATTGAGTTTCAGCAATTGAAGTTGACTTATTTGTGTTAAATTCATTTAGGTGTGCTGCAATTGAACCATTCTCTACCATTTTTAGATTGAACAAGCGCTTCATGAGAAATACCTTATTGGATGTCGACGGTTTCTCATAGAAGTCATCAAGTGACTTCATCGAGTCCTCCGTGGTCTTCATCTCCAAAATGTTGAAGGCCACCGTTGACGCCAAGCTTAACCGGATTGTTCCTAGTTCCTTTTGATCAAGGACAATCCATGCTGCATCTGCCATCGTTGCGGGCTTATTTGCAAGACCGCCTAGTGGAAAATAGAGGTCCTTTTGGTAGAGATAGTCTTCAATCCGCATCTTCCAATGCTGGTAGTTTTTTCCGTTGAACTTCTCAATCTTGAGCTTCCCTTCCTCGGCCATAGATCCCACTCAATTCAAGGAATCCTTTCCTTGAAATAATTTAGCTATAAGAAAACCTTGCTCTGATACCAGTTGTTAGGAAATAAGACGTAGCTAAATAGATATTTGAGTAGATTACTTAATGCAGAGAGATAGATTTCACACACAAGAGATTATAGAGTAGAGAGAGAGAGAGAGTACACACGATATACGTGGTTCACCCAATGTGGGCTACGTCCATGGGAAAGCAGCCACTCAATGGCTTTAGTACTTCAAAACAAGAAGTAGTTTACAAAGGGCTTATACCCTTAATAGAGCTCCCACCTTGCTTCACTCTCACCACCCCACACCCACCTTGTTGTATCAATTTCACAGTATCAAATGTGTGTAGAAATGGACTCCTTTTATAGGCCAAAAGGGCTGCCCTCTCTCGTGAGAGGCATCCATGTGTAGCCGCCCTTGTGTAGATAAGTCCAAATCGGACCCTCCAATCCGTCCATGTGTGGCCGCCCTTGAGAAGACAAGTCTACTTTTGAATTCGGCCACCGGCCATTGAATTCAGCCACTAGATAGCGGCCATTGACTTTCGACCACCGGCCACTGGCCATTGACTACCGGCCACCGGCCAACCGACCGATCGTTTTTCGACCACTTTTCGGCGGCCGTCCGGCCATAATATTCACGCCAAAAGGAATATCCGAGATTGGCCATGAAAATTTTGGTTTTCGGCGAGTGATTTTATTTTCCGGATTCTCCTCAGAATGGGGGGCTTACAAATGTGCGTTTTTACCACAAAAAATTACAGGGAGTAAATCAAGCTCCATACTTAACAATCTCCCACTTGGAGACTAATCTCCAAACCAAACCTGTGACTGCTTTCCAACCTGGCTTCTTATCCTTCAATGCCGATTAAAGATGAGCAAAAGCTCAACTTCTCATTGTTGACCACCTTTGTAAACATGTCTGCAGGATTTTCACTTGTATGCACCTTTCCTAGCTATAGCTCTCCCTCTTCCAAAAGAGTACGTATGACGTGATATCTCACCTCAATGTACTTTGTCCTTGAATGAAAGGCTGAGTTCTTTGCAAGATGAATAGCGCTTTGTCTATCACTATACAAGACACAATTGTCTTATTTGAATCCAATCTCTTCTAAGAATCTTTGAAGCCACAAAATTTCTTTGCTTGCCTCCATCATTGCTACACACTCTGCTTCCGTGGTAGAAAGTGAGACCACTTTCTACAGTTTTGAATCACAGCTTACTGGTGTGCCTCCAACGGTGAAGACATAGCCAGTAGTGTCGCCTTCGAGTATCTTAGTCACCTTCTATATCTGCATCAGCATACCCTTTTAGAAAAATATAAGTTCCTCCAAACACAAAGCATTTGTTGTTGTCCCTTTTAGATACCTAAGTATCCACTTCACAGCTTGCCAGTGTTCTTTACTTGGGTTGTTCATGAACCTACTCACAACTCCCACTGCATGTGCAATATTTGGCCTTTTCGAGACCATAGCATACATTAGAGGACCTACCGCTGCAGCATATGGAACTTTAGACATATAGGCTGTCTCCTCTTGTGTCTTTGGACACATATCCTTCGTTAGTTTAAAGTGACCAGCCAAAGGTGTAGAAAATGGTTTTGCATTTTGCATTACAAACCTTTCTAGTACCTTCTTGATGTAATCCTCTTGAGATAGCTTTATTGTCTTTTTCGTCCTCTCCCTTGATATTTTCATACCAAGTATCCTCTTTGCAACACCTAAATCTCTCATTGAAAAATATTTAGACAGATCCTCTTTTAGATCTTTGATGTCGTGCATGTTAGCACTTGCAGGACATCATTGAAAAAGATTTAGACAAATCCCCTTTTGGGTCTTTGATGTCCTGCATGTTAGCACTTGCAATCATCATTTCATCAACATACAACATTAGGATGATGAACTTCCCATCTCCAAAATTCTTCTTGTAGACGCAACGATCTGCGCTGCATCTTCTAAATCCATGATCTAACATCCATTGATCAAACTTCAAGTACCATTGTCTTGATGCTTTCCTTAATCCATACAAGTTTTTTTCAATTTGAAAACCATTTTTTCTCCTTACCTTTTACTTCATACCCCTTTGGTTGAAGCATGTAAATTTCCTCCTCTAAGTCACCGTGAGGGAATGCCGTATTTACATCTATTTGCTCAAGATTTATACCTTGAGTAGCCACAAGGCTTAAGACAAGCCTAATTGAGTTCTTTTTTACAACATGAGAAAATATTTCATTGAAGTCAATACTTTTCTTTTGAGAAAACCCTTTTACCACAAGCCTAGACTTGTGCCTTTTCTTCCCACCTTCTTCTTCCTTCAGCTTGTACACCCATTTGTTTTGAAGTGCCCGCCTACCTTTAGGCAACTCAACCATATCCCATGTTTGGTTGCAATGTAGTGAGTCCATCTCCACTTGCATGCTCTTCGTCCATTGTTCTTTGGATTCGTGTTGCATAGCTTCTTCGTATGATTCCGACTCTCCAGAATCTGAGATCAAGAGATGGTTGAAGGAATAACAAACCTTTCTGGAGGTCTACTTGATCTTGTAGATCTTCGGGGAATCGGTTGAGGCTCCTCATTTGGTTGATGTTGTTGCACATTGTCATTGCACATTGTCATTGTTTGTAGTCCTTGAGTCTTCACTGTCCTCAAGCTCCATGTACTCATCACCTGTTTCTTTTGTTTGTTTTCTTTCCAAGTAATCTTTGTACAAATTTTGTTCGTTAAAAATTACATCCCTACCTCTTAATATTTTACCATCTTCGAGATTCGATAGGCGATACCCAAAGTCACCTTATCCATAGCCAATGAAGAAACCTTTTTGGACTTTGCATCTAGCTTTGATCTTAGGCTTCTATCTATGTGCATGAAAGCCTCACACCAAAATACTTTTCTCGAGATTGGCCGTGAAAATTTTGGTTTCCGGCAAGTTATTTTTCTTCGGGCACGATGGCTTCTCCTCATAATGGGGGACTTACAAATGTGAGTTTTTACCACAGAAAATTAGAGAGGGTAAATCAGGATCCATACTTAACAAGAAATGGCCTCCACTAATCCCTCCATGTGCTTGTTCCAGGATTGCAACGTACATGTTCTCCATTGCACACATCCTAAGGTGGTTATCCTTTCCCCTTTTATAAAGATGATATTCAATAAGAGTGAAATCGCCAGCTTCTATTTCTATCATTTTTTGTCATGCTTTGGTGATATTTTTAGGAAACATCTGTCTTTCCAAATAGTCAACAATGTATTGACTCCATTCTGGCGTAAGTGTTATCTAAAACAATGTGGCATGTTCAATGGGTGGGCTTGATCTGCATTTGACACAACTAGTTATATTCATGAACATCAATGCGCATAGTGAGCCAATACACTCCCAATTTTTGTAGTCATTGTGAAAATTATTTGTGGTTGAACAATGTGCTTCCAATGAATTTGTTTCATATTCCTCAGGGTTTATGCACGCTCTTAGAATGCCCTCGGTACCTTAATTATATAAACATCCCCCAACCAATTGGAAGTTCTTATCTTGGCAAATTGTTATTTGTTTAAGGTCTAGGCCCGTCTTATCAAATTCTCCACCCTATGATAGTAGCTTGATGATCTTTGGGACCACTTAGGTACCATTTCTATAAAGAAGAGATATGCATCTGGTAGATCATCATCCACTCCCTCTGGATCATCTCCATTAGGTAATTGAGAGAGGTGCTCTGCTCAAAGATGTGTCTCCCCATCTTAAGATTAGGTAATATCTTAAAAGATTCCTCACACTTAAATGTCCATTCAAAGATCACGATAAGTCTATATAGTGGTTGTGAAATAATTGCAAACATGTGTACAAATCTCCAGTAATAACCACGATGTCCCATGAAGCACTGTACTTGCTTTGCATTGATCGGCTTAGGCATTTTGATAATCACCTTAATCTTATCCAAATTTGTGGAAATGCCATGTTCGGATACAATATGACCTAAGATTCGTCCTTTCTTACCATGAAAATGTTTTTTTTTGGATTAAGGCAAATCCTATATGTCTTGCATTTCTTGCATACCTTTTTGAGGTGTTCCACATGTTCCTGTCTTTGCAGATAGTGTACACATATGTTATCCATATATATTTTTGAGAAATTCCTTTAATACTCCTTGAAGGCATGTGCCATCAATCTTTGAAATGTGGCAAGTCATTTGCTAACCCAAATGGCATGACCCGATATACAAATATGCCCCATTCTATGGCAAATGCTGTTTTAATTTGGTCCTCATATGCAATTGCAAGTTGATTGTAACCAGAGAACCCATCCAAGAAGAAATATGCACCCGTACTTTTGGATTTCATTTTCTTTTGAAGCTCGATATCTGTTGGTGTTTCTGTCTTTTGAAGTGCTCGTCTTTCAAGTTTTTCTAGTCTGTCTTTTGTTTGTTGTAATTCCTCTGCTATGAAATTGTTTTCTCTTTCTTTCCTCACTTCTACGAGTGCTTTTATAGCTTTCCACTTTTTTGTTGACTTTTTCATTTGATGCTAGATGTTTTACATCCTAGTTCTTCATTTCCAAATCCCCCTTTTTTGTTTTGAGCTTAACACTAGGTTGGTAATGGGACACTTTTATGTCCTGGGACATTTTTATGTCCTGTTAAGTGACATTTTCCTTGAATTATGTCAAGAGTTTCAAAATGGATTTTGAGGTGCTATCTATCTAGAAAGTTGTCTCATGAGCTTTAAAAAACTTGACATTTTTTTGGAATATCAATTCCATTTTTAACATTGTCCTTGCACAACATTTCACAACCTAAACTGTGTGAAAAAACGGGTCCTGTTTTTGTCTTTTTTTGCTTTTTGCAACTATACCACTCTAGAATTCATGTTTGTGAGGTCTATAATGCTAGAGAACTATCTTTAGTAGTCCTCAACATGTCCTGATGCTTCTAGGGAGGAATAAATGTTAAAGTTGCAAGTTATGACCAAATTACAATAATTGTCAAATCCTGTTTTTTAGCCAATTTTAGCTCTTCTATGATTTTTTTGGTGGCTTTCATGATATCCAAATGCAGTTTTGATTTTCTATGTCGCATATTGTAACATAAAGCTAATATTCCTTGAGTTTTGGGGCACCTAATACCCTATTTTGCATAGTAGACAACGATGGTTGATTTTTTCAATTATAGAAGAAAACAAAACATTCTAGTATATCAAGTATAGCTTTTTCAATATTGTTAGTTTCTTGTGACAACTACATGCATTTTGTAGGTAGTAACCATATCTAGTCATAAGGATCAAATTTGGCTAGATATTGAATAGTCTCTATGGGATTCTACAACTCATAATGTTGAACCTAGTTTTTTCATGTTTGCTGTATTTAGCACTTCATCTTTGTCCCCAAGATTCCCCTTGGTAAGAGATGTATTATTCTTTTGACATGCTCCATGGCTCCTTATGAACCTAAAGGACAATAGGGAACTAAGAAAACATGAATATATTATTTGTATTGAGCGTGGCTATAGAAACTTTGATGATAGGTTTGCAGAATGGTAAAAATTTAACTTTTTTGTACCTATTTCTTTTGGCAAAACAAAAAATAGTGAGTGAGAAGCAATCATATGTTCTGATCACCAACCCATTGAAGTTAGCTAGGGAATTTATCTCAAGTCCTACAAAAATCCCTAATCTTATATTTATGCAACAAAACGTAAGAAATGACTGTTTTGATGAAAATGTACTGGTCCATCAACTTTCGAGGCTTGGTGTGACCAAAAGATGAAAAATTTTACAAGTTTCTTATTTTTTCCATGTGTAGTAGGCCTTGAACTATAACCTCATGAAAGGATTTTACAAAAGGAGTGGATCTACTATGGTTTTGGAGGTTTTTTTCAAAACCCTGAAAGGACACTTTTATGTCCTGTAAGGTTACCAACCTAGTGTCAAGCTCGTGTGATAACTTGTATAGGTATTACTGTTTCATTCTCGAAACCACTGCTTGAATGGATAGCCTCCAAAATGTCTATGGTTGATTTCACTGCTTTGTTTGGATTTTTTGAGCAATGAGTAATCAAATGAGTGATGCCGCAATCTAGACAATATGCATTGACTTGTACAATTTTTGAATGAGGAGAGTTGTTTATAACATGGTCGCCCTCACATCTATACCAAGGTCCCAAAGGTTTTCCTGGAGCTCCTTGGACACCCCTCTGTTGGTAAGGTGGTCTTGGTCCATTGAAACCTCCATTGGCTATGAACAACATTGTTCGTATGTCCGAACTATATTGACTTACTCCTCCAACTTGTGCCGCGATTGGTGGTCCAACATTACCGATCATACTTGATGGTTCCACCGTTCTCCACTCTTCTAGTGGGTAGTATGTTGAGCACGCCACTGTTCCACTCGGCTCTTCATAATAGACAAGGACAGGCACTAAGGCTTCTTCTTCTGGTTCTTCCACAATGGTTGTGTATCTCACACCTATCGGTCTTATTTCTGGGAGTGGTGGTTGTTTCCCTAAAACTGGCTATGGTCTTTCAACCCCAACCGGTCTTGGAAAATTTCCCGTAGTATATCTAGGTACGGGTGGCACTTGAGGTGGTGCTACTTGCAATTGGGAAACATATTGTCGTTCTCTCACATACCATTTATTGTAGTAACATTCCTCAGTAACATGATTTGTCCATTTTTGTTTGATGGTGCATCATTTTAATGGTTTAGCCTGTGGCTTGGCAAATAGGCTAATTCTCTTCAGCACTTCCTCTATCAATCATTCTTGATCTACTCCTGGATCATTTTGTTGTATTATCTTCCCAAAATTTGACCCACTTTGTTGAGATGATGAATCATCATCTCTGTCTCTTAGATCTTTAACTTTGTAGATCTCACAGTTATCTACAAGGAATAAAGCCTCTTTGGTTAACTCATTTAGAGTGGGTATTTTCTTCATATGCAAACCTTTTTGAAGATCTGCATTTCTCAATCCTTGGATAAATATCACATGAGTCTGGATTGAGTAGATAGTTCTTCCACTAGGCAAAACTTTACGTATTGTTTCAGTCATAGGGATGCCTTCCTAACAGATTCTCCCTCTTTCTATTTAAAATTGTGGATTTGAGAGGTACTATTGTGGGCTACCCCCCTGTGAGAGAATTTCTCCACAAACTCATCACAAACTTATCGGATGGTCCCAAAAGCTCGCCTTTCAACAGAGTCAAACCATGTGATGGCGTCTTCCTCTAAGGTGAGTCCAAATCCGGCAAATTATGTATCAAATTCTCTAACCTCTTCTACTCATATCACTCTAAAAAATGTTTCCACATGATCTCTAGGATCCCCTTCTCCTAGGTACCTCTTGTGTACCCATTTCTGGACTTGGGATGGTCTAACACGTCTTTGTTCTACCAGTGAAACTGTGGAATCTCCTTGTCCTTCTCCCATCACAGGGCCTGGTCCAAATCTCAATCTTTTGTTAACTGCGCCTCCCGTCCCAAATCCTCTCTATGACCTTTCAATAGGTGATTCCATTACAAACCCTCTTTCTGTCTTGATTCTCTCCATATAGGGGAATCCTATTGTGGTTGGCACCGTGGTTGGTCCCTTGCTTTCCTTGGGATAAGAATAAGAGTAAGTAGGCATGGGTGAAACTATGGGAGTCACATATGAACTATTTGTAATAGGGAATTTGCCTCTATAGAAAACTTGTTCCCTCGTCACTATGGGTCGCAACCATGATTGCAACATTTCTAGATTTGCATTGAGATATGAAGAAAAAACTTGTATTTCTATCGTTCCAGCTTGCTTGTCTAGGATTCTGGTCTCATCCTCCATTTCCTCAAAGGGACTAGTAGATTTACTGGGGGTAGGTTTTAATCCTTGAGTGGTAGCGGGTTCTGCTGGAATTACCCTAGTGGCTATCAATTTTGCTACCTTTGCTTTTTCCATTTGCCTATACTCATGTCCATATTTGTCAACATATAGTATGAGACTCCCATCACCTGATTCATATGAGAATAAGTACAGAGTCTTTTTTGTGCCTAGCTCAAAGGAAAATGGTGCTAGACATCAAAAATATGTCTTGACTCTCCCATTCAAGTATTCATAGATTCCTGCCTCTCCTTGGCTAGTCACAACTTTAGTCACCTTTTTGTCAAACACCAAGGTGGCATTAGGAAGGTCTATTAGAGAAGGTATTTCGATGATTTCAAAAACCATCTTCCCCTTCACGACATTATCCCCATACTTGTTGTAGTTCTATGGATCCTTAACCAAGGTAATGTGTTCCTTCCTCATCATGGAATATATCCCCATCATCATACGCTAGAAGGGAGGGAATCCACTCCTTTTGCTAGTTTTTCCTCTATACATATGATTTTTCTTCCCCTTTCATTAGCATAGACCAAAGACCCATGAGTAGTTTGTCCTATTAAGTAAAGGGTTGTAAACCTTAATGTCCGAGGAGGGTTTCTAGAGGTGCTATCTCCTTCTACTTGGATTGGTTGGTTAACCGCGGTGTTCCGGTCTGCCATAAGATAAAAGGATTGTTCAGAGGAGGTGTCGGTTCCACTACCATCTTCTATGATTGGTGCTAGTGGATATATTCTACCTTGGGTCACACTCTCCTCTATAGAAACTATGGTGACCTGATCTCGTGGTAGTTTTTGGTCTCTTTGAAGGTTTCTTCTTGATCTCAAATACATCAATCTCTTAACACATCACCACAAATCCAAACTTGTTACCTTTAGAGTTAGCTTTGTCGTGTCTTAATCTATCTATTTAAAATCTCCAATTGGTTATTTGATTGCCCTCCTGATTAGTCTAGACTTGCTAGACTTTGTTGTTTGCTATCTACAAAAAACTTTAGACTCTGCAAATCTTTGTCAGTGGTGGTTCTCTTTTAGTAACATTCAGTATTGATTAGGAGGAACATGCAAGTATTTCCCGTCCCAAATTTCCTATGGAAGTCTGATCCCCCATATATGTTATCATCACTCAGTAGACTAGCAAAATGTGTTATCAAAGCTAAGTCGATTACCTGGCAGGCTCAAGCTACTTAGTTTGCTCTAAAATTTGGCTATCATACTTTATAAGTGTATGAAGACTATTAATAAATAAAGGCAGTATTTCTTCAACATATATTCTCTAGCATTTATGTAACTCACAGAAACTTTCAAAATGACAATTGGACCACTTTAGTGTGAGTTACAAGGTGATGTAGATTGATTCTGAATCTTTTTTTGTTTTTTGGCACTTGAGTGTGATCTTGGCTATTAGCTTCTAAGGTCCCTTAGAATGCAGTGATATACCCAAGTTCAACTTTAAAAGTCAACAGGTTCAAGAAGACTCTATACGCGTATGAAGTCTTTTTGACCAGCTTGACTATGTTTTTGCAGTTTTGTGCTTATAGTTGTGTGCTGACACTCCCTGTATGGTCTTAAGTTCAAATAATGGTCAATAGCATCAAAAAGACTTTATACGCGTATAAAGTCTTTTATGGCCAATTGGCTTTAACTTGCTTGAGAGGTATTCCAACACTCAGGAACTTCACAGATATTCTCTGACTTGAGTTTCGAATCGAGTTTGTTCAAGTTGTGGCCAAAAAAGGGGTATGTAGAGTGTTTGTATTGTTTCTTGGTCTTTTTAAGCTCAATTTAAATCCAAATGTAATAGAATATGAGTTATGGACTTCCCGGAGGCATTATGAAACTTTGGGCATATACCTTTGTACAGTTTGAGTCTATTCTAGGTTGCTAGACTTTATACGTGTATAATGTCTTTTTTACTAGAATGAACCTAAACCTCAGCCCAAGGTTCTCTTTGGTGTGCACTCCAAGCGTATGTGCTCAAAATCAAGTTTTGATGCCAATGATTCACCAATTCACCACTTTTCTTTGTTTTTGGTTAGAATTTGCAAAATTTTCTCCATATGTAAAGTGAGCTGACCAAATGGTATGAATTTTGTAGTGAAGCTTATATAACCCTCCCAAATGGCTTAGTGCTCACAACATGTAGGATATTGCCCAGATCTACCCTAGATACTTCATATGTGTATGAAGTCTCCTATCTCAAAATTTAGATTTGTTTCTATCTTCAATTCCCCTACCTATCAGCATCATGTACATGTGTTGAGAGAAAAATTTAAAGCTTAAAAGTGCTTACAAACACAGGTTTTTGATTTTTCTTGCTACACCCACTCCATCTTTTGGATTTTGGTCCCCATATCTATGAAAAAACTCCCCACTCAAGGTGTTCCTAGGGTATAACTACTCATTTGAACACTCTGGTACAATCAATTTCCACAAGTTTGGTCTCTTTTTAGCCCTGGAGACTTCATACGCGTATGAAGTCTAACCTTACAAAATTCAAATTTTGATATGCAGGGTCCTTCCTGATGCCTTCTTTTACCCTCAGCAATCCTCAGCCATGCAAAACATTTTTATGAACCTTGTTTTGCACTGTTTCAACTAAGAATCACTCTCTTTCCAAGATTTCAATGCAACCAATCAACTCGAGAAAATTTTCATTGATGGACAGCTCTAGATCATGATCAATTCTCCTACCTAAAGCTACTCCTAAACATTAAAAACTTGCTTTTGCAATTGTGAGTAGATAAGCACTTAACTGACACACACGGACTAGACCATGATTTTATCATCTCCTCAATCACTCAAGCTCCCAAACCAATATAATTCTAAAATACCATCAACACGGGTGACCAAGGCAAGATACATGCTTCCTAGAACCTCTCTATAGGTCCTAGCTAAACTAAGCATATGCTACGAGTGGACGCTAGCATAGTGAGAAAAAAACCAACAACTCAATGTTTACCGAGGGTGAAGCTTAACCCGTGGGCACATCAAAACAAGAAGATGGTTGTGAAACTACTTCTCAACCTTCTAAGACAATCTCTAATCTAGGAAAGAAAATCCAAGAATGCACAAGTGAAATCAAAACAACCTATGATGCTAATGCTATCTAAATCTAGGTCAAATGCATTTTCAATGTCAGGAAACTCACAAGATCTGCTCTCCTTACTATGAGGACAATATCCTATGGACTCTGACTTGATAAACCCCCTCAAACTACCTCTTGAAAAAATCACGTATAAAGACAAGCAGCAAAATAAAAGTTATCGTTTTTTTGTGGCATATGATCCTAATGTGTAGTCCTACTAGTCGTGAACGCATAGGTGCAAAGAACTTACCAAACGGACACCTGGTTTGCAAGAAAACTCACCCGAAAGCTTGTAGGATCTTACTTTGTGTCGTAGTGGGAATCACTCACTCTTGGCATTGAATGGAAGCCCTAGCCGTTGCTAGCACAATGGTGGTGTCACTTTAGCAATGGACCTTCCGTAGCGCACGTAGGGAAGAGAAGAAATCACACTCTCACTCTTTCTCTCTCTCAAACACCACGCATAGTGATAACTAGATTTGATTAATTCAAAATCTGGGTTTAGGGTTACAAAAATTGATTTATACACATTCTTCCATAGACGCTCATTCCCATAAAGTCTAATGGCTGCTCAAATACTACAAAGTTATCGTTTTGCTTCAAAACATAATAGTACAATGTATTGGGGAACTTCTTTTGTATTCCGCCATCAACACTGCTACTCCATAGCTATTGATAAAAAGATAGCTGAAAATAAAGCAAAAACTAAATAAAATTAGAGAGCAATGAGATAAAGTTTGGTTGTATCAAATATATAATCTTTTGTGTTCCTTAGTACAGTGAAAATGCAAAATGGAATGGTCACTTTGAAGGTAGGAACACGACCTGTCCAATGGTTTTTCACTTCATAAGGCTTGGTTCTTTTCCCTGCGTGGGCAACTTTTCATGAAGGGATCATTTCTACCTAGTCATTCACAAAAAAAGACATGGGTTTTCAAAGACTATTTCTCAGATGTTATGAAAACCACAAGAAGATATACTATGAGAAAGATGACGTTAGTGGATGCCATGGAATCTCAGAGATACGAAAGGAAGAGTATGTGACTTGAAAATGCAACGAAAAGAGGAAAAACCCTAACAAAATGGAGGGAAGGTGAAAAAAGTAGACGTTTGAAAAAAATAGTTGATTTATCATTAATGGCGTTGTTTTTAGATCCTGAAAAGGGAGATTGTGTATCTTCTAGCTTGATTTATGAAATATAAAATGGAACAAAAGGCCAGTACATTGGACCCAAAATTTAATGTTAGCCATCGAAAACACCCAGATCTAGTGGTTTTAGCCAAAAGAATGGGACATTTAGTCATTCTCTACTAAAATAGGACCATAAAGACCCAAGGTAGAGAAGACAAGAGTGCCATACTTTTGTATATGTTTCAATTGACTATTGGACTATCTCATCATCCTTAGATTAACAAACAACCCTTTTTTAGTCATTTTTGGTCCTGATGTGGTTGATATGCCTCACAATATCCAATCAAGTGATGGTCTTAAGAAAATTGAACATATCATGAATATGTAGTATATTTTGCAAGGACACTTGCCAAAGTACCATGTGTGAATATTTAGTCACAGTTATGTCCATATCACAAAAAAAGGGTAATATACACTATAAAAATCTCTAGTCATTTACGTCAACCTTTTATCACGTTGGTGCACCCAGATCTTGTCGGCCCATGGACAAGCACCAAGCAGATACATAAAAACTAGTAGGGCCAGGGCACAATGCTTGGGCAAGTACTAGATGCAAAGAACAAAAGATGTTATCAAGAATTTTATGCCGAATGGGTTTTTTAGCAGGTCAAGCATGGTTTTTTTCACTCAGCTACTCGAAGTGCCCAAAGGGCTATGCCTATCAATGTGTGCGGATCCTAATGCTTTTTGTAGCATGTTTTTTATAGCTCTACGTCTAAAACAATCGGGGACAAGGCTATTATACCAGAGAGAAGCGACCTGTTTGCAGATGGGCAACCTTGATGTAATCACAGTCATGCTTCATTATTGTGGAGTTTTTTACGAGTTGTGCTCGAGGTGGATATCGATGCAAGGGGCTTCAAAGGAAGTGAAGCATATGTTTTTAAAGAAGTGGAGAATCTTGGGAGTTGAAGGGTGTGCAGGCAGTGTGGTCAAAGGGAAGAAAAAATGTTTTTCCAAACTTCGACAGTTGCGGGCGTGTGTAACAAGGCCGAGTTTGAGAGTTTTTTTGGCTAAAAAAACCTTTGGAAAAAAAGAATGAAGGGTGGCGCTGCTACATGGAGTGAAGTGGAGTGCATAGGACATTGTGGATGACAGCTCTATAGCTTGCATGGGAAAGTCACCATCTGGAGGGAGTTGCCACTTGCAAGGAGGAGCTCGACATAATACAGGGCCTGATTTGGCAAGCGGGAGCCCTTGAGAGCTAGGCAAGGTAGGTAAAGCCACTGCATGGGCCACCCGAGCAGGGTCAAGAAGGACTTCAAGTGGACACAAAAGTGCCATATCACAGCAAGGTATCAAGGGCCAGTGGTTGAAGGCAGTGCTGAAGCAGGAGGGCTAGGGCATGGGCGAGAGAGAGGCCGCCAGAAGTGGCATGACTTTGAGGAGTAGATTGGAGGTCACCAACTCGGGGGGTTCACTATGTGTAAAACTACCATATCACGTGCGTTCAAGACATGTTTGTAAAACCCCTTATCTGTGAATTTTGTTAAGAATATAATGTACCCTTTTCTTTTGAACTCTGTAAGTTTTTTTCAAGTTTGAAAAAATAATGCCCTTTTGTATATATATTTCTCTGAGTTTCAAGAACTTTAAATACCCTTCTATTGAACTCACGTGATAGGTTACATTTTTATTAGGTGACCTACCCGGGGTCACCAAGGGCTGATTGGGGAGTTGATTGAGGGCCATCAAGGGGCATCGGATAGGAGGGCTACTCGCCGGCTTGTGATGAGTTTCAAGGAACAACAAGGGTAAAGAGGCAACCCGAGCAGATCAAACACGACAGATTGGAGGCCAGGATTCGAGAAGCCTGTGACACTTTAGTAACGCAGGGAGAAAGAGCAGGGTCGGGTTGATGTGCAAGGCAAGCAACAAGGGAAAGTGTCGTAGGGCTAGAGAAGGAGGTTAGAGGAGTTGGAGCACACGGTGATATCAGAGGAGGTGAGAAATCGCAAAGGGGAGCTTTCTGAGGTGCTGCAGATAGGGATGGCCACCAGAGATTGAAGAGTACAGTAGGGGAATGAGAAGGGGCTAAGGAAGACTGAGAGGGGCCAGTTTTTGAAGAGGATTATTATTTTAGAGAGAGAGGGTCATGAGCCAAGGGGATATTAAAGCTGCCTACAAAGGGAGCACTGCATCTTGGAAAGGGCCATGAACAATTCAAGCGACGAAGGGGGTAGCCATAAGACAAAGAAGATGGGTCGTCCAAAGCCTCGGATAATAGAGGAGCAAACAACCATCATCTTGCATATAGAAAGAGCTACCACCTGCAATGAAGCTTATGAATCATCAAGCACCAAGGAAAGCATTGCTAAAGGAAGGGCCTTTTTGTCCCAAAACAAATTCTTCACTTTATACTCTCTAAATGAAACTAGTCGAGTCGCCATTGTGGCATTGTCGTAGTCTCCCTATTCTTGTTATTTGAGAAAATGTCATCACTTTCTTTCTCATTCTTATGACTATATGTATGTGTTGTGTATGTGAGAGCTTTTAATGCGAGTGTATGAGTGCTTCCTATGCAGATATCGACGTCTATTGTTGGATATTAATTGTGTATTTGGGGATGAAGGTGCTCTGAAAGGTCATAGACAAAGACATGATTGTATGCTTTGTGACAAGGTATATGCAGCTAGGGTTGGTCGGGTTCGTGCTTGGACAATAGTAGGTTGGAGATTGTGTATCGAGGTGTGTCTTAAATAGGGGGATAGGAGTGTTGTGAGATCACTGTGCTATAGAGAGGCATACACTTAGTTTACTGGTGGTTTTCCCATTTCCCCCTTTCCATCTTGTGGTGCCCCCACTGAGGATCCACTGATTGCTTCCTAACGAGGTGTTCATGAGTCAAAAAGAAGCAGGAGTTTGGTCCAGTGTTCAAAGGAGATGAAGACGTTGACGAGTGGATTGTTGATTTTGAGCTATTTGTGCTGGCGGTATTGCGGATGCCAGGTGACGAAGCAAAGCTCCAGACTCTACCTTTGGTGCTGCGAGGTAAAGAAAAAGTTTGGTTCGATGGCTTAGAAGATGCACACAAGCAGACTTGGACCGGATTTCGAGAGCACTTTCTACAAATGTATTGAAAGGTGGTGTCGGCTTCGGAAGCAGATGCAAAGATTAAAGGCTTGCAGCAAGACGTAAGTGAAAATTTTGACGCTTTTGTTGATAAATTTGAAGCTTATTGGGGGGATTTTGCGGCTGCTACCCAAGCAACAAATGCGAGATACTTTAAGCGGGAAAATTTTCTTTCTTGCTTGCATCCCTATGTTCATGAGAGAGTGGACTATGAAGATCCAAGCACTTATGATGAAGCTGTCAGAGTTGCCAGAGCAAAGAGTCGAAAGATGAAGAAGAAGATGGAGGCAGGATTGCTACTGTCGGCAATCACGGTAGCCAGTGGACCTAGGCCCAAATAGATTGATGAGCACCAAAAGGTAAACGCTCATTTTCTTGATATGCATTTGATCAAAGCACGTGAAGCTGATGCCAGGCTAGAAAAGATAGAAGAAGTGCCAATCAGGTCTCAAAAGATACAGAGGGGCATATTCAGAGTGCCACCCAGCTTGCTTGCTCCAAGAGGACGAGGTGATAGAAGATCTTAAAGAAGAGGTGTCAGTTCTAGAGCCAGCAACGAGGCTGACAGCAAAAGTGCAAGAACTAGTGAGATCAAAAGAGAAGTCCGACAGTTCTCATAGCTCCAGTAGCAGTGTGGACACAAATAGCACATGGGAGACATAATTTATGTCTTCTAGGTATGAAACTTATGATGTTTTTCATGTAGATGAGGTGGAGAAAGATGTATACATGTTGCCTGCCAGCCAGCTAAAGGTCGAGGAGAAGCATAGTGCAGGTGTGAAAATGCCTTGTGTGAACCGGCCAGTCCAGCAGCCCTATCTTGTGTCTTGTGATGGTGAGTCCCTATTTGAAAGAAGAAATGTGGTTTGATTGCGCATTCGGTTTGACTGAAAAGAGGTTTTTGAGGATGACTTGCAGGAACTAGGAACAGAAGCAGAGGTGGGTCAAGTTGATTTGTCTATGCACGGGGTGGGGCAACCTTGCCGTGATGAGCATGTCGAGGTGCACTTTGAAGTTTTGGAGTTTGTGTGTGGCCTTGGAGAGCTAGCTCTGGCAGATGACTCTATGGAAAGTGATGCAGGTGCAGCGTATGAGAGTGAGGATCCATGCAAAGAGGAAGGTTCCACCAACCTTGCAGGAGATGAGGTATTTGATGAACAGGTTGAAGCTTGAGCAGGTCATACACTTGAGTATGAAAAGGTGGCCTTGGAGCCGTTTTCAAAGGGCTTGGATACAGGTTTGCAAAAGGATCATGTTTGCTTGGTTATGCAGCAAGTGGAAGAAAATGGCAAGGCATTGAAGCTATGTGTTGTGTTGTTGAAATCTATGTTGTTCCAGGTTGCTTTGCACGGTGTACTATGCTCATGTGATAAAGATGATCATATGGAGGGTTCTCTAGCAGATGACATGATAGCGGCTTATGGTATTGGTGCTTCAAGTGTTTGAAAGTATGCTTATGGTTGGCATAAAGGCTTGTGGATACAAGGTGACAAAGCTCCATGCTATGGAGAGCTGGAAGGGTGGTGTGTCTATTGGCATAGAAGTGCAAAGAGGGGCTTCAATGTTCATGCTTTAGAGGTGGATGGACACGGCCAACGGTTTCTTTTTTATCCAGGTGGATTTTACACCATGCGTTGGGAAGCTTTGAGCTTTCCATTTGATCCTGGCGGATGATGTAGCAAACGATTTTCTCTCTATCCTATCCTATTTATATAGCCATTATCATCATTTTTCTTATGCAGCCTATGTAGCTATTTTAAATTATTCTCCCTATACATACTTATTTTACCTAAATAATGCTACGATTGAGCATCAATGCTCAACTAGGGGGTGGGCAATGATGGTGCAGCCAAACCTTGTTGGCCCATGGACAAGCACCAAGCAGATGCATAAAAGCTAGTAGGGCCATGGCACAATACTTGGGCAGGTACTAGATGCAAAGAACAAAGAATGTCATCAAGAATTGTATGTCGAATGTGGTTTTTAGAAGGTCAAGCATGGTTTTTTCAACTCAGCTACTCGAAGTGCCCAAAGGGCACCGCCTATCAATGTGTGCGGCTCCTGATTCTTTTTGTAGCATGTTTTTTATAGCTCTACGTCTGAAACAATCAGGGACAAGGCTAATATACCAGAGAGAAGGGACCTGTTTTGCAGATGGGCGACCTTGATGTAATCACAGTCATGCTTCATTATTGCGGAGTTTTTTACGAGTTGCGCTCGAGGTGGATATCGATGCAAGGGGCTTCAAAGGAAGAGAAGCATATGTTTTTTAAAAAGTGGAGAATCTTGGGAGTTGAAGGGTGTGCAGGCAGTGTGGTCAAAGGGAAGAAAAAATGTTTTTCCGAACTTCGACAGTTGCAGACGTGTGTAACAAGGCCAAGTTTGAGAGTTTTTTTGGATTAAAAAACTGTTGGAAAAAAGAATGAAGGGTGGCGCTGATGCATGGAGTGAAGTGGAGTGCATAGGCCATCGTGGATGATAGCTCTACAGCTTGCATGGGAAAGTTGCCATCTGGAGGGAGTCGCCACTTGCAAGGAGGAGCTAGACATAATACAGGGCCTGATTTGGCAAGCGGGAGCCCTTCAGAGCTAGGCAAGGTAGGTAAGGCCAGTGCATGGGCCGCCTGAGCAGGGTCACGCAGGACCTTAAGTGTACGTTGAAGTTCCATATCACAAAAAGGTATCAAGGACCAGGGATTGAAGGCAGTGCTGGAGCAGGAGGGCTCGACCGTGAGCGAGAGAGAGGCCGCCAGAAGTGCCATGGCTTCAAGCAGTAGATTGGAGGTGGCCAAGGGCTGATGGGGGAGTTGATTGAGGGCATTAGATAGGAGGGCTACTCGCCGGCCTGTGATGATTTTCAAGGAACAACAAAGGTAAAGAGGCAACCCAAGCAGAGCAAGGGCGACAGATTGGAGGCCAGGACTCGAGAAGCTTGTGACACTTTAGTAACGCAGGGAGAAAGAGTAGGGTCGGGGCTGATGTGCAAGGCAAGCAACAAGGGAAAGTGTCACAAGGATGGAGAAGGAGGTTTGAGGAGTTGGAGCACAAGGTGATATTAGAAGAGGTGAGAAATTGCAAAGGGGAGCTTCGGAGGTGCCGCATGTTGAGATGTAGAGAGAAAGAGAGAGAGACGAGACAAGAGACACACCATATACGCTCCCAAAGACTGATTCATATTGAGGACAAGATACAAATATATAGGTGAGACCAAGTTCAGTAGAGTGAGCCATATATAGCTCCAATACCCCCACTCAAACAAAGGTCTCTAGCTTTGGATGAAAAAACCCTTGGGGAGTTCAAGGGAAAAACCCAAGCCCCTATACAATGTGAAAATATGAACCAGCGGTGATGATGTGAAAGTGAATTTTGCATCTATGTACAAATATTCAAGTGACTTAGATATCACAATGTGCAAATGTGGAGTGTGCATAGTGCATGGTACCTAAAAGATTAGAATGTCATATGTACAAAGCTATTACAATAGCAAAGAAGCTAATCTAGAAAGAGTGAAGCTGAAGCAACTCCAAGCTCGGAGCGCAAGAGGATGAAACGTGACTCATTGAGGCCTTTGGTCAAAATGTCTGCAATCATCTGGTCACTTGGACAGTGTTCAACAATAATGATTCCTTTGCGTACTTCATACCTGACATAATGATAATGGACAACAATGTGCTTTGACTTATTATGTTGAACATAGTCTTTTGCAAGACTAATAGCACTTTGGTTGTCACACCGCAAGGGCGTTCTAGAAAGAGGAGAGTGACCAATATCAACCAGCATTTGTCGAAGCCAAATCAACTCACGAGACGCAAGTGATGCTGCAACATATTCTGACTCAGTCGTAGAAACTGCAACACAATGTTGTTTCTTGCTGGTCCAAGAAACAAGACAACCATTTATAAGAAGCAATTTCCACTAGTAGATCGCATAGATAAATGTGATCTTGCCCAGTCTACATCTGTGTAACCCAAAAGAGAAAGAGATTGCATAGAATCCGATGTGAGTTGTCGTCGATAGACTAAACCAAAATCTGTAGTGCCTTTTAAGTATTTCAATACACGCTTTGCAGCAGACCAATGCTTAAGATAAGGACATGCAAGATGTTGTCCAAGATAATTAGCAGCAAACAGAATATCAGGACGAGTGTTCATGCCAACAAATTGAAGACATCCAATCAAGTTAGCATAAGGTTGATTTGTGACAAGTTGACCGCCATTGTCAGAAGTGTTCTTCGTAGAGCTCGCAAGACAAGGTGTGTTGGCTGAATGTGCAGATTCCATACCAAATTTTTGAATAGTATCTGCAATAAACTTTGACTATCGAAGGAATAAAATACCTTTTGTACGGTTCCGTTGGATTTGAATGCCAAGACAAGAGTGAATCTCTCCAAGATCCACCATATCAAATGCAGAAGACAATAACTTTTTCACTTGTTGAAGAAATCCCAAATCATTGAAAACAAGGATGGTATCATCCACATAAAGAGCAAGAATCACAAAACTGCTACCTTGGCGTTTTATGTATAAGTTGGGGTCTGATGAGCAAGACATGAATCCTTTAGAGGTGAGAAAAAGATCAAATTTTGTATACCAGGCTCGCGAAGCTTGTTTGAGACCATATAGTGCCTTATGGAGTTGAGCAACAAGGTCTTATTTACCTGGAATAACAAACCCTTCTGGTTGTTCCATATAAATTTCCTCTTCCAAGTCACCATTAAGAAAAGTAGTTTGCACATCCATTTGATGAGCTTCTAAATCAAATTGAACAGCAAATGCCAATAAAACTCGAACACTTGTAATGCGAACAACTGGTGAAAAAGTCTCTTGATAATCAACACCAGCTACTTGGGAGTAACCTTTTGCAACTAAACGCGCCTTGAACTTGTCAAAAGATCCATCTGCTTTTACTTTTGTCTTATACACCCACTTATATTTAATAGTTGTACGACCAGGATGTCATTCAGTTAGTATCCATGTACCTTTAGAGATAAGAGAATCGTACTCTGCTTCCATAGCCTCTTGCCATTGATCCTTTTGTGGTGAAGAGATAGCTTCATCATAAGTAACGAGATCTTCAGAAGTAGAAAAAGCATTATCAGCAATATGGTCATCATAAACATGACATGAGCCATGTTTAAAATCAATAGGCAGATCAACAAAAATATCAATATCATCATTGGCAACATTTGGAATGGATGGTTGTGAAGAGGAAAGTTGCTCTATAGGAAGAGTTTCATCTTCTGAAAGAAATGGAAAATCCTGAAGCAATGATTTAGTATCATCAAAATCATCCATGGACCATGAGCCTCCCATAAGCTGTTCGTTAAAAGTAGCATCACGATTCACAATTACTTTCTTGGAGGAAGGGTCATAGAATTTGTAGCCTCTGGAAGTGTCAGAATATCCAATAAAAATAACTTTAAGACTAGGAGCATCAAGCTTTGTTCATGTTTCTTTGGGAACATGAATATAAGCAATACATCCAAAGGTTCGAAAATGAGATACAGAAGGAATGTCACGTGTCCATGCTATGATGCGCATCTTACCAGAGGGTGAAGTAGTAGGAAGATGATTCTGAATAAATGCTGCTGTCAAAGTAGCCTCAGCCCAGAAAACACGAGATAAGCCAGAATGAATCAACATACATCTTAGAGCATTGAGAATAGTGCAATTCTTTCGTTCAGCAACACCGTTCTGTTGAGGCGAATATGGAATAGTGTGTTCATGATGAATTCCACTATCAGCACAGTAACTCACAAACTCTCGAGAAACATATTCACCTCCATTGTCACTACAAAGCTTCTTAAGGCGACAACCAGTTTGAAGTTCCGCAGCCTTGTGGAATTGTTTGAAAACAGATAAGGCTTCAGATTTTTGTCTAAGTAGAAATACAGTCGTATACCTTGAGAAATCATCAATGAAAGTAATGAAGTAGCGATATTGTGATCTCCAAGAAGGTAGAGGTCCACATATATCAGTATGAACAAGATCCAATATGTCATGAGAATGAGTTGTATTTGAAAGAGAAAAGGGGTTACGATTGTGTTTCCCAAGAGCACAAAATTCACAAATTCCCATATGGGGATGGGCTTTAAGATCCATGCCATGAACAAGATCACAACGTTAAAGATCAAGGAGTTTTGAGAAATCAACATGAACAAAACAGTGATGCCATACTTTGCAATCATGCACCTGGAGCAGTGATAATATTTTCTACAGCATCGTTGAGAGAGAGTTCAAACAAATTACCATTTCGAGGAGCAGTTGCTATAGTCTGTCCATCTTTCTCAATTCGGCATTTGTTATCAAATCCAACAAACACTACAAGAGGCTCTTCATATTAGCGACGCTCACACAGTGACGCTCCAAAAAAAAAATCCCGGCGTCGCTATGAGCGTCACTATGAGCGTCGCAAATTTCTTTGTAAATTTGCGACGCTCATAGCGACGCCGACTGGGATAAAAAAATAACCGAGCACGCCCAAAAACTCAGATCTCAGATCTCAGTTTTTCGGCGCCCTCAAGCAAGGAGCAGGTAACGCTCTCCCTCTCTCTCTCTCTCTCTCTCTCTCTCTCTCTTTTTCTTCTCCACACACACACACACACACACACGAGGAGAGGAAGGAGAGCCAGGTATGCTCCTTCCCTCTCCTCATTCTCATGTTCCCTTCCCCTCTTTCTCTCTCCCTCTCTCTCTCTCACACACACACACACACATAGTGTTTTTGAGAGAGAGAGAGAGAGAGAGAGAGAGAGAGAGAGAGTACAAACAAAAACAAAAACGCACACACACATACATAAACAAAGAATGCACACACACATTGAGAGAGAAAAAGAGAGAGAGAGCATGCATAAACAAAAAACGCACGCATTGAGAGAGGAAAAGAGAGAGAGAACATGCATAAACAAAAAACGCACACATTGAGAGAGGAAAAGAGAGAGAAAACATGCATACGATCCAAAAAAACGCACACACATTGAGAAAGAAAGAGAGAGAAACTAATTTAACGTCGTAGGAAACTAATTAAAATTAAAAGACCTAAAGATCTAGCCGACGAGGAGTTGAACTCAAGACCTATTATTCAAGAGGGAAATGGCATAATCAATCTATCATACTTGGCATGGG
Organism: Adiantum capillus-veneris; assembly: GCF_014529385.1. Classification (NCBI taxonomy): domain Eukaryota; kingdom Viridiplantae; phylum Streptophyta; class Polypodiopsida; order Polypodiales; family Pteridaceae; genus Adiantum; species Adiantum capillus-veneris. The sequence goes on from NC_140946.1 coordinate 79,373,165, forward strand.
TGATAGAAAGGTTATACCATTTATCTCTTTTTATTGGCACACACATCCACACACGCGCACACACACAAGAAGAAGAGAGTTATAACGTCGTAGGAAACTATCTTAAAAGACGTTAAAGATTAGGTTATATGTAGACTTACATTAAATTAGATTTAGGTTTATTTTTAACTAGATTTACGTTTATTTAAGCTAGATTTAGATTTATGTTATATTAGATTAGATTTAGGTCTCCATAGACTGCGATGCCTGAATGAAGCGGGTGAAGAAAGCCCTCAATGGAATATAGGGTATTGCTGCCTTCACTCATGGTGGGCTCCGTCGATCCAAAAGTACTGGTGAAATGTCTTCAGAAGATAGGGAAGAAGGTGGATCTTCAGGGCGGCAAGAGTCACTACATCCCCGACACAATGACCATCTAGACAACCTCTAGTCATTAGACTTACGTTAAATTAGATTTAGCTTTATTTTTAGTTAGATTTACGTTTATTTAGATTTACGCTTATTTATGTTAGATCGAGTCCACGCAAGAATTACTTACGGTTTAGGGTTTAGAGTTAGACGAACAGTGAAAAGATCTACTTTGAAAAGATGTTAAGATGAAGTGAAGTGCTACAGCTAGAGAAGAGGCAAAGGGGTTTTGTCCACTACATGCAGTATCATGTAGACGTGGGTGTGTAGATTTCTTGTACCCACAAATATAGGTATTGACCAATAAAGACGAGATTATAACCCGGTGGTTCTGATCTCCGTGCACCTCTAGACCGAGGTGTGCGGGGATTGGACATGACTAGAGAATGTGAGGTAAAGAGAGAGAGAGAGAGAGAGAGAGAGAGAGAGAGAGAGAGAGAGAGATAAGACGAAGAATGCCAATAGAATATTAAATTTGTTGTCCAGGTTATAAGTTTTTTATCCTCATTATGAGTAGCGACGAGGATGTGGGACCGTCCAACCGAAACACCTATCTCTCAACGAGGGTCTTATGTCCTTGTAATCAATGCAAGCATGCTGTGCGACGGACAAGACGTGTTTCTTTGCAGCACGTTCGCGAATTTGGCGAGTTCGATCCATCTATTATAGATCGAGTTGTTGCCAATTATAACTCGTCGGACTCTGACGCTGGCCAACAAGCAGCAATCTTGCAACCCAATAGACGTGTTCGCAGGCGCTTTGGTCAAGCAGCATATGTGAGGCCACAAGATGTAGCCTCTGACAGCTCGGGGGATGATCATGCAGAGCACATTCCCAACGAGGCAATGTTTGAGCCCGAGATTGATGAAATGATCGAGACGATCATGGATTCAGAAAGGCTTATCTATGATGATATGAAAAGTGAAGCCGATACGCCATTGTATAATGGAGCACGTATGTCTAGATTGAAAGCACTCCTGGTTCTTCTCAACATGCAGGCAAAGTTTGGATGGAGTGACACTAGCGTCACAACGCTTTTCAGGTGATCTATTACAATTAGTTTACTTTAATAGAACTCTAAATGTATAATGATCTGATAGATTTTTACACGACTGTATCATATTTTTATGTTGTGTAGATTGCTGAAAGAGCACATACTACCAGCTGACAATGTGATGCCAGATTCCCGAGATGAAGCAAGAAAGATTTTGCGAAACTTGGGGATGGATTACAATTCTATCCACGCTTGTCCTAATGATTGCATTCTTTTCAGAGGGGAATACATAGACATGGAGAAGTGTCCAAAATGTGATTCCGAAAGATATCGAGTAGATCTCCACGGGACAAAAATTCCACAAAAGGTTTTGCGACATTTCCCTCTGCTTCCTCGCATCAAGCATTTCTTCGAATGTAAGTCCATGGCCGCCCTAGCATCATGGCATGAGGAGAATAAATCTTCGGATGGTGTGCTACGAATTCCTGCAGATTGCGTAGCGTGGAAACATATAGATGGAACATGGTCGGATTTTGCAAGGGAAGCTCGAAATTTGCGCTTAGGCCTGGCTATGGATGGCGTAAATCCATTTGGTCAAAGATCAACATCTTACAGTGTATGGCCCGTTGTCATCGTCAACTACAACATTCCCCCGTGGTTGACTACGAAGAAGGGGCACCTATGGCTAAGCTTGATTGTGCCAGGGCGATATAAAGTGGGGAATATGGATGTGTATCTTCGTCCACTATTGGAAGAGCTACAACAATTGTGGATTGGCATAGAGGTGGTGGATATGAGCCGACACACAGGACGACGGAATGCTTTGATCAGAGGCATTCTAATGTGGACCATGCATGACTATCCCGGGCTAACAGAATGCTCAGGTGATCTATTGACACTCCTCACTCAGACACTGTAAATCTTGTTTTTTCCCATAGTTGATCTATTATCATGTGTATACATGCAGGGCTTCAAACAAGCGGATACAGAGCATGTGTCACATGTGGACCTAGACTGAATGCACGTAGGGCACCCTCACTGAAGAAGAAAATCTACGAAGGTCATCAAGCGTATCTTCCAGAGAATCATGTGTTACGCGACGGCTTTTTGGGAAGAGAGCCACCAAGGATGTCTGCACAAGCATGGTTAGAGCAGAAGGAGATGTACGATGACGGATTGCCTCCAGGGATGAAGAGACTATCTCTATGGTACGAGTTACCATACTGGCCCCGACTCATGATCAATCACTTGCTCGATCCAATGCACATATTCAAGAATGTGGGTAATCTACTATGGGACCATTTGACCGGCAAGAAAGATACTTTGGGAGCCAGAGTTGACCTTAGAAATGTGGATCGTATGGAGCAATATTGGCCGCAAACAGCGTCTGATGGATCGATAAAACTCCCTAAAGCACCATGGATTTTCACAGGAGCCCAAGAACGCAAAGAAAAAGAGACCATTCGATCTTTGCGGACCCCCACTGGAGTAATGCACTCGCTCCGAACGTGTTTTACTAAAGAAGGAAAGCTTACCGGTTTGAAGTCACACGATTGGCATAAAATGTATCAGGTACGTTCATAGTGGACTTTAATATCATTGCATAAAATGTGGACTTTAATATCATTGCTGCACATACTTTACAGTTTATTTTACCGGTTGCCATTGAGGGATGTTTGTCTCTCGACATCCGTAACACAATCTACAAACTTGCAAAGCTGGTGCAATGGATCTCACAAAAGGAGATCAACGTAGACTCCATACCATTCGCCAAACTAAATGCTGCGGAGCTTGTGTGCATGTTTGAGAAACATTTTCCTACTACAATGCTAACCATTCAGGTGCATCTTCTTGTTCACATAGTTGATGAGGTGGAAATAGCTGGCACAGTTCATTCCAGATGGATGTTCTTCTTAGAGCGTTTCATGAAAACGCTTAAGGGATATGTGCGTCAAAAGGCACGTCCGGAGGGTAGCATGGCAGAAGGTTGGTTGGTATCAGAGTCCCTAGTGTACATTGGAGAGTGGCTAGACGGATTTGATAAATCCCGGGACACGCTATGGCGAACCATAGATGATGGGCGCATATCTGGGATTGTCATGTGCAATCTCGGTGTTGAGAAGAAGATGACGGAAGATCTAGAGGCTAAAATCAACCGATTTTGCATGCTTCACAATCCAGTGATGCAAAAGTGGATTTCACAATATGAGGATGCAAAGCAAGAGCGACAAAGGGCACGAATCGAGTGGAGACGGGGAAGACGACCACCGATGCACTATCCAGCGGTTCTGGAGAGCCTACCAACCTTCATGAGCTTAAGATGTTTGCACAACCAATTGAAAAGCACACAACAATTCGGTGACGAAGTGACTGAAGAAGAGTGGGAGTACTCTCGGGGTTGCGGGACCAAGGTAAGTTTGCAATGTACGACTAGCAAGTGACTTTATTTATAAACGTTTGAACAGCCACTCATAATCCTTGTTTGTTGTAGTATAAGTCATACACAGCAGCATGGTGTAAAGGTCGACATTTTAGGATGGAACGAATCGACAAAAAGCGTTTTACTCAAGATTGTGGAATCGTGGCAAAATTTGAACAGTCTAGTCGACGACGTTCCTCTGATGCAGATCCTGTGGTGGCAGAACTCACTTACTTCGGCACGCTGTAAGAGATTTTGAGGATCGATTACAGAGGATTTTTTGTCGACTTGTTCAACGTGCAATGGTTCAAGATAATCATGGAGGGTCGCAACGCTACTGTGCGTAGAGGAGAGTCTGGTTTTCTTGAGGTGGATTCTACTAAGAAATGGACTGACCTAAGAGACACTTTCGTACTACCCGAGCATTGTGAACAAGTAAGTATGTAAATAGTTAACATCCCCCTTTTACAAGTTATGTGCTTGAAAGCTCTCATGTAAGTTATGTGGCTCTGGCAGGTAATATTTCATCCTACAAAGTCTACATCAAACTGGTGGTACGTCATAGAGGTAGCCCCTCGTAGTGCAAGGACGTATGAAGGCTACCATGTGCCAATCACAACGACATCAATGGAGGAGATCAGAGAAGATGCTCAATCAGAAGCCGCTGCGGTGGTGCCAGACGAGCATCAAGATGCTACTACTCTATATGGGGTGCATGCAGAGGAGCTACAAAATGAAACAGAGGATATGTGTTTAAACGGAGAGCTCTATATAGATATAGAAAGTTATGCTGAGTTATGCGAGGATGAGAGAGAGATCTCTTAAAGCCACAAATATTGTATTTGAAAAATTTTGCTCCGTGTTGTAAAAGCTCTGGCTCTCTAAGTACCTTCCATGGTGTATAACGCTCTTTTCTACTCGCGCTCACATCTTTTGATTGAAAATTCTGAGTTTTCGACTTGCCTCTTCTATCACTCGATTCATTACGTCATTGTATTTATATGCGTCATTATGTCATTGTATTTAATGGTCTTTGCGTCATTGTCTACTCTATTCATTCAATATTAAGTTTAAATATTCGTGTGTTTAATGCAGGTATGGATGATGAGGAGTTTCTTTCTTCTTTGTCACCGCAGCAGAGACAGTGGTACGTGGAGCGTCATCGCTCTGGCGCATCATCGCGCGTTCCTACTCCATCCGCATCTCCCTCTCTTTCGGAGCATTCGGCATGCTCCGAAGCTTCGGCGTCGACGAGACGAGCTTCACACTCGTCTAGACACCGGCGCTCTAGTGGTGGCGGTGGCGGTTGTTGTGGGGATTCCACCACCGATGCCTCCACACCGCCTCATGTTCGACGAGGCTCTTTACCCTCCCCTTCTTTGCCCACCCCCACACCAGCCACAGCATCGCCATCTACGCCAGGTTTTGCACGGCTGACTGTTCCTAGAAGCTACACACCTCTACCTACTCCGCCAGGAGCCACCCCACTCGACACTCCTCGCTTCGGGGCCCAGACGCCGGTGGAGACACCTGATGTCCGTACCCCCATCGACACACCGCTAGAGACCCCTGCCGGGACACCCAGGTTCACGCGTCACCGGCCAGAGGGCTTGCCTTACTCCGTCGACATCAGCGGCGGCATCATCATGGATGATGACGGCAAGAAGGTGATCTCGTGCATGCGTGGTCTTTGCTCTCAGCTGTTTAGACACTACATACTAAACAAATGGAGTGAAGTACCAAGTGATTTAAAAAACAGAGTCATCAACATACTTCATGATGAGTTTCCCATTCCAACACGGGATCAGCACTTCAATGAAGACCTGATGAAGATTCGAATGCGCGAATACTGCAAACACAAGCGTTCCGAAGTGCAAAAAGCAATCAAGAATGGGTGGAACAGGCCAGATTGGCTGGCCAAAGAAGATTGGAAGAATGCGAAGAAAGCAGCGCGTGAGAATCCCGACAAGTGGAAGCAACAAAAGGATGCAGCCAGAGCGCGAGTAGAGGCAGGGAGCTCGCACCACTTGGGGAGCGGTGGATGGGCATCATTTGAGGCCGATTTTGTAAGTGTTTTCACATTGCTCTTTACGCATGTTCGATAGTTTAGGGTTTATGAGTTTTTTAGTTCTAACATAATGAAATCTTTGTATGTTTTGACAGTGGTCGATGACAGGACGTGATCCCACACCGTACGAGCGCGAGTACGCAGGCAGGAAGGGCTTAAACGCCCTGATGGACATTCTCAGTTCTCGCGGCGGCATGGTTAGTATTAGGGTTTACTCTTTTTTATTTTTTGTAATGTTTTATAAATGTCGTTATATGTTTATACTTACTGAAAGCTGTCTTATTGTCTTTTTTTGCAGAGTCCGACAGATACGCCGCTTGGACGCGATGAGACGTCTGACTAGACGACGTCAGTTTAGGCGTAGCTAGATAGCATTAGTTTAGGGTTTCTCATAGCTTATGTATCATGAGACGGATTTTATACGTCTTTTTGAACCATGTATATTATTACATTTGTCACCGCAGTTCCTTTTGCCAATCAATTCTTTATGCCTACGATGTTGTACAATTATCATTATTACATTTGCCAATCAATTCATTTTGCTTATGATGTGTACAATTGTCAATTTTGCAAACAATGCGTCTTGTGGGTGACTATTTTGGGTCTATTATCTACTTTTTCACTTTTTTTAAAAAGTGAATCAAGTACAATATGGTTGATGGGTGGCAGGGCATTCAATGCCCTGCCACCAAAAAAAAATTCTCTCAGGCGTCGCTATAAGCATCGCTATTTATGTCTCTGTAGCGTCGCTATGAGCGTCGCTATAGTCTTCTGTGTAAATGTCGCTATAGGCGTCGCTATATGCGTCGCTATATAGCGACGCTTATAGCGACGCATATAGCGACGCCTATAGCGATGCCTATAGCGACGCTCTCGTAGCGACGCTTGTAGCGACGGTTTTAGCGACGCCGGGGGTTATAAAAACCCAATGTATTTCCGTCGCTAACAAGGTCACAAGAGCACACAACCTCTTGTAGTGAAACAGACCAAGATCAACAAGTCTAGCAACTGAAAGAAGATTACGTTGAAGATCTTGTACATGTAATACTCCTCACAAAATTCGAGTGGAAGAAGATAAGGTACCAAGATATAAGTCTCCAATACCCTTTACTTGACAAGTAGTATCATCAGCAAGATAAACAACACATTGAACTGGCAGTGGATGATAGTTATGGAGCCACTTAGACTGATATGTCATATTTCCTATAGCACCAAAATCGACAATAAAAAGTGATCCATCACGTACATGAAGTATTCTGTCTGGAGCAATTGAACATAGGACGCAGCTCGTTTTTGGTACAATGTTGTTTCGATGTTCAGTAGCATATGCTCTATTCCGATCTGTGTCGAATCGACGCTTATAGCACATATGAGTGGGATGATAAGATCGTCCACAATATTCACAAGAAGAAGAAGAAGAGTCTCTAGATAAACGTGGTTGTTTTGTGGTAATATTGTGTTCTTCATCATATTGATGAGCCGAACAATCATCTTCAGTATCGCCATTTCTGTTGCAGTAATAACATTGCTTATTAGGAAATTTGAGACGAGAGAAAATATTACCGCGACGGCCACCTCTGCGGTTTTCTCGTTGAAATGGACGCCTTCGAGCATAAAAAGCATGTTCCATCTGTTGTGACTCAGTCTCCTCTTGTGAAATCATAGCTGTATCGTGACCAGCATTTCGACGTTCTTGACGTTGAGAGTATTCAATTAAAGACATACAGGCTTGGTTGAAATCAAGACCATCTTTATTAGAAAGAATAGTAACAATGTTATCATAAGAAGAGTCCTTCACCGTATTAAGGAGAAGTGTAATAAGTTGCTTTTGTGGAACAGGATCACCGGTAGCAGCAAGTTGATTAATAATAGATTTGAAAGATTCAATATGTCCCGTCATGGCAGTACCAACTTCATATTGTAACTTGTTAAGCAACCCTCTCAAATAAAATATTTCTGTAACAGATTTCTTCTGAAATTTTGCAATAAGGTACTTCCATACGTCGTGGGAAGTAGGCAATTCATACATATCAAGCAAAAGGGAATCAGTAAGAGCAGAAAGAATATACCGACGAGCTGCTTTATCATGTCATTGCCAAACTATATAGGCAATATTCCAATCTTCAAATATAGGTCCTTCAGTGATAAGCACATTATCATTATCCGTATCAACACGCTGAGGCGAACAAACACGATTTCCAAGAACAACATCAGAGAGTTCATCCACTTTAAGAATTAACAACATCTTTGCTTTCCAACCTGAAAATCCTGGACCTTGGAAAGGAGGAATGGAACGCTGGCCAGAAGGAAAGCCATTGACGAGAATATTCATAGCCATATCTTGTTGCGAGAAGACGTATAAGATAAGATCGCAGAATCTGCACACCATATATGATGAAAGCCTCAATTGAGAATGAGAGAGATATGAGTACTGCGTTCTGTCAACGATAAACGTAAGAAGGATGCTCAAGGAACGTCCAAAGATGTGAGAGACGTCACCCAAAAAAGGCAAGGTAAAGGAGACGTTAATTATAAACGAGTCCTCAAAATAGAGTGGCGTGAGACGCAAGATTGACGGCCACAATACGAATAGAAAAAAGCTATATCTTCTCGAAAAAGTTAACGCCAAAATAAGAAAAACGATCGCGGATGCTTCACGAAGAAGTAGAACGAAGAAAGGTGCGCCAAGCTCAATTGAAGTAAAAATAGCATAACTTTCTGCTGTGAACTCCAATTGATGCAAACCTAGAACTCAAATTGAATAGCTCGAGGAGACGAACAAGTTTTGGATGAAAAGTTCCATGCGCTATGCTCTATTGCGCTTTTACCGTTTCTCCAAATTTTGAGCAGAACAGCAAGAAAAATTGAGATGAAGTTCAGGGTGTCATCAACAAGAAAACGTAATCAACGATTATATTGATTAGAAATAAACGCCACATAAAACACTAATCATATTCTTCTTAACACAAAACAACCACTGTTAACAAGAATCAACGCTTATAAATAAAATTTGTAGCAATTTTGAATCTTACATGCGAATCGCTTACACATACTGTTGTGTCACCATGAATTGAATCGGCGCGTGATCGTTACCGCTCTGATACCATGTTGAGATGTAGAGAGAAAGAGAGAGAGAGACGAGACAAGAGACACACCATATACACTCCCAAAGACTGATTCATATTGAGCACAAGATACAAATATATAGGTGAGACCAAGTTCAATAGAGTGAGCCATATATAGCTCCAACACTGCAGATAGGGACGGCCACCAGAGATTGAAGAGTACAATAGGGGAATGAGAAGGGGTTGAGAAATACCAAAAGCGGCCAGTTTTTGAAGAAGATTATTATTTTAGAGAGAGAGGGTCATGAGTCGAGGGGATATTAAAGCTGCCTACAAAGGGAGCACTGCATCTTGGAAAGGGCCATGAACAATTCAAGCGACGAAGGGGGTAGCCATAAGACAAAGAAGATGGTTCGTCCAAATCCTCGGATAAGAGAGGAGCAAACAACCATCGTCTTGCATATAGAAAGAGCTACCACCTGCAATGAAGCTTATGAATCATCAAGCACCAGGGAAAGCATTGCTAAAGGAAGGTGCTTTTTGTCCCAAAACAAATTCTTCACTTTATACTCTTTAAATGAACTAGTCGAGTCAGCATTGTCATAGTCTCCATATTCTTGTTATTTGAGCAAATTTCATCACTTTCCCTCTCACTCTTATGCCAGTATGTATGTGTTGTGTATGTGAGAGCTTTTAATGCAAGTGTATGAGTGCTTCCTATGCGGATATCGACGTCTATTATTGGATATTAATTGTGTATTTGGGGATGAAGGTGCTCTAAAAGGTCATTGACAAAAGCCATGATTGTATGCTTTGTGACAAGGTATATGCAGCTAGGGTTGGTCGGGTTGGGGCTTCGACAATAGAAGGTTGCAGATTGTGTATCGAGGTGTGTGTTAAATAGGGGGATAGGGGTGTTGTGAGATCACTAGGCTATAGAGAGGCATTCACTTAGTGTGTTGGTTGTTTTCCCATTTTCCCCTTTCCAACGTTTTGTAGAGAGAGTCCAAAATCATATGGGCAAGGAAGAGAGAGGAGGATGGGAGAACTTTTTTTCATTTCAAATATTATCGCGCTTATTTTTACACTCATTACCACGACATTTGCCTCTGTTATTTCCGCAAAAACTACCGTGCTTATTTTTGAAACCCGCTTTAGCGCCCTGAACATTCAAATTTTAGTGTTTTCTTTCTCTTGGTGTTTCTCTCCGTCTTAATAGAAATTAAAGAACATTATATGAAATATTAAACTTTAAAAAAAGCCTTATGAAAACATGGAACATTAATTCGCTATGTGGATAAACATGAAACAACAAAGGGCCTGCTCCATCCTAAAGTAATGCATGTGGCTCAACGTAAAGCAAGCATTGTCATAGATGAGAAGCGAAACATGGACACCATCTTCTACCAAGGTATGGGCATGATAGATCTACTCGGTATGTTTTTGGACTTGCAGATGTGTCTCCCTTGCACGGGAATTAAATGGTCATACTAGCCTCTAACTAGTCATGTTTTTCACAAGGGAGACACATCTTCATATTTCTCACAAATATTTTCTACATATTTGTTTTCAAAATATTTTACAACTTGTGTCTCCCTTGCACAAAAATAGTGTAGCCAACAAGCTTTCAACTAGACCATTTTTGTGCAAGGAAGAACAAATTTTTCTATTAACTTGTGTCCTCCTAAAGAAAAAATAGAGGATCCCACATGTGACTAGACCATTTTTGCGCAAGGGAGATACAAGTTTTTATATTAACTTGTGTCCTCCTAAAGTGAAAATAGAGCAGCCGATCGTCGACTATACCATTTTTGCATCTGAGCAAAAATAGAGTAGCTAGGGACAAGCATCCAACTAGATTATTTTTGCGCAAGGGAGACACAATTATTTTTATTAACTTGTGTCCTCATAAAGCAAAAATAGAGCAACCGACTGACTAGACTATTTTTGCACAAGGAGACACTAGTTAATTTTGAAACTTTTAATATAGTGTTGTGCTATATTTTCTTTTATAAGATATAAGTTAGTTATGGCAAGGACTAAACAAAGTGCAAGAAAGGTCCATAGCGAAGATGTCAAACCAGGAGATATAAAAGGAAAAACAAAAGATATAAAACCAAGAGATAAATGTGAGAGCTTAAAAGGAGATAAAGGTGAGAGCTCTAAGGGAGATAAAGGTGAGAGATCAAAGGGACATAAAGGCGACAACTCTAAAGGAGAAAAAGGTGAGATCTCAAAGGAGATAAAGGTGCAACATCTTGAAAGCAAGCAACCAAAAAGGGAGTTGATATGAAGCACCGACCTACAAACAAAAGGAGATTTTCCCAAAATTTGAGATGTCTAAGGGAAATAAGGAGATCACAAAAGGCCCTTATAGTTATAGTTCCTAGGCTCCCTTTTCAAAGGCTCCATAAGAAAATAGCAGAGCAGCTTAAGATTGATATGAGGTGGACAAATGGTGCCTTAGCATGTATGAAGGAGTATGTTGAAGACTTTTTAATTGAGCTATTCCAAGATGCATACATATGTGTAGCTCATTCTCGTAGGGTCACCCTTATGGACAAATATATGATTATCTTGAGGAGATTAAGGTATATATTTAGCAAAATTCTTGAGGCAGGTTCAGGATGAAAGAACCTTCACCATCCTCAACATACCCCCATCAATAAAGGCAAAAGAGACTGAAGCGGTGATTGAAGAGATCATAGAGAAGGAGAATGTTGTGGAAGAAGGGAGGAGATGAAAGTTGACAAGGAGGAGCTAGAATAGAGCTTAGGGAGATTAAAGCTCAACTCCCTCATTGTTGAGAAGTGTCAATCTCAATGAATTCAAGGTGTTTGCCTTCTTATAGGATGACCTTTTTCAAATGAGATATTATATTTCCCTAGATGCGGAGTCTCTTGACAGTCTTAAAAACTAGAATAAAGAGTTCAATGGCTCTATTGTCATGGCATCCTTGAGGTTTTTCTTTCCTTCAAACTATTCTTTACATGTTTTTGTAGATTTTTTATAGTTAATATTTGTTCTTTGTTTTTTTTTTTGTAGACTATTGATGCATTATTATAAGATAGATGTTCAACATAAAGTGGAGGTGGTTGATCCAACCATCTCTCACTTTTTGAGAATTAATTGTGACAAAAGAAATTGGCTAGCCAATTTTGATTCTGAGACTTGTGAGCTCCTTCTCTACCCCTATCATGAGAAGTATGTTTTTTTGCAAACCTAGTTCAATGTGAGGATTTCATTGGATTTTGACAATGTCCAATGGTTTGGCCACTACTCACAATGGAGTCTTATTGCAATTGATATAACTGATAAGACTTGTTTCATATTGAACTCCCTTGAGGACACCATGGAATGGCTAGGCTGTAAGTGTAATTGTCCAATTATTTAGCTAGTGCTCCACTTTCAGTTATTTTGTCTTTGGTTAATCCAATGCTTTGAATCTTTGTTAATAGAGATTCCTCAAGCCTGATAGAGGCAATTGAGCAATGTCCTTACATCACAAATCTCATGAATGACATGCAAATCTTAAATGTAAAGGTATGGTGCTGGTAGGTTGTAAGTAGATACATTTTAAATAATGTATTTATTATTCCCTTGTGTTTGTGTAGCCCCCCTTGTAGGATGAGTCTTTCCCATGTGGATGGACAGTGATAAAAAATGCAAATCTAGAGGTTAACTATATCTATTGCAACCAAAAACATATTAGGGGTAAGCATGTGACCATATAAATCTAATTGTTACTTGAAATCTTGTTGAGAGCTAGCACACTTATCATTCTTGTCATGATCAATAATAATTTCTACACGTACCCACAACCATGTTTGGTGGGTAAGGGAAAGGTCGAATAGGTATATGGTCAGTGTCCAAATTCCACTACCAACAACATCACAAAAGCCCCCAAAGGGCCAAAGAAGCCAAATAAAGAGGCCAAGAACCACAAATTGAAAGGTAGACCCACACAAAAGAGGAAAGGCATAGGAAGAGAAGCCCAAGGAAGAGGAGGTTTTGAAGGAGGAGAAGAACGAAAAGGAGTCTGTTTCCCCCAGAAAGAGCCCCAAGAAAACACAAACACATGTCAAACAAGAGTACAAGAATGTCATGCCAAGGGAAAACCCAGGGGAGTAGGACTCCGGCCAAGGGCCAACTGCTAAAGGCGGACATGGAGATTCTATTCAATGACCAAGGGCTATATAATGGGGGGTTGGGTGGAGAATTTGCAGAACACAGCTCATGGGTCTTACATTGGTTTCAGAGCTCAGGAGAGGGAGGGGCTATGGAGGAAGGGGGAACTTTGCATGCCTTTGCAAGGCTTTGCATGATCTCTCTCTCTCTCTCTCTCTCTCTCTCTCTCTCTCTCTCTCTCTCTCTCTCTCTCTCTCTCTCTCTCTCTCTCGTTTTCAATAGGGTGTGCATGGAAGGTCCAGCCAAGGGTGGAACCACAAGAGTAACCCCTTCTATGGGGAGTTTCATGGCTGGCTCAAGAACCCAACATAGAGCGTGGAACTCGGGGCTTGTTCAAGGAAGAGCGCGGGACTGTCATAGCGTGTGAAGGAGATCTAAGGAGAGGAATCGACTTGCACCAATGGTGATGTGAGTGCTACTAGCATGGTCGCACTTCCCTTTTGGAGCCTTTTCAACTATGTAGCATGACCAGCAGAGCATGAGATCGCTCTCTCTCTCTCCCTTTTGCAATGTTGTCGTCACCATAGCCGTTTATTGGCTTTGACTTCACATGTGGGCACCCAATAAGCCCTACCCTTTCCCTAGGAAAGTACGAATCCCATAGCCCCATAATGAAAGGCACCTTATGTGGCCGTGAATTCACATGTGAATCAATGTCGACTACGATGAGCAGCTGTCGACTGGAACTTGAATCGATGCAGACTATGAGTAGCAGGTGACTGGAACTTAAAGCCCGCAAACAACATATGCCGCACTACACGAAGGATGACCTCAAGCATGACTACAGCAAGGCCATGCAAGGGTGATAAAGATCACCAAGCCCGCATGCACCGGTCATGGAAGGCAAGGCATTTTGACACAATTTTTTTGGTTTTCTTCTTCATTCCATTAGTAGGATGGCAAGGCCATTCGACAATAGTATTTGATGAGGTATGCAGCTGCTTTCTTATTAAGCATGTGCTTGTTATCTATAGCATCCACTAGGTGTGTGTACTACCAGTAGTTTCTTACATGATTGTGCAATTTGAGTGTTAGCAACGACTAAACCTTGGTGTGCAGACGACGGTCAAGCAAGGCTTGACTTTGCACCGGTTGGCAAAATTGGGGTTATACATGCCAAAATGCACTATTATTTTCTAGTTTGCACAACATTTAAGGCAAGCAAGGCTTGCATTGATTTACAAAAAGGTCATAAGTTGATTGGACCATAGATTTTGTTGGTCCATATCTCTTTGATATATCCTCTTTGAGCTATCCTGTGGAGACTTCCGTTCTATGTATCTCCCATAGTGGCTTTCCAAGTTGATGATATTCTATAAGCATACGAAACTGCTGACACTTCGTGAGTATATAATTGGATGGTCTTTCAATTAATGCTAGTTTGCATCAAACAAAGGATCTCATTATCTATTGGAATCCACAGCTATGGGTTAGACAGATTCTAGTTGGGAATTTTTGTCATAGTTGGCAAAGAGCACGACTCTCTCATAGGTTGATCAAGTACATCGGTAAGATAGAGGTTTCTTGGGTTGATAAATGCTTCAGCAAGGCCAATTTTCTCTGAATACTTGGCAGGGCCGGCTTTCTTTTGCAGCAAAATCTGTCTGTGAGCAAGATTATCTAAAGATATGAATAATGGTAGCATACAAAGTGGGGCTACTGAGATGTATCATGCCAACAATAGACTTCTCCCATTGGGAATACTCTATGAATATACATACTTGATAGAAACTTGCCAAGATGTCTGTAGGTTTTTCGACACAAGAGGGTGTATATGATGCACATGTCCCACAAATTTATGTTTTGCATTTACTTTGGACAGTATTGTTTGTTGTGCAAAGCCAAATGCTTGGCCAATTTCACGTGAAGCAAGGCTTCTAATTCATGCTACGATTGACTTGGCGTCAAGAGCAGTGGCAACCAAGTTTGGAGCACCTACATTAATTGGGATATCATCTCATCAAATATATACCAGTCTAGTGCAAGGCACTTATGGTGTTAACCTTTACATTTTCGGTTATCATGGTAGCCAAGGGCTTCCACTTTTGTATGCAAGGAATGCTACCCAAGTGGTGTAAAGTATGCTTCTGATCTCTCATAGTCACTCTGTCAAGGACAATATTAGCTATGAATTGTTTCTCATAAATTTCTTTACCAACACTAAAAGGAACCTAAATTTAGGCCTTACTTCATAGGCAAAGTTCCATATCTAAGTTCTCCTCGCCCCCTACAGAGTAGGACGGTCCCGATATGATTTTGGTTACCTCTCTCAATGAGAGCATCATCAAGGTAGATTGTTGCATGCTTATAGGATACGCTATAGGCTAGGCATAAGATGCACATGAGCATGGGCACCAGCTATACAATACACGTCATACCAATTTAAGGAAAGTTCCTCAGTCCCACATGCTCTCCTTCTCTCTCTTTCTTATTTCTCTCAAGGAATAATGAATATGTTTTGATTGTGAGTCAGCCTGAGACAAGGTGCTCTAACTCTCAGCTAGAACTTGGGCAAGATGCCATCAAGTTAGTCTTTGGTTCACCAATTGAAAACTAGTTGCCAAAGGGCTCGAAGTCACACACACTGGCTAAGAATCATTATCAGATCTTGGGTAAGACCCAACTGTTAGCATTCCTTGGGTGATTCTTCTCCAACTTGAACAAATCTACCCCGTAGACTCCACATCGATGTTAATTGCGAAGCAAGAGTCTTGTCATTACATATGGGTAATTTGTAATCACTACAAGTTTTGATGTGATGGTTGAGCTAAGTTTTGATAAACTTACACTCGCATATGCTGATCTATAGCACGGTGTATAGATGTGGGAGGAATTTCCAATAGCATGGTTGTCCATGAGAGCTAGGGGTTTTGCTCTACGTGGATCTCTTGTTTTCTCTATAGCACTAGGCATGCATATAGGAGCACAGCTTTGTAGTATGACCACATATGTGATTACTAAATCACACAATACGTGTTGATGGTCATTTTTGGACACCTTCACACTTTTGTTTTTCAAGAAACACTATCTGCCATGGGATAGTCAAAAATTTCTTTCCAACCTTTCACCGAGGGGGTTGGTTATGCAAGCTATACCCAGGGTTTTGGATTGCCACGCCAACACCTAGGGTTATAAGTTTCATTTTTTTATCTTCACTAATCTCTAATTTTAGTGATTAGCCATTCAAAGAAATTTTGATATGGTACGCTTGCAGGTTGAGGGATATAGTTGACTTCCGAGAAAGTATTAGGTAATTTTCCACCTCATTGTAAGTATATGTTTTTTTGGTTTCTTTTCCTTTCCAATTTTGTTTGATTAAGTTCTGTACAACGGATGTTTGATCTAGAAGGTATTCAATCAGCTTGCTCTTTAGGCACATGACAAGGTCATGTAAGAGCACAGCATTTTGAGAAAATAGTGTTATTTTCTCTCTTCCTTGTTCCTCAAGAAACCGTGATGGGTTTAATTCTTGTTGAAATAGTTACAGACCTACATGGTATGGTTCTGTTTTGCACATGTTGTCACACTGTTTTAGAAACTCAAGGAGTTTGGTTTACCCAATGTGGAGCAATGATAGTGAGGGTCCCTCTCACTCGCATCGCGGAGTGTTCATAGTTACCTCCACACACAAGCACAATTTGTGCTTGATCAATGTCGCTTTCTCTGCCATCCTTACTTGAGACATATTCCAAATGTGGTGAATATGTGTCTCAGGGACTCACACTGGCACCTAATTCCCAATGATGTGTCACGACAAAGCCCCTACGTGTTGCTCGCATCCGCTTATTAGACCATTTGCAGCACACCATATCAAGAACAGTTTTACTGGCCAAAAATTGTCGGGTACTACGTACAGACTTGTTGTGATTACAAGTGCTGTGAAACCACCCTAACAGAGGGTCGTTTCTACATATAGCCAAGTATGCTACGTTCATGAGAATGTCTCATGGTTGGTACCTAGGTGTGACTAAGCTTTCACATTTTATTATGGTCCAACTCTTGTTGCAACTTGCAAGGCTTTCACGTACATGCAGTGGAAAGTCTCGTCATGGAATTGCGGTTTGGATTTATTTGTGTTAAATGCATGCACACTAGGTGTTATGGGCCCTGGTGTTTAACAAAAATTGTTCAGAGTGGCATGCCAATTCATGGACTTTCTTGTTTCTGCAATTTTTTGCACTTCAAGTGCAACTTTTCAAGCAGATTTAAGAGTTTACACCCTACCATACAAGGTAATTGTTGAGTGGAGGACTACACCTAGACATTTTTACTCACACTCATATTTTTGTAAACACTTATTGTAATAAATGTCTCTCTGACATTTCATTTTGATGGAGCCGATTCATTGTAATTAGGGGGACTCAATTGAGTTTCCAGCTTGTATTCCAGAAGTAGTTTCACCTGCTTATGTAATTAGATTAGAGATGTGTTCACACTTCCAAGGCTGAAGTATAAGAGGCAATTATTGTAAACCTAAGGACAAGTTTTTTGAATGATTAAAGAAGATAAGTTTTGAAGCGCCGTGACTGTGTCTGAGAGAGAGAGAGAGAGAGAGAGAGAGAGAGAGAGTCTTATCCTCTTGCTACGCGAGCTACCGAGCCGCCATTGGAGAAGCGACACCTCCATTGTGTTAGCAACGGTGAGAGCTACACTTCGATACTCAGCATGCGTGCATTCGGTTTATACGCAAGGTGAGCTCCCACGAGCTTCTATGTGAGTTTTCTCCCTATCTGTGTGTCGGAATTGAGCGTTCCATATATCAATAGAACCGCAGCGAGTAGAGCTCCACATTAGTATTGAGGCGGTCCGGGACGGGCAACAAGAAGAGCGGCCTCTAAACACCCTTTGAGGCTCCCGTGCTGCTCAATTGGGTCTGGGACAAGCACAATCAGAGACAACAACAACGCACAGCCAGAAACCAAACAAGAAAAGGGGCACCACCTAGTTGTAGATGCGAACTAGGACGCACGTGATATCTTCTTGTACTCAAATGCACAAAGAGAGGGGAATGCAAGATAGCCACACACACCAAACACAAACATTCACCACGCCAGAGAGAGGTAAAGAGCACAAATCAACTTGAGCAACTCAGTCTTAGCCTTAAAGACTAGATACACACAAAGCTTGATGAGAAATAGAGAGACAACACAAAACTTGACCTTGTTGCCAATACACAAATTGTCTTAGGGTCACGGAATCCCTCTCACCGAGCACCCTCCTACACTTCACCTTTTAGGAAAACAATTCAACAAGCCCTCAAACCACTAAGCATGAAATGACACAACAAACTTCAAAGGACAATATACCTTCAACCACCTGATGAGCCAACTTATCAAGTCAATTTGGAGAGAAGAGTCGTAGTTGCAGCATACAATTGCACCCAAAACTATAAATCTTATTTATGCACAAGAGTAGACTACAAGTGTGGTGAAGAGTATGGCATACACTCCACTCCTCTAGATGGCATAACTAACTTCAAGCTTCTCCATGCACCTATGTGTAGTGATGGAATAGAGCACTCACAATGCACACACTCTACACCACTAGGCTTGAAGAGTGGTGTGTTATGTGTTGAGAATGGTGTGGTGTAGTGTGATCATGTGATGATTTACAAGGGAGAGAAGGGCTCTATTTATAGGTTTAGAAGCCCCGATTAGGATTAGACCTAATCAAGTTTATTTGAAGGAATAAAAGATTATGCTTATTTTTATTTTTTTTAATGAGGGTGGGTCTCTCTTGTCCTTTGAGTCACATGGATGTGGGCTCAAGGGAAGAGAATTATTGAGGATGAAAGGAGAGAGGATTGAGTGAATAATTTGGGAGTGCCTACTCTAGTAGAGGGTGCATTTTACAATAAGGTTAGTGGTTAGTAGTTAGTAATTATCACTAAAAAATATTTACAAAATCATTCACCATATGGTGAGATATATGATGAGAAAAGTTAGAGAAGGGATTAGCTTGTAAAGAGAGGTTGAAGCTTTGGAGAAGTTGACATTCACCTCTTTACAGCACCGGAAGAAGAAGCAGTCAGCATGGCGAAGTAGCGCGTGTCGATGAAGCTATGTTATTTTCAAACCTTGGAAAATTCATGATAAAAGCCTTCATTTGCAGAGGTTATCCTTGGATTTCTGCTGATTTTTTGAAGCTCTTTACAAAGCTAAAGAGAGTATGGTAATATGGACATATATGTAGAGAGAAAGGGGGACACATAGGGTGTAGAAATGGAGGATGAAGGCTATGGAGGTGTGAGAGATGTGGAAATGGTGAAAAGGGCGTATTAGGACATGGAAGTTGCAGGTTTGGGAGTGGGAAGAAGAGGGAGGAGTGTGTGTGAAAGAGGAAAATGATAAAGTGGAAGAGGGAGTGTGACTGCATAGCATGGGCAAACTGGGGTCCACCAATAAAATCATAGCTCACAGCTCGTAGCTCTAAAAAATATGAAAAAATTTGAGGTGAAAGTCCAGCTCAGGAACTACAACTTTTGTTTGTATCACCCTTTCAAATTCGGGGAGCATGTGATCTTTAAAAATTCAGCAAAACCGACTGTTTTTTCCACTGCACAAGGTCCTTGTGAGGTCCTTCTTTGGATGATTCTTTTGAATACCTACCAAATAAGGTCAAGGGTATGTGGAATGCATGCATGCACCATGGGGAGCTCACTCTTGGCAGTTGCAGGTTTGGGAGTGGGAAGAAGAGGGAGGAGTGTGTGTGAAAGAGGAAAATGATAAAGTGGAAGAGAGAGTGTGGCTGCATAGCATGGGCAAAATGGGGTCCACCAATAAAATCATAGCTCACAGCTCGTAGCTCAAAAAAATATGAAAAACTTTGAGGTGAAAGTCCAGCTCAGGAGATACAACTTTTGTTTGTATCACCCTTTCAAATTCGGGGAGCATGTGATCTTTAAAAATTCAGCAAAACCGACTGTTTTTTCCACTGCACAAGGTCCTTGTGAGGTCTTTCTTTGGATGATTCTTCTGAATGCCTCCAAGAGTGAGCTCTCTATGGTGCATGCATGCATTCCACATACCCTTGACCTTATTTGGTAGGTCTATATTGAAGATATTGGTGAGATCATGATATAAGTGAATAGTATAACTAAGAAAATCAAATATTGAGGGGTCTAAAAAAATATGTACAAGTCAAATATAAATAATATAGGTGAAAAATATATAAAGGGGTCAAAATAAATCTCTCTTATTATAAGTCTACCATAAAAAGATGAATATTTTGGGTGTTCTAATTTATGAGAGTAAAAGAGAATAGATGTAGGAAGGAAAAATCACAATAGTGAAAAAATATACACATAAATAAAACTAGTTTTTTTGGATTTTTGTTCGGATGGAGTTACACCAAAAATAAGAGAAGCTTGCATGAAATTATTTTTATATGGAATAAAGAGTATGCAAAATGGTAAGAAAAAATATGGTAATGGTGGAGTCAATGTACATAGCATAAATAACACATCATAGGTAGAAATATTTAAATAAATACCAAAATAATTACGAAAAATCCTTTTATTTAGGCCCTATATACAATGAAATATTTACACACAAATGGACCATAATATACTTATAATTTTTATTATTATTATTTTTTGGCTCAACTAGCGTAGTGACTAGCTAATTAAGGGTTTTTAAGAAGATATGGGAAAAGTCCCCTAACTCACACACACCTATATACAGTAAAATGGTAGGGATAGCCACAGTGTTTGGATGATTTTGGTAGGGTGGGTTAACTCACTATGGCAATTACGGAGAACCGAAAAACGGCCATGGGATAGTCAAAAATTTCTTTCCAACCTTTCACCAAGGGGGTTGGTTATGCAAGTTATACCCTGGGTTTTGGATTGCCACGGCAACACCTAGGGTTATAAGTTTCATTTTTTTATCTTCACTAATCTCTAATTTTAGTGATTAGCCGGTCAAAGAAATTTTGATATGGTACGCTTGCAGGTTGAGGGATATAGCTGACTTCCGAGAAAGTATTAGGTAATTTTCCACCTCATTGTAAGTATATGTTTTTTTGGTTTCTTTTCCTTTCCAATTTCGTTTGATTAAGTTCTATACAACAGATGTTTGATCTAGAAGGTATTCATTCAGCTTGCTCTTTAGGCACATGACAAGGTCATGTAAGAGCACAGCATTTTGAGAAAATAGTGTTATTTTCTCTCTTCCTTGTTCCTCAAGAAACCGTGATGGGTTTAATTCTTGTTGAAATAGTTACAGACCTACATGGTATGGTTCTGTTTTGCACATGTTGTCACACTGTTTTAGAAACTCAAGGAGTTTGGTTTACCCAATGTGGAGCAATGATAGTGAGGGTCCCTCTCACTCCCATCGCGGAGTGTTCATAGTTACCTCCACACACAAACACAATTTGTACTTGATGGATGTCGCTTTCTCTGCCATCCTTACTTGAGACATATTCCAAATGTGGTGAATATGTGTCTCAGAGACTGACACTGGCGCCTAATTCCCAATGATGTGTCACGACAATGCCCCTTCGTGTTGGTCGCATCCGTTTATTAGACCATTTGGAGAACACCATATCAAGAACAGTTTTAGTGGCCAAAAATTGTCGGGTACTACGTACAAACTTGTTGTGATTACAAGTGCGCTGAAACCACCTTAACAGAGGGTCGTTTCTACATATAGCCAAGTATGCTACGTTCATGAGAATGTCTCATGGTTGGTACCTAGGTGTGACTAAGCTTTCACATTCTATTATGGTCCTTTTCTTGTTGCAACTTGCAAGGCTTTCACGTACATGCAGTGGAAAGTCTCGTCATGGAATTGCGGTTTGGATTTATTTGTGTTAAATGCATGCACACTAGGTGTTATGGGCCCTGGTGTTTAACACAAAATTGTTCAGAGTGGCATGCCAATTCATGGACTTTCTTGTTTCTGCAATTTTTTGCACTTCAAGAGCAACTTTTCAAGCAGATTTAAGAGTTTACACCCTACCATACAAGGTAATTGTTGAGTGGAGGACTACACCTAGACATTTTTACTCACGCTCATATTTTTGTAAACACTTATTGTAATAAATGTCTCTCTGACATTTCATTTTGATGGAGCCAATTCATTGTAATTAGCAGGACTCAATTGAGTTTCCAGCTTGTATTCGGGAAGTAGTTTCACCTGCTTATGTAATTACATTAAAGATGTGTTCACACTTCCAAGGCTGAAGTATAAGAGGCAATTATTGTAAACATAAGGACAAGTTTTTTGAATGATTAAAGAAGATAAGTTTTGAAGCACCGTGACTGTGTCTGAGAGAGAGAGAGAGAGAGAGAGAGAGAGAGATTCTTATCCTCTTGCTACGCGAGCTACGGAGCCGCCATTGGAGAAGCGACACCTCCATTGTGTTAGCAACGGCGAGAGCTACACTTCGATACCAAGCATGCGTGCATTCGACTTCTATGCGAGGTGAGCTCCCACGAGCTTCTATGTGAGTTTTCTCCCTATCTGTGTGTCGGAATTGAGCGTTCCATATATCGATAGAACGGCAGCGAGTAGAGCTACACATTAGTATTAAGGTAGTCCGGGGCGGGCAACAAGAAGAGTGGCCTCTAAACACCCTTCGAAGCTCCTGTGATGCTCAATTGGGTATGGGCCAAGCAAAATCAGAGACAACAACAACCCACAGCCAAAAACCAAACAAGAAAAGGGGCACCACCTAGTTGTAGATGCGAACTAGGACGCACGTGATATCTCCTTGTACTCAAATGCACAAAGAGAGGGGAATGCAAGATAGCCACACACACCAAACACAAACATTCACCACGCCAGAGAGACGTAAAGAGCACAAATCAACTTGATCAACTCAGTCTTAGCCTTAAAGACTAGATACACGCAAAGCTTGATGAGAAATAGAGAGACAACACAAAACTTGACCTTGTTGCCAATACACAAATTGTCTTAGGGTCACGGAATCCCTCTCACCAAGCACCCTCCTACAATTCACCTTTTAGGAAAACAATTCAACAAGCCCTCAAACCACTAAGCATGAAATGGCACAACAAACTTCAAAGGACAATATACCTTCAACCACCTGATGAGCCAACTTATCAAGTCAATTTGGAGAGAAGAGTCCTAGTTGCAACATACAATTGCACCCAAAACTATAAATCTTATTTATGCACAAGAGTAGGCTACAAGTGTGGTGAAGAGTATGGCATACACTCCACTCCTCTAGATGGCATAACTAACTTCAAGCTTCTCCATGCACCTATGTGTATTGATGGAATAGAGCACTCACAATGCACACACTCTACACCACTAGGCTTGAAGAGTAGTGTGTTATGTGTTGAGAATGGTGTGGTGTAGTGTGATCATGTGATGATTTACAAGGGAGAGAAGGGCTCTATTTATAGGTTTAGAAGCCCCGATTAGGATTAGGCCTATCCAAGTTTATTTGAAGGAATAAAAGATTATGCTTATTTTGATTTTTTTTAATGAGGGTGGGTCTCTCTTGTCCTTTGAGTCACATGGATGTGGGCTCAAGGGAAGAGAATTATTGAGGATGAAAGGAGAGAGGATTAAGTGAATAATTTGGGAGTGCCTACTCTAGTAGAGGGTGCATTTTAGAATAAGGTTAGTGGTTAGTAGTTAGTAATTATCACTAAAAACTATTTACAAAATCATTCACCATATGGTGAGAGATATGATGAGAAAAGTTAGAGAAGGGATGAGCTTGTAAAGAGAGGTTGAAGCTTTGGAGAAGTTGACATTCACCTCTTTACAGCACCGGAAGAAGAAGCAGTCAGCATGGCGAAGTAGCGCGTGTCGATGAAGCTATGTTATTTTCAAACCTTGGAAAATTCATGATAAAAGCCTTCATTTGCAGAAGTTATCCTTGGATTTTTTCTCATTTTTTGAAGTTCTTTACAAATCTGAAGAGAGTATGGTAATATGGACATAGATGTAGAGAGAAAGGGGGACACATAGGGTGTAGAAATGGAGGATGAAGGCTATGGAGGTGTGAGAGATATGGAAATGGTGAAAAGGGTGAATTAGGACATGGGAGTTGCAGGTTTGGGAGTGGGAAGGAGAGGGAGGAGTGTGTGTGAAAGAGGAAAATGATAAAGTGGAAGAGGGAGTGTGGCTGCATAGCATGGGCAAACTGGGGTCCACCAATAAAATCATAGCTCACAGCTCGTAGCTCAAAAAAATATGAAACACTTTGAGGTAAAAGTTCAGCTCACGAGCTACAACTTTTGTATGTACTACCCTTTCAAATTCGGGGAGCATGTGATCTTTAAAAATTCAGCAAAACCGACTGTTTTTTCCACTGCACAAGGTCCTTGTGAGGTCTTTCTTTGGATGATTCTTCTGAATGCCTCCAAGAGTGAGCTCTCTATGGTGCATGCATGCATTCCACATACCCTTGACCTTATTTGGTAGGTCTATATTGAAGATATTGGTGAGATCATGATATAAGTGAATAGTATAACTAAGAAAATCAAATATTGAGGGGTCTAAAAAAATATGTACATGTCAAATATAAATAATATAGGTGAAAAATATATAAAGGGGTCAAAATAAATCTCTCTCATTATAGGTCTACCATAAAAAGATGAATTTTTTTGGTGTTCTAATTTATGAGAGTAAAAGAGAATAGATGTAGGAAGGAAAAATCACAATAGTGAAAAAATATACACATAAATAAAACTAGATTTTTCGGATTTTTGTTGGGATGGAGTTACACCAAAAATAAGAGAAGCTTGCATGAAATTATTTTTATATGGAATAAAGAGTATGCAAAATGGTAAGAAAAAATATGGTAATGGTGAGTCAATGTACATAGCATAAATAACACACCATAGGTAGAAATATTTAAATAAATACCAAAATAATTATGAAAAATCCTTTTATTTAGGCCCTATATACAATGAAATATTTACACACAAATGGGCCATAATATACTTATAATTTTTATTATTATTATTTTTTGGCTCAACTAGCGTAGTGACTAGCTAATTAAGGGTTTTTAAGAAGATATGGGAAAAGTCCCCTAACTCACACACACCTATATACAGTGAAATGGTAGGGATAGCCAAAATGTTTGAGTGATTTGATAGGGTGGGTTAACTCACTATGGCAATTACGGAGAGCCGAAAAACGGCTATCAGTATCATCGAAGTTGAATTTCAGTCACCTGAATTTTTCGGCTTGTCTTCATATGCGTTTACCGCACGGAGTGGTTACACGTTTAGATTATATTGTAGATTAATAGGATACTGTGATTACGTGTTGTATAGACTCCCCTTTGAGTTTGAGGCTGATTCGATGACTTTTGATCATGTTTCGGATAGCGTTTGCTCATAGGACGGATTTGAGTCATTCGAGTTTTTAGAACTTAGATTTGATTTCCTTGGTAGTGATTGTCTCTAGAAGGTTGAGTAGGTGATTGACACCCATCTATTTGTTTCCATGCGCCTCCGGGTCAAGCTTCATCCTCGTCTGACATTCTTGTTTGTTGGTTGAGTTCTCGCTATTACGGCATCCACTAGCAGCATAACCGCCCAACATTTGGTGCCGTTGCCGGGGACGAGAGCCCTAAGTAGGTGACCGTAGACTAATCCTACGAGGTGAATTGTTTCATTTACTTTGTATATTTTAGCTAGATAGGTCTAGGAGTGGTGGACTCCGAGGATCTTTGAGAGGTACTAGGAAACTTGTAGATTCGTGGGTCTTTCGTGTTTGACAGTTTTTTGGTTTAAATTAGATTGATTTTTGTTGGTGTTGAGTGGTAGTGAGATTGAGGTATTTTCTAATCAGTGTGTGGCAGTGAATCTCTTTATACTCACCATTGCAAAAACCCATTTTATGATTAGAAGTAGCTTAGGTAGGACTTGATTTGATCCTGATCTAGAGCTATTAATCAGTGATTTATTTTCTTGATGTGTTTGTTTGCATGTTAGATCACTAAACCGTCGATTTGGTAGTAGAACTTGCATAAACAAAGTGCAGAGAGATTTTCTATGAAACTGAGTGTTGCTGAGCACTTAAGAGAGCTCTTGCAAGAGTTCTGTACAAAAAAAATTGGAATTCTGTAACAAAAGACATCATACGCGTATGATGTCTTAAGGGCTAAACAGAGACCAAACTGAAAATTTGACATTACCAGAGTGTTCAGAAGGGGGGTTTTACCCTCATATCAACATAAAACAAGGGCTTTAACACTTCTAGAAACTCAAAATACCAAGTCAGAGTGCAAAAAACGCAAAGAATGGGGAAAATTGATTCAGAGCTCATTTTTGCATTCAAACTTGATAAAAACACTTGAAACTCAAATACAAACACTTGGAGAAGCTTAAAATTGAAAATTGGGTAAATCTGTGAAAAAAGACATCATACGCGTATAATGACTTTTTGCACTTGTTGATGTGATTTTTGAATTTTGACTTGACAACATTGTTGCAAACTTAGTGAATAGCTCAAATATCAAGTTTGGACCAAAATTGGACAAAAAGACATCATATGCGTATGATGTCTCCAACCTAATTCTGGGCAAATTTTGACATTTTTCTATCACATATCCATTATACTAGTTGTCTAGAGCTTGTATTTCAAGCTTCATCTCATTTGGATCACATTTGACCCCACGTAAGTCAAAAATCGGAAAATTTCACAGAAAAGCCTGATCTGGCCATAACTTGCACAACCAGAGTTCAAATTGAATTTTGTGAGTGGATAGAGCATAAGGGTGCTACTAGGAGTGAGCAAAGCAAAAATATCCAAAATCTAGAAAAAAAAAGACATCATACGTCTATAATGTCTTTTTGAGCAAAGCTGATACAAAATTTTCACTTCAGATCACAGAAGTCTTCTAATTGACAAAACAAACCATTTGGCCAAGTATCATTCAATTTGGATCACTTTTGATCACCGAAACGGGGATAAAACAAACTGTCGAGACTGAAAAGTTAGATTCCTCTAGGGGGATTGATGAATTTGAGATCCGGTAGATATCTCCATAATAACCAACCGAGACAAAGAGAACAAGTGAGTGTTATATTAAATGAGGAGAGTGTAAACCAAAGTGTAGTGCGACCGTTAGAGCCGATCCTTGAAGGAAGTATTTCCGATACTTCTTCAGAGAGATCTTACGAGATTTTCACTAAACACTTAGGATACTTGAACTTAAACGAAAGAGGAAACATGGCATCACGACCATCAAACCCTTCGGCCGTAATGAAGCTATTGTTCATCAAGTATCAATATGACAACAAGCAAGGTGCCAAGATCTACAAAGATGGTATGGACCGCTACTGTGTGAAGATAGAAGATAGACCAAGTGAGTTCAAGGACTTAGTGTCTGTGAGCTATAGCGGAGATAGGTACCTAGATGATGAAGGTATCATGTACTTGGTAGTCCTGAATCCTAACATTTTGGACAACCCAAATGGGGATTGATGGGCACGAAAGCCAAAGTAGATGAATAACCTGAAGAGAAAGCACCAACAATGAGCTTCCCCAATGCTAGATTAAGACGAGAAAATGAAACTTTGAGAATCAGCATAGACAACTATGTGGGGTTATACAAGTATAATAATGGAGAGGAAGATCTCTATTATAGATGCGAGGAACCCTACATTGATGAGTTGACATAGCGGAAAAGACTTTATGTCTTTACCTAGATAGAGGGATCAGAAACAAAGATTGTTGCCTACGACAAGTATGGAAGACGATATGCAGCAATTGATAAAAAGTAATTGTAAGGATACACATACTTTGGGGGACCACTCCACCATTATTATGTCACTCCAAGCCCACTGAGACCAGCACCTACAACTGTCATACCAGAACCGATGGCAATAGGTAGAGAGAGGACTCATGTAACTGAATCTTTCAGTCGACCTCATTATTCTATGCCAAGCCCAATGGGAACATTACATTCTAGAGAGTCAATGGCTACGAATCGAGGTAGTGCAGTTCCATTCTCTACACATTCTAAGGTATGTCCGATGTTTGCAGCAGCACCATCACATTTGCCTCCTAGTAGTAGATTCGTGGCAAGGGATCCAACTAGAGCAGCCCATGAAGCCCATGACACAAGAGAAAGTTTTAGTCGGGATACAAGAGCAATGAGATTGGTGGCAGACAATAGACACATGAGACCATCTCAAGTGACCAAGTGTATGCCGAAGAAGTATAGTGGCTCAGGAGATCCATATGCACATGTCTCACTCTTTAAGAAAGTCTTAAGAGCTGAGCAGATAACAGATTTTCCACACACAATACGAAGGATTTGGTCTTACTTTAGAAGGGACGGCATTGACATGGTTTCAACCACTGAATGGTGGAGGTTTCCATGATATTGACCACTTGCTGCGAGAGTTTGCCGAGGAATTTTCGAAAAGAGGGATCAAACACAACACGGTATCCCAAATATATGCTTTCAAACAGAAGGAGCAAGAAAATGTGAAGGAAGCTTCGCTTCAAACAATACATAGAGAGATGTCCAGTGCGGGAACAACCACAAGATGACAAACTATCTGTCCTCTTTATAGAAGGGCTGAGAAATGACACTCTCAAGAAAGACTTGCACCTGAAAGCTTGTTTTGAGCAAGTGACCATAGAAGTCTTGCACTTAGTGGATAATTGTGCTGTTTATGGAGAGGTGGCAACGGATACGGATGTCGCATCCAGTAGCTCATCTTCCGTAGCTAGCAAGACCACCACTAAGAAGAATTTCCAAACAACAACAATACCGAACATGGAACAAATGATAGAAGATGCCATAAGGAGATTAGCACCATACCCTAAACCAATGCCAAAACTAACAAAATGGTGTGCAATAGAACAAAAATGGACAAATCATTCAACAGAAGAGAGCTATTACAACAAGGGTATGTGAAGGAGCGTCAGTATACACCTCCAACTCAAATAGCACCACCTCGGGTACATCCAGTACCTAGATACCCAACGGGAAACGTACCAGGACCTATGGGGGTAGAAAGGCCACAGCCGGTATTGGGGCAACAACCACCCTTACCAGGAGTGAGACCATTGGGTATTAGATATGCACCCACCCTAGAGAATCAGGAAAAACGAGCTTTAGTGCCTGTTCATACTTATTATGAAGATTTTGGTGAACCCATGGCTCCTACTTTGTATTATCCACCTGAAGAACCAAAACAACCAGAACCTTGGAGCATGATAGGAAATGTTGGACCACCAACCGCACATGCCTCAAATGAAGAGAGGTATAACTTGGACGCAAGAACACTTATGTTCATAGCTCATGGGGGGTTGTCAGGCCAAAGACCAGCCTACCCACGAAGAGAAAATCAAGGGACACCAAGACCTGCATTGGGACCCTGTTATAAGTGCAAGGTGACCATTTGATGAATTTTTTTCCACACACAGAGATCATTAGAATAAATGCATATTGCATAGAGTGTGGTGTCACTCACTTCATTGAGGATTGTTCTAAGAATCCCAACAAAGTGCAAAAGACGACATTGAACATGCTAGTGTCGATTCCTACTAGCAGTGGGTATGAAAATGAAACCAAGATACCAACACAAGTTGTGACTAGATCTCAAGCGAAGAAAACCCCTAGAGAACCAGAGAAGGGAAAGTCAGAGACGGAATTGGCAAGTCAAGGACGACGAAGCCATAGAAACACATGGAAAGATAGGAAAGCCCGCATGAAGCTGAAAAAAGAACAGAAAAACGCGATTCTAGCTGATGAATTAAAACAAACAAAAGACAGATTAGAGAAACTTGAGAGTCAAAACAGAATACGGTAAATGGACTCAGAAAAGTCAAAACTAAAGAGCGTCAAAGAGACAACGAGTGTAAGCTCAAGGGGATCAGTGTTAGTCGACAAAGTACACGAACCATTGGATGCACTAATGAGAGCTTACGAAGCGAGATTAAAGAACAATGAAACACAAGAACAATGGTGGTTGACTTATCCAAACGTGGAATTGGAAAAGCAGAGACTTGAAATGTGTCATAAAATGATGGAGACTGCACAAGCCTTGTTAGAACCACCTAGAGAACCAATGAATTGTGGAGCGGAAAACCCAATTCATCAAGAAACTATCCTCTCACGGGTAGTTGAAAAGCCTAACAGTGCACAAAAGCCTAAAAAAAAGCACGGGGATGAACATATAGTGATGAACACCACAGATCAAGAAATAGAGAGTTTTCATCCTGTGATACAGAGGTCTTACGGAAGAGATGAGGATTACAATGAGTTTTGGAAACAAGTGAGAATGGCAAACTTTGCAAACGAGCTGAGTTGTCAAGTTAATCAGACTAATGGAGAAAAGGACATCAAGAATCCTCCCATAGAGGAATTTGAGGCTTCCCTTATGAGGAATCTCTTCAGAAAAAGTTATAGACTCGCAAGGATTGATAGAGATTTTGTCAACACCAGTGACATGCACTATCACCTTAGCTGAGCTTTTGAGACTATGACCAAACATGTGGGAAACTGTAGGAAAATGCTTAGAGAAATTCGGGATAAAAGACCCAACTGCAAAGCTGCAAGAAGGGATACGAGAGTTGAATAAGCCACAAAAAAATGCTAAGCCTATACCTTTGAACAAGGTCAGAGAGTATTGCGAAGGCGAAGAGAGGAATACAACCTTACCAGTTGAATTCCAGGGAGTTAACACGATGGCAATACTTGACAGCGGGACTCGAGTAGCCATTTCTACGAAAGAAATCTGGAAAAAATGGGAAAAACCAGCGAAAGAAAAACGAGGTTGAAACTCCAACTAGCGCGGACGAACATATGGAGAGACCTTTGGGACTATTAGAGAAAGTTGTAGTGACTTCTTGCGGAATTGAATACAAGCATACTTTTGCTATTGTCGACTTTGTCAAGGAGAATAACTATGATATTATACTTGGAAGACCATTCATGAGACAGTTGAAAATGGTCCAGGATTGGGGTTACGATCACATATACCTGAGACATATGGAAACCACTACTCGTGTGAACCTAAAAGACCATAGCTACAAGGATGTGAACAGAACGCCAGTTGCAGAGTTTGATTCATCTACTTTGTCAAGATCAGAGTTTCCAGCTTGGTTAGGCAAACCCAAAGAGCTATGGATGTGTGGAGCTTTGAACTGTGGAAGTCTGAAGTGCGAAGAATGTGTTTTAGGAAGGGCAATTGAAGACGAAAATTATATAGGTGAACCCTTTGTAGAGGATGCACTTGAACCATTAGAATGGACACACATTCTAGAAACCCTAGATGTTTGTGCACTTTAAGATGGTCCCACAACTAAGTTCTGTGATAAATATGAATATAATGTGGTTCCGTACTTCATGATGAGAGCTGTGCTCGAAGAGGGGACTGGAAAGATTGATACACGAGAAAACAGAGATGAAGAGGAGATGTTTCACGACATTCTCGATCATCCAAAATGGGGAAATGAAGCTGACAACGAGTCCACAGACATCTCAAGCGAGAACGAGGAAACCATAAAGGATGTCAGATTCTACGACTTCCCAAATCAGGCTGAAAAACGCCAGAAACGCTACAGAGAAAAGAGAAAAACAAAAGGAGTTAGAAACAGTCCGATGCCTAGGATAAGAGGGAAAAACCAATTCCTAATGCTAGTAAAGACGGACGATTGTGTCAAGGACAAGATTTCCAGAAGAATGAGAGGAAATATGGAAACGAGCTCACGGAAAGACAAACGAAGCTCAAGAAATCGAGTTCAACCCAGTGGAACGAAAACCAAAACAGATAAAGCGGAAAAGAACATTAGAAACAAGGAAAACAAAGAGTCCAAATTAGAACGCCGAAACAAGTACAGAGAGTTAAAGAAAACTCTGAAAGAAGTTTGGACGACTGAAATCGAGAGTGGTGAGGATGCAAATGCCAATGTCAAAGGAAACATGGATGTTCCCTCTCACTACAAGAAATTTACGATAGAGGATAGGAAGGTGATATTAACCCAGCCTATCAGAGAAAAAAAGGAGAACAAATCGTATGATGGACCGGAGGATGCTAAGAAGGTTGATTTAGCAGCTCCAGGAGAGGAACCTAGACCGGTGTACATAGCTACAGATTTGTCTCCAGAAGAAGAAGAGAGACTTTTGAGTCTTCTCAGAGAATACAGGGATGTGTTTGCATGGTCGTACAAGGATTTGAAAGGACTCGATCCATCAATATGCCAACATACAATTCCTTTGAAACAAGATGCTAAGTCTAGTAGACAGAGACCGTACACGTATAATGACACGTTTGCTAAGCGAATCAAAGAGGAAATAGACAAGCTAATCGAAGCTGAATTCATATATGAGATTGAACACACGGACTGGGTATCTCCGATTGTTGTAGTGCCTAAGAAAAACGGGAAACTCCGAGTGTGTGTCAATCTAAAGAAAGTAAATGCTGCGACCATCAGGGACAATTATCCTTTGCCGATAACTGATCATGTTCTAGAGCATGTATCGGGGAAAAGAGCATATTCCTTTTTAGATGGATTTTCAAGATATAATCAGCTTGCCATTGCGCCAGAGGATCAACACAAAACAACTTTTGCAACTGAGTGGGGAATTTATGCGTATCGAGTTATGCATTTTGGTTTATTCCCGCAACATTCCAAAGGCTGATGACTTATGCCTTCAAAGAGTACTTGAGGATGTTTCTAGAAATATACATGGATGATTTGTGTGTACACTCTCTTCTGAGAGATGAGCATCTAGAACACCTAAGAAAGTTATTCAAGAAATGTAAGACATATCGCATTTGTCTTAATCCTGAGAAGTGTGTGTTTATGGTCCGACAAGGCAGAATTCTGGGACATATTGTCTCACATGACGGAATATCCACGGATATGGAAAAGATAAAAGTAATAGTAGATATTCCTAGACCAGCCAACGCGAAGCAAGTGCAGAGCTTTATGATCACCTTTCAAGGTTGACGAATGGAGAAGACCCTATAGGTGTAGATGACGACATGCCGGATGCGTACTTATTCAACATAGAGATGATACCTTCTAGACGAATTCATGGTAATACATCGCAAATCACCTCCGTATCATCCACAAGCCAATGGACAAGTTGAAGTGATGAACAAAACCATATGCACGGTCCTTACAAGATTGTATCTGAGTCCAGAACTGATCGGGACCAAAAATTGCATTCAACATTATGGGCGTATAGGGTAGCATATAAAACATCCATAGGAACGACCCCATATAACATGGTTTTTGGTTTGAATGCTATTTTACCAATAGAATTTTTAATTTCAACACTGAGAGTAGGTAAGGAATTAGAGTGGACAGGACATGAGCTTTTACATAGAATAAATGACCTTGAAAAGCTAGATGAGCTTCGCTTAAAAGCTGTGGCTTCAATCTACGCTCAGAAAAGGAGACAAAAAGAGTTCTTTGATAAGCATGTACGAACTAAAGAGTTTAAGATTGGGGACTTTGTCCTAGTATACACTCTGAAACATCATGCAAAAAAAACTTAAAAAGAGAGGGATGGGACCACTTGTGATTAAAGATCTATCACCAAGCGGGGTCGTCAAGCTTGCTACATTAGACGGAGAAGAAATTCCCAACTGGATTAGTGGCTGCAGATTGAAGAAGTATCATTTGCCACTAACCCAGGACATGCTTCTCAAAATACATCAAGATAAAGTGCGACTTCAGAAAAAGAAAATATTGTCGAGGAAACGCAAGCGGAAGCAAAAGAAAGAATGGAGAAAAGAAGACTACTGCGTCAGTGACAATGCAATGAAGGAGCCCTACGAATAAATGCAGTCAGTGTATCAGAGATGGGTGAAGACAAAGTAGAGCCCATCATCGAGGTCAAAGTAGGGCCAAACCAGATTAATGCCAGAGCACTATTGGATTCAGAAGCACATGCTAACCTGCTTTCAGTCAGTTTGTACAAACAATTGAAACATGACACTAAGCTGCAAACTGCCAAACAGGAGTTGAAGAGTTATTTAGCACACTCAATTAAGACAATCGGATGCACATTACTGCACGTACAAATCAATCAATATGTGTATCCACATATGTTTTATGTGGTTGAAGACAAAGCTACACAACATCCATTGTTACTATGGCAACCATGGATAAAGCAGTACAATGCGATGATTAATTGGCGCTGCTCAAATTTAGTTAACATCAATTATGAGGAGGAAAGTCAATCCATTCCGTTCTCCAAAGCAAATGTACAAGAGCAAGCCGAAGAATCCAATGACAAAGGTAAACGACCTAAAGAGGTGAAGAAGGAGCGATGTCAACCAAAAGCCACGTCTGCACAACCGGAACGCTCTTCAAAGAAGAAATCTTAGGTATGGGTAGGGAAGACAGAACATACACGCACAGCTCAACCTTGGATAAAGAGAGACTCAAAGTTGGTATGGAAGTTGTGCGAGAGAGAACAAAAATGGAAAACAAAGTCTTCAACACCAGACAATAGAGTGATTTCAGACAGCCAAATTTAGTGAAACGGATCTGGATTCCAAATAAGTTACTGATAGCACAAACCCATAGCAAGGAAATTTGGATTCCAAAGATTTGTAAATAGGAACTCCCTTCAGTACAATCAATAGAGAATCCTCAGTATTCAAGGACAGAGCCATCACAACCTAAAGACAAGCAGATTTGGGTAGCAAAGAGTTTGTGGCAAGCACAGGCAAATCAGAAGCAAATTTGGATTATAAAAAATGACAAAAATGTAAACAAGAACCCAGGTACTGATTCTACAACACCAGTGCTACAGACAACCCAAATATTGCCCAAAAGCCTAACAATCAAACAAAGAGCGGCATTATTGCAAATATCGTTATTTCCTCGCTCTACAATTGAATTCACCCGGCATGACCACAACAACTACAAGGCTTCACCCTCAGACACTTCATAGTCGTCCGGGAGGACTCAGACTAGGAAGGGGGGAGGTATACAAGTATACAGGAACTACAAGCAATAAGGACAAACAAAATGATATTACGAGGGCAGTGTCTTACATGATTTCAATTTTTTTATATTTGATTGCGGATATTGATAATATTTATGCCCTTATATACTTTGTTTTGCAATAATTAGAGATCAAATGATGAATTTGAGTCTCCAAGTTTGTAAATACGACTAAATATGCGTGTTGTTGGAGCCAAAAAGTGGAAAAAACGGGGTAATCCAAGCCGAGAAACCGCAAATAAGTGTATATACATATACACGAGGTTACCAGCTAATTATGGTGCATTTTTGGATTTTTTTGGTTCAATTTTCTATTTTCCTTTATTTTTAGGATTTTCTTAATAAAAGTAAAAGAAAAATAAAAAAACAAATGAAACGAGATCAGAAAAAAGAAAAGAATAGATGGTGATGATCCTAACAACAAGAGCAACCCATGGTAAAAATTGGGCACAAATTCGGGAAAAGTTGCGGAAAGCCTGAAATGACAGAATTTTGGCAAAGTGGACAAATTTCTCAGAAACAGGTCAAACGGAGTCCAAATTGAGAAATTTCAAATTCTAAAGTGCATTTCATGACGAGATAAGAGCACATGTCATATTTGGTAACAAGTGAGCCGGGAAGGCCAGAGTTAAGTATTTTTGACTTCACTTACAAGCTCATTGCACTATTGCCCACTAGGAGAGAGCAAAGAGCACACAGGAGCATCCGACCTTCTACAGCCTTCTACGACCTGTACAAGAGCTCAGAGGACTCCAGATATGAGAGGTAGACTCGTTGCCATAAGCTTTTGATGCTTATCACTAACTTTTGTCACGAAAACTAACCAAAACAAAGAAACAAGAGCAGACCGGAAAGGGGTAGATTGCTAGGTAGAGGCACAACCACCTAACCAAACCATGCAAGAACCAACAGGTGGCTTACCCTAGTGTAGAAGATGAGTTCCTAACTCTCAAAGTACGAGAAAGACCAACTGGAAAAACCCTAGGTCAAGAGAGCCTCCAAGCGGCAAACAGGAAAAAGTTATCGAAACGACACCAAACTTCACAAGAAGCTTGACAACATCATGGACAAGGTAGCCATGGAGTATCTCCAAGTTTGGACCACCAAAAGTGAGTCAAAACAACCGATTCGGGTGCAGACACACAAAGCGTCATTTTGGCATAATGGCCAAAATTGACAACCGTCTGCCATGAAACTTCACAAGCAGCTTCAAATAGTCATCAATGACACATGTGTACAAGCAAAACCCAAAAAAAATCAGTTTCACCTACCAATGGTGAAAAAGACACTTTCGGGCAATCAAATGGCTAAAGGTAGAAAAGAAGGAACCAAAGTCGAGTCCAACCATATAGACGACTTCCCAACACCTCAAATGAGCTCGGGATGCAACTCTCGAGGAGAAAGATCGAGGAAAATCAACTCCAACACCAAAAGACGACTTCGGAGACTAAATTGCCTACAAAGGGGGCTTTTAACTAAACTGATGATTTTTAAGGTTGAAAACTAGTTAGGAGGGCTTAGGGCACTAGCACAAGCCATGCTTTGCACAAAAAAACACTTTTTATCAAGAATAGACATCATACGCGTATGATGTCTCTTAGCATGATTTTCACATCATCTTGAACACATGAATGCATAGCCTCTTTCTACATGTCAACAACATCAAATGTACAAAGTATCATGATATTTAGAGTTGAAAAACCAATTGGAAACCAAAAAGACGCAAAGTAGGGAAAAAACCCGACTTATGGCCCTAAATTTACGAAAATAGCTCCAAACTCAGTGAAACTTTGTAGGAATGTTGTTCAACACAGGCACAAGCTATCTGGAACCAAAAAGTACCATTTTGGCCAAAAAGACATCATACGTGATGTCACTTTGCACATACAGAGCCAAAATTGATCATTTTTCATCATATATCCATTATATATATCAAATACATGCCACATATGGAGTTTGGTACCATTTGGTCAAGGGGATCACTCTATTAGCCCAATCAATGGAAAATTATCTATTTAAAGCTTGATCTAGCCAAAATTTACCATACTCAACTTCAAGTCCATATCTGAGTACACGCAGTCCTTTGCTATCATATGAGGAGCCCACAGAACCAATCTCATGCAAAAATGACAAAAAAGACATCATACGCGTATGATGTCTCCAGAGCCAATTTTAGTCCAAACTATACCCAACTTTCATAAAATCATTTTCTAGGCCTATATAAAGCCAAATCCAAGCTTACAATGCAAAATGGTTCAGTTTTACCCAAAAAGACATTATACGCGTATGATGTCTCCCTACTTGATTTTTGCATATCAGGGTTACAACCACCACACAGAAGTGATCTACATGCCATTTTAGAGGCAACCACCAAGTTTCATCCAATTTGGATCACAAAATCCAACTCTCACTCAATATATTGCAAAAAGCCTGACCAAGACTAAAATGGCCATAACTTGACCAAATGGGACCCAAATTCAAATCCAGGCATATAGAATGGATGTATGCACTACCAGCTAAGCACAACCAATATCAAGCCATTTTGACACAAAAGACATCATACGCGTATGATGTCTCCAGCATGATTTTGCACCCAAATGTCATATTTTTCCATATGCATTTCATCCTTATGTCTTGAATAGCTTATGTTTCAATTTTTAATTCATTTGGACAGTTAAAAGCTTAATTTCGGCTTTCAATACTGAAAAAGACGCTAACTTCTGAAATTGGAGTTACAGGATCCATGTATTCGGGGAAGTCTTCAACAAAGAGGAAGAGAACGACACTCAAGGAAGCAATAGCAAAAGCAGAGACATTTTCTATTCCCCCAGAGACTCTCAAGCCCACAAAGACTTGGATGGAAGAAGCAGTGTTAGAAGAATAGGGGATAAAGATATACCAAGGTACTTTCAGAGACCCCCGGGGACAAACAGTGGATATCCCAATGATTCCCCAAGAACTGGTGGACTACAACAGAACGGAGGAGATAAGCAAGTACCTGGAAAGGGCAGACCTTCGCAATTTTTTTACTTCCAGACCATCAGGAGTAGATGCTCAAAGAGTATGAGTTGGTAACCACCATACAAAAAGATGGAATGGCTACACTCACAGCCTGGGACGAGGAAAAAGTGGAAGTGATTATCACTGCTCAGCTCATTGCAGATGCTCTGAAGCTGTACAACAAAGGAAGCTCAGTCAGAGAAAGGCGAGAAGCTATAGAAGTGTATGGGCCAAAGAAGCAAAATTTTACCTATGAAGACATGGCAGATCCGAGAGCGGCAAATCTTTGCCGGCTCTACAACCAATTCTTACACATATGCAGCAAAAGGCCACAAAAGTATACCACACCACCACATGCCATTGCCACAACCATCACTTGGGCGATAAAGAGCAACATCCCGAAGGAATACCATTTTTGTCTTCTCGATTTCTGATTAGGAAAGTCAAAAAACTTTTTCTCCCCTCCTTTCAAGAGTAGCTTAGCTCTCAAATGTTCTTTTTCTGGCCGCGCAAATTTTTTGAGGTAGATAAGTGCTCATCTAACTCATTTGTTGCATTCTAGTATAGGTCTAAAAAGACTTGTTGAGCTTTCATCAAGTCCTTGGGTTCCTCACTTTCATCTTCAATGTGAAGGGTTGAAATCATTTGGATGGGAATTATGTCGTAGCCATCCTCATTGAAAAATTTACTAGACATAAACGTATTCACATATACATCCATTGTCTTTAAAATTTGACTCCACTCAAAGGGATCAAACAAATGCTTTGGAAAGGGTTCAACTACATAGGCTTCATCTGTGAAATCCCTTTCTAAGATACATTCTTCTCTTTTTAAGCGCACGTTATTTGAAGCTCCGCACATCCAAATAGGAGTATCTTTGTTCAACCAAGAAGGAAGCTTAGTTTCAGTGGAAGAGACTGAATCAAACTCTTGTATGGGTGTTTTCATGACATCTCTATAAGTGTGATCTTTAAAATTAACCCTTGTTATAGATCCCACTTGCTCCAAGTACAGATAGTTGTTTTGCCAATCTTGGATAAGTTGTACCTGTCGCATGAAAGGAGTTCCCAATATGATTTTGTAATTGAGTTTATTTCCAAAGTTTAGTATTTCAATATTGTGTTGATATTCAATCCCACAAGAATTAACTATCACCGTTTCTAGCAGCCCTAAGGGTCTTTCAATATGTCCATCAGCCAATTGCAATTTCATTTGAGTTTGTCTAATAGATGGTTTTCCCCAAGATTCCCATACTGTTTTTGTGGCTATGGCTATGCCTACTCCACTATTCATTATTGCCATGGTTTCAATGTCATTTTATTTCACTGGAAGGGTGGTGTTTCCTTCTTCCCCTTCGTAGTATTCTCCGACTTTGTTCATTGGAATAGATCAAATCTCTTTGTTATCCATTTCGTGTTTCAATCTTTCCAACTTTTTTATGATGAGTCTCGTTATCCCCATCTTCTCTAGGTTTTTTGTAGGTCATTCCATAAAT
The DNA here is from genome assembly GCF_014529385.1 of Adiantum capillus-veneris. Classification (NCBI taxonomy): domain Eukaryota; kingdom Viridiplantae; phylum Streptophyta; class Polypodiopsida; order Polypodiales; family Pteridaceae; genus Adiantum; species Adiantum capillus-veneris. The sequence goes on from NC_140946.1 coordinate 79,412,722, forward strand.
ATAGTCTAATTTCTAACAGATCTCCCAAAGTAAGAGTGCATTGGATGGGTGTAGACATGATTGAATGAATGTTGTCTACTTCTATGGTCTGGCTCCTCTCTTTTTACTTGAGTGGTCTTGCACACTATGGATTCATCTTCATTATCTCCCAAGTAAGAGGGTAATGTTTTCAAGGTCAATGGATTAGACATTCCTGAAGCTTCAAATCCACAATCCCCGTAGAAGGATTATGCATCCATGTCCATATCAGGAGGTAGGTTGTCCAACCAAAATTTGTCTATAGGAGATATCTTTAGAGCTAAGCTCCCATCATTGATCTCTCTCACTTTTTCCCATAAGTGTACTGGCCAGTCGTTCTCTACGAAAGGAATTCCGTCTAAGGCATCTTCATTGTCTGGCACTACAAGTTCTGGTTCTTTTGTTTCAAGGTGGGGTTCTACCACCACTTTGGATTTTTCTTTAGTGTCTCTTACTACAAGCTCCTTCGGTTTTGCGATACTGTCGAGCTTGGGTTTTTGTTTTTCAAACATCTCTTGCGTGATTCTTACCAAATTTTGATAAGCTTCAAGCTTAGCTGCTTCCATGTCAGGAGAAGGATAATTTTCCATTTGTTTTCCATGTTTTGGCTTGCTTTATGTCCTGCTTGGTAGGCTTCCAAGGCTGCATTAATAGGCTCAAAAATTTTATCCACCAAAATTGATCCTCCAGAGTTCACGGTTGTTTCTTTGATTTCACTTTCATGTTCTTTCACCTTTTCCTGGAATATCTTTTTCTTTCTCCTCAATTTTAGCTCGTTATTTTTGTTTTCTCAATTCATACCTTTTTCTTCTACTTCTTTTGGTCTTTTGAGAGACGGATTTGTGTTCTCCTAATCATTAGAGGAGTTACGTTTCTTTTTCTTAGCCTGAGCTCTAGTGATTACCTTGATTGGAACAATTGGTTCACTCTTAGATGAGCTACTAGGTATCACTTGGACTACATTTACTACTTGTTTTCCCTTGTTTAAAGGATTCTTTGGACAATCTTCTGGGAAGTGGCCTCCTTTTTTGCAACATTGTATGCAATAATCTTCAACCGACTTGAGGTTTTGTTAGGCTCTAGGCATTCATTTTTCCAATGATCATCTGTACCACAGCTATGATAGTTTCTTGTTCTTGGCTTAATCATGGGTCTTACCATAGGAGGTCTGACACCTAAATTAGCTACATAATACGTTGGTGCAAGCTCTAGTGGAGCATAAGTCACAGGTTCTTCCATTAGTGGTGGATGTGAATTATACCAATCTCCTTCTACCATTACTGTAGATAAACTAGGCTAAGCATAGGGTGTAACAAGCACTAGTGCTTGTTCATCTATGACTCCTTCTCAATGCATGTACTTTACAAGTACTGCATTATGTCCTGGATACGGAGGTTGTTGATCCAACACCGGCTGAGGTATTTCCATACCCATCGGTGGTCTTTGAGCTTGGTCCATATTAGGCTGATATCTATACATGGGTTGTCCTTGTGGCCTCATGGGCACGTAATGAACATTCCCATCATACTTTGGTCGGAAGTAGTAATCGTTATTCTCATGGTTGGTCCATTTACCCTCAATTACATACCATTTTGGTGGACTAGTTGGTTGTCCCTGTTGAGGTATCCCTTGTCCTGGTCCCCTCATAGGTTCTTTTTGCATGTTGTTCATCCTTTTGTTCATGTCATTCATCCTTTTGAGCATATCTTTTAAGGCTGAAAGCAGTGTAGCATCACCCATTCCTACCTGTGCTGGTTTAGTGGATGTTGTTTTCTCACTTTGATTATCCTTAGGGACATCTTCTTCCTTGAAAGTATCACAATTGTCTCCTAAGTCAATAGCATCTAGCACACATGCTTATAGGGTTGTATGCTTCTTGTTATACAGTATAGCATGAAATTCTTTGTTTAGCAGTCCCTCTAGAAGCAATGATACTAGTCGTTCTTCTACAGGTATCTCTAGCTCTGGGCATCTGCCAATGTAATGTTTGATAGGAGTTCCACAATCCCTAACAAACTCACCATGTTTCTGTTTAAAGCTATAGATTTGAAGTACCATATTATGTTTCATCCCCGTTTTGGAACATGCAGCTACAAATCCTTCAGCTAATGTGTTTAAGTCCATGATTGACCTTGGTGGGATGTTTTGGAACCATGTCAATGCTTTTACTTCTAATGTCATTTCAAACCCCTCAAATTGAGTATGGAAATTGAATATACGTTATGCTCTTAGCACTTGCTTAAAGCTTGATAAGTGGTCGTATGGATACCCTGATCCGCTGTATTTTTTGACCCATTTTTCAAAATCAATTGGTCTGACGCGTCTGTTTGGTTCAACTCCCGGTCTCCTAGCAGTTGGTCCTGTTTCGAGTCCTTCAAACCAGTCTGTTGGAAATAGTGACTCATGTAGCTTTGGATTGGCCTTGGTGTCACTTGGTTTTCTTCGTGATGAGGTGGTTTCTGGTTTCTTAATATTACTCTCAGATGATCTCTCATGGTGTTCATCTCTTGGAATTGTTTATGGTCCTTGTCCCAATATCCAATCCCTTATGGAATACCCTTGGTATTTGATTTGTTCTACCTTTCAGGAGTCATCATAATAAAGTTGTTGTTATGACAATCCCTAAACAGGTAGGTTGGTAGGTCTGCTGATTCCTTATCTTTGATCTTGAAGATACAAATGATTTTCATGGCCGTTAGTTGTCCTGATTTGGCATGCGAATCCACAGAAGATCTTTTATGTTTCTATCCTCCCAACAATAGACTCTGATCCTAGGATTATCAGTACTAATCTGTTTCAAAGGCTTCAAATAAACTTGATCATATCCCTCAAATTCTAAGGTTGGTGGTCCTTCTTTTGCTCCCATATCTAGAATTATAGTGTTTACTTCTAGCCCCCATTTGTCTATCACATCAGGGTTTTCAACTTGTCAATATTGAGTTTCGTTTTGATCCATGTACATTTTTCCTTGTTTGTTTGCCATGATTTCTTCTTTGAACTCAATACCACGGTCATCAATGCGAATGGCATATGCTTCGTTAGGATCCAGGTAAACCTGAGCTCCATGGCGATTAGTCTTGAGAGTATATGCTTATAGCGCATTGTTGTTCCGGTCTCTAATTGAGTCGAATAGGAAGACATTTCAGATGTTGAATCTGAAAAAGTGATAAGACTTGTTCAAGGATAGTGTGCAAGAAATTGCCTTGATTCATGCTTTCTTCAATGGATACTCTACTGGAGATTTCTCCAAATATGCCCCGATTTCCTAGTACACGACCAGATCTAAGGTTCATAAAGACTTGCGAAGCCCTGGATAGAGTACTTACATTTGGATTGACTTGTTGTCAATTTTCATTTGATTCGATTGCAACTTTCTCTTAAGCTCCTGTTTCCTCGTCTGCAACCTGATTCCTGTACAAATTTGATCAAGTTAGCTACTCTTTCACAAAGACTGTATAATTTTTGCTAACTATTGTGGTAAGTCTGTGTATATTACTTCAAATCTAGCTATGGGAGTCAGCAATTGACTTTCAGATTCGACTTTGGCAAAAAATCAAAGAATTAATCTGCAACTTGGAAACTGGGTGAACATGTACCTATTTGGATCCGATTGAACACAAAATTGCTCGGTGGCTTTGTATTATGTTGGTCTAACACTGTACAAGTTCAAAGTTCAAAATTGGTGTCTCTTACTAGTAGTAGTAAATAATCGCGATTATTTACTTTTGTCAATTTTTTGCAATTTTTGGCTTGGTTTGCCAAGTATACAACCTGTTAAGGTCCTTGGACAAGTTTCAACAAGTTTGGACCAAATATGTTCAAGTTTATCAATTGTTTCTTGTCCACAGACTCTGATTTCAAGAATGTGGCCCAAGTCTCACTTTTGTGATCCAAATTTCACCAAAATTGGTTTGTGTGGTCTATTTGATATGCTTGACCTTGTAATATACTCAAATTTGTAAAATTTTCAATTTTTGAAGCAGATGTAAATAATCGCAATTATTTACTTAACCTCTATTTTTGTAATTTTTTGTCCCAACTTTGACACAGTTCCGCATACTAACTTTGCAAATTTGTCACAATTTCCAATCCAATGATCCAAATCTGACCAAATTTGGTTTGTGGAATTATTACAACATGGTAAAGCTAGTGGTATGCCAACTTGGTCAAAAAAGTTGAAAAATGGGGCAGATGAAAATTATCACGATTATTTACAACTAGCAACTTTTTGCATCTTTTTGGTCAACTGCGCATGTACACATGTTAATCACATCAATATAAGCCTATGAATCAAATTTCATCAAGTTTGGACATTTTTTTTTCCAATTTACACTCAAGATTTAGAAAGTCAGTACCAACTTTAGTTTTTACCCAATTTTTTGTCAGTTTGGTGATCCAAATCTTTTGTGCCTTTACAAACGTTATTTGTACACATGCAATGAGTCAAGGGTATGAACCTTGGTCAAATCTGAGCTGAAAGTTAATAATCGTGATTATTAGCTTCAAGATTGAAATGAACCATTTGCACTTTTTTCAAGGACAGTCCTTTCATGAGATGTTTTAAGCCTCTAATTCAAGTCAAAACTTAATTTTGTCTGAAATGTCAAGAAAAAGTAAATAATCTGAGTTTGCGTCAATGGTTGAAATTTTCACCTCAAAGTGTCCTTGAGGTTACCCACTGATTCAGACAACTTTTAAGCATACTCTCTAGTCGGATTGAGTGCTTTGAAGTCTTTTCGTGCTATTTCTAGTCGTAGACCTGGAATTCAGCAACTTCCAATCACAACTCACAATGATTCTTTCAAAGAGGGAAATATTTTAAAATCCACCTCGGATCCTACTTACCCTACTCCTAGGCTCGCATACAATGGAGGCTGTGAAAAGTGTTCACAAACACTCGTTTTCTTGCTTTTTAAGGTTTCCCAAGCATTGATCTTAAGACTTGTCTCGTCTATCAATCAATTTTAAAATACTAATTTAGTTCTACAATCTTGCAATCCTAAAGCAACTCGATAAGTACGATTACTTCCAAGTTACCTCTACACAGCAAAAGACGACAATCTTAAGCTATGCGGTTTCTAAAAGAAAGTTTTGAACTCTAGGTGAGCTTAGAGGAAGTTCAAGGACAACTACACAAGATGCTCGTGTTTTTCCCTAGTTTAGGTCTCTTCGATCACCGGCAACGGCGCCAAATGTGGAACACATGTCTAACCTCATTATCCTATCTTATTTCAGTTTTAGCGAGAACCACGATGAAATTGTCAATCCATGGGACAAAGCTAACTCAGCTAGTGCATAGAGGCTACAAGAGGTTGCCAATCTCTCGGAAAAAAACTAACAACTCACATCTAACTCAAGCTACACTCAAGTGACTGAAATCACTAAAAACCAATCGCTCATCGGTAAATATCCTATGAGTTATATATTGTAAATTGGGAATATTGTAACTCTTATCTGTTATATAAACCAATCACTCATCCAAAAAATATCCTATGAGTGTAGATTTAAAGTTGATGACATTGTGAGCACAATGATGGAGAATGAAACCTCATACATCACATGTCTTTTCCCAAAAAGAGTTTCATTTGAGCCACTTGCAAGGACTTTATAAGATGAAGTGGATTTCTCTAATATTGTTATGACTACATTTTGAAAAAATACGTCTTTTCTACTTTATTGATGTGACCAATATTTTATGTGCATTTAAATCTAAATAACACCATGATACAAAATTAAGAGTTGAATTGTTGGTATTAAATCTTTAAGTACCAAAATATATACTCTTAAAAAGGGTGTCAGTTAATATGAGTTAATATGGATAGAAAGAACAAAATTATGTACAACTCTTGTGGAATAATATAATCATCGAACCAAATCAACTTTTCTTTTTGTATGGGATGATTCAAAATCTTCAGAGAACCTTTGCCTTTCTTTTTTGTTGTGATTGAATGTTATTGAAAGATGTTCAAGGGGGGGATTTGGTGACTTGAGCTCCCGAGGGGTTGGCATGGGAGACTTGGGGGTCATGAGTTGGGGTTGGCTTGTTAAAATTGGCAATGGGTTCCTTGGGGGTGGTGAGTTGGGATTTTGAGGATTTGGCTTGGGAGACATGGCAACCATCTTGGCAGACATGAATGGAATACTAAAAGGGGAGCCAAGCTTGCCCCCCTTACTTTCTTAGATGACCAGTGCTTCTGAACTTTGAATTTTAGTGGCGAGTGGACTGGACGTCCTGCGTTATCGAGAAGAGTTTAGTAGCTCGAACAACATAAGGGGAGAGCTTCTTGGATTCACAAGCACCTGTTATCATGTCGTGGGGGAGAGGGGAGAAACCTGAATGAAAAACAAGTGCTCAGTAGCCCACAGTGTCATAAAAAGGAGTCCATAAGCTTGAATGGCACGATGGTAGAACTTCCAGGAGTCACAAATGAGTTATATTGCATCATACGGGGAGTAAGGAATGTAGCCCAAACAAAGCAAATGGAGGGGTTTAAAAACTTACAAGATGGCCTTATCCATTTGTGTCGGACTCGATGAGAGAACGAAGCAATGCTTGAAAATCAAGGGTGAGAGTTTTGTCGGTGGGAAATGAGCACATGTAGAGGTTTTCACTTGCTAACAAAAACATTATAAAAGTTTTATAATGCTTGAAAATCAAGGGTGAGAGTTTTGTCCGTGGGAAATGAGCACATGTAGAGGTTTTCACTTGCTAACAAAAACATTATAAAAGTTTTATCCCAAAAATCATGATTGTTTAGTTCATAAACATAAAATTTACACTACCTCATAAAACTATAACTTTCAAATACATCAAAATTTGATGTTTTTGACATCACCGATGCATTTGAGACACCCGAAAAACTTGGGAACAACTGGCTACATGCCCTGTTTGGACACTTGAAGAGGCCGCTAGGCCCAAAAAACGTTTCTAGAGGCCCTATCCTGCACAACATGAAAAGAAGGGGGGGAGGGGGGGTTTAGGATAGGGCAAGGCCTCGAGAGGCTTTTTTGGGGCCTAACGAACTCTCTGGGTGTCCAAACGTGGCATATAGCTAGTCATTTTTGGGGTTTTTGGGCATTCCAGATACATCGGTGATGTAAAAAAATAGAAATTATGTACTATGTAAAAGCTATAATTTTACTTTGTGTCATTAAGAAGAGTTACAACAACATGTACGAGTAAATAATGAGAGTGAAGTCACCCATGTAATCTGCATGGAGGTGTTCACTTGCACTTTGGCTTTGTATAATAGAGCCAAGGGGGATGACGTTGTCATGAGTTTTTTGGAGCAAGGGATTGCGCATATGTACATATACATGCATGGTGCATCAAATAAAGGATTGCCCATTTTCCAGAGCCAGGTGGTTACGTGGGGCCCACATGTGTACAGGTAGGATAGGGTGTACATAGTGCATCGATTTTCACTATTACCAGTACCACTGTGTTTTTTCTACAATTAGGAGGAGTTGGTAGCGCGTAAAAATTCTTGAGGAAGCTATCCGCGGGCCGACGACATGAGGTAAGCAGGTGCGTCAGATGGCATCGAGTGGCGTCAGGAGGCCGAACGGGGTCAATATTTGCACGTGGATGAATACGGACACAAAGTGGTGTTTTCTTGTGAGAGTTATGCAGAAATGTCATCATAAGGACCACTTTTTGGGGCCACTTCACGTGGTTGCGAGATGCATTATTGAAAAGAAATGAGTGCCAGGTGTGCGGATGATGCAAAAAAGGTGACAACTATGCACTGCGAGGTCAGTTTTTGGCATGTTCGGGGTCCGTTTGAGGTCATCTAAAAGGCCAAGCGTGCCCAACTAATAAATCTAAGTGTGGGAACTGAAAAAATAGAGAGAAGACCAGAAAAAACGTGGAGAAGAGAGGAGGAACAGCCGCAGGTGTGTTTTTGCTCATTTTGGAGCTTGTTTTGGCAGTAAACTGCTCATCCGAGGTCGGATTTGAGTACTTTGACATTGTAGACTGGGGTTTTGGGCCGTTCCGGACGCGATGGAGCTGTCCATTTTGCAAAATTCTTCACTCTTTTCCTGTTTTTTTTCTGTGTAAGTTTCTCCTATGAGCGAAGTTTCTGCTCTAGTTTGTGATTGTATCTGGCTTATTTTACCCATATTGTGTGAGCTATTTGCCCCATTGGTGTTGGCTCAAGCTCAATTGTATCTAAACATCAGAAATTCTCCTCTTTTGAGCTGAGTAATCTGCATGGAGGTGTTCACCTGCACTTTGGCTTTGTATAATAGAGCCAAGGGGGATGACGTTGTCAAGAGTTTTTTGGAGCAAGGGATTGCGCATATGTACATATACATGCATGGTGCATCAAATAAAGGATTGCCCATTTTCCAGAGCCAGGTGGTTACGTGGGGCCCACATGTGTAAAGGTGGGACAGGGTGTACATAGTGCATCAATTTTCACTATTACCAGTACCACTGTGTTTTTTCTACAATAAGGAGGAGTTGGTAGCGCGTAAAACTTCTTGAGGAAGCTATCCACGGGCCGACGACATGAGGTAAACAGGTGCGTTAGATGGCATCGAGTGGCGTCAGGAGGCCGAACGGGGTCAATATTTGCACGTGGATGAATACGGACACAAAGTGGTGTTTTCTTGTGAGAGTTATGCAGAAAGGTCATCATTAGGACCACTTTTTGGGGCCACTTCATGTGGTTGCGAGACGCATTATTGAAAAGAAATGAGTGCCAGGTGTGCGGATGATGCAAAAAAGGTGACAACTATGCACTGCGAGGTCAGCTTTTGGCCTGTTCAGGGTCCGTTTGAGGTCATCTAAAAGGCCAAGGGTGCCCAACTAATAAATCTAAGTGTGGGAACTCAAAAAAATAGAGAGAAGACCAGAAAAAACGTGGAGGAGAGAGGAGGAACAGCCGCAGGTGTGTTTTTTCTCATTTTGGAGCTTGTTTTGGCCGTAAACTGCTCATCCGAGGTCGGATTTGAGCACTTTGACATTGAAGACTAGGGTTTTGGGACGTTCCGGACACGATGGAGCTGTCCATTTTGCCAAATTCCTCACTCTTTTCCTACTATTTTTCTGTGTAAGTTTCTCCTATGAGCGAAGTTTCTGCTCTAGTTTGTGATTGTATCTGGCTTATTTTACCCATATTGTGTGAGCTATTTGCCCCATTGGTGTTCGCTCAAGCTCAATTGTATCTAAACATCAGAAATTCTCCTCTTTTGAGCTGAGTTTTTTGGGTGTGTGTGTGTGTGTGTGTGTGTGGTGTGGGCAAGTGGATAGTCTCTCTCCTCTCACTCCAGAGGTGTGTTCCCTATCTCGGCCAGGTGTGTTGTCTAAGCCGAGTGGTGCCCCATAGTGTGTGTGTGTGTGTGTGTATCTTCCCAAGAGTGTGTGTCGGGTTGTTATAGAGGTGTTGTGTGTGTTTTCATCTCGCTCACATTCTTTTGGTGCCCCCACTGAGGATCTTCTTCGAGTACAATCTGCTTCGAGCTTCGAGCTTCGAGCTTCGAGATTACAGGTTGCAGGTTGCAGATTACAGGTTACAGGTTTCAGGGACAGGGACAGGTATAGGTACAGGTGATTCACACAGGTACAGGTAGCTGGAGTACAGTGATATACTAGAAGTGATGTCACTTGCAGTTGTTGTGGGTATGCATCACTTGGCGCCTGTTTGAGCACATTGTCTGCTGGATTGTACGTTACTTGTGGAAAATGCCATTGTACGCATTTGTGGAGCCATACTTAGTTGTATTTGGCAATCCCAGCCATTTCTGAGACTTGGTCTGGAAGATAGTCATTTCTGAGACTTGACTATACGCGATTTGCATTAGCCTTCGTGTGAGGGTCGATAGCGTGAGGTTTTTATTGAGCTGGGGGATTCTCAAATGTAGAGATCCTTTCGGTGATACAGGTAGCTGGAGCACCCTTTTTGTGACCTCGCCATAGGCTATGTACTAGTGAGTCCTACTTGATGCTCGGGCTCTATTGTTGACAGTTTATACAGACATATACAGTCTATATTTTGGGTTCCTACTGCTCTATTTCTGGGGAAACTCTGCCAAAATTTTTCCAAGTTATGATGGTCGCTGGTTTTTTGGTCTTTTGAGCCATTTAGGCTATTATGCTGCTGAAATTTTGGCAAAATCAGAGGTTAAGTCAGGTGTGCCTTCTTGGAAGCTTCATGGTTGGCTTTAATGGATGATCAAAATGGCCCTCAATTCACTCCATTTCATTTAACTCAAAGAATCCAGATAAATGTTCATGAGTCCAGGAAGATTTTTTTCCAAGCGCATAGTCTTTATGTTCGGGCCAAGAAGATTACGAGAGATCTTGGAATGTCCTTTGCCTGTTGTAATTCCGATGATCAACTATGAAAACTCATTTGATGTGCATGTGTTTGTCCTTATCTAAAGTTGAGCTCCATTGAAGTTTTTGGGGATTGGGTAGTCAAAAGTTTTGGGTTCTTGCACGTGTGTTCAAAGGGGTTCTCAAAGCATTGTAACTTGGGTAGCCATGGCTTTCTCTTATCCGGAGTTTCATGGAAGAAGTGATTAAGATGTGGAAGATTTTTTGGAAAAGATGGAGGTTGCCTGTATTAGCAACCGGATTCATGACCCTGCGCAAATGCTACGTCTTCTCCAAATTTGTTTGAAGAGTGATGCACAAGTTTGGTCTAAAGCATTTGAAGAGGAGTTGAGTGCAGCGGATCCAACTATAAGATTGAGTTGGGACAATCTAAGGCATGGATTGGAAGTGGAGTTTGTGAAGATAGAAGATCCTGACAAAGTGTGGCAAGAAGTACAAGGTTTGGTGCAGAAGGAAGGTGAGCCAGTAGATGCATACATACGTAAGTTTTCATTGGCATGGGAGCGAATGTGCAAGGCCTTAGCACCACAGGTACCCCCGCCTGACATGATGAAGAAGGACAGGTTCTTGGCTAGTCTTTGGGAGAATATACGTTGGAGAGTGGAGCTAAAGAAGCCTAGGACATATGAAGATGCACTAGAGGTAGCAAGGAACAAAGAGTGGAAGCTGAGGAAAATGAGCCAGTTAGGGGTGGAGTCTTTGCCCATGAAGTCTGAATTTCAGCCTATAGAGTCTTTACAAGGTCGCATGTCAGTGGTTCCTATTACTACTCAGGTTATGCCAGCAGTGGTCACTATAGCAGTGCAAGATGATGGGCTAAGGCAAGACATGAGGAAAATGGTAGATTTGATGAAGAATCTCAACCTAAACATGCTAGGTCACGTGGGAAATAATCGAGGTCGAGGGAGGTTTGCAAATCAGCCAGGAGGTGAAGAAAGGCCTAGGAATGGTGTTGGACAAAGCAATGGTAGGTTTTGGAGGCAGACGCCCACATGTTATAATTGTGGAGAGTTGGGTCACATCAGCCCGCAATGTGATAAGACACCAAGGATGGGGGAAGACATGTATCCATTGCCAAGACAGGTGCTAGCTAGGTCAAATGATTATGGCATCGAAATTAAGGGAGACGAAGGAACCAGTGGACTGACCCAGGAGGAAAAGGGAAAGACAAAAGTGCTAAGTGTAGTCACCTTGGAGAAGGCATCAAAGCTAGAGGATACATTAGTGATGCCTATTGGGAAGAGGACCACAGAGGATAAGGAAGGAAGAAGTGCCCCAGGTCCTAGTAAGAAGAAAGGAAAGAGCCATGAAGGCGAGGATGTCAAGGCCAAGAGAAAAAGGAGAGCTCGTGTTTCATGTTTCAGATTTTCCACTAGGGGATGGGCAATTAAGCTATGACTTGAAGGAAGATCTGACGAGTAGGAAGCCAGATGTTACTTTTGGGCAGCTTATAGAGATGGTGCCTAAGCTAAAGCGACAGTGGAAGAGGATGGTTAACCCAATGGAGAAAGAGCCAGAGAGAGGTTCAGTAAAGGTGTTGGCAATGGATGAGCTACCAGACATTTGTCCAATAGTAGATGTGTGGCATAAAAGGAAAACTTGGGACAAGGTTATGTGGATGGCGGAGCCCAAATATGCGTCATAACACACTCATGCGTTGAGAAGATGGGTCTCACAGTGGCTGGGGTGTCAGGTTTTCGGATCAGATTGGCAAACCATCAAAAAGTAAAATGCTTGGGTGTTTTAAAGAGCTTAGAAGTGGAGGCATATGATGCAAAGGCAGTGGTTGATTTTCATGTGATGCCAGCAAGGTTGGGAGCATATCCTATTATATTGGGCAGACCATGGTTACGTGCAGTGGGAGCTGTTCAAGATTGGCGACATGGTACGATTAGCCTCTATGGAAAGACAGGTACTAGGAAGCTTTATAATATGGACACAAGGAAACAATTAGAGGAGCTTTATGAAGATGAGGATGAGTCTAGTGATGAAGACTCTTCTACGGTGACAGATGAGGACAGTGATAGCACTACCAGCAGTGATGAGGATGCTGATGTTGCATTTCTTTTGATGGACAAAGAAATACAGGAGTTTGGTTTAGTTGCATTTGCGAATGAGGTTGAAGATGAAAGTGAAGGGCCTTATGAAGTGATTGAAGGGCTGATGCAAACCAAGGTTGAGTTGTCAAAGAAGCAGGAATTGATGACACAAATGATCAGTGGAGACCTCTCAGATATGGAGAAGGATATATATTTGCATATGCTGGCTAGTTTTCCGGATTTGTTCATTACTTCATATGAAGAGATCAAAGGGTTCAAAGGTGAAGAGATGCATATAGAGCTGAAAGAAGGTGCTAAGAAAGTGCGGCAAAGGCTAAGAAGGATGGGTCAAGAGCAAATGGAAGCCTTGCGAGAAGAGGTGGACAAGTTGTTGAAGGCAGGGTTCATAGTCCCTGTGGAGACCACATAATGGGTGAGTCCAGTAGTAGTCAGTCCAAAGAAGGATGGGAAGTGGAGAATTTGTGTAGATTTTAAACCCTTAAACGCAGCCACTAAGAAGAACCCATATCCTCTTCCATTCATCGATCAGATCTTGGATTCAGTGGCAGGTTATGAGAGGTACAGTGTGTGTTGTGGCTTTTCAGGCTATTTTAAATTGAAGATTGCTCTTAAAGACCGCACAAAGACAACTTTTATTATGCCATGGGGCTGCTATTGCTACACAGTATTGCCATTTGGGTTGTCAAATGGACCTTCCTTATATCAAGAGAGAGCAAATTGGGTGTTGGAACCATTCATTGGTAGTTGTGTTAAAGCTTTTATGGATGACTTCTGTGTTTATAGCAGTAGGGCTGAACACCATGAGAAGCTGCAGATGGTATTGGCTCGATATGATGAATGTGGAGGACAACTAAATCCAAAGAAATGTCATCTAGCACAGCCAAGGGTGAAGTTATTGGGCCACATGGTGTCAGAAAATGGCATTGAGGCTGATCCATCAAGGTTAAGTCTATTATTCTTCTCCCATCACCTACGAGTACGAAGCAATTGGCAACCTTTATACACAAAGTGAAGTACATGGCAAGGTTTATTCCATTGTCTTCTCAGATTCTTTATCCATTACAACAAGTGGCAAAGCATGATCCATTGCAATGGGATGACAAGTGTGAAGAAGTGTTTCAAGAGGTGAAAGAGGTGTTAGGGGGTTTGTCAGCCATGCAGGCTCCTGATTGGGAGAAAGTTTTTAATGTAAATCCCTCAGTAGGGGATGATGCCATTGGAGCCATGCTATTGCAAAAGGGGAAGGGCAGCCATTATATGAGGCCAGTGTATTGTGCAAGCCGAGTGAAGTTGGTAGCGGAGAGAAAGTTCTTGGAAGTAGAGCTAGTGATGGCCAGTGTAATATTTGCTTGTCGACGATTTCGTCATTACTTGCTACCACGGCCTTTTGTTTTCTTGACGAGTTATGCCTTTTTGCCACAGTTAATTAATGGTACTAACATGTCAAATGTGGTGAAGAAATGGGTAATTGAGCTGCAAGAGTTTGAGTTCTCTTTTCTAGTGGAAGATAGTACAAGGGCTACCCTAGCTGATTTGTTGACCTACAAGGAGAATCACCTTATTGTTAAGGAAGAGGTGGTGAGAAAGGTAGTTGAAGAAGTGCCACAGATCAGCAATGCACATGTGTTGTTCTTTGATGGTTCATACAGAAAGAGCCATGATGCACCTTCTGGGGGTATAGCACTTTATGATCCAGAGGGGAAGCTAGTATGCAAGAGAGGGTTCAAATTGGATGCTCATAGTAACAATGAGGCTGAATATGCTACTCTAGAAGCCGGATTACACATTTGTTTGAAGCATGGGGTTCAAAGGTTGAGCATAAAAGGTGATGCCTTGTTAGTGGTGAAGCAAGTGCTGGGTGTGTGGAAGAGCAAGAACACCTCATTGAAGGAAATGTGCTTCAAAAGTAAAGGCCTGTTAAAAAAGTTTCAAGCATGGAGCATCAGACACATTCAACGTACTCTAAATGGAGAGGCACATGAAGCAGCTCAAGGCATGATTGGGGAGCTATTTGTGTTGAGGACCACTTTACCTCTTTATCATGGCCGGGAAAGTTTGAATCAAGAAGAGGAGTTTTTGCTAACAGGAATCATTCCAAAGGAGATTCAGAAGTCTAAGAAGTATGGCTTTGTGCGTAGAGCATACAGGTACAAATTGATTGGTGATGTCTTATACATGAAAGGGGCTGATCTCGTGTTGAGACGTGTACCTTGGCGGGAGGAGCTTTACAGAGTGTTGGAAGAGAATCATGAAGGCGCATGTGGTGGCCATTTTGCTCTAAAGATCACCTTGCATAAGATTTTGCAAGAGGGGTATGTATGGCCTAGTTTGCACAAGGATGTTCACCATTGGTGTAGGTCTTGCAATAGGTGTCAAGAATTTGGGAAGAGAGTGTTGAAGCCAGAGCTACGAAAAACCATTATGGCGTTTGATGTGTTTGAAAAGTGGGGGATTGATGCAATAGGCCCGTTACCTATCACACGCAAGGGCAAAAGCTATATTTTGACGGCAGTGGACTATCTTTCTAGATGGGCAGAGGCTATAGCAGTAAAACAGATCACTGCAAAGGATGTGGCAAAATTTGTGTATGATGAAATATGTTGCAAGTTTGGGGTGCCACTGGAGCTACTTTCAGATAAGGGGCCTGGCTTTAGAGCTAAACTGCTAGATTTTTTATGTGCAAAGATGAAGATTAGGCACCAGCATACCACTCCTTATTACCCACAGTGTAATGGCTTAAATGAAAGATTCAATGGTGAGTTGGTACAGATTCTTTCAAAAGTGACAGAGCACCAAGGAAAGAATTGGGATTTGGAATTGCCTAGTGCATTATGGGCTTACCGTACTTCGGTGAAGACAGGTACAGGGTTTACTCCATTTCATTTGGTGTATGGAAAAGAAGCACTATTGCCTGTGGAAGTAGAGTTGCCTGCGGTCAAGATGTTAGAGAAGTTGCTTGGGCCGCCTAGTGATGCATTCGAAGAGAGGCTCTTACAGCTACAAGAGGTTCAGCTGGATAGGATGAGTGCATTGGAACATTATGGGCAGATGCAAGATAGGGCTTTAGCAAAGATAAATGAAAAGGTCAAAAGTAAGGGTATCAAGAAGCATGACTTGGTTTTGCGCTACAACAGTAAGCTGGACAACACCTTCCAAAAGAAGTTTCAAATTAAGTGGGAAGGCCCTTTCAAGGTAGTGGAGTGTTTTCCAAATGGCACATATCAACTGGCTAACCTGGATGGTGTTCTACATAAGTCAAGGGTAAATGGATTGCGTCTTAAATTGTATCATGCTAGATTGATGATGGTGGAGCAAGATGAACTGTCTGTGGAGCAAGCAATGTTGGTGAAGGATGAGGAGACCTGTGATGCGGCTAGTCTCATATCGCTCTTTGCTGCTGCTGATCATGAATGATCTAGCAGGTTAGGGGATGGGATGACGTTGTCAGGAGTTTTTTGGAGCAAGGGATTGCGCATATGTACATATACATGCATGGTGCATCAAATAAAGGATTGCCCATTTTCCAGAGCCAGGTGGTTACGTGGGGCCCACATGTGTACAGGTAGGATAGGGTGTACATAGTGCATCGATTTTCACTATTACCAGTACCACTGTGTTTTTTCTACAATAAGGAGGAGTTGGTAGCGCGTAAAAATTCTTGAGGAAGCTATCCGCGGGCCGACGACATGAGGTAAGCAGGTGCGTCAGATGGCATCGAGTGGCGTCAGGAGGCCGAACGGGGTCAATATTTGCACATGGATGAATACGGACACAAAGTGGTGTTTTCTTGTGAGAGTTATGCAAAAAGGTCATCATAAGGACCACTTTTTGGGGCCACTTCACGTGGTTGCGAGATGCATTATTGAAAAGAAATGAGTGCCAGGTGTGCGGATGATGCAAAAAAGGTGACAACTATGCACTGCGAGGTCAGTTTTTGGCCTGTTCGGGGTCCGTTTGAGGTCATCTAAAAGGCCAAGCGTGCCCAACTAATAAATCTAAGTGTGGGAACTGAAAAAATAGAGAGAAGACCAGAAAAAACGTGGAGAAGAGAGGAGGAACAGCCGCAGGTGTGTTTTTGCTCATTTTGGAGCTTGTTTTGGCCGTAAACTGCTCATCCGAGGTCAGATTTGAGTACTTTGACATTGTAGACTGGGGTTTTGGGCCGTTCCGGACGCGATGGAGCTGTCCATTTTGCAAAATTCTTCACTCTTTTCCTGTTTTTTTCCTGTGTAAGTTTCTCCTATGAGCGAAGTTTCTGCTCTAGTTTGTGATTGTATCTGGCTTATTTTACCCATATTGTGTGAGCTATTTGCCCCATTGGTGTTGGCTCAAGCTCAATTGTATCTAAACATCAGAAATTCTCCTCTTTTGAGCTGAGTTTTTTGGGTGTGTGTGTGTGTGTGTCTGTGTGGAGTGGGCAAGTAGATAGTCTCTCTCCTCTCACTCTAGAGGTGTGTTCCCTGTCTCGGCCAGGTGTGTTGTCTAAGCCGAGTGGTGCCCCATAGTGTGTGTGTGTGTGTGTGTGTGTGTGTGTGTGTGTGTGTGTGTATCTTTCCAAGAGTGTGTGTCGGGTCGTTATAGAGTCGCTGTGTGTGTTTTCATCCCGCTCACAACGTGTGCAAAAAGAGCCATAGAAGGTATAATGGAGCTAACAACACTAGCAAAGTGAAGAAACATATGTTTGTCATCAAGTCACTTGATTGAGAACAAACTTCGAGGTGTACCACAAAAAAATAGAGTGAAAATGTTTTTTTTTAAATCTAGAGATGTGTATCTAGATATGCTTTAATCCCATAGATACACTTTAAATGCTCAAAGCGGACAAATTTGAAGTCGTTTTGACCCATCAATGTCTTAGAACTTTCCTTGAGTTGTTTTTGACCCTAATGATGCCTCTTATCGTGTTAAGAGAGCTCACAAAATTATGCTTATTGTTTTGAGTGGTAGCTCTTTCTTACTTGTTGCTACATTGGATGTAACAAGAGTCAAGAAGAATTCAATTTCTATCTTCGTACTTGCGAGACTTTGTATTTCCAATAGAACCATGCCTCATATCCAATCGAGGTAAGTGGTTGCACCTCAATCCTACTTGTTGATGCATTGCATGTACCAAGGATCAAGAGTATTTTATTATCTATCTTAAGACTATGTATTGCAGTAGAACTTGAAAATGATAAATGTATCTTTCCTATATTGTATGCACACTAAGTTTGAAAAAGGAGACGTTCCTGGTATTATCATCATGTCGTGTGGACATTGGCTTGCACACTTTTTTTTGCAAAAATGTATCTTTCATGTATTGTATTCACCCTAAGTTTTTAAAAGGAGACGTTCTCGTATTATCATCATGTCGTGTGGACATGGGCTTGCACACTTTTTTTTTGCAAAAATCAAGTTTTTGATACTCTCCTTTCAAAACCTACATAGCAGTCAAAGCTCGAATGGAGAAAGTCGAAGAAGATTTTGAACACAATAAACCGTGGGTTTATTCTAGGGGGAATACCTTACCTACAATCAAGGGTTGGATTTTGGGTGCTAACCTACACCACCCTTGGTGTGGCTTTGAACTTTTTTACTTGATTTTATAACTAACAAATTGTTGAATGTTACAAGAGCAAGATTGTGTGGCCCATGGAGTGGATCCTCTGCATCAATAAGATTTTGAATAGCAATAAAGAGAAAACCACAAGCCATTCAAAGTTGAAGTTTGAATCAAGTAAGCCTTGTGTTTTAGACTTTTATAATGGACACTGATCAAAATTACATAGAAACATGATTCTAACAATCTGGAAACCCTGGTTTGGAAGATTTATAGATGATCACAATCTTGAGGATGTCCACAAGTGCCATTGTGGACAAAGTTGGTCAGCCCTAGTATGACCAAAGTGGCACTTCAACGTCATCCTACATGCATATTTGGTATGGAGATATGCATGCCATGTTGCATTGGGTGGGCATGTCCTATGCACGACCTAGGTTGTTAGTGTGCAACATCTCCTAGTTGTAGAGCTTGTGTGGTAGATAAGTGCATGCATGTCGTGCTATTTAAAATGGTATCCTATATGTAAGCTCTCTAGTATGGTTATGTGTAGGCCAAGTACGAAAGATGCCAGCTGGATATTTCTTCTATATTGCAACTTGAGTGTACTTTACTTGCAAGCCATTCAAGTTTCTCTCCCTCTCTAGTTGTGCAAGCTATATGTGTCTTCACTTTTAAACCACCTTGAGAACACACACACACACACTAGCCTCAACAATGGGTATCTAGTTTAGCAATCTCAAAAGCTTTACAAAGAACCCCTATTTGCCCATGTTTAATCAGCTTCATAGGAAGATTAGCGCTCTTTAAAGCCACTAATTTCCTTTTTTAATCGAGAAAAATCAAAATCTCTGCTAGATTTCACTTTGATCGATCTTCAGAGATGTTGCTACAATGCTAGGGTGACCCCTCTCCTGCACTCATTTCACGTTGTAGCTGAGGGACAAAGTTCCAAGCTATTGGATGGAAACTACTTCCTTTCTTTCTTTGCCATAGCTCAAGTTTTTCAACATCTTTTAAAATTGGCCCTTTCATATTGTAAATAGCATTTCTTTTAAAAGGTGTCCCTTTACTTCATTCTCTTTGTGAGCCTCCCCCAAGTAAGTGAAGCTCCTTGCTCGGCTATAGCAAGCTTTGAGCTTGCCATAACTTTGTAGTCTCAAGATTGGGATTGAAACTCCATTCATAGCCCCAAGGCCTTCATTCCTCAACCTGTTGGTGCTTTCGTCCTTCCCGCACACCCAAAACCTTGCTCTCATTGTTGAAGTGACCAACCATTATCTGCTGTGTTGCACCAATTTTGCTACAACTCTTTTTTTTTTTTTGCAAAACTCACAAATGTGAGTGAATTATATTAATCATCCCAAATAATTACAAGGTCTTCTCATGCTCTTGTTGAGCCATGACATATCCAAGGACCATCATTACATTGGCAATCAGGGTAGCCATCCCTACCAACTTGCCCCCTTATCCTTGATACATAAGGTCCATTATCATGTTCTTCTGAGATCTTTTAATTATCGATGGCCAAGATTTTTCCCCATCCTAGGCATGCCCTCTGCTGACAACAAGGCACAAGTAGTCCTAGACCAATCCTCCGTGTGTTGCTTGCACCCGAGGGTCCATATTATCACTTTGGTTTCTTGTATAATTTCCACGAAGCTTGCCACCTGAAGACCTCCTTCAAACACACGACGGTTCCTTGTCTGCCATACATTATATAAGAAGAAGTACTTGATGATTTGAGTGTTGATAAGGAGTGCGGACCACCTGAATTCTTCCCTCCAAGGAATAGATCAGTCTTGTAAAAACCAATTTTCCATGTTCTTTGGACCCACTTGCATGTTTTCCCTACGAGGCCTTTGATAGTTGGGCAATCCATGAAGAGGTGGGCCAGATCTTCACTAACCAACCTGCACCCACAAGCATCAATCTAACCCAATCCCTCTTTCCTAAATCTTCGCCCCCGTTAGTAGAGAACCCCAAATTACCTTCCATAAAAATACCTTCATGTGCTTCGGAACCTTTGGCTTCCAGATGTTCTCCATTACTTGCTCCCAACTTTCCTCCCACCATTGTTTTTTCCATATCTTGTTAAGGGGGCTAGACCAATTCTTCTTATGCATCATTGTATGATAAATGTCTTTAGGATGGGGTTTCCCTAAGAGATTGCTTCCAGGCCATTTCCAGGAATTCCACTCAAACTCCAAATCACAGATAGGCATCACTATATTTTCAAGATCTCTCATCACTTTGTGGACCAGCAATACCTACAAGCTATTCAATTGTAATGGGTAACCAGAAGCTCAATGGTTTTCCAACTCTTGTTTTCAGTGTCCTAGAAGTACCCCAATCGATTTAGACCCTTATTATTAAGCTTCTTGGATGTCTCTATCCAATACGGAATTTGGGGCGGATCTACAGCTTTGGAAAGCCGGGGGGACCAATGCAAAATGGAGTTCTTGAAGTATCTGGTTTTTTCCCCCCACTTTAAGACTCCCGCTGCTCTATTGCATTTTCTGACCAATTCTCTTGGCTACCCCCCAGTCTTAGGGTAGACCACGTCGAGGCTAGCAGCTTGTCATGCGGCTCCACCCCTCTCCATTTTCCACCTTTTGAGCCAAGTTTAGCTGCTTCTATCACATCTTTGATCATGACAGCCCAAACTTGATCATGTTTAGCCAAGGAAACAAAAAATTTGACGCAACAAGATTTTGCATGGGCCACAGGGTTCAGAATCATGAGGCTTCCTTGATTCTCTGGTTGAGCAACTGATTCCCAACGGGCCCATTGCCATGGTCTAGAGGATTTCGTGTATTTTTTTTCCTAAAAACCTTTTTACTAGTTTTAAGAACTCTTTTGAGTGACACTTAGTCATCTTGAGAAGCGGGCTAGTGAAGGCAATATAAGGAATCATAAAGGCATTTATCACTTTTATCCGACTTGGGAATGGGAGAAGAGCATACTCCCACCTACTCATTTTTGTTTGGATTTTCAAGCACCCACTCAGATCTTTGCTTGTGAGTTACGTCCAGCCCCAAGGGGGCTCCCAGATGTCTGGAGATATTCCCTTTTGTGACAATATAGCAAGTAGCAACATCAAATCCTAGCTATGCATCTTGAAGTTTACAGAGAAAAGGAATCTACATGCCCCTGCTCGACAACTTTTGATGCTGAAACACTCAATAACCTACAGCAAAGATGTTTGAATTTGACGCATCAATCCCATTGTTGGTGGGCATATTGTATAGCTTTGCAGCCTTGAATTCATCCTAGCCCATTTAAAAATAAGTGAAAGGGTACTCGTCAGGCTCATGACCTGAAGACTGCGGGTTTGAACCCTACCCCCACACTACATGTTGCTAGTATTTTCGGTTTTCTTCTTTGTGAAGAGAAAACTCGACCAGCATAGCCGCTTAATAAAAGAGATATTCTTAAATGTTACCACTAAGTCGAATTAAGCTATAGAATGCAAAAAATGTAAAGCCGTGTGAAGTTGTGAAATGAAAGGTGAAATAAAAAGAAGTAACTAATATATGTGTACGTGTAGAGAATTTATTAAAATTATGCAAGGTGAAGCTTCACTTTAGCATTCTAAAACAATAGAATGACAAAAAAAAAAAAAAAAGTGTGTGTGTGTTTGTAACATTAATTAATAAAATTAGGCAAGGTGAAGCTTCATTTAGCATTCTAAAACAATAGAATGCAAAAAAGGTAAAAACACGTCACGATGTGAATTGAAAGGTAAGTTTCCATCACGCATTGAAAACAATGAAAGTTTCTCTAACCCTACACAACACTAAGGGTTTCTTTTAGAAAGCCAAAAAGATTGGACATGCACAACTCTACGAGCATCTCAACATCCAATGCAACCTGCAAGCAATGCAACGCTCCATATCTGGGTAAATTAATTTTATTGTTTTTAAAGGAAAAAATTGAGTGTGTATTCTTTGTTTAAAGGAAGTTGACACACATTGAGCTTTTTCAAAGGAAGGCATCATCACACTAAATCCACAAAGTGCTTCAATTTGTAGGAGAAGTTTCACACATATTTGTTTTTTAACATATCATTCAAGAACTATTTTTCTAGTTTCAAAGGGCTTCAATAAAAGGAGATTTTAGCTTCAAAGAATTCGAACCATGAGGCAAGTTCACACCTTTGAGAAATACTTCAAAGCTTCAAGCCTTAGTGAACGAAAGGGTTTCACTCTCTCTCTCTCTCTCTCTCTCTCTCTCTCTCCTTCTCCCAACTCTCCGAAAGCAATTGTAAATTTTGACTTTTTCATCCATGACATGAACACCCCTTTGTATTATATGCAAATATTTTTTACAACGGGAATATGGTTATTCAACTACACTTGCTAGGACAATGCGTGTCCCTACTAATTCACATGTATGGAGGCATCTTGAAACTCAATGGCCAGAGTTTGGGTTGGAGCCTCGACACTTGAGACTTCAACCCCTCTGGCACTAAGTCTAGTTTATGGAGCATTTGGCTTGCGGTGATCGTCAACTAAAAACATTCCACCATGGGAGACAACCAAGAAGGGCAATATACTTATTTCCTTGCTTAATCCAGGGAAGTATAAAGTGGAAAATATTGATGTCTACCTTGAGCCCCTCATCGAGGAGTTGGAGGAGTTATGGAGAGGTATCTCTATTGTAGATGTCTCACTTCTAAAGGAAAGGAGAGAATCCATTGTGAGGGGAATCCTTATGTATACTATGCACGACTATCTAGGGCTTGGAGAAAATTTTGGTATCTCCTTTTCCCTTTTCTCTCTATTTCTCTCCCTCTAGTTTGAGGCTTCTCTCTAATGATATGATATGTATGCAGGGTTGTTTAGATCGGGCCACAATGCGTGTCCTACTTGCGGGCCATCATTGTTGTGAAGGAGAATCCGGATGCCTTGCGCAAGCTAATCTATCCAAACACCCATCATTTCTTAACCCAAGGTCATAGCAAATACAAGGCTCCAACAAATGGAAAGATGCCTCTAAAGCATACAATGAAAGGTTGGGAAGCTAATTAAGAAGAACACTACAACAATGATCCGGACTTAACAAATGGAAAGATGCCTCTAAAGCGTAGGATGAAAGGTTGGGCAACTACTTGAGAAGAGCGCTACAACAATGATCCAGCCCCGACTACTCCACCAAAAGGCATGTCAAGGTATTCCATATTTTTAAGGCTTCCATATTAGAAGGGCTTAATGTACAACACCTCTTCGATCCCATGCACATATTCAAGACTTTCATCCACACCCTGTGGGACCATATTTGCTCTTTGGAAGACAACATCAAAAAGCCTCGACATCAGAAACCCTTGAGTTAATTACTCAAGACCCAACTCTTGTACAACATATTGGTTTTAACTGCATTGATCTTCAAAGCATGGTAGAGCCAACCAAGGCTATGCATAGACAAGATTCTTCAACCCATGCCATCTAGGAGGGGTGGAAGGGCACTAAGTAATTAAGGGCAATGTTTGAAGAGGGAGAAAAAAGTTTGATGTTAACGTGTGATCTTTTGCAGAATTAACTAGTAATACCCTTATATATCTTTAACAGGAGAAAATTCACAGATACTATCTTCTTGATGAGTGTAAATAGCGTATATACTATCAAAAAATAATCAAGAAAATGTCCTTTTTTGTTATTTTTTTACATTTTTCTCGATATTGAGACTTAAAAATAGACAAATCCAATAGAAAACAATAAAGCTATGTTTTTCAATGCATTTTCTTAATTATTGGATTTTCACTTTGCTTTTTTAGCGCATTTTGTTTTCTTTGATTTTTCTCAATAAACAAGTCAAAAATTAATAATAAATAGCAAGGGAGATCATATGGACAAACTGAAGATAGGATGCTGATCAGAAAGACAAGGCAGACAAGCATGAAAAGTTTCAATAAAATTGAAAGATGAAAGCGGAAAGCCTAAATTAGGCGACCAGACCTACATTTGCAAAATTCTTGCAAAATGAGCTACAAGAATCTGATCGGGAAATTTGTTGAGTTTAACATAGATTTCACGGCCTAGTAGCACTAATAGGGGAATCTGGGAAAAATTAATTTGGGAAGTCCGAGTATAGATAACCAAGGTAGGCTAAAATGACCTCGTTTCCACTTGTTGCCCTCGGAGAGAGAGCATTTCGACTTCTTCGCGCGTACTTTGTGGAGCCTACAATCACCCGTTTTTAGGGCCATCTCACACAATACATGAGGGGTAACTTCTTTACTCATCAATGATCCATTTTGTATAGCCGGAAGCTAGTCTAAACCCTTTAAAAAAACCCAAGAATCCAGGCAGTGCACGCAGACCTACGACCAAAAACTGACCATAGCAGCCTATCAGCTCAACCAAATCAGATGGGATTTGAATTGTGGCATGTCCTAACATAATAAAACCTTTCTATATCATCAGTTGACCATTTGGAAAGGGTCAAGGGGTTCCCCAGTAGAAAAGCTAGGTTTTTGAGAGATGTCAGAATTCGGTTATGACTCCATAGACAACTTGCCTACGAGGTTTATATACAATATATCTGATTGGTTTTGTGAAATCAATCGAGTAAAGCCCTCAAAAATCAGAAAACGTCTTGAAGGCTACAAAGCGTCAAATTCGACATACGAGGTCAAGCTGACTCCAAATGGGCCAAAATTGGATGAGCTACTTCACAACTATGTTGCGGACAAGTCCATAGCTTTAGAGGTGACTAACCAACTCAACAGGCAGTGTAGTCACAGAAATCGATGATTCAGAGACGACAAAGCACAAAGTGATGCCGGCAAGACCAAATTTTACCATATTCCATTTAGGACTTGTTTTAGGTGTATAGAATGTGTTTACGTCAAAATTTTAAGTTTTGCAAAAAAAATGTGACTACTGTAAACAATGCTGATTATTTACTTTTGCACTATTATTGCTTAAAAGTTGCAACATCACCTCACATATCATTTGTACACACCTAATACATGCCAAAATTTAAGTATGATCCAAAATGATCACATATAACTTGGAAAATTGCCAAAAAACGCAAAGAAGTCTTTGCAACCCAATTCCTGAGTTATGAGCCACATTTCTTGATCCAAATCACCTCATATCCCATACATAAGGTCTATACAATGCCTAGAACCAAGTTGTTGCAAAAAATGTTGATTTTGGTAGAAAAATTAATAATCACAATTACTTATTTTCATGCCAAAGTGGGGGAAATTTTTTATTTTGCCATCATACATCCAAAGTACATGATGTGCTAAGCCCACTAACCAAGTTTGAACAAATTTGGAGCTCAAAAATTCAAATTTCCTTTATATCTAGTGTTTTAGAAAGCTAAAGCCAAAATGTGGTACCATTTTCATCCTATGCAACCAAATAAGCCCAAATTTCACTCAGAGTATCTATTTAGTATATACTTCAAGGTTGTAATCCAAATTTGCAAAAAGTTGAGCAATGTTCTCAGCTGTAAATAATCGCAATTATTTACTTTTGTTGCAATTTTTTGTTTCGACTTTATAATTTTGTTCCTTGCATGTTTTTATGCATCTATGCTTGTTCAAAAACTGACTTGAAGAAAATTGGACCAAAATTGTCAGCATTTCAGGCTGAAGGACATTTCAAAGAAAAATTTGTCAAATCTGCTACCTTTGACACTCTATTGAGTAAACAGGAGCCATGCAAGCAGCAAAGAGGGCCAAGAAGAAGCTCAACCAAAAAGAAAAGCTGCAAGAGCTACCATCATATCAACTAGACCCGGATTCAGTCAAGAATGCAAAAGTGAACTATCTCTCAAAGAAACAGCTTGAAGAGCACAACACCACAATATTTACTGGCAATTCAAGAGCGAGGAGGGACATTAGGTAGAGCTGCAACTTCTACCCCAAGAAGTATATGATGTAGCCGCAAAGCCCAAAACCAAAGAAGCCAACAGAAGGCTAGGACTCAAAGATTTCTATGAACAAGAGCTGTGTGGGGTGGACTTCCAAAAGGCTTACGAGCTTTTTTCCACGATCAAAGAAGATGGAACTGCACAGATGTCTGACCCTCAAGGGATTAAAGTTGAAGTGGTGATCACCAAGGAGATAGTGGCGGAAGCACCCAGATTGCCAACAGAAGGAATGTCAATGAGGGCAAGAGATAGGAAGATGGCCAAAACTTTCACAAAAGAAACCGCCGCAGCCACATTTGAAGTCCGCAAGGTTATACCACCAGGACTTCCATTTGTAGTCCGCAAGCCTGTTATACCACCAACACTTCCATTTCCTTGCTAAGAGGCCGCCAAGGTATACATCGCCCAATCATATGGTTGCCACAACCTTTATGCAAGGCCTCAAACCAACAACCAGGTAGCCAATTGACCTCGCACAATATGTTTTGTCCACATTGAAAGGGACAAAGAAAGAAGGAATAATCACATACCTAGGTGCACTAGAGGTTTTGACAAGGATTGCATACCATGCCATTGGCATGGCCGACAACTTATCGTCTGCCCGGATCAGAACACTTGGATAGTGTCAGCACGGCCTTCTCCTCGAGCTACAAGATCGAACAAGTCATATAAAGAGTCTTCTGAGAGCTCGCCAGAATGGCACATTAGTTTGGATAACAAGGAAAGGAGAGTGTGGATAGAAGAAATGAAGAGAAAAGCCATGGCAGCACACCAAGAGGAACCCGTACAAAATCAAGCCTGATTTGAACGAGAAAAACACTCTTACCAACGCAACCGCGAAGCACAAGGAAAGGACCCAAAAAAGCGGGTGCCTACTGGGCTTAAGGGACCAAGAACTAAGTATCACACCAAGAAGCAGTCTTAAGAACCTAGAGAGGTACTGGGAAAGATGTATCAAGAAGCCAAAGCCTTGTAGCTAAGGGAAGCATAAGAAGTGGCAAGGAAAGTGACAGGGCGGCAAAACAATAAAGGCAAGCAGAGGAAGCCACTATGCAAGGAGAAGCACAACATGCTCAAGGTGATGTGTATCCCCGCATCTCTTCACCTGTTTCCTAACACCAAGATCACCCAATGCCGAGACCACCACCATCACCAGCAGTTAGAACTATGGCAATTGAGCAAACAGAGCCTGAACAACAAAATCCAGCTGAATCTACACAATAACTTGAACAAAAGGAGGCAGCTGAATCAACAGAAAAGACAGCTTAGTCTACATAAGAACAGGAAAAGGAGCACGACAAAGATCCAAAAAGGACAATAAGTCATGCACCAAAAGAGGAAACCACAAAGTTTGAGCACAGAAGAGACCAGGAGACCAAGGAAACACCCTCTACCTCAATAGAGTAGGAGAAGGTGGAGGCATCCACGAAGCCTCATGATGACAAGACTGAAGAAGATCAGCTACAGCGACAAGGGCATCAACAACCAGCCGCGATGAAGCAACCAAAGTACACACAAGAAGCTACAGATACATCAAGTCAGGTGGCACGAAATGAAGACTGGCAATCAAATGACGAAGTCATCCTCTGCAAGTTAACAAATATGCTAAGCAAATGCAAGACATGACTGAACGACTTTGCTCAGCGGCACTTGGCCATAGCACAAGGTCCAAAGAGTTAGAGATGGTGATTGCGCTGTCGAAGGGAAGTTAGAGGACCGAATCAATGTCATCACCGATCTATAGAGGAAAGTGCAGGAGTTGAAAGCAAAAGCAGAACAACATCAGCTCGCGAGGGATAAGCCAGAGAAAGAAATAGAGAAACTGGGTGAATTGCTTACAAAATGGTCAGATCCATGCAAAGCAAAGGATGAGCAGCTGAAAAAAGTTACAAATGAACTTCTAACCACAACCCTCTCATTCCAAAAATTCAAGTACAGTAAGATGTAGCCAATGCTTCCCTACAGTACTCAGAACAAAGGATAATTGATCAGGCCATATTCTTGCGGAAAGTACGTGAGAATCCAGCCTTTGCCTTGATTAAATAAATAGACGAGGTCTACAAGGCATTAGAGAAGAAAAACAAAGACCTCGAGCTAGATCTAAAGTTGGAGCAGTCTCAATGCAGAGATCTGGCTTTAATGCGGGTCCAAACAGAAGACGACCTGCTGAAGGAAATAGATGAACTCAAAAGAGTCAACCAACTATTGCGAGAGGGACGGACAGAAACACAAGAAGAGGCCGACACTTTAGAGAAACCTCAGATAGAGATCCCCTCAGTGTCATTCAATGAGATGGAGACACGGCCAGCGGAAGAGCTAAGTGGTGAGGGGGAGTTTCAAGTACTTATTACCGAAGCAGACATAGTGCCAATGGTCCAGCTCTCAAAGGCTGAGCAAGATGCACTAAAGGAAAAAATTATACAAGAGGTAGATGAGCAATGGAAGGCAGCAATGGATTGGGAGCTGAGAGTACTTCATTTCGTTAATGTCACACAACGCACTCCCAATCAAATCAATGTGCAGTGGCACCAACAATCCTTCCCTATCCTCTAATTAAAGTGGAGTTGCCACAAGTAAAAGACAGGCTTTGCACCGACATGAAACTCAAAGGTGCAGATCAAGACCGCCTGAAGTGGAGGTTGATTTGGTTGAGCAAGAAATACAAGCACAAAAAGTTTCAATAAAATCTAAAGATGAAATCAGGAAGCCTAAATTAGGCGAACACACCTACTTTTGCAAAATTCTTGTAGAATGAGCTACAAGAATCCAATCGGGGAAATTTTTGAGTTTAACATAGATTTCACGGCCTAGTAGGACTAACAGGTAAATCTGGGAAAAAATAATTTGGGAAGTCCGAGTATAGATAACCAAGGTAGGTTAAAATCACCTCATTTGCACTTGTTGCCCTTGGAGAGAGAGAATTTTGACTTCTTCGCGCGTACTTTGTGGAGTCTACAATCACCTGTTTTCAACGCCATCTCACGCAAGAAATGAGGGGTAAGTTCTTTACTCATCAATGATCCATTTTGTACGGCCCGAAGCTAGTCTAAACCCTTAGAAAAAACCCTAGAATCTAGGAAGTGCCTGCAGACCTACGACCAAAAAGTGACCATAGCGGCCTGTCAGCTCAACCAAATCAGATGGGATTTGAATGGTGGCATGTCCTAACATAATAGAACCTTTCTATATCATCAGTTGACCATTTGGCAAGGGTCAAGGGGTTCCCCAGTAGAAAAGCTAGGTTTTTGGAAGATGCCACAATTCGGTTCTGACTCCATAGACAGCTTGCCTACGAGGTTTATATACAATGTATATGATTGGTTTTGTGAAATCAATCAAGTAAAGCCCTCAAAAAGCAGAAAACGGCTTGAAGGATACAAAGCGTCAAATTCGACATACGAGGTTAGGCTGACTCCAAATGGGCCAAAATTGGATGAGATCCTTCACAACTATGTTGCGGACAAGTCCATAAACACCATATTAGTGAATTTGGGAATTTCCCAATTCCCACTTTCAATAAGAGCTTGACCACATGGTCAAAACTTAGCCAATGTTTTGAGAGCCTTGCTTGGAAGATCTTTTCAAGTATCACCTTGTGAAAGGCTTTGCTCTTAAAAATCAGTTTGAGATTTGTCTATATGGCCAAATTTTCAAGACATTAGTGATTCCCAAATTGTCTCTAAAGTTTCAAACTCTCTAATATGGTGTTCATAGCTTTAGAGGTGACTAACCAACTCAACAGGCAGTGTAGTCACAGAAATCGGTGATTTCAGAGTCGACAAAGCACAAAGTGATGCCGGCAAGACCAAACTTTACCATATTCAATTTAGGACTTGTTTTAGGTGTATACAATTTGTTTAGGTCAAAATTTTAAGTTTTGCAAGAAAAATGTGACTACTGTAAACAATCGTGATTATTTACTTTTGCACTATTATTGCATTAAAGTTGCAACATCACCTCACATATCATTTGTACACACCTAATACATGCCAAAATTTAAGTATGATCCAAAATGATCACATATAACTTGCAAAATTGCCAAAAAACGCAAAAAAGTCTTTGCAACCCAATTTCTGAGTTATGAGCCACATTTCTTGATCCAAATCACCTCATATCCCATATACAAGGTCTATACAATGCGTAGAACCAAGTTGTGCCAAAAATGTTGATTTTGGTAGAAACGTTGATAATCACAATTATTTACTTTCATGCCAAAATGGCGGAATTTTGCTATTTTGCCATCATACATCCAAAGTACATGATGTGCTAAGCCCACTAGCCAAGTTTAAACAAATTTGGAGCTCAAAATTTCAATTTTCCTTTATTTCTAGTGTTTCAGAGAGCTAAAGCCAAAATGTGGTACCATTTTCATCCTATGGAACCAAATGAGCCCAAATTTCACTCAAAGTATCTATTTGGTATATACTTCAAGCTTGTAATGCCAAATTTGCAAAAAGTCGAGCAATGTACTCAGCTGTAAATATTCGCAATTATTTACTTTTGTTGCAATTTTTTGTTTGGAATTTATAATTTTGTTCCTTGCATGTTTTTATGCATCTATGCTTGTTCAAAAATTGACTTGAAGCAAATTGGACCAAAATTGTCATCATTTCAGACTAAAGGAAATTTCAAAGAAAAATTTGTCAAATCTACTAACTTTGAAACTCTATTCAGTGAACAGGAGCCATGCAAGCAGCAAAGAGGGCCAAGAAGAAGCTCACCCAAAAAGAAAAGCTGCAAGAGCTACCATCATATCAATTAGACCCCGATTCAGTCAAGAATGCAAAAGGGATCTATCTCTCAAAGCAACAGCTTGAAGAGCACAACACCATAGTGTTCACTAGCAAATCCAGACCGAGGGGGGACATTAGGTTGAGCTACAACTTCTACCCCAAGAAGTATATGATGTAGCCGCAAAGCCCAAAACCAAAGAAGCCAACAGAAGGCTAGGACTCAGAGATTTCTATAAACAAGAGCCTTGTGGGATGGACTTCCAAAAGGCTTACGATCTTTTGTCCACGATCAAAGAAGATGGAACTGAACAGATGTCTGACTCTCAAGGGATTAAAGTTGAAGTGGTGATCACCAAGGAGATAGTGGCGGAAGCACCCAGACTACCAAGGGAAGGAATGACAATGAGGGCAAGAGATAGGAAAACGACCGGAACTTTTACCAAAGAAATCGCTGCGGCCACAAGGTTATACCACCAACATTTCGATTTCCTTGCTAAGAGGCCGCCAAGGTATACAACGCCCAATCATGTGGTTGCCACAACCTTTATACAAGTACTCAAACCAACAACCAGGCAGCCAATTGACCTCGCACAATATGTTTTGTCCACATTGAAAGGGACAAAGAAAGAAGGATTAATCACATACCTGGGTGCATCTGAGGTTTTAACAAGGATTGCATACCATGCCATTGGCATGGCCGAAAACTTGTCGTTTTCCCATATCAAAACACTTGGATACTGTCAGCAGAGCCTTCTCCTCGAGCTACAAGATCTACCAAGAGATCGAACAAGTCAGATAAAGAGTTTGCTGAGAGCTCGCGAGAATGGCACAGCAGTGAAAGCTCGAATAACGAGGAAAGGAGAGTGCGGATAGAAGAAATGAAGAGAAAATTTGTGGCAACACATTAGGAGGAACTTGTACAAAATCAAGCCCCCTTTCAACGAGAAAAACACTCTTACCAATGTAGCCGCCAAGCACAAGGAAACGACGTGGAAAAGCGGGTGCCTACTAGGCTAAACGGACCAAGAACTAAGCATCACACCAAGAAGCAGCCTTAAGAACCCAGAGAGCTACTGAAAAAGATGTATCAAGAAGCCAAATCCTTGCAGCTAAGGGAATCATAAGAAGTGGCAAGGAAAGCGACATGGCGGCAAAACAACAAAGGCATGTAGAGGAAGCCACTACGCAAGGAGAATCACAACATGCTCAAGGTGATGTGTCTCCCCGCATCTCTTCACCTGTTTCCTAACACCAAGATCACCCAATGCCGAGACCACCACCATCACCAGCAGTTAGAACCACGGCAATTGAGCAAACAGAGCCTGAACAACAAAAGGAAGCTGAATCTACACAATAACTTCAACAAAAGGATGGAGCTGAATCAACAAAAAAGACAGCTTAGTCTACATAAGAACACGAAAATGAGCACGACAAATATCTAGAAAGGACAGCGAGTCCTCCACCAAAAGAGGACACCACAAAGCTTGAGCACACAAGAAAACAGGAGACCAAGGAAACACCCTCTACCTCAACAGAACACGAAGAGGTTGATGCATCCACGAAGCCTGAGGATGAGAAGACTGAAGAGGATCAGCTACAGCGACAAGGGCATCAGCAACCAGTCGCCATGACACATCCAAAGGACACACAAGAAGCTATAGAGACATCAAGTCAGCTGGCATGAAATGAAGACTGGCAATCAAATGACGAAGTCATCCTGCAAGCTAACAAATATGCTAAGCAAATGCAGAACATGACTGAACGACTTTGCTCAGGAGCACTTGGTTGTAGCACAAGGTCCAAAGAGTTAGAGATGGTGATTGACGCACTCCAAGGGAAGTTAGATGACCAACTCAATGTCATCACCGATCTACAGAGGAAAGTGCAGGAGTTGAAAGCGGAAGCAAAAAAATGTCAGCTCGCAAGGGATAAGCAGCAGAAAGAAATAGAGAAACTAGGTGAATTTCTTACAAAAGTGTCAGATGCATGCAAAGCAAAGGATGAGCAACTGAGAAAAGTTACAAATGAACTTCTAACCACAACCCTCTCATTTCAAAAAATTCAAGTACAGGTACACGTAGCCAATGCTTCCCTACAGTACTCAGAACAAAGGATAAATGATTAGGCCATATTCTTGCGGCAAATACATGAGAATCCAGCCTTTGCCTTGATTAAAGAAACAGATGAGGTCTACAAGGCATTAGAGAACAAAAACAAAGACCTCGAGCTGGAGCTAAAGTTGGAGCAGACTCAGTGCAGAGATATGGCTTTAATGCAAGTCCAAAGAGAAGACGAGCTGCTGAAGGAAATAACTAACCTCAAAAGAGTCAACCAACTATTTGAAAAGGACGGACAGAAACACAAGAAGAGGCAGGCACTTCAGAGTAGCCTCAGATAGAAATCCCCTCACTGACATTCAGTGAGATGGAGACGCGGCCAGCGGAAGATCTTGGTGGTGACGGGGAGTTTCAAGTACCCATTACCGAAGCAGACATAGTGCCAATGGTCCAACTCTCAAAGGCTGAGGAAGCTGCACTAAAGGAAAAAATTATACAAGAGGTAGATGAGTAATGGAAGGCAGCAATGGATTGGGAGCTGAGAGTACTTCATTTCGTCAATGTCACACAACTGACTCCCAATCAAATCAATGTGCAGTGGCACCAACAATCCTTCCCTATCCTCTAATTAAAGTGGAGTTGCTACAAGTAAAAGAAAGGCTTCACACCGACATGAAAGTTGAGGGTGCAGATCAAGACCACCCGAATTGGAGGTTGAGCTGGTTGAGCAAGATGGACAAGCACAAAAAGTTTCAATAAAATCGAAATATGAAAGCGTGAAGCCTAAGTTAGGGGACCAGACCTACTTTTGCAAAATTCTTGCAAAATGAGCTACAAGAATCTGATCGGGAATCTAGTAGGACTAACAGGGGAATCTAGGAAAAATTAATTTGGGAAGTCCGAGTATAGATAACCAAGGTAGGCTAAAATCACCTCGTTTCCACTTGTTGCCCTCGGATAGACAGCATTTCGACTTCTTCGCACGTACTTTGTGGAGCCTACAATCACCCGTTTTTAGCGCCATCTCACACAAGACATGAGGGATAACTTCTTTACTCGTCAATGATCCATTTTGTATAGCCGGAAGCTAGTCTAAATCCTTAGAAAAAACCCAAGAATCCAGGCAATGCACGCAGACCTACGACCAAAAACTGACCATAGCGGCCTATCAGCTCAACCAAATATGATGGGATTTGAATTGTGGCATTTCCTAATATGATGGAACCTTTCTATATCATCAGTTGAACATTTGGAAAGGGTCAAGGGGTTCCCCAATAGAAAAGCTAGGTTTTTGGCAGATGCCAGAATTCGGTTCTGACTCTGTAGACAGCTTGCCTACGAGGAGTATATATATACAATGTATCTCATTGGTTTTGTGAAATCAATCAAGTAAATCCCTCAAAAAGCAGAAAACGTCTTGAACTCTACAAAGCGTCAAATTCAACATACGAGGTCAGGCTGACTCCAAATGGGCCAAAATTGGATGAGCTACTTCACAACTATGTTGTGGACAAGTCCATAGCTTGAGAGGTGACTAACCAAATCAACAGGTAGTGTACTCACAGAAATCGATGATTTCAAAGTCGACAAAGCACAAAGTGATGCCGGCAAGACCAAACTTTACCATATTCAATTTAGGACTTGTTTTAGGTGTATAGAATGTGTTTACGTCAAAATTTTAAGTTTTGCAAGAAAAATGTGACTACTGTAAAATCAAGACCGAGGAGGGACATTAGGTAGAGCTGCAACTTCTACCCCAAGAAGTATATGATGTAGCCGCAAATCCCAAAACCAAAGAAGCCGGCAAAAGGCTAGGACTCGGAGATTTCTATGAACAAGAGCCGTGTGGGGTGGACTTCCAAAAGGCTTACGAGCTTCTGTCCACGATCAAAGAAGATGGAACTGCAAATATGTCTGACCCTCAAGGGGTTAAAGTTGAAGTGGTGATCACCAAGGAGATAGTGGCGGAAGCACCCAGACTGCCAAGAGAAGGAATGACAATGAGGGAAAGATATAGGAAGACGGTCGAAACTTTCACCAAAGAAACCGCCACGCCCACATTTGCAGTCCGCAAGGTTATACCAGCAGCACTTCCATTTGCTATCCGCAAGGTTTTACCACCAGCACTTCGATTACCTTGCTAAGAGGCCGCCAAGGTATACAACGCCCAATCATGTGGTTGCCACAACCTTTATGCAAGTCCTCAAATAAATAACCAGGCAGCCAATTGACCACGCACAATATGTTTTTTCCACATTGAAAGGGACAAAGAAAGAAGGAATAATAACATACTTGGATGCAGTAGAGGTTTTGACAAGGATTGCATACCATGCCATCGACATGGCCGACAACTTGCCGTCTGCCCAAATCAAAACACTTGGATAGTGTCAGCACAGTCTTCTCCTCGAGCTACAAGATTTGCGAAGAGATCGAACAAGTCCGATAAAGAGTCTGGTGAGAGCTCACCAGAATTGCACAACAGTGAAAGCTTGAATAACGAGGAAAGGAGAGTGCGGATAGAAGAAATGAAGAGAAAAGTCGTGGAAGCACACCAGGAGGAACCCGTACAAAAACAAGCCCGCTTTGAACGAGAAAAACACTCTTACCAATGGAGCCACCAAGCACAAGGAAACGACCCGGAATAGCGGGTGCCTACTAGGCTTAAGGGACCAAGAAGTAAGTATCACACTAGGAAGCAGGGTTAAGAACCCATGGAAGTACTGGGAAAGATGTATCAAGAATCCAAAGCCTTGAAGCTAGGGAAAGCACAAGAAGCGGCAACGGAAGCGACTGGGCGGCAAAACAACAAAGGCAAGCAGAGGAAGCCACTATACAAGGAGAAGCACAACATGCTCAAGGTGATGTGTCTCCCCGCATCTCTTCTCCTGTTTCCTAACACCAAGATCACCCAATGCCGAGACCACCACCATCACCAGCAGTGAGAACCACGGCAATTGAGCAAACAGAGCCTGAACAGCAAAAGCCAGCTGAATCTACACAATAACTTGAACAAAAGGAGGCAGCTGAATCTACAAAAAAGATAGATTAGTCTACATAAGAACAGGAAAAGGAGCACGACAAATATCCAGAAAGCACAGTGAGTCCTGCACCAAAAGAGGACACCACAAAGCTTGAGCACACAAGAGAACAGGAGACCAAGGAAACACCCTCTACCTCAACAGTGCAGGAGAAGGTCGAGACATCCAAGAAATCTCAGCATGACAAGACTGAAGAAGATCAGCTACAGCCACAAGGGCATCAATAACCAGCCACCATGACGCAACCAAAGGACACACAAGAAGCTACAGAGACATCAAGTCGGCTGGCACAAAATGAAGACTGGCAATCAAATGACGAAGTCATCCTTCAAGTTAACAAATATGCTAAGCAAATGCTGGACATGACTGAACGACTTTGCTCAGCAGCACTTGGCCGTAGCACACGGTCCAAAGAGTTAGAGTTGGTGTTTGACGCACTCCAAGGGAAGTTAGACGACTGACTCAATGTCACCACCGATCTACAGAGTAAAGTGCAAGAGTTGAAAGCGGAAGCTAAACAACGTCAGCTTGCGAGGGATAAGCAGTAGAAAGAAATAGAGAAACTGGGTGAATTGCTTACAAAATTGTTAGATGCATGCAAAGGAAAGAGTGAGCAACTGACAAAAGTTACAAATGAACTCCTAACCACAACCCTCTCATTTCAGAATTTTCCAGTACAGCTAGATGTAGCCAATGCTTCCCTACAGTACTCAAAACAAAGGATAAATGATCAGGCCATATTCTTGCGGCAAATACGTGAGAATCTAGCCTTTGCCTTGATTAAAGAAAAAGACGAGGTCTACAAGGCATTAGAGAAGAAAAACAAAGACCTCGAGCTGGAGCTAAAGTTGGAGCATTCTCAGTGCAGAGATATGGCTTTAGTGCAAGTCCAAAGAGAAGACGAGCTGCTGAAGGAAATAGCTAACCTCAAAAGAGTCAACCAACTATTGCGAGAGGGACGGACAGAAACACAAGAAGAGGCAGGCACTTCAGAGCAGCCTTAGATAGAAATCCCCTCACTGGCATTCAGTGAGATGGAGACGTGGCCAGCGGAAGAGCTATGTGGTGAGGGGGAGTTTCAAGTACCCATTACCGAAGCAGACATAGAGCCAATGGTCCAGCTCTCAAAGGCTGAGGAAGATGCACTAAAGGAAAAAATTATACAAGAGGTAGATGAGCAATGGAAGGCAGCAATGGATTGGAAGCTGAGAGTACTTCATTTCGTCAATGTCACACAACTCACTCCCAGTCAAATCAATGTGTAGTGGCACCAACAATCCCTCCCTATTCTCTAATTAAAGTGGAGTTTCTACAAGTAAAAGAAAGGCTTTACACCGACATGAAAGTCGAGGGTGCATATCAAGACCACCCAAAGTGGAGGTTGAGTTGGTTGAGCAAGAATCCAAGGTACTTGATTCTGTTCACAAGAACACCTGTGGCCCTGCAAAAGGATCCTACGTCCTGTCCTGTACCAAGAGTAAGAACCTAGATAGCACATTAGGCACTAACAAGGAAGCGGCCAACTTGGCTGAATAACCCTAGATTGCCTGCTCTAGAAAAGGGACCACGGATGAAAGAATACATGGTGAAAACCCTAAAGGGCGCCATGTCAATCTTTAAAAGTATACCACATTTGTCATGTGCAGTGTTATACAAAATCTACCAAATGCTGCTCACGTGCATTGAATTGTTCCATGAGCCAGAGAAAGCATGCACCC
The DNA here is from genome assembly GCF_014529385.1 of Adiantum capillus-veneris. Classification (NCBI taxonomy): domain Eukaryota; kingdom Viridiplantae; phylum Streptophyta; class Polypodiopsida; order Polypodiales; family Pteridaceae; genus Adiantum; species Adiantum capillus-veneris. The sequence goes on from NC_140946.1 coordinate 79,450,117, forward strand.
CTTGGATGTCATTCCTCGAGGGTAACAAGGGCCCGAGAACAAGGGTTGTGCTATGATCTCAATGGTCAACCTTCCAAAGAAGTCCTCTATGGCTTCTACGCCAAGTGCATGTTTTTACCATCTCACAATATGTTGGCGTTCAAGGAAGCATTCTACACGGGATTCTTCACTTGGCGAACGAAAATATTTGGACCAGTGATGAGAAACCTGACATTAAAGTTTGTAAGCTACATAGTAGTGAAGCTGAAGAACAAAGTCACCATGCAGTTTTTGCAAGTGCTCGATAAAAAGAGAATGATCAGATACCAAAACTCACTCAATGCGCTTAAAAATTGCCTCACCAACCGTCAACCCGGAGACTACTTCAGCTCATAAAGTTTTGTTAAGGGAGGACACACGCAAGGAGGGGGAAAATGTTAGCAGCAAGCTAACACGAATACCATTTTTCAGAGTTCTCATTGTAAAAACACTTATTATTTTGATAAATTGGGAATACTTTAACTCTTATTTTTTGGATTAACCTTGTAATTGATGAGCCAAAGCTACAAGCTTCCAGATTGTATCAATTTGTCATTACCCATGGTTGGTAGAACTACTATATTATTAGTTTTGACCACCAAAAACCTTGGCTAAGGTATAAAAGCCAATTTTGTAAGTTATTATTAAGTTCTGGATAATGAAATACACAGCGTGAGCTAACAGCGCTCACTTCTCTCCTTTTCGTGCTTCCTACTCCCCCCTTAATTGTCACATTGCAGTCGCGTTTATTGCATAGCAACCGCAAGTAAAAGCTGTATGCATTGACGTAAACACATCATAGCTTTTGGCGTTGCCAACCCGCGGCCTAATTTCATCATAAGTATGAATTTACACTTCAAAATCAAAAAGTAAGCATAGGTGGGTATTGGCACAGCATTGCTAAGCATTTAGGTGCATTCTGGGTCGAAAAGTACTAGGTCAAAAATCCATGCTGCTAATAATCAAAGTTTTAGCACTTGACCTAAAGTGGGGTTTGAGACCATAAGCATGTGCAGTTAGGTTTTATAAACTCGTCGTAGAAGTTCCGTTACGTTTGGATATCATTTGATGCTGTAACGAATGTGATTTGTTTGCCAACGAGCGATTGGCTTTTAGTGATTTCAGTCACTTGAGTGTAGCTTCAGTTAGATGCGAGTTGTTAGTTGTTTTCCAAGAGATTGACAACCTCTTGTAGCCTCTATGCACTAGTCCAGTCAGCTTTGTCCCATGGATTGACAATTCAATCGTGGTTCTTGCTAAAACTGCAATAAGATAGGATAGTGAGGTTAGACACGCCTCCCACATTTGGCGCCGCTGTCGGGGATCGAAGAGACCTAAACTAAGAAAAAACATGAGCATCTTGTGAATCTATCCTTTAACATCCTCTAGGATCTCCTAGAGTAAAAAAATTTCTTTTAGAAATCGCATAGCTCAAGATTGTCGTCGATTGCTATGTAAAGGTAGCTTGGAATTAATCATACTTGTCGAGTGTCTTTAGGTTTGTAGGATTGTAGAACTAGATTAAGATTTTGAGAATGATTGATAGATGAGACAAGTCTTAAGATCAATGCTCAGGAAACCTTAAAAAACAAGAAAACGAGTGTTTGTGGACACTTTCCACAGCCCCATTGTATGAGAACTTAGGAGTAGCGTAAGTAGATCCGAGGTGGGTTTCAGAACATTGCTCTCTCTGAAAGAATCATTGTGAGTTGTTATTGGAAGTTGCAAAATTTTAGGTTTATGGCTAGAAATAACACAAAAAGACTTCAAACCACTCAATCTGACTAGAGAGTATGCTTAAAAGTTGTCTGAACCAGTGGGTAAGCTCAAGGACACTTTGAGGTAAAAATTTCAAGAATTGGCCAAAACTCAGATTATTTCAAGGACTATTGTCCCTGAAAAAAGTGCAAATGGTTGATTTCAAACCTGAAGCTAATAGTCGTGATTATTAACTTTCAGGTTAGATTTGACCAAGGCTTATACCATTGACTCATTTCATGTGTACAAACAACTTTTGTAAAGGCACAAAAGATTTGGATCACCAAACTGGCAAAAAACTAAAGTTTGTATTGACTTTGTGAATCTTGAGTATAAATTGGGAAAAAATTTATCTAAACTTGATGAAATTTGATTCATAGGCTTATATTGATGTGATAAACATGTGTACATGCTCAGTTGACCAGAAAGATGCAAAAAGTTGCCAGTTGTAAATAATTGTGATTATGTACATCTGTCCCATTTTTCAACTTTTTTGACCAAGTTGGCATACCACTAGCTTTACCATGTTATAATAAGCCCACAAACCAAATTTGGTAAGATTTGGATCATTGGATTGAAAATTGTGACCAAATTTCCAAAGTTAGTCTACGGACAAAAAACTGATGAGCATTTGACCAAAACTTGTCCAAACTTGAAGAAACTTGGCTAGAGACCTTAATTAACTTGAGGTGCTTAACAGATCTGTGTCAAAGTTGGGGCAAAAACTTGCAAAAATAGAGCTGGAGTAAATAATCATGATTATTTACATCTGCTTCAAAAATTGAAAATGTTGCAAATTTGAGTATATCACAAGGTCAAGCATATCAAGTAGACCACACTAATCAATTTTGGTGAGATTTGGATCATAAACGTGAGACATAGGCCAGATTCTTTAAATCAGAGTCTTCGGATACAAAATAGTTGATAAACTTTATCAGATTTTGTCCAAACTTGTTGAAACTTGTCCAAGGACCTTAACAGGTTGTATACTTGGCAAACCAAGCTAAAAATTGCAAAAAACTGGCAAAAGTAAGTAATCACGATTATTTACTACTGCTAGTTAGAGACACCAGTTTTGACTTTTGAACTTGTACAGTGTAAGACCAACATAATACAAAGCCACCGGGCAATTTTGGGTTCAATCGGATCCAAATTAGTACATGTTCACTCAGTTTCCAAGTTGCAAATTAATCCTTTGATTTTTTGCCAAAGTCGAATTTGGAAGTCAATTGCTGACTCCCATAGCTCAATTTGAAGTGATATACACAAACCAACCACAATACTTAGCAAAAATTATACAATCTTTGTGAAAGAATAGCTAACTTGATCAAATTTGTACACGAATCAGGTTGCAGACGAGGAATCGGTAACTTAACAGAAAGTTGCAATCGAATCAAGTGGAAATTGACAACAAGTCGATCCAAAGGTAAGTACTCTAACTAGGGCTTTGCAAGTCTTTATGAACCTTTAGATCTGGTCGTGTACTAGAAAATCAGGGTATATTTGGAGAAACCTCCAGTAGAGTATCCATTGAAGAAAGCGTAAATCAAGGAAATTCCTTGCACACTATCCTTGAAGAAGTCTCAGACACTTTTTTAGATTCAACATCTGAAATGTCATCCTATTTGCCTCACTCAGAGACCGGAACGACATTGCGCTATAACCATATACTCTCATTTTGTAAGACTAATTGCCATGGAGCTCAGGTTTACCTAGATCCTAACGAAGAGTATGCCATTCACATTGATGACCATGGTATTGAGTTCAAAGAAGAAATCATGAAAAACAAACAAGGAAAAGTGTACATGGATCGAAATGGAATTTAGCATTTACAAGTCGAAAACCCTGACATGATAGAAAAATGGGGCTATAAGTAAACACTATAATTCCAGATATGGTAGCAAAAGAAGGACCACCAACCTTAGAATTGGAGGGATACGATCAAGCTGATTTGAAGCCTTTGAAACGGCTTAGTTCTGATAATCCTAGGATTGGAGTCTATTGTTGGGAGGATAGAAACATAAAAGATCTTCTATGGACTTCGCATGCCAAATCATGACAACTAGCGACCATGTAGATCATCTATATATTCAAGATCAAAGATAAGGAATCATCAGACCTACCAACCTACATGTTTAGGGATTGGGTATTCCATAAGGGACTGGATATTGAGACAAGGATCAGAAACAATTCCAAGAGATGAACACCGTGAGGGGACCAGGACAAGGGATAACTCAACAAGGACAACCAATCCAATTAGGCCACAAAAATGGTGTGCAATCAAGGGTAAATGGACCAAACATGAGACCAATGAGTGCTACTTCCGACCAAAGTATGATGGGAATGTTCAGTACATGCCCATGAGGCCACAAGGACAACCCATGTACAGATATCAGCCTGATATGGCCCAAGCTCAAAGACCATTGATGCGTATGGAAAGACCTCAACCCGTGTTGGGTCAACAACCTCCGTATCAGGACATAATGCAGTGCCTATAAAGTACATGCAGTCAGAAGGAGTCATAGATGAAGAAGCACTAGTGCATGTTACACATGCTGAGCCTAGTCCATATACAGTAATGGGACAAGGAGATTGGTATAATTTACATCCACCACTAATGGAAGAACCTGTGACTTATGCTCCACCAGAGCTCGCACCAATGTATTATGTAGCTAATCCAGGTGTCAAACCTCCTATGGTAAGACCCATGATTAAGCCAAGAACAGGAAACTGTCATAATTGTGGTGCAGATGATCATTGGAAAACTGAATGCCCAGAGCCTGACAAAAACCTCAAGCCGGTTGAAGCTTATTGCATACAATGTTGAAAAAAGGGAGGACACCTCCTAGAAGATTGTCCAAAAAATCCTTTGAACAAGGGGAAAACAATAGTAAATGTAGTCTGAGTGATACCTAGTAGCTCATCTGAGAGTGAACCGATTGTTCCAATCAAGGTAAAAGAAACATAACTCTTATTATGATTCAAAGTACACAAAAGCTGCCTCTCAAAAGACCAAAAGAAGTAGAAGCAAAAGGTATGAATTGAGAAAACAAAAACAACGAGCTAAAATCGAGGAGAAAGCAAAAAAGCTATTCCAGGAAAAGGTGAAAGAACCTGAAAGTGAAATCAAAGAAACAACCGTGAAGTTTTGGTTGATCGAATTTTTGAGCCTATTAATGCAGCCTTGGAAGCCTACCAAGCAGGACCTAAAGTAGGCCAAAACATGGAAAACAAATGGAGAAACTATCCTTCTCTAGACATGGAAGCAGCTAAGCTTGAAGCTAATCAAAATTTGGTAAGAATCATGCAAGAGATGTCAGAAAAACAAAAACCCAAGCTCAAAAGTATTACAAAACCGGAGGAGCATGTAGTAAGAGACACTAAAGAAAAATCCAAAGTGGTGGGAGCCTAACTTTAAAGTCAGCTCCTATAGAGGAAGTTATGTTGGACAACCTACCTGTTGATATGGACATGGATGTACAATCCTTGTACGGGGATTGCGGATTTGAAGCTTCAAGAATGTCTAAACCATTGACCTTGAAAACATTACCCTCTTACTTGGAAGATAACGAAGATGAACCCATAGTGTGCAAGACCACTCAAGTAAAAAGATCAAAGCAGACCCTAGAAGTAGACAACATTCATTCAATCATGTCTACACCCTTCCAATGCACTCTTACTTTGGGAAAACTGTAAAAAATTAGACCATATTTATGAAATGACCTACATAAAACCCTAGAGAAGGTGGGAATAACGAGGCTCATCGTAAAAAATTTAGAAAGATTAAAACACAAAATGGATAACAAAGAGATTGGATATATTCCAATGAACATAGTTGGAGAATACCACGAAGGGGAAGAACGAAACACCACCCTTCCAATGAAATATAATGACATTGAAACCATGGAAATACTAAATAGTGGAGCACGCATAGCCATAGCCACAAAAACAGTATGGCAATCTTGGGGACAACCAGCCATTAGACAAACTCAAATGATATTGCAATTGGATGATGGACATATTGAAAGACCCTTAGGACTACAAGAAAAGGTGATGATTAATTCCTGTAGGATTGAATATGAACACACTTTTTCCATAGTAGACTTTGGGAAGAAACTCAATTACGAAATCATAGTGGGAAGACCTTTCATGCAACATGTACAGCTTATCCAAGATTGGGGAAACAACTATCTATACTTGAAGCAAGTGGGATCTATAACAACAGTTCATTTAAAAGACCACATTTATAGAGATGTCATCAAAACGCCCATACAGGAGTTTGAATCAGTCTCTTCGGCTCAAAATAAGCTTCCTTCTTGGTTGAACAAAGACACTCCTATTTGGATGTGCGGAGCTTCAAAAAATGGGAGCTTAAAAAGAGAAGAATGTATCTTAGAAAGGGATTGCACAAACGAAGCCTTTGTACCCGAACCCTTTCCAGAGCATTTGTTTGAGCCCTTTGAGTGGATCCAAGTTTTAGCGACAATGGATATATGTGTGAGTACGTCTATGCCTACTCAATCTTGCAATGAGGATGGCTATAACATAATTCCCATCCAAATGATTTCAATCCTTCACATTGAAGATGAAAATGAGGAGCCCAAGGACTTGATGAAAGCTCAACAAGTCTTTTCAGACCTCTACTACGATGCAACAAATGAGTTAGATGAACACTCAGCTACCTCAGAAGATTCGGGGTCAGAAAAAGAACATGTGAGAGCTAAGCTACTTGTGAAAGGAGGGAAGGAAAAGTTTTTTGACTTTCCTCACCAAAAATCAAGAAGACAAAAATGATATAAACAAAAAGAGACACGAGAAATGTGAAAACAGGACCTATGTCATCAGTCTCCAGTAGAACACAATTCCTGATGCAGATAGATGCACATGATTGTGTCAAGGACAAAATCACTGGCACATATCTTTCAAACAAAAATCCAAAAATATTAAAAACATAAAGAAATACGAGGAAGGATACTCAAGCAAAGCCAAAAAAACAAGACAAGGAGCCAACCATGACACGAATTGAGCGGAAATAGAAATATTGAGAGTTGAAAAAATCTCTAAAGGAGATATATACAATCGAAATGGAAACCACAGAAGAGGATGGTAAGGATGTAATGAGTGTTCCATCCCATTATAAAAAGTATACTCTCCAAGATCAAAAAGTCATTGTTGAACAACCTGTTAGAGAACTACAGAAACAAGGCAAGTCCTACTAAGGGCCTCCGAACACAAAAAAGATAGACTTGGCTGAACCAGTGGAAGAACCTAGGCCTGCCTACATTGAAAATGACCTAATAGAAGATGAAGAAGAGCGTTTACTAAGCTTACTAAAATAATACCAAGATATTTTTGCCTGGTATTACAAGGATCTCAAGGGTGTTGATCCTGAAATTTGCCAACATACCATATCCATGAGAGACGATGTGAAATCAAGTAGACAAAGGCCATACACATATAATGAAACATTTGCCACGAAAATCAAAGAAGAGATTGAGAAACTAAAGGAATCCGAAATCATTTACGAAATTGAACACACAGATTGGGTGTCTCCAATTGTGGTAGTACCCAAGAAGAATGGAAAATTATGAGTGCGTGGCAATCTCAAAAAAGTGAATGCAGCTACCATTAGAGACAACTTTCCTCTTTCAATCACTGAGCATGTGCTAGAACAAGTTGGATGAAAAGAAGCTTACAACTTCTTAGATGTCTTTTTGGGATACATTCAACTTTTGGTTGACCCAAAAGATCAACATAAAACTGCTTTTGCAACGAAATGGGTTTTTTTTGCCTATTGGGTTATGCCCTTTGGGTTAACTAATGCTCCTACCACATTTCAAAGATTGATGAGTCATGCTTTTAAAGAGTATCTTGGGAAATTCTTGGAAGTGTATATGGATGATATATGTGTTCATTCATCAATACGGGCTGATCATTTTGAACAGCTCAAAAAGGTATTTGAAAAATGTAGACCTTATAGGATTTGCCTAAATCCTGAAAAGTGCACATTCATGGGTAGACAAGGAAAAATTATTGGACATAAGTGTCTAAAAATGGCATAGCTACTGATATGGATAAAATTCATTTTATTCTTGATTTTCTTAGACCAACAACAGTCAAGGGGGTTCAAGCCTTCATGGGCCATTGTGGATATTACACGCGGTTCATTTACATGTACGCTATAATTGCAAAACCCATGTATAGATTGATTACACACTTTGAGTGGACCGAGTCATGTGAAGAATCCTTCATGAAGATTAAACAAGCTCTCACTTTAGCTCCAGTATTGAAAGCACCAGATTGTAATAAGATATTCCACATACATGTAGATGCTTTCAATTTTTCCATAGGTTGTATATTTGCTCAACTAGGAGACGAGAAAATCGATTTTCCTATTTCTAATGCTAGCCGACAGTTGAACATGGCAAAAAATAATTACACTACCACAGAAAGGGAAGAATTAGGGATTATCTATGCCGTAAAAAAGTATAGACATTACCTATTAGCCAGCAAGTTTGTGTTCTTTACGAACCACCAAGCTTTGTTGTACTTGGACAACAAGCCATGCAGCACAGAAGAATAGTGAGATGGTTCATCATTCTTCTGGAATTTGATTTCACTATGGTTGTAAAAAGGGACACTACACATCAAAGATCAGATCATTTGTCATTGATTATTTTCAAGAGAATCACCTAAAGGTGTAGACAATTATCTACCTGATGCCTATTTGTTCTCCGTGGAAATGATACCCCGATGGTCAGAAAACATGGTGTCATTGATGACAATAGCTCAAGTGGATTCACAAATACCACTTCCTATTACAATCGGATTAATCGAGCAATCGACTATGTATCAATTACTAGCTGGAAGGCTATACAAAAGAAATCGAGATAGAATATTGCTCTTAGATGCATTAATCTGAAGAGATAAACGAGTACCTAAGTCAAGTACATATTATCATAGTAGGACTTCACCTTGCCGAAGACCACACTATGCGACGAATTTTGAGACTTGGAGTATTTTGGCCAACTATGAGGAATGATGTTTGCTCTTTTGTAAGGATTGTCCTCAATGTCAAAAATAGACATCCATACCTCCTGTAACATTGTTTCAAATGTTGCATGTTCCTAAGTGGAGTAACTATATAGTTAATTACTTATCAAGCCGAACATTTCTTGAGGATATGAGTAAACGCTATCAAAGAGCAATTGAAACTGAAGATAGAGACTATGCTCTTATTGGAAACCAATTGGATCAGAGACGTTGTCGAGAAATTTGCGATCTTGCTAGGAAAGCACCGGGCTTATGGCTGTGAGAGTTCGTGAGAGAACTCCACAAAAACTATATGAAGGAGTTAAACCATAGATTCCATGAAGACTAGGGTTTGGAAAGAAGTGCAATCAAAGAAGACTCACTCTTTCTCTCTTGCACTCACACACACAAAGAAAGAACACAAAAGAGAATGTCAAAACAATACGAAAATGAAAACATCAAGGCTATGGTCATATCGTATCATGGGTAATATGAAAGGGTTAATAGATGAGTTAATGGCATTCAATCTTGGCTGACCAAATAGGCTACAAATTGTTCTTTGGAATTGTAGTTTTGTGCTTACCATAATATATATATTTTGTCTAGTGATTGGGATTAATTGTGTGTACAAATCCTCTTGGTTCATAGCAAGATAACTATGCTTACGTCAAAAGAAAAATTATAGTCTATGAGAGGTAGTATGATGGGATCCAATGATAGAAGTATTTCATTGAGCCTTTCAGGGCCGAAGAGAAACACTATACGTTGTTGAAAGTGTATTTTATGGCTAATCCATACGTTAATACTAATAGATCGTACAGAGTGAAAGCGATAGAAATGATCATCATGTGGGTTATTCATCTAGGATAGTATGTGAGAAATGTAGATATGAGAGAACTGAAGAGATGAGAAGTTTCCCTCCCAAGCCCTATTCTTGCCCGTAGGCAATAAAGATACTACGGGGAGAGATGTACCTATAGAAAAGAGACCCTAGAATTTGCAGAAAGGATGAATTACTAAGAATGAGAGAGATAGGTTTTATTAAGGAGATGAGATTAGATACATATATATATGTTGGATTAGAGATGAAAAAGAAAACAACAAGAAATCAAGAAAACATCAATGTAGAACACATCTTACTTGACAAACCCTTCGGCACCATTATTGATGGAGAGAGAAGAAGAGTGGATATTTCCACTTTTATTGATACACCAAGTGCAAGACCTTTTTGATTAGAGTTGATCTTCCAAGGTTAGCTTGTTGCAAGAATGGCTAGTCTCCCTCTAGGAGAAAGTGTAGGCTTGGGCTTATGTTAATGGCTAAGTACAATTAGGCATTACTACTCACTCCCTCAAGAATTCCTCTCCTCAATGGCTTGAATGCTTAAGTTCCTTTTCAAGGAAGAAGAGGTCCCCTTTTATAGGTGAAGGGAACCCCCAAGGGTTTACACAAGAAGAGAGGAGCGAGTGTGAATAGGAATTGGAAAAGTTGGAAATGAGCTGTCCCTGCATGATGTGGACAGACTGGGGTCCAGTATTTTGATCATATCTCCTCAACCATGGCTCCAAATAAAAAAGTAAAAATATGGGCAAAAGCTTCAGCTCATTAGCTACGATTTTCATTTTAAAATCATTTTTCAATTCGGATTGGAACCTTGTGTAAAAAAATCATCAAAATAGGGTCCATTTCTGGCAGCAAAAGTCTTCCCGTGGTCCCCTTAGCCTAAACTTTCATTTAATTCCAAAGGACACCTCATGCCATATGAAAACATGAAATTTCTCCTTGACAAAGTTTTGTAATCATGCTTGCAATAATGCATTAAAATAAGTGTATCTTGGAAATCATGCCACCTAGTGTCCCACTAGGGTTTGATTCCCTCCTAGTAGCTATTTAAAAAGAAATATAAGAAAAGTATAAAAAATACATAGAATATATATATATTGGATTTTACCCTAGATATAGGTTCTAGCTAGGGTGTGAGATGATAATGAAATAGTAGAAATAAAGAATCAATGCTTTTTTCTCCAAGTTAAAGAGGCGGAGCTATTGATGCTTTTCCCATAGTATTTTCTGATGGTAAAGTAAGGATAGGTTACCCTTGAGAAAAATAATAGGATGAGATATAAGGCTTATTATTATACTTAAATATACATATGTACATTATAGGAAAGATAATTATGTATCTAAAAAGTTACAAGATAGATCTTGTAGCATGCGTTCCCACTATGTACGTGTCATAGCACGACAACGTAAGGATCAACATTTGTGTCTATGTGCAAATGAAGAAGAGTATGCTCCAATTATAGAACAAGCACATACTAGATTAGCTAGAGGTCACTTTTCTAGTGAGACCATCGCAAGAGCAATCTTAATGGCAGGAATATGGTGGCCAACACCTTTTGCAGATGCTAAAGAATATGTTTGAAGATGTGATGCTTGTCAAATGAGCAAAAAAGCCAACAAGAGTAGATAGCATGCCCTTAAGACCAACGATGGGAGCTAGAGCTTTAGCAAAATGGTGTATAGACTTTGTTGGGCCAATATAGACACCTGCTTATAGAAACCAAGCTCAATATATCATTGTAGCTACAAACTATTTGACCAGGTGGTCCGAGGCTAATGCAACTCAAAAGAATGATGCCAGAACCACTGCTGGGTTCTTATATGAGTATGTATTCACGAGATATGGACTACCAATAAAAATTGTCAGTGATCGGGGAACTCGTTTCCTCAATGAGGTAATCGAGTATTTTCTTAATGAGTTTATGGTCATCCATAATAAATCGGCTCCCTATCACCCACAAGCAAACGGACAAGCTGAGCATACGAATAAGATTCTTAGCTCGGTATTGATTAAAGTGGTTAGTTTAGGAAGGACAAACTGGGAAATGAATCTCCATGTTGCTCTATGGGCTTATCTAGTTTCATTTGAAACAGCTTTAATTGCTACACCCTTTAACCTTGTTTATGGTCTTGATGCCATACTGCCAATAGAATTTCTATTGCCAACACTAAGGGTAGCAAAGAATCTTGAGTGGACTAGACATGAATAGTCAGAAAGACTAGAAGATTTAGAAAAGCTAGATGAGCAAAGGCTAACTGCCGTAGCTCAAATCTATGCACAAAAGCAAAAACAAAAACAGTTTTTTGATTCCCATCCCATCACAAAAATCTTCAAGAAAGGGAACTTAGTTTTAGTCTATTTACTTAAGCAACACATTCCCCAAGTTTAAGAAAAAGAGAAACAAACCATTTATCATTGAAGATGTGTCTCCAAGTGGAGGAGTTAAGCTATCCACCCTAGATGGTGAACCAATGTATAATTGGATTTAGTGGATGTCATTTAAAGAGATACAATTTGCTTCTAACCAATGAATTGCTAGAAAGAAAGAAGGCAGCCAAGCAAAGGAGGATTAAACGACAACAGGTTGTTGATAAAGCCCAAGAGGAATCTCGGCTTTGGCAACTCAAAAGAAAAGCTGCTCTCAGGAATTAACAGACACCGATTCTCATCAACACTTTGGAAATAGAGGACCGACATTGGGAATTGCCAAAAGATGCAGTGTCAATAGATGAGGAATGGTTAGATGGAATGGACCTTTGCATCAAAGTACAGCTCAACAACCATAGCATGAATGCATTGGTCAACATAGGATCTAGAGTAAATGAAGTCAGTTATTCCATGCACAAGAAAGAAACAAATCAGTCTCTGACAACAGGAATAGCTACAATAAAAGGATGCAACAAGAACCCCACACCAACATTGGGAGTAGTCAACTTGAAGATGATAGTACATGGATGTTTATGCCCTCATCAATTTTTATGCAAACCAGATGAACACATGAATCAGACAATGAATGAGACAGTTTATATCCTGATGGTACAATCAATTAGAGAGCACACTAGCTACAAGATTTTCTCTTTGGAAGAAAACATCAAAAAGCCTCGACATCAGAAACCCTCGAGTTAATTACTCAAGACCCAACTCTTGCACAACATATTTGTTTGAACTGCATTGATCTTCAAAGCATGGTAGAGCCAACCAAAGTGATGCATAGACACGATTGTTAAACCCATACACACAGTCATCCCGGAGTACGCCATCTAGGAGGGGTGGAAGGGCACTAAGTAATTAAGGGCAATGTTTGAAGAGGGAGGAAAAAGTTTGATGTTAACGTGTGATTTTTTGCAAAATTAACTAATAATGCGCTTATATATCATCAATAGGGAAAAATTCACTGATAATATCTTCTTGATGAGTGTAAATAGTGTATATACTATCAAAAAATCACAAGGAAATTGTCCTTTTTTGTTATTTTTCATCATTTTTCTCGATATTGAGACTTAAAAAAAGAGAAATCCCATAAAAAACAATAAAGCTATGTTTTTCAATGGATTTTCTTAATTATTGGATTTTTACTTTGCTTTTTTAGTGCATTTTGTTATTTTCTTTTATTTTTCTCAATAAACATGTCAAAAAATAATAAAAAATAGGAAGGGAGATCAAATGGAAAAACTAAAGACACGATGCTAATAAAAAAGACAAGGCGGACAAGCACAAAAAGTTCCAATAAAATCGAAAGATGAAAGCGGGAAGCCTAAATTAGGCGGCCATACCTACTTTTGCAAAATTCTTGCAGAATGAACTACAGGAATTTGATCGGGAAATTTTTTGAGTCTAACATAGATTTCACGGCCTAGTAGGACTAACAGGGGAATCTGGGAAAAATTGGTTTGGGAAGTCTGAGTATAGATAACCAAGGTAGGCTAAAATCACCTCATTTCCACTAGTTGCCCTTTGAGAGAGAGCATTTTGACTTCTTCGCGCGTAATTTGTGGAGCCTATAGTCACTCGTTTTCAGTGCCATCTCACACAAGACATGAGGGGTAAGATCTTTACTCATCAATGATACATTTTGTATGGTCGGAAGCTAGTCTAAACCCTTACAAAAAACCCTAGAATCCAGGAAGTGTATGAAGACCTACGACCAAAAGTTGACCATAGCGGCCTGTCAATTTAACCAAACCAGATGGGATTTGAACTATACCATGTTCTAACATAATAGAACCTTTCTATATCATCAATTGACCATTTGGCAAGGGTCGAGGGGGTCCACAGTAGAAAAGCTAGGTTTCTGGCAGATGCCAGAATTCGGTTCTGACTCCATAGACAGCTTGCCTACGAGGTTTATATACATTGTATACGATTGGTTTTGTGAAATCAATCAAGCAAAGCCCTTGAAAAGAAGAAAATGGCTTGAAAGCTACAACGCGTCAAATTTGACATACGAGGTCATACCGACTCCAAATGGGCCAAAATTAGATGAGCTGCTTCACAACTATGTTGCAGACAAGTCCATAGCCTTAGAAGGGCCTAACCAACTCAACAGGCAGTCTAGTCACAGAGATCGGTGATTTCAGAGTCGACAAAGCACAAAGTGATGCCGATAAGATCAAACTTTACCATATTCAATTTAGGACTTGTTTTAGGTGTATAGAATGTCTTTAGGTCAAAATTTTAAGTTTCACAAGAAAATGTGACTGCTGTAAATAATCATGATTATTTACTTTTACACTATTTTTGCTTAAAAGTTGCATCATCACCTCACATATCATTTGTACACACCTAATACATGCCAAAATTTAAGTATGAGCCAAAATGTTCACATATAACTTGAAAAATTGCCAAAAAAACACAAAGAAGTCTTTGCAAGCCAATATATGAGTTATGAGCCAAATTTCTTGATCCAAATCACCTCATATCCCATACATAATTAAGGTCTATACAATGCTTAGAACCAAGTTGTGCCAAAAAATGTTAATTTTGGTAGAAAAGTTAATAATAACAATTATTTACTTTCATGCCAAAATGGGAGAATTTTGCTATTTTGCCATCATACATCCAAAGCACATGATGTGCTAAGCCCACTAGCCAAGTTTGAACAAATTTGGAGCTCAAAATCTCAAATTTTCTTTATATCTACTGTTTCAGAGACCTAAAGCAAAAATTTGGTACCATTTTCATCCTATGCAACCAAATGAGCCCATATTTCACTCAGAATATCTATTTGGTATATACTTCAAGCATGTAATGACAAATTTGCAAAAAATTAAAAAAATTACTCAGTTATAAATAATTGCGATTATGTACTTTTGTTGCAATTTTTGTTTGGACTTTATAATTTTGTTCCTTGCATGTTTTTATGCATCTATGCTTGTTCAAAATTTGATTTGAAGCAAATTGGACCAAAATTGTCAGCATTTCAGACAGAAGGACATTTCAAAGAAAAATCTATCAAATCTGCTAACTTTGACACTCTATTCAACTGAAGAGGAGCCATGCAAGCAGCAGAGAGAGCCAAGAAGAAGCTCAACCAAAAAGAAAAGTTGTAACAGCTACCAGCATATCAACTAGACCTCGATTTAGACATGAATGCAAAATCATCCTACCTCTCAAAGGAACAGCTTGAAGAGCACAACACCACAATGTTCACTGGCCGATTCAAGAGCGAGGAGGGACATCGGGTAGAGCTGTAACTTCTACCCAAAGAAGTATATGATGTAGCCGCAAAGCCTGAAGACAAAGAAGCCAACAAAAGGTTAGGACTCAGAGATTTCTATGAACAAGAGCCATGTGGGGTGGACTTCCAAAGAAGATGGAACTGCACAGATCTCTAACCCTCAAGGGAGTAAAGTTAAAGTGGTGATGACCAGGGATATTGTGGCAGAAGCACTCAGACTGCCAATAGAAGGAATAACAATGAGGGCAAGAGGTAGGAAGACGACCGGAACTTTCACCAAAGAAACCGCCACAGCCACATTTGCAGACCTCATTCACAAACAGGTGGAAGAGCCCGCAAGGTTATACCACCAACACTTCCATTTCCTTGCTAGGAGGCTGCCAAGGTATACAACATCTCCTGTCATAGATCAAAACACTTGGATAGTGTCAATACAACCTTCTCCTTGAGCTACAAGATCTGCCAAGAGATCATACAAGTCAAATGAAGAGTCTATTGAGATCCCGCCAGAATGGCATAGTTATGAAGGCTCGAATGACAAGGGAAGGAGAGCATGGATAGAAGAAATAAAGAGAAAAGCCATGGCAACACACCTCGAGGAACACGTACAAAAGCAAGCCCAGTTTGAACGAGAAAAACACTCTTAACAACGCAGCGACCAAGCACAAGGAAAGGATCCAGAAAAGTGGGTGCCTATTTAATTTAACACTAGAATGGTAATAGGACACTTTTATGTCCTTGGACACTTTTGTGTCCTGTTAAGTGACCATTTTGCTTGAATTATTTGAAGAGTATGAAAATGAATTTCTAGGTGCTATATATCCACAAAGTTGTCTTATGAGCTGTAAAAAACTTAGCATTTTTTTTGGAGTATCGATCTCACCATTAACCTTACTCTTGCACGACATTTTTGAACCTAAACTGTGTGAAAAAACGGGTCCTATTTTTGCCTTTTTTTTTCAATTTTTGGCAACTATACCACTCTAAACTTCATGTTTGTGAGGTTTATATGGCTAGAGGTTAGGCCTTCATAGTTCTCAACATGTTTTGATGCTTGTAGGGAGAGCTAAGTGTTAAAATTGAAAGTTATGACCAATTTACAAGAATTGCATAATCCTTTTTTTTGCCACAATTAGCACTTTTATTATTTTTTTGGTGGCTTTCTTCATATCCAAATTCAATTTTGATTTTGTAAGTGTAATGTATAACATAAAGGTAATCTTCCTTGAGTTTTGGGGGACCTAATATGCTATATATCATAGCATATGATAATGGTTGAGTTTTTTGATTGCTGAAGAATACGATACATTTTAGAGTAGCAAGTATAGCTTTCTCAATATTGCTAGTTTCTTAGGCCAATTGTGTGTATTTTGTAGGTAGTAACCATATCTAATCATAGACTACAAACTTGGCTAGATATTGAGTAGTTTTTATGGGTTTCTAGAGGTCATAATGGTAAACCCAGTGTTTTACTGTTTGCTGTATTTAGCACTTTATCATTGCCCCCAAGGTTCCAATTGTAAAAGATCCATTATCCTTTTGACATGCTCCATGGCTCCTTTTGAATCCAAAGGCCCAAAGGGAACTAAGATAACATGTATATAGTATTTGTATTGAGCGTGACTATAGAAACTTTGATGATAGGTCCGCAGAATGGCAAAAATGCAACTTTTTTGTACCTATTTTTGTGCCCAAAAAAAAAATATTGAGGTAAAAGCAACCATATGTTTTGGTCACCAACTCATTGAAGTTAACAGGGCATTTTATCTCATGTCCTACAAAAATCCCCACTCTTATTTATATGCAATCAACCGTAAGAAATTGCTGTTTTGGGCAAAATACACTGGTCCATCAACTTTGGAGGCATGTAGTGACCAAGGGATGAGAAAAATTACAAGTTTCTCATTTTTTCCGTACATAGTAGTTATTGAACTATAAGCTCATGAAAGGATTTTTCAAAATGAGTGGATCTACTATGGTTTTGGAATTTTTTCCGAAAACCCTGAAAGGACACTTTTATGTCCTGTTAGGTTATCATTCTAGGACCAAGAACTAAGCATCACACCACGAAGCAGGCTCAAGAAGTACTAGAAAATATGTATCAAGAAGCCAAAGCCTTGAAGCTAAGGTAAGCACAAGAAGCGGCAAGGAAAGCGACAGGGCGGTAGAACAACAAAGGCAAGCAGAGGAAGCCACTACACAAGGAGAAGCACAACATGCTCAAGATGATGTGTCTCCCCGCATCTCTTCTCCTGTTTCCAAACAACAAGATCACCCAATGCCGAGCCCATCACCAACACTTAAAACCACAACAACTGAGCAAATAGAGCCTAAACATCAATAGGGAGCTAAATATACACAAGAACCTAAACAAAAAGAGGCAGCAGAAAAGGCAGTTAAGTCTACACAAGAACAGGAAAAGCAGCACGACAAAGAGCCAGAAAGGACAGCTAGTTCTGCAGAAGAGGACACCACAAAGTCTGAGCACCGAAGAGAAAAGCAGGCCGAGGAAACACCCTCTACCTCAACATAGCAGGAGAAGGCCGAGGCATCCACAAAGCCTTAAGATGATAAGTCAGAAGAAGACCAGCCACAGCAACAAGGGCATCAACAACCCGCAACCATGACGCAACCAAAGGACACACAAGAAGCTGCAGAGACATCAAGTCAGCTGGCACAAAATAAAGAGTGGCAATCAAATAATGAAGTCATCCTGCAAGTTAACGAATATTCTAAGAAAATGCAGGACATGATTCAACGACTTCGCTCAGCAGCAGTTAGCCGTAGCACAAGGGCCAAAGAGTTAGATATGGTGATTGACGCACTCCAAGGGATGTTAGACGATCGACTCAATGTCATCACTGATCTACAAAGTCAAGTGCGGTTGAAAGCGGAAGCTGAACAAAATCAGCTCATGAGGGATAAGCAGCAGAAAGAAATGGAGGAACTAGGTAAATTGCTTACAAAATTGTCAAATGCATGCAAAGAAAAAGATGAGCAACTGACAGAAGTTACAAATGAACTTCTAACCGCAACCCTCTCATTTCAAAAAATTCAAGTACAGTTAGATGTAGCCAATCCTTCCCGACAGTACTCAGAACAAAGGATAAATGATCGGGCCATATTCTTGCGGCAAATACGAGAGAATCCAGCCGCGGCCTCGATCAAAGGAACAAACAAGGTCTACAAGGCATTAGAGAAAAAAAACAAATACCTCGAGCTGGAGCTAAAGTTGGAGCAGTCTTAGCGTAGAGACCTGGCTTTAATGGGGGTCCAAAGAGAAGACGAGCTGCTAAAGGAAATAGCTGAACTCAAAAGAGTCAGCCAACTATTGCGAGAGGGACGAACAGAAACACAAGAAGAGGCAGGAAATTTAGAGCAACCTCAGATAGAAATATCCTCAATGTCATTCGTTGAGATGGAGATGGAACCAGCTGAATAACTAAGTGGCGAACAAGAGTTTCAGGTACCCATTACTGAAGCAGACACAGTGCCAATGGTCTAGCTCTCAAAGGATCAGGAAGGTGCATTGAAGGAAAAAATTATACAAGAGGTAGATGAGCAATGGAAGGCAACAATGGATTGATAGTTGAGAGTACTTCATTCCATCAATGTCACACAACTCACTCCCAATCAAATCAATGCGTAGTGGCACCAAGAATCCCTGCCCTATCCTCTGATGAAAGTGGAGTTGCTACAAGTAAAAGAAAGTCTTTAAGCCGTTATGAAAGTCGAGGGTGCAGATCAAGACCACCCAAAGTGGAGGTTGAGATGGTTGAACAAGAATCCAAGGTACTTGATTTTGTTCACAAGAGCACATGCGGCCCTGCAAAAGGATCCTACTTTCTGTCTTGTACCAAGAGTAAGGACTTGGATAGCACATGAGACACTAACACAGAAGAGGCCAACTTAGATGATTTACCCTAGATTGACTGCTCCAGAAAAGGGACCACCGACGGAAGAATACATGGTGAAAACCCTAAAGGATGCCATGACATTCTTTAAAAGTCTACCATATTTGTCGTGTGCGATGTTATACAAAATCTGTCGAATGCTGCTCACTTGCATCAAATTGTTCCATGAGCCAGATCAAGCAGGTGCCCCTTGGATTTCATTCCTCGAGGGTAAATACAGGAATTGCCAGACATACCATGCCTTGAAAACAGTTTGAGATTTCAGCTTGGCAGTCTGTTGGAGTACATTATGCGAGAGTATTTGACGAAGGTTGATCTGGACTTGTGGATCTAGTATCATGGACAACAGCATAGCAAACAATTTTTCTGACACATACGTTGGGTTGTTCTTAAGGCTGACTGCTTCATCTACTACAAACCTGTAAGCAGCAGAGGCTTCCAGTCGTGCTCTATTGGAACTCCTTGAGCACTTGCCTTGCGCTTATTTCTAGCCGTTTCATCCTCCTTCAAAGCGATACTTATTTGCTGCGCAGTTTCCACAGACGGTTTGGGCTCATTAGGCATCCGAAATGCAAATGGAATGGCTTTTGGTGTCACTGACACCTTCCTACTATTTACCATAGCACTGCTAGTTTCAGCAAATTTAAGGGAATCAAGAACTTGCTTGATGATATCTGTATCAAAAGCGATCCTTGTAGCTTGTAACACAACTCGCAGATCCCAAAGTTGTAGCAGAGTCATTGCGTGATCAATAAATACATATCATTGGATTTTACTGTATGGAAGAACTGGAAGGCTTGCCTTTGCCTTAGCAACTATAGCCTGGGTTTGCTCAAGAGTTTCATGCATCTTCTCTGAGCGTTTCCTTCTACCCATACACTGTGAGTTCGATGACGATGAAACAAGCGAAGAAGAAGATGACTTACTTGTGTCGAAGCCATTTCCTGGTGTCGCTGGTAAGACTGTCTAAGAGTCAGCTGTCTCGTCAGAGGTCGAATTTTGCGGCTGTAGTGAAGAAACCTCGGAGCTCGGCGATGGCGAATGGTTGACAGGAGGAAAGTGTCGCGCAGGAGATTTATGGGAAAAAATGCTCACTCTCCTGACTGTTATACATGTTCGCGCCATAAAAGCTCCACCACTCGCCGCTCCTAGACTTGTGTGCATCGTTGCTGTCGTGGCAGACATGCATTGGACAAGAATGCGACCCATCCTTGATAATCACCATGTGGGAACGTGCTCTTAGAAGATGGGCAACGAATTACTTAGTAATTACTACATTAAACCCGAAGTGTATAAATAGGGCCCATTACATTATTATTGGGTTGGCAATTGTTATCACTTGTATTAGCGCTTTGGGCTATAATTGTACTTGAGCATGAGTGGCAGTATTGTCGGCTGTACTTTCCCTCTGTAATCATATTCGTTGTAATCTTGATCTGTAATCTCCATCATGGCATATATTTCAGTGATACTTACTTCTCGTCCAGTCTTCAGAATCTGAACCTTATTCCAGTCTATAAGTCTCATTCTTATTTCAGTATCCACATTTCGGTTTAGTCTCTGATTTATATTAAGTCTGCTGTCTGAAATCTTCCCACACTAGTAGCTGAAATCCTTCAACACTGGAATTAGTTGTCTCAAGAGATCAGCTCCAATTCCATTTTGGTGATCATGGTGGTCAAGCTGAAGCTCGTTGACTGAAAGACTCTTGTCCCAGTTGAAGTTTTCAGCAATGGCACCAAAATCCAATCATGGCCGGAAATCTACCATTCGTGTGGACCCCATTACTGAGGAGTCAGGAATAGAGTCTGACCCCAAGAAAAAGAAAATGACTGACATTGAGGCTCAGGAGGAGCATAGTCAGGTTGATGAGGCGTAGGACTCATAGCACTCCAGTCATTCTCGACGCCGACGGGCAGAACGGGAAGCACGAAAGGCAAAGAGTTCCAACAATTCTCAGTCTCGCCAGAGAGATGAGCATGGGCAGAAAGGGAAGTCACCATACTTCTAGCAGACAAAACAGAGAAGATACTGATACTGAGACAGAGTCAGAGATTGATTGGGATGCTGACACTAACAATTGCAAGAAGGCTCCCAAGCGTCATTTTGAATCCAAGAAGAGAAGTGGTGGGATTAGCAGTAATCAAAATGATTACACAACTTCCCTGAAGATTTTCTTTCCCATATTCAAAGGAGGGATGAAGGATGATCCAAATGCTCACATACAAGCTTTTGAGCAGTATGCTGAACTAAAAAACATTGATGAAGATGATTGGGGGGAATATTTTCCACAAACCTTGAAGGAGGCAGCGATCGAGCAAATGGTATTACCATTACCCTGCATACCAGCAGAGATCATATAACAAATTACTTAAGGCCTTCATGTTGGAATATTCCGACAATCCAGGGGACGAGGATATTGTCTTTGACTCGGATCAAATCAAACAGAGGAATTTGTCAGTCCGCAACTATGTAGAAAAGATAAAAGAACTGACCAAGCAGTTGCAAGAACTGCCGTCTGAGAAGAGATTGAGGGCATGGTTTCTGAATGGGTTCAAAAGCAAGAAGCTTAGGGAACAAGAAGTACCAGCCCCTACAAAAAAAATCAACGATATAGTCCAAAGAGCATTAAAGTTGGAACAACAGGCTAAGAAAGAGAAGAGCCACAAGAAGCGAAGGACCAGTAGGCAGTAGCTCGGCTACTGAAGCTTCTAATTCTAGTGCAACGTCCAGCAGCTCCGAGAGCAGCTCTAATGAACAAACAAATGAGAAATCAAATAAGGAATCATGGACCAAGAAGATTGAAGAAATGGCTAGGAAGATTGTAGAAATTAGCCACACAAGACAGCCGGTCCGAAAGATGGAGACTTGGTGTTCAAGATGTAAATCCAAGGACCACATCTCCACTGAATGTCCATAATGTACCTACTGCAAGGCCTTTGGTCACCTATGGAATAATTGTGGCATCAGAATTCACCATTTTAAGAAAGGAAAGGATCTATCAGTGGTTTCTTACACTAAACCAGTGAAGGTAGAACCAATCAAAGTAGCTCAACAGGAAGGACCAGGTACAAGTGGTACTGGTCAAGGACGTGGCAGATACCAACCAGGAATGGGCAGAGGAAGAGGAAGAGGCAACTTCTACACCAGGAGCATGAATTGCTATACCTATGGAAAGTATGGTCATTTTGCAGCCCAATGTCCAGATGCACCGGTAACGACTGCTACTGAGGCTAAGGCACCAGAGCCGATTCCAATCAGGGTGGTTAACAAGAGCAAGGGAGTAATCATGGAAGAAATTCCAGACATTTTAGAAGTACCAGTCAATCCTAACAGCAGCAAGTGGACTCAAGAAAGGGAAGTTTGGAAGACCAAAGGTAAAGAAAAGGTGGTAGATGAGTGGCAAGAGCAGCGGGAACTAGCAGCTAAAATCAAAGAGGATTTAGCTAAGAAGCTGCCAGAGCAGCAAGAAAGTTCCGAAGCTAGAGTCATTCAGAAGATACCAGCGCAATCGATTGATAAAGATCAGTGAGTACCGGCCATGACAAAGACCATGCTGGCTATAGTACATGGACTAGCTGATGAAATGGGAGTGGATGGAAAGAGTAGAAGTACTGCTAAAGAAGAATGGCAGTGTAAAGACACCAGTTCTTCAAGCTCTGACAATCATTCTGACCAAGAGCGAGAGGAAATTCATGTGAAAATTTGTGATAGAATCCAAAAGCTGACTGTAGAGCTAGAGGATATAAGAAAGACCTTGCCTGAGGTGGCCAACTTTATCAGACAACGTAGGAAGACTGAAGGAGAGGCCAGAACAGTGGACCTGACGGCTGTCCCGGATGATGAAGTTCCACTTTTTCAGGTAGATTACAAGGTCAAGAAGCAGTGGGAACATCTCTCAAACGTCATATTGGATGGAGGAGCAGGAGTGAACATAATGGGAGCACATTCTTCAGCAAAGAATGTGTCAGTAGAAGCACATGCAACTGCTCTCCGAACCGTGTTCCAGCTAGTGAGAATCACCAGAAAGATGATGCAGCAGGAGAACCAGGCTGTTCTCAATTTTCTAGAATTTGTGCCTCATTCAATGACTTTGACTCTCTGATCCAAAACACCTCTGGTAGCCTGCAATATTCGCCTCCATTGTCGATCTGAGGCATTTAACCTTGGTACCTATTTCAGTCTCCACAAAGGCTTTCCACCTTTGAAATATGGAAAATACATCAGATTTATTCTTCATGACATAAACCCATGTTTTTCTAGTCGCATCGTCTATGAATGTTACATAGTACAATGAGCCACCAAGTGATGGTGTACTTGCAGGACCCCAAACATCAGAATGAACCAACTCAAGTTTTTTATTTTTTCTTTCATTTCCTGATTTTTGAAATTTTACCCTCTTTTGTTTACCATAAACACAATCTTCACATAACTCTAAGTCCACTTCTTTCAAACCTGGTAGAAGCTTCTTTGTTTGAAGGATTTGCATTCCTTTGGCACTCATATGCCCAAGTTGGTAGTGCCACACCGCACTGTCAACTTCTGTAGTTGCTGCACAAGCTGAAGGTTGCGTGCTAACAGTACACAAGTAAAGTGTACCGACTTTTTCTCCCTTGGCAACCACCAAAGATCCCTTTGAGATCTTCCATCGTTTGTTTCTGAATGCAATGTTGTGACCTTCATCGTCCAATTGTCTTGTAGAGATCAAATTTTTGCGAAGAGAAGGAACATGCCTAACATCTTTAAGCTTCCATTCATTTCCGTTAGCAGTTTTGAAAGAAACTGTACCTTTGCCGACAATCTCACAAGCTTCATCATCTCCCAAGTATACATACCCAAAATTACCTTTGGTGTAGTCTTGGAAATGTTGCTTGTGTGGTGTCGCATGGAATGAAGCCCCGGAATCTACTATCCAGGAATTAGACACATTGTCTAATGAGAGAATTAGAGCATCTTGCTCTACTTTACCTGCCACATTGGCCTCCGATGTTGGCTTGTTGTCTTGAGACTCTGTCTCCTTCTTCTTCTCGGACCAAAAATCCTTCTTGACGTGGCCCTTCTTGCCGCAGTTCCAATATTCAAGAACTGACTTTGTGCGTGACTTGCTCCGCCTTGAGCGATCACAACCCTTTTGGTTTTTGAACCTCTCCTTAGGCCTTCCTCTTGTTTCCACTGATAGTGCAGCACTTGATGATTCTCCTCTGCTTCTCCTTCGCATTCCAATGTTGGTAGTTTTTGCCGTTGAACTTCTCAATCTTGAGCTTCCCTTCCTCCTCCATAACTCCCACTCAATTCAAGGAATCCTTTCCTTGAGATAATTTAGCTACGAGAAAACCTTGCTCTGATACCAGTTGTTAGGAAATAAGACGTAGCTAAATAGATAATTGAGTAGATTACTTAATGGAGAGAGACAGATTTATATACACGAGATTATAGAGTAGGGAGAGAGAGAGAGAGTACACACGATATACGTGGTTCACCCAATGTGGGCTACGTCCACGGGAAAGCAGCCACTCAATGGCTTTAGTACTTCAAAACAAGAAGTAGTTTACAAAGGTATTATACCCTTAATGGAGCTCCCGGCTTGCTTCACTCTCACCACCTCACACTCACCTTGTTGCATCAACTTCACACTATGAAATGTGTGTAGAAATGGCCTCCTTTTATAGGCCAAAAGGGCTGCCCTCTCTTATGAGAGATAGCCATGTGTAGCCGCCCTTGTGCGAATAAGTCCAAATCGGACCCTCCAATCCGCCCATGTGTGGCCACCTTTGAGAAGACAAGTCCGCTTTTGAATTCGGCCACCAACCATTGAATTCGGCCACCGGCCACCGGCCACCGGCCATTGACTACCGACCACCGGCCAACCGACTAGTTGTTTTCCGACCACTTTCCGGCCGCCGTCCGGCCATAATATTCCGGCAAAATGGAATATTCTGGCCAAAAAAAAAAGTCTCGGGGGCCTCCGCCCCCGAGGCCTCTAAAGTTGCCCCTGATTCTTGTCCGTGAAAATTTCAAAACTCAGATTCTTGCATTAGACAATGCGCTTTGCTACTCTGCCTCCGTGTTCTTAGCACAATCTCCTTGTCATTTCATCCTCACTTCACACAAAATGAGCACTCCCTCCAAGAGGACAACACCCTCCCGGAGGTCCAAAAGAGCATTTGACGAGCCTACAGAGTCTAATCAAATGAATCCTTCCCTCATGCTATAATTTTCACCTGCAGATTATGAATCTCTCTCTAGAAGTGGCCCCCTTACAACTAAGTCTGCTCAGAAAGGTGCATGCTACCTCACCTTATCTATATGTAATGCATGTATTGCATGCATATTAGAGTCATGTCTAGGCACATGCATATCAGTTTTAGTGAAACAATAGTAACAATCTCCGGCTCTTATTAGCACTATCTTCAGAGTACCCTACATTGTTACATTTTTTTGCTTCTCATCATGGGAGATGCACGGGGAGTGTGAACTGAGCCTTCAAGGAAAGCTACCCAAGGATCTCATTGAAGTGGACTTGCCACCTGACCAGTTGTTGATTGTGTTCAAGGTACCTGAGAGGAAGAAGATGAAGGTATTCCTTAGCATGGTTCATGACCATGTCTACGATGATTGTTTCCTCCTCTACCACGAAGTGTACCAGGACGTCCCCTAAAACAGTAAACTCATGGCAAAGTTTGCTAAGGGGTTTGCCTATGAAATCTATGTTGCTGCCAAAGTAGCTCCTGAAAGCCACAGGATTTCATGGACAGTTGTCGATGGAATGTTATTGGATAATGTGAAGTCGCAAAAGGGGGCTTGAATAGAAAGGTGATGAATTTCAAGTTTGATTATGGTGTTTCTATATTACCAGGATGGAGCTACTATGTCCAACCTCGTGACGAATCATTTTGAGGTCCAATCCTAGCCCGTGTACATAGACTGGGTTGAGCGAATTGCAGATGACCTTGACCACCAAGCCAATAAAGCTAAAAAGGTCGCCTCCACTAAGGACGTCTTGGCTGAGAAGCGTGATTTATGGCTATGTAAGGAAGGCATCCATATTGCTTGTGCTCCAATTATTGTGGAGATAGAGTGGCTGAGAGAAGAGCTGCGAGCACTGAATGAAATCTCAACAAAAAATGCAGCTTTTGTCCTCTAAAAAGAAGTTGAGATCGAAGTACTCACAAGGGTGTTGAGCCTGAGTGGTGTGCCATAAAATGCTGAAAACATGAAGATGGAAGTCACTATTGTGCAGGTATAATCTACCAATTACATGAATTTTCATCAATATTTAAGCACTTGGAAGCACTTCTAATCACTTTGAAGCACTTCAAAGTACTCTTCTAAACACTTTGAAAATCCTCAAAGTGCTTAGAAGTGCTTCAAAGAGTTTGTTAAAGCTTGCAAGCACTTCCAAACACTTGAGGGGATATTTAATTGCTCTAAAGTGCCTAACAAGGGCACTTGGAAGCACTTCAAAGCCCACTTTTAAACACTTTGAAAACTCTCAAAGTGCTAGTAAGTGTTTCAAAGTGCCCTCAAGCCCTTAGAAGTGCTTCAAAGTGCTTATTAAAGCCTGTAACTGCTCTAAAGTACTTTTGAGTGCTTAACAAGGGCATTTTGAAGCACTTCAAGGCACTTTGAAGCACCCTAAACACTTTGAAAAGCCTCATAGTGCTTAGAAGTGCTTAAAAATTCCTCAAAGTGCTAAGAAGTTCTTCAAAGTGCTTATTAAATCTTGTAAGGACTTCCTAGCACTTGAGGGCACTTTTAACTGCATTAAAGTGCTTCAAAGTGCCCTTCTTAAGAACTTTGAAGCCCTTTAGTTTTGAAAGATGCCATAAAATTCTTGAAAGTGCTCGCAAGTGCTATAATCTAAGTGAATTACAAGGGTTTTTGTCAATATTCAAGCACTTTGAAGCACTTGTAAATAGTTTCAAGCACTTTGGAAATGCCTAGAAGTGCTTTCAAATGCAAAGAAGTGCTAAATAGTTCTTGTAGGTGCTTCAAAGTGCTTATAAAAGCTATGTAGTGCTCAAAAGTGCTAGCATCTAAGTGATTTACTTGGATTTTTATCAGTATTCATGCACTCTGAAGCACTTCCATGCACTTTGAAGCATTTCTAAGTACTTCAAAGTGCTCAGAAGTGCAGTTGTGCTTAGAATTTCTTAGACGTGCTTCATGGTAGATTATGCAATTCAAAATTATCTTTTGGTTTTTATTTTTTATAGACCACAATTCAAGAAATGGATAGGGTGCATTATGGTCTTAAAAGGCAGGCCTCTTTCATGAAGGAGGCCTGCAATTTTGTGAAGTGAGAGGGCAGGGCCCTGCTAGTGAGGCTAGCCCACTATCCAAGACTTTGTTGGGTGTTGATATTGTGATAATTGGAGGAGATTGTGTGGCATGTGGCCAAAATCTATCGGGTTAACATGCGATTGGGGTTTACTACCTGTCGTATGGCCACAAGTACCATCCCTTTTGCTTAAATGCAATGTATCCGACTGCCAATGGGAGATACTACTATAGAAAAATGTTGAGCACAAGGGAATGTGTATCAAGAGCTCTTAGGTAAGTTGGTGATTTCATAGAACACGAACCAAGCTACTTTGGTATGTATAATGAATGTCTACATTGTGCTAGGTGAGTGAGTGGTGGTTGATCAGGGTTGTCACCCAAGCGCTTCCACATCGTTCACACATGATGTGGATGAGCTCTTTGACCTGGATGCCATGATGAGGAAGTACAAGAACTAAGAGGTCTCTACCCAAGGTTATGTTTATTTTTTTCTATAGGTTATCTGCACATTTGTGATCCATGTTTAGAGAGATCATTATGATCATCATTTACTACCTAATCTTCTCACATGCTTTATTTTCAAAAATTAAGGTATTGATACCAAGAAGGTCAAGGCTGCTGCTATTGGGCTGTGTTCACCCATGAAAATTGAAGAGCCTATTCATGCTCAAATTGTAAAGCCAAGCAATGCAAATCAGGGTGTGCCGTATGAGGAAGAAGTGTTGTTGGAGCCCAAAACGGGAGCAACACTCCAATTTGTTTCCAGGGAGGATGGGCAGCCCCGTGACCCCAAAAAAAGTACTACCACACTCTCATCCAAATCCCGAGCATGCAAGAAGATTTATCTTCTTGCAGCTTTGTAGCTTTCTTTACCATGATATCGTATTGTCAGTTGTTGATATAATATATAAGTGCTTATTCTCAGTTTCTATGCAGTGTCTTAATTTTAGTTATTTTGACCGTTTTATGAGTTATGCAGCTAGCTCAAAACCCCAACCATGCACATACAAGGTAGAGCAAATTGAGTGCAAAGTGTTTACTTGCTTTGGACACTTCATTGATACCCGAGATTTAGCAATCATTGTTGAATTTAACAACATGCTTGTGTACGTGCATGATATACAAAAAACCAGTATGTCCCCGGATGTGTCAATGCTAAACTTTATCAAAATAACTGAAGATGATAACATCAGCTATTACCTGCAAAATGATACAGAGGTATTCTTACTTGCATTGAGTCAGGTAGCATAGGTGTTTTTGTGGACCTTGTGCACTCACAGAAACTTAGAAAAAGCTATTGACAAGTGCCTGAACAAGGACAAAAAATGCCTAAGTGGTTGTCTCTCACAGGGTGCTTACCATGTTAGTAGTTGGAAGTTTGCCAAAGCCAATGTACTTCAAAAAGTTACAAACCTTTTGGTATCTTTTTCCTAGGTTCAATAAGTCAAACACTAGTGCACTACAAAGAACGTGGAAGCATTCTAAAGAACTTGGAAGCACTTCGAATCACTTTGAAGCACTTGACCGACTCAGAATCACCCATGAGCACGTACAAGCACTCTGAAGCACCTAGGATCACTTATGGCATCTTGAAAGCACTCATAAGTATTATGAAGCAAGCCTTTGGAAGCACTTGAGTGCACTTAGAAGAATTTATAGCACTTTGAAACACTTGGCAGATGTGGAAAGCACTTATCTAAGCATTCTAACATACAAGTATACTTAGAGCACTTCGAGGCACTTGAAAGAACTTACAAGCTCTTAGAGACACATGTAAACACTTATAAACCTCTCAAGAACCATAAAGCACTTACAAGCCTTGAGAGATGGTGGACGCATGTCTAACCTCACCATCCTATCTTATTGCAGTATTAGCGAGAACCACGATTAATTTGTCAAACCATGGGACGAAGCTGACTCGACTAGTGCATAGAGGCTACAAGAGGTTGTCAATCTCTTAGAAAACAACTAACAACTCGAATCTAACTCAAGCTACTCTCAAGTGACTGAAATCACCAAAAGCCAATCGCTCCTCGGCAAGCAACCACATCCGTTACAGCATCAAATGACATCCAAACGTAATGAAACTTCTAGGACAAGTTTATAAGACCTAAGAACACATGGTTATGGTCTCAAATCCCACTTTAAGTCAAGTTCCAAAATCGCAATTATTAACAGTAGTGGATTTTTGACCTACTCGTTTTCGACCCAGAATGCATCTAAATGCTTAGCAATGATGCCCCAATACCCCGCCTATGCTTAGTTTTCGATTTATAAGTATAAATTTCTAGTTATGATGAAATTAGGCCGCGGGTCTGTGATGCCAAAAGATACAAAATACTATGAATGGCTTACGTCAATGCGTAGAGCTCTTACCTACGATTGCAATGCAACAAACGCAATCTCAATGTGACAAGCGGAGAGGGAGTAGGAAGCGTGAGAAGGAGAGAAGTGAGCACCGTTAGGTTGCGCTGTGTAATTCTTATCCAAAAACTTATAAAGAACTTACAAAATTGGTTTTTATACCTTAGCCAAGGTTTTTGGGTGGTCAAAACTAATAATCTGGAGTTCTACCAAAGCTGGATAATGACTGGCTGATACAATCTGGAAGCTTGTAGCCCCTGCTCATTAATTACAAAGTTTACCTGAGAAAATAGTATTCTTGATTTATCAAAATAATAAATGTTTTACAAAAGAACTCTGAAAAATGGTATCCGTGTTAGCCCCGGGGCGGTCAGTTTTTAGAATGTGTATGATATCACGTGAGTTAACCGGAGAGGATTATTAAAAGACCAAAATGTATAAAAATGTATACATACAGAGGGGGTTGGGGGTTTTTTAAATAGGCTCATAGTGTAAGTATAATATGTATATTGGGGTATTATTAATTACCTCTTGAACGCACGTGATATAGGGGTCTTTTGATAAGTGACTGCCCCGGGGTGTTAGCTTGCTACTAACATTCCCCCCTCCTTGCCTGTGTGGTCCCTTGACATAGATTTATGGACTGAAATAGTCTTCGGGTTGACGGCTGGTGAGGTGATCTTTAAGCGTATCCAGTGGCTTCTGGTACCTGATTCTTCTTTCTTTGTTGGGAAATTGCAGAAATTGCATTGTCAGTTTATTCTTCAGCTCCACCGCTGAGTAGCCTACAAACCTAGATGTTAGGTTGCTGATCACCGACGCAAATATCTTCATTCTCCAGGTGAATAATCCAGTGTAGAAATCTTCTTCAAAGGCCATCATATTATTCGATGGCAAGAACATACATCTGGCATAGAATCCATAAAGGACTTCTTCTGAATGTTTCCCACTCAAATCATAGCATAAGCCTTTGTTTCCTTCCAAAAATGATAGCCATGGGGCTCCTGTTTGCTTAGACTCATTAAAAACTTGAATGCATGTGAGCAGCATCCTGTAGATCTTATATAACATGGAACAGGAGAGATCTGGTACTCTTGAAGAAAGACATGGCACCTGTTAGGGTTCTCACCATGTATTCCTCTCTCACTTGGCCTCCCTCTGAAGCTGGTAGCTTGGGGAAGTTAAGCCAAGTTGGCCTCTTATTTTGTAGTGTTTCATGCGCTTACCATGTCCTTACTATGGGTACAAGACAGAAGGTTGGATCTCTTTGAAGGGATGTAGGTGCTCTTGTGAACAGAATCAGGTATCTCGGATTCTTATTCAGCCAGCTTAACCTCCACTTTGGGTGGTCTTTATCTGCCCTCTAGGGTGATCTTCTCCTTCAGTGCATCTTCTTCAGCTTTTGATAGCTAGACCATTGGCACTGTGTCCACATGTGTGACATTGATTTGAAAATCCTTATCACCACTTGGCTCTGCTGTGGACTGTGTCTCAAACCCAACAAACGAGACCGAGGGTATTTCTATCTGTGGCGGCTCTGAAGTTCCTGCCTCTTCCGACGTGTCTAGTTTCCCATCTCTGAGGAGTTGATTAATTCGCTTGAGTTCTACTATCTCTTTTAGGAGCTCCTCCTCTCTTTGAACCCGCATCAGTGCTAGGTCCCTGCGATGTGATTAGTCTAGCTTTAATTCCAATTCAAGGTCTTTGTTTTTCTTCTCCAGTGCCTTGTACACTTTGTTAGTTCCTTTGATTGAGGCCACAGCTGGATTTTCTCTTATTTGTCATAAGAAAATTGCCTTATCATTGATCCACTGTTCAGAGTATTATAACGAGGCATTGGCAACATCTCATTGTACCTTAATTGTTTGAGCTGACAGAGAAGTCATAAGAAGTTCATTCGTAACTTCTTTCAGCTTCTCGTCTTTTGCTTTGTAGGCATCAGATAATTTGATGAGTAATTTACCTAATTTATCCTTTTTTTTGTTGTCTATCTCGAGCTAACTGATGTTGTTGAGCTTCTGCCTTCATCTCTTGCACCTATCTTTGAAGATCAGTGATGAAAGTTATCCTGTCTTCTAACTCTCCTTGGAGAGCATCGATCACCACCTCAAGTTCCTTGGCCTTTGTGTTGCGGTTTAATGCTACTGAACGAAGTCTCTCCGTCATTTCGTGCATCTGTTGTGTATATTCATTGACTTGAACTATTACCTTGTTGTTTGACTACCACTCCTCCTGTCTTGCCAGCTGAGATGTGCGTGCAGCCTCATGTGTGGCTTCCTGCTGCGTCGTAACTGCTGGTGGTTCTTGTGTGGAGGTACATGGTCGGTCTTCTTCTTGGTCATCATGAGGCTTTGATGCCTCGGCAGTTTTTGGTTGAGTAGAAGTAGAGGGTGTTGGCTCAGACATTGCTGTCTCTTCAGGTGTCGGCCTTTCTTCCTTTTTTGGCTCAGTTTCTTTCTCATGTGTAGTGGTGGACTATTTTTCTGCATCTACTTCTCTATCAGACTCTTATTCAGATTCACTTGCCTTTTTCTCTTCAGGCTTTTGAGTATCTTCGGTGGCCTTCTCCTGTTCCAGATCGGCTTCTTTTTCTTTTTGTCTATCGGGGTGCTTAGCTTCTTGTGTAGATTCTATTTGTTTGGTGGACTCAGGATATTTCTCTTTCTCAAGCTCCGCTTCTTTATTGGTGTCTTTGCTTGCAGGTTATGGTGGTGGGCTAAGCATGGGATGGTCCTGTTGTTCTGTAGGCGGTGAGGTGGGTCGGGGAGATCCATTCTTTGTTCTTGGGCTTCTGTTCTAGCCGTCTCCTTAGCTTGTCTTTGGTGTTCCATCTCTTTGGCTTTCTTAGTAGCTTCTTCTGCCTCCTTCATCTTTAGAGCTTCAGCCTCTCGGTACATTTCTTTCTAAACATTCTGTTGGATCATCCGTCTCTTCTCTTGTATGATGCTCCGTTTGAGGGCCTTTAAGTTCAACAGGTATCCATTTTTCTGGGTCCTTCCCTTGTGCTTTTCTACTGCGTTGGTACACCTGTTTCTCTCTTTCAAAGCGTGCTTGTTTTTGAGTTGGCTCTTCTTGGTGTGCGGCCACAACTTTTCTTTTCATCTCTTCTCTGCGAGCTCTCTTTTCTTCGTTATCAGAGCTCTCGCTGTTGTGCCTTTCCGACGAGCTGTCAGCTAACTCTTCATTAGAATTATATGATCTTTTACCTGACCTTGGACCTCTTGGAGAGGGTTGTGCTGCCAATATCCATGTGTTCTGATCAGGAGAAGGTGGTAGGTTTTCGGGCATGCCAATGGCATGGTATGCTATTCTAGTCAAGACCTCTGGCGCACCCAAGTAAGTTATTTTACCTTCTTTCTTGGTGTCCTTCAAAGTGGTCAGGACATACTGCATGTGGTCCACTGGTTGCCTTGTTGTCGACTTGAGAACTTGAGTGAATGTGGTGGCCACATCGTGATTTGTCGTAGTGTAACTTGGTGGCCATTTTGCCAAGTAATGGAATTACTGGTGGTACAAACGGGTTGGCTCTTCCACTTGTTTGTGAATAAGGTCGGCGAATGTAGCAGTGACTGTCTCTTTGGTAAATGTTCGTGCGGTTTTCCTATCCCTTGCTTGCATGGTCCTTCCTTCTGTGGGCAGTCTGAGTGCCTCTACCACT
This sequence comes from Adiantum capillus-veneris, assembly GCF_014529385.1. Taxonomy (NCBI): domain Eukaryota; kingdom Viridiplantae; phylum Streptophyta; class Polypodiopsida; order Polypodiales; family Pteridaceae; genus Adiantum; species Adiantum capillus-veneris. The sequence continues at coordinate 79,483,665 of NC_140946.1, forward strand.
ATCTCTTTAGTGATCACTACTTCGACCTTGTTCCTTTGGGTGTCAGATATTTGTGTGGTTCCATCTTCTTTGATTGTGGATAGAAGCTCATAAGCTTTCTGAAAATCCACTCTACAAGGATCTTGTTCGTAGAAATCCCTGAGCCCCAGCCTGCGATTAGCCTCTTTTGTCTTTGGCTTTGCGGCTACATTATAGACTTCTTTGGACAGGAGTTACGACTTCACCTAATGCCCTTCCTCACTCTTGAATCTTCCAGTGATGACTGTAGTGTGGTTCTCTTCCAGCTATTCTCTAGAGAGGTATGATGCCTTGGCTGCTTTGACTGACTCGTCGGGGTCTAGTTGATAAGCGGTAGGTTCCTCTAGTTTCTCCTTTTGGTTGAGCTTCTTCTTGGCCCTCTCTGTTGCTTGCATGGCTCATGTTCAGTGAATAAAGTGCAAAGTTAGCAGATTTTTCAGGATTATCTCTAAAATGTCCTTTAGGCTGAGTGCTAACAATTTGGTCCAAATTTGCTTCAAATTAATTTTTGAACAAGCAAAGATGCATAAAAACATGCAAGGAACAAAATTGTGTGGTCAAAACAAATATTTGCAACCAAAGTAAATAATCGCGATTATTTACAACTGAGGAATTTTTTCAACTTTTTGCAAACTTGGCTTTATAGGCTTGAAGTATATACCAAATACATACTCTGAGTGAAATATGGGCTCATTTGGATGCATAGGGTGAAAATGGTACCAGATTTTGGCTTTAGGTCTCTAAAACAATAGATATAAAGGAAATTTGAGATTTTGAGCTCCAAATTGATTCAAAATTGGCTAGTGGGCTCAACACATCATGTACTTTGGATGTATGATGGCAAAATATCAAAATTCCCCAATTCTGACCAGAAAGTAAATAATGGCGATTATTAACTTTTCTTCCAAAATTGACATTTTTTGGTACAAATTGGTTCTAAGCATTGTATAGACCTTGGGTATGAGATATGAGGTGATTTGGATCAAGAAATGTGGTCCATAACCCAAAATTTGGCTTGCAAAGACTTCTTTGTGTTTTTGACAATTTTCCAAGTAATGGGTGGTCATTTTGGCTCATACTTGATTTTTGGCATGTAGTAGTTGTGTGCACATGATAGGTGAGGTGAGGTGACAATTTCCAAGCAAAACTAATGCAAAAGTAAATATTTATGATTATTTACTACAATGACAAAATCTTTGCAAAACCTACAAATTTCCACCTATACATATTCCATACACCTAATACAAGTCCTAAATTGAATTTGGTCAAGTTTGGTCATGCTAGCATCACTTTGTGCTTTGTCGAATCTGAAATCGCCGCTTTTTGTGACTACACTTCCTGTTGGGTTGGTTGGTCAACTTTGAGGCTTTGGACTTGTCCGTAACATAGTCATGACATAACCTGTCCAATTCTGGCTCATTTGTAGTCAGTTTGACCCCGTATGTCGACATTAGGAGAAATATGAACCTTGCATGGGCCTTATAAGGAATCCTAATTTTTAGGGATTAAGGCTAATGTTGTGTAGGGTTAAGGGGACAAGGGCATTCAAGAAGCTAGTTTTGAGTAGACTTTTCTAGCCTTTTTTTAGACACATGTAGGATGTGGACCTAAGAGGTCACTTTCTCTCTCTAGCTTTTGGAAAGTGAAGGGAGTAAAGGGGTGTGGCCACATCAGCAAAAACGTGGGTCACTAAGAGCCAAAACTAGACTTTTTTTCAAAAAAGTTATTTTTACTTATTTTTGACTTAAAATTCCCTCCCAACATATATACACATCAAAAAATCATTTTTTGACATTTTTTTAAACCTACAAACACTAAAAGTCCACTTTTTCAAAAACAAATCCCAAAAAAAAAAAAAACCTTTGTTCTCTCCTCCTCCTTCCTCCTCTCTCCCTCTCCTCTCCCTCCCTACCCCCTTCTCTCCTCCTCCTCCCCTCTCTCTCCCTCTCCCCCCTCTGCCCCCTTCTCTCCTCCCATGTTCCTCTCCTCTCCCTCCCTACCCCCTTCTCTCCTCCTCCTCCCCTCACTCTCCCTCTCCCCTCTGCCCCTTCTCTCCTCCCATGTTCCTCCCTCTCCCTCCCCCCTCTTTCTTTTCATTCTTTGCTTCCTCATGCAACAGCTGCCATGGTGCTCACGGACATCACAAATCGTATCCCTCCACCACCATGTACTCCGCACAACAAAAGTGTACATATTTCTTGTCCGCGGTGTTTGCACCGAAGGACGCACGTGAGGGTGAGCAGAGGTCATCCCAAGATCGTCATACTGTCGGTGAGACGAATGTGTATGGTTCTTCAATATCTTGGGAGGGAAGAAGTAGGCTTGTTAGGCTATTGCAATTGGTTGTGTATGGGTGCAGGTGCTTCTTTGCATTCGTGGATGCACGAATGTCAAGCTCTTCAGCTCAAAACAATGGCATTACAAGAAACAGTGGGTGCAGGTTAGAGAGGTCAAGTGTCACCACTTTTCCTCTAAAACAGCCTTCTTTGTTACATCTTGCAGGTAGGTGCTTCAAATCCATCCTTATTAGAGGTGGGTAATCTCATCCTAATGCAAGAATGGCTCAAGGAACTATCATAACATGAAGCTTTTACGGTGGCACAAAGCTCTCCTCAAGCAATGTGGCTCCCACTACACCAAAAATCACTATGCTAACATGGAGAGATCCCTAGTAGGACAATACAACAACTTTTCATTAGCAGCACACCCTTTCCTAACATGAGGGCACCCCCACCAGAGATATTTTTATATGATAGGTCACCCCTTGAGCATATCATGTCATGGAATGGATGTAAGAACTATGACTGCACTACCCCTTGGAAGTTGTTCACGAATGTATGTTTATCAAAGTTAATGAGAAGAAGTTTGGACTTTTTTGTTTGTTGATGTGTAAAAGCACTCTTGGTCTACCATATTTTAGATTGTTTGATAAGTTAAATAAGATTTGTAGTCATTTAAAGTATCATTTTTTTTTGTAAGATTGTACATGAGAAGACATGATAAAGTACAAGAGATCTTGACGGAATAAACCTCGATGAGATTCCCACCATGCACTTGTGACACCATACCTCTCCTTGAACCCTTTGACTTCTATCGTTGTGGGGAGTCCAATGAGGGGCTATTTTCAAATTTTTAGCATAACTTTTTTTTGAAGTAAATTTCGGTTATTCTAAAGTTTATACACAGTCTAGGAGTTCATTCTGATTGTTTTTCTTCAGTTTCAAATTTTGACCGAGTACACTCCTTGGAAGCCACTTTTGAAGGTGTTAGGGCGAGATTTTGGGAAAGTTTTGTATGTAGGAAATACAATCCTTAACACAATAAAAAACAATGGTTCTTTGAGTATTTTCAGATTCCATGGTTTTAATGCTCGTTGGAGCCCGTAGATTAAGAAAAAAAGTAAAAAATGTATGTTTTACATCATTTTTAAATAAATTGTCAACTTGCACATTGATTTTTGGAGAATGCGAGCAAGATATGATTTTTTCTCATCACATGATGGTCGAAGAACGCGATGAGATGAACAAATTTATGTGAGACAAGCCCAGACAGATTCAGAGCCGATTGAAATTTAGAAGCTGTTGAAAACAACCGAAAAGTTCAACACTTAAAAAAAAAAAAAAAAAAAACCCAAACACTTGAATCATGGCCATGCATCAAAAATATGCTCACACGGTGAAGGAGGTGCTTCAAAGCTATGGAAATCAGTATAAAATGCAAACAATAGCGTTGGAGGCTATTCAAGAAGTTGTAGAGGCTCACATCATTTCAGATGACTTTGCAATGACAAAATGATTAAGAGTTGTGTCTACTGTCTCCATAGTGATTTGGCTTTTCGGTTTATCCATGTGTTTTAAGTTAAGTAGTTTTAGCCATGAAGAGTTAAATTTAAATCAAATATTAACATTTTTGCCATCCTAAGGGGCAAACAAAGCTAGAAAATGCAAAAAAAAGGGTGGCCACAAGGGCGCGCAGATGGCCTATCCAGCAGTTTTGGATGGCTCATCTGCGCGCCCTTGTGGCCACCCTTTTTTTTTGCATTTTCTAGCTTTGTTTGCCCCTTAGGATAGCAAAAATGTTAATAGCTGATGAAACCAGATGTTTATGTAGCATGAGACTAGATTTTTATATTAACCAATGTGATTTGGCCTTTTGGTGCAGGGAACTAGTAAGTTGAGTTGAAGGAAGGCATAATGTGCTTGAAAAGTTAAATTTTACATTCATCTCACCTTTTCCAAGGTCCTGGAGTTCAACAATAGCCTAATTATGCAAAAAAAAGGGTGGCCACAAGGGCGCGCAGATGGCCCATCCAACAGTTTTGGATGGCTCACCTGCGCGCCCTTGTGGCCACCCTTTTTTTTGCATTATATGGCCTTGTCTGCCCCTTATAATAGCAAGAATGTTAATATTTGATGAAACCAGATGTTTATGCAGCATGAGACTAGATTTTTATACTGTCCAATGTGATTTTCCCTTTTGGTGCAGGGAACTAGTAAGTTGAGTTGAAGGAAGGCATAATGTGCTTGAAAAGTTCAATTTTAGGTTCATCTCATCTTTTCGAGGGTTCTGGAGTGTAGCAATAGCCTAATTATACAAAAAAAGGGTGGCCACAAGGGCCCACATATGGCCCATCCAGCAGTTTTGGATGGCTCACTACGCGCGCTTGTGGCCACCCCTTTTTTTGCATTATATGGCCTTGTCTGCACCCCAGGATACCAATTTTTTTTTAGATTAAGTGAAAGAAAATCTTTATGCAACATGACAGTACAAATTCCACTTCTTTTCACTCAGATGTAATTAGAGCTCCCCCCCCCCCCCCTTTCTTTGTGTTCAAAGGTCCGGAGCATTCACTATGTAAAATTTTCCTATATCATGTGCGTTCACTAGAATGGATTAAAAGTACCCCTTATAGGCCTTATCTACACATGTTTCTGCAACTTTACAAGAATATAAAATCCCTTCTGTTGAACACATGTGCTATGTTACATATACTTTAGTGAACTCCCCATGTCAACGGCCTCACAAATCCTGTGCACTAAACATTAAACACTAGAAATCGACCAAACAAGGAGCCAATTTTTACTTCCTTGTGTCCACCTAGTGTTCTTGTGAAACATTGCTAATGATATATATTCAACATCCCCAAATGAGGACATCTTGACAAAGTTTATGATCCACTTTAATAAGAATAACCATTAATGATTAAACTGAAATCAAAATATTGCTTGAATTTCTTCAAGGTGGAGTGATTAAGACTTGCGACTTGAATCATCGTACAGGCAAATCAAAATATCCATAAAAGTAAACAATATTTCTTAGATCTGTATGAAACTTCAGTAATCTAAATTAAATACTCTCACTCAATGCGACACCATTTAACAAAAAAACATATTTATATTGCATTTATAGAGGAATCCAGCCTCATGAAAAATAATTACAAATGGAGACAATGTTGTTGCTGTTAGGCTTATCTTACAAGTATTTGTCTTCCTCATCTAGAGATTCATATACACTTGAGTATTTGTGTGTCTATGACACTAGGGAAGATAGTAGTACTATATGGATGGCTTCTATGAGAGCTCCTAGAGAGTCCCTATTGGTTCAAGATTCTAAAAAACACCTACTATTCTTATCAAAATCTTTTAACATGGTAGTGAAAGGTTCCTCAAGGAACAAAAATAGAGTGATTTCCATCTCTGCACATGGTTGCTTGCTCATATCCTCTTAAAACAAGTTGAATCTGTAAGTAAACAAAAGATTATGTGAGCACAAAGTTATAAAGTACAAAATGATATCATTCCAATTATCTAATGACAATTATACGAAGAATAAATTACAAGAAAAATCTTTGACGACTCTCCATAGATAACACAACTTACTTACATTGTGAGACTCAAATCACATGCTACACAACTATAGATGGCGCACCAAAGTCATCAACAAAATAGCACCACCCAGTGTTATGAGGTGTGAAGCCTAAACACTGAAATCCATAAAGAGGTTAATTCTCTCGAGCATGATAAACTTAAAGATGGAGATGATGTTAAGCTCTGAATGTAAGCTACAAGGGTAGTTTTCTTACCATTCTATCTTTAAGTTGGAGATGAACCCTTGCAATGACCACGCGATATTCACACCTCCTATTGTTGTGGTATGCAACTCATGTGAGCTCATACTTTTGCCACCTTCGGGAGTAGAGGTTTCCATGTAGTGTGAGTGAATGAAAGTAGAAGGAGTAGAATCTTGTTTCATGTTGTAATGGAGATGAGAGAAGGGAGAGGAGCTAGCTTGGTGTGAAACTATGTGGTGGGTAAGGGGAAGAGATGGAGGAGGAGCTTGCTTGGTGCTACAATGGAGGTGGGAGAAAGCTAGCAGAGAGATAATGATGGACTATAGGGGGTGCATGTGGTTGTTGCAGCAATGGAGAGCTTGGAAAAAGGTTTGTAGAGAGAGAAAAACACTTTTTAGCTAAGAATAGGTTTGGAAAGACTTTGGAGGGTGAAAATGATGTTTTGATTTGTTTTTTTAAAAAATCAATTTTTTGGATTTTTTAGTGCACGTTTTGAACTTTTGAAGGTCAAAAATACTTTTTTGACCATGAAATAGGTTTGCGGACCTTTTAAGGAGGGAAAACTTGAAATTTGAAATTTTTTGAAAATTTGAAATTTTAGTGTATTTTTAAATCCGGGCCAAAAAGTGGGGGAAAAGAGGTCAAAGTGGTCCCCCCCCCCCTCTTTCCCCTAGCCACCTCCCTTACCTTCTCACTAGGTAAGAGACAATTAAGAGGTGTAAGGCTACCTTGTCCCCCTACTTTTTTGAGGGTATAGAGTGTGTCCACCACCCTCTTCCTATTGGCTGACCTCTAATTAACCTTAATCCCAAAGGGCCCCTAGAGGGTTCATATTTTTCCTAATGAATTAAACGCTTTGTAACCTTCGCGTCATTTTCTGCTTTTCGAGGGCTTTGCTTGATGGATTTCACCAAACCAATCACATACATTGTATATGGACCTCATAAGCAAGCCATCTGTGGATTCAGGTCGGAATTCTGGCATTTGCCAAATACCTAACTTTTGTACTCGAGACCCCCTTGAACCCTTCCAAATGGTCATCTGATGATATAGAAAGGTTCTATTATGCTAGGGCATGCTATGGTTCAAATCCCATCTGATTTGGTCAAGCTGGCAGGCCGCTATGGTCAGTTTTAGGTCGTAGGTTTTCGTGCACTACTCGATTTCTAGGGTTTTTTCTAGGGCTTTAGACTAGCTACCGGCCGTACAAAATGGATCATTGTCGAGTAAAGAACTTACCCCTCATGTCTCGTGTGAGATGACACTAAAGATGGTCAACTGTGGGCTCCAAAAAAGTCGCGTGAAAGAGGCCGAAATCTCTCTGTGCAAAGGCTCCAAGTGGAAATGAGGTGGTTTTAACCTACCTTGGATATCTATACCCAGACTTCCCAAACCAAATTTCCCTATTTTCCCCCGTTAGTCCTACTAGGCCATGAAATCTATGTTAGACTCAAAAATTTCCCTCATTGGATTCTTGTAGCTCATTCTGCAAGAATTTTGCAAAGTAGGCATAGCCGCCTAATTTAGGCTTCCCGCTTCCATCTTTTGATTTCATGGAAGATTTTTGTGCTTGTCTGCTTTGTCTTTCTGATCACCATGATGTCTTCCGTTTTTCCATCTGAGCTTTCGTGCTATTTATTATTAAATTTTGACCTGTTTATTTGAAAAAATCAAAGAAACTAGCAAAATGCTCTAAAAAAGTAAAGTGAAAATTCAATAATTAAGAAAATCCATTGAAAAACACAACTTTATTGTTTTTTGCTGGATTTTTCTATTTTTAAGCATCATTCTCAATAAAAATGATAAAAAAAACCCAAAAAATGACTATTTTTGATTATTTTCTGATAGTATATACACTATTTACACTCATCGGGAAGATATTATCAGTGAATTTTTCTTTGATGATGAATTATAAGGGCATTATTAGTTAATTTTGCAAAAAATCACACGTTAACATCGAACTTTTTCCTCCCTCTTCAAACAAAGCCCTTAATTACTCAGTACTTAGTGCTCTTCCACCCCTCCTAGATGGTGTACTCCGGGATGACTGTGTGCATGGGTTGAACAATTGTGTCTATGCATAGCCATGATTGGCTCTACCATGCTATGAAGATCAATTCAATTCAAACCAACATGTTGTGCAAAAGCTAGGTCTTGAGTAATTAACTCAAGGGTTTTCGATGTCGACGTTTGTTGCTGATGTTTTCCAAAGAGCAAATTTTGTAGCTTGTGTGCTCTCTGTTTTGATTGTACCATCTGGATGCTTTAGCACACTGATTGGTTGAGATGTTGGTAGCACTTTTGATTGTTGTCGAGCTTTTTCTCGCCATTGGTAGCTTGGTCGGCTTAGTGCTGCATGGTGTGGTGGAGTCTGTTGAGACTTAACTCACCATTGCTTGATTGGTTTTACGGTTTGTGGAGAGGATAAATGCTCCTTTTTCTTCCAAAACATTTCCATGCTAGGTTCTTTGTTTGGAGATGCCCATTTTTGAGTTTTAACCCTTGGAACCGGTTCTTTTGTTTTGTCGATAAAGTTTTAGGCACCTAGATCTGAACCGGTTTATCCTTAAGCTGTGCTTTTGGTACCCAAATTTTCCTGACTCCTTGCATGCTACATGTAGCATTTGATTTTTGAGGGGATGGAGAAGATTGACTACTTCGTGGTTTGGTCTGGTGATTGCTTCTTTTTCATTCCTCTTTGCTTGGTGCAATTGGAACAATGAGTTGCCCTCCTTTAGGTGATAGCTTAAGTTGATTTGTATCCCATTCTGGTACTACTTTGTATGTTCGCATCCAGGGAATTCCAAGAATCATCGTCTTATTCATGTGTTCATCTAGTAAGCATACAAACTAATGAGGACATGAACATCCATGTACTATCACGTTCAAGTTGACTACACCCAATGTTGGAGTTGGGTTCTTGTTGCATCCTTTGATTGCCGCTATTCCTACCGTCAATGCTTGACTTGTTGCCTTCTTGTATGTGGAATAATTGACTGCATTTACTCTAGCTCCTGTGTGGACCAAAGCATTGGTGCTATGATTGTTAAGCTGTACTTTGATGCACAGGTCCATTCCATCGAGCCAATCATCATTTGTTGAAATTGCATCTTTAGGTAATTCCCATTGTCGATCATCTATTTCCAAAGTGTTGATGGGAATTGGTATCTGTTGATTCTTGAGAGCAGCTTTATGATTGAGGACCCAAAGACGAGCTTCTTCTTGGGCTTCATCAATAACCTGTTGTCGTTTGATATTTCTTTGTTTGGCTGCATGCATTCTTTCTAGCAATTCATTGGTTATTGGCAAATTCTATTTATTTAATTAAAAGACATCCGCTAATGCAATTAGCCATTGGTTCACCATCTAGCGTAGATAATTTTACTGCTCCACTTGGAGATACATCTTCAATGATAAACGGTCCGTTTCCCTTTTTCTTAAACTTGGGAATGTGTTGCCTAAGGAAATAGACTAAAACTAAGTCCCCTTTCTTGAAGATTTTTGTGATTAAGTGGGAATCAAAAAACTGTTTTTGTTTTTGCTTTTGTGCATAGATATGAGCTACAGTAGTTAGCCTTTGCTCGTCTAGCTTCTCCAAATCTTCGAGTCTTTCTAACAATTCATGTCCAGGCCACTCAAGATTCTGTGCTATCCTTAATGTCGGCAATATAAATTCTATTAGCAATATGGCATCAAAACCATAAACAAGGTTAACACTAGAATGGTAACATGACACTTTTATGTCCTTGGACACTTTTGTGTCCTGTTAAGTGACCATTTTGCTTGAATTATTTGAAGAGTATGAAAATGAATTTCTAGGTGCTATATATCCACAAAGTTGCCTTATGAGCTGAAAAAAACTTAGATTTTTTTTTTTGAGTATCGATCCCACCATTAACCTTACTCTTGCACAACATTTTTGAACCTAAACTGTGTGAAAAAACGGGTCCTGTTTTTGGCTTTTTTTCAATTTTTGGCAACTATACCACTCTAAACTTCATGTTTGTGAGGTTTAGATGGCTAGAGTTTAGGCCTTCATAGTTCTCAACATGTTTTGATGCTTGTAGGGAGAGCTAAGTGTTAAAATTGAAAGTTATGACCAATTTACAAGAATTACATAATCCTGTTTTTTAGCCAAAATTAGCACTTTTATGATTTTTTTGGTGGCTTTCTTGATATCCAAATTCAATTTTGATTGTGTAAGTATAATGTATAACACAAAGCTAATCTTCCTTAAGTTTTGAGGGACCTAATATGATATATAGCATAGTATATGATGATGGTTGAGTTTTTTGATTGCTGAAGAATACGATACATTTTAGAGTAGCAAGTATAACTTTCTCAATATTGCTAGTTTCTTAGGCCAATTGTGTGTATTTTGTAGGTAGTGACCATATCTAATCATAGACTACAAACTTGGCTAGATATTGAGTAGTTTCTATGGGTTTCTAGAGGTCATAATGCTAAACCCAGTTTTTTCATGTTTGCTGTATTTAGCACTTTATCATTGCCCCCAAGGTTCCAATTGTAAGAGATCCATTATCCTTTTGACATGCTACATGGCTCCTTTTGAATCCAGAGGCCCAAAGGGAACTAAGAAAACATGTATATAGTATCTGTATTTAGCGGGACTATAGAAACTTTGATGATAGGTCCGCAGAATGGCAAAAATGAAACTTTTTTGTACCTATTTTTTTTGCCCAAAAAAAAATTAGTGAGGTAAAAGCAACCATATGTTTTAGTCACCAACCCATTGAAGTTAATGGGGCATTTTATCTCATGTCCTACAAAATCTCCACTCTTATTTATATACAATCAACCGTAAGAAATTGTTGTTTTGGACAAAATGCACTGGTTCATCAACTTTGGAGGCTTGTAGTGACCAAGGGATGAGAAAAATTACAAGTTTCTCATTTTTTCCATATGTAGTAGTTATTGAACTATAAGCTCATGAAAGGATTTTTCAAAATGAGTGGATCTACTATGGTTTTGGAATTTTTTCCCAAAACCCTGAAAGGACACTTTTATGTCCTGTTAGGTTACCATTCTAGTGTTAAAGGGGTTAGCATTTAAAGCTATTTTGAATGAAACTTGATAAGCCCATAGAGAAACATGGAGATTCATTTCCCAGCTTGTCTTTCCTGAACTAACCACTTTAGTTAGCACCGAGCTAGGAATTTGATTCGTATTCTCAGCTTGTCCGTTTGCTTGTGGGTGATAGGGAGCTGATTTTTTATGGATGACCATAAACTCATTAAGCAAATAATCTATTACCTCATTGAGGAAATGAGTTCCTCCATCACTGACAATCTCTATTGGCAATCCATATCTCGTGAATACATACTCATATAAGAAGCAATGGTTATGGCATCATTCTTTTGAGTTGCTTTAGCCTCGGCCCACTTGGTGAAATAGTCCGTAGCTACAATGATATATTGAGCTTGGGGTCTATAAGCAGGTGGCTATATTGGTCCAACAAAATCTATACCCCATTTTGCGAAAGCTCTAGCCCCCATCATTTGTCTTAAGGTCATGCTATCTACTCGTGTTTGCATTTTTGCTCCTTGACAAGCATCACATCTTCGAACATATTCTTTAGCATCTGCAAAATGTGTTGGCCACCATATGCCTGCCATCAAGATTGCTCTTGCGGTGGTCTCACTAGAAAAGTGACCTCCAGCTAATCCAGCATGTGCTTGCTCTATAATCGGAATATACTCATTTTCATTTGTACAAAGACACAAATGTTGATCTTTACCTCTTCGATGCAATTGGTTCCCAATAAAAGAATAGTCTCTTGATTCAGTTTCAATTGCTCTTTGACAGCGTTTACTCATATCCTCAAGAAAGGTTCGGCTTGATAAGTAAGTAGCCAGATAATTACTCCACTTAGGAACAGGTGACATTTGAAACAATGTTACATGAGGTATGGGTGTTTGTTTTTTACATGAGGGCAATCCTTTACAAAAGATCTAACATTTCTCCTTATACTCAGCCAAAATACTCCAAGTCTCAAGATTCGTTGCATAGTTTGGTCTTCCACAAAGTTAAGTCCTACTATGGTAACATGTGCTTGACTTAGGTACTGTTCTTTTTATTCAGGGTTAATGCATAAAAGCAATATCCCATCCCGATTTCTTTTGTATAGCCTTCCAACTAGTAATTGATACATAGACAATTGCTCAACGAATCCGATTGTGATAGGAAGTGGTATTTGTGAATCCACTTGAGCTATTGTCATTAATGACACAATGTTTTTCGACCATCTAGGTATCATTTTTATGGAGAACAGACCAAATACAACAAATCTTGGTGGTCCACAAAGAACACAAACTTGCTGGCTAATAAGTGATGTCGATACTTTTTAACGGCATATATCATTCCTAGTCCTTCTCTTTTGGTGGTGGCCTAATTCTTTTCTACCATGTTCAATTGTTGGCTAGCATAAGAAATAGGAAAGTCAATTTTCCCATCTCCTGGTTGAGCTAATATACAACCGATAGCAAAATTAGAAGCATCTACATGTACGTGGAATACCTTACCCCAATCTGGTGATTTTAATACTGGAGCTAAGGTGAGATCTTGCTTAAGCTTCATGAAGGATTCTTTACACGCCTCGGTCCATTCAAAGTGTGTAATCAAGCTATACATGGGTTTCGCTATTATAGCGTATATGTAGATGAACCGTCGGTAATATCCACAATGCCCCATGAAGACTTGTACCCCCTTTACTGTTGTTGGGTCTAGGCAAATCAGCAATGAAAGGATTCTTCTAAATATCATTAGGTCATTTACAATGTAAGCAAGTTTAGGCTCTTCTCCTGATTCAGCCAAGTCTATCCTTTTAGTGTTTTCAGGTCCTTCGTAAGACTCGACTTGTTTTCGTAGTTCCCTAACAGGTTGTTCAACTATGATTTTTTTATCTTGGAGAGTATACTTTTTGTAATGGGATGGAGCATGCATTACATCCTTACCATCCTCTCCCGTGGTTTTCATTTCGGTTGTGTATATCTCTTTTAGAGCTTTTTTCAACTCTTGATATTTCTTTTTCCGCTCGACCTTGGTCATAAGTGGTTTCTTATCCGATGATTTTTCTTGAGTTCCCTTCATTGTTTTTCTCAATGTTTGAGACATTTTTGAGTTTTTTTTTGAAGGATATCTGCCAGTTATTTTGTCCTTGACACAATCATTAACATCTATCTGCATCAAGAATTGTGTTTTACTGGAGATTGATGGCATAGGTGGTGTATTCACAATTCTGGTGTCTCTCTTCCATCTATACCATTTTTTTCTTCTTGATTTCTGGTTTGGAATGTCAGAAAACTTTTCCTCCCCTCCTTTTAAGAGTAACTTAGCTCTCGTATGCTCTTCTTCTGACCCCAAATCTTCTGAGGTAGCTGAGTGTTCATCTAACTCATCAGTGGCATCATAATAGAGGTCTAAAAAGACTTGTTGAGATTTCATTAAGTCCTTGGGTTACTCATCTTCGTTTTCAATGTTGAGGATTAAAATCATTTGGATGGGAATTATGTCGTAGCCATCCTCATTGCAAAATTGAGTAGGCATAGACGTATTCACACATACATCCATTTTCGCTCAAATTTGAGTCCACTCAAACGGCTCAAATAAATTCTTTGGAAAAGGTTCATACATAGGCTTCGTCTATGCAGTCCCTTTTTAGGATACATTCTTCTCATCTTAAGCTTCCATTTTCTAAAGCTCCACACATCCAAATAGGAGTGTCTTTGTTTAACTAGGATGGGAGTTTAGTTTCAGCCAAAGAGACTGAATCAAACTCTTGGATGGGTGTTTTCAAGACATCTCTATAAGTGTGATCTTTTACATTGACTCTTGTTATAGATCCCACCCACTTCAAGTACAGATAATTGTTTCCCCAATCTTGGATAAGGTGTACCTGTCGCATGAAAGGTCTTCCCAATATGATTTCATAGTTGGGTTTTTTTCCAAAGTCTATTATGGCAAAAATGTATTGATATTCCATTCCACAGGAATTGACTATCACTTTTTCAAGCATCCCTAATGGTCTCTCAATGTGTCCGTCAGTCAACTGTAATTTCATTCGAATTTGTCTAATGGTTGGCTGTTCCCAGGATTCCCATACTGCTTTGGTGGCTATGGATATTCCAGTTCCACTATCGAGTATCACCATGGTTTGAATGTCATTATATTTCACTGGGAGGGTGGTGTTTCCTTCTTCCCCTTCATAAGATTCTCCGACTTTGTTCATGGGAATTGATCAAATCTCCTTGTTTTCCATTTCTTTTTGCAATTTTCCCAAATTCTTCGAGATTAACCCCGTGATCCCCACCTTCTCTAGGGTTTTCTGTAAATCATTCCATAAGTATGGTCTGAGTTTTAATAGTTGTCCCAAGGTAAGAGTGCATTGGATGGGTGTAGACATGATTGAATGAATGTTGTCTACTTCTAGGGTAAGAAGGTAATGTTTTCAAGGACAATTGTTTTGACATTCCTGAAGCTTCCGATCCGCAATCCCCGCACAAGGATTGTATATCCATGTTCATATCAGAAGGTAGGTTATCCAACCAGACTTCCTCTATAGGAGATGACTTTCGAGTTAGGCTCCCATCATTGATCTCTCTTACTTTTTTCCATAAGTGTCTTGGCCAGTCTTCCTCTATGAATGGAATTCCGTCTAAGGCATCTTCGTTGTCAGTCACTATGAGCTCTAGTTTGTTTGTTTGAAGGTGGGGTAATGCCACCACATCGGATTTTGCTTTTGTTTCTTTTATCACAAGCTCTTCAAGTTTTGCAATTCTTTCAAGCTTGGGTTTTTGTTTTTCCAGCATTTCTTGCGTGATTCTTACCAAATTTTGATAAGCTTCCAGCTTAGCAGCTTCCATGTCTAGAGATGGATAATTTTTCCATTTGTTTTCCATGTTTTGGCCTGCTTTAAGTCCTGATTGGTAGGCTTCCAAGACGGCATTAATAGGCTCAAAAATTTTATCAACTAGAATGGAATCCTCCAGATTTCACGGTTGTTTCCGTGAATTCACTGCTAGTTTCGTTCAACTTGTCTTGGACTAGCTTCCTTGCTTTCTCCTCGATTTCAACCAGTTGTTTTTGTTTTCTCATCTCATATCTTTTGCTTTTGCTCATGATTCTTGAGAAGAAACTTTCATATTTTCCGAATTATCAGAGGAGTTGTGTTTCTTTTTCTTTGCCTGGGCTCTAGTGATTACCTTGACTCGAACAATTGGTTCACTCTCTGATGAGCTACTAGGCATTACTTGGACTACATTTGCTACGGTTTTACCCTTGTTCAAAGGATTTTTAGGTCAATCTTCCGAAAAGTGTCCTCCCTTTTTGCAACATTGTATGCAATAGGATTCAATTGGATTGAGATGTTGTCAGGCTCTGGACATTCATTTTTCCAATGGTCATCAACACCATAGTTATGAGAGCTTCCTGTTCTAGGCTTCATTATGGGTCTTCCCATGGGAGGTGTGACACCTTGATTAGCTACATAATACATTGGTGCAAGCTCTAGTGCAGCATAAGTCACGATTTCTTCCATTGGTGGTGGACGTGGATTATACCAATCTCGTTCTACCATTCCTATAGATGGACTAGGCTCTGCATAGGGTGTAACAGGCACTAATTCTTGTTCATCTATGACTCCTTCAGAGTGTGTGTACTTTACAGACACTGCATTATGTCCTGGATACGGAGGTTGTTGTCCCAACATATGTTGAGGTCTTTCCATATCCATTGGTGGTCTTTGAGATTGGGCCATGTTAGGCTGATATCTGTACATTGGTTGTCCTTGTGGCCTCATGGGCACGTACTGAACATTCCCATCATACTTTGGTATGAAGTAGCACTCGTGCGTCTCATAATTGGTCCATTTACCCTCGATTGGTACCCTCGATTGGACACCATTTTTGTGGCCTAATTGGTTGTCCCTGTGGAGGTATCCCTTGTCATGGTCCTCTCATAGGTGCTTTTTTCATGTTGTTCATCATGCTGTTCATCCTTTTTAGCATATCTTCTATGGCTAAGAGTGGTGCCGCAGCAGCCGTTCCCACTTGTGCTAGTTTAGTGGATGTCGTTGTGAGTGGGATGGAAACACACACAACGCCTCTATAATGACCCGACACACTCTTGGGATGATACACACACACACTATGGGGCACCACTCGGCTTACACAACCCACCTAGCCGAGACAGGGAACACACCTATGGAGTGAGAGGAGAGAGACTACCCATTTACCCACTCCACACAGAGAGACACACACACACACAAACCCAAAAAACTCAACAGAAAAGAGGAGAATTTTTTATGTTTAGATACAATTGAGCTTGGGCCAACATCAATGGCGCAAATAGCTCACACAATATGGGTAAAGTATGCCAAATACAATCACAAATTGGAGTAGAAACTTCGCTCATAGGAGAAACTTACACAGCCAAAACAGCAGAAAAACAGTGAGGAATTTGGCAAAATGGACAACGCCATCGCGTCCGGAACGGACCAAAACCCCAGTCTACAATGTCAAAGTGCTCATCCGAACAAAATAATGTGAGCGGGATGGAGACACACACAAAGCCTCTATAATGACCTGACACACACTCTTGGGATGATACACACACACTATGGGGCACCACTCGGCTTACACAACCCACCTGGCCGAGACAGGGAACATACCTATGGAGTGAGAGGAGAGAGACTACCTATTTACCCACTCCACACAGAGAGACACACACACAAACCCAAAAAAATCAGCTCAAAAGAGGATAATTTCTGATGTTTAGATACAATTGAGCTTAGGTCAACACCAATAGGGAAAATAGCTCACACAATATGGGTAAAGTATACCAGATACAATCACAAATTGGAGCAGAAGCTTCACTCATAGGAGAAACTTACACAGCCAAAATAGCAGAAAAATACTGAGAAATTTGGCAAAATCGACAACACCATCGCGTTCGGAACGGCCCAAAACCCTAGTCTACAATGTCAAAGTGCTCAAATCCGACCTTGGATGAGCAGTTTAGGGCCAAAATAGGCTCCAAAAACAGCAAAAACACAGTTGCAGTTGTTCCTCCTCTTCTCTCCACGTTTTTTCTGGTATTCTCTCAGTTTTTTCAGTTCCCACACTTAGCTTTATTACTTGGGCACCCTTGGCCTTTTAGTTGACCTCAAACGGACCCCGAACAAGACAAAAACTGACCTACAGTGCATAGTTGTCACCCCTGCTACATCCATCCGCACACTTGGCACTCAGCTTTTTTCAATAATGCATCCCGCAACCACATGAAGTGGCCCCAAAATATGGTTCTCATGATTACCTTTTTGCATAATTATCACAAGAAAACACCCACGTTGTGTCTGTACTTATCCACGTGCAAATATTGACCCATTTTGACCTGCTGACGCCACTAGATGCCATCTGACGCACCTGCTTACCTCATGCCGTTGGCCCATGGATAGCTTCCTCGAGAATTTTTACACGCTATCAACTCCTCATTATTATAGAAAGAACACATTGGTACTGGTGATAATGAAAATCATTGCACTATGTACATGTTGTCCTACCTGTACACATGTGGGCCCCACGTAACCACCTGGATATGGAAAATGGGCAATCCTTTATTCGATGCACCATGCATGGGTATGTAAATATGCGCAATCACTTGCTCCAAAAAACTCCTGAAATAATTTTCCCATCCCCTAGCCTGCTAGATCATTCATGATGAGCAACAGCAAAAAGAGATATGAGACTCATCGCATCACAAGTCTCCTCATCCTTCACCAACACTGCTTGATCCACACATAGCTCATCTTGTTCCACCATCATTAACCTAGCATGATATAATTTAAGATGCCATCCATTTACCCTTGACTTATGTAGAATCCCATCCAGGTTAGCCAACTGATATGTACCATTCCAAAAACACTCCACTACGTTGAAAGGGCCTTCCCACTTAATTTGAAACTTCTTTTGGAAGGTGTTGTACAGCTTACTGTTGTAGCGAAAAACCAAGTCATGCTTCTTGATACCCTTACATTTGAACTTTTCATTTATCTTTGCCAAAGCCCTATCCTGCATATGCCCATAATGCTCCAATGCACTCATCCTATCCAACTGAACCTCTTGTAACTGTAAGAGCCTCTCTTTGAATGCATCACTAGGCGGCCCAAGCAACTTCTCTAACATCTTGACTGCAGGGCAACTCTACTTCCACATGCAATAGTGTTTCCTTTCCATATACTAGATGAAATGGAGTAAGCTGTGTACTTGTCTTCACTGAGGTACGGTAAGCCCATAATGCACTAGGCAATTCCAAATCCCAATTCTTTCCTTGGTGCTCTGTCACTTTCGAAAGGATTTGTACCAAATCACCATTCAATCTTTTATTTAATCCATTACACTGCGGGTAATAAGGAGTGGCATGCTGGTGCCTAATCTTCATCTTTGCGCATAAAAACTCTAGACGTTTAGCTCTAAATCCTGGCCCCTTATTTGAAAGTAGCTCTAGTGGCACCCCAAACTTGCAACATATTTTGTCATACACAAATTTTGCCACATCCTTCGCAGTGATTTTTTTTACTGCTATAGCCTTTGCCCATCTAGAGAGATAGTCCACTGCAGTCAAAATATAGCTTTTGCCCCTGCTTGTGATAGGTGACGGGAGGATTGCATCAATTCCCCACTTTTCAAACACATCAAACGTCAAAATGGTTTTTCGTAGCTCTGGCTTCAACACTCTCTTCCCAAATGCTTGACACCTATTACAAGACCTACACCAATGATGAACATCCTTGTGCAAACTAGGCCATACATGCCCCTCTTGCAAGATCTTATGCAAGGTGATCTTTAGAGCAAAATGTCCGCCACATGCGCCTTCATGATTCTCTTCCAACACTCTATAAAGCTCCTCCTGTCAAGGTACACATCTCAACACGAGATCAGCCCCTTTCATGTACAAAATATCACCAATCAATTTGTACCTATATGCTCTACGCACAAAGCCATACTTCTTAGACTTCTGAGTGTCTTTTGGAATGATTCCTGTTAGCAAAAACTCCTCTTCTTGAGCCAAAATTTCCCGGCCATGATAAAGAGGTAAATTGGTCCTCAACACAAATAACTCCCAAATCATACTTTGAGCTGCTTCATGTGCCTCTCCATTTAGAGCACGTTCAATGTGTCTAATGCTCCATGCTTCAAACTTTTTTAACAGGCCTTTAATTCTGAAACACATTTCCTTCAACGAGGTGTTCTTGCTCTTCCACACACCCAACACTTGCTTCACAACTAACAAGGCATCACCTTTTAAGCTCAACCTTCTAACCCCATGCTTCAAACAAATATGTAATCCGACTTCCAAAGTAGCATATTTAGCCTCATTGTTACTATGAGCATCCAATTTGAACCCTCTCTTGCATACTAGCTTCCCCTCTGGATCATAAAGTGCTATACCCCCTGAAGCCGCATCATGGCTCTTTCTGTATGAGCCATCAAAGAACAACACATGTGCATTGCTGATCTGTGGCACTTCTTCGACTACCCTTCTCACCACCTCTTCCTTACAAGAAGGGGATTCTCCTTATAAGTCAACAAATCAGCTAAGGTAGCTCTTGTATTGTCTTCCACTAAAAAATTGAACTCAAACTCTTGCAGCTCAATTACCCATTTCTTCACCACATTTGACATGTTAGTGCCATTAATTAACTGTGGAAAAAAGGCGTAACTCGTCAAGAAAACAAAAGGTCATGGTAGCAAGTAATGATGAAATCGTCGACAAGCAAATTATATTACACTAGCCATCACTAGCTCTACTTCCGAGAATTTTCTCTCTGCTACCAACTTCACTCGGCTTGCACAATACAGTGGCCTCATATAATGGCTTCCCTTTCCCTTTTGCAATAGCATGGCTTCAATGGCATGATCCCCTACCGATGGATTTACATTAAAAACTTTCTCCCAATCAGGAGCATGCATGGCTGACAACCCCCCGAACACCTCTTTTACCTCTTGAAACACTTCTTCACACTTGTCATCCCATTGCAATGGATCATGCTTTGCCACTTGTTGTAATGGATAAAGGAGTTCTGACAGAATCTCGAAAACTGCTAAAAATAGTAACTTATTCCATTATGATTATTTCATGGTACAAGGGTGTTCCTTTTGATCGGGGTCAGAGACCTTACAACCTCCCCAAGGTGAAAAATTTGAGATGTCCTCATCTCAAGAATGAGTTTGGGTAATCTTTTAAGAGTGTCGATTCGTCCTCCCAAGTTGCATCTTCTTCAGGATAATCCTTCCATTTTACTAGATGCTCCGTGATAGTTCTGTTGCGTAACTTTCTTTCCCTTGTTTCAAGTACATAGTCAGGTTGGAGCTCGAGAACTCCTTGTGCTGGCACGACTATCTGATCTGAGTCCAAGAATTGATCAGGATTGGGAATATAGGGTTTGAGTAAGCTGACATGGAATACATCATGCACCTTCAAGTTTGCAGGTAACTTTAGCTTGTAGGCCTGGTCACTTACAACCTTAACGATCTCAAATGGTCCACAATACCTTGGGCTTAGCTTCTTGTATCTGCCTAGCGATAAATTGCTTTTCTTAGGTCGGACTCCGAGAAAAACCTTATTTCCTTCCTTGAAAGTTCTATCTGTGCGGTTCTTATCTGCATAGTGCTTCTCCCTATCTTGAGCTGCCTGAATGTCCTGGCAAATGGCTCTAGTCTGTGCTTCCATATCTTCTAACATCTTTCTAGAGGCTTCTACTCTGATGGTTGGATCTGAAAAGTTCAGTGGTGCTAAACAATCCTGTCCATAAAGAGCTTTGAAAGGTGACATTCCAATGCTTCTGTGTTCGGAAGAGTTATAAGCATATTCTACCAAAGGTAGATATTGTAACCACTTCTTTGGTTCTTGCGAACAATAGGCTCTGAGAATGTCCTCAATGAATTGATTAACTCTTTCAGTTTGCCCATCTGTTTGTGGATGGTATGCTGTACTGAAAGCTAATTGTGACCCAATAGATTGGAAAAGAGAAGTCCAAAATTTTGATGTAAACTTGGCATCTCTATCACTGACAATACGCTTGGGTAGACCATGTAGCCTGAAAATCTCCTTGATGAATACCCGACTAATATCTGAAGCAGTAAAGGTTGTCTTTACGGGTATTAGATGAGCCACTTTTGTGAGCATGTCAACAACCACGAAAACAGAATCATAACCTCCTGTAGAAGGTAACCCTGTAACAAAATCCATACTGATGCATTCCCACTTCATCTGGGGTATGTCAAGAGGTTGAAGTTGCCCTGGTAATTTGATCCTTTCGGCCTTTATCCGTTGACAAGAAAGACATTGCCTCACATAGCGAAGTATGTCTCCTTTCATTCCAGACCAGAAATAACTCCTTCTGTCGGCGTGAAGAGTTTTAGCATAGCCTGGGTGTCCGGATGTAGGGCTATCGTGTGCTTCATATAGAATGGCCTTTTTTAAAGTTGGGTCTCTGGGTACACAGAGTCTATGTCTGTAGTAAAGACATCCTCCCATTAGAGAGTAATCTTTAGCTTTAGGCATCTTATTCTGCTGGACTAATGAAGCCATACGTTGGTACTCTAGATCTTCGAAGGATGCTTCTTTGATTCTATCCCAGATAGGGTTATTTGGAATAGAGATAGCTCCGAGAAACGATTTTCGGCTAAGACCATCTGCAACTGCATTTTCCTTCCCTGGTCTATACTTTATGTCAAGGTCATATTCCTGTAATAACTCTGGTCTCTCATCACAAAGTGAGTCGAGTTCAAGCCTACTAGCAACGAGATCTAGCTCCACCTCGTAGGGAAAGCGTACTTAACTATCTAGCGATCCTAAGACCCACCTTCCAAGAGGAGAGAAACCCCGAGTGCATTTTTCCCCATGTTTCAGAGTCACGTACTCTCGAGGATTCGCCGCTCTAGGGACAATGAGTAATACCAATATCGAGTAAGCACTATGGGGACAGAGAGTTCCCGACCAATCGGGACCACCCATCTCGTAGACATTGGCAACCCGAGCCAAGCCCCCACTTTCCACCCCCACACTCACACTTCCTCGTGTGACCTAATTACTACCACAAAGGTTGTTCAACATAGATATTCCTCGTTTAATTCCGAATCACATGGTTCGTTAAAACAGCCCTTCAACCAGTATTGCAAACAACACCAAGACAGAATTCTAGTAAAAATTCTACTCAAACTTATTCATAAAAGTTCCAATGTTCTGGAGGTACAACATCCCCCCTCCAGCGAGAGTTCACTCCTCCCGTTGTCGCCTAGCTTCCCATACAACTAGGTATGTCCACCGCATAGAAAGCACGTCATGGACACTCCCACTGCATAGAAAACAAGACGTGGGTTCCCACCACATAGAAAGCAAGTCATGGGTATCCACCGCATAAAAAGCAAGTCGTGGATTCAAGATCCCTAACGAGGAACTCTGCCCCCTGTGATCAGTAGGGAGGTCCGGACTGATTCAACATTGGAAATAAAATGAACATGCCGAGCTAAATTTTTCCTAGCAGACATTCTTTCCTATTGCAAACAGCATACCCATCAAACATTACCTTCCTACTTTAGAACTTAATGTACAATGATTTCAATGCCGAGGTTTGCGTCGGATTTCTCCAACATGTTTGGGGATATGAACATTCCTAGCTAGCGTATGCAATGTTAATTTACACAACTTGAATAAAAATATGGTCTACCTCTTCCACTTCTTCATCGATGGCCCGTGAGATGGCCGGTATTTGTTCCTCCATGGGACCCTTCCCCTTCCCGTTGACATTGCTCGTTCCTGCCTCGCGATCATGGGCACCACCGAAGCACGTCCTCTTAACCGGGGCCATTTCTCACTACTTTAAATGATTAGCTTGGAGAAAGAGCTAAAGTTCACAAGCATCATAACAGTCCAATGGGTAGATTAGTGACATCAATTAATCCCTCCTATACGAGAGTCTAGATTTCTTTCATAAAGCAATCATTAAGGATGGCACATAATCCTATGGGAACCGGCTCTAAGATAATTATTCGGCTTACATGATCAAGAATAATTAGGATTTCACTATTGGAATTACGAGAGAATTGGATTAAGTATGATTAAACTGTTTCCTAGCAATTAGATGATGCAGATTTATCCCATGCATGTGTGAGGAAAACCCAATTCTTAGAGGCTTATTGACGGATTAATTTCTTCTTAATTATGTCTTCATGCATAAGAGAAATGAATTCAATTAAGCTACAATGTTAATGAGTAATTACAATAGTGATTCTCTTCAATCTGCACAAATACTAGCTTACCGATTAATTACTATGCTATCTAGAGAGAGAAGATTCTGATAATTATGCTCTAATCATTAATCGAGAGTGAAGAATGGCTGATAATTCAGCTATGGAATGATGATTACATAATAGAGTATGAATAAGGAGAATTTAGAAAGCAGTCATAAAGATTTTTGGCTAGGAATAGACATAATGTACGAGAAATTTTTGGTGGTAGAGAAAGGGATTTTCAGATGGCATTAATTAAACTATCGTTACCGTGATTAAGAGCTGGTAATCTTCTCGATTTTCTGATCTAATCGAGCTTCTTGAGATGAAAATTCGGCAGCACCTCCCTCCTAGCTTCTTCTTCAATAGGTGTGTAATTCGGCAGCACCTCCCCAATGTATGTGGGTGTGTGTGTATGCACTATGTGTGTGTGTGATCATAAGTGTGTGTGTGTGTGTGTGAAGGTATTTAAATAGGCTCCTACAGGCTGAAAATCGATCTGGGTTGCTAAATGCATCTTGGAGCTTCTCCAGTTAAGCATGGCAAGTCCAGTTCTCTGCCCACCAAGTGTTAGGTTGGCTTCGTTAACTGGTTCTGAGACTGAGTTGCAGGCTTGACAGCTTCCCCAAGACTCCCACAAAGCAAGAGGGTGCCCCCTAGCTGCTAAAGCAGGTCTGGAGTGGGCTGGGACCTGTTTCCACACAGCCTCGGGCCCCCAGTACCTCCCCGGACAATTTTTAGGAAATTTGGTTCTAGGCTAAAACGGGTCATACGAATCGGATTTGATGCCGTAAATTGCCATACGAAGCTCTAACTAAGGCATACTGGCCCGAGTACCTGCCATATTTAGCAGCCTCCGGGGTCCAAAAATGCATTTTTTCCAAATTCGGGGTACGGGTGCAGATTTTTGAGACGGTCGAGACTGGATGGGTTGGGTGACCAAAAACTTACTATTTTTAGAAATTTTTCACAAAAATTATTTTAATTCACATTTTGAAGCTTTATAACATTCTAAACATCATGGCACTGACAGAATCCGGAAAACTGCTAAAAATAGTAACTTATTCCATCATGATTATTTCATGGTACAAGGGTGTTCCTTTTGATCGGGGTCAGAGACCTTACAGTTGTGAAGACAATGGAATAAACTGTGCCATGTACTTCAATTTGTGTATAAAGGTTGCCATCAGCCTCAATGCCATTTTTTGACACCATATGCCCCAATAACTTCACCCTTGGGTGTGCTAGATGACATTTCTTTGGATTTAGTTGTCCTCCATATTCATCATATCGAGCCAATACCATTTGCAACTTCTCATGGTGTTCAGCCCTACTGCTGTAGACACAGAAGTCGTCCATAAAAGCTTTGACACAATTTCCAATGAATGGTTCCAATACCCAATTTTCCCTCTCTTGATAGAAATAAGGTCCATTTGACAACCCAAATGGCAATACTATGTAGAAATAGCAGCCCCATGGCATAATAAAAGTTGTCTTTGTGTGGTCTTTAAGAGCAATCTTCAATTGAAAATAGCCTAAAAAACCATCACACACACTGTATCTCTCATAACCTGCCACTGAATCCAAGGAAGAGGAGATGGGTTCTTCTTAGTGGCTGCACTTAAGGGCTTAAAATCTACACAAATCCTCCACTTTCCATCCTTCTTTGGGTTGACTACTATTGGGCTCACCCATTCTGTGGTCTCCACAGGGACTATGAACCCCTGCCTTCAATATCTTGTCCACCTCTTCCTTCAAGGCTTCCATCTGCTCTTGACCCATTCTTCTTAACCTTTGCCAGACTGCTTTAGCACCTTCCTTCAGCTCTATATGCATCTCTCTGCCCTTTAACTCTCTGATCTCTTCATATGAAGTAATGAACAAATCAAGAAAACTAGCTAGCATGTGCAAATATATCTCCTTCTCCATAGCTGAGAGGCCTCCACTGATCATTCGTGTCATTAATTCCTGCTTCTTTAACAATTCAACCTTGGTTTGTATCAGCCCTTCAATCACTTCATAAGGCCCTTCACTTTCATCTTCAATCTCATTTGCAAATGCAACTAAACCAGACTTCTCGATTTCTTTGTCCATCAAAAGGAATGCAACATCAACATCCTCATCACTGCTAGTAGTACTATCACTGTCCTCTTCAGACACTGTGGAATAGTCTTCGTCACTAGACTCATCCTCATCTTCATAAAGCTCTTCCAATTGTTTCCTTGTGTTCATATGTAGACGGCTTGATAATCACCATGTGGGAACGTGTTCTCAAAAGATGGACAGAGAATTACTTAGTAATTACTAAAGTAATTACTACAGTAAATCCGAAGTGTATAAATAGGGCCCATTATATTATTATCGGGTTGGCAATTGTTATCACTTGTATTAGCGCTTTGGGCTATAATTGTACTTGAGCATCAGTGGCAGTATTGTCGGCTGTACTTTCCCTCTGTAATCATATTCGTTGTAATCTTGATCTCTAATCTCAATCATGGCATATATTTCAGTGATACTTACTTCTCGTCCAGTCTTCTGAATCTGAATCTGAATCTGAATCTGAACCTTATTCCAGTCTATAAGTCTGATTCTTATTTCAGTATCCACCTTTCAGTCTAGTGTCTGATTTCTATTCAATCTGCTGTCTGAAATCTTCCCACAGTAGTAGCTGAAATCCTTCAACAATGGAATTAGCTATCTCAAGAGATCAGCTCCAATTCCATTTTGGCGATCACGGTGGCTCAAGCTAAAGCTCGTTGACTGAAAGACTCTTCTCCTAGTTGAAGTTTTCAGCAATGGCACCAAAATCCAATCGTGGCCGAAAATCTACCATTCGTATGGACCCCATTACTGAGGAGTCAGGAAGAGAGTCTGACCCCAAGCAAGAGAAAATGACTGACACTAAGGCTCCGGAGGAGCATAGTCAGAAGGCTAATGAGGCACACGACTCACAGCACGCCAGTCATTCTCGACGCCGACGGGCAGAACGGGAAGCACGAAATGCAAAGAGTTCCAAGAATTCTCAGTCTCGCCAGAGAGATGAGCATATCAAGGGCAGAAAGGGAAGTCACCATACTTCTAGCAGAAAAAACAGAGACGATACTGATACTGAGACAGAGACAGAGATTGATTGGGATGCTGACACTCACAATTGCAAGAAGGCTCCCAAGCGTCATTCTGAAGCCAAGAAGAGAAGTGGTGGGATTAGCAGTAATCGAAATGATTACACAGCTTCCCTGAAGATTTCCTTTCCCATATTCAAAGGAGGAAAAAAGGATGATCCAGATGTTCACATACAAGCTTTCGAGCAGTATGCTGAACTAAAAAACATTGATGAAGATGATTGGGGGGAATATTTTCCACAAACCTTGAAGGAGGCAGCGAGGAAATGGTATTACCATTACCCTGCATGCCTGCTGAGATCATATAACAAATTACTTAAGGCCTTCAGGTTGGAATATTCTAACAATCGAGGGGACGAGGATATTCTCTGTGAAGTGGATCAGATCAAACAAAGGAATTTCTCAGTCCATAGCTATGTAGAAAAGATAAAAGAACTGACCAGGCAATTGCAAGAACCGCCGTCTGAGAAGAGATTGAGGGCATGGTTTCTGAATGGGTTCAGAAGCAAGAAGCTTAGGGAAGAAGAAGTACCAGCCCCTACAAAAAAATTTCAATGATCTAGTCCAAAGAGCATTAAAGCTGGAACAGCAGGCTAAGAAAGAGAAGAGCCACAAGAAGCAAAGGACCAGTAGCAGTAGCTCAGCTACTATAGCTTCTGATTCCAGTGCAACGTCTAGCAGCTCCGAGAGCAGCTCCAATGAACGAACAAAGGAGAAATCAAAGAAGGGATCATGGACCAAGAAGATTGAAGAAATGGCTAGGCAGATTGCAAAAATTAGCCACACAAGACAGCCAGTTCGAAAGATGGAGACTTTGTGTTCAAGATGTAAATCCAAGGACAACATCTCCACTGAATGTCCACAATGTACCTACTGCAAGGCCTTTGGTCACC
Source organism: Adiantum capillus-veneris (assembly GCF_014529385.1). Lineage (NCBI taxonomy): Eukaryota > Viridiplantae > Streptophyta > Polypodiopsida > Polypodiales > Pteridaceae > Adiantum > Adiantum capillus-veneris. The sequence continues at coordinate 79,511,077 of NC_140946.1, forward strand.
TATGGAATAATTGTGGCATCAGAATTCACCATTTTAAGAAAGGAAAGGATCTATCTGTGGTTGCCTACACTAAACGAGTGAAGTTAGAACCAATCAAAGTAGCTCAAGAGGAAAGACCAAGTACCAATGGTACTGGTTAAGGATGTGGCAGGTACCAACCAGGAATGGGCAGAGGAAGAGGAAGAGGAAACTTTCAGACCAGGAGCATGAATTAATATACCTGTGGGAAGTATGGTCATTTTGCAGCCCAATGTCCAGATGCACCAGTAACTGCTACTGAGACTAAGGCACCAGAGTCGATTCCAGTCAGGGTGGTTACCAGGAGCAAGGGAGTAATCATTGAAGAAATTCCAGACATTTCATAAGTACCACTCAATCCTAACAGCAGCAAGTGGGCTCAACAAAGGGAAGTTTGGAAGGCCAAAGGTAAAGAAAAGGTGGTAGATGAGTGGCAAGAGCAGCGAGAACTAGCAACTAAAATCACAGAGGATTTAGCTAAGAACCTGCTAGAGCAGCCAGAAAGTTTTGAAGCTAGAGTCATTCAGAAGATACTAGCCCAATCGACTAATAAAGATCAGTCAGTACCGGCCATGACAGAGACCATGTTGGCTGTAGTAGATGGACTAGCTGATGAAATGGGAGTGGATGGAAAGAGTAGAAGTACTCCTTAAGAAGAATGCCAGTGTGAAGACACCAGTTCTTCAAGCTCTGACAATCAGTCTGACCAAGAGAAAGAGGAAATTCATGTGAAAAATTGTGATAGAATCCAGAAGCTGACTGTAGAGTTGGAGGATATAAGAAAGACCTTGCCTGATGTTAAGTATGGAGCCTGATTTACCCTGTGTAATTTTCTGTGGTAAAAGCGCACATTTGTAAGGCCCCCATTATGAGGAGAAGCCATCGTGCGTGAAGGAAAATCACTCACTTTAATTACCAACATATTTCTTGGTGTGGAATAATAAAAGATGCACCAAAGTATTTTATAGACAATTGTTTTGACTAGAGAAGAATAATTAATGCTCCAAACTTGGTATGATCAAAAGTTTGAATACAAACAAGAGTTTCACAGTATTTTTGTTTTAGTTTTGTTGTATGATGTAATTAGTTTATTTTCTATAATCATAAATTAGGGTAGGGAAGTTATATGTCAAAATTATCATAACCTATGTGAAAGAATTGTGACAATTGATCAATATTGGTAAATATTTGGTAGATTTAGGTGACTGACAACTTCGTTATAGCTCATATTGACTATGCAACGAGTATTACATGGAGGCTCTCCTAAAATCTTGTAGGCCCCTTCATCAAAAATGGCACAAGGAATTTGGGTAGGGATATCTTGAAATCCATTTTTAAAATCCAAGGCATCTTAGATCACCATAAAGCATTTATCAGTCTTCAAGATCCAATTCAAGGTTTGAGAATTATTCGGAGGCATTGGAGGATCCAACAACAATAGCTTTGTCGACCAAATAGAGAGAGCTTACCTAGCCGCCTTCTTATTCAGAAGCCATGTGATTGAGATGGAAAAATAGATAGTAGATGGGTTTCTTCCAATTTGTCTCAATTGTGGAAATAATACAAGGAGAGAGTCATGGTTAAACCACAAAATTTGAAACTATGTCTTGTTGCTACGAAACACTATGCTCATGAACCATAACTATTTCCCCCTAGTGAAAAAGATGGCGAAGATGGCCTTTGTGGTTGCCTCTAATTTAAGGGCGTTAAGTGTAATTGCAACACTTGCTGCCAATATGCACTAAGTACAAAAGGCAAAGGAAACATATTCTATCTTTTCAATATATCTCAACCATCAAGAAACTAAAAACATTTTGTCAAAGTCAATTCTTCTATCAAGACTTTCTTACAATGTGGTCTACAAAAAATCGATGGTTGGGTGTTGATGTTCATTCCAATCCCATTCACATCAAAGAATTTTGGGATGGTGAAAAGATAAGAGGATTTCAAGAATTTTGGAAGCCAAATGGATGTTGGCAAACTCTTATTGTTTGTTTAAATCCAAAATATGGAATGTGCTACAAATCTTTTGACTCAAATCTCAAGGCAAGGAGCTAGAATTGGGATGTAAGGATGAGTTAAACAAGTACATGTTTAAGTGTACAAATTGAAAAATGACATAGAACAAGAGAAGTTCATGATAAAGGCGTAAGTTTTTTTATTTTTTAATCGTGAAATGATTATTGCACTCATCTTCAATCATATTATATATTCTTCTTAGGCAAATCTCTGTAACTTTGCACTAATGTTGCATTGGGATGAGTTTCAAGCTTCTACGACAAACATCAAAGATAGAACAATGGTGGAGACTGTTGTGCTCAAAGGTGCAAAGGGATCCATCCTACTCCTTTTTCTTCCACTCTCACATAAGGAACTTAAAAGGACGCATCCCAATGTTCTTGCCTCCTTTTTGCATCCACTAATTGAGGAGTTGAAGGGTTCTTTTATCAATGGTTTTGAGGTGAATTATGCATAGGTAGTAGAGGAAATACATAGAATTATCTAAAAAGGGTGGTCTACACTTTGAAACATGCTCATTTTATGCATGGCGGACCATCCAACATAATATATACTTGGGCAAGGGTCAAGGATGGTGGATCAAGCTTTTTAGACATGATAGAGCTATAGCTAAACTTAGCAACTTTGGAGATCCTTAACATTTGGGGACACATCGCCAAGTACTAGAACATGTCTTCTAGGCTTAACCATATTCTGAGTTGAATTAGCCTGAGGTTGGCAACTCAACCTCTTGGACTGTCGTCAATGTAGATAAAGAACTGACGGAAGGGTTCTTGAAGACGAGTAAGGTAACTACGGTCAACACTCTTCCAACAAGTTGTGCTTACTGACATGCCAAAGACTTTGGTCCCAATTTCTAAGTAAAATAGTTTCCTTTTATCCCTTGACAACCGTGTCTCCATATTTGTTGAACACTATGGCCAAAACCTCATTCCCCTGGCTAAAGTATTTAGACACACTCAGAGCCCTTTGTTACTACAAAACAAACATTCAAAGAAATTAAAACGTTGTTGTTGAACACTTCAAACACTTTACCATAACTCAAACCAAGCATTTCCACTCAGGAAGACAAGCCAAACAAGTACCACCAACCAATGCCACTTATAGATGCACTATGAATACAATATCCTTTCCCAAACAACATGCATGAATGCATACACGATGCATATCTTACCCAACTAGTATCAGGATTTAGGCTATCCCTATAACCTTAAGCATTGGCTCTGATACCTGGTGAGAGATACCCCTCCCCACGGGTCTATGCACAAAATATACAATTTACACCTTTATACAATTTTCAATATACATCAGAGTTACAAAAGCGTTTGCATAGGGGAGGAGTCCTCAGCACCCAACCAGGCATGGAGTTTAGGCCATGAGACGGACTACATCCAAAGGCACCTAGCGGCTAGTGCTACCTTTGAATGGGTGTTATGAATAAAGCGTACTCAAGAAAATATCACAATGTGGAGGGTGAATATATGCGTACACCACGTTGCGGAAACAGAGAGAGAGAGAGAGAGAGAGAATATAGTGAAGGATGAAATAGAGTGCACAAAGACATGAGATAATGACAACAGATAATCTTTAAATGCCCCATCTAAATGAAATCGGCAACCATGTATTAATGCAATGACAAAATCTGGGTGTACCATAACATCAAAAAGTTTATAAAAAAATAACTAGCAGAGCCGACCCTATGGAGGAATCGATCAGTCCACCCATCCACATCCGCTCTACTATGGATAGAGAGAATTTCACTTCGTCCGGATCAAGCCAGAACACCTCCAACCTACCTGAGTCAGACATAAGCTGAGGTCGCTTCGCCTCCCTCCATGAACCGGAGCTCTGAAAGGATCCCAAGTACCAGTAGGTGGTAGGGTATCAACATCAACCATACCAGATTAGATGCCACGCCTCTTTGATGCCTAGCACCGGGTGTTTAGGCAGAGCCAAGGGAAAATCCCCGACGCGCTAGCTGTGTGGGTCATTCAACCCCCGACGCACTAATTGTGTAGATGAGCCTATCAAAAAAGAAGAAGACCTAGGCAACACCCTCAATCTAGCAAAGCCCCAAGTCAACAACCCTTTAGTCTAAGGCTAAGCAATTTAGGTGATCCTAGTCTTGTTACAATGGTGCCATGAGAAACACAACACGTGAGGCCTCATTGGTTTCACCTCATGGCAAACTATGGGCATAGTAGCACACAACAAAAAAGATACTAGTTCTAGAAAATATCGAATTGGGTCCTATTGAGTAAAACAATACAGTACAACGAGATTATCACTGCAATTAAAATTCATAGATGGAAAGAGAGAATAAGCCTCTTTCATAGTTTCAGCAGCAATACAACGTAAGATGATGGCATACCAGCAGTTTTCTCCTATGTTTCCACCACATTGATGAAATGACATGACGGCCTACAGCTTGAGGCCATACTCCTTCGCCATTTCAAAAAGCTCCATGTAGCCGAAACAATTGTAAGCCCCAAGACCCTTTTTCTCCACAATTCCCCACCATACATGAACCATTACACCTTCTACCCCGGAACTTTTCATTGCCCACATACTTGCATTCATAGATCTGGGCCTGTTCAATGTGCTGTTAGAGCTAACATTGTCCAACAGAAGCATAATATACACAGGAACTCCTCCATCTATCCCTCTACTTGTTGGTGTGTTGATGTACACATATTCCTTCTCTTTGGGACTCCCACATGCATCCGGATCATCAATGAGTGAGGTTTTATGTCTCACACTTGGCATGGAGTATGAGTGCATACATGCATGCGTCAATGATTGCGTATTGTACCTTAAGGAATATGCACTCACTACACCATGTGTTTTCTATGAGGGAGCACGCTACAAAACTAGTGTGAGAGGGGCTCACCTACCCCAAAAGGTATTGAGACACTTTCCACTTATCCCTCTAATTTAACACATGTTTAAAAGCAGGTCTATAGTCGAGCCTTTCACATGGCTTTTCAACCACTGCTCAAATGATGGGATGATGTGTGTCCCAGTTGCATTGCATGGAGGCACATCGAGGCTCATTGGCCCTATTTTGGGCTAGAGCCTTGACACTTGAGGCTTGGGTTGGCAAGTGACGGTGTCAATGTATTTGGCATCAAGTCTACATCATGGTGCACTTGGCCATGGTGATCGTCAACTACAATATTCCACCATGGCAGACTACGAAGAAGGGAAATATACTTCTCTCTTTGCTTGTGCCAGGGAATTACAAAGTGGAAAATATGGATGTCTACCTTGAGTCCCTCATCAAGGAGTTGGAGGAGTTGTGAAAGGGTATCCCCATTGTGGATGCCTTACTTCCAAAGGAGAGGAGAGAGGCCATTGTGAGGGGAATTCTAATGTGGACCATGCATGGATATCTAGTCCTTGGAGAGATTTAAGGTATGTTATGTTCATTCCTTTCCCTCCCTATATCATTTGAATTTTGAAGCTCCCTCTCTAGCAACATGATATGCGTGTAGGGTTATCCACATTGGGTTACAATGCATGTCCTATATATGGACCATCACTGGTGATGGAGAGGCCATATGCCTTACACAAGGTAATCTATCCAAACAAACATCGTTTCCTGCCCGAATTCCACAACAAATACAAATCTCCAACAAATGGAAAGACCCCTCTAAAGCTTGCAATGGCGTATTGGGCAACCATTTGGGAAGATCACTACAATAGTGATTCATCCCCATCTACTCCACCAAAGGGTATGTCAACGTACTCCATATTTTTTAGGCTTCCATATTGGAAGGGCTTAAAAATACAACATCTCTTGTATCCCATTCACATATTCAAGAACACTGCTTACACCCTATAGGACCACATTACACGAAAAAAGAACTCTTTGGGGGCTAGAGAGGATTTGAGGGCCTCAAAACGTTTCCCCACCTCCGCTATTCCTTGTCAATCCCAAATGGAAAGATTGTGCTTCCTAAAGCCTAACCAAAGATGAGATAGATCGAGTGAAGGGTTCAATTGCATCTATTCGCTCACCCATGGGGTACATGAGGTCACTATAAGGAGCTTTCACAAAGGCGAAGAAAGGTGGAGGCGTTCAATTGTATGGGTTGAAGACCCATAATTGACACAAGATGTTATAGGTAATTTTATCTTTCATCTCTGTCATTTTTTTTAGATATTGAATTTTGTGCAAGACTAAGTTTACATGGTATTTTAATCTTTGACATTATAGTTCATTTTTCCGGTGAGTATGTACGTGTGCCATGACAAGAAAGTGAGGGAAGCTATTTTCAAACTCAAAGAGTTATTAAGGTACGTCATATCTTTATTCAGCCAATATATATATATATATATATATATATGTATCATGGTGTACTTTTGTGTGTTATCTTGTAGGTTTGTGAGCTCCAAAGAAATTGAAATAGATTCCATCTCTGTTGCTCTATCACTTGCCGTGGAAATCGTGTGTTCCATTGAGGAAGCATTTCCTCAATCCATTCTTCTTAGTCAATTCCACCTCTTGGTTCATGTGGCTGAGGAGATCGCTATATATGGAGAAGTGCATCCACGATGGATGTTCTTTCTAGATAGGTTTTTAAAGACTCTAAAATATTTTGTGTGACTACGGGCCCAGCCAGAGGTATGCATGGCCAAAGGATGGATTGTGCAAGACACATTTGTTTACATTTTAGAGTATAAAACACAAGTTGATCCCTCAATGCCTCACATGTGGTCAAATGAGAAAGATGCAAGGATGACTTCACATCTACCAAGTGGAAAGGGAAAATTATTTAGCACGGATATGAATCCACTTTGAGTCATCAACAAATTTTGCAAGGGAAGCATGGATGTAGGCTCATGGAGGCAGGAGGGCACCCCATTCCTTGACACCTTGCAAGTCTCCAGGATCTCATTAGTGCTAAGTGGATCCATGAGAGAATAACCAAATCAAAGGCACGCGGAGAGTACATCACGGAAAAAGAATGGTAATATGGACGAGGTTGTGTACCAAGGGTATATACAATACTCATATATATATAGAACTAATATACAGTACTCATTTTCTTTGATTTTATCTTTGTAGCTGATTGCATAATGTTTTCTCTTGTGTAGTACCTTTCCTTTAACTCTATGTGCTCAAAGGCGGGACACTTTTGTACATGTCACATTGATGAGCGTCAAACCACCATGGATTGTGGTGTCATGGGAAACTTTGAAACGAATGGTGATGAACCTAGGTATTGTGGGACTATTGAAAGGATACTAAAGATCAATTTAAGAACCTTTCATACCTTCATCTTCGAGTGCAAGTTGTTTGCAAATGTGTCTAGACGACATGAGATTGGGCTCTACATGGTGGACTCTACTGTATATCACAGAGGAAGGTATGACAACTTAGTTTTTCCATGCAATTGTGAGCAAGTGAGTGTAGACATTAGTTACCCTTATTTGCTTGTAGCATAATATCATTGTCACTCATTTCTCTTTTCTTTTCTATAGGTCATTTATATCCCATCAATCCATCAACCAAAAATTTGGTTCTTAGATCCCGTGAGACCTTGAGGAAGAATCATTTTTGCCACTAATGAAGTGGAGACCATCTTCGACCCTCTTCCATCTACTATTTTGGATGAGGGTGAGACAAGGGATAGAGAGATTGATGATTCGAGTCCCAATGCCACCAATCTCAGCGAGTATGATTTCCATGATGGCAATGCTAAGATGAAAGATGACGAGCTTGAGAATGATGAAGCCAGTGCATGCACAAACAAAAATTCAATTTCTCTCTTTATTGATTTAGGATCCTTGGGTCTAAGTTTAGATCAAGCTACTTGTAGAGATCTTTTGGAAGATGATTTATAAAAAAATTGTGGATTTTATTCTATGAAATTTTTTGTTTTGTTGTCTATTTATCTCTCTCTCTCTCTCTCTCTCTCTCTCTCTCTCTCTCTCTCTCTCTCTCTCTCACACACACACACACACACACACACACACACACACACACATATTTTGTCAAGCATGCCTCCTCCCATTTTCAAGATCAGTGAGGAAAGTTCTTGCAAAAATGTAGGCCACTTGCACATTGTTTCAAGCTAGAGCTTGAAGAAACTAGCATAGGTGCTAACGTATGGTAAAATGTGGGCTCACTTTACTCTATCATGGTGAAAATTGAAAATGTGGGCTCCAAAGGGACATTGAGCAAACAACACCAAGATTACCTTCAAGGGTAGTACGCTTTGTTGAAGAAGGGGCTTTCTAATTCATCACAAAAGTAGGCCATTCCCAAGCTTGGAGGCTGTAGGTAGAAGACGAGGGGCTCACTTTACTCTATCATGGTGAAAATTGAAAATGTGGGCTCTAAAGGGGCATTGAGCAAATAGCACCAAGATTACCTTCAAGGGTAGGACGCTTTGTTGAAGAAGGGGCTTTCTAATTCATCACAAAAGCAAGCCATTCCCAAGCTTGGAGGGTGTAGGTAGAAGACGAGGGGATCCACTTGTAAAATGGGCTTGTCTATGTTTTGCTATAACGGGATGAATCGACTACTTCATTTTGTGAGAGCCAATCCAAAATATGATGGATGGATGTCATGGAGGTTGCTCATGTGAGTATATGCAAAGTGCGAGAAAGTAGTATCCATGCCTTGGTAGAAGATGTTGTCCATGTTTGGCTTCTCATCTCTGACGGTGCTTTCTTTACATGGAGGTGCATGCATAACACTAAGATGGAGCTTCCTCTTTGTAGTTTCATGTATACCCATTGTTTCATATTTTAATATCATTTTTTATTTTTCTAAAATTTAAATAATCTTTTTTAATTTTCTTGACAAGCAAAACAGAGGGAGATACCAAAATTTGAATGTTTAAGCGCTAAAAAGGGATTCGGTAACATGAGTGGCAATTTTAGCGATAGTAGTTGCGGAAATAATCATGGTAATAAGAGCCTTAATGAACATGGTAATATTTGAAACATAAAATAATGTCCTCCCATCCCCCCCTCTCTTCTTTGGCTAGCCCATTTTGGTCTCTCTCTCTCTCTCTCTCTCTCTCTCTCTCTCTCTCTCTCTCTCTCTCTCTCTCTCTCACGGTAAGATTTTTATAGTGTTTAAAAAGGGGAGAAATTAGATTATTATGCTATTCTCACCCCAATTCTCACGAGGGCCTATCATATAAGAGAAAGATATATTCTCCAATAAGTAAATGTGCACACCCCCAATTAAGAGACAAACTAAAAATAATTTTGGAATTTTGCTTATGCATCATTATCTGATTTGCTAAAATGTGTACTATAATTAGTTTTGAGTATCTCTAATGCCTCAAAAAACCTCAAAATTTGAATTTCCTAAAATAGAAAAGAGACAAAGTCTAAAAAGTATCAATCTTGGGATTATTTGATTTGCCTTTTCATGGCGGATTGAACACAATTTTCACATTTAAAAAATGAACATATGATCTACAAAATTTTTCCCAATATTTTTATAAAAAAAACTAAGTGTCTCTAAACTGGTATCATATAATAATTACCTTCAAGATATTTTCTAAACGTGTAGCCCAATCACAACCTTCCAGTATATGAACCAGTTTTGATGCAAAATGTGATGCCTGCCAATAGACCCGTCACCCAAGAGAGAAACAAACTTGCAAAAAAAGCGAGTAATAACGTGCACTCAATGAAGGATGTAAAACTTGGTCTCCAAATATCCCCCACAACACACAACACACATACAAACACAATATAAAGATCTCTATACCAAGTTCTTGTCATAGCTCTATTGGAGCTACCTCACCCTAGCTAGATTAGGGCTCACCTATAAATACATATCTTATGATCAATATGATTTAGACTTTGGGAGCATACATGGTGTCTTGGTTGTCTATTTACCTCCTATATCTCTACATCTCAACATCACTTTATGGAAAACCGCCCGATGAAAACAAAAGGAATTATATAGGCATAGTTGTTGTCGTGCTCATGGTTTCTGTGCTTTCAATGTCTATGTTTGATGTATTGTGCATGTCTTGCTGTATTATATCATGTTTAATAAGCTTTGGATAAACCGACTTAGTGATCATTGTGATTAGATTGTAGTCATATGGTATTGTTGTTGTGCATATGTGATGATTTTCCACATGCCATGGTAAGGAATTACAACACACGCCAATCAATGCACTTGAGGAAAACTCAGGGGATCCACCTTTCAAAAATACTTATAACACATGCATTCAAGAGGTATTTTTAAAACCTCTCTACACACACACACACACACACACACACACTTCATCATGAATTAAAACACTTCTCTTCCTTCATAACCCTTTTCAATTTTCCATTTTTATACCCTGTTGTACATATAATTATGTAACTCTTTGGTATATTAAAACCGCTATGGGCGAATTCACGCGCTACAACTACATATTTTGAGGTGGACCCCCTGGGGAGGAAAAGAGCTTCTCACATTACCCATTGCTTTATCAAAACACAATTGCAAAGCATAAATACACCACCGAACAGGTAGGATTTTACAACTTACCCTACACCAAACTGCCTATGGGCTGCCATATCTTATACCTCACGAGAAAGAGATTGTATCTCCCAAACCACAACTTCAAAAGAGATGCTTTCAAGCCTAAAACATTATGTGCACTTTTGAAACAAAATCTCTTCAAACCACAAATTTCAAATCTATGCACCTGTATGCAAAACTGGTATGAATAGCAAGTTTCTATGAAGCGACACGTAGGAAAGGCCAGTCGAGGCTAAAAAACTACATCGAAGAGCATGGAGGAGGCACAAAGATCCAAGAGCTTAAAAGTTTTGATATTTGGCTAAACATTTTTATGTTTTTACATGAGCTATATACAAGTCACACTTCAAAAGATTTACGGCAACCTGTCAGTTGGCATTACACTAGCGACTTACACTACATGTACATGTGCTTGCTAAAGCAAGCTAAAAAACCCACAAAAAAAGACCACACACCCTTTTGGCACACGGCTTGATGTCCATATAAAAAAATCTACAAGAAAAGGGGTGTCCAAACTACGTGCAACAACATTATTTCTCCTTGAGGGAGATGAGATTTTTGATGTTGTTATTGGTAATTATGAATGATTTTGTCTCAATATCTTCATGTAGACAAATATGACACTCATGTTGCTAAAGGAGGTATCTTTGAGAAATGGAAAACCAACTTTGATGAGTGGGTTTGATGCGATATAGCCACTCGACTAAATAACAATATAAGATTGGAGTCCCTATGACAACACATATCAAAATAGTTGTTGTTGTAATGGAAATGGGAATATATTTATTTATTGGAGCAGACAGGTGGCAAAAGCATAATCAATCAATAGACTATGCGAGAGGATAGCACATTCATGGATATTTCATTATTTTAGCTCTCTTTATGAGCTATGGCCATTTTATGTTTGGGCGGACAGTTTGTATTCATTTTGAGCATTCAAGAAATCTATAAATAAATACGTTGTTGTTCGGCTTTGCTAGCACGGGGTGAAAATCGAGGATGAGAGAGCCACTGCACGTTTCGACAGATTTAGTATAAATAGTCATGATTGATCTGCATGCAAAATGTTGTGCTCGACAATGCTTTGGCCGGGATGTATGCCAAAACTATTGTACTTGGCAATGCTTTGACTGACATGTATGTCAAAAGTGGTGCACTATGAAAGCTTCAAAGTTCTTATGCTTGGCATAACCTTAGTTGCTATGTATGCCAAATGTGGTGTTGCTACAGAATCAATTTCTCAAAAATTCTTTGGTCGAAGTTTATGCCAAATTTGGTAATCCTTCGAGCGATATGTTACCAAAATTTGTGTCTACAGAATGTGGTGTTGCTACAGAATCAATTTCTCAACAATTCTTTGGTCGAAGTTTATGCCAAATTTGGTAATCCTTCGAGCGATATGTTACCAAAATTTGGTAATCCTTTGAGCGATATGTTACCAAAATTTGTGTCTACCATGCTTTGGTCATCAAGTATTCCACATGTGCTACACTTTGGATAATAATATATGCTTGATTATATTGTCCAAATTGTTGTTTTTTGTAGTCATTGATTGTCGTGCTTTACCGAGTGCGAAGGGAAGACCTCCTCAAATGCATTCAATTATACTTGCACTTTGGAGGCAAGTGGCCGTGTCGGAACGAAGGCCAAGTTAATTGATTGTTTTTTTATGGCTATATTCAAAAAGAAACATATAGCGACATTGCTACTGGTCACTAAAGAAGAGGGGAGAGAGGTGGCATGAAAGGGGCAATGTGTATGCATGTGGAAAGGTGGCCAGAACGGGCAGTTGGAGAGAGAGAACGGGGATCAAGGGGCGTCCAAGTGGAGGGGATCAAGGGAGCCGCCATCAGACGGGAGGGGGTGAGAGGGAATGAATGGGAGTTGGAGAGAGGAGGTAGCACCACCTCAGGTACATCATGCCAAAAAGGAAGGAAAGGGGGTTTCCAAGGGCGGCCTGAGGAGATCGAGCAATGTGAGAGCTCCGAGAGCTTCCAGAAGAAGGGCAGCCTGAGGAGGTCAAGTGCTACAGAGGGGTAGGAGAGACATGAAATGAGGGTAACGTTACAAGGTGATGGCACCGTGAATAGGTGGCGGTGGCATGGGGTTGCAAGCTAGAGAAGCTAGAGCACCGAACATTGAGGAAGGCCTCCATCACAGGAGCAGGTTCATAGCAAGAGAGAAAGCAGGGCAGTTGCAAGGTTAGCCTCCCAAAGGAGGAGGACGTCTATGAGCGGGAAGAAGTGCAGATCTGGTTATGATCAAAGGGAGTTGTTGAGCTCCTCCTCAAAGCATTTTGTGAGGTTGCAGGTAGCATGAAAGGAGGAAGCCTTCCAAATTTGGAGGGTTCTTGGTGCTTTGGCATCAAGGAGCTCGGTCTCTTTCTATCTCTCATCTTTGTGCCCTAACTCAAAGCTCTTTCTCATAAGAATCCATACAGAGCTCTCTTAGTATCATCTCCATATCTTCATATCCCTGATAACATTAAGTTATATCTACCTTTTACTCAATCTAAAAACTTTAGACTCTCTGATTTCTCGACGACAGAGAACAACAAGAAGCAAGCGTGTTTGTAAAAGCTGCAAGGGATCAAGATGATCTCCTTCAAATTGGACATCAAAGAGTAATATTTTATATGATGTTAACTCAGTGAAGAGAGTAAGGGTCTGGGTGAGCATTATTGCAAGAAGGATGGATTCTAAAGCTTGGTATGGGGCCAACCTATGATCATTGTGGTCTCGGGTGCATCTTCCAATTGATATCAAGTACGGTACTTGTCATGTTTATGATGATGATCTTCTTGATAATGCTCTCACTACATGTGAGGAACCTCTGAGTTACAACAATACAATGTTGTCTCCAGAAAAGGATCAATGGAAAGAGGTTATGGAAGTTAAACATGAGTCTCTTCTCTCCAAAGATATTTGGGTTCTTCTTGAACTACCACCCGGATATACTTCTGTTAAATGCAAATGGGTTCACGAGATCAAAACCAAAGTGGATGGATATTTTCACAAATTTAGAGCTCAGCTAGTTGCCAAAATTTTTTCAAAAATTGTAAAAGTTGATTATCACAAAACTTTTTCACTTGTTGTTTGCATTACTAGTATTTGGATATTAGTGGTGTTTGTTGTTGTTTATTTTGGAGGTTCACCAAATGGATATCAAAACTACTTTTCTTAATGGAGACCTCAAGAAAGAGATATATATGAAGAAACTTGAATGTTTTTTAGTCAAAGGTAAAGAGGATCTAATACATCTACTTCATCGAGCACTTATGGTCCCTAACAAGCATCACAAGCTTGGTATACAAAGATTGATCTTCTTATCACATCTAAAGGTTCTATCTTATATTCCTTGGGTCCTAATATATATATCAAATGGAAAAATGATAGTTATGCTATTCTTGCTCTACTATACTTTTTTCTAACTATCTCAACTTTCTTCAACCAGTAAAGTAGGTTTAATCTTTTGAATTTGACATGGTGGATTTGGGAGACGTACACCCATGTCTGGTTTTCAAATTTAATAGTATCACGAGAAGGGTGTTCTCATTCTTTCTTAAACAAATTTCAAAAATTTGGTTTGGCCTCCTCACATTTTGCTATTACTCTCCGTCTTGTGAGTTCTATCAAATACTCAATATAGGCAACAAGATGTAGGATTGGCATCACATCAACCTTATGCTAACCTTGCTGGATGTCTCCAATTTATTGCATTAAATACTCATCTTGATATTCTCATTGCCACAAATTTCTTTAGACAACATCTTTCTTATTCATCTCTTAAGGATTGGTTTGCAACAAAGTGACTTTCAAAGTACTCAAAGGGTACTACAGGTTTTGGATTGGTTTATCGATGCCAATAAACCTCAAATTCTATTAGTTCACTTAGTCTTTTGGGATTTATAAATGCCAATTAGTCTATATCTCACTTATCTATGTGATCTACAAGTGAAAATTGTTTCTTTACTAATGGCTTTCTTGTTTCTTGGACTAGCAAGAAACGATGTGTAGCAACTTCTACCACAAAATCTAAATATGTACTTGTATCTTTAGTATCTTGAGAGTTATTATGGCTACAACAAATTCTTGCAGATATTGGTCATAATCCATTGTCAAGTACATGACTTTGATGTGATAATTGAAGTTCCATCCAGCTTGAAAAAGACTACATCCAACACAACAAGTCAAAGCATATTGTTGCAATGCATTATCATTATGTGCGCTATGAAGTAAAGAAAGATAAATTAATTATAATTGTACATTTTCCTCGTGATCAGATGGTTGCAGATATCTTCATTAAAGAAATTGATGAATAATGATTCACACTGCTATGTTTGGATCTTGGGGTTTCCTTGGCCTCACTCTTTTGAGACTAAACTATTATCATCATGTAGTATCAATGTATATGCAATGTTGTAATCTTGTAGACACTATACACTTCGCACATGCACATTCACATTGTGAACTTCTTGGTGATTTTGTATACATATATTCACTTCATTGTACATGTTTATATATGGGGGCTCGGGGTTTTTCCCTTGTACTCTTGAAGGGTGTTGTCATCCGTAACTAGAGAACTTCGTTTGAGTGGGGGTGTTAGAGTTATATATAGCTTGCCCTAACTAGACTAGGTCACACACACACACACATATATATATACATATCTTGTGATCAATCTGATTCAGTCTTTGGGTGTGTGGAGTCTTGGTTGTCTCTACATCTCAACAAGATGTAGAGTTGCATTAGAGAGTCCTTAGCCTAATTGGTATGCAAAAAGGAATCCATAGTCATAAGCATGTCATCAAAGGGTGAATCCCTTATTTCTAGTGAGATAATTGATTTAAAAGGGGAGTTGAATGCAAAGCATTTGTGATAGTTTTTGCAAGAAGGGAAAAAAGAGCATGGAGACCAAGGAAGAAAGTGTGCGGAATACTTTTTTGTTGGAAAGTAATTTTGCTTAGAAATTATTTGTTTGACATGTATAAGATAATGGGGCCAGATGTGATGGTGTAGGAATGGCCCTGCAGTGGCCATTCCTTGAAATAATGGGCGACCCCATGGCGACCGGCGGAGGCCGGGAGCCATGGTGGGAGCACATTATTTCAGGAATGGCCACTATAGGGCCATTCCCGACCGTCAATGGTCGTGGGAGAGGGGGGCCAACACACTGACCTGCAGAGGGTACAGTCACGAAGCAGTGAAGACTGATCAATGCATTGAGAGCAAATGAGGGTGCAGTTGGGAGAGTGCAGACAGTGCGGTTCCAGGCGAGACAGTCTCAGATTCTAGCCGCTGATGTGTCAGCACAGCATGCGATTCCACCTGCTGAGTTGGAGCTCAGTCATTGGTTGCAGACTGTGCAAATTCTGCCAGCTGATGTGGCATGCATCGCATGCTTGCAAAGCTACAATCTGCAAAATAAGGTGCAGCAGTCGAACGGCTGAGATGCACTGTGTGCGCTCCTTGCCGCACTGTCGAAGCAAGGGACTTGCCAATACACCGTATGCGAGCCACAAACGGCTCCAAGCACACAACAAGCCTAAACTAGCAAGCTCAAGAGAACAAAGGGTGTGTCACTCACCGCTCTACGCTCGCCTTCGTAGTGGATTCCTCGCCGCGATGAAGAAGAAGCTGCAGTCGTGCCGCGCTCAACCGCTTCGCCGCCGTCGTGCCTTCATAATGCTCGATCGCACACACACTCTCCCTCTCTCTCTCTCTCTCTCACACACACACACACACAAGGAGGTGAAGAAGAAGAAGATGGAGATGGAGCAAGAGCACTCTTCAATTGCACAAATGAGAGAATGAGTAAAAATTAGGTTTAGTTGGCTTTTATAGGAGCTCACCCCATTCACACTTGGGCACCCATGCTTAACCAACTAATCCCTTGAATGTCCAAGTTAAAGTGCGCCTCTCATCGGCGATCACTCTACCTTTCCCTATTGGTCTGACAAGCCCGGTGCCTGACTCTACTTAAATAAATAATATGGTTACAGTGTCCGTGTGCCGTGAGGGTTAACATGCCCCCCTTCCTGATGTAGATTCCGTCCTCGGAAGCTATTGAGTTGAAGCTAGTTCGTCGAGGTGGAAGAGCATTTGAGATGAATGTCCTTAGCCTTCTTCAGTCACTGCAAAATCAAACAGCATTGGCACAGTAATTGCATTCTCTTAAAAAGCATATGCAGTTTTAGGTAGACAAATTGATTGGTCAAAGAATTTCAAACAATTTGGCAGCAATGAACATTAAATTGCAATGTAATCAAATGCATAAACAGATGTACAGGTAGAAAATTAAACAAGTCTGGGGTCGCTAATATGACGGTCGAAAAGCACTAGAGATCGAATATTAATACCATGGGTAAGCTTCTTAACTTTCTGTGGTCAATTAAGTTGTTTAATCGCGAGAGCCAAGTATTGATGTTCGAGGGCTGACTAGAGGCTATATCTAGAAAACCTTGTAGTTAAGCTACCATAAAAGGAATTTCTCATGAAATCATCGCCTGTCTGATTAATTTTTCTTTGACCCCCCAAAGTCTTTTCACATTGATTCAATTATGATGTGTGTGCTTATTTTGTATACCTTGGGTTTTTTGCTTTTCAAGGAAAAGCGCCCACACTGGGAACCTCTAGGGCTCTAGTACCATAGGCAATACACGTGAGTGAAGTACCAAATTAAGCTGAGATTTCTCTTCCAGCTTAAAATTTTACATTGTGGCACTTTGATTTTTTGTTTGTTCATTTTCAGCATTTTAATTTTGCAACTTATGGGGGTCATATAACACTGTTACCCTCCCCAGGCTCATCACATTAGTAAAGTCCCTTTATAATACTTAAACTAAAGGTCAATAGGGTTAAGCCCACTAGAAAGCCCTAGTACATTTCATACAATGCTGCCTAAATCGGATTAAGAACCTAAGTAACCATTGCTTATTAAGAAGGCATTCCCCATGGTATTAAGAGAAGATTTCTAATACCTAGCTTGGTCAAACTAGCTTAGTCGGACTGCTTGATTTTTAAACCTAGACAAGTGATTATGACAAAACATTACATTGAATTAAATGTTTGATACTAAGCCAATGCGCTGAATATTATGCTACCAATCACAATCAAAGCAGACAAACATGGATGCAAAAAGATAAGGGCAATGCTAATGGACATGAAACACCTGTTTGTGTTGATGGTCGCGCTTGATTTGAAGTGTGAGTCGAGATAAAGATTCCATGAAGATCCAAATCCTATCAATAGCAACACGCTCCTGTACACACTAGGAAACAAAAGGAATACCTCCAGGAGGCACATTAGTGGGAAAAGAGAACTTCGCTAATCTCTCAAATCTAAAGAAACACTCCTATCGTACTAATCTTACCTTACCCTCCATCACTCAAGTGATGAGGATCAAAGGTGTTTTATGGCATAGGTTTCTGCTTCACTGTACCAGATGTGACATGTGTAGGTCTGAGTCAATGTTTTGACTTTTATTGTGCATACTCGTTTGCTAATTGCTCTTGCTCTTTATTTTTATTTTTTTTTGTGAGTATAAAGCTTTATATGTACATTCCCTAAGATTGGAATTGAGAGGTCAGGGAAAAAGGTTGAGAGGGAAACAAATGAATGATGACTGTCAACAAACACTCCCCCCTTCCTTGGGTAGATCATACCATTTGAAATGAGCTTGTCACCCTTTGAAACCAATTGTTCCAGTTGGTAATAGGTGAGGATTTTTGCCAGTAGTTTGTTATTACCCTAGGTGCCTTGTCAAGTTGCAAGGGTAGTAAGGTACTCTCCCAGGGTTGAACTTGAAGTGGTTCATCAGGTGATTCTTGAACACTGGGAGGTGTGGATTCTTTTGTAGCTTCATTGAGGTCCATTACTATAGATGGAGGCTGTGTAGAAGCTTTTACCTCTATGGATGTATTACATGAGGAGCTAGAATCTTCATGGGACTCCCCCCTTCCTGAGCTAGGTGGAACAAATCGTTCTTTCTTTGGTACCCAAACTAGCTCGGGAGCGGGTGTGTAGCATTCTGTGATCTTTTTCTTTCCACGATCATTGATTCGTTTTGGAGCTACGAGATTGGGCTCACTTGGGTCAGGTGATAGGTAAGAGTACACTTTATGTTTCGGCACCCAGATTTGATCATTTCCTTGATAGTAGCCTTGGGCTTCCAATAGTCGTTTAGGGATCCATCGCAACATTTTCTTACTTTTCTTGGAGCGAGTGGTACGTTTCTTACAAGGCTTCTGTTTTTTAGCACTAGATATGGTCACTAAAGAAGCTTTAGGGACCCACTTGTATGTTTTCTTTGTTACCTTAGGATGAGTCTTGTCGGAAGCGATATGCATTGCTTGTAGCATATTTAAGGGTATACGCATTTCATCCCCCTCAGGTGTTACCCAGGTCGTCCCCCTATTTCCCCAAGTGTCTATGGTTGATGCTAGGTGGACCCAGTCTACATTGTCTGATTCCGTCATCCCAGGTAGGATATCCATATAAGGAGAATCTTGGCCAATGTCTGTATCCTTCTTACAAGTGTAACAATATTGTAGTGGGGCCGAGTGAACTGTGGTGTCAGAGCGATGATCAATAATGGTTTTACTCCCTAAGGGGTGTACCTTACCAGTCACCAAATCCACTCTAAGGACAGAGTCTTGGAATTGCAAATAGACATGATTTTTAGACCAATCGTGAACCATTTGTGCTTCCCTCATGAATGGTCGTCCTAAAATCATTTCATATGACATAAGGTGTTTAGAGAAATCCATTACAATGAACGTATGTCGTACCTTGTGTCCTAGAACTTTGATCTTAAGATCCTTGAGCATCCCCACAGGTTTGGCTATGGTACCATTTGCCATCTTTACCACAATGTTAGTAACACTGAGGCGGGGTTTTCCCATGGATTCCCAACAATCTTTTGTAACGATGCTAACTCCCGCACCACCATCAAGAATTCCCTTTATAGTTAATCCCTTGGTAGTGATGGGTAGGGTCGCATTAGACTCGTCGCCTTCAAAATACTGCCCTAATTCGTTAATGGGTACCTCGATCACAGACTCGTGTCCATCTAAGTCAAGTGATTGCACATGATTTTTCTCATCAATCATAATCGAGTCAGGCCTATTTGGTTGCGCAAACTGCGGTAATCCCGTTCGTAGCTCTCTGTTAAGGAATGCTCGAAGTGCAAGGAATAACTCAGGATCTCCATACAGCTTTGCTATGATCGTGGTTCGGACCTCAGAAGACATGAAGTCCACTAGTTTGGCAACATTCATTGGTGTTTTGCAGGGTGTAGGTCCTTGACTAGGAACTGGTGAGGATGGAATCTCATATTCCTCAATGGGATCAGGTATTCCTTCGTTAAACATCCTTTCCAACAAGAAAGGTGTATGCTCACTTTCTGATGTCCTGTCCTCACTCCCTTCTTGGATGATACTAGATATGGCTAACGGTCTATGGTTCATGTGGGGTGGATGAACTTGCGTGGGAAACACTGTGTCATGAATTTTGACCTGCATGGGTTCTGGTTCTAGTTTCCTTTGAGTCTCCTCCACTAAACCTCTTAGATGTTTCACCTGCTCAATCTCGTCTACTAGGTTTGGATACGACCCAATCTTCTTTTTACGATTTTTCCCTTTTTGCCCCTGCGGTTTATCTTGGGGGTCTTGGATTGGATTTGGAAACACTTGTGGTGTTTTCAGAGGCTCTTTATGGTTTTCTCTCATTCGGTTTTCATTTGGTTCCATGTTACGGTTTTCTTTGTCGGTCTTTCCCTTTGTGGTATTGGTTCTAGTCTCCATTGTCTCGACTGAATCTGAATCATCCTCGAGGTCATTCATATACACGGGGTCATCTCCTGTTCCTATGTTTGTTTTGGAACTTGGCTTTGAATTTTCCGTATTCTGCGACTTCTTCCTTCGTGTCTTCTTTTTCTTTGCTTGGACAATTGACGCGGTATCTCTCTCTTCAAGGATATGTCCTGGCCCTTGAAGCATGGACCGTGTAATCGCATAAGCGGGTGCGACGGGTGGTATTGGCGATGTCACACTAGCAATTTCGACCAAATTTAGGGGTGTGATTTTAGGCGCATTTGGGTTAAAGGGGCATTGGGCAATCAAGTGATCTATGCCACAACGATTACATGTGAGTATTGGCATTGCAGACGTGCTCCCTTGAATTACTTGCATCTGTGCAGCATTCTTTTGTAGCCTTATAGGGCACTCCGCTACTCGATGTGGTCCACCACATTCGTAGCATTGAAG
This sequence comes from Adiantum capillus-veneris, assembly GCF_014529385.1. Lineage (NCBI taxonomy): Eukaryota > Viridiplantae > Streptophyta > Polypodiopsida > Polypodiales > Pteridaceae > Adiantum > Adiantum capillus-veneris. Next base: position 79,531,890 of record NC_140946.1, read on the forward strand.
AGGTGGCCTCCTAGCCTGGGTGTTGATATTTTGACCTCTGGATGCGAGAGCAGCAGCTTGATAAACCGGCTTGACTTGCCCCCAACAATCTTCCATGTAGTATATAGGACACTCTTCCAATGTATCAAGTCCGTAGGCAATACTAGTGTCTATTTCCTCCTCACAGCCATCTGCATAAGCATTTGATGGCTCGCAACCTACTTGGTTCATAGGGGTGACTCTTGGATGTGGGGGCTGCGGTCCTAGCACAGGAGGTGGTAGCGGTGTAGCTTGTACAACATTTTGAGATCTAGGGACCATGTGTTGCGGTAGTTGCTCAACAGGTGGAGTAGGCATCAATACAGGAGCTCGAGGCGCATCCGTCCAGGCTACAGGTGGTCTATTTGCCATCATATGTTTGATCATTAAACAATCCTTAGCTTGGTGACCATACCTACCACATGCGTTGCAAGTTCCATTAAATTTTACTCTAAACGTAGGGCACTCACTAGTGCTATGTGGACCTAAGCAAATGGAACACCATTGTTGCTTCCTTCTTGGATACATGTGACTATTTTGAGGGGGTCGATTATCCTTAAGAGACTCTTGGATTGCCTTGGTGAGGTCTGTCAAGAATGTCTCAAATACCTTTGGCTCATTGGCAATGGGCTTTGCAGTCATGGGTTCATACTCAATGGCTTGTGAGCTAGTGGATCTCGTGTCAGTAGACACCCTCATGCCTGCTATCATCAAGTTGTCCTCTAGTTGGATTGCATTGGCAGTGACATCTTTCCAGGTTGTGATACCTCTAATCACTAGTCCATTATAGATTCCTTCATTCCTCAACCCTCGAATGAATCGATCAAGCAGTTGGTTATTGTTGAAGCGCTCATTTACAGGGCAGCGAGAGTTTAAGTGCTTTAGACGACTAATGAAGTCCCTTACTGACTCTCCTTCCTTACGTTCGGCCTTCTGTAGCTGAGATGCTACACCCCAAAGCACACCTTCTCGTATGTACTCCTTTAGAAACAACCTTCGAAGGGTAGGGTAGATTGTTTTCTCGTCCACCCTTAGGGTCCTATACCAATCTCCAGCCTTCCCACTTAATGTCAAGCTTAAGGCATTGCACTTATGTAGTTCGTTGCGTTCCCCTAAGGAATCACATACTTGTTCAAACACTTCAATGTGTTTCCTAGCATCTTCGTCCCCATTGAATTTTTGCGTGAGTTTGGCAATTTGTACTGCCTTACTTCTAGGCTCTCTATCAGATGCATGACGCATATTTTCCGCGATAGATCGACCTATGGTTTGAGCAAACGCTGCCAAGTCACCTATGTGAGGAGGCAGGGCCGGTGGAGGTACTCTTGGAATCATATGTGGGAGAGGAACGGGTACCGGTCTTGGCATATGTGTGGATGATGCAGGATATGCAACATAACCGAGCATAGGTCCACTCGGATAAGAGCTAGGGAGCGGCACTCGAGGAGCATAAGCAAGTGGTACAATTGGAGGTGTGGGGGCCATGTGTGAATAAGGGGCTAGAGGCACATATGGTCGAGGCCCCATATTAGGTACTACAACACTAGGTAGTGGCACTGCGCTAACCGTAGATGTCATCGGTACATTCTCTGTTAGGCTTATCCCTGGAGTGAACACTGTGTTTTCCTTAATAGAGGGTTGAGCCAAGTTAGGGAAGCTAAAGTTTTCGCTCGGAGGCTCAGATTGCATAGAGACCCCAGGTGAAATGACGTAAGATGGGTCCATGGGGCTCATTAGAGGAGTCTCCATTTGTGATAGAGTAGGCTGTTGAGCCTTACTCGTATCCAAAAATCTCATGGGGCCAGTTGAGAGTATATTTACCCCTTGGTTTTGCCTTTCTGATTGAATAATGCCATGGATAACATTACAGATCATTTTCTGTTGATCTTCGATGCTCGTGGCACTAGAGGTGGATTGTACAATCTCTATCCATCCTACATGGTAGGCGTGGCCAGAGTGTAGATCCGTCAACACCTCAGTGTGGAGGTCGTATGTCCAATGATCATTAATGAACAATCCTTCTAGAGTCGACGTGTTAACGGTTTCTTGTGAGGTAGAAGCAATGTGGCTCCCCATGGTTTTACTTGTCACCAACGGTACTCTAGAGGGAACTTCTGAAGGAGGCAGCTCAACAGAGCCTTCTTGGTAAGAAGTTGGTAGGATATCCACATGGACACTCTTTGGGGGTGTGGGGTCCACGTGCGATGTGAAAGGAGATTCCACTTCCCCACCCCCTTCGTGTGCTTCATTTGCATCAGGTTCCGAGCGAGTAGCTCTACCTAATGTTTCCATGAAACGGCTAAACATACTAGTACTAGGCTGTGGAGCTTCGGGAGGTGCATGGCCTTCTCTCTCATTGTTTTGGGTAGGGTATGCTTCCATGATTTCTGAGTCGTAGGAGGAATAACTAGCGGCTATTTTAGGGTCTTGGGTGGTGCTACCTTGTGTCCCCGCTGAGGGTCTAGAGCTTATCGTGGATGGGTAATGGATGTCCGTATGAACAGAGGCACCCTCAATATGCTCGTGTTCTAGCACCCGCCCAGAGCGTAAGTGCATGTGCTTTTGATACCCTAAGGTGTCAAAAAGCTGCTCTAGGAGGCCTTGTGACTAGTTTTTAGCGTGTTTTTTGTTTGTTTTTTTGCTAGATTTTTTAGAGCGTGTCGTGGAATGGGCCGTGTGATAGCTCGAAATGAGCGTATCGGTCAGAGGGTCGTGCCGTGCTTTACAGCCCTCCGTTTGGTCACTCTATGCCCTCGGAATCCCTAAAACTGTCAATTTCCAGTAGGGAACTAGGCCCAAACTAGAAAGTCTAAGGGTGCAAGTGGGAAGAGAAAGGAGGAGAGTGGAGGACTTGTCCCACATGCTCTCATTCTCTCTTGAGGGAGTAGGGTATATATATAAAAGTGAGTCTAGTATATATCAGAGGACTGAGGACTGAGGCCTGGGCTTGGGCTTGGGCTTGGGCTTGGGCTTGGGCTTGGGCTTGGGAAAATGATCCCGATCCCGATCTACCTTTTATACAAACCAACCCGTCCGTTTTGAGAGTCTGATTTTCGTTTTTTTTTTTTTTTTTTTTTTTTTTTAATAATGCAGAAAATACAGAAAATGATCCCGATCCCGATCTACCTTTTATACAAACCAACCCGTCCGTTTTAAGAGTCACGTTTTTTATTTTCGAAAAATTTCGCCGCCCGCTCGCTCGCGTTTTTGATTTCCGTTTTTTTTTATTTTTATTTTATTTTTTTTTATTTTTTTTTTAATGCAAAAAATACAGAAATTGAAAACGCAGATATGCAGAAATTGCAGAAAACGCAGATATGCAGAAATTTCAGAAAACGCAGAAATTGAAAAAACGCAGAAATGCAGAAAATGCAGAAATTGCAGAAAATTAAAAAAACGCAGAAATGCAGAAAATTGCAGAAATTGAAAACGCCGAACTTGAAAATGCAGAAATTGCAGAAATTGATACTTGACAGCAAATGTAGAAAACGCAAAAAACAGAAATCTCCACACACTCCTTCCCTACCTTTCCTATGATAGAAATTGCACCAAAAGAAAGCGTAAAGTGCTAACCGAGCTTAGTGTAGGGCATATCCCCGGCAGCGGCGCCAAAAATGTGCGCTCCTTGCCGCACTGTCGAAGCAAGGGACTTGCCAATACACCGTATACGAGCCACAAACGGCTCCAAGCACACAACAAGCCTAAACTAGCAAGCTCAAGAGAACAAAGGGTGTGTCACTCACCGCTCTACGCTCGCCTTCGTGGTGGATTCCTCGCCGCGATGAAGAAGAAGCTGCAGTCGTGCCGCGCTCAACCGCTTCGCCGCCGTCGTGCCTTCGTAATGCTCGATCGCACACACACTCTCCCTCTCTCTCTCTCTCACACACACACACACACACACACAAGGAGGTGAAGAAGAAGAAGATGGAGATGGAGCAAGAGCACTCTTCAATTGCACAAATGAGAGAATGAGTAAAAATTAGGTTTAGTTGGCTTTTATAGGAGCTCACCCCATTCACACTTGGGCGCCCATGCTTAACCAACTAATCCCTTGAATGTCCAAGTTAAAGTGCGCCTCTCATCGGCGATCACTCTACCTTTCCCTATTGGTCCGACAAGCCCGGTGCCTGACTCTACTTAAATAAATAATATGGTTACAGTGTCCGTGTGCCGTGAGGGTTAACACACTGCCCCCCTCCCCACGACCTTGACGGTGTAGGGAAAGGTCGTCCAGTGACGTTTCCCCGTAATATGTGTGACCCCATGGCGATCGGCGGAGGCCAGGAGCCATGGGGGAGCACATATTACGTGGGAAAGGTCAATGGATGACCTTTCCCGACCGTCAAGTGTCCAGGGGGCACGGCCACATGCAGGCATACAGAGACACTTCTGCAGGCGTACACAATCACTGGCGGGTAAGAACTGAGAGAGAGAGAGAGCGAGAGAGATTGTTGGCCGCTGGCAAGGAGAACTGCAAAATGCTAGTCTCAATTGTGGGAGTTGCACTCTCGTTGATGTTTTGATCTAGTAAATCTTTGCATAACCTTTTACAATCGACATAATTTAACAGAGCAGTCCTTCTCTCTCTATCTCTCCCCCTCAACGACCACACACACATGCAGTCTATCAGACTCCCTCTCTCTCTCTCTCTCTCTCTCTCTCTCTCTCTCTCTCTCTCTCTCACACACACACACACACACACACACACACACACAAATCCCTCTCTTGGCTGAGTGGCTGCAGTCAAAAGAGTGCTTACCATATAGGCCTGAGTAGTGTGCATTCTAGTTGCTCACGTGGTTCGAAATCATTGGACAACGACAGAGACTTAGCATTCCAGCAGCTGAGGTGGCAAAAACTGGCTGCATGACAGCGAGCGACTGAGTTGTCATACTCCAAATTGAAATGAATTGATTGTAATATGAGAGATGAGGTGGCGTTGATCAGTCGGCTATTTTTTTAATTTTCAAGATATTTTATATGTTTTATACAAGTAAAAAATAAAGATGCTCATTTAGGCCACCCAAAATTGGGTGGCCCAAATGAGTATCTTTATTTTTGAAAGGCCGTATAGTGGCAATAAACACTGTAATATTCACGGCACTAAATGCGATAATATTTGCAAAAATATTATCGTAGATATTGTTGCAATTATTATTGAATATCCATTGTCGTACCTTTTATCGCTTTTATTACCACAAACGCAAAAAAAGTTCTCTCCATTTTCCTTTGTTAAATCGTGGCAGTACTGGTTTGTTTTGGAGTTTTTCCTCTTATAGAAAAAGTTGCCCTAGATGTCAGGTTAGAGGGCTCCTCCCCCCGCACAAATCAATAGGGCACAACGACGAGGTGCGATAGGTGAGACGACCTCCATGTGGACGACATCCCCCCTTAGATCTCCCTACACTTGCACTCGACAATGCCCTTTGCTTTGAGGCAGAGAGAGAGAGAGAGAGAGAGAGAGAGAGAGAGAGAGAGAGAGAGTTTCTAGAATTCCCTCCATTGACTTTGAAAGAAGTGAACCTTGCTGTTTTGAAAATAAGACGATTTCTCTTCTTTCAATTTTCCTTCTGCTTAGGTTTTAAAACGACACAAGAATAAATTAAATCCTTTGAATATGTCTGGATGATTTAGAAAAAAGGAAAATGTTAGAATCTTTTGAAGATTCTCTCTCTACGTGTGTTTGTGTGTGTAGCCAACTGTCTCTTTCTCTTTCTCTTTCTATTTGTGGAGGCCACTTGTTGCCTTCAACTCTCTCTCGATGTGATGTCTCTCTCCTTTGACTTCTAGACTTTGCAGGTTACTTCTCTCCCTCTCTCATGTACTTGACACGGATGACCTCTAGAGTCTGCAACTAACTTTTCTCTCTCTCTCTCTCTCTCTCTCTCTCTCTCTCTCTCTCTCTCTCTCTCTCTCTCTCTCTCACACACACACACACACACACACACACACACACACACATACACACACAAGTGATCGGTCGTTAGTAGGGGCATCCGTAGTCTCTCTCTATGTCCCTCTCTCTCTCATAGAAGATGCTTACATAGCTTTGCCTATGTGTCTCTCACTACAACAAAAGAATGTGCCTTCGACGCAGATTTCGACGCCATCCTTCAAAAAGTACGTTGAAATACTCGTCCCTGTGAAAACGTCGAAATACGCATCGATATCTGTGTTGAAAGGCATTGTTTTCAACATGAATTTCGACGTCCCTATCGACGCATATTTCGACGACCATATCAGAAAAAAAAATCTTGAGCACAGGACAGGCAGCCTAGCCTGTGCCCAGTGAAAATATAGACACAGCCACAGCCAGACTACCTGTCCTCTGCCCAAGAAAGCAAGTAGCACCAAAATCAACCGTGCTCCCACAGAAATTTCGGCAGAGTTCTCTTCGTTTTAACATAAAATTTTCAGAAAAACCACATGTATACGCCTCCTACATGATATCCATATAGGATCTCACATGAGATTTAAGGCAAATGAAACGAATGAAACGAACTTTGGGCAAAACCATAACCAAATTAAAACCATAACCATAACGAACTTCATATATAACGAACTTTGTGCAAAACCATAACCATAACCATATTGATCAAAACCATAACGATAACCATAACCATAAACAAAACAATAACCATAACCATAACCATAACCATAAAGTTAAACATAACCATAAACAAAACAATAACCATAACCATGTCTATACAAGAACAATAACCATAACCATGTCTAAACAATAACCATAACCATGTCTATACAAAAAAGAGACACAGAAGCGTGTCTGTGTCTCACAAAACATATATAGAAATCCACTTATGACTACACGTCACAACCTGCACATAGGACAAGTCACAAAATTAGTATTGATATTACTTCACATATACTTATTTAATTTAATCAACTCACACATATTAACGTCTCACCTCAATCGATCAGCGAGACTCTAAGGCCTCCCAGTCTACAAGCTCTCCCGCGGGCAGCAAGATCATTCAATACTTCATAAATGCCTCTCCGATATCCATCTGTCTCCTCCTGGCGTGTCGGGGCTTGATGCATTGCAAGATTCTACGTTTATACAAAAAACAAAGTAATTAAGAATACATGATTCATCGCGTTTTTAAAAAAAATTCCATAGCTAGGATTGGATTGGAAACTCACAAACTCATAGCGAAAGGTGTTGAAGCCTCCATTGCCAAGATGAGATGTGCCCCTGGTCATCTGTCGTATCTCCGTAGCCTGACGCTGCTATCTGAACCGCGTGTCCGCTGTCCGCTCATCCTCCCTGATCTGCTGCCACGTCTCATGTGAGATGCCCGAAGGCTTCGACGAGCCGGTCCTGAAAGCCCCACAAGCTGCATCACGACGATGTTTCATGGTGTCCCGTGCAACACCCTTGATCCACTACTCGAAAGATCCTCTGAACCCGGAACAGACTGATACTCTCTCATGAAGGTCTCCACTATATAATTGATTTTGTTGCGATCATGCGTCAGAATGCTGGTGGAAAGCTGCAACTCTGTGAGCTGGCAAACCCGCTGTCTCATCTTAGTCTCGACTCTATCCATGTCAACAGAACCATCTGCCCGTATAGTATAGACCTTGGAGACACTAGGATCGTGTGTCCCCCAAGGTGTCCGAGGTGTGCTAAGAGGTGTGTTGAGAGGTGTGCCTGGGTAGGACGGGGTTCGTGAGTGAGGAGGGGTCAAAGCATCTGTGGACCCTCCTCCACAGCAACCACCACCTCCACCTGACGATCGTCGAGATTGACGAGTGTGCCTATGCTGTGGAGATGAGGACGTACCCGCCTCTGTCGTACCCCTAGGAGCGGCCGTGATGGGAGACCTCGCAAGCATCGTACCCATAGGCGTCCCCCCCCCCCCCCCTAGGCATCCCCTCCATAGGTGTCCCCTCCATAGGCGTCGGACCCTCGGGTGTGAAGCCCGGAGGCGTGGTACCCGTGCCTCTAGCTACCCAGTACTAAGATGCATCTACCATTTGACTGGGCGTTATCCGTGTGACAAAGCCCATAAATGCATCTGCACTCATAGAAGCGGGATCTGGATACTGGTCTGCCATACTAAAGTCGTGCACAAAGAAAGTAAAAGAAAACGTCACAACACCTTTGTTTAAATTAACTTTAAGCTTAATTTTAAATCAACGTCTTCACACAAACACTTACAGGCCTCGACTAATGAGGCATCATCGATAAGATCTTGCACCATATGATCGTCTATCTCTAATTTGTATACATAACTCTGCCCCAACTCGTTCTGGAAAATTGTCTTCATCCATTTCATCTTCATCTACAAGTGTCATATCTGCCTCGTCTGCGTCATCCCTCGTAAATCTATCAGCCTCCTCTACCATACCTTCGTCCATCTCATCTAATGTCACAATAGTATCTGCGTCGTTTGGTAGACTTCCTCCAGGAGCTCTTGCCCTTCAAATACTTGTTTATTTCTTGGAGAAACTTGAACCACAAACCACCATTGTCGTTCTCGAGGGTCCGGTACAAAGACCCCTTGCTCGCAATGTTTGGGGAGAGAAAACGTGTTGCTCGCATCTGTCCAAACCTTTGTAGAATCTATTTGCACAAGATTGTTTCCATATCTGCGTACCGTTGCATTGCGACCAGAAGTAATCACCTTGAACCACTTCACATGCAACAAAAACATCTCAAACCGTCTGAAGCTGACTTTCAAGATATCTAACACCAAACCATAGTAATCCAGGTTGCTAGTGCTCTCATTCGTGTCTCTGGCACTGGCCCTACTCTTTTGCATGAAAGTAACCATTACCCCACTGTCAAACGTGTGTCTTCTACTGTCAATTTGTTGTGTTATGAAATGCTTTCCATGCGGCCACAGTGCCATGTATGTATGATACCTCCAGTCACATCCAATAGCCAACTCTTCCTCTTTTAGAGATATGGGTTCTCCGATCCGTCGAGCTGCTCTCACTGACTTGTCCAACCATGCCATTGTAGGGAATTCAGGTAGAGGAGCGAGATAGTCTTGCAAGGGTAAGCCTCTCGTCATTCGGCTCTGCCTGAAATCGTGTCGCTCCCTATTGCATCTCTCTTTCTCTTCTTCGTACCTTTCAATCCATTTTTGCATCGGCTCTGAATTTAGTATACAGAACTTCATGATCTTTTCTCACATGGCATCGTTCTTTTTCTTCGGCACCCCTTGCCCCTGCGGCTCCTCTTCCACCAATCTTGCATCCTCTTGATCGCTCCATAGTCGAGGCATTTCTGGGTCAAAAATTGATAGAAATCCGGTCATCAAGACAAGAGACTCTTGCACCAGCCATCCTTTTGCCATGCTCCCCTCTGGACGCGCTTTTTGATGAACAATATCCTTGTGTTTTCATGAACCGCTCTAGAAAGAAGATCCAACGGCTGTGGACTGTACCTGCCACTGCAACCTCATCTACTACATGGATGAGCAAGTGCATTTGGATAGTTAGACAGCTCGTGGGTAGATACTTCTCAATCATGCAAACTGCCTCAATGGAGTTAGTCCTTGCGCGACTGCAATGGATTTCTCTCGTATCTCCTTGAAGGAGATCCACCGCACTAGCTCTGAAATCTTTGTATATGCAGGACCGCACTTCCTCCGTTAAACACCCCTTGCTTGCAATTGGAAGAATAAATTGCAAGAACTTATGCCAGTCGTGCGATTTCAGTCCTAACAGTTGATCGTCATGGGTGAATGCTATCTTGAGACATCGCATGCATCCTGTTGGTGTCCTGAACTCTGAAATCACCCTTTTGACTTGTCGTTCCTCACTTTTTAGCAATACCCATGGCGCTCTTGGAAGCTTTGTTTGGCCAGCTGCATTAGTGAAAGGCCACAGCTGTGGCATCTTTCCAACTGACTGCAAATCATCTTGTGAAGCTCTATTGTCTTTCATTCCCATGATTGTCTTCTAGAGGAGCTCTTCCACATTCTTGAATATATGCATTGGCTCCAGCAAATGGTTAATTAGTAGATCACCCCAGTACACCAACGTATGGAGAATGGACAAACGTTTCATTCCTGGAACAGGTCGCCCCTCATGTTGCTCCCATCAATGATGCCACTCTTGTACATGCATAGGACGACATTGGACACGACCAAGCTGACCTTCGTGCAAGTGATGGCCATCTGGAAGATAACGATGGTGGCCTTGATAAATTGTCTTTCGAAGCGAGGCAGAATAGCACACATCCAAAGACGGCCCGCAAATTGGACATGCATTGTATCCCGAAGTTGTAAGCCCTGCGTATATTAAAGCATGATTTAGGCCAAGGCAAAGTGCTTGCGAATAGAAAGAATTTTGTAAATCAAGAACCATTACCAGAAGCTTCACCATATCCTGGCCAATCATGCATAGTCCACATAAGAATTCCATGGATCCTTGCATGCTGTTGTCCTATTGGTTCAACCGCATCTGCTATGTCGATCCCATGCCATAACTCCTGGAGCTCGTCAACCAGTGGTGCGAGATAAACATACATGTTTTTTGCCTTGAACTTACCAGGTACAATCAAGTCTAATATCAAATGACCCTTCTTGATGGCAAGCCACGGCGGGAGGTTGTAATTGATAAGGCACACAGGCCAAGTGCTCCATGACGAGCTTCTCAAGCCAAATGGATCGACTCCATCCATTGCCATGCCCAAACACAAATTGCGTGGTTCACTCTTAAAATGTGGCTAGGTATCTTCAATGTGCCTCCAAGCCTTTGAATCAGCGGGCACCCTAAATGTTGCGTCAGTGGATCTATTCGTAGAATGCCACCGCATCAACTTTGCAATGGAACCACAACGAAACATGATTTTTATCCTTGGAATAAGAGGGAAATGCTGCAACACTTTAGCTGACACTGTCTCGCCAACCGCATCTTGTTTGTAGCGCATTGCTCCGCACTTAGGACACGATAGACAATCTGCAGATTCATTGCGAAAAAGAATGCAATCATTTGACATGCATGAATCTTGTTGTAGTCCGAGCCAACTGAGATCAATAGTCGCTTTGGGTCTGGCCTAGAGGGGGGCATTTCATTGCCAGCCAGGAGAAGTTGCTCCCGCAACAACCTGTTTAAGCCACATTAAATTAAAAGCTCCCCAAGCACATCACAGTTGCAATCGGAAAATCTCTTTTGTAAGTTACGTACCTAAACAAAGTAGTGACGCTTGCATTTGACCACCCGTACACTGACTGCAGATTCAGAAACGTCAGACAAGTACGGAGCATAGATATTTTGGTGCGTCCATAGATTGGTTGACGTGCCAACTTTCTCAACATGTCTTCAGGAGGTAGGCGCACGGCTTCTGGTGCTGCTTCGTTAGCGTTCTCTTCACTTGTCTGGAAGAAGGCATCCAGCATCTCCTCCATGTCGTCGTCTTGTGTCTGTAAGCCCTTTTCTGCTTCTATCCTTGGCTCTATATTGGTCGGACCTTCATGCATAATCCTTTTTCTCTCTCTCTCAGATGTAGATGTTATGTCACAAAAATCAATGCCCGTTCCGTAGAGGTCGTATCGTAGATTCCGTATGATTTCTCTGGCAAACTCTTGGTACTTGTGCACATGCTCATTACATATCCTACGCTTGCGCAAGATTTGATACTTGTAGAGCGTGCACGAGCATGCAATCTTTTCCTCCATGTTAGTTGATGACGTTGCCATCTACAATGATTATGAATGTTGTTTTTATATATATACTCCTCACAATGTAAACTACCTCGCATTCTTTAGCCTTGCCCGATCTCCATACACCTCCGTCCAGAGGTGTACGGAGATCAGGATCACCGGGTCAAAATCTTGTCTTTATTGGTCAAATCCCATATGGGTAGACAATGCATGTAGCGGGCAAAACCCCTTTGCCTCTTTTAGTTCCATAGTTTCTTCTAGAGAGGGAGAGAGAGATAGAGAGAGTTTTTGTCCTTTTCACACAATTGGTCAAACAAGCTAACTCTTTCACGCCGACTTTCTCTATCTATTACTATCTCTCTCTCTCTCTATCCATCACCGTAGCTATCTCTAATTAGTTCTCTCTCTTTCTCTACCTCTCTCTTTGGCTCTCTCTCTCTCTCTCTCTCTCTCTCTCTCTCTATATATATATATATATATATATATATATATATATATATATATATATATATATATATATATATATATATATATATATATATATATATATAGATCACTCTCTATCTCTCTATTTCTCTCTCTCTCTCTACGTACCCTATGTCCCTTTTTTTCTCTCTCGATCTCACTCTTTCTCTCTCTCTCTCTCTCTCTCTCTCTCTCTCTCTCTATATATATATATATATATATATATATATCACTCTCTCTCTCTCTCTCTCTCTCTCTCTCTCTCTCTCTCTCTCTCTCTCTCTTTCCTACACACACACACACACACGATGTGGCTTGTGAGAGTGAGAGAGAGAGAGAGAGAGAGAGACAGAGAGGGGTGAGAGGGGGAGGGGGGGGGGGGGGGGGGGGGGGGGGGGGGGGAGAGATCAATAATACCTGCACTGCACGTTTCCAAGAGCAGATCTGTGCACGCGCTTCGCAAGCAAAAATGATCGCTTGCGCACGAATTTCCTTTTTTTTCCCCAATTTTTTTGTGTCAAAATACGCGTGGAAGTACGTGTGGAAATACGCATGGAAACATTTACCTTTTGACAGGCATTGCCACACGCATTTCCACGCCTCTATCGACGTGTATATCGATGGGCAGCATGCCCGTCGAAAGACGCGTGGAAAGGTACGGTGCCTGGAAATGTAGTGCGTCGAAATCTGGGTGTTATGTTGTAGTGTCTATGAGGGGCTATGGAATGGGTCATGCTTGCACAAAACCTATCATTTTAAAATCCTTCATCTACTTCCTCTTCAATTGACAAGGCCTCAGTAGGTTTGTCTCCTGAGCTGCCCATTAACTTTGTGTTTTGGGCTCCTCCATCTAGTGCGGGGTTTCGGACACAGGAAAGGAGGGTTTTTGCTTGCATCATGACCTTTTATTGCATGTTTATTGTGTGAATGCCTCAACTAGGCATGGGTAGAGAGAACTCTACCCATATCGGCAAAGTTAGAAAATGAGGTGGGGGTCGGCTGATGTTGTGAGGCGGGGATATACTCCACCTTGTGTGAACCCTTCATAGTCACCAAGAGACACAAAGATAGGGCTCATGAGAAATCGCCAGCTACATGGTGGGAGGGGGGAATCTATTGAGATAATCTTGGAAACTAATTGGGTTTTTATCTTTTAGTTCCATACATTGTATGTATGAATGGAGAAATTATAAAAAATTGAAGAAGACTTAAATGACTGTTGAAAAATCGTTTTACTACATACTAGATATAACATGTGGGTTTGTTTTTGAGTCATCCACTCACAATTGTGGGTTTTGCAAAAAAAAAAAAAACATGTGGGCGTGTTATTATCTGCAATTGGGACGTGAAGAGGGCACCATTTATTTTAAAAGGGTGCGTTTGTATTTGAGAGGACCCCCAAAAATAAAGGGCATATCGGAAAATATATAGTCATGTGGCCGAAAAGAAAGGGAGTATGCCACGTGGCAGAAAGAGGAGATTCATCTTCCCCCACTCAATTTGTAGATAGAGAGAAAAGGGCCCTCTTTGCTTTGAGCATTATTACACACTCTCTCTCTCTCTCTCTCTCTCTCTCTCTCTCCCCCCGCCCCCCAATGGGTGTTGTATGAAGCTAATTATTAGCCTTTGGTTAAAGTTCTCCACGTTGAGAGGTGACACTTCTCCACGTCACATTGCATCGTGAGTGGTTTAGCACCTTCTCTAGTGGGAGCTTTGGTTGTCTAAACTTGGCCGATGGTTCAGTGTTTGATATTGCATGTCAAGGAGATGTTTGCTTGTGATTGCCAAGTGGTACATCATATACGCTACGACATGTGCGCCATGTTCCTCAATTGAAACAGAGCTTGATCTCAATGAGACAGTTAGCAGATTGTGGGTGTCACATAGTGCTTAGAGAGAAATATTTATAGGTACATTGCGGATCATTAGTGATTTTTAGAGGAGCCCGTAGTGGCTTGGTATATCCTATGCATGTGTTTGAGGTTCAAGACAACATGGTCTCGGTTTTGTTGCTGGCATGGTTTGAGCAAGAGACGAGAAGTGTCTCCTTCACGGGTAAGCTCCACAATGCTCACAAGACAGAGCATTTAACTGTGCAGGACATGCCACTAGACTCTGTAGAGATAGAAATAGAGCGCCAATGCTCCAATGAGACACATTAGGTGTTGTTAGATTTTCTACAGGCAAAGCTAGAGAGGGCCTTCTCCCTAGAGACACACGCAGAGATGGCATACATGGAGTTGTTTGATGTGTTGATGCTAGAGGCTCATGAGTTGATGTCAGGACGCACATTTTGGCCCATGGGTGAGAGGGACTTAGCCAACCTAGTGCTGACGTTGACACATCCATACACAATGAGTAGTCTTGATGATGTAGTACATGTAGGTAGTGTAGGAGAGGCTAGGACACCAAGTTTGCACAGATTTTGTCAACATTTGGGCGTCTCATGTAGTATCAAGGCCCAATCTATGTAATGAAAATGGCCTATGAAATTTGAGAATAACGAAAGAGAATTAGAGTGAGCACTTTTGTGAGATTACTTTGAGAATATAGAGGGTGAACTTAATTGATGGTAGCAACATAAACATAGTACTTAATGAACTTGGCATGAACAATACTTTTTCAAGAGAGAGAGTATTATAGAACATGACAATAGTTTTGGTCCCCCCTCCAAAAGGCGTTTTTATTATAGATTCTCCCACCAAGAGAGACTTGATACAATACAATCTTTCTGTTCCTTGTGACCTAGGTGATACAATGAAGATGGAAAGCTTCATGCATCACAAGCATAACATAAACTTTGCAAAAATCATTAACTATCCCAAGCCTCAGTCCCAAGGCCTCAAACACCTTTGAAGGTGGAGAGAGCTAGCAGGGAATGAGGGTAGGAAAGAGGAAGAAGAATCATCCATAGGAAAGGAAGAGAGGGATCACCGTTTGTCTAACTCTAATTTTTTTACCGTAATTTCGAAGATAGACTCTAATATAAAAACTCAATCCAAAAGCTAATCTTGAATCTAACCTAATTGAACATGTGGTGATTCGTGGCTAATTGAATATGGTTAGTGTGTGGGTTAATAGGTGTCAGATTCTGATGGGAATATACATATTGTTGTGTAATTAGTGTTTGCTCTTTGGACAAAGCGCGCCTTCATTGACATGCACTAAAATCTAACATAAATCTAATCTAATCTTAAATCGAACATAAATCTAGATCTAATATAATCTTAAACTCAAAATAAACATAAATCTAATTTAATCTTAAATCTAACATAAACATAAACGTAATCTACCTTAAATCTAAATTTAATCTACTTAATCTTAAATCTTATATTAATCTTAAATCTAAATCTAATTTAATATTAAACTCGCCATAAACCTAAATCTAATCCAATCTTAAATCCTAAACCTAAATGTAATCTAACGTAAATCTAACATAGGTAGCTAATCTTAAATCTTGCCCTAATTTTAAATCTAACCTAATCTTAATCTAACGGAAATCTAAATTTAACATAATCTTACACTCAACATAAACATAAATCTAAATGTAATTTAACTTAATCTAATTTAAATATTAACCTAATCTCTTTCTGTTTGTTTTCTCCCCTTACCTCTCTCTTTTGTCTTCTCCCCCCCCTCTCTCTCTTTCTTTGGTTTTTTATTCTCACTCTTTCTTCGTCTTTGTCTTTCTCTTTGTTTTCTCCTCTCTCTCTCTCTCTCTCTCTCTCTCTCTCTCTCTCAATGTGTGTGTATGCATTCTTTGTTTATGCATGTGTGTGTATGTGTTTTTTGTTTAAGCATGTGCTCTCTCTCTCTCTTTCAAAAGACACAATGTGTGTGTGTGTGTGTGTGTGTGTGTGTGTGTGTGTGTGTGTGTGAGAGAGAGAGAGAGAGAGAGAGAGAGAGAAAGAGGGGAAGGGAACATGAGAGAGAGGAGAGGAAAGGAGCATAGCTGGCTCTCCTTTCTCTCCTCATTATGTGTGTGTGTGTGTGTGTGTGTGTGTATGTGTGGGAAAGAAAGAGAGAGAGAGAGGGAGAGCGCGGATTACCTCTCTCGCTCGAGCGCCAACCTCTCTCGCTCGAGCGCCAAAAATTCAGATATGAGATCTGAGTTTTTGGCACTCTCGATTTAGTTTTTGCCCCTGTTGTTGGCGTCGCTATGAGCGTCACTATGGGCATCTCTATGCAACAAATATAATAGCGACACCTATAGTGATGCTCATAGTGACACCGTGGATGTTCACTTTTGAGCGTCGAACTACGAGCGTCGCTAATATGAAGTACCTCTTGTAGTGATGGTTTATGTCTTTTGAGAGTTTATGTTTGAATTGATCACTTCAAGAACCTTAGTCATTTAAGCATGAGAACCATCTCAAGGCAAGGTTCCCACAAACACTTTAAGCACTTTAGTTAGCAAGACGACAAGCACCTCATGCTTGGGTAGGATTCCCACCTCAAGGTCAGCCCTAACTTGTCTAAGATCAAAGAAATTTTTAACACTAACTTTTGGAGGTCTTTAATGAAGCTAACCTTAAGGTCTTTAAGCTCTATTAAGTGGCATTTCTCTTTAACAAACTATCTCTCATTTGGACCCCTTTAACCTTGGTCCCGTGTTGAGAGAGATCCATAAGCACATGTCTATATTCTTACCCTTGTTCTTGTTTATTCTCGCATATTAAATGATAAGGTTAATATGAGAAAATCATTTGGGTTGGTTAGTTATTTAATTTTATGACATTATCTCTCTCTTGAAATCATAGTCTTCTTCGACTGTGAGGTAGAAGAGATAAAGTCTTAGTCATTAGTTTACGTTTCTTAGTAGGTAGAGGATCCCTTTTCACCCTACGACATCATTCCAGAATGAATGACTAGTCCATTTGGTGCTTAGGAGACATATACGTAGTTTCCGCAAGGATGTCTGCTCTTTAGTCCATATCATACCCCCAAAGTGGAGTGAAAAATTATACTTGGTGTTTGAGTAATTTCATCATCACAAACATGATTCTAAGCATGCATACTATTTAAATTTGTGCACAAAAGAGGATTAGTCTTATAAGACAAAAACATTGTTCATTTAGAAATCATTTACATTTGCTTAATTACTCTAGTGCAATATTGTAAGCATTGACAAGTTTCATACTATCCTTAATCTATATTCCTTGCATCCATCTAGCATCTTCAAAAGGATAATTTTTGAACTTAATAAGATACCGTCGGATAATCTTATCATGTCGTAGTACCTTTTCTTTATGCTGAAGGATAGCTTCGGGTTGTAGCACCTCTTCTTGGTCTTTGATTTCTGGAGGGTCTTTAATAGTTGGTTCTCTTGGTGACTCTCCTTTGTAGAGCTTAAGTAGGCTCACATGAAAAGCATTGTATATGAGAAAATGGCTGGGAAACTTGAGATGATAAGCCATGTCATTGATTGGCTTCAAGATTTGAAAAGGACAATAGTATCTTTTTGCTAATTTAGCATAATAATTTTGATAGACTATAGGAGTTTTTCCTGTCCTCTGCCTCAATCGAGCCTTGGAAAACTTAAGTAAGACCCAATCATTTTGTTTGAACACTAAGGTCCTTCTCTGCTTGTTAGCAGTAGCTTTTAGCCTTTGTTGAGAGATGGATATAGCCTCCTTACCCTTTTGAAAATATTCTTGTAGGTCATGGTTGATCTTTCCATGTACTTTAAGTAGCAACGGGCTTTTAGGTCTTCCCTCTATGATCTCAAAAGGTGCTTTTTTCGTAGTAGTATAGACAATATTCCATACTCTAAAAGGGGTAAGTACTTCTCCCATTGTGAGTGTTGATCTACTTATCTAACATAACTCTTTAGTATATCAAGAATTATAAGATTGACTATCTCACTTTGGCCATCCGTTTGTGGGTGATAGGCCAAAGACAAATTTAATCTTGTACCTATATTTTAAAAGAGACCTTTCCAAAAATTACTGATCATTCTACGATCTCTATCTGACATGATGGATGTTGGTAATCAATGGTGTTTGAAAATCTGAGATATGAAGATGGTTGCCATTTGGTGTGCCTTAATACTCTTTTTGACAGGAATAAAGTGTGCTTGCTTGCTAAACTTGTCAGCTATTTTCCATATTCCCGTATTTCCATGGATAGACTTGGGTAATCCAAAGATGAAATCCATGGATATACTCTCCCATGGTGAATTAGGGATTGGAAATGGCTGGAGTAACGTCTCTACTCCTCAAAGAGTAGGTTGAATACCTATATGCCCCGCATAGAGAGGAGCATGGGATTCATACATGACTCTCTCAAGAAGGGGTGGGTAACACATAGCCTATTGCCATGGAGAAGATAACCATCCTGCAAGGTGAATGGTTCCTCTTTCTTTCCCATAGCAAGGGCTAACATTACATCTTTCAAGTTAGGGTCAGTAGCATACTCATCTATCATAGAAGATAGATCATTGTGAGTTGCTATAGACAACACATTGACTTTTGGTCATCGTGAAAGTGAATCAGCCACTTGATTGTGCTTACTAGCAATGTGAGCAATATGAAAATAAAATTATGAAAGAAAAATTTTCCACCTCATTTGTTTGTCGAAAAGCTTGGTTTGCGTCATGAAGTACTTGAGACTTTGGTAGTCTGTTTGTAAAATGAATGGAGTCCCCAATAAATAGTGCTTCCGTGTGTCTAGGGCATGTAAAACAACCAAAATCTGTTTCTCATAAATTCTCAAAACCCGTTCATCCATATTGAGCCTTCGACTCTCATATGCTATGGCATGCCCTTTTTGAAGCAAGACTGCTCCAAGAAGGCAATCACCACAAGCATCACATTGGACCTCAAATGGCTTTGAAAGATCCGGAAGCATGAGCACTAATTGAGAGGTAAGCTTCTCTTTGAGCTTGTCAAAAGCATTTTTCTCCTTAACATTCCATGAATACTTAACATTCTTCTTTGTTGAGTCATGTAATGGTCTTGCTATTTGAGAAGATTTTGCTATGAAGCATCTATAGTATGCACACATACCAATAAAACTTCTTAACTCTTGTAGATCCCTTGGATTAGGCCATGCTTTTATTACCTCTAACTTTGATAGATCCATAATGATACAATCTTGAGAGATAGTATGACCTAAGTATTGAGTCTCTTGAAGGAAAAAATCACTTTTCTTTTGGTCGAGAAAAAGCTTGTTCTCCATCAATGCTTGAAAAATCACTTGCAGATGTTGCTTGTGTTCCTCCAAGGACATGGAGTAGATGATGATATCATCAAACAACACTCCAGTCAACTTAGGGTAGGGTCTGAATATTTTTCCCATCAAACGATTGAGTGTGGCTGGTGCATTGGTCAAGCCAAAAGGCATGACCAGATATTCATAAAGACCAAACGTTGTATAAAACGCGGTCTTTAGGATATCTTCATCCACTATCCTTATTTGATGATAGCCACTTTTAAGGTCAATCCTACTAAAGTAGGTAGAGCTTTGTAGCTTATCAAAACATCTTCTACCCGAGGCACGGGAAATGTGTTTTTAATAGTGATATGGTTTAGTGCTCGATACTCCACACACATACGGTATGTACCATCTTTCTTTTGCACTAAAAGGACTCAAGAACAAAAGGGGGAGGATATAGGCCTCACCATCTCTTTGTCTACTAATTCTTGTACTTGCCTCATGATCTCGTCGTGTTGAGCTTAGGAAACTCGATAAGGAGGCTTGTTAGGCAGTGAGTTTCCTGGTAGGAGCTCAATTTGATGGTCATCATCCCCTCATTTTGGAGGTAAGTCCATATGGATATCATCGATAAAAACATATTGGAATCCATTTAGAAAAGTAGACAAGTATAGATCTTCTTGATTCCTACCATTTTCATTTGATAAATCATCAACGTCATTAGTGGATTCTTTGACAAAAATCATGTACGCAAAAATCAAGCTTTTCATTGACTTATCAAAAGCCGGTGAATTTACAAGTGGTATAATACGACTAGCAGTTATAGTATCTCCCATCTCAAAATCTTGAATGCCCAACTCAGTGGCCAAATCCATTGATATGAAGTTGTGAGTAGAGCGACGATCAAACAAGATGAAGGCATCATGTTCTCTTACCTTTACCCAAGCTTAAGAGAGAGGTGATCCTTTGAAATGAGAATCCTCTTTTGTAGCTTCGATGGTGGAAGCTCTAGGAGTCTCACTGTGGGAATTTCTCTTTGGGCAAGAACGATAGCCATGTCCTTGCTCTCCACACTTAAAACACTTACGGTCCTTGCGCAAAGCTTCAAGATCTTCAAGAGAGAGTTTGTTTTTACCTTTGTAAACTCCTTCTTCTTGGACCGATTGTTGTTGTTGTTGTTATTGGAATTGCCTTGGGAAGAATTTTGGAAATTGGTTTTCCCCTTTGCATCACTTTTGTCTTTGTTTTCCATGGGCTTGACATTCTGTCCATCCCCTTGTTGGAAATTGATGCGGGAAGCAACCATAGTGTGGTGGATTACTTGGGTGATAGAACTATGCTGTTGGGAGTTGACATACTTGACCATTTCTTCAGGTAAATCCGCAAAAAATTATTTCTTTTTCTCGTTGAAGTCTATCTTTTGGAAGACAGTAGCCTTAAGATATAAATCCCAAAACTTGTCCACATATTTGTGAATAGACGCATGTGAGAGAATCTTCAAACTGCGACATTTGATAAGTACTTTGTCCTTTGCATCGCTTGCAAGGAGTTGCTTCGCGATGGAAACTCCTAGAGTTTTCCATATCTTTGGGACTTCGTCGTTGCCATGAAGGCTAGACCACCATTGACGAGCCGATTCCTGGAAGTGCATAGATACATGGCATAGCTTGGAGGATGTAACATTTAATGGCCTAAAAACTTGTGTGTAGCGCAAAATAGCATGAACATAGTGGGCATTTCATTAGAATAGATTCCTAATGAGAATTACAAGAGTGCTTGGGTGGAGAGAGCAACAAAAAGCATAACACCTAGTTAGATAGCATGAACAATACTTTCAAAAGAGAGATAAATTTAGCTATTGAGAACAATTGAGGACCAGATTTTCATGGAGCCGGTCCCCCCTCCAAAAGGCTTTGTATTGTGGTTTCTCCCATCAACAGAGACGTTGTACAATACAATTCTTTGTGTTCCTTGAAGACTAGCTAGTGCAATGAAGATGAAAGCTTCATGCACTAAGCAAAACACTTATCAAACACAACATCAATTCTCGCCGGTCTTACACCCAAGACCTCACACACCTTCGAAGATGGTAAGAGCTAGCAGGGTATGAGAGTAGATTGAGAGAAAGTAGGATTATTCTTACGAGAAAGATGTACATCTCCTCACATAATCACTCATATTAGCATAGCTTAGCTTAGTAATTATCATGGTAGAGGAGATGAGCATGCATTGAAGCTTGGCTCTTGGTTGGATTTGCATCACAAAGCCAAGAGTTGTTGGTGTAGGCCTCCCTTCTCACAAGCTTGGAGTAGGTGATAAGCTTTCCATTAAAGCTTGAGAAGGAGAGAGAGTCTTCTTTACTTCACGCATGAGATTGTGTGAGTGTGTGTGTGATAATGCCTTGCAAAAATCAGCCCCGTCTCTCTCTTGGTCGACCCCTCTTGCTATTTGCTCATGCTACCCTCTCATTGGACCTCCCTACGGCTAGCGAATGACAATTAAGCAGCATACGTGATAGTCTTCTGACATGTGTCCCCCTTTACCCTTTTGTGAGAGCTTTAGGTAATTTAATAATTCAACTAAACTCTCATTGGACCCCTTTGCCTCCTGGCCAATAGGAATCAGGCAAGCCATTGGGTTGTTGAATGCTCATTGGACCCCTTGGGAGACTGTCCAATAGTCTTCTAGAGGACTTAATTTTCATTGGTTCTTTTATTAAGTGTTTTTAAATTAATTCTAGATTTACTCTAGCCTAATTCTGATTGGTCCACCTCCAAGGCCATCTAATAGGGATTGGGTACACCTTGTGGGCCTCTGGGCTAGGAAGCTTACATGTGTCCCTCATTCCCTTTGTGTAAAGGGAGCTTGTGTGTGTGTGTGTGTGTGTGTGTGTGTGTGTGTGTGTGTGTGTGTGTGTGCGTGAATTTCTCTCTCATCCCCTACAAGCAAGGCTCGCCTCCTCCTATGTAGGGATTTGTAAAGACTTTTGGGACACACACAAAGCATCCAATTCCCCCCATGGTTGACCTTTGGACACAACCTTTGAATTTTGGAACCTTAGCCTTTTGGAAGTCTTAATGGACTGAACCTTAGGGTCTTTTTAGCCCATTGTTGCACATGGCTCTTTTGCAGATGGCCCCCCCTTTGGATCCCTACTGTGGCCGATCTGCTAGCTTAACCAATATTCTAGCTTTTTCTCCCCTGGCACTTCCCCATATTAAATGATCAGTTTAACATGAGAAAATTATTTAGGAGAATTAGATATTGATTATTATGACAGAGGACTCCGTGAAGCCCTCATCTCCAAAGGCCACATCAAATTGCTGGATGAAGGCCAATACTTTGTCGGTGGCACCCATGGATTTAATGTTTACGTGATGATTTACATCAAATTTCTTGTGCTCACAATGTTTATTATCGCATTCACATAATGACAAATAACGTGATTGTTGGGGTATAAAGCCCAATGTTGTCGCCCAGGTAAGTGGGCGGGCCGCCAGGTATGTACACATATTCTTTTGTAAAAACCTAATAAGAACTCACTATGCTCTACACATTAAAGAAGAGCGAGTTCACCATATCGTCGTGCTCTTCTTCTCGCACTCTCTCTCGCGTCGCACTTCCGCTTGTACTCCTTCAACTGGTATCAGAGCTCAGATCGAGGCTCGGGGCAGCATTTGTAGGTAGCGAGAGTCACCTGCTCAGATTGGAGTGAGATTCGACAGGCGAAGACACGGCCCAAATTCCTGTGGGCGAGCCCGAAGGCCTCGGTGTTCTCAGAATTTCATTCTGAGATCATCTCGGCCACCGTTCGGCTTCGACAAAGTTCTGCGCAGGCCATTTTCGACTACGTGGTCTTGGCAGGTGCAGATCCGACTCTGCAAATTTAGGGTTTTTGGCCTACGACTGTAGGTGCTGAGGATATTGGCACTCCCAGAGTGTTGAATTGTGGTTGTCTACACATCGAAGGACGGCTCACAGTTCTTGGAGGCGTGTCACATACGACACGGGCGCATCTACACACAGACTATAGGCAACATCCACTAGTTCATCAGGTAGCTTGTGTTTGCTGCTTGATATTCCAGATTTCATCCTGACATTGCAGGTACTTCCACATGGGATGTATTGTCAGAGATGATGTATGTCTGTTGAGGGTTTGCTGGCTGTGATGTATGACTTTGTGGGAAGTCTATGTACTGTCAGATTTACTGCAGCCTTTGTTGAGGGTCGAGTGAGGTTTTATTGAGCTGGGGGATTCTCGAATGTTAAGATCCTTTCGGTGATACAGGTCTTGGAGTGATCCCTCGAGCACCCTTAGATAGGCAGTTAGGATGTATTCACTGTGAGTAAGACAGTTGGGATTGCATCTTTGCTTTATTGCCGTTGAGGCATTGTCGCAGTCTATGCTTACAGGACAGTGATAGAACAGTCAGAGACAGTACAGGTGCAGGACAGGTTTACCCACAGCTTACAGTGTTAGAGAGACAGTGGTTTTTTGAGCTGTTTTTTGGTCTGTTTTTTAGTACACCAAAGCCATTTTAAAATAGGAGACTCTGCCAAAATTTTTGCAGAATCTGAAGCTTTCTTGGTTCATTTGACAGGTTGATATTGGTTCAGAGGTCAGTTTACAGGGGAAACTCTGCCAAATTTTTCCCAGGAAAGTAAACTACTGTGAAGCGTAGCTATGGCTGGATCACAGGACACTGCTCTTTACAATATCAAGAAGCTGGATGGAACCAATTTCCCATTGTGGAAGAAGCAGATTTGGCACGTGTTGGTACAAAAGAAGCAGATAAAACCTATAAAGCTCAAGGGGATAAAACCAGAAGATATGGACGAAGATGAATGGAGCAAAATGGATGAACTGGCACTTTCTACCATTATGCTGACTTTGGCAAAAAGTGTTTACTTCAATGTAGCAGACGAGATGTCGGCTTATCAAGCATGGTTAAAGCTGAGTGATCTTTATGAGAAGCAGAGTGCAGCTTCACAGGTATACTGGCTTAAGAAGCTTGTTGACTTGAAGATGAAAGAAGGGACACCTATGTCCAATCATCTGAATGAATTCAACACAATCATCTGAATGAATTCAACACAATCTATAGTCAGTTGTCAGCTCAAGGTGTCAAGTTTGATGAACCTGTTAGAGCTATGTTCCTGTTGATCACATTGCCGGAAAGTTGGGACACTTTTCGCACAGCTTTGAGTAATTCTGCACCTCCAGATGGTTTGAACATAGCAGGTGTAGAAGGAAGTTTTCTTACTGAAGAAACCAATAGAAAGACAATGGACAAAGGCAAAGGAACATCCTTAGTTGTCAAGGGAAGGACCAAAGAAAAGTACAAAGGTGGAAAGAGGAATTAGTCTCGTAGCAAGTCCCGCAATGCTAAAGGCAAGAGTGACATAGAATGCTACCATTGTGGCAAGAAGGGTCACATGAAAAGAGACTGCAGAGAATGGAAAGCAGAAAAAGGCAAAGAGAAAGCTGAAGACCATGGTGAGAAGAACAAGTCCTCAGTGAAGATTCAAGAAATAAATGTGACAAACACTGTTGCAGAGGATGACAATCTAGTGTCAGGAGACATCTACTTCTTGAAGAATACAATGGACTCAGCTCTTCTTACAGCATCTGATGGAAATGCACTGAGTGACTGGATTATAGACTCAGGGCATCACTTCATGTGTCTCCAAACAAGGAGTGGTTTACCTCTTATGTGACCACTAAAGATCATGTTCGGCTAGGCAATGGGCAGACATGTGAGATCTTAGGTGTTGGAGATGTTCAATTGAAGTTTCAGAATGGCTCTTCTTTCACGCTGAAGAATGTGAGACATGTTCCCGCAATTACAAAGAGCTTAATCAACACAAGTTTACTTGATGATGCTGGCTACGTCACCACTTTTGGACAGAACATGTGGAAGATATCCAAGGGTTCTATGACAGTAGCACATGGAGTAAAGTCTGGAGGACTTTATTTGATTTATGTATCAAATGTCTCTAAAAATGTAATCAATGTAACCGAGTAGCCAAACGTTTCTTTGTGGCATAGCCGGTTAGGACATATGTCCAAGAAGGGAATGGAAATCTTGTCTCGTTTTGGTTATTTGCCTGGCTTTTCATTTAATGATTTTGAATTCTGTGAACATTGTCTGTATGGTAAGCAAACACAACAGCCACATAAGCATAGAAGCAGTAGAAGAGATACACAGTTGGAACTTGTTCATAGTGATTTGTGTGGACGTATGCCTAACCTATCTCTAGGGGGAGCTTCTTACTTTATGGCATTTATAGATGATTACTCGAGGAAAGTATGGGTTTACTTTCTCAAGCACAAGGATAAAGCGTTTATTGTTTTCAAAACGTTTGTGACACTTGTCACTACAAGAGGTTGTGTGCTCTTGTGACGCTGTTAGCGACGGAAATACACTGGGTTTTTATAACCCCCGGCGTCGCTAAAACCGTCGCTACGAGCGTCGCTACGAGAGCGTCGCTATATGCGTTGCTATAAGCGACGCTCATAGCGACGCTCATAGCGACGGTTATAGCACATTTACACAGAAGACTATAGCGACGCTCATAGCGACGCTACAGAGCCATAAATAGTGACGCTTATAGCGACGCCCGAGAGAATGTTTTTTTGGTGGCAGGGCATTGAATGCCCTGCCACCCATCAACCATATTGTACTTGATTCACTTTTTAAAAAAAGTGCAAGGGTAGATAATAGACCCAAAATAGTCACCCACAAGACGCATTGTTTGCAAAATTGACAATTGTACACATCATAGGCAAAATGAATTGATTGGCAAATGTAATAATGACAATTGTACAACATCATAGGCATAAAGAATTGATTGGCAAAAGGAACTGCGGTGACAAATGTAATAATATACATGGTTCAAAAAGACGTATAAAATCCGTCTCATGATACATAAGCTATGAGAAACCCTAAACTAATGCTATCTAGCTACGGCTAAACTGACGTCGTCTAATCAGACGTCTCATCGCGTCCAAGCGGCGTATCTATCGGATTCTGCAAAAAAAGACAATAAGACAGCTTTCAGTAAGTATAAACATATAACGACATTTATAAAACAATACAAAAAATAAAAAAGAGTAAACCCTAATACTAACCATGCCGCCGCGAGAACTGAGAATGTCCATCAGGGCGTTTAAGCCCTTTCTGCCTACGTACTCGCGCTCGTACGGTGTGGGATCACGTCCTGTCATCGACCACTGTCAAAACATACAAAGATTTCATTATGTTAGAATTAAAAAACTCATAAACCCTAAACTATCGAACATAAAGAGCAATGTGAAAACACTTACAAAATCGGCCTCAAATGATGCCCATCCACCGCTCCCCAAGTGGTGCGAGCTCCCTTCCTCTACTCGCGCTCTGGCTGCATCCTTTTGTTGCTTCCACTTGTCGGGATTCTCGCGCGCTGCTTTCTTCGCATTCTTCCAATCTTCTTTGGCCAGCCAATCTGGCCTTTTCCACCCATTCTTGATTGCTTTTTGCACTTCGGAACGCTTGTGTTTGCAGTATTCGCGCATTCGAATCTTCATCAAGTCTTCATTGAAGCGCTGATCCCGTGTTGGAACGGGAAACTCATCATGAAGTATGCTGATGACTCTATTTTTTAAATCACTTGGTACTTCACTCCATTTGTTTAGTATATAGTGTCTAAACAGCTGAGAGCAAAGACCACGCATGCGCGAGATCACCTTCTTGCCGTCATCATCCATGATGATGCCGCCGCTGATGTCGACGGAGTAAGGCAAGCCCTCTGGCCGGTGACGCGTGAACCTGGGTGTCCCAGCAGGGGTCTCTAGCGGCGTGTCGATGGGGGTACGGACGTCAGGTGTCTCCACCGGTGTCTGGGCCCCGAAGCGAGGAGTGTCGAGTGGGGTGGCTCCTGGCGGAGTAGGTAGAGGTGTGTAGCTTCTAGGAACAGTCAGCCGTGCAAAACCTGGCGTAGATGGCGATGCTGTGGCTGGTGTGGGGGCGGGCAAAGAAGGGGAGAGTAAAGAGCCTCGTCGAACACGAGGCGGTGTGGAGGCATCGGTGGCGGAATCCCCACAACAACCGCCACCACCACCACTAGAGCGCCGGTGTCTAGACGAGTGTGAAGCTCGTCTCGTCGACGCCGAAGCTTCGGAGCGTGCCGAATGCTCTTCTAAGGCGTCACGTTGCACCTCCTGTTGTAGCATCATCTCCATCATCGACTTGACCAAAAGCCTCCATAGGCTTTGGTGCAATCCCTGGCGTAGATGGGGATGGGGGAGGATCGAGAAACAATCCTCCTAGTGTAGAAACTTCTTCTTCTCCAACTCCACTCTCATCATCTTCGCACAAAGTATCCATTCCACTTCAGGTGATGACCATACACTGAGATCTTGGGTACTTGTACTTGGGTTCTTGGGAGATGCGGATGGAGTAGGAACGCGCGATGATGCGCCAGAGCGATGACGCTCCACGTACCACTGTCTCTGCTGCGGTGACAAAGAAGAAAGAAACTCCTCATCATCCATACCTGCATTAAACACACGAATATTTAAACTTAATATTGAATGAATAGAGTAGACAATGACGCAAAGACCATTAAATACAATGACGTAATGACACATATAAATACAATGACGCAATGAATTGAGTGATAGAAGAGGCAAGTCGAAAACTCAGAATTTTCAATCAAAAGATGTGAGCGCGAGTAGAAAAGAGCGTTATACACCATGGAAGGTACTTAGAGAGCCAAAGCTTTTACAACACGGAGCAAAATTGTTCAAATACAATATTTGTGGCTTTAAGAGATCTCTCTCTCATCCTCGCATAACTCAGCATAACTTCCTATATCTATATAGAGCTCTCCGTTTAAACACATATCCTCTGTTTCATTTTGTAGCTCCTCTGCATGCACCCCATATAGAGTAGTAGCATCTTGATTCTCGTCTGGCACCACCGTAGCGGCTTCTGATTGAGCATCTTCTCTGATCTCCTCCATTGATGTCGTTGTGATTGGCACATGGTAGCCTTCATACGTCCTTGCACTACGAGGGGCTACCTCTATGACGTACCACCAGTTTGATGTAGACTTTGTAGGATGAAATATTACCTGCCAAAGCCACATAACTTACATGAGAGCTTTCAAGCACATAACTTGTAAAAGGGGGATGTTAACTATTTACATACTTACTTGTTCACAATGCTCGGGTAGTACGAAAGTGTCTCTTAGGTCAGTCCATTTCTTAGTAGAATCCACCTCAAGAAAACCAGACTCTCCTCTACGCACAGTAGCGTTGCGACCCTCCATGATTATCTTGAACCATTGCACGTCGAACAAGTTGACAAAAAATCCTCTGTAATCGATCCTCAAAATCTCTTGCAGCGTGCCGAAGTAAGTGAGTTCCGCCACCACAGGATCTGCATCAGAGGAACGTCGTCGACTAGACTGTTCAAATTTTGCCATGATTCCACAATCTTGAGTAAAACGCTTTTTGTCGATTCGTTCCACCCTAAAATGTCGACCTTTACACCATGCTGCTGTGTATGACTTATACTACAACGAACAAAGATTATGAGTGGCCGTTCAAAGGTTTATAAATAAAGTCACTTGCTAGTCGTACATTGCAAACTTACCTTGGTCGCGCAACCCCGAGAGTACTCCCACTCTTCTTCAGTCACTTCGTCACCGCATTGTTGTGCGCTTTTCAATTGGTTGTGCAACCATCTTAAGCTCATGAAGGTTGGTAGGCTCTCCAGAACCGCTGGATAGTGCATCGGTGGTCGTCTTCCCCGTCTCCACTCGATTCGTGCCCTTTGTCGCTCTTGCTTTGCATCCTCATATTGTGAAATCCACTTTTGCATCACTGGATTGTGAAGCATGCAAAATCGGTTGATTTTAGTCTCTAGATCTTCCGTCATCTTCTTCTCAACACCGAGATTGCACATGACAATCCCAGATATGCGCTCATCATCTATGGTTCGCCATAGCGTGTCCCGGGATTTATCAAATCCGTCTAGCCACTCTCCAATGTACACTAGGTACTCTGATACCAACCAACCTTCTGCCATGCTACCCTCCGGACGTGCCTTTTGACGCACATATCCCTTAAGCATTTTCATGAAACGCTCTAAGAAGAACATCCATCTCGAATGAACTGTGCCAGCTATTTCCACCTCATCAACTATGTGAACAAGAAGATGCACCTGAATGGTTAGCATTGTAGTAGGAAAATGTTTCTCAAACATGCACACAAGCTCCGCAGCATTTAGTTTGGCGAATGGTATGGAGTCTACGTTGATCTCCTTTTGTGAGATCCATTGCACCAGCTTTGCAAGTTTGTAGATTGTGTTACGGATGTCGAGAGACAAACATCCCTCAATGGCAACCGGTAAAATAAACTGTAAAGTATGTGCAGCAATGATATTAAAGTCCACATTTTATGCAATGATATTAAAGTCCACTATGAACGTACCTGACACATTTTATGCCAATCCTGTGACTTCAAACCGGTAAGAACCAGGAGAACCAGGAGTGCTTTCAATCAGGACATACGTGCTCCATTATACAATGGCGTATTGGCTTCACTTTTCATATCATCATAGATAAGCCTTTCTGAATCCATGATCGTCTCGATCATTTCATCAATCTCGGGCTCAAACATTGCCTCGTTGGGAATGTGCTCTGCATGATCATCCCCCGAGCTATCAGAGGCTACATCTTGTGGCCTCACATATGCTGCTTGACCAAAGCGCCTGCGAACACGTCTATTGGGTTGCAAGATTGCTGCTTGTTGGCCAGCGTCAGAGTCCGACGAGTTATAATTGGCAACAACTTGATCTATAATAGATGGATCGAACTCGCCAAATTCGCGAACGTGCTGCAAAGAAACACGTCTTGTCCGTCGCACAGCATGCTTGCATTGATTACAAGGACATAAGACCCTCGTTGAGAGATAGGTGTTTCGGTTGGACGGTCCCACATCCTCGTCACTACTCATAATGAGGATAAAAAACTTATAACCTGGACAACAAATTTAATATGCTATTGGCATTCTTCGTCTTATCTCTCTCTCTCTCTCTCTCTCTCTCTCTCTCTCTCTCTCTCTCTCTCTCTCTCTCTCTCTCTCTCTCTCTCTCTCTCTCTCTCTCTCTCTCTCTTTACCTCACATTCTCTAGTCATGTCCAATCCCCGCACACCTCGGTCTAGAGGTGCACGGAGATAAGAACCACCGGGTTATAATCTCGTCTTTATTGGTCAATACCTATATTTGTGGGTACAAGAAATCTACACACCCACGTCTACATGATACTGCATGTAGTGGACAAAACCCCTTTGCCTCTTCTCTAGCTGTAGCACTTCACAGCATCTTAACATCTTTTCACAGTAGATCTTTTCACTTTTCGTCTAACTCTAAACCCTAAACCGTAAGTAATTCTTGCGTGGACTCGATCTAACGTAAATAAGCGTAAATCTAAATAAACGTAAATCTAACTAAAAATAAAGCTAAATCTAATTTAACGTAAGTCTAATGACTAGAGGTTGTCTAGATGGTCATTGTGTTGGGGATGTAGTGACTCTTGCCGCCCTGAAGATCCACCTTCTTCCCTATCTTCTGAAGACATTTCACCAGTACTTTTGGATCGACGGAGCCCACCATGAGTGAAGGCAGCAATACCCTATATTCCATTGAGGGCTTTCTTCACCCGCTTCATGCAGGCATCGCAGTCTATGGAGACCTAAATCTAATCTAATATAACGTAAATCTAAATCTAGCTTAAATAAACGTAAATCTAGTTAAAAATAAACCTAAATCTTATTTAATGTAAGTCTACATATAACCTAATCTTTAACGTCTTTTAAGATAGTTTCCCACGACGTTATAACTCTCTTCTTCTTGTGTGTGTGCGCGTGTGTGGATGTGTGTGCCAATAAAAAGAGATAAATGGTATAACCTTTCTATCACCCATGCCATGTATGATAGATTGATTATGCCATTTCCCTCTTGAATAATAGATCTTGAGTTCAACTCCTCGTCGGCTAGATCTTTAGGTCTTTTAATTTTAATTAGTTTCCTACGACGTTAAATTAGTTTCTCTCTCTTTATCTCTCAATGTGTGTGCGTTTTTTTGGATCGTATGCATGTTTTCTCTCTCTTTTCCTCTCTCAATGTGTGCGTTTTTTGTTTATGCATGTTCTCTCTCTCTTTTCCTCTCTCAATGCGTGCGTTTTTTGTTTATGCATGCTCTCTCTCTCTTTTTCTCTCTCAATGTGTGTGTGCATTCTTTGTTTATGTATGTGTGTGTGCGTTTGTTTTTGTTTGTACTCTCTCTCTCTCTCTCTCTCTCTCTCTCTCTCTCTCTCTCTCTCAAAAACACTATGTGTGTGTGTGTGTGAGAGAGAGAGAGAGAGAGAGAGGGAGAGAGAAAGAGGGGAAGGGAACATGAGAATGAGGAGAGGGAAGGAGCATACCTGGCTCTCCTTCCTCTCCTCGTGTGTGTGGAGAAGAAAAAGAGAGAGAGAGAGAGAGAGAGAGAGAGAGAGAGAGAGAGAGAGAGAGAGAGGGAGAGCGTTACCTGCTCCTTGCTTGAGGGCGCCGAAAAACTCAGATCTGAGATCTGAGTTTTTGGGCGCGCTCGGTTATTTTTTTACCTCAGCCGGCATCGCTATGAGCGTCGCTATGAGCGTCGCAAATTTCTTTGTAAATTTGCGACGCTCATAGCGACGCCGGGAATTTTTTTTTTGAGCGTCTCTGTGTGAGCGTCGCTAATATGAATAGCCTCTTGTAGTGTGTGGAGAATCAGAGTGGCACGAAGCTTAAATGCTTATGCACTGACAATGGTGGAGAGTAAGTTTCAAAGGCCTTTCAGGACTTTTGTGAGTCAAAAGGTATAAAATGTGAACTTACTGCTCCTTACAATCCTCCTCAAAATGGTGTTGCTGAGAGGATGAATAGGACCATACAAGAGAAGGTCAGAAGTATGTTGTCTAATGCACAGCTACCAAATGGGTTTTGGGTTGAGTCTGTATCAACAGCTCTTCATCTTGTAAATAGATCTCCTAGCAAGGTTTTGCAGAAGAATTCAGTGCCAGAGATGGTATGGTCAGGAAAAATTCCCTCATACAAGCATCTAAGAGTCTTTGGCTGTGAGGCATATACTCACGTTCCAAAGGAATTTAGGAACAAACTTGAGCCAAAGAGTAGAAAGTGCATCTTTCTAGGCTATGGTAATTCTGGTGAGATGGGGTACAGACTTTGGGATCCCGAATCCAGAAAGGTTGTCCGCAGCAATGATGTTCACTTTAATGAATCCAAATATCATTCTAAACCAGAGAGGGTTGAGGAGATTAGAAGAGTTGTCTTCCAAGAAGATGGACCTACACGTGCAAGAAAAAATGTCAGGGCTCAAGAGGAGCAAGGACAGGATAGAGTGGAGCCACAGGTTGTGGCTGAGCCTGAGCCACCTATTGTGCGTAGATCTGGACGTGTCACGCGACCTCCTGATAGGTTTTTTCCATCTATGAACTATGTCATGTTGACTGATTGCAATGAGCCTTCATGTTACAAGGAAGCAGTGCAAATGAAGGACTCCGGGAATTGGCAATTGGCCATGCAGTCAGAGATGACAGCTTTGCATAAAAACAAGACATGGAAGCTAGTTAAATTACCACAGGGCAAAAAGGCTCTACCTTGTAAATGGGTTTACAGGTATAAGATCACCGCTCATGATAGTCAGCCAAAGTACAAAGCAAGGCTTGTTGCCAAGGGCTTTAAGCAAGAACAAGGCATTGACTTTCATGAAGTCTTCTCTCCGGTGGTCAAGATGACTACATTGAGATGCTTTCTTGCATTGGTTGCCATATTAGATTTGGTGTTGCACCAAATGGATGTCAAGACAGCGTTCTTGCATGGTAATTTAGATGTGGAAATTTACATGCAGCAGCCAGAAGGGTTTGTTGAGAAAGGCAAGGAAGATTGGGTATGCCAGTTGTTAAAGAGTCTTTATGGCTTAAAACAATCACCGAGGGCATGGTACCATAAATTCCACAAGTTTATGCTTTCTCAAGGCTACAAACGTAGTGAGTTCGATCACTGTCTATATACAAAGAAGGCTAAGGATGGTAGTTGGCTGATCCTTATTTTGTATGTGGATGACATGTTGATTGCTGGCAAGCACTTGGAAGAAATTTCAGCTTTGAAGTCAAAGATGGAAAAATCGTTTGACATGAAAGACATGGGTGAGGCAAGTCATATACTTGGTATGCGCATTGAGAGAGACAGATCAAAGAAGTTGATTTGGTTATCTCAGACAGAGTATATTGACAAGGTTTTGCAATATGGAGAAGGGAAAGGCATTGAGTGTTCCATTTCCACCATATGTGAAACTTAGCAAACAAGATTGTCCTGTGTCTGAGGAAGAACAGGCTGAAATGGATAAGATTCCATATGCGTCTGCAGTGGGTAGTTTAATGTATGCAATGATTGCTACTCGCCCAGACATTGCATTTGCAGTGGGAGTAGTAAGTCGATATATGTCAAACCCAGGCAAGAAACATTGGGAGGTAGTGAAAGGAATATTGAGATATCTGAAAGCTACAAAGAGTATGCGTATATGCTATGGGAGTCAGGAGCTAAGTGTAAAGGGTTTTACAGACTCAGATTATGCAGGTGACTTAGACAACCGAAGGTCTACGTCAGCGTATGTCTTTACATTGGCTGGTGAAGCAGTATCATGGCGTTCTAGATTACAAGATTGTGTTACTCAGTCTACTACAGAGGTTGAATATGTTGCACCATTAGAGGCATGCAAAGAATCAATTTGGCTTAATCGACTAGTAACAGATTTGGGAATCAAAGAAGAGATGTCCGTGTTATATTGTGATAGTCAGAGTGCTATACAACTGGCTCGCAATCCAGTTTATCACTCAAAGACAAAGCATGTGGATGTGAATTATCATTTCATCAGGGAAATGCTCAAGGATAAGCAACTTCAGCTGTCAAAGTTCACACCACAGAAAATCCTGCTGATCTACTTACAAAAGGATTTCCCTCACAGAGCTTTGCGCATTTTCGCAAGAAGTTAGGTGTAGGGTAGTACATCACTTCTCTACATCTCTTGTATATTATCTTCTCTCACACTTAAAGTACCACATTGGACTTTAAGTGGGAGGTTGTTGGGGTATAAAGCCCAATGTGGTCGCTCAGGTAAGTGGGCGGGCCGCCAGGTATGTACACATATTCTTTTGTAAAAACCTAATAAGAACTCACTATGCTCTACACATTAAAGAAGAGCGAGTTCACCATATCGTCGTGCTCTTCTTCTCGCACTCTCTCTCTCTTGCGTCGCACTTCCGCTCGTACTCCTTCAGTGATCACAAATAAGTCAATAAGTGGTGACATGGCAACCTACCAAAACCTCACCGAGGTATATGTTTTTCTCGACGGCCCACTAGGAAACTATAAGAATGCTAAACTAAGCCCACCAAGAAATGGAAAAATCCCAATGAGCTCACCAAATTGGAAAATTTCTATCGGTTAAGAAGAAGTCACATGAATATTTAACGTGATCAAGTATTTTGAAATGTGATCACTCAATGTCCTTAACATGTTCATGTGTTTGTGATTATATTAATAAAATCCCTAGTGGCACCAAAGGTTCCATCATAGGTGAGAAAAGGGATACTCTTTCCTCCCTCTTTGAACTTCTTGAGCTTTTGTGATCTTCACCATACAGGGTATGATTTGCAATGTCCTCCCCTCTTGTATTCTTTAGGAGAATAGCCATAGCTTTCTTCAGAAGAGGAGGAAGGTGAAGAAGAAGGTGACATCTTTCTTGACATTCTCTTCCTTTGTTTTCTCTCTTCCCTTTCGGAGAGACGAGGAGGAGTGTGTTGAGCGTTTCCTCATGGGAGAAGTTGGCGATGGTCTAGACTGCCGTCTTCGTGGAGCCACATCTTCAGAGGAACTTAGGGATTCATTACTTTCTTGTTCTTTGTATCCCTCCTCTCGTATGGGAGAGAGTCTTCTTTTGGGGTTCTCATCAAGAGCCTTCCTAAGCTCTCTCTCCTCTTGGAGAGGAAGGGAAATCTGATAAGCACGAAGTTGTTTGAGTAACGTCGGCTTGCAAAGAAGGGCTGCCCATAGCTTGATGCAACTTAGTAACAAGATAATTGATAAAAATGGGGGCATCATCTTTAGCACCTTCATCACTGATGTGCAAAATCAAAGTTACCAATGTTCATTCTACTCTCTTGGTTTTTGTCAGCCATGCTAACTATACTTATGTGTTTACTTAGTGTATTCTTTGACAATTCAAAACCTTAGTTGCTACTCCTCTTAGCCGTTGAAATAAACACGAACGTATCTACACCCACGGCTCGAATTGGTTAATTACAGAGAGTAGTGAGGTAGGTCTAACATAGCAGAATTGTCGAGGGAGAGCTCCTTTTGGACTTCTTATGGCTCAATAATGATAAAACTGTAGGCAAGTCTAAAAAGACCCCATTATTAAGAGCAAAGCTCTCGAGGTGTGCACCATGTCCCACATAGTGGACTCAACAAAACTGATAATAGATTCCAATCCCACTTACCCTAATATAATTAACAAAATCAACCATTAATAGTCTACTGAAGGACCTCTCTTCTTAAGCAAGAAAAGAGAAACTAAATGCTCTGATACCAATGTAACAGAAATGGCATGTGAACTTTGAGAATAGCGAAATTAAAAGAACTAGAGTGAGCATTTTTGTGAGATTAATTTGAGAACATAGAAAGTGAACTTAATTGATGGTAGCAACATAAACAAAGTACTTAATTAACGTGGCATGAACAATACTTTTGCAAGAGAGAGAGTATTAGAGAACATGACAATAATTGAGGACCGGATTTACTTGGAGCCGCAGTCCCCCCTCCAAAAGGCGTTTGTATTATAGATTCTCCCATCAAGAGAGACTTGATACAATACAATCTTTGTGTTTCTTGCGATCTAGGTGATGCAATGAAGATGGAAAGCTTCATGCATCACAAGCATAACAAAAACTTTGTAAAAAGCATTAACTATACCAAGCCTCAGTCCCAAGGCCTCAAACACCTTTGAAGGTGGAGAGAGATAGTGGGGAATGAGGGTAGGG
The DNA here is from genome assembly GCF_014529385.1 of Adiantum capillus-veneris. Taxonomy (NCBI): domain Eukaryota; kingdom Viridiplantae; phylum Streptophyta; class Polypodiopsida; order Polypodiales; family Pteridaceae; genus Adiantum; species Adiantum capillus-veneris. The sequence continues at coordinate 79,568,300 of NC_140946.1, forward strand.
AAGAGGAAGAAGAATCATCCATAGGAGAAAGAAATAGTTACTCACTTATCATCACTCTTCTTGCTTAGCATAGCATAATAGCATAGTAATGAAGATGAAGAAGATGGCAAGCTTAAGCATTGAAACATGGCTCTTGGTTGGATTTGCATTCCATAGCCAAGAGTTGTGTGTGTGTGTGTGTGTGTGTGTGTATGTGGAGAGTATATCCCCCTCTCATGCTTGGTCCCCCCCCCCCCCCCCCCCCCCCTCCCCTCTCTCTCTCTCTCTCTCTCCTTTGTATTATCTAATTATTTCATTTGGACATGTGTCCTCTTTTTCCTCTTTGAGAGAAAGAACTTAATTATTTATTTTTATTCATCTAAATTCTCATTGGACCCCTTTAAAGCCTATCCAATAGGATTCAAACACATCATGAGGGCCACATGTGGAGCCCGAGGCAGTCACTTATCAAAAGACCCCTATATCACGTGCGTTCAAGATGTAATTAATAATACCCCAATATAAATACTATACTTACACTGTGAGCCTATTTAAAAAACCCCCACCCCCTTCTGTGTGTATACATTTTTATACATTTTGGTCTTTTAATAATCCTCTCCGGTTAACTCACGTGATATCATACACATTCTAAAAAGTGACCGCCCCGGGATGTGGAGGTTCATTTGGACATGTGTCTTTTATGCTACTTAAGATATCATGTTTGAATTGAACACTTCAAGCACCTAGTCAATTGAGCATGGAAATCGTTGATGTCTCTTGAGAGTTTATGTTGGAATTGAACACTTCAAGAACCTTAGTCATTTAAGCATAAGAATCATCTCAAGCTTGGGCAAGGTTCCGACAAACACTTTAAGCACTTTAGTTAGCAAGCCGACAAGCACCTCATGCTTGGGTAGGATTCCCACCTCAAGGTCACTCCTAGCTTGCCTAAAGTCAAAGAAATTTTTAGCACTAACTTTTGGAGGTGTTTAATGAAGCTAACCCTAAGGTCTTTAAGCTCCATTAGGTAGCATTGCTCTTTAACAGATCATCTATCATTTGGACCCCTTTAACCTTGGCCCCGTGTTGAGATAGATCCATAAGCACATGTCTGTATTCTAACCCTTGTTCCAATTTATTCTCACACATTAAATGATTAGTTTAATATGAGAAAATCATATGGGTTGGTTAGATATTAGATTTTATGACAACCTAGCTGCTGCAGTGGGAGCATTTGCAGTAGGGATTGTCAGTCGTACGATGATTGACACTATCATGATGCATAGTAGAGTTTTACAGACGATACAGAGTTGTCTGTAAAATTTACATGCAAGCTCTAGCGTGGATACACACGCTCGCCTATCACTATAGCCAATACGAGTGCATGTAGATCGATTGAACAAGCCAATGGGCATATGTTGAGAGAGTCTCTTACTTGTTTTTCTTGTACATATTAGTAGTTTACCTAGTAGGACCCACTTATTGGCACATTCGCCTTTAAGTGGGAGATTGTTGGGGTAAAGGCCTCTATGGCTTTCCCGTCCACCTAGGCTATGGATGTCTGTCCACTTACCATCACCTTATTCTTGTACATATACCAAGAATAAGGAGCTCCTCACGTTGAGTCTTGCTCTATCGACACACCTTGCACTCCTTCTCCTTCTTGCTCTTCTCGCACGCATCGCACCGCACGCATTCCATACCACAACACTCTTCACATGCCCCTTTGTGCTTCTTTGCCATCAGACCGCCAGAACCCAACCTTGGTCAACAAATAACAACATTGAAGAAGCAGACTAGACGCTTAGAGAATGCACGTTATGAGTATAAAAAGCAAGCCATCTAAGTGGAGGCCCAACTAGCCGAATGAAAGTAGTTGGAGCTTGGGTAACACCAGCCAAATATTAGCTGTCTTTCAAAAATCCCCCCCGCCCCCCCCCCCCCCCCCCATCTCATATGTCATGTTGGCCTCTCAAAGACGTCAATACATATTAATCTCTTCAAGAGGCCACAATGACCTATATGAAAAAAGTAGCATCGCGTTGCCATAGTACCAATGCCTGAGAAGCACAATCTTCCATTGTGCAAACGATCAAGCTTGCTCATTGACGAGCGCTAGCAAGTTGCTACTGTTGATTTAGAAGTTGGCCACTTCTGATAGAGTTTCCTCACTGCTTGCTGCTGGTTGAAAGTGTTGAGAAGGTAATATTAAATGCACGCTTAGAGCACTTTGCTTGCTTGCATTGTAGCTGCTTCAAGACGTTAGCGTGACGGGGCTCTTAGGAAACCACTGGATACTATTTAAGGTCACAAAGATAGTTCCCTAGAAGTAGATATCGGCTCGTATTTTAAAAGGGTGCATTTGTATTCGAGAGGACCCCCACCTATATAGTCACGTGGCTGAAAAGATAGGGAATATGCCACGTGGCACGAAGAGGAGATTCGTCTTCCCCCACTCAATCTGTGAACAGCATTAAAAGGACCCTCTTCGCTGTGCGCATTATTACTAACTCTCTCTCTCTCTCTCTATCCATCCAATGCGAGCTGTATGAAGCTAATTATTAGCCTTTGGTTAAAGTTCTCTACTGTTTTCCTGATGATTTATACCTTCAAACGGTAGTGATTTTCGTCTCTAAGCTAGTGTAGTTACCAAGTCTCTCTAATTCTGTTTATTTGTGTTAACAACTAAGGTCAGTTTAAATCCTTTGAGAATATATTATTAATAGCAAACTCTTGTGGGTTTGTAATTACATTATTAATTTGGGTTTCTAATTCTGTTTTTGAAATGGGTTTCGCAGTGTGATTAAGTGTGAGCCCATGGGAGAGTGTAAAAGTGGGCAGGAAGGGCGCTTGAAGGAGCAGAAGATTCTGGAGCTCCGCTCATGTGAAGATGCGGCGCTGCATGGCGCATCTGATCACTCTTTCCCTCAACAAATGGATCAGCTTGAAGTGAAGGTGTGCATGCTTTCGCATGCAGTTCTCGGGAGTGCTCATATTCTGCACATTGTTGATTCCTGCACATTAAACAACCCATTAATCCTATCTCTTTGCCCAAAGTTTGCTTGGCTTTTTCCGTGTCTTTGGTTGCTTGGCCTTTTCTGTAGTTTTTGGCATGCATGCTTCCGTATGCAGTCCGAACTCGCATGCACGTATTGTTGCTTCCTGTACATTAAACATTGTCCCATTTCTATTTTGCTTGCATGCATGCTTGCTTCGTTTGCTTCTTGATCGTGCGATTTTGACTTTTGGTGAGCTTTTGTTCCCTTCAACTAGATGACTGGAACGGAAGACAAAGCTCCCACAGAGCCAAATAGCCAACAAGTCCCCGCTTTCCAGTTGCAGCGTATGCTTTCTTTGAAGTCAAATGAGAATGGTGCTTATCCGACGTGCGGTTCTCACATACCTGGTATTGCTCTTTGTCGGGCTATGTCGCACCAAGAGACGTACTTCCAGCAGTCGCAGGAAGAGCCGATTGATGTTGTGAAGCATGAGCTGGTGACTCGTTCTCATAGCGATCATTCAGGAGGAAAGGATCATAATATTATTGAGCCCTTTGTAGATTCATGGAGCCACGATACTCATTTGATGACTTCAGATCAGAGTCCGCGCGTGAGACACAATGAGGTGATCTCTTCTCTTGCTTTCTCTCTTTGAAACGGAAAGAACATATATGCATGAGAGCACTGCATGCAGGTGCACTACTGATTCAATATCCCTTCGCATCTCTGAACGCTCCCGTCATGGTTTATTTGTGTGAATGAGGTGACAGTTTGCTCATGGTTAATTCACAAGAAGATTTAGATTTTTCTCACGTAGGAAAATGGAGTTTCTTTTAGTGTTTTTCATACAATGCATAACATCATGAGCTTTTGTTCCAGATGCACCATATACCTAGCTAGGTACGATTGGAGGTAGGGGACCACCGGCTCGGTGATACTTAGCTAAGTACGATTGGGGGTAGGGGACCACTGACCCCCTCACTAGGCCGGCGGTACCCTACCCCTAATCGTACCTAGCTAGGTATGTGGTGTCTCCCTCAGAGAAGCTCATGATGTTGAGGTAAGTCGCAATGTGGGAATTATTGTGAGAATTTGTTCAAAACTTCTTGTGACGTTCACGCAGGAGAAGATGTCAATTGACGGGAAGAAAGATCTGAGAGCTTCTGCCCAACGGTCGAAGAAGAGAAAGCTGAGAGTAACGAAGTGGCTGTCGAAGCGGCTTCACATTCATCTTCCGGGATCGTCTCCACAGGTTAAGATATTTTGTATCCGCACACAATGAAAAGTTTTGGGTCATTTAAGAGGATACGGCAAGGCTAGTTGTCTCTGTCCGTTTTCCATGTGGGCAGTGTTGGCTTGCACGCGGGCGTTTTCTGGTGTGTTGGGGCGTGTGCTCTCTTTTTAGAGAGAGAGAGAGAGAGAGAGGAGTTTGGAACGAAAAAAATTTGGTTAGAATTTGGTTAGATTTTGCAAAAATAGTGTTAGGCTGCTGGGTTCACATCAGCCCGGGAAAATGTTTTAGTAATTTAGCTTGGACCAATGAAAAATTGTCATGTGGCTTGCCCCATTCACATACGGCGGTGGAAGTAACAAAAAGTTCCTCCATATAAGGAGTATGAGCCTCCCGAAAATGGCCACGGGAGGGGACTCCCCACTTAGACACGCTAGCTTCACTTCACGCACTCGTGCACCATGGGGACTCCGCTCAAGGTTCCCCAGGGCACGCTACGACCCTTCGTGAGTGCGGCGGAGCCTGAGGCTACGTGGGGCTAGGGACCCGGAACGCAAGACCCGCGAAATGCAACACGGCCGTCGACCCATGGAACGCAACCACGTCCGAGTCGGTCTCGTCCGAGCCAGGCCCCAGTGAAGGCAACTCGACCCGAGCCGGTCTCGTCCGAGCCGGGCCCTCTTGAGCCGGTGCCATCCGCGCCAGGATCCCTTGAAGCAACACCCCGACTCGAGCCGGTCCCGTCCGAGCCGGGCCCACCTGAGCCGGTCCCGTCTGAGCCAGGTCCCTTGGAAGAAAACACCTCGACCCGAGCCGGACCCACCTGAGCCGGTCCCGTCCGAGCCAGGCCCTTGAAGACAAAACACCCCTCCGCCCGAGCCGGTCCCGTCCGAGTCGGGTCCTTTTGAAAGCAAACGCGTCCACCACACACCTCAACCTGACGCGCCCAGATCTTGGGGCGTCACACTTGGTATCAGAGCTTCAGACCCTCGTGCCCGATGCGTACGTTTCTCACGACGGTCCCAACCTCCCGGGTCGGGTCGTCAAAATCTTGGTGGAAAGAGCTCCAGAAAGAACTCCACGCCCCCGTCTCCGTGACGCGTCCAAACCCCGGGCCGTCACTCGTGACCCGTGCCGGCCCCGATCCGAGCCGGGCACCTCCAACACAAAAAGGAAAGATGCGAGCCAGACAATGCTCTTTATATCAAAAAGCAGAACAACAAAAAATTCGACGGACCAATCCAACTGTGTTCGTCGCGTCCCGGCCACTTTTGTGGCCCATGCTGAGCTGAAGACCCATTCAAGTCTACAAAGAGACCACAGGGCCCCGAGCTTAGCCCTCCAAATGACGTCCACACAGGGACACACAGGGATCAGTTTGAAGAGTGAAGAATCAGCCGAAGCCTTCATGGTGTCATGACGCGCCAACGCGACTTCAACCTAAAGACTGCATCTAACCAAGTAACCTTGTCCGATTCAAGATTCGGCGATTGGAAACCAAAGCTGGTGTCAGCCTAAGTCTACAACGCGCATCCCACATGACGGTAAGCTTCCTTGCAACTCCGCAAGTGCTGCATTGTGACGGACTCTCCTCCACATTCGGCTTTCAAGAAGCCTCCGCGCGGGCCAACGCAGCAGGTGGCTCCGCGCACATCGGGTTACCTATTCGGGGAATGCTCAAGTATGGGGAATTCTACTTGGGTGTTCAAAGCATACTTTTTTCAGCCTTCTGCCAAAAACCCAAAAATACACACACTCATTCAAAAGTCCAAAAACAAAGCATTCTACCTACTTGCATTTGGGAACAGTTTTGCTCACTTTGCACTTATATGCACCCCTTAGTCCCTTGGCCTCATGCATAGCCAAGCCCTCTTTTCCCTGCGTTTGACGAGGGCGTCGAACTCTCTTCAACCGGGGGTGTATATAAGATGTATAAGCCTCCCGAAAACGGCCACGGGAGGGGACCCCCCACCTAGACACGCTAGCCTCACTCCACGCACTCGTGCACCGTGGGGACTCCGCGCAAGGTTCCCCAGGGCACGCTATGACCCTCCGTGAGTGCGGCGGAGCCTGAGGCTACGTGGGGCTAGGGACCCGGAACGCAAGACCCGCGAAACGCAACACGGCCGTCGACCCATGGAACGCAACCACGTCCGAGTCGGTCCCGTCCGAGCCAGGCCCCCGTGAAGGCAACTCGATCCGAGCCGGTCTCGTCCGAGCCGGGCCCTCCTGAGCTGGTGCCATCCGCGCCAGGACCTCTTGAAGCAACACCTTGACCCGAGCCGGTCCCGTCCGAGCCGGGCCCACCTGAGCCGGTCCCGTCCGAGCCACAGGCCCCCTGGAAGAAAACACCTCGACCCGAGTCGGTATCGTCCGAGCCGGGCCCACCTGAGCCGGTCCCGTCCGAGCCAGGCCCTTGAAGACAAAACACCCCTCCGTCCGAGCCGGTCCCGTCCGAGCCGGGCCCTTTTGAAAGCGAATGCGCCCACCACGCACCTCAACCTGACGCGCCCAGATTCTGGGGCGTCACACTCCATGTCATGGAAACAGGGGCCTCTTTTCTTCCACCCTCCCAAACTGATCTTCCGACCCCTCCCCCCCCCCCCCCCCCCCCCCCCCCTCGTAAGAACGCCTCTTCCACCTTGACAGCAGTCCCTCAAGCCAATTATTGCGATCCACGCAGGCTGCTCGCTCCCTCTACCACTGCTCTGTGTGAATCGTTGGAGGGTGGAACCCATACGTGCTTACATCTTCCGCTCGGAAGCTGCAGAAAAGTTTGCTTTCTTCCATCGCACAGTCTGAACCTACCCTTAATGTAGCAAAAAATATAGTTTAATTTGGCAAAATTTTGCATAAGAATTATCAGAGTTGGCGCAATCACTAACGCAACACAGATTGTATGCTCTCCCCAGCACTCCTCTTGTCTTCCCTCACTGCCTGTCCACCATCTACACTAACCCTTTCCCTTATCCTTTCCTTAGAGAGACTTGGTAGCAGGAGTTTCTATAAATGTTAATAGTTACATATCGGGGTGCTTGCCCCGTGTAGATACAGTGACCCACACATACAAACTTTTTTTGGTTTTTTTTTTGGGGTGGGGGGGACGGGGAGGGGGCAAAGGATGGGGACATGTTATTTTACTTTGCATGTAACATTTTGCTTTCGTATCCTAGTTGCCTGTTTGCGGGCATGTTGGTAGAGCAACAATCTCTGACCGTGAAGGTGCTGAGATCGAGCCTTGTGTGCATCATGTTGACCGTCAATTTGGTCAAGAAGCTATTCTCCGCTCAACTTGACTAGCAAACGGTTCGGGACTGCTTGCCACGAGGGCAAGCAGCCCAATATATAACCACCTATTTGTAAGACGGATCCGCGATAGATTCCTTTCCGCTAATAGAGCATTTTAAAATTGTAGTCAAATATTGTTGGGTTAAAAGGGATTGTGTATGTTTGTGTTAAGAGATTTCTTTTTTCTTTTTTAAATTGTGTGTGTGTGTGTGTGTGTGAGAGAGAGAGAGAGAGAGAGAGAATATTTTTTGCTTTCAGGTTGGACACTATTGCGGACCAAGAATCCACCCTAAAAATTGCTGCAATGTTAGAAAAAGAACATGAATATAACTCCAAATACACAATATTATGGTCGATCCAAGGAAACAAATGATAATGAGCCTTCTTACACACTTTTATCGTTTATTGTCATGGATACAAATATGCTAACAATAAATAATGAAGCCGAAAAAATATACGATATAGGTAGTGTGTCGAATTTTTGGGCTATGAATCAATTAGACATGAGAGATATCTTAGTGGAGATGTTATATTTAAGCTCAGCCAAGAATGCACAATGCAGTACAGGTGCCTTGAGGGTGCAACATTTTTCAAAAGGAGTTGCACAATCATAAATCAAGAGCTTAATTTTTCCTAATCCAATAGTCGGCAATAGCCGTTAATGAATAGACTAGTTCTCGAAATATGGTACGATCCGATCAGCTAATGCAACTCGGGGCATGTTTTCGTTCTTTGGCTTGTGTAGCTAATTGCACTCATGAACCTAATACATATACAAGAGATATATTAATGTGAGTATTGCTTCTTGATCATGGTTTTTTATAAATTGGTATTCGATTACACTCATGAACCTAATACATATACAAGAGATATATTAATGTGAGTATTGCTTCTTGATCATGGTTTTTTATAAATTGGTATCCTAGAATTCATGGTTTTTTATAAATTGGTATCCTAGAATTGAGGCTCATATATTATTGTGTGATTGTCAATCCATCCCCTACAACCACCACCAACATTTGGATGATGTTTATATTGATTAAGAGTTTGAGAGCCGCTATGTGAAGGAAGTCCATGGAGCTAATTTGAGAATTCTTATGATTCGGTTGGAAGCAATGATTGGTCTTGACTCTTGCTTCCACACACCCTTGATACAAGTCTAAAAACTTGTTTATTTTGTCCAATTTGAAGCTATTAATCTAATACATATTTGTACAATTAGGTTTTGTAAAACAATTATAAGTGTGGAATCTCAAGAATGTTACTTTTATGTAGAGGCACTTAATTTTTGACGATTATAAATACAACTTTATTAATATTAATGTATCCATAGATAAAAGTTCTTAAGAGTGTCTTATGTTTAACTGTTTATGTTGGAGTTATATATGGTTCACTTTACTCAACTTGATCTCATCTATATATTTATATTTTGTCCTAAATATGAATCAATTTTTGCGAGCGTACTTGGTGTGTTTTGTTTTGTCTCTCTCTAATTTCTCTCTACATCTTAACATAGTATCAGAGCGATAACGATTACGCGACAATTCAATTCATGGTGACAAAACAGAGTATGTTTATGCGATTCACATGTAAGGTTTATACTTGCTATAAATTTTATTTTTGAGGATTGATTCTTGTTAATTGTGATTTTTTTGTGTTAAGAAAAATATAATCAGTGTTTTGTGTGATATTTATTGCTAATTGATATGGTGAATTTTTTATTGTGTTTTCTTGTTGATTTGTCTTTTGACTTCTTGAACTTCGTTTCAATTTTTGAAGGTCTTTTGTTCAAAATTTGAAAAAACAAACAGCGCAATGAAGCGGACACAATGATATTTTTCATCCAAAACTTGTTCGTCTTCTTGAGCTTTTCGATTTGAGTTTTAGGTTTGCAACGTAGCAGGAAGTTATGATGTTTTTACTATAATCGAACTTGATGCAGGTTGTTCTCATGCGTATTTGTGAAGTGTTCGTAATCATTTTTTTAAATTTTGGTGTTAAATTTTTGAGCAAATTTAGCTTTTTTGCTATTCATATTGCAGCTGTCAATCTTGAGTCTCACGTCACGTCTCACGTCACTCTATTTTAAGTATTTTTAAATTACTGTTTCTCTTTCTTCTTACTTTTTAGGGTGTCTTTCACGTCTTTTGTTTTTGGACGTTTATTGAGCATCGTTATTGCGTTTATCATTGACAGAACACAGTCATTATATTTCTCTCATTCTCACAAATTGCAACCTTCACCATATATAGTGTGTAGATTCCGAGATCTTATCTTATACGTCTTCTCACAACCAGATATGGTTATGACTATTCTTGTCAACGATTTTCTTCTGGTCAACTTTCTGTTCTCACAACCAGATACGGCTATGACTATTCTCGTTAACGGTTTTTCTTATAGTCAAAGTTCTATTTCTCCTTTTTAAGGCCAAGGATTTCAAGGTTGAAAAGCAAAGATGTTATTAATTCTTGAAGACGATGAACTCTGATATTGTTCTTGAAAATTGTATGTCCGTCTCAACCTGTTGATACGTATCATGACAACGTGCTTGTCTCATTGAAGGAAATGTATTTGAAGATTGGTATGTTGCGTATACGGGTTGACAACGATGTGATAAAGCAGTTCATCGATATATTCATTTTGCTCTTCCATATTCTTTTTTTCTTGATGTGTATAAACTGCTTACTTTTGGGGGGGGGGGGGGGAGGGGGGGAACGGGGGGGGGGGGCGAAGGATGGGGACATGTTATTTTACTTTGCATGTAACATTTTGCTTTCGTATCCTAGTTGCCTGCTTGCGGGCATGTTGGTAGAGCAACAATCTCTGACCGTGAAGGTGCTGAGATCGAGCCTTGTGTGCATCATGTTGATCGTCAATTTGGTCAAGAAGCTATTCTCCGCTCAACTTGACTAGCAAACGGCTCGGGACTGCTTGCCACGAGGACAAGCAGCCCAATATATAACCACCTATTTGTAAGACGGATCCGCGATAGATTCCTTTCCGCTAATAGAGCATTTTAAAATTGTAGTCAAATATTGTTGGCTTAAAAGGGATTGTGTATGTTTGTGTTAAGAGATTTCTTTTTTCTTTTTTAAATTGTGTGTGTGTGTGTGTGTGTGTGTGTGTGAGAGAGAGAGAGAGAGAGAGAGAGAGAGAGAGAGAGAGAGAGAGAGAATATTTTTTGCTTTCAGGTTGGACACTATTGCGGACCAAGAATCCACCCTAGAAATTGCTGCAATGTTAGAAAAAGAACATGAATATAACTCCAAATACACAATATTATGGTCGATCCAAGGAAACAAATGATAATGAGCCTTCTTACACACTTTTATCGTTTATTGTCATGGATACAAATATGCTAACAATAAATAATGAAGCCGAAAAAATATACGATATAGGTAGTGTGTCGAATTTTTGGGCTATGAATCAATTAGACGATAAGAGATATCTTAGTGGAGATGTTATATTTAAGCTCAGCCAAGGATGCACAATGCAGTACAGGTGCCTTGAGGGTGCAACATTTTTCAAAAGGAGTTGCACAATCATAAATCAAGAGCTTAATTTTTCCTAATCCAATAGTCGGCAATAGCCGTTAATGAATAGACTAGTTCCCGCAATATGGTACGATCCGATCAGCTAATGCAACTCGGGGCATGTTTTCGTTCTTTGGCTTGTGTAGCTAATTGCACTCATGAACCTAATACATATACAAGAGATATATTAATGTGAGTATTGCTTCTTGATCATGGTTTTTTATAAATTGGTATTCGATTACACTCATGAACCTAATACATATACAAGAGATATATTAATGTGAGTATTGATTCTTGATCATGGTTTTTTATAAATTGGTATCCTAGAATTCATGGTTTTTTATAAATTGGTATCCTAGAATTGAGGCTCATATATTATTGTGTGATTGTCAATCCATCCCCTACAACCACCACCAACATTTGGATGATGTTTATATTGATTAAGAGTTTGAGAGCCGCTACGTGAAGGAAGTCCATGGATCTAATTTGAGAATTCTTATGATTCGGTTGGAAGCAATGATTGGTCTTGACTCTTGCTTCCACACACCCTTGATACAAGTCTAAAAACTTGTTTATTTTGTCCAATTTGAAGCTATTAATCTAATACATATTTGTACAATTAGGTTTTGTAAAACAATTATAAGTGTGGAATCTCAAGAATGTTACTTTTTATGTAGAGGCACTTAATTTGACGATTTATAAAATACAACTTTATTAATATTAATGTATCCATAGATAAAAGTTCTTAAGAGTGTCTTATTTTTAACTGTTTATGTTGGAGTTATATATGGTTCACTTTACTCAACTTGATCTCATCTATATATTTATATTTTGTCCTAAATATGAATCAATTTTTTGCGAGGGTACTTGGTGTGTTTTGTTTTGTTCTCTCTAATTTCTCTCTACATCTTAACATAGTATCAGAGCGATAACGATTACGCGACAATTCAATTCATGGTGACAAAACAAGTATGTTTATGCGATTCCACATGTAAGGTTTATACTTGCTATAAATTTTATTTTTGAGGATTGATTCTTTTAATTGTGATTTTTTTGTGTTAAGAAAAATATAATCATGTGTTTGTGTGATATTTATTGCTAATTGATATGGTGAATTTTTTATTGTGTTTTCTTGTTGATTTGTCTTTTGACTTCTTGAACTTCGTCTCAAATTTTTGAAGGTCTTTTGTTCAAAATTTGAAAGAACAAACAGCGCAATGAAGCGGACATAATGATATTTTTTCATCCAAAACTTGTTCGTCTTCTTGAGCTTTTCGATTTGAGTTTTAAGGTTTGGCAGCGTAGCAGGAAGTTATGATGTTTTTACTATAATCGAACTTGATGCAGGTTGTTCTCATGCGTATTTGTGAAGTGTTCGTAATCATTTTTTATAAAATTTTGGAGTTTAAATTTTTGAGCAAATTTTTTGCTTTTGCTATTCATATTGCAGCTGTCAATCTTTGAGTCTCACGTCACGTCTCACGTCACTCATATTTATAAGTATTATTAAATTACTGTTCTCTTTCTTCTTACTTTTTAGGGTGACGTCTTTCACGTTTTTTGGACGTTTATATTGAGCATCGTTATTGCGTTTTTAACATTGACAGAACACAGTCATTATATTTCTCTCATTCCTCACAAATTGCACCTTCACCATATATAGTGTGTAGATTCCGAGATCTTATCTTATAACGTCTTCTCACAACCAATATGGTTATGACTATTCTTGTCAACGATTTTCTTCTGGTCAACTTTTTGTTTCTCACAAACCAGATACGGCTATGACTATTCTCGTTAACGTTTTTCTTATAGTCAAAGTTCTATTTCTCCTTTTTAAGGCCAAGGATTTCACTTTGAAAGCAAAGATTTATTAATTCTTGAAGAGGTGAACTCTGATATTGTTCTTGAAAATTGTATGTCCGTCTCAACCTGTTGATACGTATCATGACAACGTGCTTGTCTCATTGAAGGAAATGTATTTGAAGATTGGTATGTTGCGTATACGGGTTGACAACGATGTGATAAAGCAGTTCATCGAGATATTCTTCATTTTGCTCTTCCATATTCTTTTTTCTTGCTTGATGTGTATAAACTGCTTACTTTTGGGGGGGGGGGGGGGGTAGACTAGTTCCCGCAATATGGTACGATCCGATCAGCTAATGCAACTCGGGGCATGTTTTCGTTCTTTGGCTTGTGTAGCTAATTGCACTCATGAACCTAATACATATACAAGAGATATATTAATGTGAGTATTGCTTCTTGATCATGGTTTTTTATAAATTGGTATCCGATTACACTCATGAACCTAATACATATACAAGAGATATATTAATGTGAGTATTGCTTCTTGATCATGGTTTTTTATAAATTGGTATCCTAGAATTCATGGTTTTTTATAAATTGGTATCCTAGAATTGAGGCTCATATATTATTGTGTGATTGTCAATCCATCCCCTACAACCACCACCAACATTTGGATGATGTTTATATTGATTAAGAGTTTGAGAGCCGCTACGTGAAGGAAGTCCATGGAGCTAATTTGAGAATTCTTATGATTCGGTTGGAAGCAATGATTGGTCTTGACTCTTGCTTCCACACACCCTTGATACAAGTCTAAAAACTTGTTTATTTTGTCCAATTTGAAGCTATTAATCTAATACATATTTGTACAATTAGGTTTTGTAAAACAATTATAAGTGTGGAATCTCAAGAATGTTACTTTTATGTAGAGGCACTTAATTTTTGACGATTATAAATACAACTTTATTAATATTAATGTATCCATAGATAAAAGTTCTTAAGAGTGTCTTATTTTTAACTGTTTATGTTGGAGTTATATATGGTTCACTTTACTCAACTTGATCTCATCTATATATTTATATTTTGTCCTAAATATGAATCAATTTTTGCGAGCGTACTTGGTGTGTTTTGTTTTGTCTCTCTCTAATTTCTCTCTACATCTTAACATAGTATCAGAGCGATAACGATTACGCGACAATTCAATTCATGGTGACAAAACAGAGTATGTTTATGCGATTCACATGTAAGGTTTATACTTGCTATAAATTTTATTTTTGAGGATTGATTCTTGTTAATTGTGATTTTTTTGTGTTAAGAAAAATATAATCAGTGTTTTGTGTGATATTTATTGCTAATTGATATGGTGAATTTTTGATTGTGTTTTCTTGTTGATTTGTCTTTTGACTTCTTGAACTTCGTCTCAATTTTTGAAGGTCTTTTGTTCAAAATTTGAAAGAACAAACAGCGCAATGAAGCGGACATAATGATATTTTTCATCCAAAACTTGTTCGTCTTCTTGAGCTTTTCGATTTGAGTTTTAGGTTTGCAGCGTAGCAGGAAGTTATGATGTTTTTACTATAATCGAACTTGATGCAGGTTGTTCTCATGCGTATTTGTGAAGTGTTCGTAATCATTTTTTTAAATTTTGGTGTTAAATTTTTGAGCAAATTTAGCTTTTTTGCTATTCATATTGCAGCTGTCAATCTTGAGTCTCACGTCACGTCTCACGTCACTCTATTTTAAGTATTTTTAAATTACTGTTCTCTTTCTTCTTACTTTTTAGGGTGACGTCTTTCACGTTTTTGGACGTTTATTGAGCATCGTTATTGCGTTTATCATTGACAGAACACAGTCGTTATATTTCTCTCATTCTCACAAATTGAAACCTTCACCATATATAGTGTGTAGATTCCGAGATCTTATCTTATACGTCTTCTCACAACCAGATATGGTTATGACTATTCTTGTCAACGATTTTCTTCTGGTCAACTTTCTGTTCTCACAACCAGATACGGCTATGACTATTCTCGTTAACGGTTTTTCTTATAGTCAAAGTTCTATTCCTCCTTTTTAAGGCCAAGGATTTCAAGGTTGAAAAGCAAAGATGTTATGAATTCTTGAAGACGATGAACTCTGATATTGTTCTTGAAAATTGTATGTCCGTCTCAACCTGTTGATACGTATCATGACAACGTGCTTGTCTCATTGAAGGAAATGTATTTGAAGATTGGTATGTTGCGTATACGGGTTGACAACGATGTGATAAAGCAGTTCATCGATATATTCATTTTGCTCTTCCATATTCTTTTTTTCTTGATGTGTATAAACTGCTTACTTTTGGGGGGGGGGGGGGGGGGGGGGGGGGGGGGGGGGGGGCGAAGGATGGGGACATGTTATTTTACTTTGCATGTAACATTTTGCTTTCGTATCCTAGTTGCCTGCTTGCGGGCATGTTGGTAGAGCAACAATCTCTGACCGTGAAGGTGCTGAGATCGAGCCTTGTGTGCATCATGTTGATCGTCAATTTGGTCAAGAAGCTATTCTCCCGCTCAACTTGACTAGCAAACGGCTCGGGACTGCTTGCCACGAGGACAAGCAGCCCAATATATAACCACCTATTTGTAAGACGGAATCCGCGATAGATCCTTTCCGCTAATAGAGCATTTTAAAATTGTAGTCAAATATTGTTGGCTTAAAAGGGATTGTGTATGTTTGTGTTAAGAGATTTCTTTTTTCTTTTTTAAATTGTGTGTGTGTGTGTGTGTGTGAGAGAGAGAGAGAGAGAGAGAATATTTTTTGCTTTCAGGTTGGACACTATTGCGGACCAAGAATCCACCCTAAAAATTGCTGCAATGTTAGAAAAAGAACATGAATATAACTCCAAATACACAATATTATGGTCGATCCAAGGAAACAAATGATAATGAGCCTTCTTACACACTTTTATCGTTTATTGTCATGGATACAAAAATGCTAACAATAAATAATGAAGCCGAAAAAAATACGATAATAGGTGTAGTGTGTCGAATTTTTTGGCTATGAATCAATGATACATAAGAGATATCTTAGTGGAGATGTTATATTTAAGCTCAGCCAAGAATGCACAATGCAGTACAGGTTGCCTTGAGGGTGCAACATTTCATTTTTTCCAAAAAGGAGTTGCACAATCATAAATCAAGAGCTTAATTTTTCCTAATCCAAATAGTCGCAATAGCCTTATAAAAATAACTTAGTTCCCGCACTATGGTACGATCCGATCATCAGCTAATGCAACTTCGGGGCAAAATGTTTCGTTTCTTTGGCTTGTGTAGCTAATTGCACTCATGAACCTAATACATATACAAGAGAATATTAATGTGAGTATTGCTTCTTGATCATGGTTTTTTATAAATTGGTATCCGATTACACTCATGAACCTAATACATATACAAGAGATATATAAATGTGAGTATTGCTTCTTGATCATGGTTTTTTATAAATTGGTATCCTCCTAGAATTTCATGATTTTTATAAATTGGTATCCTAGAATTGAGGCTCATATATTATTGTGTGATTGTCAATCCATCCCCTACAACCACCACCAACATGTTGGATGATGTTTTAAATTGAATAAGAATTTTGAGAGCCTCTACGTGAAGGAAGTCCATGGAGCTAATTTGAGAATTTCTTATGATATTTTTTGCTTTCAGGTTGGACACTATTGCGGACCAAGAATCCACCCTAAAAATTGCTGCAATGTTAGAAAAAGAACATGAATATAACTCCAAATACACAATATTATGGTCGATCCAAGGAAACAAATGATAATGAGCCTTCTTACACACTTTTATCGTTTATTGTCATGGATACAAATATGCTAACAATAAATAATGAAGCCGAAAAAATATACGATATAGGTAGTGTGTCGAATTTTTTGGCTATGAATCAATGATACATAAGAGATATCTTAGTGGAGATGTTATATTTAAGCTCAGCCAAGAATGCACAATGCAGTACAGGTGCCTTGAGGGTGCAACATTTTTCAAAAGGAGTTGCACAATCATAAATCAAGAGCTTAATTTTTCCTAATCCAATAGTCGGCAATAGCCGTTAATGAATAGACTAGTTCCCGCAATATGGTACGATCCGATCAGCTAATGCAACTCGGGGCATGTTTTCGTTCTTTGGCTTGTGTAGCTAATTGCACTCATGAACCTAATACATATACAAGAGATATATTAATGTGAGTATTGCTTCTTGATCATGGTTTTTTATAAATTGGTATCCGATTACACTCATGAACCTAATACATATACAAGAGATATATTAATGTGAGTATTGCTTCTTGATCATGGTTTTTTATAAATTGGTATCCTAGAATTCATGGTTTTTTATAAATTGGTATCCTAGAATTGAGGCTCATATATTATTGTGTGATTGTCAATCCATCCCCTACAACCACCACCAACATTTGGATGATGTTTATATTGATTAAGAGTTTGAGAGCCGCTACGTGAAGGAAGTCCATGGAGCTAATTTGAGAATTCTTATGATTCGGTTGGAAGCAATGATTGGTCTTGACTCTTGCTTCCACACACCCTTGATACAAGTCTAAAAACTTGTTTATTTTGTCCAATTTGAAGCTATTAATCTAATACATATTTGTACAATTAGGTTTTGTAAAACAATTATAAGTGTGGAATCTCAAGAATGTTACTTTTACAATTAGGTTTGTAAAACAATTAATAAGTGTGGAATCTCAAGAATGTTACTTTTATGTAGAGGCACTTAATTTTGACGATTATAAATAAACTTTATTAATATTAATGTATCCATAGATAAAAGTTCTTAAGAGTGTCTT
Source organism: Adiantum capillus-veneris (assembly GCF_014529385.1). NCBI lineage: Eukaryota > Viridiplantae > Streptophyta > Polypodiopsida > Polypodiales > Pteridaceae > Adiantum > Adiantum capillus-veneris. The sequence continues at coordinate 79,585,970 of NC_140946.1, forward strand.
ATTTTTAACTGTTTATGTTGGAGTTTTATATATGGTTCACTTTACTCAACTTGATCTCATCTATATATTTATATTTTGTCCTAAATATGAATCAATTTTGCGAGCGTACTTGGTGTGTTTTGTTTTGTCTCTCTCTAATTTCTCTCTACATCTTAACATAGTATCAGAGCGATAACGATTACGCGACAATTCAATTCATGGTGACAAAACAGAGTATGTTTATGCGATTCACATGTAAGGTTTATACTTGCTATAAATTTTATTTTTGAGGATTGATTCTTGTTAATTGTGATTTTTTTGTGTTAAGAAAAATATAATCAGTGTTTTGTGTGATATTTATTGCTAATTGATATGGTGAATTTTTGATTGTGTTTTCTTGTTGATTTGTCTTTTGACTTCTTGAACTTCGTCTCAATTTTTGAAGGTCTTTTGTTCAAAATTTGAAAGAACAAACAGCGCAATGAAGCGGACATAATGATATTTTTCATCCAAAACTTGTTCGTCTTCTTGAGCTTTTCGATTTGAGTTTTAGGTTTGCAGCGTAGCAGGAAGTTATGATGTTTTTACTATAATCGAATTGATGCAGGTTGTTCTCATGCGTATTTGTGAAGTGTTCGTAATCATTTTTTTAAATTTTGGTGTTTAAATTTTTGAGCAAATTTAGCTTTTTTGCTATTCATATTGCAGCTGTCAATCTTGAGTCTCACGTCACGTCTCACGTCACTCTATTTTAAGTATTTTTAAATTACTGTTCTCTTTCTTCTTACTTTTTAGGGTGACGTCTTTCACGTTTTTGGACGTTTATTGAGCATCGTTATTGCGTTTATCATTGACAGAACACAGTCGTTATATTTCTCTCATTCTCACAAATTGAAACCTTCACCATATATAGTGTGTAGATTCCGAGATCTTATCTTATACGTCTTCTCACAACCAGATATGGTTATGACTATTCTTGTCAACGATTTTCTTCTGGTCAACTTTCTGTTCTCACAACCAGATACGGCTATGACTATTCTCGTTAACGGTTTTTCTTATAGTCAAAGTTCTATTCCTCCTTTTTAAGGCCAAGGATTTCAAGGTTGAAAAGCAAAGATTCAAAAATAAACTGCGTCCTATGTTAAGTTGCTGCAAACAGAATACTTCATGATGGGTCACTTTTTATTGTCAATTTTGGTGCCACAAAAAATTATGAAATATCATCAGTCTAAGTGGCTCCATAATTATCATCCACTGCAAGTTCAACGTGTTGTTTATTTTGTTAATGATACTTGTCAAGTCAAGGATATCGGAGATATATCTTGATACCTTATCTTCTTGCACTCGAATTTTGTGAGGAGTATTACATATACCAGTTTTGCAACGTAATCTTCTTTTAATTTCTATATTTCTTGATCTTGGTCTCTTTGTTGGATTTGATTTACCAAATGCCGAATTAAGAAAGAGTTGTTTCTCCTCGAGACGGTAATTTGTTTTAACTCTCTCAATGATACTGTAACAAATATTGTTACTACTTCAGGTGATCATGATTGCAAAGCATGGCATCGTCATTTTGTTCATGCTGATTTCTCAAAACTCCTTGATCTTCAGTGTCGTGATCTTGTTCATGGAATGGATCTTAAAGCTAATCCCCATATGGGAGTTTGTGAATTCTGTGCTCTTGAGAAATATAATGGTAAACCCTTTTCTCTCTCAAATATATCTCATTCATGACATATGGGATCTTGTTCATATTGATATATGTAGATCTCTACCTTCTTCAAGATCACAATATCGCTACTTCATAACTTTTATTGATGGTTTCTTATAGTATACGACTATATTTCTATTCAAACAAAAATATGAGGCCTTATTTGTTTTTAAACAATTTCACAAGGCTGCAAAAATTCAAACTGGTCGACTTCTGAAGAAGCTTAATAGTGACAATATATGTGAATATGTTTCTCGAGAGTCTGTGAATTACTGTGCTGACAATGGAATTTATATGAATGCACTATTTTATATTCATCTTAACAAAACGGCGCTGTTGATTGAAAGAATCGCACTATTCTCAAAGCTATAAGATGTATCTTGATTTATTCAGGTTTATCTCATGTTTTTTTTGGGTTGAAGCTACTTTGATGGAAATATTTATTTAGAATCATCTTCCTACTACCGCACCCTTTGGTAAGATACTCATCACAGCATGGACATGTGGCATTCCTTTAATTTGTATCTCATTTTTGAAACTTTGGATGCATTGCTTATATTCATGTTCCCAAAGAAACACGAAAAAAGCTTGATGCTCTTGGTTTTGAAGTTAATTTTATTGGATATTCTGACACTTTCAAAGGCTATAAATTCTATGACCCTTTCTCTAAGAGTGGGGCGGGTGTTTAACTTCACTTCTATCATATTTCAAACATAGCGAGAACCATGAATATAATTGTCAATCCATGGGATGAAACTGATTCGACTAGTGCATAGAGACTACAAGAGGTTTTCAATATTTTGGAAAACAACAAACAACTCGCATCTAACTCAAGCTACACTCAAGTGACAGAAATCACCAAAAGCTAATCGCTCATCGACAAACAAACCACAATCGTTACAACATCAAATGACATTCAAACGTTACAAAACTTCTAGGACATGTTTATAAGACCTAAGCACACATGCTTATGCTCAAATCTCACTTTAAGTTAGGTGTCAAAATTCATTTATTAACAACAATGAATTTTGAACTAGTTGTTTTCGATCCAGAATGCATCTAAATGCTTAGCGATGATGTCCCAATATCGCGTCTATACTTAGTTTATGATTTTAAATCTTAGATTTCTACTTATGATGAAATTAGGCCGCAGATTGACGACGCCAAAAGCTATAGATTATCATGAAATGTTTACGTCAATGTGTAGAGCTCTTACCTGCAGTTGCAACTCAACAAACAACACTGCAATGTGACAAGCGGGAAGAGAGTAGGAAGCACGAGAAGGAGAGAAGAGAGCGTTATTAGCTCACGCTGTGTTTCTATTATCAAAATCTTATGAAAAACTTACAAAAATTGTCTTTTATACCTTAGCCAAGGTTTTTGTGGTCAAAACTAATAATCTGGGAGCTCTAACTAAAGACAAGTTAATGCATTCTAGAAGCTTGTAGATCCGGCTCATCAATTACATTGTTTATCTGGAAAATAGAGTTACAACATTCTCGATTCATCAAAATAATAAGTGTTTTTACAATAAGAGCTCCGAAAAATGTTATCCGAGTTATCTGACATAGCTTGTTACTATCATTCCCCCTCTCCTCGATTGTGTCGTCCCGTGACACAGCTTCATGGACTGAAGTAGTCTTCGGATTGACAGTTGGCGAGGCGGTCTATAAGCGCATGTAATGCTTTCTCATATATCTGAGTCTTCTTTCTTCATCAAGAACTTGCAATAATTGCATGGTGACTGTTTTTAAGCTCAATGGTTGAATAGGCAACAAACCTAATGTTACTAATCAGTGGCCCAAACTTTCTTGTTCAGCTAGTGAAGAAACTTGTATAGAATGCTTCCTCAAAAACCAACATATTACTTGAGGGAAAAAACATGCATCGGGCGTAGAAGCCGCCCGGGGTGGTCACTTTTTAGAATGTGTATGATATCACATGAGTTAATCGGAGAGGATTATTAAAAGACCAAAGTGTATAAAAATGTATACATACAGAGGGGGGTGGGGTTTTTTTAAATAGGCTCACAGTGTAAGTATAGTATGTATATTGGGGTATTATTAATTACCTCTTGAACGCACGTGATATAGGGGTCTTTTGATAAGTGACTGCCCCAGGAGAAGCCGTTGTTGGGAAACAATCAAACTGGAACACCTCTATAACGACGTCGCCGAAGAGTGTTGAAAGAGCACTACAAGAACACCAAAAGACTTGGGAAACCCCTTTGAAACACCACAAATCTAACAAGAGTAGTCTCCTTGGGAATTCATTGGCCGTCGCCCACCCAATAGACTATGTCACAAAGAAGGAAGAAACCTGTTTAGGCACCGAATTACGGACGTTGCCTACTAATGCTCTTGAAAAAAAATATTTTCCCTTCATCAAAAACCAATTTAAAAGTCCCCCTTCAAAGAATACATCACCCACAAGACGTATGGGTTTCCACAATTCAACCTACATAGTTTTTCCACAAAGCTGCCATGCAATGTAGGTTGTAGAGAACATACCATAACTCCAAAACCCCAACTCCAAAAGACATCATTTCAAAATTCAAAAAATATCTGCAAAATATGGAACAAAAGTGCTGAAATCCTTCAAATTGAACCCACGCACAACTATGTGCAAAATCAACGCGAACAGGATTCTGTAATAGGAAGACTAGGTATAGAGAGAGCTAGTCGAGGGAAAAAAACTGCATCCAAAAGCATCAAGAAGCCAGAACGAGCTAATACCTGCAATTTTATTATATTTGACTGTAACTTTTTAAGTTTGTACATGAGTTTTAGTTATATACAAGTCTCCCTTCAAAAAACTCACACACGGACACTTACAACAGCCCGACAGCTGTCACTAGACTAGCGACTTGCAGTGCATGTACATGTTCTTTCTAAAGCAAGCTAAAAACCCCACAAACAAAAATCCCACACACACTTTTGACATCGGGCATCATGTCCATATGTACAAATTTACAAAAAACGGGATGTGAGAAATGCGCCCAAGATAGTTTGCCACACCCCAACCTGCTAGATCATTCATGATCAATAGAACAAAAGAGATCCTATAAACCACATGAGGGAGTCTTCACTTTATCTTCATCATTAGCCACATAATCAGAAAATTCTTCAAAAGAAGACTCGTCCTCAATCACAATCATCAAACTTGCAATATACTTCTAAAGCCTGTAGCCATTCACATGTGCTTTATGTGAGTACCATCCAAGTCAGCAACCTGATGTGTGCCATTTGGTTAAGACCAAGAAAGGACCTTCCCACTTGATTTGAAATTTCTTTTGAAAAGTACCATCAAACGTACTATTGTAATGAAGCACCATGTCACCCTTCTTGATGTCCTTGTCCTTCACCTTCTCATTTTGCCTTTGTCTGATTATTCTTCATGACATGCTCATAATGCTCAAAAGCCAAAAACTTATCCAATTGTAAACATTGCAAATATAGAAGCCTTTCCCTGAATGTTCATCGGGATCTTCTTCAAACTTTAGCATCATCTTCAAAGCTGGTATCTCTACCTCAATATGAAGTAAAGCCTCTTTGCCAAAAACTAGATGGAAGGGAGAGAAACCAATACCTGATTTGATGACAGTCTTGTAAGCCCATAGAGTACAAGGTAGCTCTAAATCCCAAGTCTTCACATTGTTTCTTTTCATCTTTGTAAGAATCCTTATGAGCTCTCCATTAAACCTTTCATTCATGCTATTGCATTGGGGATAATATGGAGTAGTGCGATGCACATGAAGCTTCTCACATAGATAATCCACCAACTCTCCCCTGAAATCTGGACTCTTGTTAGAAATTAACTCCATTGGCATTCCAAATTTGTAGTAAATATCTTCATATATAAATAAGGAACATCTTTACTTATGATATGCTTAACAGCTTTGGCTTCGGCCCACTTGGATAGATAGTCAACAACAGTAAGTATGTAACATTTGCCTCTAGCTATCATAGATAGAGGACCTATTGCATCAATACCCTACTTGTCAAATATATCATAAGCCATAATGGTGCCTCTAATTTTTGATTTTAGCACCCTATTTTCCATGCTTTGACACTCTTTACAAGACTTGCACCAATGATGAATATCACGTTGAATGCTGGGGCATACATACCCCTCCTACAAGACTTTATGCAAAGTGATCTTTGAAGCAAAGTGACCACCACAAGAACTCTCATGATTCTCCTCTAAAATTTTGAAAATTTCCTCTTTCCAAGGAACTTTTCTCATCACAAGATCATCCCCCTTTATATAGAAGGCATCACCAAGTAGCACATACCTTTTGGCACGGCGTAGGAAGACATACTTTTTTGACTTCTCCAACTCTGATGGAAGCATACCTGTTTGCAGAAACTCTTCCTCCCTCTTTAAAGCTTCCATTCCCAAATAAAGATGAGAATCAGCCCTTATCACATACAATTTCCCAATTGAACCTTGCACTGCACCATGTGCTTCTTCAATTTGAGACCTGTCCACATGTCTTAAACTCCAAGCTTCAAAATGCTTAAGCAGATTCTTCACTTGAAAACACATATTTTTCAGCCTTGGATTCTTACTTTTCCACACCCCAGGTACTTGCTTAATTACCAAAAGAGTATCACCTCTTACCCTCACATGATCGATGCCAAGCTCAAGGCAAAGGTTGAGACCTTTCTCCAAAGTAGCATATTCAACTTCATTGTTGCTTTGTGTTGTAAGATTCAAACTCCTTTTAGTTACCAATGGACCTTGAGGATCATAAATTACAACACCTCCCGAAGCTTCATCATGTGCTTTCCTGTAAGAGCCATCAAAAAACAATAGATAGGCATTGTCCATGTCAAGAGATTCCATGTGTTGCTTCTTCACCGCGTCCTCCTTAAGAAGAAGAGGTCTTTCCTTATAATTAAAATTATCAGCCAATGTAGCCCTTGTACTCTCCTCAACAAGAAAAGAGAATTGGAATTCTTGTAACTCCACTATCCACTTCATGAGCCTCTTTGATAAAGTAGGGCTATTCATCAATTGAGGTAGAAGAGTGTAGCTAGTGAGGAATGCGAATGGTTTAGGGAGAAGGTGGTGCCTAAACCTTCTACATGCATAAATCACACTCACGATGATGAGCTCTACTTTAGTATAGCCTCTTTCCACCTCTAGCATCACCCTGCTAGCACAATAGATAGGCTTTATGTAGTGGGAATTGTTACCTCGTTGAAGAAGCATAGCTCCAATAGCATCCTCACCTACTGATGGATTCACATAAAACTCCTTATCCCAATTAGGATCTTGCACAAGAACCTCTTTGATACCTTGAAAAACCTCTTCACATTCATTTGTCCATTGTAGAGAATCCAACCTTGCTACTTGTTGTAGAGGAAAATTAAGTTGAGAGGACAAAGGAATGAACCTTGCCATATACTTCACCTTTTAGCAAGTTGCTTTGTATCTTTAGGTGATGGGAGGAGCACCAAAGCCTTCACTTTGTTAGGATCTGCTTCAATCCTATTCTCTGAGATCATATGTCCCAAAAACTTCACTCTTGGTTGGGCAAGATGACACTTCTTTGGGTTGAGTCGACCTCCACTTTCATCATATTGCTTCAATCCCAAGCTTTAAACAATGATCCTTTCTAAAGCTATAAACACAAAAGTCATCTATTAGATTCTTCACAAACTCGACAAGAAAGGGAGAGAACACCTTATTGGGACGCGCTTTTGATACCACGCACACCCATTCATGAGACCAAAAGGAAGCACACAATAAAAAAATCATCCCCATGGTGTGATAAATGTGGTCTTCTTTTGATCTTCTAAAGCCAAAGTGAGCTAAAAATATCTAGAGAATCCATCACATACATTATACCTCTCATGCCATGTAATAGAATCAAGTATGCCATTTATGAAAGGAAGAGGATATGGATCCCTCTTCATGGCTGCGTTTAAAGGCTTAAAATCAACACATATTCACTTTCCATCCTTCTTGGGTGTGACAACAACAGGACTCACCCATTCTGCAGTACTCACATGACATATGAAACCTGCTTCAAGAAGCTTGTCTACCTCTTCCTTTAAAGCATTAAGTTGTACCTTTCCCATTCTCTTTAGCTTTTGGCGTACGGGCTGAGCTCCTTCCTTGACTGGAATGTGAATTTACTATCCCTTAAAGCCTCTAGTTTCCTCCTAAGAAGTGATGAATAAATGGGGATATTGTTGTATCATATGTAGGTACTCACCCTTCTCATGACTAGTTAAGTCGGGAGACAACATACCTTGTATCAGCTCCTATTTGACATTAGGTTGAACTTTGGGTTGCAACAGTTCTTCAATTTTCTCATAAGGACCAAAGATATCCTCATTCTCCATAAGGCCAATAAATCTTTGTTTCTCATCATCCTCTTCTTCAAGAAACAAGGAGGAAACATCTAGATTACTATCGCTACTATCTTCCACTTCACCACCATCATCCCCATTGTCTTCTACTTCACTTGAGTAATCTCCTTCATCACTTTTATCATCAGAATTAGATTTCAAAGATTGCTTGCTAGCCATGTCAAACATCTTCTTATCACCCCTTCTATTGTAGAGAGTGATGGTACCATGTCCCAAATCCTGTACAACTTTGGTTGCCTGTAACCATGGTCTTCCAAGGATGAGAGGAAAAGCACAAATACCTACGGGCATAACATGGAAATTGACCAGAACTTTAACATAAAATACATCCACCTCCAAGTCCTTTATAAATCCCAAGAACCTCACCCTTGATTGGTTGGCAAGATTTATGTGAAAACCTGAATTCTTCACCATGTTGAGTCCCAACTTTGATACACAAGATTAAGTAATAACTCATATCTGTGCAGCTCCATCAATATAAGCCTCTCCAATGCACTTCCTCTTATGCCATGCATCCATAGTAGGTCATATATCAGGTAGCTCATTCAAAGACAGGACCCTCACTGACCCCTTGCAAACTCCTTCTTCATGGGGTTGACTACATGCTTCCATTGACTCTTTAACTTATGACACATCTCCATGAGTTGCCCAAAGGTAACATCAGACTTTCTACCCACTAAATCAGCCCTTAAACTATAATTTGGTTGCCCTTCTCCCAAAGGAAAGTCGGATGCATTGTAGTGTTGCCTGGGTTTTCTATTCTTCTTCTTCTCTTTACCTGTACCTCTTTCAACCTGTTTCCCTCTTTTATGGCTGAGACTTGCATCACTCATGTCATGATCTCTTATAACCCCTTACCTAGAGGCATGACCATAGCTCCCAAATCATCCTCTTTCTTCTCCAAACGGATTATGATTACCACTTTTGTTTTGCTCTTCTCTTCAGCTGTCAAACCACTTGGCTCTGCTTCTGCTTTAATCTCAAAACCATAATCTTGAGCTCGAGAAGGAATTTGTGGAGGAAGAGGAAACATGTCACCACCCATTCTCTTTGTTTATCACATTGAGGGCTTTTATGATCCCATTCACCACAATTGTAACATTGAAACATATACCCTCTTCCAGCCATGCGTTTTCCTCTACCACCTGAAAAACCCTCATTGCTTCCATACCCATGTCCATATCCATAGCTTTGACCTCTTCCACCTCCCATCATATACAAACTAAGATTCTTCATAAGACCTACAACCTTCTACATCTCCTTTCAAAAAGCATTCACATCATGAGAAGCTTGTTGATCATAACCTGTCTCCGTGATGACGACACTTAGTTGCTCTATCGCTTTCACTTCAACCTTTGGCTCAACATTGATTCCAAGCTGATGAAGACACTGTGCTTTCCACTCTTTATCTTTGCAATTCTAACTGCCTCCTCAAAGGTCCTTGGTTGCTTAAGATCTACCTTCAAGCATATGTTACTCCTCAAGCTTGCAAGAAACCTATCCTTCTTTAACATGGCTGGAGGAATTTCAGCCCCTAAAGATGCACACCACTTTGTACATAGTGCATTGAATGCCTTCACAAAGTCTTCTATGGTTTGGCCTTCACCCTGTACCAAGCCTTGAATAAACTGCCAGACCTTTTGTGGGTCTTACCATTTAATAAGTCATAACTTGAGGAGTTTGGGCTGATTGTAGCTCCTTTTTGTAGCCTTCCAACCATTCCCTAGCATCTCCCTTCAAACAGAAGTAGAAGATTTGTAGCACCAATGTTGGGTCTTGCCTGTTAGCAAGAAGGCAAGAAAACTCCATTCTCTCAATGAAAACTTTGGAGCTTTCATTTGATTTCCCACTAAAATCCAGAAAATTAAATGCCATGTGTTCTAAAACCTGTAAAATGAAGGTAACTTGAAGCAATTCCTCGGTGGCGGGCACCAAAATATTGTTGGGAAACAAAGAAACTAGAACACCTCTATATCAATGTCACCCAAGAGTGTTGAAAGAGCACTACAATAACACCAAAAGCTTTGGAAAACCCCTTTGAGACACCACAAATCCAACAAGAGTAGTCACCTTGGGAATTTACTGGTCGTTGCCCACCCAATAGACTATGTCACAAAGAAGGAAGAAACCTGTTTAGGTACGGAATTACGGTCGTTTCCTACCAATGCTCTTGAAAAAAAATCTTGCCCCTTCATCAAAAACCACTTTAAACCTCCCCCTTCAAAGCGTACATCACCCACAAGACGTATGGGTTTCCACAATTCAACCTACATAATTTTTCCACAAAGCTGCCATGCACTGTAGGTTGTAGAGAACAGACCATAACTCCAAAACCCCAACTCCAAAATACATGATTTCAAACTTCAAAAGATCTCTGAAAAATCTGCAACAAAAGTTCTGAAATCCTTCAAATTGAACCCACGCACAACTATGTGAAAAATCAACACGAAAAGAATGCTGTAATAGGAAGACTAGGTGTAGAGAGAGCTAGTCGAGGGTAAAAAACTGCATCCAAAATTATCAAGAAGCCAGAACGAGCTAAGACCTCAAATTATTTGATATTTGAATGAACATTTTAAAGTTTGTACATGATTTTTATTTATATACAATCTCCCTTCAGAAAACTCACACACGGACACTTACAACAGCCCGACATTTGTCACTAGACTAGCGACTTGTAGTGCATGTACATGTGCTTACCTAAAAACCCCACAAAAATAAATCCCACACACAATTTTGACATTGTGAATCATGTGGGTATGTACAAATTTACAAAAAAGGGGTGTCAGAAATGCGTCCAACATAGTTTGCCACACCCCAGCTTGCTAGATCATTCATGATGAGTAGCACAAAAGAGATCCTGTAAACCACATGAGGGAGTCTTCACTTGATCTTCATCATTAGCCACATGATCAAAAAATTATTCAAAAGAATACTCATCCTCAATAAGTGTCATTAACCTTGCAATATACTTCTCAAATCTGTAGGCATTCACATGTGCTTTATGTGGGGTACCATCCAAGTCAGCAAGCTGATGTGTGCCATTTGGTTAAGACCAAGAAAGGACCTTGCCACTTGATTTGAAATTTCTTTTGGAAAGTGCTATCAATATTACTATTTTAATGAAGCACCATGTCACCCTTCTTGATGTCCTTGTCCTTCACCTTCTCATTTGTCTTTGCTTGATTGTTCTTCAAGAGCTGCTCATAATGCTCAAAAGCCAAAAACCTATTATACACATTGCAAATATAGAAGCCTTTCCTTGAATGCATCATCAGGATCTTATTCAAGCTTTAGCACCTCACCTCAATAGGAAGTAAAGACTCTTTGCCAAAAACTAGATGTAAGGTAGAGAAACCAGTACCTGATTTGATGGAAGTCTTGTAAGACCATACAGCAAAAGGTAGCTCTAAATCCCAATGCTTCACATTATTTCTTGTCATCTTTGTAAGCATCCTTATGAGCTCTCCATTAAATCTTTCATTCATGCCATTGCATTGGGGATAATATGGAGTAGTAAATCTGCGATGCACATGAAGCTTCTCACATAGATAATCCACCAACTCTCCCTTGAAACCTAGACCCTTGTCAGAAAGTAACTCCATTGGCATTTCAAATTTGCAACAAATATCTTCATATATATGCAACAAATATCTTCATATATATGCAACAAATATCTTCATATATAAATAAGGAAACATCTTTACTCATGATGTGCTTAACAACTTTGGCTTTGGCCCATCTGGATAGATAGTCAACAACAGTAAGTATGTAGCATTTGCCTCTAGTTGTCATAGGTAGAGGACCTATTGCATCAATACCCCACTTCTCAAATACATCATAAGCCACAATGCTGCCTCTAATTTATGATTTGAGAACCCTATTTTCCAGTCTTTGACATTCTTTACAAGACTTGCACCAATGATGAACATCACGTTGAATGCATACCCCTCTTGCAAGACTTTATGCAAAGTCACCACCACAAGAACCCTCATGATTCTCCTCTAAAATTTTGTAAATTTTTCTCTTTCCAGGGATCTTTTCTCATCACAAGATCAGCCCCCTTCATATAGAAGGCATCACGAAGTAGCACATACCTTTTGGCACTTTGTAGGAAGGCATACTTTTTTGACTTCTCCAACTCTGATGGAAGAATACCTGTTTACAGAAACCCTTCCTCTCTCTTTAAAGCTTCCCTTCCCAAATAAAGAGGAGAATCAACCCTTATCACATACAACAGCCCAATTGAAGCTTGCGCTGCACCATGTGCTTCTTTGTTTTGAGACCTATCGACATGCCTTAAGCTCCAAGCTTCAAAATGATTAAGCAGATTCTTCGCTTGAAAACACATATTTTTTAGCATTGGATTCTTAGTTTTCCACACCCCAAGTACGTGCTTAACCACCAAAAGAGCATAACCTCTTACCCTCACACAACGGATGCCAAGCCGAAGGCAAAGGTTTAGACCTTTCTCCAAAGTAGCAAAACCCTGCATCCAAAAGCATCAAGAAACCAGAATGAGGTAGCCACACACCAAGAAGAACCTCAACAAAAGAAAGCAAGGTTTGAAAGAGAAAAGCAAACTTATGAAAGGAGCTGCCAAGCTGAGAAGCCTTTCCTCGTTGTCCGAGATCTCACTGCTATGAGCTTTGTGGGAGTTTTTGGCAGATTCTTCGTCTGACTTATATACCCTTTTTGATGACGTGTGGTTCTTGAAGAAGGTTGTGTGGATACAATCCATGTGTTTTGAGCTACGAATGGCGGCAAATTATCGGCCATTCAATAGCATGATATGCTATTCTCGTCATCACTTCAAGAGCACCCAGATATGTGATTTTACCTTCTTTCTTCGTACCTTTCAGTGTTGTTAGCACATACTGCGCATGATCAATTGCTTGCCTGGTTGTCGACTTCAACACTTGAATGAAGGTGGTCAAAACCGCATGGTTTGGGGTGGTGTACCATGGCGGTCTCTTTGATAAGAAATGGAAGTGTTGATGGTATAGGAGGGCTGGTTTTTCCACTTGCCTTTGGATGAGGTCGAAAAAGATTGCAGCAGCAGTGTCTTTGGTAAATGTTCCTGCTATAGTTCTATCTCTGGTCCGCATCGTCATAACTTCAATTCCTTGGCCACTATCTCCTTTGTGATTACTACTTCTACCTTCTGCCTTTATTGGTCGGTGATTTTCTGACCCATCTTCTTTAATTGTGGACGTAGTTCATATCCTTTATGGAAATCTACACCACAGGGTTCCTGATCATAGAAGTGCCTTAAGCCTAGCATTCTATTGGCTTCTTTGGTGTTTGGCTTGGCAGCTACATCATATATCTCCCTTCGTAGCATTTACATTTCCACTTGATGTCCTTCTTCACTCTTGAACCTGTCAGTGAAAACCGTGTTGTTGTTTTCTTCTAGCTGTTCTTTTGATAAGTATGTTGCCTTGGCCTTAACTTGGGTCTAGTTGACAGGGTGGAAGCTCTTGCAAATTTTCTTATTGGGACACCCTTTTCTCGGCCTTCTCTGTTGCTTGCATTGCTCCTATTAAATGAATACAGTGCCAAAGTCAAAAAATTCTATAAATTCCGTTGTGAAATGCCCCGAGTCTGAATTGCTGACAAATTGATTCCAATTTGCTTCAAATCAATTTTGGAGCATGCATAGATTCATAAAAACATGTAAAGATCAAAATCATTCAGTTCTGACAAAAATTACAAAAAAAGTAAATAAACGCGATTATTTACAGTTGGGTTTTTTTTTCCACTTTTTGCAATTTTGACATCATAGGCTTGAAACATATAGCTTTTAGGTGCTCTAAGTGAAGTGTGGGCTCCTTTGAGTGCACTGGGTAGAAATGGTGCCAGATTTAAGCTTTCAATCTCTGAAACAATCGATATACGGAGATTTTGAGTTTTAGAGATCCAAACTTGCTCAAACTTGGTCAGTGGACTGGGGACATTATGTTCTTTGGTCCCATAAGGTCAAAGTTGCAATTTTCACCCATTTTGGTAAGAAGATAAATAATCACGATAATTAACTTTTTCATCAAAATGCTCATTTTTTGTTGCAAATTGGTTTTAGACATGATGTAGACTTTATGTATGAGATATGGGGTGATTTGGATCAAAAAATATGGCAGATAACTCAAAATTTGGATTGGAAAGACCTTGGTGCGTTTTTTGATAATTTTCAAGTTTTTTCTTGATCATCTTGGCTCATACTTAAAATGTGGCATATATTAGATGTCTACAAGTGATAGGTGAAGTGAAGGGATCATTTTCAATCCAAAGAAGCACAAAAATAAATAATCGTGATTATTTACTACAGTCAATTTTTTGCAAGACCTAGCAATTTGATGACCTAGACATATTCAATACATCTAAAATAAGTCTTAAATTGAATTTGATAAAGTTTTGTCATGTCAGCATCACTTCGTACTTTGTCAACTCTGAAATCATCGATTTTTGTGACTAAATGGCCTGTGGAGTTGGTTAGTTACTTTTGAAGCTATAGACTTGTCCGCTACATAGTCCTTATGCTACCCATCCATATAGAATTGATCATTGATAAGCTTAGAACTTACCCCTCATGTCTCGTGTGAGAGGGCACTGTAAAAGAACGACTGTGAACTCTGAAAATCGCGTGCGAAGAAGGTCAAGAGCTCTCTCTCCTCGAAGAGTGACTAGTGAAAATGAGGTGATTTTGGGCTACTTTGGATATCTATACTTGGACTTCCCAAACTATTTTTTCCCAAATTTCCTTGTTAGTCCTAGTAGGCTGTGAAATCTATGTTAGACTCAAATTTCTTCAATCGGATTCCGGTAGCTCATTCATTAAGAATTTGCGAAAGTAGGCCTTGACAGCCTACTTTCGGCTTCCTACTTCTATCTGTCAATTCGATTGAAAATTTTTGTGCCTGTTTGCCTTGTCTTTCTGATGATTAGCGTATCTTCAGTTTCTCCATCTGAGCTCATTTGCTATTTATTAATAATTTTTGACCTGTTTATTGAAAAATAAAAAAAACGTTACACTAAAAAAGAAAAGTGAAAAATCAATAATTAGAAAAATACATTGAGAAACACTGCTTTATTGTTTTTTGGTGGATATCTCCATTTTTAAGTCCCAATATCCAAAAAAAGGATGAAAATAATAAAAAAGATCATTTTTTGATAGTATATACACTATTTACACTCATCGGGAAGATGTTATCAGTTCATTAATTTTCCTAACTCCTTGCATGCTACTTGTAGCATTTGCTTGTCTATACGATGGAGAAGATTGATTGTTTCGTGGTTTGTTCTACTGGTAACCTCCTTTCCATTCCTCTTTGCTTGGTGCAATTGGAACAATGAGTTTTTCGCCTTTAGGTGATAGCTTGAGATGATTGGTATCCCAATCTGGTACTGCCTTGTATGTTCGCATCCATGAGATTCAAAGAATCATTGTTTCATTCATGTGTTTATCTGGTAAGCATACAAATTAATGAGGGCATGAACATCCATATACTATCACATTTAAGTTGACTACTCTCAATGTCGGTGTTGGGTTCTTGTTGCATCCTTTAATAAGTGGATATTCCTGAAGTCAAAGATTGATTCGTTGCTTTCTTGTACGTGGAATCAGTGACTGCATTTACCCGAGCTCATGTATCGACCAATGCATTTGTGCTATGATTGTTCAGTTGTACTTTGATGCAAAGGTCCATTCCATCTAACCATTCATCATCTCTTGATACTGCATCTTTCTACAAATTTTCATAGTCGGTCATCTAGTTCCGGAGTGTTGATGGGAATAGGTATTTATTGATTTTTGAGAGCCGCTTTCCTTTTGAGTACTCGAACCCTAGCTTTCTCTTGGGCTTCATCAATGACCTGCTATCGTTTTATCTTTGTTTGCTTTGTTGCATGCATCTTTTCTAACAATTCATTGGTTAGTGGCAAACTGTACTTCTTTAAACGGCATCCACTAATCCAATTAGCCATTGGTACACCATCTAGGGTGGATAACCTAACTTCTCTACTTGGTGATACATCTTCAATGATAAACGAATCGTTTTTTTTTTATTAAAAAAAACTTGGGAATGTGTTTCTTAAGGGAATATATTAAAACTAAGTCCCCTTTTTTGAATATTTTTGTGATTAGATGGGAATCAAAAAACTATTTTTGTTTTTGCTTTTATGCATAGATGTGAGCCACAGTAGTAAGCCTTTTCTCATCAAGTTTTTCTAAATCTTCAAGCCTCTCTGACAGTTCATGTCCAATCCACTCAAGATCCTTAGCTACCCTCAGTGTCGGCAATAGAAATTCTATCGGACACTATGACATTAAGAACATAAACAAGGTTGAAGGGTGTAGCATTTAAAGTTGTCTTGAATGAAACTCTATAAACCCATAGAGCAACGTGGAGATTCATTTCCCAATATGTCCTTCTTGAACTAATCACTTTGGTCAATACTAAGCTAAGAATTTTATTATATGCTGAGCTTGTCCATTTTCTTGTGGGTGATAGGGAGCCAATTTGTTATGGATGACCATAAATTCATTAAACAGATACTCAATTACCTCATTGATGAAATGAGTTCCCCTATCACTGACAATTTCTATTGATAGTCCATATCTTGTGAACACATTTTCATACAAGAATGCGGTTGTGGTTCTGGCATCATTCTTTTGGGTTGCTTTAGCCTCTGCCCACTTGGTCAAATAGTCTGTAGCTACAATGATATATTGAGCTTGGATTCTTTAAGTAGGTGGTTGTATTGGCCCAACAAAGTCTCTATCCCATTTTACAAAATCTATAGCTCCCATCATTGGCCTTAAAGGCATTCTATCTACACGGGTTGGCATTTTAGCTCGTTGACATGCATCATACCTTCGAACACATTTTTTGGTATTTGCAAAAAGTGTTGGCCACCATATGCCTGCCATTAAGATTGCTCTCATGGTGGTTTCACTAGAAAAATGACCTCCAGCTAATCCGGCATGTGCTTGTTCTATAATGGGAATATATTTGTCTTCATTTGCACAAAGACGCAGATGTTGATCTTTTCCTCTTTGATATTGTTGGTTTCCAATAAGAGCATAGTCTCTTGCTTCAGTTTCAATTGCTCTTTGGCGGCGTTTACTGATATCCTCAGGCTATGTTCGGCTTGATAAGTAAGCAACTAGATAGTTTCTCCACTTAGGAACAAGTGATATTTGGAACAATGTCACATCAAGTATGGGTGCTTGTTTTTGACATCGAGGACATTTTTTTACAAATGAGTGAATATCACTCCTCATAGTTGGCCAAAATACTCCAAGTCTCAAGATCCGTCGCATAGTTTGGTCTTTCGCAAAATAAAGTCCCACTATGGTAATACGTACTTGACTTAGGTATTGGGTTTTCTCCTCAGGATTAATATATAAAAGAAATATTCCATCTCGATTTCTTTTGTATAGCCTTCGAACTAGTAATTGGTACATAGCCGATTGCTCAATTAATCTAATTGTAATAAGAAGTGGTATTTGTAAATCCATTTAAGCTATGTCATCAAGGATACCATATTTTTCGACCATCGAGGTATCATTTCAACGGGGAACAAATATGCATCCGGTAGATCATTGTCTACTCCGTTTGGTGATTCTCCTGAAACAAATTTTAACAAATGATCTGCTCTTTGATGAGTGGTGCCCTTTTTCACAACAACAGTGAAATCAAATTCCAAAAGAATGATGAACCATCTCACTGTTCTTCTTGTGTTGCATGGCTTGTTGACCAAGTGCAATAAGGCTTGGTGGTGTACAAAGAACACAAGTTTGCTAGCTAATAGATAATATCTATACTTTTTTACAGTATAGATCATTCCTAATCTATCCCTTTCGGTGGTTATATAGTTTTTCTCTGCCATATTCAACTGTCTACTAGCATAAGAAATAGGAAAGTCAAATTTTTTGTCTCTTGGTTGAGCTAAGATACACCCAATGGAAAAATTGGAAGCATCTACATGTATGTGGAATATCTTATTCCAATTTGGTGCTTTCAATAATGGAGTTGAAGTGAGAGCTTGCTTAAGCTTCATGAAAGTTTCTTCACACTCATCAGTCCATTCAAAGAGTGTCATCAAGATGTACATGGGTTTTGCAATTATAGCGTACATGTAAATGAACCGTCTGTAATATCCACAATGTCCTATAGAATCTTGAACCCCTTTGTCTGTCAACAGTATATGCAAACCAACAATAACATGAATTTTATCCATATTAGTAGCTATGCCATTTTTAAACACTATATATCAAGGATTTTTTCCTTGGCTACCCATAAATGTGGCCTTTTCAGGATTTAAGCAAATCCTATAAAGTCTACATTTTTTGAATACCTTTTGAGGTGTTCAAAATGATCAGCCCGGATTGATGAATGTACAGATATATCTTCTATATATACTTTCAAGAAATTTCAAAGGTATCCCTTAAAAGCATGGCTCAACAATCTTTGAAAGGTGGCAGGAGCATTAGTTAACCCAAAAGACATAACCCGATAAGCAAAAATATCCCATTTAATTGTAAAAGAAGTTTTATACTGATCTTTGGGGTCAACCAAAAGTTGATTGATCCAAAAATCCATCTAAAAAGCTGTAAGCTTCTTTTCTTGCAACTCGTTCTAAAACATGCTCAATGATTGGAAGAGGAAAGTTGTCTCTAATGGTAGCTGCATTTACTTTCTTGAGATTGACACACGCCCTTAGTTTTCAATTTTTCTTGGGTACTACCACAATTGAAGACACCCAATCTGTGTGTCAATTTCATAAATGAATCCGGCTTCCTTTAGCTTTTCTATCTCTTCTTTGATCTTCCTGAAAAATATCTCAGTATAAGTGTATGGGCTTTGTCTGCTTGGTTTCGCATCATCTCCCATATGTATAATATGTTGATAGATTTTTGGATCAACACCCTTGAGATCCTTATAAGACCAAGCAAAGATATCTTGGTATTCTTTCAGTAAGATTAACAAAATCTCTTCTTCTTCTTCTGTCAGGTTATTTACAATGTAGGCATGTCTAGGCTCTTCTCCTGGTTTGGTTAGATCTATCTTTTTTGCATTTTCAAGTCCTTCGTAGGACTCACCCCGTTTTTGTAGTTCCCTGACAAGTTGTTCGACTATGATTTTTCGGTCTTGGAGAGTATATTTCTTGTAATGGGATGGAACACTCATTACATCTTTACCTTCCTCCTCAATGGTTTCCATTTCAGCTGTATATATAACTTCTTTAGAGCTTTTTTCAACTCTTGATACTTCTTTCTTCGTTCAACTCGTGTCATGGTTGAATTCTTGTCTTGGTATTTAGGTTTTGTTTGAGTTTCTTTTCTCCTTTTTCTCAATGTTTTTGAAGTTTTCTGCTTTTCATTTAAAGGATATCTACTAGTGATTTTGTCTTTGACACAATCATGTGCATCTTTTTCTTCTATATCATTTCTATCTTCTCGGTTTCTGGTTTGGAAAAAAAAAAAATCCTCCCCTCCTTTCATGAGTAGTTTAGCTCTCACATGTTCTTTTTCTGACCATCAATCAACTGAGGTAGATGAATGTTCTTCTAACTCATCTGTTGCATCATAATAGAGGTCTGGAAAGACTTGTTGAGCTTTCATTAAGTCCTTGGATTTTTGAATTTTGTCTTTCATGTGAAGGGTTTAGATAATTTGTGTGGGAATTATGTCATAGCCGTCCTCATTGAAAAATTGTCTAGGCATAGACGTATTTACACATACATCCATTGTTGCTAAAATTTGAGTCCACTCAAATGGCTCAAACAAATGCTCCGAAAGTGTTCAGGTACATAGGATTCATCTGTGCAATCCCTTTTTAAGATACATTCTTCTTGTTTTTTAAGCTCCCATTTTTTGAGGCTGCGCACATCCAAATAGGTGTGTCTTTGTTCAACCAAGATGGAAGCTTAGTTTCAGCCGAAGAGACCGAGTCAAATTCTGGCATGGGTGTTTTCATGACATCTCTATAAGTATGATCTTTTAGATTAACCCTTGTTATTGATCCCACTTGCTTCAAGTACAAATAATTGTTTTCCCAATCCTGGATAAGTTGTATTTATTGCATGAAAGGCCTTCCCAAGATGATTTCATAATTCAGTTTCTTTCCAAAGTCCACTATCACAAAAGTGGGTTGATAATCAATTCCACAAGAACTGTGGAATTGCTTATCACTTTTTCAAGCAGTCCTTAGGGTCTTTCGATCTGTCCATCAGTCAATTGCAATTTCATTCAAGTTTGTCTAATGGATGGTTGTTCCCATGATTCCCATACTGCTTTCTTGGCTATGGCTATCCCTACCCCACTATCCAGTATTTTCGGGTGAAAGCATGGAATGGTGGCTCAAATAGCTGTGTCCATGGACACCTACTATCAAAAACTTTGGCCTACAATTAGACATGAATTCACATAAAATTTATATCATGATATATGTCAATGGATAGCTCTTAACACTAGGTTGGTAACCTAACAGGACATAAAAGTGTCCTTTCAAGGTTTTGAAAAAAACCTCCAAAACCATAGTAGATCCACTCATTTTGTAAAATCCTTTCTTGAGGTTATAGTTCAAGGCCTACTAAACATGGAAAAAATAAGAAACTTGTAAAATTTCTCATCTTTTGGTCACACCAAGCCTCCAAAGTTGATGGACCAGTGAATTTTCATCAAAACAGTCATTTCTTACGTTTTGTTGCATAAAAATAAGATTAGGGACTTTTGTAGGACTTGAGATAAATTCCCTAGTTAACTTCAATGGGTTGGTGATGAGAACATATGATTGCTTCTCACTCACTATTTTTTGTTTTTCCAAAATAAATAGGTACAAAAAAGTTGAATTTTTACCATTCTGCAAACCTATCATCAAAGTTTCTATAGCCACGTTCAATACAAATAATATATGCATGTTTTCTTAGTTCCCTATTGTTCTTTATGTTCATAAGGAGCCATGGAGCATGTCAAAATAATAATACATCTCTTACCAAGGGGAATCTTGGGGACAAAGATGAAGTGTTAAATACAGCAAACATGAAAAAATTGGGTTGAACATTATGAGTTGTAGAATCCCATAGAAACTATTCAATATCTAGCCAAATTTGATCCTTATGACTAGATATGGTTACTACCTACAAAATTCAGGTAGTTGTCACAAGAAACTAACAATATTGAAAAAGCTCTACTTGATATACTAGAATGTTTCGTTTTCTTCCATAATTGAAAAAATCAACCATCGTTGGTTACTATGCAAAATAGGGTATTAGGTGCCCCAAAACTCAAGGAATGTTAGCTTTATGTTACAATATGCGACATAGAAAATCAAAAATAAATTTGGATATCATGAAATCCACCAAGAAAATCATAGAAGAGCTAAAATTGGCTAAAAAACAAGATTTGACAATTTTCGTAATTTGGTCATAACTTACACCTTTAATATTTATTTCTCCCTAGAAGCATCAGGACATGTTGAGGACTACTAAAGATAGTTCTCTAGCATTATAGACCTCACAAACATGAATTCTAGAGTGGTATAGTTGCAAAAAGTTGAAAAAAGCCAAAAATAGGACCCGTTTTTTCACACAGTTTAGGTTGTGAAATGTTGTGCAAGGACAATGTTAAAGATGGAATTGATGTTCCAAAAAAATGTCGAGTTTTTTTCAGCTCATGAGACAACTTTCTAGATAGATAGCACCTCAAAATCCATTTTGAAACTCTTGACATAATTCAAGGAAAATGGTCACTTCACAGGACATAAAAGTGTCCCATTACCAACCTAGTGTTAAAGAATAAAATGTAGAAGTGCAATCACTTATAAATTTTATTTAGTTTGTATTCTTTTTTCCACAATATTGTTTTTGTGATATGCTATCTAATAGCTTAAATATCATTCCACCTATTCATGCTTTCACCCTGCCATGGTTTCTATATCATTGTATCTCATTGGAAGGTTTGTATTTCCTTCTTCCTCTTCGTAGTATTCTCCGACTTTCTTCATTGGAACGGATCTAATCTCTTTGTTATCCATTTTGTGCTTCAATTTTTACAATTTTTTGCGATTAGTCATGTTATCCCCACCTTCTCTAGAGTTTTCTGTAGATCATTCCATAGCTATGGTCTGATTTTTAACAGTTCTCCTAAAGACGTAAGAGTGCATTGAATGGGTGTAGACATGATTGAATGGATGTTGTCTACCTCTAGGGTATGTTCCTCTCTTTTCATCTGAGTGGTTTTACACACTATGGATTCATCTTTGTTATTTCCCAAGTAAGAGGGTAGTGTATTCAGAGTCATTGGTTTAGACATTCCTGAAGCTTCAGAACCGCAATCCCCATACAAGTATTGTACATCCATGTCCATATCAGGAGGTGGATTGTCTAACCAAACTTCCTCTATATGAGCTCACTTCAGAGTTAGAATCCCAACATTATTCTCTCTAATGTTTTTCCATAAGTGTCCTGGCCAATCCTTCTATGAACGGAATTCCATCTAAGGCATCTTCACTATCAGGCACTATGAGTTTTGGCTCTTTTGTTTCAAAGTGGGTTTCTACCACCACTTCGGATTTCTCTTTAGTGGTTCCTACCACAAGATCCTCAGGTTTTGCTATACTGTTGAGCTTGGGTTTTTGTTTTTCCAGCATCTCTTGAGTAATTCTTACCAAATTTTGATAAGCTTCAAGCTTAGTTGCTTCCATATCTGGAGACGGATAGTTTTTCCATGTTTTGGCATGCTTTAAATCTCGCTTGGTAAACTTCCAAGGCTGCATTAATTGGCTCCAAAAATTTATGTACCAAAAATTGATCCTCCAGATTTCAGTGTGGTTTCCTTGATTTTACTTCTAGTTTCTTTCACTTTTTCCTAGAATAGTTACTTTTCTTTCTCCCTGATTTTAGCCCTTTGTTTTGTGTTCTCATCTCATACCTTTTGCTTCTGCTTCTCTTGGTCTTTCGAGAGGAAATTTTAGTATTCTCCAAATCATCAGAGGAGTTATGTTTCTTTTTCGTAGCTTGGGCTCTAGTGATTACCTTGATTGGAACAATAAGTTCACTCTCAAATGAGCTACTAGGTATCACTTGGACTACGTTCACTACTGTTTTACCCTAGTTTAACGGATTTTTTGAACAATCTTCAGGAAAGTGTCCTCTCTTTTTGCGTCATTGTATACAAAAAGCTTCAACGGGCTTAATGTTCTTGTCAGGCTCCGGGCGTTCATTTTTCCAGTGATCATGTGTACCACAGTTATGATCGTTCCCATTTCTTGGCTTAATCACAAGTCTTATCATCGGAGGTCTAACACCTTAACTAGCTACATAGTACATCGGTGTAAGCTCTCGTGTAGTATAAGTCACAAGTTCTTCCATTGGTGGTGGATGTGAATTATACCAATCTCCTTCTACCATTACTGTAGATGGACTAGGATGGACTAGGCTCAACATAGGGTGTAACAGGCACTAGTGCTTATCCATCTATGACTCCCTCTGAATGCATGTACTTTACAGGCACTGCATTATGTCTAGGATATGGAGGTTGTTGACCCAGCACGGGTTGAGGTATTTCCATACCCATCGGTGGTTTTTGGGCCATATTAGGCCGAGTTGTCCTTGTGGCTTCATAGGCATGTATTGAACATTTACATCATACTTTGGTCGGTAATAACACTCATTGCTCTCATAATTGGTCCATTTACCCTTGATTGCACACCATTTCTGTGGCCTAATTGGTTGTCCCTATTGAGATATCCCTTACCCTGGTCCCTTAATAGGTGCTTTTTGCATGCTATTCATTATTTCACTCATCCTTTTGAGCATGCCTTCTATGGTTGTAAGTGGTGCTGCAGTAGTCATTCCCACTTGTGCTGGTTTGGTGGATGCTATTTTCTTGCTTAGACCATCCTTAGGGACATCTTCTTCATTGAAAATATCACAATTGTCTCCTAAGTCGATAGCATTTGGCACACACTCCTCTAGGGTCATATGTTTCTTGCTATACAATATAGCATGAAGCTCCTTGTTTAGCAATCCCTCTAGAAACACTCTTGTGCAGGTATTTCTAGTTATGGGTATCTTGCAATGTATTATTTCATTCTAGTTGCACAATCCCTAACAGACTCACTTGGTTTCTCTTTGAAGCTATAGATGTCATAAAATATAATATCTAACTTTACCAAATGATTTTCTCATAAAAAGACCTTAGGGTTAGCTTCATTAAAGACCTCCAATGGTTAGTGTTAAAAGTCCTTTGAGCTTAGGCAAGCTAGGAGCTTGAGGTGGGAACCCGAGATAAGCTTGAGGTGCTTGTCGTGCTTGATGACTAAGGTGCTTGAGGTGCTTGATGACTAAGGTGCTTGACGTGCTTGTCGTGCATAATGACTAAGGTACTTGAGGTGCATGTCAGGATTGATGACTAAGGTACTTGAGGTGCTTGTCATACTTAATGAGCAACGTGCTTGAGAAGCTTCCCATGGATGGGGGGTAAGGTGCTTGAGTCAAAAAGAGACCCTACAAACTTAATGAGGAAGGTGCTTGAGAAGCTTCCCATGCATGGGAGGTAAGGTGCTTGAGTCAAAAGGAGACCCTACAAACTTAATGAGGAAGGTGCTTGAGAAGCTTCCTATGCATAAAGGTCCCAAAGTTAGGGGAATCTTTGACCTAAGCTTCGACTCATTCAAAGGGCACCCTTTTTCTCAAAGGGCACATGGGACACATGTCAAACTCTCCCTAAGCTTAACCACATGGTGTGCTTGAATGCTATTGGCTGGGCTAAAGAGGGGTCGAATGAGCTACTAGTTCCATCCAACAAATATCTAGATATTTTCAAGCTCTCTCTCTCTCTCTAAGGGGTAAGGACGACACCTGTCAAAAGACTACCCATATACTTGACTATATGCTACATGTGATTGGCTAGAGGGAGAGGGGTCCAATGAGGTTGAATCATGTGGAAAAGCCACAAATCGACCCAAGCAAGCAAGGGGGGTGATGGGGGGATATACACCACACACATACTCATTTTGTGGAATGATTCTCACTTGGTGAAAGTTGAGAAAATCCGCCTTCTTCTCCAATCTTGTGAGAAGTGAGAGCGTACACCAACACTCTCGGCTACGGAATGCAAATCCAACCAAGAGCCGTGCTTCAATGCTTAAGCTTTCCATCTTCACTACTATGCTATTATGTATGCTAGCAAGAAGAGTGATGATAAGTGAGGAACTATTTCTTTATTCTATAGAATGTTTCTTCTTGCTCTTCCCTACCCTCATTCCCCACTAGCTCTCTCTACCTTAGAAGGTGTTTGAGGCATTGGGACTGAGGCTCGGGATAGTTAATGATTTCTCCTATAGAATGTTTCTTCTTCCTCTTCCCTACCCTTATTCCCCACTAGCTCTCTCCACCTTAGTGTTGGGCCCTGGCTAGGGTGGATGCTCATGTGAAGCATTCATAGTGAGTGTGTGCGAGTGTAAATGAGAATGTACACAATAGAGAAAGAGAATGCAACCTTCTATTATGCAAATGAGAGATTGAGTTACATGCTTGAGAGCCTTCTCTTATATAGGCTTATGATGGAAGGCCTAGAATGTTCTAGGGATAGAGATTGTTCCCGCATGGTTTAGGTAAGAGTGTGAGTGTGAGCTTGTGTTTATACTCTTCAATCTCCCCCTTAAACACATGCTTACACACAAGCTAAGGTTCTCAACAGGAAGAAGGTAAGAGTCATGATGGTTCTCAATTGGATTCATCACTCATGTCTACAAAGATACAACATAAGAGGTTCTCACATGAGAAATGCAACTTCACAATTGAGATTCAACATAGTGTGTTTAGGGTAGCATCCTTCTTTCTAATAAATATCATTTCCTTCACTGTAGCTATATTTGAGTTGGCCCTTAGCATGTTTATTTGAAGAAGAAATAGAAGCAGAGGGTGAAGAGGAAGCGGAAGTTACCATATTCACTTCATCATTGTCGGAGTGAGCTCTTTGATCTTCATCATCACTATCATCACTTTCACTTTGCACATAGTTGACACGTTTACCTTTGAAGGTAACCTTCTTGCCGCCGTTGTCTCCATTTCCGCCATTGCCTTTGGTACAAAATTGAGGTGGATGCCCCAATTTCCCGCACTTCACACATTTTTTGATTTTGTAGCATTCGGAAGATAAGTGGTTGTACTTCCCGCAATGCTTGCAAGCCTTAGTGTGCTTTGAACTTGAAACATAGAGTGCTTTTGATGCATTAGTTTCATTGTGTGGGTGCTTGTTGTTATGGTCCTCTTGGAGAGAGTTGATTACACTTTCTAGTGTGGGGATGGGCTCTTTTTCCTTAAGTACGGTTACAATATTGTCATATGTAGAAGGAAGTGCTTTTAGAAGAACCGCAACTTTATCATCATTATCTATGTGACACTCAATGTATGAAAGTTGAGTGCATAAGCTTTCTAGCCTATTAACAAGACTAGATAGTGTTTCATTTTCATACATTGCTAGACCATATAATTGCATTTTGAGAGATATTTTAGAGTGCTTAGATTTTGCCCCAAATGTGCGTTCTAAAGTCTCCCATGCTTGCTTGGCCGATGTGGCTTCATCTAAGTGGTGAATGATATCATCCGCCACACTAGTGATGAGAATGCCTAGGGATTTCTCATCCTTGGCTTGACACTCTCGGATTTGTTGTGCCGTGAGGTTTTGTGCATCAGTGGTTATGATACTCCATAGCCCTTTTTTCATTAGATAACCCTTGAGTTTCACTTGCCATGTGTGAAATCCGATGCCATTGAACATAGCTATCTCCTTGTTACCCATAATGCTTAGTGATATGTGAAAATGCAAGCAAGGGGGTCCTATTTCAAGACTCTTGAAATGGTGTCTACCCTTTTACAAAAGCATGTGAGAAATGGGAGATGCGGTAATGAAAAAGGGATTATGAATAAGCACAAAAATGACCAATATGATTACCAAAATATACTCCAAATGTGCCGGAGTAGATGGGGATGATATAACTCAGTCTTGCCTTGAGATTTGATGTTGAATTTGGAGTCAAATCTGAAATTCTATTTGCTATTTTGAACTCCACCAATAGTTGTAGCCAAAAGTGCCTTCAAAATGCCTCCAAAATGAGCTAAAATGACCACAAAATTGATGTAGAATGACACCAAATGAAGCACCGAGGTTGCCCGAGCTTTGATAAAGGTTCTCGAGGCCGTAAACCACCAATTTGTTGAGCTAATGTGGGCTGGAAATTTTCTGTTATGAAACAGAAAATTAAAACATGTACTTCTTGATTTGACTAGTTTTGTGGTACTAGTCTTCACCGCATTGCCCGCAATGTGTAGAGAACTTATGGTAGACTAATGATGGATTAATGATGAGATTTTAGTGATATTATGAGGCTGAGAATGCTCAAATTACAGCAGCAAATCTCAAACTTTGGTTATGAGAAAGAGTTTAGAGAGAGAAAATGAGAGCTAGTGAGGTAGGAGATGCATTGAAATGATGTAGGAAAGGGTGGATATGAGCTATGGGCCGAGTATGAAGTTGAGAAAGCTTTCCATTAAAGCTTGAGGAGCTGAGGAAGAAGAAGAATCAGCCCCAAAGCCCCACGCCTAGATTTGGGCACCCTTGAGGAGAGAGAAGAGAGAGAAAGTGGCAAAAAGTCAAAAGTAGGTAGAAGAGGTGGCAAGTGGGCATGTGGGCTAGTGCCCAACTTTTCTTAAAGGAAAGGAGAGCTGAAAAATCATGGGTTTAGAGAGAGAGACTCCTAGACAGAAGGGAAGTTCACATGAGTAGGCCAAGGATCATTCAAAGCTCTGATACCAGTTGTTGGGCCCTGGCTAGGGTGGATGCTCATGTGAAGCATTCATAGTGAGTGTGTGCGAGTGTAAATGAGAATGTACACAATAGAGAAAGAGAATGCAACCTTCTATTATGCAAATGAGAGATTGAGTTACATGCTTGAGAGCCTTCTCTTATATAGGCTTATGATGGAAGGCCTAGAATGTTCTAGGGATAGAGATTGTTCCCGCATGGTTTAGGTAAGAGTGTGAGTGTGAGCTTGTGTTTATACTCTTCACTTAGAAGGAGTTTGAGGCATTGGGACTGAGGCTCGGGATAGTTAATGCTTTCTACAAAGTTTATGTTATACTTGTGATACGTGAAGGTTTCCATATTCATTGCATCACCAAGGTCGCAAGGAGCACAAAGATTCTATTGTACCAAGTCTCTCTTGATGGGAGAAACTATAATACAAATGACTTTTGGAGCGGGGACCGGCTCTGTATGATTCTGGTTCTCAACTATTGTCATGTTCTCTAAACTCTCTCTCTTGCACAAGTATTGTTCATGCCAAGTAAAGTAAGTACCATGTTTATGTTGTTACCATCAGTTAAGTTCACCCGCTATGCTCACAAAGTAATCTCACAAAAGTGCTTCATCTAATTTCCTAATTCCGCTACTCTCAAAGTTCATAGGCCATTCCCATTACATTGATATTGGGGGCGAGCTTTTTGAAATGGGACCTCTAAACCCAAAGCAATGGGCCTACCCTTACAAAATGTTCGTAAAAAGGTACGCACACTACTTGGGGCACCACCTTCTTTTGAGAGTGGAGAAGAAAACCGATCAAAATGACAGTGGCACTCACCCACTCAAGCAACACACTTTGAAAACCCCCTTACTCTATATACACTTTGGACACTTGAACACCATCAACGATTATGCAACCCAATGCCGTGCATCAAATGAAATATGCAATTTGTGGAATAGCATTCACCTTCTCCCCATAAGAATACCCATAATACATCCAAACTCCTCCTCTCTCAAGCACTCATAAAAAAATCATGCGCACAAGACTTGCCTCTCAAACACACAAGAGAATCACTTACAAACTAACACACTTTGCATAGAGAGCTCATCTCCATCTATGCAATGCCATGACACAAATAAAATCACCATGAGAGGTAGCCACATGCATATGTAATGAAGCAAAAGAGAGTAATTTCTTTAGACTAATTGAATAAGTGTGGAGAAACAAACCAATGGTAAATTGAGAATAGAACACTTACTTGATTTCTCGCACACCTTTTAAGGGGAGGACAGACGCTGGCTAACCATCACGAATTGCGACACTTGAAAGTTTTGAAGATGATTTAATGATCACTAACATAACCATGAGAGAGATCATGATGTATTTACAAGTTATTGAGGTGCTACAAATGATTTATTGGGTTGATGGAGTAAGAGATTGTAGAATAGAAAGAGTGGAGGATAGAGTTGCACTTCCTCCAAAGAGGAGGGTTAGGTGGGAGGATGTGAAAGAGGGAGAGTTGGGGTTTTCTCTACTATTGATCAAGAAACAACATGAAGTTGAAAATATAGATGTGTGTCCTTGAGTCTCTCCAAGGGGGGCTAATTTAGTTGTGTAGGAGTGGGATTATGCTACACTTAATTAGGGTGAGTGATTAGCCCTAATTAAGTGTCCTTTGACCAATCATTGAATATTGTACATAAAAGGGACTATTTATTCACGAAAAATATCATTTTAGACCGTGAAGGCTCCATAGGGGTGCATAATGTAGGTGGGCCCCACCATGAGGCCCTACGGGTGGCTCCTGCGGGGTATCTCAACTTGTCTGTCTTGGCATTTAGAAAGCATCTTTAGGTTGGTCCCATCACATGCAAGTGACCTTGAACACTCATTTCTCTTCTAGAAGATGAGTAGGGGAAAAATAAGATCTCACCCTCTTGATTTACTTGATTTAGAGTTTCCTTTTGTAGCGAATCTGACAGATTTACACTATTCTGACCATAACTTTTTACCTGTAGCTCGGAATGACATGCTTCAAAAGGAAAATTTGACCTTCTCAACATGTTTGATATGAATTTGGACTATTCTTCACGTCCATGCACCAAGGAATTCGGTTTGGAAGGTCCACACTAGGTTAGAGAACCTTTTGCTTCCAAGTCTTCTTGTATGGGCCCTTTGCTTGTATGCATCCAAGGGGAATCATGCTTTTTCAAAAGGCTATGATGCTTAAACAAATAGAGGAGGGCCCAATATTATTTTCTTGTGAAAAGAATATACAATTGGAGTCTTTTTGAAAAGAGAAAAACTATATGTATATTCTTAAGAGATATTGGGCCACCTATGTAGGGGGCATAGAAGACTTGTAGAGATGGACCATAATCTTTGGTAAAGACAAGTGGAGAGTTGATTTCCATGGTAATTTATCTATATGGGATGGAAGATGGATATATTATTTTTCTACTACTAATTCACAAGAGGTAAGAAAGTTTGGGGGTAGATAGTTGGTTATTGTATGCTTACTTTTATTTACAAAGCAAAAAAGAAAAGGGTGGTAATATAAATATATGACTAAGGTGACATTTTTGGGAAGAGTACAATGTATGTGTCGCCACAAAGGTTAAACGAAGAGGGAAAATTTACTCTAGATAACTTAATAGCGTAGAAAAATATATACACATATGAGGAAGAGGACGTTGAGTAGGCCGAAAAATGTTGCAAAAAGATGGTTACCATTTTATGCCACTCATATTAGCCCTCCCCCAAGCCTAGAGATATTCATATCTTTAGGAGGACGGTGTTGCTTCTTTTTTCTCTTCTTTTTTTTTTTCTCTTTTTTTTGTCATTTTTCCTTTTCCACTTTTTTTTTTTTTTTTTTAATAGGAGGAGTGTCATGCACTCTTTTACTCCATTAGACCTGCTTTTCATTACCTCAATCCCATAAATCGGAGATGGGAGGGTTGCCTTGGGTATGTTCAGATTCCAAGGCTGGTTTTTCTTTGCACATCAAAGCTTTAAAAATAGGTGGAGCATTTGCCAAGCTGAAGGGAGCCATGCCAATTTGGAGCTTAGATGATGTAGGCAGATGACTTCCTATCAACGGATTGATACGTTGAAAGTAGGGATTTAATCTCCATCCATTGACTCTGGTCTTGTGGAGTTTTCCTGATAAATCTGCTAATCTGTAACTACCATTCCCAAACTTTGTTTTTATCATGAAAGGTCCCTCCCATCTTTGCAAAAACTTTTTGTCAAGTCGAGTATCAAGTCGGTTATCATAGCGAAGAACCAACATACCTTCCTTCAATCCTTCCCCTTGAGCTTCTTGTTGATTTTGTCCCTTTGGCTTGTCGCTTTGGTGATGTAGTGATCAATGGACTCTTCTCTATCTAGCTCAAGTCGTTGGAGATCTAAGATCCTTTCATGTAGAACCTATTTTGGTTTTTTTGCCACTCTTGCAAGAACACACAATCTTGAGAGCTTTACCTCAATGGGGAGAAGTGTCTCCTGTCCATAAACTAGATGAAAAGGGGTGAATTGGGTAGATACCTTGAAAGATTTCCTATACGCCCAAAGAGCAGCCGTCAAATGGCTATCCCAATCATTAGGCCGGTCCACGACTTGCTTAGAAATGATCTTACATATCATTCCATACACTTTTTCCACCAATCCATTGCATTGAGGATAGTAGGGTGTGGAATGCAGGTGTTTCACTTTTAACCTCCTCAAGAGATCATTCAGAAGGTCAGCCCTAAAACCCGGGCCTCGATTTGATAAGATTTATAGGGGTGTTCCAAACCTACTACAAATATGGTCAAAAATAAACTTTGATATCTCTTCAACTGTGATTCAGGTTGTGCTTGTTGCTTCCGCCCATCGTGTCATGTAGTCAACACCCATGATGATGAAAACCTTCCCTGTAGAAGGACGAGGTAGGGGACCTATTGCATCCACACCCC
Organism: Adiantum capillus-veneris; assembly: GCF_014529385.1. Lineage (NCBI taxonomy): Eukaryota > Viridiplantae > Streptophyta > Polypodiopsida > Polypodiales > Pteridaceae > Adiantum > Adiantum capillus-veneris. The sequence goes on from NC_140946.1 coordinate 79,617,807, forward strand.
ACTTTTCAAAAGAGCCATAAGATATTATTGGGACTCGAGGCTCATATGTTAGTCGTCTATCCCCAGCAATTTGGCATGGCTTGCATGCCTTACACCAATATTGGACATCACGATGTAAGCTTGGCCAAATAAACCCTGCTTGTAAAATCTTCCTACTCGTAATATCTTGAGAAAAGTGACCACCACAGACATCATCATGACATGAAAGAAGAATTTTCTCTATCTCTTGCACACCTGGTACTCTCCTCAAGAACAAATCTTTCCCTTTGTGATATAAATCATCCCCGATCAACTGGTAAGGTGTGGCCTTCTTAACTAGTCTATGTCTTTGCACCTTGTCTAAGTGTTTGGGACACTCACCTGCTTGTAGAAAGAAGATAATGTCTTTTAGCTCCTCTTGACCTTGATATTTGGGTTCATATAGTTTCACACCTCCTACCGCCATTTGAAGCTTTTCATTTGCGAGTAAGTCTGCTTCCTTGTTATGAGTTCTCACAATGTGTTGTACATGTGTTGCTTGAAAACCCTTCATCAAAGCTCTTACACTACTAATCCACTCAAACAATGTACGATTCTTGCACCTCCAAGTCCCTTGGATTTGCCTGACCACTAGCAAAGAAGCACCTTTTATAATAAGTCTTTGTATGCCTAATTCTTTGCATTCTTCTAACCCAAGGGTTAGAGCAGCATACTCAGCCTCATTGTTAGAGTGAACATTGGGTAGAGTGATACCTTTTCTAACCATTACCTCCTTTTGTGAGTTCAAAATGATGATCCCCCCCGCTGCTTTGTCTTGTTGGCGTTGATAAGCTCCGTCAAAGAATAAAGTATGGGCATTATCAATCTCCTTCACTTTGAACTGTTTTAAGCCTTCCTCTCTTTGTAGTCGTGATCCTTCCCTTTCTCTCACTTTGTAGGTGAGAATGTCTGCAAGTCCCGCTCTTGTGCTATCTTCTACAAGGAAAGTGTATTCAAATTCTTTGAGTTCAAGCACCCACTTTGCTATTCTAGATGAGAGGCTCATGTGTTGTACTACATATGGTAGATTGTGCTCTAAGGTGAGAAAAACAAATGGGATAGGGAGAAGATACGATCGAAACTTCCTTACCGCAAACAAGATTGCAAAGACCACTTTCTCCATTTCAGTGTATCCCTTCTCAGCCGGAGTCATCACCTTGCTTGAAAAATAGATCGGCCTCATGTATGATGTTTTAGGATCTTTTTGCATCAAAACAACACCAATTGCTTTGAAACCTACACTTGGAGTGACATAGTAGGTCTCCTTTGGATCTGGTGGCATTAGGATTGGGAGAGAGCTAAGAATGCCCTTCACTTCCTCAAAACATTTTGCATGTTCCCTCCCCCATTCAATGGCTTGCCAACCTATGCAAAGGGGCGATGGCTTCTGCTAGGAGATGGATGAAGCGAGACATGTACCTCACTTTGTGGTTGAAGGTCATTAGCTCCTTAGTTGTTGTTGGTGGAGATAATGACAAAAGAGCCTCTACTTTAGAGGGATCCACTTGAATTCCTTGTGAAGAAACCACATGGCCTAGCAAAACCACCTGAGATTCACCGATATGACACTTCTCTGGGTTGAGTTGTCCCCCAAATTGATGGAGCCTCTTAAGACCCTCTTCAACCTTTTGGCAGTGAAGTGATCTACAACTATAAATACAGAAATCATCCATAAAGACTCTTATAGATTTTCCAAAGAATGGCTGAAATAAAAATACTGTGAATCTCATGAAGGTGCTAGGAGCATTGGTGAGCCCAAAAGGAATTACTCTGAATGCAAAACATCCCCAAGGTGTGATGAAGGTGGTTTTTGGTTGGTCCTCTTCTGCTATTCTAATTTGAAAATATCCTGAATACCCACCATCACACACAGTGTAGCATTCGTGACCTGCTACTTCATTCAAAATTTCATCTTGGAAAGGGAGAGGGAAGTGGTCCCTCTTTGTCGCAGCGTTGAGGGGTTTGTAATCCACACAGACCCTCCACTTACCATTCTTCTTGGGAGTGACTACAATAGGTGATACCCATTCAGAGTTGGATACTGGATAGATGAAGCCAGCCTTCAAGAGTTGATTCACTTCTTGTAGGAGAGCCTTTTGTTGCACAGATCCTAGTCGCCTTAACTTTTGAGCCACGGGTTTGGTCCCTAGTTTCAATTCAATTCGATGCTCTATTACATCTACACCTCTTATTTGTGAGTAGTCAGTGATCAACAAATTGGGATACCTCCTTAACATATTGATGTAGGACCTCTTCTCCTCACAAGTAAGATCTTTTGCAAGCATCTTCTCAAATCCTTCTTCAAGGTGGTGACATCTTTCATCCCCTTGTGTGTGATTGTCTGTTGGCTTTTCTTCTACAGAAACATCTTGGGTGTTGGCGTTAAATACAATTCCCATTACCTCCAAAGAAGACTCCTCTTCACTGGTTGATGCACTGGTTGATGCTTCCTCATCACTTGAGTAAGGAATCTCCTCCTCACTCTCTTCATATGCCGTGGTTTCATAGTTGATATCTAGTTGCTTTCCTTCTCATCAATCATACACCACCGGTTGACCCTTCTTAAGAATCAAACGACCACTTCCCCATTTTTGATCTGCATTCACAGCAATGAGCCAAGGCCTCCCTAGGATGATGGGATATCCCTCCCCCTTAGTTGGCATCACATACATATCCACTCGTGCATCTATGTTACATACAGAGACTTTTACATTTTCAATGATCCCCAAACACTTCACACTTGAGTTGTTGGCTAGCCTAGCTTGACAATTAGAGGACTTTGTATATTCAAGCCCTAACCTATTCATTGATTTTTCCGTGATCACACACATTTGAGCTCCACCATCAACATATACATTAGACACCTTTTTACCCCTTATGTAAGCACCCACAATGGGTTCCACATCTTTTTGTAGCTTTGAGGCCACAACCTTAATGGAAAGATTTGCTTTCTTCTTTGGAATTCTTGTACTTACCAACTTTGGCCATTGCCTTCTTACTTTGGCTGATAGGTGTAGAAGTTGAGGCCATGAAATGTTTGGCTTTTGGGTTTGTAAATCCTCCAGGATGTTGTAGGGCTCTAGCTCCTTTCCCAATGGGAAGTCGTTGATACCAATTTCCCTTCGCCTTGATCTTTTCTTCCTGCTACTTTCAGCTTCTTCCATCTTTGACTTCTTCTTCTTGTCCCTTCTGGCTGAATTTGTTCCTTCACTTCTCATGTCTTCATCCTTATCATGTGCTCTTGTGCGTTTTTCTGCCGGCATAACATCAAAGTTTAGAGTATGCTCATCTATTACCTCTTCTAGCTTGATGATGTTGACTCCTCTTTCTTCCTCCTCATGTGGAACGGGAGGTATATTTGCTGGTGGTGGTGGTCGACGAAGGATTTGTGGGCCTTGAGCTAGTTCTTGCTGCACAGTGAGAGGAGGCGGTCTGGGGGGATATATGTCTCCCGAAAGTCGCCTTGGATGTGGACAATTGTACATGCCATGGACCATTTCATTGCAATTCCAACATCGCAACTCTTGAGCTTGTCTTCGTTGATTGCGATTCCCTTCTCTTGGTTGTCGTTGTTGAGGTGATCCTGTACTAGATTCAGAGTGAGGTTCTCAAGATGTTGAGTTAGCCTTTGTAAAACCTCTTGTTGAGAGTTATATCCTATTTGTGAAGATTGTGCAAGAGGGGCCCTAATTGGTGCTTCCATGGTTTGTGAAGACTCCCTCTCACTCACTTCATTCAAACCCCTTGCTCTATGTGCTTGGAAGTGTAGTTTTCTAAACTTGATGATGGCTACCTCACGTGCTTCTTCGAAGGTGGATGGGAATTTTAGCTCTACTTTAGCCTTTAAAAGTGAATACAAGCCAACCATGAATCTCTCTTTTTTTAGAAAGTTAGGTGCACCACCATGATTTTCTAATGTACCCTCCCACCTACCCCATAGATTGACAAAGGTTGCTTCATAAGAGGGATAGTCTTCAAGTGATACTTGCTTATGTCCAATAAGACATTTCCATAGTCCTTCAGAAGTATCACCTTGCCCGAACTTGGAGAGGAATCTTGCTCGCAGTCTCTCCCAATTTGACTTGATTTGGGGTTGCAAGGTCTCATACCATGCTTTAGCTTCTGTTTTCAGAACCAACGGGAAGGCTCGTAGCTTTACTTCCTCTTCATCTCTCCCGGATATGAGATGTACCATCTCCAAGTTGTCAAGAAACTCTTGTGCATCTTCCCCACTTCTTGCATAGAACGTGGGAAAAGAACTTGACATTTTGTTTAGAATTTTAGATTTTTTTTTTAAAAAAAGAAACTTTTCTCTTACGGGCCGCACAAGATTGTTGACACTATAAATCTGATTACATTAAAATGAAGATGTACACATCCATTGTTAATTCGTACTTTATCATAGGTAGAATAAATGGATTAATTGAAGCATTGATTTCATTGAGGCGAGTGGATCCAAATATCCTCCTTATGATAGATTGAAACCTAAACTTAGTTGCAATGATTATATGAATGGATTGCCGAGCAATAGGCCTAAAAGGTTCATTGTTTTGATCGTGATTCATGTGCTACTCTTCCTTGTTGGTTTGAAGACCTCGTTCCTTCATATGGCCCTTGAGCACCCCTTCACCACTCCTTGTTCCTGCATTTAAAACAAAATGAAAATGTGAACATGAAAAGAAGTTTCATAATTGATGATTGGAAGTATAATTGGTTTGGCTGATGCCAGTATTTCTCTAAGTCTTTCTGTACCAAACATAAAAACAATGCGTTGCTGGGAAAAGACTTTTCTATCTATGTCAACATTTACTCTAATGTGTTGTGTGAAATGAAATGGATAGATGGTAACTCCATTGTTCATCACTAAAAAATTTGAAGATAACTTGGAAATATGTTCCTCAGTGGGGCCACCACTTTATGAGGGCGAGCTTTTTGAAATGGGGCCTCTAAACCCAAACCAATGGGCCTACCCTCACAAAATGTTCGTAAAGAGGTACGCACACTACTTGTGGCACCACCTTCTTTTGGGAGTGGAGAAGGAAACCAATCAAAATAACACTTGCACTCACCCACTCAAGAAACACACTTTGAAAACCCCCTTACTCTATATACACTTTGGACACTTGAACACCATCAACGATTATGCAACCCAATGCCGTGCATCAAATGAAATATGCAATTTGTGGAATAGCATTCACCTTCTCCCCATAAGAATACCCATAATACATCCAAACTCCTCCTCTCTCAAGCACTCATAAAAAAATCATGCGCACAAGACTTGCCTCTCAAACACACAAAAGAATCACTTACAAACTAACACACTTTGCATTGAACTATCAGGGTTTGGTGTAGGATACCACTCCATGACTTCGTAGTCAGAGGAAGGATCACTAGACGCGATACGAGGATCTTGGGTCGCGCTACCTTGAGTCCCGGCCGAAGGTCCAGAACCTAGGGTGGAGGAATAATGGGTGCCCGCGTAATGGAGGCACTCCCAATATGCTCGTGCTCTAACACTCGTCGAGAGCGTAGGTTCATATGACTTGGATCCCCTAGAAGTGTCAGTGGGTCCTTTTTTTCTGACCCAGCTATAGAATAGAATGTATGATAGCTCAAAACGAGCGCCTCGGTCAGAGGGACGTGCCGTGATTTACAGCCCTCCGTTTGGTCACTTTATGCCCTCGAAATCCCTAAAACCGTCAATTTCTAGTAGGAAACTAAGCCCAAATTAGAAAGTCTAAGGGTGCAAGTGGGAAGAGAAGGGAGGAGAGTGGAGGACTTGCCCCACATGCTCTCATTCCCTCTTGAGGGGGTAGGGTATATATATAAGAGTGAGTCTAATTTATATCAGAAGACTGAGGACTGAGGCCTGGGCCTTGGCTTGGGCTTGGGCTTGGGCTTGGGAAACTGATCCAGATCAAAATTTTAGTGTAGCCCCCCAGTCACTCACGCTTAAATATTTTCGGTTTTTTTTTATTTTTTAAAAAAATTTTTAGTTTTTTTTTTAAAAAAAAGGCGATGACCGCGCGCGGTTTAGGTGACCCTTTCTTGGCCACACACACTGTCACCTACCTAACCTCCCAATCAACAGCTCACTACCTTATCTACTTACTAACAATGATGCTAACCACTGACTAATCTGTTAACTGCTTACTGATAGTGAGCTAACTATCTACCTAGTTTCTCTCTCACTACCTTACTGTGCAAAGACTATGTGCAGCCAAACCTTGACAGAAAACTGTGTACAGACTGTGTGCAAGCAGAAATTGCTAACTTCCTTCCTACTTATTCATTCACTGCAAACAAGCTAACGACTACTAATTGTGCAAAGACTATGTGCAAACAGAAAACACAACATTATGCAGAAATCACAGAACTTGCAGACAACACACAAATTAACAACTTACCGATACACCGTGTGCGAGCCACAAATGGCTCCAAGCACACAACAAGAATAATCTAGCAAGCTCAAGAGAGCAAAGGGTGTGTCACTCACCGCTCTACGCTCGCCTTCGTGGTGGATTCCTCGCCGCGATGAAGAAGAAGCTGCAGTCGTGCCGCGCTCAACCGCTTCGCCGCCGTCGTGCCTTCGTAATGCTCGATTGCACACACACTCTCCCTCTCTTTCTCTCTCACATACACACACACACAAGGAGGTGAAGAAGAAGAAGATGGAGATGGAGATGGAGCAAGAGCACTCTTCTATTGCACAAATGAGAGAATGAGTGAATTTTAGGTTTAGTTGGCTTTTATATGAGCTCACTCCATTCACACTTGGGCGCCCATGCTTAGCCAACTAATCCCTTGAATGTCCCGGTTAGAGTGCGCCTCTCATCGGCGATCACTCTTACCCTTTTCCTATTGGTCCAACAAGCCCGGTACATGACTCTACCAAATACATAATACACGTCCGTCGTAGGTGATGGTGATGGGGTGTCCGTGAGCCGTGAGGGTTAGTTGGCTTTTATATGAGCTCACCCCATTCACACTTGGACGCCCATGCTTAGCCAACTAATTCCTTGAATGTCCCGGTTAGAGTGCGCCTCTCATCGGCGATCACTCTTACCCTTTTCCTATTGGTCCGACAAGCCCGGTACCTGACTCTACCAAATACATAATACACGTCTGTCGTAGGTGATGGGGTGTCCGTGAGCCGTGAGGGTTAACAGTGTGTGTGTGTGTGTGTGTGTGTGAGAGAGAGAGAGAGAGAGAGAGAGAGAGAGGACGAGCGCATGGGGTGCGTCCATGGGAACATGCACGAGTGGACAGCTCATGGGTTTTGTGTACCGTTTGAAATGGAGCGTGGGTGAAGTATCTTCTCAAGATTCCATATAAAGAATTGAAGTAGACAGAGTAGTAAGGTAGGTAGTGCCAACGATTTTTTCATTTCTTTTCATAAGAATCTGAGAAGATGTTGTTTTAGCTTTGACGGAAAAGGGAGGGGAAGGTGGCACGTGGAGGAGAGAAGAGACAGAAGGGAGGAGAGAGAAATGTTCCATGTATTAGCATCCTGTATTTTGTGTTTTTGGGAAAATGACTTTTCGTGAACAGTGACGTTCGGATTGCTCATCCATAGCTCTGCCAGGAGCCTACGAGTGATGAATGAGCAGTAGAAATGCGCATAAATGAGAAAAGCAGTCGATGACCCGCACGCGTGGAAGTAGGGAGTAGGACACTGGTAGGCGGCATGAGATAGCAGAGGAGGCGGTGTGCCCTTTGTAGAGGGCTCATGTTGGGTAGATATGAGTGGAGAGCAAAAACACAAATGGAAAGCGGACAGAGGTGAAGAGGGAGGGAGCGGAAAGAGGGAGGGACGCAGGGTGGACGTGAAGCGCAGAGCAAGTATATGGGTGTGGATGTTGGGGCCGCGTGCATGCTTCGCAAGTAGATGAGAGGGAAACGTAGGCAATGAACACAAAGAGTAGAGCGAGGGAGCGAGTCGGACACAAGAAGGAGACAAGTTGGAGGGGCAACTGCATCGCTAAGGAGAGGGATTGAGTGGGAACAACTGAAGGTAGGGAATTTCTCTTTTAGGAAGCTTGGCTCAAAAATCTTGCCATGTAATTAATTAATGAAGTGGCGAGTAGTATCTTATTCTATCCCTTACTTATGTTGTGTTCAAAATCTTCTTCGACTTTTTCCATTCGAGCTTTGACTGCTTTGTAGGTTTTGAAAGGAGAGTAAAGTCTAGGAACCTCTTTTCCTCGTGCAGTATCAAAAACATGATTTTTGCAGAAAAAGTGTGCAAGCTCATGTCCACACGACATGATGATAATACCAAGAACGTCTCCTTTTAAAAACTTAGGGTGCATACCAAAAAAAAAAGAAAAAAAAGTGTGCAAGCCCATGTCCACACGACATGATGATAATACCAGGGACGTCTCCTTTTTAAGACTTAGTGTGCATACAATACATGAAAGATACATTTATCATTTTCAAGTTCTACTACAGTACATAGTTTTAAAATAGTTAATAATATATTCTTGATCCTTGGTAAATGCAGTGCATCAACAAGTAGGATTGAGGTGCAACTTGTAACAATAAGCATAATTCTACCACTTACCTTGACTAATTATGAGGCATGGTTCTATTGGAAATACAAAGTCTCGCAAGTACAAAGATAGAAATTGAATTCTTCTTGACTCTTGTTACATCCAATGCAGCAACAAGTAAGAAAGAGCTACCACTCAAAACAGTAAGCATAATTTTGTCAGCTCTCTTAACTCAATATGAGGCATCATTAGGGCCAAAAACGACTCAAGGAGGGTTGTGTAAGAAATTGGTTAACTTGCTACTATAGCAGAGCCATTGATGGTCAAAACGATTCCAAATTTGGCTGTTTTGAGCATTTAAAGCATATCTATGGGATTAAAGAATATCTAGATACATATCTCTAGATATTAAAAAAGATATCATTTTCACTCTATTCCTTTGTGGTACACCTCGAAGTTTGTTCTCAATCAGGTGACTTGACAGTAAACATATATTTCTTCACTTTAAATTACTTCATTCCCTCTCTCTCTCTCTCTCTCTCTCTCTCTCTCTCTCTCCCATGACCATTTGTCTGTCTCTATCCACCTTCACGAGCTTTCCCTCTGCTCTTCTAATGCTAGCTTTGCTAGTGTTGTTAGCTCCATTATACCTTCTATGGCTCTTTTTGCAAACGACATCCCCCTTGATTCTATTATACAAAGCCAAAGTGCAGGTGAACATCTCCATGCAGATGACACGGGTGACTTCACTCTCATTATTTACTGATTCATGTTGTTGTAATTCTTCTTAATGACTCAAAGTAAAATTCTTGCTTTTACATAGTACATACTTTGTTATTTTTGACACCATCGATGCATCCGGAATGCCCAAAACCCCCAGAAATGACTGGCTACATGCCTCGTTTGGACACCCAGAGAGGTCGTTAGGCCCAAAAAAAACCTTTGGAGGCCCTGCCTGTCCTAGCCCCCCACCCCCCCATTTTCGTGTCGTGCGGGATAGGGCCTCCAAGAATGTTTTTTGGGCCCAACGACCTCTCCAAGTGGCCAGACAGGGCATGTAGCCAGTCGTTCCCAAGGTTTTTGGGCGTTCGAGATGCATCGATGATGTGAAAAACATCAAATTTTGATGTATGTGAAAGTTATAGTTTAAAATATTGTGAGGTAATGGAGGTTTCATGTTTATGAACTTAACAAGCATGATTTTTGGGATACAACTTTTATCTAGTTTTGTTAGCAAGTGAAAACCTCTACATGTGCTCATTTTCCGCCGACACAAAACTCTCACCCTTGATTTTGAATTATTGCTTCTTTCTCGGATCGTAGTCCGACAAAAAGGGATAGGGCCATCTTGTAAATTTTGAAACCCCTCCATTTGCATTTTTTGGGCTACATTCCTTATTCCCCGTACGATGTGATATCACTCATTGTGACTCCTGGAAGTTCTATCATCGCGCCATTCAGGCTTATGGACTCTTGTTTATGACACAGTGGGCTACTGAGCACATGTTTCTCATTGAGGTTTCTCCCCTCTCCCCGAGGACATGATAACAGGTGTTTGTGAATCCAAGAAGCTCTCCCCTTATGTTGTTCCAGCTACTAAAATCTTCTGGATAACACAGGACGTCCAGTCCACTCGCCACTAAGTTTTAAAGTTCAGAAGCACCACTCATCTAAGAAAGTAAGGGGGCCAAGCTTGGCTCCCCTTCCAATCTTCCATTCATGTCTCCCAAGTCTCCCAAGCCAACTCCTCAAAAGCCCAACTCACCACCCCCAAGGAACCAATTGCAAATTCCAACAAGCCAACCCCTTAGGAGCCCAACTCACCACCCCCAAGTCTCCCATGCCAACCCCTTGGGAGCTCAAGTCACCAGATCCCCCTCTTGAACCTCTTTCAATAACATTTAATCACAAGAAAGAAAGGCAAAGGATCTTTGAAGATTTTGAATCATCCCATACAAAAAGAAAAGTTGATTTGGTTGGGTGATTTTATTACTCCACAAGAGCTGTACATAATTTTGTTCATTCTATCCATATGAACTGACACCCTTTTTGAGATTAAATTTTGGTACTTAAAGATTTAATACCAGCAATTCAATTCTTAGTTGTGTATCATGGTGTCATTTAGATTAAAATGTATATAAAATATTGGTCACATCAATAAAGTAGAAAAGACATGTATTTTTTCAAAATGTAGTCATTACAATATTAGAGAAATCTACAAAGTCCTTGCAAGTGGCTCAAATGAAAATTCTTTTGGGGAAAGACATGTGATGCATGAGGTTTCATTCTCCATCATTGTGCTCACAACAATGTCATCAACTTGGAATCTACACTCACGGGATGTTTCTGGATGTTTTATCCAGAAACTTGAGAGATTCTTTCACATATTGTAGTCTCTAGTTCGATGTTAACAAAAGGTTTCTAGGATTAGTGAATGGATGGACTATGATTTTTAATTCAAACTCTGGACAATTCTCCTCAAAGTCTAGAGGGACCCAACTACCTAGCTTGCTTCTCCACTCTACAACTGATATTGTTGCCAATATGGAAAGTCTCATTGGTACCCCAGCCTTCTCCAAGTACAGTGTCTAGTTCAATTACATATAGTCTTCTATTGAGCTACATCATTCTTGTCCTCTACAAATCCATTGTTTTGAAACAATCTAGAAAGACATGTATAGGAAAGAATCATTGAATCTTCATCCTTCTTGAAATCATGCTTGGAGACATAGCTTTGCGGATATCTTCTTTGATTTTAAATTTGAAGGTACTTGGTTTAGGGGCTTCCCATTCTAGTGATCGTATGGTGGGACCATGAAACTCATGTAGTTCTTTACATGCACCTTCTCTTTATGAAACCATGTACTCTGCAAAATACACAAACATATCAACTATTTTGTAAAGAGAGAATGGCTTGTTGGCATCCATAACATGTGCAATCCCTTTTTGAATAGCTCTGAATACACCACTTAAGCTCTCAATCGGCTGCTACTCCATAGTTGTTGATGGAAAGATAATTGAAAATAAAGCAAAAAATAAATAAATTGAGAGAGCAATGAGATAAAGTTTGGTTGTATCAAAATATAATATTTTGTGTTCCTTAGAACAGTGAGAATGGAAAATGGAATGGTCACTTTGAAGATAGGAACACGACCTGTCCAATGGTTTTTAACTTTATGAGGCTTGGCAATTTTCCCTCATTGGGCACCATTTCATGAAGGGATCATTTCTACCCAGTCATTCACAAAAAAAGACATGGGTTTTCAAAGACTATTTCTCAGATGTTATGAAAATCACAAGAAGTTATACTATGAGAAAGACGATGTGTAGTGGATGCCATGGAAACTCAGAGATTGGAAAGGAAGAGTACGTGACTTGAAAATGCAAAGAAAAGAGGAAAAACCCTCACAAAATGGAGGGAATGTGAAAAAAGTAGACGTTTGAAAAAACTAGGTGATTTATCATTAATGGCATTGTTTTTAGATCTTAGAAAGGGAGATTGTGTTTCTTCTAGCTTGATTTTGTGAAATATAAAAAGGAACAAAAGTCCAGTACATTGAACCCAACCTTTAATGTTAGCCATCGAAAAGACCTAGATCTAATGGTTTTAGCCAAAAGAATGGGACATTTAGCCGTTCTCCACTAAAATAGGACCATAAAGACCCAAGGTACAAAAGACAAGAGTGCCATAGTTTTGTATAAATTTCCATTGACTATTGGACTATTTCATCATCCTTAGATTAATAAACAACACTTTTTTAGCCATTTTTGGTCTTGATGTGGTTGATATACTTCACAATATCCAATCAACTAATGGTCTTAAAAGAATTCAACATATCATGTCCAATATGTAACATATTTTGCAAGGACACTTGCCAAAAGTACCATGCATGAATATTTAGTCACAGTTATGTCTATATCACAAAAACAAGGGTAATATACATTATAAAAATCTCTAATTGTTTACCGCAGCCTTTTATCGCGTTTAGTAGAGAGAGTCAAAAATCAGCTGGGCAAGGAAGAGAGAGGACGGGAGATCTTTTTTTCATTTCAGATAATATCACGCTTTTTTTTGCGCTCATTACCACGACATTTGCCTATGTTATTGCCGCAAAAACTACCGTGCTTATTCTCAAAACCCGCTTTAGTGTCCTAAATTCAAATTTTGGCTTAAACATTCAAAATTTAGTGTTTCCTTTCTTTTGGCGTTTCTCTCCCTCTTAATAGAAAATTAAAGAAGATTATATGAAATATTTTAAAAAAAAGATATGCAAACATGGAACATTAGTCTGCTATATATGTGGATAAACATGAAACAACAAACGGCCTACTCCATCCTAAAGTAATGCATGCGGCTCAATGTAAAGCAGGCATTTTTTGAGATGAGAAGCTAAACATGAACGACATCTTCTACCAAGGCATGGGCATGATAGAGTGAAGTGTGTCACATTTTATGAGACGGTAGCACCTATGTTAATTTCCTCAAGCTTTATTTTGAAGCAATGTGTACATGGTCTATGATTTTATCATCAACTAAATTAATCACTACCGCTTGACTAATATAATTTAGCATGCTTCACAAAATTAGAGAGAGTAAGGGGGGGGGGAGATGAATTGCTGACACATCAAAAAATTTTCATAACTTAAAGTACAAATTTTTTTTGGATCATCTTTCAAAAGATCCGTACAAGAAGCGTCATCCAATTCTAAGCCCATGGCTACTAAAGCAATAAAGATAGAAATAGAATTGTCATTTTTGGATGTGTTGTCTTCATCATCTTGAATTTGTCATCCTCCATCTCATCTTCATCATCTTCTTGACAATCATCCTCTCTAATAATTGCAGCCGCCGGACTTAAATCATCGATATCCCTCTCCTCTGTCTCCCCCTCATCCAAAGTAGGAGGTGGAAGAGGGTCGAAGTTGGTCTCCACTTCATTAGTGGAAAACATGGTTCTCCCTGAGGTGTTATAAGAATTAGAAACCAAAGTTTTGGTTTGTGGACTTTTGGTATATAAATGATCTATAGAAGAGAAGCTCAAAGTGAGTAACATTCGTACAATCATTGCTACAAGCAAATAAGAATAAAAAAGGTAGTCACTCACCTGGGAGAGGAAGGTATGTAGGGAGAGCTCATGGTTGAATATATGGGGAAAAGAGGACCTAATGTGTTCAAAAGTTGAGCACTCAAGTAGAGTGTGGTACTCACTCTCTCGCACTTGACGAGGGCATAAGGTGCAAAGTCAATGAGACTCCTCGACAGTGTCCCAACGTCCTGTCTCGTAGCGTAGAGAATGGGAGCGAAGATGAATGGAGGCAATGGTGCGTGTTGCACTCAATGGGATGGTCTCAAGGATGTAGAGATGGGTTTGGTTACCGCGTTCAAAGAAGAAGAGAGATTTGTAGTTTGGGGCAATGTGTGTGGTGTAATGGCTGAAGCGAGAACCTCCGGATTTCTCCCAAACCGTGATACATTGGTGTTGTAAGAATGCCTCATTAACTTGGAAGTCGATCGCCGCATCCTTTACCAAGTGACAGGCATCCCATCTTCCAAACCATTTCTTGATGTCAAGCATCCACCCCAAACTTAGTATTATGCTCTTACATGTCTTTTGGACCTTTTGACTTGCTTCATATGCGATTCTAGGAAGTCGATACAAAGCGCTCCGTTGTGTCTTAAGCATGTACTCCACAACCCTTTGCATGCCCAAGACCTCAATGGGAAGCGATCTGGACTCAAGAAGTAAGAGCATGTAGGGTGTTTGTGTCTTGACTTGGAGAAAGTTGGTGAGAAAACGCTTTTGGACATTCTCAAACTCTTTCCAAGTAGACTTCCCAATGCTACCACCCCACACCTTCACTCAATAAAGAAGCACCACTATCACCAATGATCTCTCCAGTATTACGTATATTCTCAAATGCATAATAAGCCCTCTTTCTAGCTTCCAAGCTTCACATTGCACAATCCTTCCATCTATGATAGGATGGAACCTCAAGGCCAAGGTACTTGAAGCTATCTACCACTTCAAGTTGCTCATTGCTATATACAATGCATGGATTTTCATCATTGAGGGTCTTTACAAGCATAACCTTGGTTTTGGACCCATTCACGATCAGCCTGCTATGTAGGCAAAAGCGTTCCAAGACATTCATAAGCTTTTGTGCATCCTCTAAGGTATGTGCCAAGAGAACTACATCATCGTCACATAAAGCAAAAGCATGATCACCGCATTTCCGATCTCAACCTTTTCTATGCCTTCTTGTTGCATAAAATCAAGAACCATGCATTCCAATTCATCAATGAGTAGCCCAAAGAGGGTTGGGAAAAGTGGGCATCCTTGTTTGACACCAATGGTGCTTGCAAAAAATCATGAAATTCCATCTCCCATACGTAGTCGACATATCACTTTTTGGTAGATGCGAAAGACTGCATGCATAAATTCTCTCGGCACTTGAAGGCTTTGCATACGTCTCCAAAGATTTCCTCGCGGTACCATGTCAAAAGCTTTCTTAAAATCCACAAAGCAACAATACAACTTTTTTCCTTTCAATTGAGATGCTTCCATAAGAACTCGAAGAGTGACAAGGTGATCAATAGTGCTATGATGCTTTCGAAAACCTTCTTGGCCTATCACATGTTTGTCGTTCTTTTCAGTCCATTCACTTATCTTCATCTCCATGATACATCCAAATAAATTTGCCATCAAAGAACCAATCATTATAGTGCGATAGTTGCTCACATTGTTTACATCTCCTCCTTTGTGCAAAGGTTTGATCCAATTTTCACTCCAATAATGAGGCATGCCATGATGAAGTGCAAGGTTAAACATATCGCATATCCAATATCGTTTTTTCTTGCTTGTCCATTTAATAATTTCAGCCTTGACACCTTGAAGGTCCCCTGCCTTACGGGTAGCAGGTTTCTCAAGCACGCAACATACATTTTCAATGGTAAAGAAAGGAGGCATAAACGGAAGGGAGCTACAACACTCCATCTTATCAACATTGGGTTGCTCATAGAGTTTCTTGTAATGCATATACATATCCTCAAGAGTCAAGTCACCATAGCTCTCAAAACGCTTGCCTTTTAGATTTTGCCAAAACTTGCCACATGCATGTGCTTTCTCTTGCGCTAAAAGAAGTTGTTTTTTGACTTCCCACCTTCCCCTCTTTTTGGAAACAAGTGCTTTGTATGTGTGTGAGTGTTCCAAGTAACTTTCCTTGTCTTTGCTTGTATCGAACCTTAGCAAGTATTTTCGGGATTCACTACATTCCATGTCGAACCATTTCTTCTTGGTGCTACCCTTCTTAGATCTTTTGCAAGACATGTGTTTCACCGAAAAGCATTCCCTTGCACAAGAGCAAATTACTTCCTTGAAAACTTTCCACTTGCATTCTAATGTTGGGCTCTCTTGATGCTCTATCATGCTTAACATTTGGTCCACCATATCCACATATATAAGTGCTCGTTTGAAGTCTAAACGTAGGTACAAATGATTCACATCATGATTGGAGACTACATGCTCGGGTATTTTACCACACTTGAGGTCAATACATAGCATCCTATGATCCGATTCCGGATTCCATTCACCAAGTGTAAAGCTTTGTATGCATTCTAGAGCGGCTTCCGAAAACAACATATAGTCGATCGATCACACTATCACCATTGTGATTTTTACATGTAAAGTCATTGGAGCTTTGTCATAAAGATACACCATTTGCAATGAGCATTCCGGTACTATTGTACATATGTAGAAGTGACTTCCCATAGTGATCCAATTCTTTTTCATCATTAGAACTTTGATTATACATGTATGATTCATCCATTCTTTCTTGAAACATGTGGCATGGCCACTTGTTGTGTGTCGTGTTGTAACACATTTGTGTGAGCATTCATGTCTCCGAAGACAATGAATTCACCTTGGTCCTTGTAATGAGCAATGTCTTCCTCTAGTTCAACAAAGGGCTGATCTCTATCCATATCCAAGCGAGCATAAAAGTTGGAGTCATAGTGAGGAATGTAGCAACCAACCACAAACATGACTTGACCATTGGGTGGATTTTCAGCCATAAGTAGCGTTTATACTTATCTTCTTTGACAATGGAAACATCTTTCAAACCCTTTTTTATCATACATGCTACACCTCCTTGGCCTCTACGTTGGTTTGCATTTTTGGTCCACATCAAAGAATGCACATCATATTTGTCAAATCCAAGAATTTGTTGCACATCATGCCCCCATGTTTTGACAAGAAGTATCACATCGGAGTCATTGGTAAGCTCATCAATGCCAATTCCTGCATTCCATGAATAGTCGTACAATTCCAAAAGCTTATTCGCAAGCGTGAGTTGGTCTCATAGATCATGTGTCCCTATTTGTTGGGTGGACTTGCATCCTCCTCAAGTGAATTTTTTTCTTGAGATGGCACCTTGAAGTTCTTGGTTCTTTCCTCATATGCTTTGCGACGTACATTTTGTTGCATAAGAGTGCGATCCTCATATACATTACAACCCGTTCCTTTGAGGTAGATCCAACTATTGTCAAGGATGATCTTTCTCTTTACCTCATCAGCCATGGTACATACAATAGGTCTTTCTCCCGAGCGACGGACTCCTTGTTTTCCAACTCGATGTGCACCATAAGCCATGATTCCAAACATTCGAAAGTGTGTAGCAAAAAACTCTTCAATAGGAACCGCAAGAGATTGGGGTATTTCCATGCTTTCCTCCTTGATTCTACCAATGACAATGCTCTTCGAGCGTTTTTGCCATTCTTGCAATTCTTGAGTGTCAACAACTATTTATAGTGCATGGCTAATGGGTATGTAGGATGCAATGCATCACGATCGCGTACATTGGAGTACATTTGACATGTGACACAAGACTCAACAACTATTTATAGTGCATGGCTAATGGGTATGTAGGATGCAATGCATCACGATCGCGTACATTGGAGTACATTTGACATGTGACACAAGACTCCACAAAATCCGCTACATCCTTGTACATGCCTTTTCACCAATATCTCTCTTTCACTTTGAAAATAGTAGCCCATATACCTCGATGTCCAGCATATAGGCTTTCATGAAGTTCTTTGATAGCTTTGAGCTAAGTAGGTTTATCACATACTACTCGTAATGTAGTCCCATCTCCTCTTTTAGGATGTTTCCATAAGTAGCCATCCCTCAAGAAGAATCCATATGCTTTTTGTCAGATCCTTTTCCTCTGAAGATACAATGCATATATCATCACAATTTGCATGAGAAATTGTGTAGAATTTTGTGCCCACATCTTCTTCCTCATCAATCATATCCTCCTCATCTTCATACCTTGCCCTTGAAAGAATATTTTTGCCATTGGGTTATCTTTTCCTGCAATGTGACTCAATTCTGGGTTTAAGGGCTTTATATAAGAAATCCACCTAAGCATAGCAATATCAGGAGTAGAGCAGCTTGCAATCATCCCTAGAAGTGGGAAGCAATCAGTCTCCAGAACTATAGATGCTCCAATGAAGTACTCTTTGTCACATTTTAATGTTGTAACCACCCCCAATAACTCCCTTTTTACATGTGGATATTCTCTTTGGCGAGAGCTTAGAACCTTCGCCCCAAACCTCACCACATACATGTGTTTCTCTTCATCGTCTTGTCCTACTGCCCATCCAATTCCTGTTGGACTAGTGTCTACTATCACAATCACCAGTCTCCCACACTCATAGTCAATCTTCCTCAAAGTCTTTGAAGACAACAACAATTGCTTCAAATTTCTCATAGCTTTTACATGTACATCATTCCATTGAAACCTTTGGTTCTTCCTTAGCAATTGATAAAGAGGATCTGCAACATGTGCATAATGTGGAATCCATATGAGATAGAAGACACATGCACCTAGAAATTTTCTCACCTCAAATATTTACGCATAATTCCTTCATCCTCTGTATTGCATCCACTTTAGTTGGACAAGGTCGGCTGCCATGAGGATTACAAAGATGTCCCACTATCAATATTTCTTCAACCCCAAACACTGACCTTTTCCCAGATAATGTAAGGTTCACTTCTTCCAGCCTTGTTAAATTTCTATCACAATCATTGATGTGGTTTGCTACATATTTACGACACCCCCTCAAATCCAGATCCTCATCTTTTTTAGCTAAGTCACATCCTTTGATTGGAATGTCATCAAGAAAAGGCATTGTAATTTGATATATGAAGTCACGAAGGACTTTGTTCATATCGTTCATCATGTGCGCAACGGAGTTGGTTTCTCCCTGTGGTAAGGTGCACATCCTTACCAAACCCAAGGGTGTTCTCATGGTAGTCAAGTCTCTGCTTTCCATTGCTAGTTGGAAGTGATCATAACCTGAGTATAAATCCCCCATAGAATATATTTCCCTTCCTGCAAATGCTTCTGCAAACTCATCTACAATTGGCTCTGTACCCATATTCTTGATTGTGACTTTTTTGACAGGCTGCATGTTCCATATGTTTACGAGATACGTGAGTCTGATGATGGCAATGATCTTAAGATACCTATAGCAAATGCAAATTGAAGTGCAGTTGGCACTGACCCAAGGTTGTGCAGGTTCGGAGGGGGTGGATGTCGTGTAGCGCCGCTGCCATGAAGAGAAAAAGAGAAAAGAAATGCAATCTAAGTTTCTTTGAAGCTCTCGAGCTTGAACAAGGGCAAGACAAAGGTTATTTCTCTCTCTCTCTCTCTCTCTCTCTCTCTCTCTCTCTCTCTCTCTCTCTCTCTCTCTCTCTCTCTCTCTCTCTCTCTCTCTCTCTCTCTCTCTCTCTCTCAGGTTAGAGAAGAAAAACAAAGCCTCGACAAAGGGGAGAGATAAGCAAGGAGTCGATGGAAAAAGAAAAAGGATTAGAGCTCAGCAAAGCAGGAAGTTGCAAAATAATTGAAAATAACTGATGCTTGATGTTTGAGGCAATGAGCAGATTAGAAGCTTGCAAAATCATTTGGAACTTGAAGCAGACAAAGAGATAAGAGATAATTACCATCATCGTCATCGACTAGAGATTGATTTAACATTTTGTTAAGTCCCGGTGTCATTAACCACCCGATTAATCACCGGAGCTTAAACTCCTACTTAGCAGACGATTTAAGTGACGGTGTTGTTAACAGCCCACCTTGGCTAAGGATTAAGTTGTACTCAAAGCATTAATGAATTAAATTATGATTACGGTGATTACCAAAGCTGTCAGTGTCCCTTGTTCTCTCTCTTTCACACCTCTCACAACGAGAGGCCCGACGCCTGCCCGGCTCACGTTTCTAGCACATATCCCCGGACAATGATATATACGTGGAAATTACCCATAATTATTACCGTGTATATTGCCACAACGATAGGTAATTATCGCTACACACCTATGCAAAATAAAGGTGCTCATTTGGGCCACCCAATTTTGGGTGGCTCAAGTGAGCACCTTTATTTTTGACCTGCAAAAAATATTTGAAACATCAATTGTTTTATGAAAGAGTATCCAAAAAATAAAATAAAATTAGAATTGAATATACTTTATCTTGACAAATTAATGTGCAAAAGATCAACTATCTAAAAAAATTACAAATAAAATGAAAATAGTTGAAAATCTTGACAAATAATTTTCTATCTAATCCTCGTCCTCCTCATCGTCGTCCACATGCACATATGTTTGATCACCCTGACTCTACATTAACCCAAACCAAATTAAACAAATCAACAAGTCAAAACAATTGATACAATATTATTTGCTCAAACTTATCCTTTGTAGAGATCCAACCGCTGAGTCAAATTGCTTGCGGGAGATGTGGTTGTTCTCCAACAACCATCGTTAAGTTTCAAATTTTATATGTTGCTCCCAAAACTTGACTATCTCTCTGGTTGTTCGACTAAGATTGATTTTCCTAAGCTAGCCATAACAACAACAAATCATCAGGTAAATCATTTATCTAAGTTATAATTTAATAAAACTTACATATTTGTCCTTCCAAGCTACTTTGCCTTTTGAGCCATAGTGTGTGGGAGTTTGTCTACCTTGAGTTTCACATTGTTGTTTGTAGGATGAGTCCATTGTAGTCTGGTCCCTCTTTTGTTGGATTGTCCACTCACACTCCGCATTTGTCATGTTGCCACTGCGATAACTCTTGTCTGGATCTTTAACTTGGTTGGCCGCTGCGCGCCATACATTGGACTGCTTGTTTTCAAAAATGTTTTTATCTAGCCCTCCAACCACTATTTTGAAAAACGTTGATTGGGGGCATTTGAAAATCTAGCATGCAACGTGTCCTCAATGTAGTGTATATGATCGGACAGGTGGTCTCTAGACTTTACAAAACAATTCCTATATGTCAAATGTATAAGAATCTGAAGGTGGCATCAAGACGCCGTACCACGTGTTGTACCAAAGTCCACCTCCCTCCCATAATTTACCCTATCATAGCGGCCATGCGTGTCTGACACAGGTGCATCAATATCCTCTTCCTATGCATCTACTCTTTGAAATAGGGGACTCCGCCCCCCCTCCACTACAAAAACAAGCAAAGCCACAAGATCCCCCACCGCTCCATCTCTCTTGATACTCGCTACCCTGAGATGAGCGTCGACGCGTGCCGCTAGAAGAAGTGCGTCGATGTGCTCAAGAAAAGAAAGAATGGAATGGAGTGGTGTGGGACCGGCCTATGATGGAAGGGGAGTATGATGTCAAGAAGGGGCCGTAGAGTGTGGTGCTCGTAAGCTGCTGCGGAATGTAGTGACCAAACAATTCCTCTATCGAACAGGGATACTTGTCATCTAAAGAGAGCGCCCACTGTAGGTCTAGATCTACCACCAGTGGAGGAACCTCAGTAGAGTAGGTGTAGGATATCCATGCCTGCAAATAACAAATAGAAATCTATAACACTCATGGTCACAAAAAACTAGCTATAAATAATCTTAATTTCTTTGCTTGGTCTTATCGCCTCAAGACTCGGGTCCACTAGAAGCGATGTCCACCCTGTGATGTGAACCAACCAAAAGAAGAACCATATGGCTTCTTCCCACCAGATGGCCTATCATTTGACATCTACATTACAGAGAGCAAGATTAGATTTAGCTACTCCTATTGCTCTTTATCTCTTTATATCTTCTTTTCCCGCTAATGCTCGTTATCTACTCCTATTGCACTTTATTCTCCTCTCTCTATCTCTCTGCTCTCTCCCTCTACTCACACAAGTATATATGCACACAAGCATGTAGATACATATACATACTAGTAGATCTAAGCATGGGCTAGTAGTGCCAAAGATCAAGTGACAACTCTTTAGATATCATCACAATCTCAACCGTTGTCATGCCGTGGCACGTACATAGTGTGAAATAAAAACATTCACCTCACTTTTGACATTTCTCGATGCATGGAAAGAAAAACAATAATGTACATATCGTGATATATGCTAAAGCGGCTACTGCGGTCCCTATCATGTACATACCTATCCGGGGAGTAGTGGCCCTGGATGTGGCGTACTTGCCTGATTTTCCACTTAATAAGATGCTTAATTTGGTTTTACAATATACATAGTCCAAGTGTTTCATGGTGGCACACTCATCTTGCCTATAAAGAGTGATGCGGGTAAAAACTACCAAAAATAGCAAATAACAGACGCTATTGCAAAATTGCATGAAGAGTGACTCAAAATGGTATATTGATGAAAAATGATGTTTACATATGCTTTTTATGCTTATGTGAGTGATCCCACAAATTTAGGGATTTTTTTGACTTCATTTGGGATTTTTCGCATCAAAAATGGCATTTTTTGGGTTAAAAATGAGTTGAAAATGACCTACTTTTGGTCCAAACTGGCAAAATGGCCCAAAATTTGACACATTAGCTCACATTGCCATGGATAAGAGAGAGAGCGGGCTGCATTTTACAGAAAAGGACATCAATTTTTCTCTACTGTGTAATGGCTTCCATGGTTGCTCAATCTATTTGTAGGGCAGTCCCGCCTCTTCACAATCTTGTATCTGAGCTTGTGAGGGAGTGAATTAGGGTTTCCCCTTATCAAAATGGTGTGCAGGATTCACTTTAAAAGATCATAAATCTCTGCAAAATCATAAAATTGTCATCGTGAAGGTGGAAGCTTGAGCTTTCCTTTCAACTGTTTGATGTTACGACTATGTAATTGGGGGCGAGGCTACATGATATCATGAAAGAGTGAGATTTGTGCTTGTATGAGCATTAAGGTTTTATGGATGAAAATTTAGTGTTTTTTAAATGGTCTTTTAAGTGAAATTGAATGTGATTCGGTGATCCTCTCATCATAATCTCAACTACGAAAACAAGCAATTTCCAAGCACGATAGGAAAGAGGGTTTGTGACTTTGCTGTCACGAACGCTCTTAGATTTTCAGTCACCCCTTAGAAAGAGGGTTGGTGATTCTTCACAAACTCTTTTCACAAAGTGTTTGTGACTCTCATCACGAACTCTCACAGCCAGAGGTTTTGCACCTTCCGAGCTAGACTGCACACATTCCGACATTCCTAGTGAACCCGACGCAAAGTTGCTGGGGTGAGAGTTTATGAATTGATCTAGACACTTTGTTAGCCATCGATGAAAATCAAGAGACACATGGGATGCACTTTGATCCTGCAATCATGCAGATGTTTCAAGCATTTTCCATGTACATGCAGCAACAACAAGTAGCGGAAAGAAGCCAGATTTCAACCACAAAAGCACTACAATCCATTGTGAAGAGAATTGACCAGTTTGATGGGAAGGAAGGACATCAAAAAATATCTACGAGATTATATGAAGGAAATGGAGTTGAATTGAGTGTGGGAGGAAGACATGGTTTGAAGTTTTAAGCTAGTTTGTGTCCCAAAGATCAGAGACCGTATTAGGGCAGTTTAAAATTCTCATGGAAGAAATTGGGAGGAGGAATTCAAGATTGCTCTAAAAGGAGACTACTTTATGGAGGACTCTGAGAGGGTGATCAAAAGAACTTTCTTAGATTGGGTTGCAAAGCCTAAAGAAGGGATTTTTTCTATAGAACTTCTCAAAGAGTTTGAGCAACGCTATGCTCAACTATCACAAACTGAACAAGCTTTCTTGGATAGGGAGAAGGTAGAAATTTTCCTACAAGCAGCGGCGGGCAAAGAAATTGAAGAAAAGTTAAAGATTCTCTTGGAAGGCAAAGATACAGAGAAAGGTTTGAAGACAAGGTGGAATTATGTACAAGATGCAGTCTCCCTGTTGGCAAAAGACAACACAAAAGAGACAAGATGTGGTGAACAATGGTCCTCCAGTTCCTGCTATTACTGAGAAGAAACCAAAACCTCCTATGTAGCTTCTAAGGATGATGGGTATATGCTTCAAGAGCTTATGAAGGGCATACACGAGCTGAAATTAAAGCTAGCAAGGCTTGAAGGAAAGGGGCAAACATCTGGATAGTCATCAACTCAAAGACCTCAAAACAGAGAGGGATTTGTAAATAGGTGCATCTGGTGTGACAGGCCAAACCATCCAAGAAGGGACTATGAAAGCTTTAAACATGTCTTGGGTAAATATATTGTCTTCTGCAAAGAAGGGAAGATACATCTTAGTGAAACAGGGAAGCCCTTGGCGACCAACTTTGGCAAGGAAGGGATGAAAAAGCTAGTTGAGGACATGCAAACCATTCATGCTATCTCAATGGTTAAAGAAGCAACATTTGTCTTGAAGGCGAGTCAAGTCATGCTCAAAGGCTCAAAATCTATTAAAGACATGAGTGAGGATGGTGAAGATGTCTGGCCATCTATAGCTATGAAGGGAAAGTTGAATAAAGAAGTCTTACACAAAGCAGGAGATTGTATCCATCTTGAGACTAGGTGAATGAACCTGTAGATGCCTTGTCAATGCATGCCTACATTGCAAAGTGTCATGGAAACAAGGCACTTGTTGAATAAAAACGCAGGAGAGAAAATGGGGATGAAAGCTCCTCAAAGAGGGCTACTAGAGGTGGAGGGAGAAGGGATCCGAGTCCCTCTCAAGAGCCATGGCAATTTAGCCTCCATCACAAGAAGTACCGATGAGAGATTATGCACCAAAGGAGAAGCAAGATAAAGAAAAGAGCAAGGAAAAAATCCCATCATACAAGCTACAATCAGATATTGAAGTTTCCACAGATTTAAAGAAAGTTTTAGAGGAAAGGATCTTAAATAGCAAGGTGGAGTTTACATTGGGAGAAGTCCTTGGCATTGCAAAAATAGAGTGCCACGAGGAAATTA
Organism: Adiantum capillus-veneris; assembly: GCF_014529385.1. NCBI lineage: Eukaryota > Viridiplantae > Streptophyta > Polypodiopsida > Polypodiales > Pteridaceae > Adiantum > Adiantum capillus-veneris. The sequence continues at coordinate 79,642,551 of NC_140946.1, forward strand.
TTGATATCATAAGAAGGAAGTGACAAGCTTTAACGGAGTCTATCCAATCGGAGGCTAAAAAAATTGCTTCAAAGACACATGTGATACAAGTACAACAAATAGATGAAGATGAGAATTTTGTAAGCTGCCACCAGTCTTTGGGCAGCAAAAATAGGCATGTTAAATTTGAAGATGAAGATGAAGACAAAGCCATTCATAAGAGCCACTATTCTAGAAACCATTGGGCAAGGGCTACAACAGAAACCTTGGTTAAGGTGGGAGATCTTGAGGAGCCTTATGTGGAATTGATAGACCATGGTTCGGAGATTAAGCTCATGTCCAAGATTCTCTCTATGAAGGGAAAGTGTCAATTGATACTGGCCATGGGTGGATGAAGGGAAAGTGATCAATTGATACTGACCATGGGTGGATGATTAGGGCTGCAAAAAACTCATCTGGGGATCTATATGGTGCTTGTCCAAATGTTAATGTAACCATAGGGGATGTGAAAGGTGAGAAAAATTTCTTTGTTCAAGAGATGTCAAGCTATACTCTAATCATTGGACAAACGAGTTGTTCAATTCTTGACAGTTTGCGTTGACCATGAGCAAAATCGTGACAGCTTAAGGGACCATTCTCTACCAAAACCAAGCAAGGAGTTTTGAGACCAAAGGGAGATGAGGGTTTTTGGATGAGTACCATTGTAAAGAGGGAGTACAGTGGTACAATGTCAAGAAGTGCGAAGTGCGACTAGGAAAGCGTCGGGCCTCTGACTGTGAGGATTCGTAGCAAAATCAAGCGAGGCGTAGACGATTTGAAGCCAAAAACACACTAAAAAAGAACAAAACTCCAGCCATGAACGCTCCACTTTGAAAAATAAACAATACTAACTCAAAACTCTTGTGTGTGTGAAGATTAGGTGTAGCCAGCTCGCTCCCAATTGCACAGATGCAGTGCTCATTGCAGTGCTCATTCGACCTGATGAAAACCCTAAATTTACGCTTCGATTCTTCATTGCAAACATTTCATGTAAGCTTCAGTACTTCATTGGAGAAGCCCAAGTAGTTATTTGAGGAGGGGAAACCCTAATTGGAGGCCTCACAGCCTCAACCATGTAGTGGAAGTAGCACGGGACTGCACTAGCACCCTGTAGAGGAATGGCTGTATCTCCTTGCTCATGTGCCCAAATGAGCTCATTCTTGGCTCTAATAATTCCCACACATTGAGCAACAACGCCAGCATCGTGGATGTGGAATTTTGAGCTATTTTGAGCATTTTTAAGGATATTTTTGACCATTTTTAGGCCATTTTTAGTCCAAAAATGTCATTTTTTGTCCGTAAAAAGCCCCAACGAGCTGGGAAAAATCCCTAAAATTGTGGAAAAATCCCATTGGGCTCAAATTTCATGTTGAAACTCATTTTCCCACTTGGTAAGCACTTTGGACACGTCTTTCACGCCAGCATACGAAACCTGCTATTTTTGGCCGAGATTGCCCGCATTGAACTTTCAAGGCAAAACGAGCGTGCCACTTCGAAACACTTGACATTTGTACATTGCCAAAGCAAATTAGTCATATATTTATGTGTAAAATCATTCCATGGTACCACGTGTAGGGCCTCGCCCGCCCGGCAAGGTATGTACATGACTGCAACCGTGACATTCATTTTCGTATATATCACACTATGTACATTGTAGCATTTGGTCCCACACATCATAAACATTAAGAGTGAGGTAGATATTTTAATTTCACATTATAAACGTGCCATGGTACGACATCCACCCCCTCTAAACCTGCACATCCTCCGGCATGTGCCACAGATATCTTTTGCAGGTTTAGTCTTCATTTAAGTCAACATACATGTCGATTTCATCATCGCTTGCAACAAAATCCAACGCATCATGCTCTTGTTCTTCATCCACATCCATACCATTTTCATGAGAGCCTACATTTTTACCTTCATGTGAATCAAAGGGATCTGTATCACCTCTTCTTTTGAATAACTTGATTTCCCTTCAATGGGAATCTTCATTTTTGTCCCATCTAATTCATGCAAGGTATAAGTTGCATTCCCATGTACATGCTGAACCACATAAGGACCAAACCATCTCTTTGAAAGATTTCTTATTGTTGAATTTTGGTTTTCGAGACTACTGTCATATACCAACACCCAATCACCTTCCTCAATAGCTTCAGGTCTGAGCCTATGCCTCTTGTCGAATCTGTCCTTATTCTTTAACCTTGCATCTTTTAATCGTGCTATTGCAATCTCAATATCTTGGGGCCTTCTTTCTAACTGTTGTATGCGCAAAGCAAGAAGGTCTTCCCTACTCATTCCATCTTTCCAAGGTAATACATTCCATGTGGGAATTACATCCTCAATTGGCATTATAGGTTTCTGACCATACTTCAACTCAAAAGGCATCTAACCAGTATAACTGAGCTATGAGTTGTACGATTAGCCCATAAAGCATAAGGCAATAACCTAGGCCACTCTCCCATTTTACCTTTGCATGCCTTAGCCAAAGCTTTAATGATAGGAGGATGCCCACGCTTTGATTTACCATTTCCCTCAGAATTATATGTAGTAGTGAGAGCAAGTTTAATGCCCAACCTAGAGAAAAACTCCCTTGCTTTGTCAGCATCCAACTCACCCCTGTCCGTTGTTATTTTCCCAACACAGCCATAACGGCTAATTACATCATCCAAGAGGAATTTACATATCCCTTCTGTGTACCTTCAACTTGGTTGGTTAAGTCTTCTCGTGCGAGCACTATGTATCTCATTTTCCATAAGCCCAATGGCATTGTAACCAGATCTACTACCCACTTGTAATGCATGGTCAATGGGTAAGTAGGGTGCAACCAATCACAATGACGTACATTTGAATACAGTTGAGAGGTTTCACATGATTCCACAAAGTGAGATACATATTTATACATACCTTTCCACCAATACCTCTCTTTCATTTTAGTAAAGGTGGCCCATACACCTCTATGTCCAGCATAAAGACTCTCATGAAAATTTTTCATAAGCTCATTTTCAGCGTCCTTATCATTCAAGACTCTCATTGGCATTCTATTTCTTTGTTTTGGACGCTTCCATAAGTACCCATCTTTCAAAAAGTATCCATAGGCCTTTCTCCGTATTCTTTTGAACTCTTGATCAATCACCCCTTCTTGCCTTGTCAAAGAGCTCAGATAGCGTCCAATGAGCAACCAGTCACATTGATATAGGTCCTCTATAAATGACTCAAGTGCATTTGACAGACAAACTTGATCGCCCTTGGCATGAGAGATACTATAGAACTGTGTGCCTACATCATCGCCCTCGACAACCATGTCTTCTTGTTTTTCATACCTTGCTCTTGAAAGCATATCTGCAACTGGATTATCTTTCCCTGCAATATGCTTAAATTCTGGGTTCAAGGACTTTATGTAGGCAATCCATCTCAACATAGCAATGTCAGGAGTTGAGCAACTTGCGATCATTCCAAGAAGGGGTAGACAATCAGTCTCCACTATTACATTTGCTCCTTTCAAGTACTCTTTGTCACATTTCAAGGCTGCGACTACTCCCCATAACTCTCTTTTTACCTGTGGATAGTTGCGTAGATGAGCACTTAGGACTTTTGCTCGAAACCTCACCACATATCGCTTGCCATCATTATCATCTTGCCCAATCGCCCATCCAATTCCTGTGGGGCTAGTATCCACTGTCACAATTACATATCTTCCACATTCATAGTTTGCTTTTCTCAAATTTGGAGACATAATCAACAACTTCTTTAATTTCCTCATGGCATGGGTACGCATTTCTTCCCATTGAAACTTTTTGTTATTTCTCAAAAGCTGATACAAAGGCTCTGCTACATGTGCATAATGTGGAATCCAGATAACATAAAACACGCATGCACCCAAGAACCTTCGAACCTCAGTGACATTTATACATTTCTCTTTCATTCTCTGGATTACATCAATCTTTGCAGGACAAGGCCTTCTACCATATGGCCCGCACATATGTCCCACAATAAGAACTTCATTCACACCAAACACTGACTTTTGGCCAGATAAGGTAAGGTTCACCTCTTCCAACCTTGACAAGATATTATCACAATCATTAATATGGGTTGCCACATACTTCCGGCACCCCCTCGAGTCTAGAGCCACATCTTTATCACTTACATCACATCCTTTGATTGGCACATCATCAAGGAAAGGCATTGTAGTTTGAGGTATGAAGTCACGTAGGACTTTGTTCATACCATTCATCATATGTGCAACTGAATTCGTTGCCCCCTAAGGTAAGGTGCACATCCTTACTAAACCCAAGGGTGTCCTCATGGTAGTCAAGTCCCTGCTTTCCATTTCTAGTTGGAATTGATCATACCCTGAGTACAAATCTCCCATAGAATATATTTCCCTTCCTACAAATGCCTCTGCAAACTCATCGACAATTGGCCCTATACCCACATTTCTGATTGTCACCTTTTTTCTACAGGTTGCATATCCTGAATAAAGCGTAAAGAACCATTTTTCTTTGGAACTGTGAACCACCTGTTTGAATATGGAGCACAAGAAGGCTCCAAGATACCCATCTTTATTTTTTCATTAAGCAACTCAATGAGTTTTGGCAAATGAGCCTTTGGAACAGAAATAGGTCTCAAGTTCCAAGGTACATGAGGGATAGTGAAGATCACCATAGGAGCAAAAATGGATGGATCAACACACCCTATCTCATAAGGCTCAAATGCAAAAGATTTTCCGTGTTTGGCAAGCATGTCTTCAAAGCATACCTTTTCATATTTTGTCAAACTGTCCTCGCAGCCAACCTTTAACTCTCTCAAAGAATCCTTTGTGAAGTTGTGTCCAATCTTGCTTGGGTCATGAAGGCTAGGTTGCAAAGCAGCTTGTTCCATCTTCTTTGTGCAGTCTTTTGGTAGAGGTAATGCCACTGGTTTCACTTTCTTTTCCACAGACTTATACTTAGTCTCCACTCGTACATCAGTACTTTGAGTATTTTTGAAATCCTCAATGACCTTGTACATTTCTATTGAGGATACTTTCACGACCTCACTTTCCATATGCAAATTGCAATCCACTAAAGACTCCAAATCTTGCATAGTATCTACAAAAGAACACTCATCAAACACACTTGCAATTCATTCATCATCTTCTAGCAAACCATTCATCTTCAAACCTCTTTGTACACTATTTACATGTTGTCGTTCACCCCGCTTTAAGTCCTCACACTCTGTAAAAGCAATAGATCCATAGTATGACAATCCTACAAAACCTGTAGAAAATGTATCCTTTGCATATACATCATGCAAGAACCTTTCTATTCTTGTACCACTGCAATCCGGCTCTACAATGGTACATGGCCAAAAACCCTCATATCCTTGTAGTCCTTGAACTCTTTGTTTGTCTTTGGCAAGGGTTTCTCTCTAAGAATTTCGCGGTTTCTTTCATGGTCTACAAAAACTGTAAGGAACTGTACTGCACGCTTTCCATCCCTGCTCCTTATTCTTGCATAAGCTGACCCATCATCCATCACCTTGGTTTCCATGAAAGTAGCAGTGATGTATGGTTGTCCAAGGATAAGAGGATATGCAGACATCTCCTGTACAAATAAATTTTGGTCATCTTTCACATCCCCAAGAGTCACCTTTACATTTGGACAAGCTCCGTACAACTCCCCTGATGAGTTGTTTGCTGCACGAATCATCCATCCATGATTTATATCAATTGGCCATTTCCCTTTTTGATAAAGACTCTTTGACATGAGGTTAATTTATGACCCATGATCTATCAACGCAATGTATGGTTCTTCTAGGTCTCCCACTTTTACCAGCGTCTCAGTAGTTGCTCTTGCCCAGTGACTATTCAAGTAGTAGCTCTTGCCCAGTGACTATACAAGTAGTAGCTCTTCTGAGTGGTCTCCACTTCATCTTCATCATCCAAGAAGCGAACGTGTTTTACTCCTCCCCTAGACTTGTAGCATCCAACAATAGTTTCATCACCTTGTTTGCCATAGACCTGTACACCCTGTGCATTTAAAGTCTCTTCTTCATCTTGTACACGAATAGATTCAATAAGAGACTGCCGCTTCCTCTTTATGATATCAATTATTTCTTCGTGGAATTCCCGCTTTGCTATACCAAGGACCTCACCCAAGGTAAATTCTACCTTACTATTTAGAATCCTCTCTTCCAAAACCTTTTTGAGATCCATTGCTGCCTCTATATCGGATTGGAGTTTGTAGGCCGGACCCTTCGCTTTGGATTTTGTTGCATCCTTCTTCTTGTCTTTAGAGGCTTCTTGCATAGGCACTTCGGGGACAGGCATTTGTTGTGGGGATGGTGATCTAGGAGGCACTGTGTCATTTCTACCTCCACTCCTCATTGCCCGCTTTGAAGGCCCTTCATCCCCATTCTCGCGCCTACATTTATCTTCAGTAATGGCCTCATTTTCTTGACATTTGGCAATATATGCATGCACTGACAAAGAGTCCACAGGGTCATTCCAACCTGTTTCAAGCCGAATGCAATCTCCAGCTTCATGTAAAAGCTCTGTAGTCATTTTACCCTTCATAGCAGACTCTATAGCGCATGGCCATAGCTCTCCAATTCCATTAGATTCCTCTTCTCCAAACATGATTGATCCTTTTCTTTTAATAGGATCCACCTTCAACCCATAGGCGGTTGCCTCAACCATTGAGATGGCATGTCTAGTAGCCATGTCCTCTACTAGTTTCTTCATCCCGCCTTTGCCAAAGTTTGTTCCCAAGAGCTTACCTGTTTCACTTAAGTGAATTTTCCCATCTTTAAAGAAAACAAGCTCCTTTGTCAAAGCGTCTTTAAAACTTTCACAATCCTTCCTTCCATGGTCAGTACTATCACACCATATGCATCTATTGACAAAGCCTTCTCTAGTTTGCGGTCGTTGCTCTGTAGATTGACGTGATGGTTGCCCCTTTTCTTCTAGCCTTGTAAGCTTTAACTTGAGCTCTTGCATTCCTTTGACAATATAATCTAGGATGGATTTATCACTCTTTGGAACCATAATCACAAGCTTTATAGGACTCTCGGAAACACTTGGGGATTGAGTAGGTTTGACTATCATCTTGTCTCGTTGTCATTGTCGCTTAGCTAGCAGTGAAATGGCATCTTCGACCTCATTCCAATCAGTCTTCAAACCCTGTCCCGCATCCTTATCCTCAAGTAGTAGCTCTAACTTCTCTTGAATCTCTTTACCTGCGGCTTGCAAAAAGATATATGTCTTCTTTGAGTTTAGGGTAGCCTTTTCAGTTCTTGCAAGTTGATCATAACGGCGTTGAATTCCCTTAGCAGTTCGGTAAGCGAGAGCCCCTCTTTTGGCCGAACTACACACTCTAATAAATTCCTCTTTGTTACCCTTTTGTGTTCCTCCATGAAATACTCTTCCTTCAAGGCTGATTTGAATGCTTCCCAAGTTGCCCCATACTCATTTCTAATTCCCCTTACATGCTCTCTGATCTTGGGAACCACAGCAAGTTCAAAACTTTGCACCATCTCAACTTCAGGCACTCGATGAAGCTCCATCTCCTTTACATATCCACAAAGATACTTTGTCACATCTTAACCTTTAAAATGGTCCAATTTCTTCACCACAGATTGAAGCGCTTTGCTCGAGGAGAGCTCCCTCCTTTCTGCAGCTTGTTGCTACTGCATAAACACTGCAAAATCTTGAAACATTTTCATTGTGACTGGATCAAACCGAACCCCCTGTTGCTCTTGTTGCTCCATAGCTTTAAATCTTTGATTTTAGACCTTCAATTAGGCTTTTGAACCCTCACCCTAGCCTACTTGACGTCGGGTTCACCAAAAAAATGTGTCAAGAAGTACGCAGTGCGACTAGGAAAGCGTCGGGCCTCTAACTGTGAGCAAAATTTCTTTGTTCAAGAGATGTCAAGCTATCCTCTAATCCTTGGACAACCATACATCACCACAATGCAAATGGAGACAAAAGTATTGGATGATGGATTTGCCTATGCCAGGGTCAAAAGCAAAGATGGAAAACGAGCTATTCAATTCTTGACAGTTTGCGTTGATCATGAGCAAAATCGTGACAGCTTAAGGGACCATTCTACATCAAAACCAAGCAAGGAGTTTTGAGACCAAAGGGAGATAAGGGGTTTTGGATGAGTACCATTGTAAAGAGGGAGTGCAGTGGTACATTGTCAAGAAGTGCGCACTGTGACTAGGAAAGCGCCGGGCCTCTGACTGTGAGGATTCATAGCAAAATCAAGCGAGGCGTAGACGATTTGAAGCCAAAAACACACTAAAAAAGAAAAAAACTCCAGCCATAAAATCTCCACTTTGAAAAAGAACCAATACTAACTCAAAACTCTTGTGTGTATGAAGATTAGATGTAGCCTCTCTCCCAATTGCACAGATGCAGTGCTCATTCGACCTGTTGAAAACCCTAAATTTACGCTTCGATTCTTCATCGTGACCATTTCATGGAAGCTTTATTACTTCATTGGAGAAGCCCAAGTAGTTATTTGAGGAGGGGAAACCCTAATTGGAGGCCTCACAGCCTCAACAATGTAGTGGAAGCAGCACGAGACTGCACTAGCACCCTGTAGAGGAATGGCTGTATCTCCTTGCTCATGTGCCCAAATGAGCTCATTCTTGGCTCTAAAAATTCCCATACAACTTGAGAAACAATGCTAGCATCGGTGATGTGGAATTTTGAGCTATTTTGAGCATTCTTTAGGATATTTTTGACCATTTTTAGTCCAAAAATATCATTTTTTATCCGTAAAAAGCCCCAACAAGCTGGGAAAAATCCCTAAAATTGTGGAAAAATCCCATTGGGCTCAAATTTCATGTTGAAACTCATTTTCCCACTTGGTAAGCACTTTGGACACGTCTTTCACGCCAGCACACGAAACCTGCTATTTTTGGCCAAGATTGCCCGCATTGAACTTTCTAGGCAAAACGAGCGTGCCACTTCGAAACACTTGACATTTGTACATTCCCAAAGCAAATTAGGCATATATTTATGTGTAAAATCATTCCATGGTGCCACGTGTAGGGCCTCGCCCGCCCGGCAAGGTATGTACACGACTGCAACCGTGACATTCATTTTCGCATATATCACATTATGTACATTGTAGCATTTGGTCCCACACATCATAAACATTAAGAGTGAGGTAGATATTTTAATTTCACATTATGAACGTGCCATGGCACGACAACAGAAAGAAAAATGTTATCGCCTAATCCTAAGGGAGATGAAGCTTTTTCCACAGGTGCCCTAGTAGCAAAGGATGGATCAGTATCTTTCACAACGCTGGGAGATTTAAATAAAGGACAAAAACAATATGTAAATAGTGTACAGAGAAAATACAAAAACCATAATTTTCTAGATGAAGATGAGTACGTTTCAAGTGTTTTTGAGAAGGTTTCTTTCGTAGATACTATGGGTGATCTCAATGCTATAACAAGTTCTAGTTTTCAACAAGGGAATGACCTGGTAAAAGTAGCTTCTATGGACATGTATAGAATCATTGAGTCTCTCAAAGATGAGGAACTCTTCAATGTGCAAAAAGATCTAGAAGTGTGAGTGGAGACAAAGTACAAAACTATAGCAAAGAAGGTGAAACTAGTGGCATTGCCTTTGCCTACAGATTGCAAGGAAATGACGGATCAGGCTTCTTTGCAACCTAGTCTTCGAGATCCAAAAAGAATTGGACACAAGTTTACGTAAGAGTCATTGAATATGTTAAAAGTTGGAGGCAATGACTCCTTGACAGAGATTGAAAGAAAATTCTTTGAACAAACACTCTCAAAACATGGAAAATATTTTGCATTTGAGTTGCATGAGATAGGGTGTGTTAATCCATCTATAGTCAAACCAATGGTAATATTCACTGTATCTCATGTGCCTTGGAATCTACAACCAATTCCAGTGCCAAAAGCACTTTTAGCAAAGCTTATAGATTTACTCAATGAAAAGATAAAGATGGGGATTTTGGAACCTTCATGTGCCCCCTACTCAAGCAGATGGTTCACAGTACCAAAGAAAAATGGAGCTCTATGCTTCATCCAAGAAAGAATATAAGTCTTATACCCTATCATCAATGTTCTAGCATAATCATTAGTTAGCTGCCCATCAAAAATCTTTGAACCGTATCTGTCGTATCTCCAAGTCATTCAATCATGGAAAACCTGTTTAGTGAACCCCCCCAGACTCAAGTGCTCCAATTAATGATACACACGGCTTGACCATTAAGCTCCCTTTAGGGAACCTTGTCAAGGTCAAGTATTCTTTACTCTGTCTGCACACAGAATGGCCATCAAGTCCTTAATTCAAGTTCTGGTAGCAAAACCAACTTAAAATGTGAAAATACTTCATGAATTATCCAAACAAGTCAACTGGAAGCCAGCTATGTAATCTTATTGAGCGCATAAACAAACACTCTTTTGACTTGGCATAATCTAGAAAACAAAACATGTACCATGCAACCTGCCACAATAGACATCTGGTATCCTCTCCATCTGCAACTTGCACTTCAGTAGCCCCCATAACCAAATGGAATAATAAGGAATTTCCGACACACTTGAGCATCATAATATCCACATGAGCATACATTTCCTGTATCATTCAACATTAACCATTTCTAGTGCAAATATGCTACCCCTAGTTCAAAAAGCATGCAATTAGTGTGCATACTTAACAGTATCCATCCATACTGAATCTGTTTACGAATATCCTTAGAATCTCCTGGATCAAACACCATTGAGATCACATAGCATTGATGGTCTCCATAATATACTAGAGCTTCACCTGAAGCATAGTGCATCACCCACATACCATAAATTGTTGGCAACCTAAGCTCATTACCAGAAAGAATTAAAGAAATTTGACTCCCTTTTACTGGCAGCCAAGACATCACTGGCATAAGCATCAATAGGAATAGAATCCAAATTTATCCACATTTGGCACATTGTCCAAGGAAATGAAAACCCTTTTGCACTTTATGTAGTATCAAGGATGATTTAGCATCATAACTCCCTCTAGCTTCATAGCCATCACCAAAAACCTTGGGAGTCTCTCGACCTGTATCATCAAAGGAATTTTTACATGTTGGGTTTTCATCTTGATCATGAAAAACAGCTTTATCCTGTAGATCTTCATCCGTAGCATACTCGGGAAAATCACCCTTAGAAGTCTCAACATTAATCAAAATTGTAGGAGTTATCTCCTCATGCAGCCCATGTACAAGCATAGATGTAAAATCCTTGTCAATAATCTTTTCACAATCAGCATGATCTACGCAATCTTGATACTCATCAATATCATCCTCTGCTTCCTCATCTGCATCCACGTTACTTAGCAATCCATCATATCACTGCAAAGGTTCATCTGGCACTCCCCTCTGAAGAGGTACATGCATCAGAAAGCTCTTCTATACTGTCATAAGAATCTCCTTCAGATCTAGACAAAAAATCATAAATTATGGCATCTTCTTCCATGATAACATCATCTACAAACATCTGGTTAATAGAAATCATAGGTTCATTGACATCCTCAGGCTCATCCTGTGCTGGGTCCACAATCTTGGTCACTTCATCAGCTATTGTGTATATAATAGCTTTGTTTATGCACTCATCTGTAGCAAACATGTTGTCCTACTGGGCTATAGTGCTGATAGTTTTAGTAATGTCTTGTAGAGGTTCATCTTCTTGATGAACTCCTTCAGAATAATCAATGTCAAGGTTAGTAGCTTGTGAACCACTTGTTGTACAGTCTATGTCTTCACTAGAACCATTATTGGAGGTAGCATCCATGCAAGCTATCTTTGAAAAAAAAAAATCTATTTCAACATTAAATTCAGCGTTTACTTTTCTTCACTGCTTAAAATAAGCTCCTCTGAAACCGAATCTTCTACTTCTAGCTCAGCATTTTCTTTGAATTTGCTTCTTGCAAAAATATGCTCCCATAATTCATCATAGTTGAGGAGTTGCATCTAATCCCCTTCACCTTTATTGAAGACAACCTGGATTCTTTCAATATTCTCTTTTATTTCCAGATCTAGAACCTCTGAGCTTTTGTAAATAAATTTCTCTGCAAAATATTCCCATCTTGTGGCATATGCTTTTGCCAGTTCTTGAACCTGCTTTTTAAAATTTGAGTTTACAACCTCTTCAAAAGATGCAATCATTCGATTTTTTTGGAACATTTCGGTTCTTCATCTCAGCCTCATAACATGCAATAAAACCTTCTGGATCATATCCCTAAAAGTTATGATACTGCTCCCATACATCATCAAGTGCTAGCTCTACAACATCATCAATCTGCTTTTTTATATGCATGGCTTTCGCTTCCCTCAGACATCTTTGAACTAATTCCATCATTTGTGAAAAATCTGCAACTGCTAGATTTTTATCAAATCCATTAGAACTGAAATCTTCAATAAACTGCTTCAACTGTTCTGGCATCTCCATCTTTACCTCCCACCCCGGCTCGTTTCCCTTCATGTTCACCAAAGATGTCAGGGGATATGTGTTCGAAACGTTGATAAATCACTTTTGGCATGTACAAAGTAGCATTTATATGCATGTTCATATGTTCAAAAAGATGTAAATACACGCATTTGAGAGATTTACAAAGTGGTTTCAAGTTAAAGAAATGGGGCAACGTGTGCACATTGTAAATATGTGTGTTTGCGTGTCGGCAGTCGAGCATATGTACATGCTCGTATAGGGTATCGGGGCCTTGGATATGGTTCTAGGTGGCTTATTTTGGCTCTATATAATGTGTTTGAGCTTTCTAGAATGTAAATAATTCAAGTGACAAGTGTGGGTACTCTCATCCCGCTCGAGAAGTTTGACACATGCGGTAACTGTCTATTTGCGGCGCCCGATCTGCGGTGATACGTGCATCGCCCTAGAAGTGGTCAAAAATGGAATGTGGGGATGTGGAAATGTGCTTTGGGTATCGAGGATCAAGCGTACAAAATATGGTGAATTTTGGAGTCTGTTTGGGGTTTTTCCTGCAAAAATGCCCGCCAGGGGTCAAAACTGGCCAAAACTGGGCCAAAAAAGGTAAAAAAGGTTAAAAAAGGTGTGAAATGGCTTCAAATTTCCACATCACTCACAGTGGCATGAGTGTTCCAGCTAAGGGAGAAATTTTGAAGAGCAATATCAACACTTTCACCCCTCTGTGTGTGGGAGGAAGCAGGGTTCCTACAGGTGGTCTAGTGCAGTCTCGTTGCGTTCCCGTCCTATTTTCGAGTGTATGGAGGAGTGATTGAGAGCTTTCTCTCTTCAATTTTGCACTTGGGAGAGTCTATGGAAGTTCTGAGGTTTCCATGGATGTGTGTGTGCAAGGAATTGAGGGAAGAAGGTGCGGCTTTCTGCAAGACTATGTGACCCTGTAATGGTGCCATTAGGGTTAGCGCTACTCCAAAAAGTCCAACAGAGTGGAGTTTGGTGAAGTTTTTGCAATAGTTTGAGAGTGTCCTTTTGTGGCTGGATTTTTTGGGTTTGATGGTTTCTCTTGTATATTTTGGTCACCATCAACTGTGATTTCAAGTGATGATCACCTCGACTCACCTTGTAGTGTCTGCTGGCAGGCAAGGGCTTGTAGGTCGAGGCGTTTGGAGTTTGAATTGAGCTTGTGGGTAGAGTTTTCAGGGAGATTTTGAGTGGTGGTGTGTGTGGGTTGGAATTCAAGTAAATTCCTTGTGTTGTGTTGAGTTGTCTGGGTGTGTGAGTGTGCGCACGACATCTTTTGCTCCATCAACGTGAGTTGGGCACGCGGTAGGCCTCTGGCTATGAGAGGTGTGAAAGAGAGAGAACCAGAGACATTGACAGCTCTCTCAATTTCCGTAATCATCAATTAATTGATGAATGCTTTGAGTACAACTTAATCCTTAGCCATGGTGGGCTGTTAACAGCATCGTCACTTGAATCATCTACTAACTAGGAGTTTAAGCTCTCGTGACTAATCAGGTCATTAACGACACCGGGCCTTAACAAAATTTTTAATCAATCTCTAGTCGATGATGGTGATGGTAATTATCTCTTGTCGCTTTATCTACTTCAAGTTCCATTAGATTCTGCAAGCTCCAATTCTGCTCACTGCCTCAAACATCAAGCATTGGTTATTTTCAATTATCCTGCAACTTCCTGCTTTGCTGACCTCTAACCCTTTTTCTCCTGCCTTTGACTCCTTGCTTATCTCTCCCCTTTAGCGAGGGTTTGCTTTGCTTCTCTAACCCGAGAGAGAGAGAGAGAGAGAGAGAGAGAGAGAGAGAGAGAGAGAGAGAGAGAGAGAGAGAGAGAGAGAGAAATAACCTTTGTCTTGACCTTGTTCAAGCTCGAGAGTAAGAGAGTGTTGAACGCTGGGTCAACAACACAACATAACTCAAGTTTTGTACCAAATTCTTATCTTTTGCGAGTTATGAAATGCTGCGGATTATGTCTATAAACGTCATTTGTAATGAGTAGTTATTCTAGTTTTCGAAGCAGGGGTGCAATGGCACTTTCGGATTGTACATACAAAGCCATTTGACCCTTTTAGCCCCATTTTTGGTTAAAACTAAGGTAGCCTTAGTATATAAGGTACCTAGGTCATTTTGTAAAAAAGGGGGGAAGACTTTTTCATAATCAAAACTTTAGCGCTGTCATCTACTGTGTGTGAGAGAGAAAGAGAGTGAGCGTGAGCTTTATCCTCTAGCTATGCCCGGCTCGCTCAACACATTGGAGATCCGACTGCACCATTGCTGTAGTCTTGAGGAGAGATACGCGACAACGCCAAGCATTCCACATGAGAGAAAGAGAAAGCGCACACGCCAACGCATCTACGAGCTATTTGTGACCGTAAGTGTATCAAACGATGTCTGTTTTCTGCGTGCTAGTAGTCTATAGAATCGTGGCGACTTTAGCTACACATAGGTACTCATAAATTTCAGTTTCGGGCACTTTCAAAATTCTGCTCTGTCATCCTACACGTTTTCCGCAAATGGGTTTTGAGTGTAGAAGCTTAGGGACAGGTGTATCCTAGTGAGGGGATAGTGTTCCTTAAGTTTCGTATGAATCTGGCATGATTAGGTGAGTTACCTTCCGTATGTGTGTATGTGGCTAGGTGGTGTAGTTGGGGACAGTGAGGTTCTTGATTGTGGTATAGTTGGCCTTCCAGAGTGTTGTATGTGTAGGATGGTCTCAGCCTGACAAGCTAAAGATATTTCCTCCGTGTGCCTATCGTGTCATCTGTGTCCTCGATTGACATTATGTTGATATAGGAAGTGTTTGCATGCACTTCATGGGTGTGTGAGTCGCTCCCGCAACAGAGAGCTTGGAGTGTCTTTGTTCAAGCTCGAGATCAAGAGAGCTTGGATCTTCTTTGTTCAAGCTCCAGAGCAAGCTCCTTCATCCTTTCTTGCATGCCATAAAAACCCTCCTCGCCTTGCTCTCGTCTCACCTCCCTTCCTTCCTCCTCTTCCTCATCTTCACCTCATGTGCCGACAAATAGAGAGGAAGAGAATTCCTCTTGCTTGTCCAACATGAGAGAGTCATGCCTTTGCTAACGAAGGACGAGAGCGAGCGAGAGCGAGAGAGAGAGAGAGAGAGAGAGAGAGAGAGAGAGAGAGAGAGAGAGAGAGAGAGAGAGAGAGAGAGAGAGAGAGAGAGAGAGAGAGAGAGAGAGAGAGAGATTTCTCTTTGTTCCTTGCTCTAGTAGTTGAGGTCGAGAGAGAGGAGAGAGAGCTTTGCGTTGTTCCTCCAGTAAGCTTGCCTCTCCCCCTTGAGCCCTAAGAAACCCTTGCTTTCTACTCGTTTTGCTTGTTACAACCCTTTGTTATCTCCTCCAAGAAAAAAATCTCCCTATTTTACCCATCGACGGTGCCGTCGATAATGTGGCACATGAAGGAAACCCTATGATGTGGCATCCCAGTTTTTTCACCACTGCCAATGAGGCGGTCCGGGGCGGGCAACAAGAAGAGCAACCTCTAGACACCCTTCAAGGCTCCCGTGCTGCTCAATGGGGCTGGGGCACAACACAACACAAACCAAAACAACAAACCCACAGCCAAATCCCAACCACACAAGGGGCACCACCTAGTTTAAGAGCGAACTAGGACTCAAAAGAGGAGAATCGTTAGAGCAACCCACAAACAAGCAAGGAATTTACACTAACCCTAACACCAATGGAACACTCTCACACACTAACACACGAGAGAGAGAGAGAGAGAGAGAGAGATAGTGCTCGGGCTGCTTTGAAACGTATCGGCAATGATCAAGCAAACACAACTATATATTTAAGAAAGAGAGAGAAAGGGGGAGGGGGTGCTTGTTGCATTAATACCTTCTTACAAATCTGTCATGACAAATCAAAGTGAGATTAGTATTTGTTCAACATAGCTTGCGTAAATTTCACCACAACACATCACAAGAAAAGCCATCCTAATCACCGTCTTAAGGCTAGGGGAGTCCTCTCCACCCTGTCGCCCTCTTACAGTATGTGGGATTTATGGCTAGATTGATGACAACACCAGAGACAAGCTATCAAGAACTTAACAAAAAACACCAAGACACTTACGCATTATTGTTGTCCATTACTTCACGTTGGAAGGGAGACAAAGTATCCAAGCTTAGTCCAAATCCACCCTCCTTGATTCAGCAAATGTTGGGGTTACACTAGTAGGAGAAATGATAGATTTCCTACTCTCAATTGAATGATCACTCTCTCTCTTACAATGGCATAGAGTTCCCTTGCTAATCCCCTATTACAACACATGCACATGCATAAGACAATGAGCTTCCACTCAAGAGCTCCTTCTAGAGAGGTTGAGCTTGGCTTCTCAAGCTATAGCATAGTGCTCTTGCTTATGGCTTCCCCTTTTGTGCTAGCTACACCCTCCTTTTATAGCAATTTTGAAGGCTAGGGTTACTCCTCTAACCATGGTTGGGTTAGATTTTCAGCAATTTATCTAATTTCTTTTGCTTGGAATTATCAAGAAGTTGGTGGGGAAAGAGAGAGGAGAGAAATGGAGGTGATAGGACTTTTCATAGTGGGTTAGTGTTAGTAGAGTTAGTATTAATTTACAAATGGAATTGGATATTTACAATGGGAGTATCCATGTAGGATACAAATAAGGAAGAAAAACTCTTAAGAGGTAAGAAAAGGTGGATTTCTTACAAGGTTGATGCTCCAAGTGTCTTGAGTAGGGCCAATTTTGACGCTTGTTGACGGTCCACTAGCTTTGACGGTACATTTTTTCTCCACTCTTGACCTTCCTTGAGAGACAAGGTAATTGAAGCTGAGTAATCAACCACCATGATGCTGTCTTTTAAGAGAAGAGGCTGAATTTTGTGGTTTTTTTATAGATATGGGTAATTTGGAGGAGGAAAAATGAGACTAAGTGGTCAATTTTGGAATGGAATTGTGTGTGGGAGGTATGAGTTCACCATGGTTTCTCTTATTCTTCAAGGTTGAGGAGAAGGTGAGTAGGGTGCAGAGAGGAGTGGTGAGAGAGGTGGGGATGATGAGTGGAGAAGTGTGTGTGAAAGAGGAAAGTGATAAAGTGGAAGAGAGAGTGTGGTTGCATAGCATGGGAAAGTTGGGGTCCACTAATAAAATCATAGCTCACAGCTCGTAGCTCAAAAAAATATGAAAAAATTTGAGGCAAAAGTTCAGCCTACGAGCTACAATTTTTGTTTGTATCACCTTTTCAAATTCAGAGAGCAAGTGAACTTTAAAAATTCAGCAAAACCGACCGTTTTTTTCCACTGCACAAGGTCCTTGTGGGGTCCTTCTTTGGATGATTCTTTTGAATACCTCCAAGAGTGAGCCCTCCATAGTGCATGTATGCATGCCACCTACCCTTGACCTTATTTGGTAGGTCTATAATTAAAGATATTGTTGAGATTATGATATAAGTGAATAGTACCACTAAGAAAATCAAATATTGAGGGGTCTAAAAAATATGTACATGTCAAATATAAATAATATAAGTGGAAAAAATATAAAGGGGTCAAAAGAAATCTCTCTCATTATGAGGCTACCATAAAAAGATAAATATTTTTGGTGTTCTAATTTTTTAGAAAAAAACAAACTAGATGTAGGAAGGGAAAAATCACAATAGTGAAAAAAATATACACATAAATAAAACTAGTTTTTTTGGATTTTTGTTGGGGTGGAGTTACACCAAATATAAGAGAAGCTTACATGAAAATATTTCTATATGGAATAAAGAGTATGAAAAATGGTAAGAAAAAATTGTGGTAATGGTGAGGCAATGTACAGAGCATAAATAACACACACCTAGGTAGAAATATTTAAATAAATACCAAAATAATTATGAAAAAATCTTTTATTTAGGCCCTATATACAAAGAAATATTTACATACGCATGGGCCATAATATACTTATATTTTTTTATTTATTTTTATTTTTTTGGCTCAACTAGCCCAATGCCTAGCTAATTGAGGGTTTTTTATTTCAGTAAGGAGATATGGGAAAAGTCCCCTAACTCACACGCACCTATATACAGTGAAATGGTAGGGATAGCCACAGTGTTTGGGTGATTTTGGTAGGGTGAGGTAACTCACTGTGGCAATTACAAAGAGCCGAAAAACGGCTATCATTAGCCCTCCCCCTGGATGATGGTATATTCATGTACCATCATAGAGCATCTTTTCCAAAGAGAGTGCTTCAGAGTCCTTGACGAGATTTTTATTGTTTGGCCCCTCAGAATTTTGGCTAGAGTTACACTCATGCTTCATGTAACAATACTTACATGAGACAGTGGCCTTTTGATAGATCTTTGGTAGATCCTTTGGTAGAAGGCGACTCAAATAGGGCTTCAAGCGATACCCGTTTACTTTCCTCGAGTGCTCTTTACCATTCAAGTCCATAAGATGATAGTAACTTGAATTGAAAGCCTTCTTAACTATGTATGGCCCTTGCCATCTTGTTTCAAATTTGGCATCAAAACGATTATCGAGTCGATTGTCATACCTTAGCACAAGATCTCCTTCATTGATGCCTTTGTCCTTCAGTTTCTTGTCAAGCTTCTCCTTTGTCTGTGTGGATTTCCTCTTATAGCACTCGTATGCTGCTTCTCTTTTCCACTCAAGCTCAGCTAAGGTAAGAAGTCGATCCATCCATGCTTCTTGATCATCTTGTGCTGATTTGCCATGCAGTCGCATTGTTGGAATGTTTAGCTCAATTGGCTGTAAAGCCTCTTGACCATAGACCAAGTGAAATGGTGTAAACTCCGTGGCTTCCCTATATGTGGTTCGATACGCCCACAAGGCACCATCCAAGAAGTCATCCCACAACTTTGTCTTGTTTTTCACCATCTTTCTAATGATGCCTGCAATGACACCATTAGCTTTTTCTACCAAACCATTTGATTGGGGATATTAGGGTGTACTGTGACGATGTAGAATGTGAAGTTCTTCACAGACTTCTGTGAGCAATCCCTTTCTAAACCCTGGACCATTATCAGAAACAATCTCCAAAGGTGTGTCAAATCTACAACAAATGTGAGTGTAGACGAATTTGCTCACTGTCTTCTCATTTACCTTTGCCACACTTTGTGCTTCCACCCACCTAGTCATATAGTCTATAGCCACTAGAATGTAGAGTTTACCATTTTTTGTCCTAGGCAGAGGACCCATAGCATCAATGCCCCACTTTTCAAACGGTCCATTTGCAAGCACGATTTTCCTTGGACCATAAACCAATCTTCTATTCCCATTTACCTGACAATTGTGACAACTTTTACACCAATGTTGGACATCCACATGCAGACTTGGCCAAACATACCCCGCAAGCAAAATCTTCTTCACAGTGAATTCTTGGGCAAAATGACCATCACATGCTTCTTCATGCAAACCTTTTAGAATGGCTGGAATTTCCTCAATAGTTGGTACTCTTCTGCATACTTGATCCCTCCCTGTTTGATAGAGGGAGCCTTCTAGGAAGAGATATGCGCTTGCCTTCTTCATGAGTCTCCTCTTCTGAGCCTTCGTGAAGTCTTGTGGAAACTCGCCCTCCAAAATGTAGCTAATAATGGGAGTCAATGACTCCAATCCCTGGTATCTCGGTAGCTTGACAATTGCTGCCACCATGATGACCTGCACTTCTTTCTCAACACATGTAACTACTTGCTGTGCAAGTAAATCGGCATCTTCATTCTGTTTCCTAGGAATATGATATAGTTGCACTTCTTCAAATTGATTAAACAATCTACAAATGGCATGAACTTTTGTCCGTAAGCTTTCATTCTTGCATGCCCAAATGCCTAAAATCTCTTTAACAATGAGAAGTGCATCTCCCTTTACCATGAGGCGTTGTATCCCTTGGCCAATGCACATCTTCAAACCATGAATTAGTGTGTCGTATTCTGCTTCATTGTTGCTAGCTGAACTTGGTAGATTGAACTTCTCTTTCATGACCACCTCTCCACTTGGGTTGAGCAACACTAGCCCTCCCCCTGCTTTCCCTATGGCTCGTTGAAAAGCTGCATCAAAGAATAAGGTAAAATCATTGGGAATACTTTTTGGTGGTGGCAATGGTAGGGTCTTTACTTGAGGCACCTTAATTTCTTTCTCATGTACCCTATAAGTGAAAATCCCTGCCAATTGTGCACACACACTATCTTCTACCTTGAAAGAGTATTGAAACTCTTGCAACTCCATAATCCACTTTGAGATCCTAGTACTAAGATTCATTTGAGATGACACCCAAGGGAACAAATTTTCTGCAGTGAGAATTACAAAAGGTTTTGGTAGTAGGTAGGATCTAAACTTTCTCGCCGCAAACATGAGAGAAAGCATCATGAGTTCTGCTTCTGTGTAGTCTCTCTCGAAAGCATTCATGACCCTACTAGCAAAGTAGATGGATCGCATCCTTGTACTGTGGGGATCTTGTTGTAGCAACACAGCACCAATTGTTTCCCTTCCAACACTAGAGCTAACAAAGAATGTGTACTCCCAACAAGGAGGCATGAGTGTTGGTAGCTCTGACAAAATGAATTTAATGTTACAAAAATACTCTTCAATCTCATCAGACCATGCAAATTATACTTGTTGTGTTAACTTTTGCAAAGGATGAAGCAACTCCGAGGCTAAGTGAATGAAGTGTGACATATACTTCACCTTCTGAATGAAAGAGATGACCTCCTTAAGACTCTTCGGTGATGGGAGCTCAATAAGAGCCTTTGCCTTTGAAGGATCCACCTCAATGCCTTTATAGGAAACCTTGTGACCGAGCAAGATCACTTCATCCTCACCTATGTGGCACTTGTCGGGGTTGAGTTGACCTCCCATGTCGTAGAGCTTCTTTAAACCTTCTTCTACCCTTTGTAGATGCAATGATTTTGAGCTATAAATGAAGAAATCATCAATGAACACCCTAATTGACTTTCCAAAGAATGCTTGAAACACCATGTTCATGAAACGTTGGAATGTTGCAGGAGCATTTGTCAGACCAAATGGCATGACTCTAAAAGCATAACAACCCCAAGGAGTGATAAAGGTTGTTTTCAATTGATCTTCCAATGCGATACCTATTTGAAAGTAGCCCGAGTCGCCATCACACACAGTGTACTTCTCATGACCAGCTACCTCATTTAGTATCTCATCCTCAAATCGGAGGGGAAAGTGATCTCTTTTTGTTGCCTCATTGAGTGGACGGTAATCCACACACACCCTCCACTTTCCGTTTTTCTTAGGAGTGACAACAACGGGAGAGATCCACTCTGAATTCTCCACTGGATAAATGAAACCTACTGCTAGAAGCTTTCTTACCTCCTTGAGTAAAGCCTGCTCCTTGATGACTCCTAGCCTTCGTAGCTTCTGAGCTTTAGGTGTGGCCTCAGGCTTTAACTCAATCTTGTGTTGAACAACATCTACCCTACGCACGTCGGTGTATTCTTTAACAAAAAGCCTAGGAAACTTCCTTAGCACACATTTGAACTCCTCTCTTTCATCCTTTTGTAAGTGTTGTAGACAACATACCTTCTAACATTCCTTCATCTTCCACCTTTTGGTTCTCTTGGGAACCTACCTCTTCCAAACCTCGACAAGAGGTCTCTTGGTTGCTTGGCTTAAAACTTACCCCCATGACTTCGATGGAAGACTCCTCTTCAGTAATGCTGCTGCTACTTTCTTCTTCTGACGTGCTATCGGTCCAACCTTCTTCCGTCCCACTTTGAGATGATTCTTCATGGAGCTCCTCTTGGCATTGCTCCTTCATGTCAAAGACAACCTTCTTGTGATTGTCATTCCTGCAAATTAGCTTTCCACTCTCCCAATCCTGTAAAGCTCGCATTTTCATTAGCCATGGTTTTCCTAGGATAAATGGGTAACCATTTCCCTTGGTAGACATGACTTAGAAATCCACTGCCTTCTTAATTCCAAAGGCCTCCACAAAAACATTTTTACAAATGCCTACGCACCTAGCCTTGCTATTGTTTGCCATTTTCACTTTGATTTCAGGTGTCTCATGGATGTGCATGCCTAGTCTTTGCATGAGCCCTTCTGTCATGATGCAAATTTGTGCACCCCCATCCACTAGACCTTTCCTAACCAATCTTCCTTTTATGTAACAATCTAGCACAGGTGTAATATCCTCGTTCATTTCAACATGTGCAATTTTTACAACAGGAAAACTCTCTTTTACCTTTCTCCTAGTGCTAACTGCCTTTGTTAAATCCCTCCTAACTTGTGTGCATAATGCAAGAAACTGAGGCCATGAGATATCAGGACCCTTACCTCGCATGTCTTCCAACAGGTTGTATGGAGCCATACCATGTCCAAGAGGGAAGTCTTGGAGATTGATACGACGTCGAGTCCTCTTAGCTTCCTTGGTCTCCTTTGCCTTCTTGCCTTGTCCATGGTCACTCTGTGATGGGACACCCTCTTTCTCTTTACCTTTTCCTCGGCCACGCTTAATGCCATTGGATTCCATGTCAACCTCATTTGAATTTTTCACCTCTACCACATGCACATTTGGATCTGGTAAAGGTGGAACTCCTTCTATCCCTTGTGGAGGTGGTCTTGGTCCATTTGGCCTTTGTAGAAGCCTTGGTTGTTGACTAGATCCTTCTCCTGCATTCATCACTGGGTAATTCATGTTAGGTCTCCCTGGCTCTCCACGGGGCCAAGGACAATTAAACATCCCATGTCCAGACTCTCCGCAATTCCAACATTGCAAGACTCTCCTAGGTCGTGGATCTCGCTCTTCAGACTTCTTTGCTTGTCCCTTTGGACCTACAGCTTGTGCAAGGTGAATTGATAGGCTGCTTAAAGATTCGTTTAACTTCTCAATTACTTCCGCCGCTACCTCAGGAAGATCTATCGATGTTGATGCTTGTGACTTACCTTTGGGTCTAAGACCTTCTATTGGAACCTCTCCCCTTAAGCACTTGAGTTTCCTATATTTCTCAGCAGCCCTAGTTTCAGCTGCATCAAAGGTAGCAGGTGCACCCGCCTCAACTTTTACCTTAAGGTCAGGAAAGAGTCCGGCTATGAACCTCTCCTTCTTTATAAATTCTGCACCATCACCAGGGTTAGCAACATTTCGTATCCATAGAGCCCAAAGACGTAGAAACTCTTGCTTGTACAAGTAGTAGTCATCTAAGTCTTTTTGCTTATGAGAAACAATGTCTTGCCATAATTTTTGAGTGTTTTGGGGATCAAAGAAGTATTTCTTGAAACGATTCAAAACTTCTGTGTAATTCCCCTTAACTTCCTCAGGCAAAGAGTCAAACCAAGTGCTAGCATCTTTCCTAAGGACCACCTCAAACATTTCTACACGTTCTTGATCAGTTATTATCCTCTTGATACGGCAAGACATCTTGAAATTCGCTAAAAATAATTCTGCATCCTCTCCAGGCTCTCCAAAGAAAAGAGGATACCCAGACATTTGGCGTTGGCTTTCCATTGAATTGATTTCAAAGTGACACCCGTTTTTGTTTTTCTTTCTTAAAAAGATTTACACAATAATGTTTTCTAGCTTGCAATCCATTCTACAACAAAATAAAGATATTCACATCAAATGACCTATGATAATCAATAAGAGGTAGGATGACAGGGTTTGGTGATGCGAGAATTTCTCCTACTCTTTGGGCACCAAACATGAACACCATACGTTGTTGAAAATGGATTTTCCTACTAATTGCAATGTTTATTCTAATGTGTGGAGTGAAATGGAAGGGGAAAACCTCTATTCCTGGGCCATTCTCCATGGTCTATGCATGATCTAATGCTTAAAACAAAACAAAAATATAGACATCCAAACTAAGGTCGTACCTAATGAGAGGCAAAATAAAAGGATTTACTGAAGCGTTTATCTCGGCCAACCTAAGAGGACCTAAAATTCTACGAATGACACGTTGAAATTGCAACTTAGTACTAACAATTATGTGTACCTTTTGCCTTGCAATGGGAATGAAGGGATCATACAAATTTTCGTGATTCATGCAAACTAGTTGACTATGCTAAAGATTGATTCTACACAAAAATACACAAGCCGTCCTCAGTGGGGGCACCAATTTGAGGCGGTCCGGGGCGGGCAACAAGAAGAGCAACCTCTAGACACCCTTCAAGGCTCCCGTGCTGCTCAATGGGGCTGGGGCACAACACAACACAAACCAAAACAACAAACCCACAGCCAAATCCCAACTACACAAGGGGCACCACCTAGTTTAAGAGAGAACTAGGACGCAAAAGAGGAGAATCGTTAGAGAAACCCACAAACAAGCAAGGAATTTACACTAACCCTAACACCAATGGAACACTCTCACACACTAACACACGAGAGAGAGAGAGAGAGAGAGAGAGAGAGAGAGAGAGAGAGAGAGAGAGAGAGAGAGAGAGAGAGAGAGAGAGAGAGAAGCAATTAGTGCTCATGCATTCAAAAACCTGGACGGAAGACAAAAACTCTTAGCTGGCACACCGACCGAGCCGACCGGACCGGTAAGGAACCGACCCTCGGTGAATATTTAACGAGCAATATCTTGGCAACCATAAATCCGATTACTAATCTAAAAAGACCAACACATTCCACAAAGTGAGCACTTCAGGCCTGTGCATTCACTTCGTTTTTGTCCCCATAGCTACAGTTGCTCAATCCGGTACGGATCTGTAATTGACTTAAACTTTGAACTATTATAACTTTCTCACCATAGCTCCAATCGACAAGCTGTAAAGACAGACTGGTAGAGAACTTCAGCACCGCAGTTCTAGATCATAATCTCCCATTTTTTCTCAGTTCAAGTATACTCCTATTTAGCATCATTAAGGCATATGTTGGCCTTTTTAAGCCGCATCTGGCATACATTAATCATTAAACTTGGCCTGTTAGCAAGCACTAATCACTGCTCAATAAATGTGTAGGCTTCAAAGAAGCTTAGCTTGCATTTCTTTGCTCTTTTTCTCTTCATGGAAGCGGAGCTTCATGACATTGTGTATATTGTTGTTAAACCACTACAACGTTACTTGTCGTTGTTATTAATGCACGCGTAATCTTTCCTCTTTCTATTTTCCTTTGTTAGCCCGCAACAATGCTAGCGGTTTTGTAATTTTCCTCTTATAGTGATAGACAACGTGCACTAAATGCCCATTTTGTATAGAGTGAAACACCAACAATATATTTATTAGAAGCAACAACAAAATCAGGTGGATTTTCCTCTTAATTATTTTGAGCCTATTTTGCAGTTAGCTCATAATATTTGTTGAGGATTTTATCAAATTCCTTACAAAAATCACAATTTATCTACTTCTTGACTTTGTCACCAAATTTCTCATTTATTATTGTCTATGTAAGACATAGTCTCATAGGCCTACTTTTTCAAAGTCCCAAGAGAAACAGTTGAAGAAGGAACATTCAAAGTGACAACGTTACCACTCCTTTGCAACACAACAAATGCTTGATTAATGCCACATTGCATAGCCAGATTTCCACTAGATTGGGCCTCTTATGATAGCACAAAGACTAAGCATAAGGCGTGATCAGCAAAATGCTATGTATTTCTCTTTTTCTTTAAACTTTGCACAAAGAATATCCATTTTATCCTCCTTCTGCAAAATCTTGGACTTGTTGATAAACATTTTTTTCTCTTTACAACTTGCATAGATAAAATTAAATATTTAACAAAGACGTACGTATATAGTTGCAACATGCTTGCTCAATGTTAGGCAATCCAAATGTAGCAATAGAACTGCTAGAAGCCCCAAACAACTTTGTATCCACCAAAAGAACATGTATAATAAGGTCCTACACAATGCTCCACATGCCTTTTGCAACCAAGATATTGCATTATGTATGCCAAGAATAGGTACTAATTGAGAAAACATCTAGCTAGCAACCATGGACATAACTACATTGGATACAAAAGTTGCATAAATAGAGAAGAAATTGCACAAAATCAGCATGTTAATATATAGCAAAACTCATAAAAGAGTGTAGAATGCTTGTTTTATAATTAAAAAATGTACATAAAAGGGGTAACTAGCTTTCAAAGTGTCACCTATAGTGGAAACAAATGTGAATACGAGCCCGATAACTTTTTTGGGAACACTAAGTGCTACAAAAATTACAAAAGAATATATGCAAAGGCCACCTCCATTTGATAAACTGAAGCAACCGTGGTGGCATTATAAAATTTTGGAGCTCTTCTGGAGGGCCTTTTAGTAGAGAGAGAAAAAAGAGCTACTCCAATGAAAGAAGGGCCAAGGTTACGCAGTAAAATAGGCTGATATTAACAAAAATATGAAAATTGTATCACCTGCTCATTCAATGAGCTAACGATCCTTGAAAACAGTCACCTTTTCATTAAATGTGATTGTCTTTTTCACAAAGTTGATGTTTTTCATTCAATACGGCTTTCATTGAAATTTTAAAAAATGCCAAACTATTGCATAATGTCAGCATTTGAAGATTTGGATACTGCCAATGCGTCCAGAATACCCAAATACCAAAAAATCAAATGTCTACTCGCCCAGTCCTAACACCCGGAGAGAGAGAAAATGTCAAAAAACCCCTAAAAGGGGGTTTTAGTCAAATGGCGCACAGAGGACAATTCAAATTCTTGT
Source organism: Adiantum capillus-veneris (assembly GCF_014529385.1). Classification (NCBI taxonomy): domain Eukaryota; kingdom Viridiplantae; phylum Streptophyta; class Polypodiopsida; order Polypodiales; family Pteridaceae; genus Adiantum; species Adiantum capillus-veneris. The sequence continues at coordinate 79,669,629 of NC_140946.1, forward strand.
GAAATGTAATCTGCATGCCATTCGACTACTTCTTCCTTTAACGGGTATATAAATATATAAAGAACCTTGTATACTTCTCAGTATATATATATGTCATAAAGGGGTTTTAGTCAAAGGACGTGCAAGGCGCACTCTAAATTCTTGTGAAATGGTCTTTGCACGCCGTTCAGTTACTTTTCTCTTTTATGGGTTTATACATATATAGTTATATATATAATGAGCTATACTTCTCACTATATATATATATATATATATATATATATATATATATATATATATATATATATATATATATATATATATATATATATAGGGAGAGAGAGAGAGAGAGAGAGAGAGAGGAAAAATATATATTATATATTCTTCCTCTCTCTCTCTCATATATAATATATAATATATATATTTTTCCTCTCTCTCTCTCTCTCTCTCTCTCCCCCCCCCCTATATATATATATATATATATAGTGAGAAGTATATATATCTATATATATAGTTGAAAGTGTATATAATTATTTATATATATATATAAACTCATAAAGGAAGAAGTAGCCGAATGATGTGCAGAGGTCATTTCACAAGAATTTAGAGTGTCCCTCGCATGATGTTCGACTAAAACCCCATTGAGAGGTTTTTTGGTATTTTCTTCCTCTTCATGTGTCAGAATAGGACAGGTAGACAGTCAATTTTTAGGTATTTGGGCGTTCTAGACGTATTGACGGTGTTCAAATATTCAATTTTTAACATTATTTGATAATTTTATATTTTTTTAAATTTCAATGATGTAGAAATGCGTATTGAATGAGCGATGCCGACCTCGTGAAAAAGACAATCACATTTAATGAAAAGATGACCATTTTCAGAAATACGAGAAAGTTAGGTTTACTTTTTAAAGTATTTAGTTGTCCTTTTGAACGTACTCAATAAGTGCACAAGCATTTTAAAACTATTTTCTAGAAAGAGAAATATAATTTCTTAGAAGGCCCTCCAAATGACCTCCAAAATCATCTAATAAATACAATTGCACAATGTGTCAAAACCTACTCTAATATCAATTGTTTAAAGTAGGATTGCAAGAATGCTCACAAAACTTAGAGATGGAAGGCCACACAATAAAAACTTGCATTACAAGAAATAAAGTTTCTCAAGAGTTCTAAGTGTGTCCACACATCATAACAAAAATATGATAAACACTTGGATAAGATATCTCATTGGCATACTTGCTTGGACATAGTTGTAAACCTAAGGAAGATCCACGTGTGATAGAACTTATTTATGAAAATTCCTTAAGTCAACAAGAATATAATAGACCATATCTTTCGTTGAACACGATTTCATAAAAGATTGTTGAATAGTCTACTAGATAGTATTAGTCTTATGCAAATGAATTTAAACATAGTGTTCTCCTAAGTTTGAGAGCAGAATAGACATAATCTCACATAGATTTAGAGAATTAAAATTGAGTACTGAGAGGAAAAATATATTCTCTTTTTTTAAATAATATACTAAAGACATATTTAATAAAGATTAATGAATAATAGATAGTCTGCCTATAAACAGTACAATAAAAACGTAGTTAAAATTGATATTTTTATCAATATCAATGTTTTATTTTCATGTGTTTAAACTTAAAATACATGGACAAGCTTAAAATAAGTTGAATACGTTGTGGAGACCTAGAAATAAACTTTTAATGAGTCTCAATCTAAAAGCTGCATTTTTAGCCAAAAGAAGATAATTTCTTGCAATTCTGTGTACGTTTCCATCATTTTGAGTACTTAGAAGTCTATATTCTGAGTTCGATTGACAAAGTTATGGTAGAAACAAATTGTCAGTAGCAACAAAGTAGGCTACAAGTAGCAACATGTTAGAAACAAATTGTCAGTAGCAGCAAAGTAGGCTACAAGCTTAAAATAAGTTGAATACGTTGTGGAGACCTAGAAATAAACTTTTAATGAATCTCAATCTAAAAGCTGCATTTTTAGCCAAAAGAAGATAATTTCTTGCAATTATGTGTACGTTTCCATCATTTTGAGTACTTGGAAGTCTATATTTTGAGTTCGATTGACAAAGTTATGGTAGAAACAAATTGTCACTAGCAGCAAAGTAGGCTACAAGCAGCAACATGTTAGCTTACAAACATATATATACAGGTAATATCTATTTTATTTGATCAAATCAAGAAGTGATTGTACCCTTTTATGATAGTACAGAATTATGTTTTTTCATTTGATTATCATGTTGAATTGGTTGCACGAGTATGCTCTTTTGCTTATTTTGTAGTCGTTGCAGAAACCAATGTGATATCTACTCTACAAAGCGAGACAAGATCTATGCAAGGTGTCATTATAGTGAGACTGTGATCGTGTTGCAATTCAGATTATGATCTTTGTTTCCATTTAGAGATTGAGAATATGATTGTGATTGAAAGTGTGATTGAGATTGTACACAAGATTGAGATTGAGATTGAGATTGGGAGTGAAAATGTGATTGAAATTGAGATTGAGATAGCCTGAGGTGATCAGGAGGTTATGAAACAAGCTATGCTCTTAGACTTGTAATCATTATCTTACATCCATACAGATTATTTATTTCATCTATATATTTTGCATACTCTATTTTTTGTTATTATCAATGTATTTTGCTCTCGCGTGTTGCATCACACCACACCTCAATCCTCCATATCCTCTACACCATTGTACAATGCTTATTCTGTCTCATTCTTTAAACTATTGAGATGTAGAGAGATAGAGAGAGAGAGATGAGACAAGAGATACACCATGTACGCTCCCAAAGACTGATTCATATTGAGGACAAGATACAAATATATAGGTGAGACCAAGTTGAGTAGAGTGAGCCATATACAGCTCCAACACCCCCACTCAAACAAAGGTCTCTAACTTTGGATAAAAAAACACTTGGGAAGTTCAAGCCCATAAACAATAAGAAAATATGAACGAACAATGATGATGTGAAAGTGAATTGTGTATCTATGTACAAATATACAAGTGACTTAGAGATCACAGTGTGCAAATGTGGAGTCGGCATAGTGCATGATATTTATATGATTACAATGTCATTTGTACAAAGCTATCCCCATTAGGAAAAATATGAAACCCCAAAAGGACCCTTGGGAAGAGGGTGGTGGTGACAACTATAGCCTCAAAAAAGTAGGGTAGGAGGGGCATGGGGCCCTATTTGTTCCCCTCAATATAGCTTTGTCCCCTAGAAAGAGAGAGAAAAAAAGGTGGGGGGGGGGGGGGGGGGGGGGGGGGGAGGGGGTGGGTGGGGGTGGGGGTCCCTCCATTTTCATGGACAGCCATAAAGTAACCCTAAAATTTTAAAAAAATAAATAATTTATAAATCTCACTTTTCACTCCCCAAAAGCTCCCCTAACCAAATACATGGTCAAAATTCTATTTTCTTTCACCAAAATCTGTATTTCTCAACCATTATCCTCCATTCTACCTCCTCCTCTCTCTCTACACTTACACATCTCTCTCTCTCTCTCTCTCTCTCTCTCTCTCTCTCTCTCTCTCTCTCTCCCTCCCCCCCTCAAGCTTTCCATAGCTACAGCAGCAGATATGGAAGCTTTCCATAGCTGCAACACATATGGAATCTTTCCATAGCTGCTCACGATCTAAACTCTCTCTCTTCCTCTCTCTCTCTCTCTCTACGTGCTTTCCCATTTTAATCTACACCTCCAATGTCCTCTCTCCCCAAGATCTCCATGGCTGCAGCACTTTTGGAGAATTTACCAAGCACCTCTTCTACCTTTTCTTCTACCACTTCATAGCCCATCATCTACAAGCTATCCATGGCTATGGTTGTAGCAGATATGAAAGCTTTCCATAGATTCTCACAATCTAAACACTCTCTCTCTCTTCTACGTGCTTTTCCATCTTCATCTACATCTCCACTGTCCTCTGTCCTCAAGATCTCCATGGATGCAGCACTTGTGGAGACTTTACCAAGCACCTCTTCTACCCTTTCTTCTACCACTTCATAGCCCATCATCTACAAGCTATCCATGGCTATGGTTGCAGCATTGGGGTAAACTTCTCTAGCCCCCTTTTATCCTTTTGGGTACACCTTGTTAGCTCATCGTCGCCAAGCTTCCCATGGCTGGAGCACCTACAAAAACTCTATCAACCACCTTTTGGTTCCTTGTCATGGCTGCAGTATTGCACTCCAAGGTTCTCCATTGAAGGTTTAATCCTTTGTATCTCCCTCTCTCCAAAAAAAATTACTTCTTCCTCCATCTCTAGCTCATTCAAAACCACCATCAAACCCTCTTATTGTAGCCCCTTCCTCTCTGTGGAAATGTCAATCTCTACTACTCACAAAAAGCCAAAAGATGAGGAAAAGGGTTGTCTTGTACAACACTAGAGATTCTAATGGGGAGTGGGTGCCTCAAGTGTTCCAAAAAGACGCTTGGGTCTTCATGCAACCTGTAGACACCGTGACTCATCGTGTTCAAGATTGTGACAACTTGGATCAACATTGGAAAGTGATTCTGCTTGGATTCAGAGACCATAGGATCAATGAGATGGTGGTTGCTATTCAACATGAGTATTCAATGCCTAATATGCACTTGGGACACACTAATCCAAGACTTTTTCCACCTAACTTTAAGTTGCTTCTCTTTGTTTTTGCAATAGACATATGAATTTAGTTGACCTATGTGTTCAAGTATGCTAGTACGTTTATTTTGGGCCATTTGATGTCTATGTAGATATATTTCCATCAAACTTGGTGAGAAACAACAATTAAGAAGTCTCTCAAGATTTTCATGTTGACATTGGTGCCATGATGCTTCCCAGTGTGAAACAATTGATGCTATTGCAAAGAACAATTCTCTTATACACACACACAATAGTGCCTACCTCTGATAATTATTATGGTAGGATCAGCGCAATTGACATGCAATCACTTTTTAGCATGGAGTGTCCGCAGCGTGATGTTTGTCCTCCATCTTATCCATAAAGGAGAAGATGGTTTTTGACATTCTTTCCTTGTTGAATTTTGAGAAGGCTTTTAGGTTTGTAGGTCTAAGTCAATGTTGTCTGATGCATGTTTTTGTGCATTTATTTGAGGCCCATCCATTCAATGTCACACCCACTATATTTATATGCAAGAATTTGTCTTTTGAAGCATTACAACCCTTGTTAGAAGAGAATTAGGGATTTATAGAGGGTATGCATCAAGGAGATAGATATTGATAAAAGATAAGGGCTTCAGGTAATGGGATACAATACTTAAAAGTTTGCATAACTTTGTATATATGCTTCCACTTAGAGTTGTGGATGTGTAAGATAGAGGAATGGATACCTTACAAAGCCTAGCAGGGAATCTTGTGACATTTGACATTCATATTACAATACCATATGATGTCTCTAAAACTAAGCAAGTTAGTGATCGCACAAGCTAGGGTCTTTGGATATGGTACTTAAAAGTTTGCACAACTTTGTATATACGCTTCCTCTATGAGCAATGGATGTGTAAGACTAGGAAATGGATACCTCTACAAAGCCTTGTGACATTTAACATTCATATTAAAATGCCAAATGATGTCTCTAAATTATGCAAGTTAGTGATCGCAGTCATTGACACAATTGCCTTGGTCACTTCAAATATTGCAGTCTATTGCAGAGCAAGCAAACGTCATGGAGGAGGAGTTCTTGGCAACCCAATCCAAGCTTGTGGAGAATCAACAACCTCTTCATGTTGGTCACTTGACTCTGATGCCCCAAAAATTCTTGATGAGAGGAGATCGTCCCTCAACCTTTACCTCACACCAACTATGGACGACGACGACACGCAGCATGCGATAATTGCCTTCCTTATGTAATTGGCCATCCCATTGTATTTTCTTAACACGAACTTTTGTAGGATCTTTTGGACATGTAGGTGTGGGCAGCTCGCAAGGCGGGAGAAACCAGTATTTTTGGCCCAGAAGAAGCACTTGCAGACTACATCAGCAAACTACCCATGGGCGACATCTGCATTATCCACAAGGAATTCTCCCTTGATGGGCATTTTTCTTTGTGGGTCTTGAAAGCTGTCAACAAGCTCTTGTGCTTGTCTACTATACCTCGGACTATGCAAGTAGTTTTTCTTGTTAACAAATCCCTTCCAATGGACACTTTTGGTATAGGTTTTTGTCGCAAGGTCTTAGCCCGTGTAGCTATAAATCAAGCCTTAGGAGTGGAAGACGTGCAAGCCATAGCGGATTCAGTCCTAACTTTCATTTTTCCTAATGCTGAAGCAAGACAAAAGGAAGTTTGCCTCCTAACAGAAAACATGTAATGAGCCCCTTTTGTAATTTCATATATCAATATAATATCAGTTCCACGTGTAATTTCTTATCTTCACTTAAAATTTGGTGTAAATACATGGATTTTAGTGAAATTTAATTTTCTAGTTTTGAATGCGCAAGTTTATTGTGAGTTTTATTAGCTACCTTGAATCTTTATTTTCTATAGACACATGGTGTTCATTAGATCAATTTAAAATCTATGATTGTGCAAGTGCTTTGTGGGTCAATCTCTATCTACTATGACAATGTTGAGGGTCTCAACTTGCCAGATGGAGGGGTCAGTTTAAATATGCTTGATATGCTTAAATATGTTAGCTAGAGGGTCTTTTAAAAAAATAACCTTGCATTTTAGAATCTATCATGATCAAGAACTATACTCATCAAGTTGACCCTTGTAAGACTGTGATTGACGCTTTGAAGAAATCGCCTTTATAAGCTCAAAAAAAAAATGAAGTGACCTTGTAGAAAATTTTAGGTGACTCTTCCACAATTTTTCTATAGATAATTGAAAGTTTCATGTGCAAAAAAAAAGACTTTGGAGTATATAAAATAATGGAAAGCTCCATGTGTTTGATATGGTCATTTCAAGCATATCGTTGTATACAAAAAAAAATAAAATTTGATGTATTTGTGAGTTTTAGAAAGTGATACATTGCTTTTCCTTTCCATTGAGCACTCAAGGTGGCAAGTAGATGGGATTTGGTATGCAACGATTATTGGATCATTTTAAATATTCAAAACTGCATAGGAGAAAAATTTCATATTTTCATTCTTGACACATAAGCATTCAAAACCTCAAATAATATCAAACTTTCCATGTAGATCAACTAAATGTATCAAAGTAGATGGTACATACACAATTGGGGTGCCTAAAACCTTGGTTTCAATGTTATTATGGAGAACTCAAGATTTTTAAGAGTTTTTGCACGAGAAAAAATCCAAGATAGAGTTTAAGCAACGAGATTTAATTGAGTTAAGGAGCCCAAAAATATGTAGTTTCTTGGTTTAAACATATAATGTCATTTATAGTTGTCAAATTGCAATAGAATAGTACCAACTCTATGAGAGGACCTTTGGAAGACCAAAATTATGCTTTAATTTAGCACGTGCTCACGTATAAAATTATGTCTATAACTTGCATGTGACGTGGAAACTTATCTTTGAAGTGCATTCCATTGTTTTGTAACACTAAGTGCTAACACTTGAATTTTATAAAAGTAAAAAAGGCCATCTCTATAAAAAAGATATAATAGCTTTATGATTTTTTTGGCAAAACAGCTTGAAATTTTACTAAAATTCATGTCTTAGAACTTACCAAAATTCTCTCGATACGGATTGTATTTTGATATGGAGAAAAATCTAGTGTTTTCTTTACTATCATAACCAATCTATGGTAGAAGCAAGGTGTAAAAAACTTCTTTCTAGCTTGACAAATAAATTGCCAAAACTTGGTAGAAAAACAAGACACTTTAATGGCTCAGGACACTTTAGTGTCTCAGGACACTTAAGTGTCCAATTATAGAACTAGTGTTAATGCTAATGTTGTGCTGGATTTTTTCCTAGAAACTTCAAAAAACCCCTATCCACAAGTCATCAATTTTGGGTAAAACAAGTGCACTTGTTTTGCCCAAAGTTGTTGTCTTGTGGACAAGGGTTTTTAACAGCGTTTGGGCCAAAACAAGCATATTTGGTTCCTTTTAGATGTCAATCAAATGCATTTTGGTTGTTGTCTCTCAGTCTACAACAGGTACAAAAGGTTGGGAAGGTACTAGTAGAAAAAAAACTATCAGTGATTACTTTGTTGGGTCTTATTTGCAAGTTGAAATACACACACATTATCTGTTTTGGCCTTGGTGGTGCAGAAGGCCCCTGTCCACAAGGCAGCGAGTTTGGGCCAGAGAGGCGCCCCATCTGGCCCAAACTCGCTACCTTGTGGACAGAGGCCTTTTGCACCACCAAGGCCAAAACAGGTATTATGTGTGCATTTCAACAAATGACACTTGAAGCCTATTGTGAAGGTTTTGTAGCAGTAGCCAACAAATTACTCATCCACAACTCCCTATCTCCCCCTTCGTGTAAATTATTGAACACAAATTAATACAAAGACCTTAAATGACATAAGAAGTGACACATTCCAAAATGAGTAAGCATCATTTCATTTCCAAATTTGAAGTCATTACATATCCATTGCAAAAAGGTGTTGTTGTACATATTACTAGCTACAAGTTCTCTCGTATCTGACGGGCTAGTGCTAAATCTTTTTGCATAATATTAACATGCTTGGTATGGATGGCACGCAAGCTTGTATTCTCAAATAAACCCACCAAGTATGCCTCTGTGGCTTCTTGAGTCCTTCGAGGCCAATGGGGTGCATGCGTAGCTCAGTGTTGTATCTTTGCACAATCTCCCCACATGTCCACGCAAAAGGAGCCCGTCCAATAAGAAGTTCCACACACTTTTAATAATGTCGAATATCAGCAAAGGCTCTGCTAAAACAACGCACTATGCGAGGTTGCTTATGTAGTGCCGCTTGCCCGTTTTGCTGTAAAACTTTGTTTTATGGCAGCGCTTGGAGGGTGGGGCTGCATCCTCTAAGACAAACTTTTTGATGCTAGACTCGTATTCTTGAGGTCTTAACAATAAAAATATGACACTCGTCCTCTCTAGCCGTCATTGCTACATAATTTGGCACGTGTCAAGCTTGAAAACAGACACCAACTTAGTTACAAACACTACAAGAGAAGAAAGGCAAAAAGTGAAGTTCATACAACGACAATGAAAGCAAAATGTCACATGATTCTTTTCTCACCATTAGAAGGTAGTGCATAAAAGAAAACCATTGCTTGTTGAAGCCTCTTCAAATAGACAAAATATTATTTGACATAGAGTAAGGAAACCCCTTGTCAATATTATCAACATGATTCCTTGCATTGGTAGCTTTCTTAGAACTTTGTGGAGTGTAAAAAGACAGATGAGGGCATTGTCTTCTTCATGTGCAAACAGTGATCTGGACGTGAGAAAACATCTTCATTGGAGGCCCCTCTAGCAAGTTTCACCTTGCATGGCATTGGGAATACATTCTCAGCACAGTAACTCCTTGTTCCTTCAAAGAGTTCTTGAAGAGGCCATGAAGTGCAGTGTAACCTTTTGTACTAATTCCAAATTCATCACATTCCTTCTGCAAATCAACATCACTCATGAGATTAGAAAACTTACACATCACCTCCTTGGTTACAACAAAATAGATATGTTCTCCTTTTGGTGTGTATAGGAGTGCTATGACATCTGAATTCTTAAGGAAACTAGTAAGCAAATGAGTGGAATCCTCTTGATTTTGGCCACAACATGTCTCTTGGATGAAATTATTGCAATAGGAGTAAAAAAAAAAACAATCACCACAGAAGCGACTTCATACATGTAGGAAATGTGATAGGGTATTCAAAAATGCACCTTGTAGCTATAACTCTTCTCTTCCAAGCACCACCTTTGGGAGCAAGGGTCTCTATGGATGAGAAGATCCTCTTATGCTCCCTTGCACCTAAAGGTGTCTATTTCAAACTCAATATGGTACCCTCAAGCTTTGAAATCTTACCATCCTTCTTTTCCACATGTTGCTAAAGAGTTTGTGCTTCTTTCTCCACATGAATGATCCTCTGTTGTAGACTAGAATTGTTATGAGTGATAACTTGGTGTTGATGCATCCATCATTGCACACTATGAGCTCTGATAGTGGACAACCGCTTGTAGTAGCCAAGCAGATGTGGCTCCCTTCTACCTACATATTGCAAGAAGGTAGGGAGACTATTGAATGTTGGATATACATTAACCAAAGGGTCATGAGGGTAGAGGCAACCATACACCCAAAGGTCCTTATCTATGTGACCTGCACTACGCCATTGTTGTGTTGTATATAACTCATAACACTTGGAGGGTGCAAGCTCTTTTGACAACCAGATATACACGTGTTTTGTTTTTGACCGTGATGATCGTGCTGTGGATAGGATATCTGTATTGTCATTTGTATCCATAGCATGGAGAGATTTGGCTGTATAGAATAGAAGGAACGAGGTAGAGAGGGTTAAAGGTAGAGATTATGGCTTGTATATTATGGGTTGCAAAGACCATTGTGTGCTATCAGCTCCAATAGATGACAATTTGTTTCAGTATCCAAGAAGATTGTTCTCCCCTCTATCTACATATCATTAAGAATGAAGCAAAGATATTGAATGTTGGATACACACTGATGGATGGATCATTAGGTTAGAGGAAACCATGCACCAAAAGATCCACATTGGTGTGACCTGCACCACGCCTTTGTTATGCAGATTGCAAAGTAACGACGCTTTGAGGATGCAAAGTCCTTTGGAAGCCAAATATGTAGAGAAACCACTTTTGAACTTGACAATCCTACTATGGATGGGAGGTTTGTAGTGTCATATAGCTCCATGGCAAGGGGAATAAAGCTGGTCTCAAGCAAGAGTGGAGAGTTGCAGTAGAGCCACGGAGGGAAGAGATGACCTATGGAGTGAAGAGCTATGGGATGGAGAGCGGCAAAAGAGCTACGGAGTGGAGTGGAGAGCTATAGGATGGGGAGATTTGGGATGGACAGCTGCAAGAGAGCTATGGAGTAGAGAGCTATGGGATGGAGAGTTGTAGGAGAGCTATGGAGTGGAGAAGAGGGCTATGGAGTGGAGAGCTTTTGGATGGAGAGCTGCAGGAGAGCTATGGAATGGAGAGCTGCAGGAGAGATATGGAGTGTACAAGAGGGCTATGGAGTGGGGAGCTATGGGGGGAAGAGTTGCATGGAGTGGACCTGCAATAAGAAGAGGAAAGGAGGAAGAGTGTGTGCTGAAAATTAGGAGAGAGAAGAGAGAGGGAGAGGAGTGAGAGAGAGAATGAGGAAGAGTGTGTGTTGAAAAGTAGGAGAGAGAAGAGAGAGGGAGAAGAGTGAGAGAGAGGGGAGAGATCTTGGAGGAAAATAAAAAAAGGTGGGAAGTTTGATATTTAGCCAGATCAGCTCAGGAGTTGTAAGTGATGCCACAACATATTCTAGCTAAGTCATAGAAACTGCAACACATCGTTGTTTCTTGCTGGTCTAAGAAACAAGAAAACCATTTATAAAGAAGAAATTTGCACTAGTAGATTACATCGATAAATGTTAGCTTGTCCAATCTGCATCTGTTTAACCCAAAAGAGAAAGAGATTGCATAGAATCCAATGTCAATTATTGTTGATAGACCAAACCAAAATGTATAGTGCCTTTTAAGTATTTCAATACACACTTTACTGCAGACCAATGTTTAAGAGAAGGACGTCCAAGATGTTGTCTAAGATAATTAGCAAAAACAAAATATCACGGCGAGTGTTCATGCCAACAAACTAAAAACATCCAATCAAGTTATAAGGTTGATTTGTGAAAAGTTGATCGTCACTGTCAGAAGTGTTCTTCGTAGAACTTGCAAGATAAGGTGTGTCGACCAAATGTGAAAATTATATACCGAATTTTATAATAGTATCTCTAATAAACTTTGACTATTGAAGAAATAAAGTACCTTTTATGTCATTCCTTTGAATTTGAATTCCAAGGCACGAGCGAATCTTTCCCAGATCCACCATATCAACTATAGAAGACGATAACTTTTTAACTTATTGAAGAGATTCCAAATCATTGGAAACAAGGATGGTATCATCCACATAAAGACCAGGAATCACAAAAGTGTTACCTTGGTGCTTTATGTATAAATCTGGGTCTGAAAAGAAAGAGATGAATCGTTTAGAGGTGAGAAAAAGATCAAATTTTGTATACCAATTTTCAAGCTTGTTTGAGACCATATAGTGTCTTATGGAGTTGAGCACAAAGGTTTTCTTTAATTGAAATACAAACCCTTCTGGCTGTTCCATATAAATTTTCTCTTTTAAATCACTATTCAGAAAAGTAGTTCACACATCCATTTGATGAGCTTCTAAATCAAATTGAACAACAAATGCCAATAAAACTCAAACACTTGTAATGCAAACAACTGGTGAAAAGGTCTCTCGATAATCAACACCAACAACTTGGAAGTAGCCTTTTGCAACTAAACGTGCCTTGAACTTGTCAAAATATGCATTTGCTTTTAGCTTTGTCTTATACACCCACTTATACTTAATAGATGTACGACCAGGTATTTATGTATCTTTAGAGATAAGAGAATCGTACTCTGCCTCCATAGCCTCTTGCCATTGATCCTTTTGTGGTGAATCTCTGGAACTAGAGAAAAGATTATCAACAATATTGTCATCATAAACATGCCATGAACCATGTTCAAAATCAATAGGCAGATCAATAAAAATGTCAATATCATCATTGGCAACATTCGGAATGGATGGTTTTAAAGAGAAAACTCACTCTATGGGAAGAGTTTCATCATCATAAAGAAATAGAAAATCTTGACGCAAAGATTTAGTATCATCAGAATCCTCCATGGCCCATGAGCCTCTCATAAGTTGTTCGCTAAAAGTAGCATCATGATTCACAATTACTTTCTTGGTGTTAGCAGCAACCTAACTCGGATAACTTGGATGACATTTTTTGGAGATCTTATTATAAAATCACTTATTATTTTGATGAATTGGGAATGTTGTAACTCATATTTTCCAGATAAACAATGTAATTGATGAGTCAGGGCTACAAGCTTCCAGATTGTATCAACTTGTATTTCGTTAGAGCTCCCAGAATATTGGTTTTGACCATAAAAACCTTGGCTAGGGTATAAAAGACAATTTTTGTAAGTTTTTCATATGTTTTGGATAATAGAAACACAACGTGAGCTAACGGCGCTCACTTATCTCCTTCTTGTGCTCCCTTCTCTCCTTCACGGTTGTCACATTGCAGTACCGTCTATTGCGTTGCAACCACAGGTAAGAGCTCTACACATTGACGTAACCATTTCATGGTAATCCGTAGCTTTTGACATTGCCAACCTGCTGCCTAATTTCATCATGAGTATTAATTTAAGCTTTAAAATCATAAACTAAGTATAGGTGGGTATGGGACATCATTGCTAATCATTTAGATGCATTCTGGGTCAAAAACAACTAGGTCAAAAACGGGGATTTATTTTTTGCGAGCTTCGTGTTTCATTCTTTTGCAATTAGTACTTATTTTTCATTCTTTTGCAATGCAACATGGCCTAAATGAGATTGTCCAAGACAAAATTTACGTATAGCTATTGGCTAAAAGTAAACAAATATAAATTTAAAACCAAAGTTTGAAGTACAAATTTTAAAAAAAATTCTAGAGTTTTCTTCATTTTAGCTTTAAAAATTTTATAAAGTACCGCGCCACCTTCATCACAAAGGCCTTTGCAAGAGATTAGGAATGTTCACACACACATAAGATTAACAAAAACCCTTCATATAAGTTTGTACTACTTTTCTGTTCTTTTGCAATGCAACATGGCCTAAACAAGCTTGTTGAAGACAAAACTTGCACACAAACTATAGGCCAAAAGTAAACAATATGAATCCCAAACCAAATTTTTCAAGTACAAAAAAAGATAATTTGCAAGAATTTCCTTAGCCTAAGAATTCCAAAAATTGTCTCTCCACCTTTATCACAAAGGCCTCTACAAGAGATTAAGGACGTTTAAAACAATGAAAAGACTAACAAAAAATCCTTCAAATAAAAGCTTTGTTAGCTACCACCTAGAGAAAAAGTATTCTCTTTAAAAAGGAATTGAAAGTATGACAGGTAGTCTCACAAGGTGATCTTAAATCTTTCTCAAACCAACATAGAGACATGCCAAACATAGAGACATTTCAAACATAGTGACATCAATCATGTAGTCACACATTGTTACCACCCCAAAAAATGTAAATGAAGTACATAATCCGTAGATCATAGTAGTAACAAAATCAAATTTATGGATCTTCTCACAACAACCTCCTCCCTCTTATCTTGGCATGGGTCCACACACGATGGGAGAAAGACACTGCTCATAGAGTATATCATCTAGCTCTAAACACATTCAATAGTCCTTATGCATTAATCTTAAATCCAAAACACACATTGGGTGCTAGACTGAGTTGTTTTTCTCTCATGCATTAATCTTAACTCCAAAATTCTAAATTTCATGGTCCAAGATTCAAAATTAGGCTTTGATACCACTTGTGAGGGCCATAACCTGACCCTACTCACCTCCCTCACTCTTCCCGATTGCTCCAAGGAATGGCGTAGATGTATCTGCACGTATCCCTCCCACTTGGGAATGACACATAGATAGGAATCCGGCCTATCTCGAATGCCAACCCAAGGGGGTAAATCTCATCAATTTGACGACTCTATCTTCTTATCATAATTTAATCCATCCTTGGCATCTTTCAGTCATCCACACCCAAAATTGTGGTCCTTAGTCTTGATTCTCTTGATCTTCAACTTGAGGATCTACTCTTGCTTACTTGTTCTCCCTTGGTTCATGGCAATAACCCCTTTTTCCTGACAAGCAAGCACGGCAGTTATCGCTTTTCCCTTAGAAAAGGGACCTTGCAATCCTACTTGGTCTCGCTCTTCCCTGGTTACCCATTTTTTAATCCCACGTAGTCCTAGTGTTTAACATAAACTTTTTGAATCAACATCCAGCCATCTGACCCTCCGGATCCACCCACCCATCGAACCATTCCATGAAAATCCCTTCCCAAGGTAGTACTTTAACTACTACAAAATCAGGAAGACAGTAGTCTATCAGACATCATCAAACAACAAGCAGCATGCAATCTGTTTCATACTCTCTTTCAGGGAAATTCATATGTTTGTTCCCATTTGTTCCCACGAGATCTTTATTTAGAAACTTTTAATTCATGTCCTTTCCTTTATCTCCTATAATTAGCTTGTAACTAGTTTCCTCATTAATCATGCAACACATTTAGTTTCAACCAATTCATCTTGCCTCCCTATTCAAGACCAAGATAATCGATTACAAGACATCAAAATGGGAACACCTTCACAATATTTCTTATAATTAAGTGTTTGGGAAAGGCTCATCAAGTAATTTAATCATTCCTTCCTAAGCATTTTATTTCAACAGGTATAACACCATCTGGTAAGAGATGCATAGGATAGCCCCTATATTCCTAGCCTTTTCAGTTCCTTTTTAAGCAACCAAATAGAGAAAATTTCTTTAATTAAATTCACATAATTCTCCGTGAGTATGCCCTTCTCATCCAGCTATTGGCATCAGGCCATACCTGAATTATGGTCGATTTTCAATAAGAAACCGCCGGTACTTCACCCTACCGGGCAAAAATAAAACAAACCCATTCATCCCTTATCCGTCGGGCATGAATGACCTAGGTATAATAACTTTTCGATTACGCTGACGTAGCCGAAAAGGGCCAATCTCTGTCAAGTTCCCCAACAGAATCCTCTGAATGGGCCGACCTTTCAATCAAATTGACCCCAAGAAGATCCATCTTGGTTTCTGGTCATTTCCAGATAATCTTCAAAACTCCTAGTTAAATTTATGTTTTGCAATGGGCTATCCCTATCACCTCTCGAGATTCCTTTCTAACTCCTAGTTGATAATTTGTAAGTTCATTCATTTACCAACCTTAATTCCTACTTTCATTATTTATCTACCATCCAGGTTTATTTAGAAAATACAAGCGAGTTTTTCCCATAGGCATTTGATGGTTATTGTCTCTTCAGAAATGCAAACTTTGTAAGTTCAATCCCCGTTTTGTACGGCTCCCAGGTTTTTGTAATCCTTTTCCATCCATGGGGCATCTCCATGGAAGCTTATAGAGTTTTCGGTTCAAACAATATGGAGATCAATTCCGCAAAGTTATCCCCTATCTCCCCCATCGCGTATTTGCAAACAAACTTGAAATTGACAACTTTAGAAATACTCTTCAATACCAAAAATTGAACTACCTATATCGAGTTTAAACAACCACTCTTTTCTTATAGTGCCCAACTTTCCATTTTAGGAAGCTAGAAGGTCTTCCTATAATTTATGAGTCTACGAGCTTTCTATTAAAGCTCGCTTTGGGAATAGAATGAGAATCTAGAGCTTTCCATTAAAGCTTGGAAGAGAGGATTATAACCATAAATTCTTCCTACTGTAAAGAGACATGCAAACCCTAAGCTTGATTACCATAATGATACTAAACCTTTCTCTCTTTAATGAGACAAGATTTCCATGCAAGCTAAACCCTGATCACACAATGTCACCATGGAAGCTAAACCCTAAATTGCAAGCTTGTCTTTCAAAGCTTTTCCTAAGTACAAAGTTACCATTACAGCTTAGCTTAAGAGTGCAAACTTACCTTTGAAGCTTAACTTAATGATGCATAGATACTCTTAGCACTTAACCCTAATTGCCAAATTACCATTAAAGCTTAAACCTAAAAATACAAGGTAGTCACTAAAGCTTACACCTAAGTGCAAAGTTACCATTAAAGCTTAGCTTACAAGTACAAATCTACTTTTTAAGCTTAACTTTATGATGCATAGATACTCTTATCACTTAACCCTAATTGCGAGGTTTCCATTAAAACTTAAACCTAAAAATACAAGGTAGTCACTAAAGCTTACACCTAAGTGAAAAGTTACCATTAAAGCTTAGCTTACGAGTGCAAATCTACCTTTGAATCTTAACTTAATGATGCATAACTACTATTAATACTTAACCTTAATTCCAAGGTTACCATTAAAGCCTAAACCTAAAATGATGCACATAAACCTTCCTAGTATTAAAACACATGGGTTAATTAATCCTACTAGAAATGAAGATTACCTCCTCTAAACAAGAGGGAAGTGGAGTTGAAATCCTTCTTCAAGATATGTGAGGCCCAAGGAAGAAGGAAAGGGATTTAGGATGAAGAGGAAGGAGAGAGGAGCTTCTTCACAAAACCCTCAAGGGTTTAGGGTTTGGCCTTCAAGAGAGGGAGAGAGCAAGAGCAAGGTTTAATGGAAACCTTGATTTACTTAAGCATAATCTTGAACATGGCAAGTATGCAAGTAGCTTAGCAATAATGTGTGTGTAAAATTACAAAGGAGAGGGGGTGCTTATATAGAAAATGGTGGGTATTCTCTTCTCAATTCCTATTGGACCCCAATTCTCTTCTCAATTCCTATTGGACCCCAACTCTCTTCTCCAATACTATTGGACCCCAATTCTCTTCTTAATTGCTTTTGAACCCTAATTCTGTTCTCGATTGCTATTGGACCCCAATTCTCTTCTCCATTGCTATTTGACCCCAATTCTCTTCTTAATTCCTATTGGACCCCAATTTTCTTCTTAATTCTTATCTCTTAACTTTACTTTCAATCAAGTCAGTCCCTTTTTCTCTCGGTTGTCAATCTAGATCAGTTCCCACGCGGCTTTTCACGAAGAAGTATAAAAATAATAATAATCTTTTTGAAAAAATATAGGGATGAAGTAATTTCTTATCCGAAATATCCTTGTCTTTTTATTATGGAGTAAAGTCTTGTTATCCACATGACTTCTTTGTCGGTATTGCTTTTTCTAAATAATTTTCTAGGCTAAAAAAGTTTTGAATGGTTCTAGGGTTTAGGGAGGGACCTTAAAAAGTCCCCAACAAAAAGAAAGAGTTGTCCTCAGCTCGGGACATGCTTTAAAGAGTAGTTAGACTCTATCTTTGGTCAACTTATGATTGGAGATGGTCAGTAACTTTAGGGTATTTAGATTAAAGGATAGTGAAGCTGGTATGGACCTTGAATAATACACTTCTCTTCCATTTTCAGCACTGAATCAAAAGTTACTCGGGGTTACTTTAATTTCTGCATGTGATCTTACTCAACTAGGTATTTTTCCTTTGGTGTGACCGGATTGTGATTCTCTTGTGAGGTGTGAAGATCATTTCCTCACTTCACTCTCTATCTAGCCTCAATACTCTTTGTAAAAATCTAGACTTTAACTTTTTCGGTTTTGAGCGTTGACTCATTTCTCTATTGATATCATTCAACTGATACCATGTTCTTGACAGTTAAGGATTTCATACTGATCTTTCAAGTAATCTTGCAATATATCCTTCCTTGTGTATCCAATTTATTTCCTCCATCCTTATTTATCTTATGTCTATAGCTTACTGCCTGATCTTTCACTTGGTAATTAGATATTTCACGTATCATAACAATTAGACTTGTAAAACACCATAGACGATTTAAATCTCCAAACAATTGACTCACTAGAGATTCTTGAATTCCATATATATGACGATTGATTACATCCGCATAAAAATTACATCAAAAGTGCCATCGATATCTTGAAGAATAATTATAAGTTGCTCCAAAGAACCAACCAAATATATGATCAAGGGTTTGGACAAAAGGGAGATATTGATTTGATTCCAAAAGATGAACTGCATGGGCTCATCCTCCAAAACTTGGAAATTGAGTAATTAGCTGATCCCAATCTTCCTAGGAAGAATCTTCAACCAGATAGGCCTTCCACTTGATTAGTACTTCTCGAATTGTCCTGTGCCATAGTTGCCTCTCTTTAGTTTCCAGAACTTGTTCTGGTTCCATATGAAATTCTTCCTGATTGACGAGAATGGTTTCATCATGATTCAAAACATGTAGAGGGTCAGCGACATATTTCTTAAGGAGGCTGACATGAAAAACATTATGAATGAGCATGTGAGGCGGTAAGGCTAACTCGTAGGCTTGTTCTTCTATCTTTCTAAGGATTCCAAAAGGTACACAATATCTAAATTCAAGCTTACAAAATTTCCCTAGATTTAACGAGTTGCGTTTGGGTTTGACTCTAAGGAAAACTTGTTTGCCTTTGCTAAAGCTTCTAGTGGAGTATGAAGATCAACGTAGCTCTTCTGCCTATCACTAGTTCTCTTCAGGTTGTCTCTAATGACTGGAAGTTAACAATCCATCTCTTCTAGGGTGGACTTATCGGTAGGAACATGAAGAGCTGGGTCAGCTAATCGAAGAGGGACTAAGCATTCTTGACCATAAAGGCTTTAAAGGGTGACATTCTCAGGTTGCGATGGTGAGAAGAGTTATACATAACTCAACTAGAAAAATAAACTTGATCCATTGTTGGGGTTGCTGGTTGTAGTATTCTCGAAGCATAGCTTCAATGACTTGATTCACTCGCTCAGTTTAACCATCAGTCTCCGGATGATATGTTGAGATGAGATTCAGTTGGGTACCCAGAGATCGAAACATGGCTTGCCAAAACTTAGAAGTAAATTTAGCGTCCCAATCACCGATAATTCTTGCACGGATTCCATGTAATCTTACTACCTCTTTGACAGATACATGGGCTATGTTGATGGCGGTGGGTGTCTGCTTGATTGGAATTAGATGACCCACCTTAGTGAGCTTATCTACTATGACAAAAATATACAGATACTTGGGCTATGTTGATGGCGGTGGGTGTCTGCTTGACAGATACTTGGGCTATGTTGATGGCGGTGGGTGTCTGCTTGACAGATACTTGGGCTATGTTGATGGCGGTGGGTGTCTACTTGATTGGAGATAGATGACCCACCTTAGTGATCTTATCTACTATGACAAAAATAAAATCATAGTTTCCAGTTGTCTTTGGAAGACATGTAAAAAAGTCCATACTCAGACATTCCCACTTCATCTGAGGAATATCTAGGGGCTGAAGCTTTCCAGGTAGTAAAGAAGAACATTTGCCAAGGTATAGTCAATTAAGTGTTCCCTCGGGTTCTGAGCTTGAATCTCTTGCAGAAGAGGTCTAAAATAGGGCTCTACCTGAATTTCTTGTTGAACTTCCTCGGGTAAAGAAGAGCTAAGGAGTGAAATTTGTGAGGGTTGATGAGGACATGATTGCTGGTCAAGAGGTCTTTGAGTCTATTGAAGGCAGCATCTTCCCCAACAAAAAAAACAGTTGTCCTCAACTCGAATAAAATACATAATTGATGAAGCTTCTTGGATACATCTTGCAACTTAACTTCTTGTTAACATTGTCAACTTGACTTCTGTCTTCACTTCTTCATCCCCAAAAATTTGCTAATATAATATTGGAGTCATGGGAAATCTTTCTTAATAAGCTATTTTCTTGATTAAGTCATCATGTTTGAAGCTTCTTCTATACGCTACTTCCTCTTTATAAGCTACTAGTAATCCCTTCTTTATCAGCACTTGTTATCCTCTTATTTTTACGATCTTCACTCTCTTGTAACTCAGTCATTTTTTATCTGATGGCGTCTTGGCAAGAAGACTTGGTTCTTCTTGTATGCATTTCTCACTTGCAGAGTGTAGATGAGACAGTTAAAAGATAGTTCTTAGAGCAATACAAAGATCTCCTCTTTCCTCAGTCAAATTCTTGTATCGACCAGACGATATGGAAGACATGGTGACATCTCACAAGAGTCACTCTCTGAGGTAGAGACCATTTCCGCAACAATACCCGACTTGCTATGTTTATAGAGGCTCTGGGACTTGGCCCTCGATACTACTGCGTCAAAAGGACACGAGATCCTGGGTTCTCCGAAAGGTTGTTCTTGCTTGTGCAGTTCATCTCCCATTCCAAGATTTGCCTCAATACCATCTGGAGTCTTCCTCTTAGAGGTCCCTTTCTTTTCTCAGCTCATACCCGAGAAATTGCTTAAGTTGTTTCTTGTAGAATCATTCTAGAGGGTGAGCGTCCGAATATGTGCGGTGCTTGTGATACTTAGTTATGTGACCATATATTAGAGGATCTTAAGAAGCTGTAAATTTTCTTGCCTCTCTTGTAATTACTTCCTGCCTCCCTTGTAATCCCTTTTGGTTTTAATTGAAGAAATAATCCTTTTTTGAAAAAATTGAGTATTATCCGTACTTCATTGTCTTCAAATGTCAGTCTCTCCTCTTCAAATAAATTCTTAAAGACATCTCTATTTAGTGCTTTCAGCAAAGGGTCTTCTATCTATAATAGTCTTGAGTAAAGATTCCAACTTTGAGTTCTTGGCTAACTCATAAGATTGTTTTCTTATTCTTCTTTGGAGTTTAAATGTCTTCAATATTGACGAGCTTATCTATTGCACTTTCCCATCTTGATTCCTTGTGAGTTTCTAAGCACGTTTCATTTATTGTCTTTTCTATTTGTCAAATGCACAACAATAACTTCTCATTGCACTACAAGAACTTGAAAGTATAAGTTTGCTTTCAAAATTTGGAAATAAGATTGGACCATACCATATCTCTTTGGTTCCAATCCCAGCTTTCTCTCATCATTGCAATCCGTAAATTATTCAATATTTTTACACCTCCCCATAGGGTTAACCGTGTAGCTCCATTCGACTCACATATTCTCCATTTCTTAGTAGAAATGTCACTTTCCTTAGGAGAGAAAAGTTTGATAAGGTGTCTCAACATGACTAACGTGTTCTCTGGTTCGGCTATCCCCATTCTTTCAGGACTATCCTATAAAATTTGAATATTCCAAGCCATCAGTAATTTCAAAACGAGTCTTGCTATATGTACTTATAGCTTTATCTGTGGTCAATCACAAGAACTTCTTGGATTTCTTCATTATTACTCAAAATTATCTTCCAGTCAATGTCCCAAAAATTAATTCTTCATGTGGTAGCTACCTTACCCAGTCTTGCTCCTTATTACTAAGCTTAAGGGAGAATGACAAGTAAAGCTCAATAAAAGTTTCATCCATGCCACTTTCATGTGTCTTCGTAGAAGTGCATGCGTCTTCATTCATTTATGCCACTTCCATACGTCTTCACAGAAGTGCATTACCTATTCTTTCACAAATTTTTACATCGTTCATTTTCAATTTTACTCACACTTCCCATTTGCTTAAATCCCAAGGACAAGTATAGATTTCTGGAAATAAGAGCTCTCTAAAATGTTCCAACATAGCGAGTCTTTGCTCTAGCCTAGCATTATCCATCCTCTCACAAAGAACCTGTTGAATTTCTTCTCACAGATCCTAAGCCATCTGAAATTTTTTGAATAATCATTGGAACATCAATACTTCATTTTGTAATATAATTGAAATTTGGGTACTAGACTAAGTTTTTTTTCGCTCATGCATTAATATTAAATCCAAAATTCTTAATTCCAAGGTCCACGATTCAAAATTAGGCTCTGATACCACTTTCGAGGTCCATACCCAGACTTGACTCTACTCACCTCCCTCAGTCTTCCAAACTGCTCTAGGGAATGACGCAGATCTATCTACAGGTATCCCTCCCACTTGGGACGGACACCCAGACAGGGCTTCGGCCTACTATCTTGAATGCCAACCCAAGGGGTAAATCTCATCAAGTTGACGAGTCTATCTACTTATCATAATTTAATCTGTCCTTGGCATCTTTCAGTCATCCACACCCAAAATCGTGGTTCTTAGTCTTGATTCTCTTGATCTTTAACTTGTGGATCTGCTCTTGCTTACTTGTTCTCCCTTTGTTCATGGCGATAACCCCTTTTTCTTGACAAGCAAGCACGGCAGTTCTTTCCCCTAAGAAGAGGAACCTTGCAATCCTACCCGGTCTCGCTCTTCCCTGGTTACCCATTTTTTTATCCCGCGTAGTCCTAGCGTTTAACATAAAATTTTTGAATCAACATCAGGCCATCTGAACCTTTGGATCCGCCCACCCACCAAACCATTCCATGAAAATCCCTTCCCGAGGTAGTACTTTAACTACTAAAAAATTAGGAAGACAACAGTCTATCAGAAATCATCAGACAACAAGCAGCATGTAATCTGTTGCATACCCTTGTTCAAGGAAATTCATCTGGTTGTTCCCACCAGATCTTTATTTAGAAACTTTTAATTCAGTTTCTTTCCTTCATCTACTATAATTAGCTTATAACTAGTTTCCTAACTAATCATGCAACACATTTAGTTTCAACCAATTCATCTTGCATTCAGGACCAAGATAATTGGTTACAAGCCATCAAAATGGAAGCACCTTCACAATATTTCCCAAATTAAGTGTTTGGGAAAGGCTCATCAAGTAAATTAATCATTCCTTCCTAAGCATTTTATTTTGAGAGGTATAACACCATCTGGTGATAGATGCACAGGATAGCCCCTATATTCCTAGCCTTTCCAGTTACTTTTTTAAGCAACCAAATCGAACAAATTTCCTTAATTAAATTCACATCATCCTCCCTGAGTAAGACCTTTTCATCCAACTATTGGCATTAGGCCATACCCGGATTATGGCCCATTTCCATAAAGAAACCACGGGTACTTCACCCGGCCGAGCAAAAATAAAACAAACACATTCATCCCTTATCCCTCGGGCATGAATGACCTAGGTATAACAACTTTCCGGTTACGCCGTCCTAGCCGAAAAGGACCAATCTCTGTCAAGTTCCCCAACAAAATCCTCTCAATGAGCCGGCCTTTCAATCAAATTGATCCCAAGAAGATCCATCTTGGTTTTCGATCATTTCTAGACAATCTTCAAAACACCTAGTGAAATCTATGTTTTGCAATGGGCTATCCCTATCACCTCTCGAGATTCCTTTTTAACTCCTAGTTGACAATTTCTAGGTTCATTCATTCATCAACCTTAATTCCTACTTTCATTAATTATCTACCAGTCAAGTTTATTTAGAAAATACAAGTGAGTTTTTGCCATAGGCATTCGTTGGTTAATGTCTCCTCAAAAATGCCAACTTTTTAAGTTCAATCCCGTTTTGTACAATTCCCAGGTTTTTGTAATCCTTTGCCATCCATGGGGCATCTCCATGGAAGCTT
The DNA here is from genome assembly GCF_014529385.1 of Adiantum capillus-veneris. Taxonomy (NCBI): domain Eukaryota; kingdom Viridiplantae; phylum Streptophyta; class Polypodiopsida; order Polypodiales; family Pteridaceae; genus Adiantum; species Adiantum capillus-veneris. Next base: position 79,693,638 of record NC_140946.1, read on the forward strand.
GTAGAGTTTTCGGTTCAAACAACACGGAGATCAATTCCGCGAAGTAATCCCCTATCTCCCCCATCTCGTATTTGCAAACAAATTTGAAATTGACAACTTTAGAAATACTCTTCAATACCAAAAATTTGAACTACTTCTATCGAGTTTAGACAATTACTCTTTTTTTATGGTGCCTAGCTTTCCATTTTAGAAAGCTAAAACGTCGTCCTATAATTTATGAGTCTTCGAGCTTTCCATTAAAGCTCACTTTGGGGATAAAATGAGAATCTAGAGCTTTCCATTAAATCTTGGAAGAGAGGATTATAACCATACATTCTTCCTAATGTAAAGAGACATGCAAACCCTAAGGTTGATTACCATAATGAGACTAAACCTTTCTCTCTTTAATGAGACAAGGTTTCCATGGAAGTTTAACCTTAATCACACAAGGTCACCATGGAAACTAAACCCTAAATTGCAAGTTTGTCTTTCAAAGATTTTCCTAAGTGCAAAGTTACCATTAAAGCTTATCTTAAGAGTTTAAACCTACCTTTGAAGCTTAAATTAATGATGCATAGATACTCTTAGCACTTAACCTTAATTGTCAGGTTACCATTAAAGCTTAAACCTAAAAATACAAAGTAGTCACTAAAGCTTACACCTAAGTGCAAAGTTACAATTAAATCTTAGCTTACGAGTGCAAATCTACCTTTGAAGCTTGACTTTATGATGCATAGATACTCTTATCACTTAACCCTAACTGCGAGGTTTCCATTAAAGCTTAAACCTAAAAATACAAGGTTGCCACTAAGCTTATACCTAAGTGCAAAGTTACCATTAAAGCTTCGCTTACAAGTGGAAATCTACCTTTGAAGCTTAACTTTATGATGCATAGATACGCTCATCACTTAACCCTAATTGCGAGGTTTCCATTAAAGCTTAAAAATACAAGGTAGTCACTAAAGCTTACAGTTAAGTGCAAAGTTACCATTAAAGCTTAGCTTACGAGTGTAAATCTAGATTTGAAGCTTAACTTTATGATGCATAGATACTCTTATCACTTAACCCTAATACGAGGTTACCACTAAAGCTTAAACCTAAAAATACAAGGTAGTCACTAAAGCGTACACCTAAGTGTAAAGTTATCATTAAAGGTTAGCTTACGAGTGAAAATCTACCTTTGAAGCTTAACTTTATGATGCATAGATACTCTTATCACTTAACCCTAATTGTGAGGTTTCTAGTAAAACTTAAACCTAAAAATACAAGGTAGTCACTAAAGCTTACACCTAAGTGAAAAGTTACCATTAAAGCTTAGCTTATGAGTGCAAATCTACTTTTGAATCTTAACTTAATGATGCATAACTACCATTAATACTTAACCCTAATTCCAAGGTTACCATTAAAACCTAAACCTAAAATGATGCACATAAACCTTCCTAGTATTAAAACACATGGGTTAATTAATCCTACTAGAAATGAAGATTACCTCCTCTAAACAAGAGGGAAGTGGAGTTGAAATCCTTCTTCAAGATATGTGAGGCCCAAGGAAGAAGGAAAGGGATTTAGGATGAAGAGGAAGGAGAGAGGAGCTTCTTCACAAAACTCTCAAGGGTTTAGGGTTTGGCCTTCAAGAGAGGGAGAGAGCAAGAGCAAGGTTTAATGGAAACCTTGATTTACTTAAGCATAATCTTGAACATGGCAAGTATGCAAGTAGCTTAGCAATAATGTGTGTGTAAAATTACAAAGGAGAGGGGGTGCTTATATAGAAAATGGTGGGTATTCTCTTCTCAATTGCTATTGGACCCCAATTCTCTTCTTAATTCCTATTTGACCCCAAATTTCTTCTTAATTATGATCTCTTAACTTTATCTTTCAATCAAGTTAGTCCCTTTTTCTCCCAGTTTTTGATCTAGATCAGTTCTTACGCGGCTTTTGGCTAAGAAGTATAAAAATAATCTTAATCTTTTTGGAAAAATATAGGGATGACATAATTTCTTATCCAAAATATCCTTGTCTTTTCGTTATGGATTAAAGTCTCGTTGTTCGCATGACTTTTTTGTCGGTCTTGCTTTTTCTAAATTATTTTCTAGGCTGAAAAAGTTTTGAATGGCTCAAGGGTTTAGGGAGGGACCTTACACACGTCGAATTTAAGGCAAATCAATATTAAAGAAAATCAAGCCACCAAAATGTTTTTATATTCTACTTTATTTTGGTAATTCCATGACACAAAATATACAAACCATCCATTTTTAAGCTTCTATGAGGAGTTTAAGTTATAGAATGAAGTACTTCTCATGCTTTCATATCACAATGCAATAATCACCATCAATATAGAAGTAATCTTAGAGTCAAACCTATACACTAGCCATTTCGTTGAAAACACAAGCTCAAGCTTCTTCTCCACAACATTTGAAGACTTCACCCCATCCATAAGATATGCAAAAGCCTGCATGTAATTACCTCACAATTACTCTACATGTTAAACATATTCATAAATTCTAACTTATATTTCACTTTATGTTTACCTGCACAAGATGATTCTTCAAGCTTATCTTGAAGAATTCATCGAATGAATCCGGTAATTGTGGCCCTTCAACTTGTATCTTTTGGATGAAAAGAGAGGCCTCAGAGTGCATATGAGCCCAATATGTTTCTTTCTTCATGTAACTCCAAAATGCCATTGAGGACATAAGGGGTCTTTGGACTTTGTCAGACTCATGAGTTGCAGCAAAATTTTCTTTCTACAATACATACAAACTTAAACTTAAAGAAAACATTGAAAAAAATCAAATATAGACAAATAAATGCATCCAAAGTATCTTTCAGGAGAGATTTTAAAACTTGTAAGGCAGTACAACTTGTCTCTTGTTATATTATACATGCTTGTATCCTCCCACTTTATGCAAATCAACACTTTGAAGAAATCCTCTCCATTATTGGGATTTGCAATGCATAGATACTTGTAGCATCTATCTTTGAGCCACTCCTCCTCCACTCTAGTATCTTTATCTAAACGTTTCTTCCTCTCGGCCTCATCTAAACCAAATGCTTCAATCTTTGCCTTTTCTTTAGAGAGGAATGCTTGAAATTCATCCTTACATCATAAATTAATTATGTAACCATCAAGCAATACACAAAACTATAAGTGGAAGGAAGAAAAAAGAGAGTAGTCACCTTCCAAACAAGTTGTGATATCAATCCACAAGGAGAGTTATACCAAGGAGAAACACCATGATAATATCGGGCCTCTACACTCATCTCAACTTCTGTCCACTTTCTCATTTCGGGTGTCAATCTATCTAGAATAGATTCTTTGTCGGCAACACCAAACTTTTGAAACATGTATACCTCATGAGCAATGTTTGGAGTCACATCAGCTCTAGAAATCCTATTTACAACAATAAATTATGTGAAGTGAGTAGTTAGGCATAACGTTTCCTTCTCATGGAATAAAGAGATGTTAAAGTCACTTACGCATTGGTTGTGTCTAGGACGAGTAGAAGCTCTACCTCCTTTCCCTTTGGTACTTGTATAGATTGACACCCCACACTCACATGGTATTTCGCATTATCGGAGTACTCTGTATATTAAAATAGCAACTATAAGATTCATATAGAAGCATCATTCACAACAAAGAAATTAGAAAATGTAAGAAAATGACATACTTTCTTTGATACGTCTCCACCTGCTATAGCAGGTCACCGCGACGGACGTCTGCAGCATAGCTTTCTGGCACTAACATAATGTCAATAGTCAAGGAAGTGACTCGGATGGGGCACAAAGACTCTATGAGATTGTCAATCTCACGAAGTGAACCTTGACAAGCAAACACACTAGCTCAACAAGCAAACCAACACTCAATGATCAGGGAAATCTGCTTATGTCCTTTCTCATAGCTCTAGGTCATCACGCCATTTCGGCACTCGAACGGACTCGAAATGCAATGAAACTTAAGGAGGAGGTGTAGGACACCTAGAGGCACTATCCTAGCAAGCCTCGTCGTAATCCAACAAGCTACGAAAATCACGATCCATCATGAAAAAGGTCCTGACAACTGCAACAAAACTATTCAGAACTATAGTCATATGGTCTAAGGACACCCTCCTATGGTCAGAACGACTAAAAATAGCGATTTCGGGGGATAAGTGTTCGAAACTTGATCCAGGTTAGCAGCAGGCTGCTGGCTGTGGAAAAATTGAGAGTGAAAATTTGTCGCACCGCATAATACAGCAGCAATTAATTACTCGGTAATACTGTTGACACACAAAACTTGCTTGAAAATTGGTAACACTGACGAAACTGATACTCAACCAAGAAGAACTGTCGTTAACGACAACATTAAATAATTCTAATGACAGTTAAGGAGCTTAACATCCCATTACAGATCACTACGGGCCGTTAAGGGCTCCGCAATTCATCAAAAAGAGATAATTAGACTAATTTGCCTGCTGACGAGAAAAATCCTATTGTGTCCATTCTATCGGTTGGATTTGTCTTCAATCAATGTCCATGCCAAAAGTATTTATTCTCCTATGGCTGCTTACAAGCCCTTTTTGATCTCTCCTTGCCTAAGCCAATGAAAAATAGTCTTCTTAGCGCCTTGGTTGCAAAGCCTTTGCTTGAGCCTTGCCGAGGTCGATAGAGAGAGACCTCGCCCTTGCATGGATTAGAGATTGAGAGAGAAAGCTCGCCCCGCAATTCATAAAAAAAAGAGATAATTAAACTAATTTGCCTGCTGAACGAGAAAATCCTATTGTGTCGATTCCATCTGTTGGATTTGTCTTCAATCACTGTCTATGCGGAAGATTATCTCTTTTCCTATGACTGCTTACAAGCCCCTGTTGATCTCTCCTTGCCTAATCCGATGAGAAATAGTCTCCTTGGTTGCCTTGGTTGAAAAGCCCTTGCCTGAGCCTTGCCGAGATCGATAGAAAGAGAGCCCGCCCTTGCCTAGATTGGAGATTGAGAGAGAGAGCTCTCCGTTGCTTTGGCTCGATTGAAGGTCAAGGGAGAGAGCTCTTGGATTCGAGATCAAGGAAGAGAGCTCTTGCTTCTTGCTTACCCTCTTGCTCCTTCTCTTCGTAACGCACATGCAAAAGAGTCCCCACTCATGCAGAATTTTTGCTATTAAAAGCTCTTTGCCCCCCTTAAGCAGTAGCATCGGCGTCACTGCATAAGAACGCCCACTACTGACGTGGCAAAGCTGGATTTTGGCAGTACAAAAACTCTCGCAACCGGTGCCGAACATGGGCGCCCCGACCTCCTGAGCATTATTCATCACTACGCCGAGGGCGTCTGAGGCCCGAGCTGGCCAGCGCGATGCCATTTCCTCTTCCTGCGCCTCTCCACGCTACTGAACGTCCATGCCTTCCTTTCCTTTTTGTTTTTCACACCAAAGCCCTTTAATTTTCCAAGTGGGCTTAGTGGGCGGCCATTCCTTTTAAGTCATGGGCATGATTGCCTTTGGGCTGCCCTTCGTGGCTTGGGCAGGCTAGCCCATCTAGGGTGTGGCTTATGGGAGGACTTTTTAGGGCTCCACTTACATATTGGCCAAGCTCCACTGTGTGCCTCTTTGGGCGGCCAACTTAATCAAATCGCCACAACATTAGGCATACACACTGAGCAAAGCAATGCCAAGCACAACATCTTTCCCCCACAGTCCTTGTCTAACCTTCATCTTGAACTTCGATGCCCGTATCAACCTCTCGTATAATCCTGCATACCTTTAAGATGCAAGTATATGTGATTGCATTGAAGTAAAGCCTTCTCATCACATCCGATAAAAGGTGCCAGAGTTTCTTCCTTGTCAATCAAGTATTGCCAATTGCAACCACTTCCGGCCAAGCACTGCACAGAATGACATCCTGGGCATGAGAAGCTACTACTGCTCACGCATCCCAAACTCTAGACAATAGACACAACTCCTAGCTGAGACACCGACCGAGCCAACTGGATTGGTACGGAGCCGCCCCTAGTGTATCTTAATCGGCCAATATCTTGGCGACCGGGACTCTGATCACTAATCTGAAAAGACCAACGTGCTCCGCAAAGAGAGCACTTGAGCCCACCGCATTCGTTCCATCTCTGTCACCTCAGCTGCAGTTGCCCAATCCGGTACGGATCTGCAATCGACTTAAACTTTAAACTGCCATAACTTCTTCATCCTAGCTCCAATCGACGAGCCGTAAAGAGAGGACGATAGAGCAATTTAAGCACTGCACTTTTAGCTCATAATATTCCATCTACGCTCACTTCAAGAATAACACTTTTTAGAATCATTAAGGCATGTTTTGGCTCTTTCAGCCGCATTTGACATACATTTAGCATTGAACTTGGCCTGTTACCAGGCCCTAATCACTATTAATTAATCTTGTAAGCTTGAAACAAACTTGATGTGCATTTTCCTGGCACCTCTCTTAGCATGGGAGCGGAGCTGCACGACAGCGATTTAGGCACTCAAATATGCAATTATAGCTCATAGACATGTAGTCGTGAACCACAACAAAAGTGACAATGCTTACACTTAAATTAAAGAGCAAAGAGAGAGGAACACAATGCAAATTTTGGATTTGAAAACTGATTACCCATTCATTAACTGCGATGATTACAAGGTTGGAGCAGCTCGTAGCTTGAGCGTACATTTTTTGAGCTCCCTTCTTCTTCTAAACATAAGCCTCTTTTCACATTAAGGTTATTGAACTTTATACCTAGGGCATTCTAAATGGCCAGTGGCCGGCTCACACGGACCTTTTCAATTATCATGAAATCATTACAACTCAGGAAATTGACATGTTACTCTAGAATCAGGATTTATAGAGTATCACTATACTAGCTCAAACAATTAATAGAGTACAAATGTGGTGTTTGGCTACTTGTCCGGCCAAGTGGGTGCCCATTGGATTTGTTCTCAAACATTCCCCCCTTCCTTATTCGTGTTGTCCCTTGACACGACCTTGTGCAGTCTTGTCATAGGGTTGTGTTTAGCTATGTCTTGAAGGTTGGACTTCAGCTTGGGAAGTGCTTTGTGGTTGATGACGCTCCCCCTTCCTTGAGTGATTCATATCTGCCATGTTGTTGATAGGTGACTTGATCTTTGATTATCTAGGCAATTTTTCTTCTTGTTGTGCATTCGCCTCTTTGTTGCCAATCGTAGCCGCCGTAAAGGTGGATGTTGATGTATCTAAGCTTGTTGATGGAGCAATTCCCCTGTTGCCTTGAGATGAATGTTCTTGTCTTTGAAGAAAACTCATTCTTCTTATAAGCTTCATCAAACTCATTACACTCTCTCAGAAACCTGTGGTCTTCACTATCACACCACATGCATCGATCCCAATTTTTACGTGGTGGCTGCTGCTGCTTAGGTTCAGAAGTAGACGCCTTTGTAGCTAACCCTTCAAATTTAACAGTATTAAAATTCAAATTTACTTCTTGAATACCTTTAACGAGATCGTCCAGAAGAGGCCCCTCCACTTTGGGTAATGTAGAGGGCGGCTTCTCTTTAATCTCTTCTTCATCATCATCCAATACCTCGATCACGATTTGCTTATCAACTTGCTTCTGTCATTTTACGATCATGTTCACTACTTCAGATACTATTTTCCAATCTGATGTCAATCCCAATTCTCCCACCGGATCCTCCAATAATTGCACCAAATTCTTTTGTAGTCGCGGATGAGCAGATTAAATAAACAATTCCACCTTTTGATCCTTCAAGGAACATTGTTCTGCTGACGATAACTGATCAAGCTTCTTTTCAAACTCTCGCAACAGTTCTCGTGCAGATAAATTTTTACCCTTCTTCTGCACCCACTTCGTAAAACTCTGTCTGCTCACCCATTGAGAATCCTCCAGAAAATATTCCTCTTGCAGCCCTTCTTAAAATCCTGCCAATTCGGCCCTTGAGCCGCTTGAATTTCTTTAATTCGGGCCCTAAGTTCTCGCACTGAAATCAGATGAAATCCTTCCTCTGAATCCTGGTCTTCAATACCATTATCTTCCATAGACTGCTCATACAAATTGCAAAATTTTGAAATATCCCAGCCCTCAAACTGTTGCAGATTTTCTGTAACATTTTGATGAGCTTTGCGAATCCGCTCTTGCAAATTATGTTGTTGTTGGGCAGCCTGTTGTTGTTGCATGTATGCTGTAAACTGCTGCATGGCTGCTTCTTGTGGTGTAGACATGTCCTTCAACAATTTTCCCACCCCGGCTCGGTTTCGCGTCGGGTTCACCAGGTGTCGGAGGATAAGTGTTCAAAACTTAAGCCAGGTCAGCACCACGCTATTGGCTGTGGAAAAAGTGAGAGTGAAAAATTGTCGCACCGCACAATACAGCAGCAATTAATTACTCGGTAATACTGTTGACGCACAAAACTTGCTTGAAAATTGGTAACACCGACGAAATTGATAAGAATCGAGAAGAAGTGTCGTTAACGACACCATTAAATAATGCTAATGATAGTTAAGGAGCTTAAACTCCCATTACAGATCACTCTGGGCCGTTAACGGCTCCGCAATTCATCAAAAAGAGATAATTAGACTAATTTGCCTGCTGACGAGGAAAATCCTATTGTGTCCATTCTATCTGTGGGATTTGTCTTCAATCAATGTCCATGCCGAAAGTATTTATTCTCCTATGGCTGCTTACAAGCCCTTGTTGATCTCTCCTTGCCTAAGCCGATGAGCAATAGTCTCCCTGGTTCCTTGGTTGCAAAGCCTTTGCTTGAGCCTTGCCGAGGTCGAAAGAGAGAGAGCTCGCCCTTGCATGGATTAGAGATTGAGAGAGAAAGCTCGCCCCGCAATTCATCAAAAAAAGAGATAATTAAACTAATTTTCCTTATGGACGAGGAAAATCCTATTGTGTCGATTCCATCTGTTGGATTTGTCTTCAATCACTGTCTATGCGGAAGATTGCTTCTTTTCCTATGACTGCTTACAAGCCCCTGTTGATCTCTCCTTGCCTAATCCGATGAGAAATAGTCTCCTTGGTTGCCTTGGTTGCAAAGCCCTTGCCTGAGCCTTGCAAGGATCGTTAGAAAGAGAGCTCGTCCTAAGAGATCTCGCCCTTGCTTTGGTTCGATTGAAGGTCAAGAAAGAGAGCTCTTGGATTCGAGATCAAGGGAGAGAGCTCTTGCTTCTTGCTTACCCTCTTGATAATTCTCTTCGTAACGCACATGCAAAAGAGTCCCCACTCATCCAAATTTTTTGCTTTTAATAGCTCTTTGCCCCCCTTAAGCAGTAGAGCCGGTGTCACTACATAAGAACGCCCACTGCTGACGTGGCAAAGCTGGATTTCGGCAGCACGAAAACTCTCGCAACAACTAGTGCCGAACATGGGCGCCCCGACCTCCTGAGCATTATTCGTCACTGCGGCGAGGGCGTCTGAGGCCCGAGCTGGCCGGCGCGATGCCATTTCCTCTTCCCTGCGCCTCTCCACGCTGCTAAACGCCCATGCCATCCTTTCCTTTTTGTTTTTCACACCAAAGCCCTTAAATTTTCCAAGTGGGCTTAGTGGGCGGCCATTCCTTTTAAGTCATGGGCATGATTGCCTTTGGGCTGCCCTTCGTGGCTTGGGCAGGCTAGCCCATCTAGGGTGTGGCTTATGGGAGGACTTTTTAGGGCTCCACTTACATATTGGCCAAGCTCCACTGTGCGCCTCTTTGGGCGGCCACCTTAATCAAATCGCCACAACATTAGGCATACACACTGAGCAAAGCAATGCCAAGCACAACATCTTTCCCCCACAATCCTTTTCTAACCTTCATCTTGAACTTTGATGCCCGTATCAACCTCTCATATAATCCTGCATACCTTTAAGATGCAAGTATAGGTGATTGCATTGAAGTAAAGCCTTCTTATCACATCCGATAAAAGGTGCCAGAGTTTCTTCCTTGTCAATCAAGTATTGCCAATTGCGACCACTTCCGGCCAAGCATTGCACAAAATGACATCCTGGGCATGAGAAGCTACTACTGCTCACGCATCCCAAACTCTAGACAATAGACACAACTCCCAGCTGAGACACCGACCGAGCCGACTGGACTGGTACGGATCCGGCCCCCGGTGTATCTTAATCGGCCAATATCTTGGCGACCGGGACTCCGATCACTAATCTGAAAACACCAACGTGCTCCGCAAATAGAGCACTTGAGCCCACCACATTCGTTCCATCTCTGTCACCTCAGCTGCAGTTGCCCAATCCGGTACGAATCTGCAATCGACTTAAACTTTAAACTGCCATAACTTCTTCATCCTAGCTCCAATCGACGAGCCGTAAAGAGAGGACGATAGAGCAATTTAAGCACTGCACTTTTAGCTCATAATATTCCATCTATGCTCACTTCAAGAATAACACTTTTTAGAATCATTAAGGTATGTTTTGGCTCTTTCAGCCGCATTTGACATACATTTAGCATTGAACTTGGCCTGTTACCAGGCCCTAATCACTATTAATTAATCTTGTAAGCTTGAAACAAACTTGATGTGCATTTTCCTGGCACCTCTCTTAGCATGGGAGCGGAGCTGCACGACAGCGATTTAAGCACTCAAATCTGCAATTATAGCTCACAGACATGTAGTCGTGAACCACAACAAAAGTGACAATGCTTACACTTAAATTAAAGAGCAAAGAGAGAGGAACACAATGCAAATTTTGGATTGGAAAACTGATTACCCATTCATTAACTGCGATGATTACAAGGTTGGAGCAGCTCGTAGCTTGAGCGTACATTTTTTGAGCTCCCTTCTTCTTCTAAACATAAGCCTCTTTTCACATTAAGGTTATTGAACTTTATACCTAGGGCATTCTAAATGGCAGTGGCCGGCTCACACGGACCTTTTCAATTATAATGAAATCATTACAACTCAAGAAATTGACATGTTACTCTAGAATCAGGATTTATAGAGTATCACTACACTAGCTCAAACAATTAATAGAGTACAAATGTGGTGTCCGGCTAAGTGTCCGGCCAGGTGGGTGCCCATTGGATTTGTTCTCAAACATTCCCCCCTTCCTTATTCGTGTTGTCCCTTGACACGACCTTGTGCAGTCTTGTCATAGGGTTGTGTTTAGCTATGTCTTGAAGGTTGGACTTCAACTTGGGAAGTGCTTTGTGGTTGATGACGCTCCCCGTTCCTTGAGTGATTCATATCTGCAATGTTGTTGATAGGTGACTTGATCTTTGATTATCGAGGCAATTTTTCTTCTTGTTGTGCATTCGCCTCTTTGTTGCCAATCGTAGCCACCGTAAAGGTGGATGTTGATGTATCTAATCTTTTAGAACTAATCCTCTTTGTTGCATGGACTTTATGATGGATTTGCTTTCAAGGTCCACTGAAATTTGAGTTTTCCACAATAGGTAGCCAATGTTGAAGCACTATGTGAGCTACGTATGGTTGTTGTGGATAGCTTCCTTGCTGAAATTTTCATCGATTGTTGTTGTAGGCCACTCTTTGACTTTCTATTGTTGGATGGAGCTTTGTTTTCGCCCTTGAATATAAAAGATGCTCTTGATAAGCATATGGAGACTTGCTTTTTTTTCTCCAAGTCGTCGTCGATTGATTTGGGTAGCCATTTCCTTATTGTTGATGTAGCAGAAATATATACAAAGAGTCGATGATGAGGGTTTCTAGATTAGGGTCTTAAAACCTGGATGACCAAAGGGAAAAACGCGGTGGGAAAAAAGTGCCTTTGGTATACGCTCTTATTGGCGTTGAGCAAATCCACTTGAAGTACCTGTCATGCAAGGTGAGTTCTTGGGAGAAACAAAGGAAGAGTGCCTAATGCAAGTGCCAATTATGGGACACTCTATATGCTTATGAGAAATTGGTCAAACAAAAGCATGTAGTGTAAGAGATGGAGTTGATGGGTGCTTCAAGGAACAAATGTAGCACATGTGACATCAAAGGACATTTTAATAGCTTCCACGTTTCCAAGAAGGGTATTCAATGTAGAAGCTTCTCCACTCATATCTCACTGTGTTGAGTGCGTGGGTGTCTTTTGGACTTCCTCCTTCACCTACCACACCTATACCAGCGTGAGAGACGCAACAACGTAATTATACTCAACTCTTCTAGCTTGAGCAATACCTAGAATAACTAAGACGCTTAGACCATAGAGAACATTACATGAAGGTTTGGGACTAACACCTGGCTCATTTAGTGGCTTAGCTGCCCGACTCTGACTTTTATGCCATGTATTTTTAATGGTGACTTGAACTTACATGTTCAAGGCCAGAAACCCAATTCCATAAGTTCTTGAAATTTAGGCCTCTTCCATTGTGTTGGTCTTTGGATGCCACTATTCTTGTTTTTGGTTTGTGTGTGATCGTCTTTTGCATTTGCTCCTTTTTCTCGATGACTTTATGGAAATTAGGCTTCGGTAGCCAGATCTGATGATTTCCTTTGTAGAAGCGTTGCTTTTGTAATTGATAACAAGGTATGCATCTGGAGGTTGGCTCTGCCTATTAATTGTGTGCATTTGGGTGGAGCCTTGTGGTGCTTCTTGATTGAGCACCATTTTTTTAGGTTGAGCTACAATTTTTGGTAACCATATTTGATTGTTACCTTCATAAAATCCTCGTGCTTCAAGTAGCTTAATCGGAATCATCAGTTGATTCACCTGTTTGTGTTGGGTATCTTTGTTGAAGCCTGATTCGGTACCCAAACTTTCTGTGTTGCCCGCTTGCAAGGTCTTTCGTTTTCATTTTGTTGGTGTTATTTTTCTTGCTTAAGTATTTTGTATTCCAATGATAGCACGTCTTGTTCCTTGTAGAAATTGTTGGTTGAGGTGGGTAGATCTAGACTGTTACTTTAGGCTTTTTGGCCCAAACATTAGTGTTTCCTTGGAAGTAGCCTTGAGCAGTGATTGACTCATTTGATGCTACCCACCCTATCACCTTTTGTTGATGTTGAACTTGTGATTCATGTATCCAAACTGGGTCTTTGACTTTGATGTGCTCTTTGGATATCAACACTTGGTTGAGATTCCTTGGCTTCTTCCTAATGCTTTGATGTGATGGAAACTTTGGTTGATAAGACTTTTTGTCTCGGTTTCCATTGCATTGTCGATGGTTTGGCTCTTGATGTAGAGGCTTCGTGGGAAGTATGATGGAGGCTCGTTGAAGGTAAAGTCGTCTTGCAAATTTGATATACTTCAAATTTTACCTTAGCTTTACCTTTTTTTGCTATGCTTGGTTGCTCCTATTTTGCATTGATTTGAGGTTCTTTTGGGGCTTCTGATGGTGAAGTTGTTGAAGCTTTTCCTTGTGGCTGAAAGAAGATGTTCCTCCATCTTTCTGTCCGGATCAGACTCTCCTTCATGTGATGGGAGTCAATTATATGGAAAGTATCCTTATATTCCCCGGTACTCAACTTGAGTACGGCTTCTGTCATGCCAAAGCTAGGAATCGTCGTTTTAGGGTGATTGGCGGCTTTCCCATCATGATCCATGTTTCATAAGTCATTAGATTCTTTGTCGATTTTGGATCTATCTCAGTTGAACATGTGATTTTGAGTCTTGTTTCTCCGCATATGCTGAACTTGATCATCGTAGGAGACAAATGATCTTCTTCTTTGTCCCTCTTCTTCTCTTAACCTTGCATTTTTTGAACATTTGACCTTGAACTTGGAAACTCTTTTCCTTCATCTGCTTTTGTTTGCGCCTTTTCTGTAGTCAATTTCTTTGAAACAGCTTTTGTCAATTCTTCAGGTGTGTCAATGATGACATATTCTTGTGGTTTCTCTGCTTCCTTTGTTTTCACCTTGGAACCATGCTCCATGATGTAGCAATCTGTCTCAACTTTTTTTATTTCACACTCACAAACTTCATTAGCTTCCTTCAACACCTTTATTATAAATAAGGGAGTTATATCATACCCATCTTTTTTGATTTCACACTCACAAACTTCATTAGCTTCCTTCAACACCTTTATCATAAATAAGGGAGTTATATCATACCCATCTTCATCGCCTCATTCATAGACACTAAGAGTCGCCAGTATTTGATCCCATCCAAAGGGTTCAAATAACTCCTTGGAAAAGGTTCTGGTACATATGCCTCATCTTCTACTGAACGCTCTAGGATGCAATCTTGCTTTCTAAGACTTCCACTCTCAAGAGCTCCGTACATCCAAATATGCGCTTTGCTTTCCAAATCTGTTGTGGAGTTTAAGTCTTCCCCCGGGGTTCACACTACATCTCTATAACTATGATCTTTGAGACTGATTCTTGTTGTGACCTCTTTGTCTCTCAAGTAGATATAGCCATAGCCCGAGTCTTGTACCATTTTGAGCTAACGCATGAATGGTCTGCCCAATATGATGTCAAAGTTTCTGCTCTTGTCAAAATTCAATATGGCAAAGGTGTGCCCATACTCTATGCCACACGATGTGGTCTAATTTTTAGTAGCCCTGAGAGATAAAGTGTGCATTGTATAGGAGAAGATATCAATTCATGCAACCTCTTGGTATCCATGATTTTTGGTGTGGCTTTCCACTAAGAAGGTACCATTTTAACCTCGAATTTTGTCTCAAGTTCTCCTATGAAAGATGGCAATGTCTTTAGGGAGCGTGGTTTACTCTCTTCAGATGTGACAGACCCAACATCCCCATATAGAGTTCTTATATCCCTTGGGAAAAAATTGTGATTCATGTTTATCTCAGGGATAGGTGCTAACTGTAAAGTAGCACTACCATCTTTTCAGTTTCTGATTGATTCCCACAAGGATTGTGGCCACGGTTCTTCTACCTCCAAAATAGGCATCACTGCTTGTGAGCCCACCCCATTTGTGGTATTGGCTACTTCCCTTGTATGTAAAGGTGCCTCAACTCCCGGCTCTTCCTGGTCTCTATTTACGATACCATGACTTTTTTATTCCTGGATTTTTTTACTGACTAGCACCTCCATTTTTGGAGCATCTGGAATTGGTTCCATAAGATCTTGGGCCTTTTTTATGAGCTCCTTGCACATTTGCAACCTCTCTTTTTCATACCCTGGATGAGGATATGTCAACCATCTATCCTCCTGGGTTTGGTTGGTGGGTTTTAGCCTAGCTTCATAGGCATTCAAAATTGCATCTAAAGGTTCAAAGACTTTTTCCACTAACACTGAATCTCCCGAGTTAGTCTTTGACTCTTTAGGTCCCTTTGCATTTTTGTTCCTTTCTTGCTCTTGTCTGAGCTGATCTCTTGTTTGATTTAGTTCAATTTTCAAAGCCGCTTTCTCCTTCAGCCTCTTCAATTTCATTTTGTCTCGTCTGCCTTTCCATGATCTTCTTCTGAAGGTTCTCACCGATTTGTTCTCAAATTTTGTTTGAATAGACAATGTGGATTTTTCATCTGGTTTGTTTTTGGCAGCTTCTTGAGCTTGAGCTCGAGTCATCACTTTTAAAGGAATGGCGGGTTCTACCTCGGATCCACTTGAAGAAGGCATAACACCTACAACATTCATTGTTGCTTTCCCTTTGTAGTCTGGAGTTTTATCACAGTGTTGGCATAGATGGTCTATACCACAATGTTCATGTGTACATAATACAAATAATTCAATTTGTGGACCCTTGTTTGGAAAACTTTGTGCCCAATGATCACCTCCACACTCATAGCATGGACCTTCTTGTTTTACAACTGATAATCTAGCTAATGGTTGTTCTTGCCTTGTGAAGATGTTCTTTGAACCATACTCCTGTGAATGATTGGCTATGAACATGAGCGTATTTTCATCCATGGAGTACTGATTTCTCATGAGTTGTGGCATATGCATTGGCTGAGCGTAGTTGCCTATCACTCTCCCATCATTCAAAAGTGGTGGTTCTTGCCCTAGCACACATTGTGGCTTTGGCTGAGTGTTACACCATGGAGTGGGGTGATCCCCTCCACAAGTATTACATATCCTCAATTGAGGTTGTCGTACAATCGGGTTGTGCATGTAGCCTTGGTTTATTCTTTTAATCACTCCCTTGACCACTTGATCAATTATTGGTTCGGAAGGAGTTTGAACATCTCTCTTTGTTGTTGATTCACTCTTTGGAGATGAGGTACTACTAGTTGCGTTATCTGTATCTTCACTCACCTCTCCGTAGGCCTTGCAATTGTCACTAGATATAGAGCTTCTCTAGTGACTTGCTCAAACGTTGTGCATCCTTTTAGATGTAGGTCCTTTTTGAGAGTTTCATTCCTTAAGCCCTCTATGAAGAGAACTGATAATCTCTCATCTTACGGTAGCTCTTGTGTAGGACATCTCTCTATGGATTGTTTGAAGTGAAGCAAAGCTTCCTTCACTGTGACACCATGTTATGTTTGATCCCCCTTTTTGAGAACTCCTCTACAAACTCTTGTAAGAGTTGTGCTATGTTTGGAAAATCATATCTATTCAATGGTTGGAACCAAGTTAAGGCTGTTCCTTCCAATGTTAACACAAATCCCTCATATTGAGTGTGGAAAGTTGCTATCTGTTCAGCTCTCAAAACTTGTTTGAAGAGAGAGACATGAGCATATGGATCCCTTGACCCATTGTACTTTGTCTTGACACATTGAGCCACTTGATATGGTCTTAATAATTGTGGTTCAGTGACTAATCTAACCAATTCATGGTCTCGTGGAAAGACGTCTCTTGCTCTCTACTCTCGTCTTGGAGAGAATCATGGTCGAATCCTCTCTGATATGTCATCTGGCATAAATTTTGATTAAAAGTAAGTAGAGACCGGAGTACCCTTCCACTTATATCTCTCTAGGTCAATGGGATCAACAAGTTAGTACTCACGTCCATATTTATCTACCATCAAAACTTGCACTCCGTTGGCATCTGTATATGTAAATGCGTAGAGGTTCTTATAGGTGGTCAACTCTCTAGCATAGGGCTCTATACACTTATAGAAGATATATGGATCCCCGTTTTTGAATCTATACATTCCCTCATAAGCATAATATATAAGAACTCTCATGGATTCATTGGCTTTGATGAATCTCACGTTCGGTTTGTTGATCAGAGGATGCCTCTCTATGTATTCTCCCAATCCCCCTGTTGTTGGCATTGTTGCGTTTTTCATGTCTCTGAGTGGTGTAGAAAACCCTGGTGGTGGATGATTTGTCATGGTTAAGGCTCACTCAAATCTCTCAAGATAGTACTTGACAAGCTCAACTTGGCGTAGTGCAACTTATCCCTTTTTGCCCCTGATAAGTGTTTCAAAAGTCAGGAATTTGTGACTTTTTGGTCTCTGGAAACTGGTTTTGGGTACCTTAAAAGTTTGGATTTGAGAAACCTTGTAAAATTTAGCTCTAAAACCCACAAGCTTTGTATGCTATTGCTCGCAAGATTTCTTCCTAGCTATATCTGACTCAATTTGGAGTTTTCTATCAAAAGTTAGAGCAATTTTGGTGAACTGCACTTGAAACAACACTCAAAACAGTCTCAGGACCAAAAAACAGGAACTTTGGCTTGTATCTTGGTCTCCAGAAGGTATTTTTAGCTCAAACTTGAGATTTGGGATAAACTCAAGTATGTTTACAAGATCACCAAGTCAGATACCCCCACTATGCTGAGAGGTACATGGATCGCGATCCATGTTCCCTGTTTTTCTCCAAATTTTTATTGTGTGTAGACAAGGTCATAAGCAGGCTATATACCAATTTTTAGCAAATTCTGAGGTTGAGGTACATGGATCGCGATCCATGTTCAACCACATCTGGACTTGTCCTCTTAGGGATTTGTTCTTAACTATGTCCACAAGCTAAATCTCAAATATTTTTGGATTTGGACTTGGTTTGATAGGTCAAATGGTCAATAGAAGGTTTGCATTGAGGTTTTCAATCTGTCACTTGTTTTGTTCCCTTTTGACCCAAATTTGCTCAATTTTTTCCAAAATTGGACTTGGGGATATGTTTCCTTGTGTATGCACTACAAATTTGGAAAGTTTCAAGTCAAGCTGTCACTATGGGTACATGGATCGCGATCCATGTTTGGAGCCCAAATTGACTTCTCTTTGTACCATCACATTCAACATGATTAGTAGGTCCTATGGTATCATAATTTTTGAAAATGGACCTCTAGATTGAAAGTTAGGCCAATTCTGGCACTTTGTTAGAGTACTTGGCAGTTCACGGCTTTTGGTTTAGTTTTTGGTATCCAAATTCACTTTTGAAAAGACCATTAGACTCCTTGTGATGTCCTCTAGCTACGGTGCAAGTTTGGTATCAGACTGTGACAAAGGAACATGGATCGCAATCCATGTACCTATGTGTCAGAAGATACTGAAACTTGGCACGCAACTTGTCCTTGGTCTCATGATCCCTGCTATATGGTTCTTGTGTGATTGGACTTGTTTAGGTCAGGCAAAATTCAATTCACAGGTTTGTTTTAGGGTTTTCATCTTGAACAGTTTTTGGCTCTTTTCACCACTTTTTGAACTTTTTTGACAAAATTTCCTTAGGGACTTTTTTTCACAATGGTCTCTACTATAGGCTGGAAAAGTTTCTGTCCAAAATTTTCTCAAGGGTACATGGATCACGATCCATGTTCCACCACTTTTCGACCTGAATTTTTGGTGTGCTAGTAGCTTATGATGTTTGTAGACTGCTCACCAAGAATTTTTTAATTTGGATCAATTTGGCCCGACCAAAACTGACTTCTACAATCTGCTGCGACAGTTTTGACAAGTTCTATTTTAAGCTCTTTTGACCACTTTTTACAACTCTTTTGCATATGGTTCTTTTGGGAAAGCTGTTCTAAATGGTGCCAGCTACCTATTGCTCAAATCTTATCCAAAACAAATTCTCATGAGGTACATGGATCGCGATCCATGTTTGAAAGCCAAACTGACATTTCTTGGTACCATCAGAATCAACATGTTTACTAGATGCTATGGTATCAAAAGTTTTGTATTTGGACTAGTTTTTGTCATTCAAAAGCAAGTTTTTTTGTCTGTCCTGTGGTTTTTGACTAGTTTCTGTATTTGGCTATTTTGACCAACTTTTTTTAATTTTGTGACATGGTGCCTTTTGCAAAAGTTGTTCCAAATGATATTAAAGATGTACTTGTTAAATATTGGCCCCAAATGCAAAAGAGGTACATGGATCGCGATCCATGTTTGGCAACATTTTTCCATGAATATTTTTTATGTTGGTTCTCTATGCCCTATAGAAGCCAAATCTCACCCCTTTTTGAATTTGGATCCCAAAATCTCACGATTTGCCCAATTTTGTGTCTGAATCCTTGTTTTGGCTGTTTTTGCCCTGAAAGTCATTTCTGATGTGTTTTTGTATTTTTTCTTTCAAGAAAACTTGATTAGAGCAGTTTCCCAATGAAGCTCATTGTAACTGGTACCTTTTTACCAAAAATGGTCTCTGGGGTACATGGATCGCGATCCATGTTTCTCCACAGAATTTGGCCAAACTTCTTAGATTGCTTCTAGAGAGTCTGTCGATGCCTTTGATTCACAAATTTTCAAATTTGGATCACTTTTGAGCTCTCTACCATCAAATTTTCATAATTTCAGAGTTATGGTCATTTAGTCAAAATATGGTTTTCACCCTTTTTGCCTTCAATCTTTTAGCCCAAATTTGATGGTGGTAGTTTTTACTTACCCTACTCCTAAGTACTAAAATCAAACATGAAACAAAAACAAATCGAACGGTACAAAATAAAGTCAAAACAGAAAACGGAACAGCACTCTGAAAGTAATGAAAAAGTAGAAGAATGAAATGCTTTTGGCTATCTCACTCACAACCCTCTTTACTTCTCAAGAACTGATCTAGCAAGCCTTCCACTTCTAGACTCTATCAAGCACTAAACCCCGTGTCTAGCTGCTTCACTGCTAAGGTGTAAATGGAATGGAGAGACAAATCTTTAGAAAACGAACGCTCTAAATACGCACTAGGTCACTCACCATCTATGGATCATATCCCCGACAATGGCACCAATGTTAGCGGGTCATGGCGAGGGACGTCTGCAACATAACTTTCTGGCACTAACATAATGTCAATACTCAAGGAAAGTGACTCGGATGGGGTACGGAGACTCTATGAGATCGTCAATCTCACGAAGTGAACCTTGAAAAGCAAACACACTATCTCAACAAGAAAACCAACACTCAATGATCAGGGAAATATGCCTATGTACTTTCTCACAACTCTAGGTCATCACGCCATTTTGGTACTCGAACGGACTCGAAATGCAATGAAACTTAAGGAGGAGGTCTAGGACACCTAGTGGCACTATCCTAGCAAGTCTAGTTGCAATCCAACAAGGTTCCAAAATCACGATCCATCAGGAAAAAGGTCCTGAAAACTGCAACAAAACTATTCAGAACTGTCATCCTATGGTCTAAGAACACCCTCCTATGGTCAATACGACTAAAAACAGTGATTTAAACACTCAAATCTGCAATCATAGCTCACAGACATGTAGTCGTGAACCACAACAAAACTGACAATGCTTACACTTAAATTAAAGAGCAAAGAGAGAGGAACACAATGCAACTTTCGGATTTGAAAACGGATTATCCACTCATTAACTGCAATGATTACAAGGTTGGAGCAGCTCGTAGCTTGAGCGTACGTTTTTTGAGCTCCCATCTTCTTCTAAAAATAAGCCTCTTTTCACATTAATGTTATTGACCTTTATACCTAGGGAATTCTAAATGGCCAGTGACCGGCTCACACGGACCTTTACAATTATCATGACATCATTACAACTCAGGAAATTGACATGTTACTCTAGAATTAGGATTTAAATAGAGTATCACTACACTAGCTCGGACAATTAATAGAGTACAAATGTGGTGTCCGGCTACGTGTCCGACCAGGTGGGCACCCGTTGTATTTTTTCTCAAACACCACCATGTCTTCAACCTGTGGTTACCATCCCAAACCAGAAATTTCTTACGCCTTAGGTCATTCTACTCTTTTCCAAGAGCTCTCTCAAACTCATCATTGTTTTGACACCGTACAGGTTCCCACTCTTCAAGGTTGCTTGTTGTCACTGGCATTATCTCTCCTCTAGCACCCTCCATGGAAACAAGAAAATGACCCATAGTTTCAAGATAAGCGAATGAGTCAAAAGAAGGTATCAACCATTATGCATCATCGATGGCAAATCTAACTGCTTCATGATCCACCAGTCTACATAGAGGAATAGGAGGAGGCGTAGTCCTTTTCTTCACATAAAACTGACTCAACACATCATTCATCAAGCCAAGAGAAACTTGTTTGCCCAATTTTCTTGAATGTTTCTTCTCCTTACCATCATCCTCTCTCCCATGATCACTGTCATTACTCACCTCTTCATTTTCATCTAGACCTTCTTCATCCAAATTAGCCTCTACAAAAAGAAACAAAAAAAACCTAAATCATAAAATAACAAAAGTAAAAGTAGTCAATTCTATAAACCATGGCAATGGGTTATACATACCTTCTATATGATAGAATCGATGGGTTATACATACCTTCTATACCTTACATGGCAATGGGTTATACATACCAATGACTCACTCACTGGCACAACATAACATCACGAGCTTCTGCACAACTTAACATAACGGATGTTCTACTTCTGTTCTTTGAAAAAATGGATTTCTACTGAAGACTACCTATGAACCTGACTCATCTTGCAGATGATCTGAGCCACTTGCAGATCTGAGCCACTTGCAGATCTGAGCCACTTGAGTCAGCTTATGGATGATTTGAGTCAGCCTTCGGACTTGAGGCTGACGACCTGAGCCACCTGCAGACTTGATGCAGACTTGAGGCTGACGACTTGATTCGAACTTGAGGCTGACAGCTTGAGCACGCCAAAGACTTGAACTATGTCCACGAGCTCAAGCTCGTTCGCGAGCGCGGATGAGTAGCAAGATTTGCTATGTGGGAGAAGAAAGCTGATAGGTTTAGAAAATTTATAAAGTTCCCAAAATTCCCTTCATAAATTCACAAAATTGCCAAAATTCCCCTCATAAATTTTTTCGTAAATTCCCAAAATGCCCTTCATAGTTTTTGTAATTGAGATTAAATCTCTTCAAAGTTATCAAATACCTCTTACATCTATTCATATTATCCGAAAAACTCCCAAGGTATCCTTCATATTTTGTCATAAATTATCAAAATGCCATTCATATTTTTTTCAAATTGATATTAAATTTTTGCAAAGGTAGTCTATTTCATAATTTCAAGGGCTGCTGTCTATCAATACAAGTAGGTTTTAGTTTGTTATGTAGGCTTTTGAGATGTGGTGCTTTACTACTTTTAGACATAATTGTTTATCTACGAGGTAATTTTCCCACAAATTACATGCATAGCACTCAAGAATGGTTCTCAATTGTAAAAAAAGAATAAAGATTTACAAATCTTGAAATATCCAACCAAAATAGATACAAGGGTATTTTGGAAATTTTCACAAATTACAAGGTCTTTTTTACGACTAATCTCAAAATGAATTAAAAAACTCCTAGATTAAACAAAAACTTTTTTAAAACCCACAAGGTGACCCTACCGTTGTAAACTATATTTTGTGTTTGTGTATGTGTTTGCACGTAAGCACTCTTAAACAATTAAAAATTAATGAGAAAATTATATGCTCCATAAAGTTCTCAAATAAAAAAGAGCAAAAAGTTTAGTGAATCATTCTCTCTCTGTGGTGATGGCTACACAATTAATGTCCATTACTTTTTATTCATGTCACACAATCACTCATTTTATTCTGTGAGATCTTGCCACTTATTGCATTATGTGAACTACATTCATTTTTGTTCCTCTCTTAGCTCTAGATCTCTATGTTTCTCCATAGATCTTTGGTGCTCCATAGCTACAATGTGTTACTCCATAGCTCTCATGAGTGCTCCAAGCTCTATGTTGCTCGCTTGGCACATTGTTGATGACACTGTCACACTTGATATTCCATTGCACAATGGTAACATATCGCTAATCTCTCACTATCTTGAAAGTTTGTTACCTCCTTCATTTATTTTTCACGGACTACATGCAATTATTCAAGAAGATGATAGTTTGTTTGACCTTTCTATGGCTCCACATTGTGACCATGAAGGCAAGGAACACTACCTTACTGATGGTTCTTTCTCAACCAAATATCTATTATTTCACACCACAGAGTGTGTTTATGTATTGGACAACGAGATTTTGGAGATAAATTGCGCAAAGGACATAACAACAAAGCTAGATGATATGAGACCTGTAGACGGAGAAGCGTGTGTGGAAGTATTGCAACTTGATGGTGAATCTGAAGAAATGGAAGGTAGGCCATCTATGTCAATTGTTCATTGGATACAAAATGGAGAAGGGGCACCTGAACTTAAGAAGCTGTTAAAGATGTGTGCCAATCCTCTACAGGTAGCTGAACTTCCCACCACCTATAATTGTTGTTTGTGTTTTGAATTTCCTGCAACTTTTGGGAAAATGAAGAGAATGGAAGGGATGGAGCAAAAACATGATAGTCATCTGTGGACACGACCATTTCAAACAAATATGACAATATCTTGTATAGTGAGGCTAAGTTATTGCCTTGGGAATATACAATGTCACTTCCTCTTTGTCCATTTTACATGAATGAGAAGAAGTTCAATGACAGCTATTTTCATGGTCACTTGGATAGGCCAGTAAGCAAGGATATCTTGCCGGTGAGGGTAAATAAAAAATTTACTGTTACTATTGCCAAAAAACCTTGACATGCATTGATGTATGCAAGGCTATGATCTATTATGTTTTCCCTTTGGATGAGAGTATGACTCGAATGGTACTTCATATTGGCAATCATGAGCATAGTGTTCAACCAGGCACATCAAGAGCCAATATAGCAAAAGTGCAAAACTTGGTTAGCATAGTTCTTAAAATAGAGAAAGGTGGACCACACAAAATACAAATGCTCGTAGCTCGACAAATGTTGTTTGAATCTTTAACGAGCGAGGGTGAAGAAGTCACAATTGATCAAGATTTACTTGTTTTTCTGGAGGATATGATGCCACTAGTGCAAAACAATGGGTATACATGGATTCATGTGTCTTATGTTTCTTTTTCTGGTATGTTATGTCATTCACATTAATATGGATTTAAAGGTCTAATAACCAAAGAAAAGGCGAAGCAATCTGTTCAGATGGGTGAAGGATATGACAATATTTTGCAACTACAACGACATTGTATGTTTTCCTTTTTCCATGGCAGTAGATTCCCAAGACAAGGCAATGGAAGAGAAAAATGTTACCTTTTCAAGATGTCTACAAAAGGTCCTGCATCAGGTGTGGACCTAGTAAACCAAATGAGATGAACTGGGCAAGGGGACTTGAGGAATGCTTGAGTTCACTTTGATCGTACACATAGGATAGATGGATGGGCAAGAGTGTCATGTTCCGTGTATGATCCAGGGTAAGTTTGTTTCTAATTGAAAATATGAAATATTTATCCTTCAAAAGGTTTGTCCTAATATTTGCATCATATTTGTCTAGACTGCGAGCGTTGCAGGTTATTGCAATTTGTGAAGCAAAAGAGGAGGACGAGGAGTCTCAAGTATTGTTTTGGGAAAGTTTGAATGATACCATGCTCAATGTGGGCAAGAACCGCCTGATTTTGCAGGGTTCATGTTAGATGAGGCAAGGGCAAACTGGTTGGCAATAAGGAAAATGTACAATGGAGGCCCGCGTAATATTATGGAAGGTAGAGAGCGCTCTTGGCTTTTCCATTGGGAGTAGAGCTTGCAAAAGTACACAAGAAAATTTGTGCCTGTACCAAAGCAAAATGAGCACATTGGAATGTGTGAAGCATGGAGACTCTCAACAATTGTAGAAGAGGCTACAATTAACGCAAGGCATAACAAATATTGGTGGTTGATTCATGTTCCAAAAGAGAACTTAGAGGCGCTTCAACGATGGTTTAAATGGTGGAAACATCGAATTGAGCATTGGAGAAACATCAACAAGAATGTGAGTTTATATTTTATTTCTTTGTTATCCAAGAAAAACCATGTTCAATTATACTCAACTACAATTTTGTGGATAGGCTAATAAAAGTCCATGGGAGCAGGCACAAATTCCAAGTATAACTTGTTGAAGAGCATTCATGCTAGCTGGTTGGCTACTGAAGGGGGAAGAAGAATGAATCCATTATGTGATGCGTGTGTTAGTGATGTCTTAAACTTGTATATACAATGTGCAAAGTGTTTGGGGTTCTTGATAGGTCGTTATATAGTCACGGGTCCCACACTTGGATCTATGCTATCAAGAGTCAAGAGACAACAAACTCCAAGTCCATCTGTCATCGCAAGGGTGGTGCAAGGAGTTGTCGCAGGCACCGCAATGTATGAAGAGCCCACACTGCATGGTGAGAAGGAAATCGTGCAGCGAAAGAAGAGAGAGACAAGAAAAGCTATTAGTTCTCATAGTCCATAATATGTAATGGAGTCAAAATAACGCAAAGTTCGTGTGGTCGTCCACGTCATATCAAATTTGAAACCATGGAGTCAAGAAATAGTGAAGAATAAGAGATTGAAAAAGAGTACATGCCTGAAAATGAACATTTGACATTCAACACAGAGCAGTCAATCTATGTAGAGGAACATGATGTTCCACATGAGCAATGGGCCTTGTGCAGAATACCCATTCATTGTAATAGGAAGTGTTTTGGTGTTGTGGGTTGGAAAAATTGTGGTAACCCTCTTAATAGTCATGGTACAGGTTTGTTCACGCCATGCTTTTGGTCAAAAAGATGCTACAAAGACAAAACCATAGAGCAATGGCTATGGTTTTTCAATCATGATGTGGAGCACACAAAGTCAGTTAAAAATCAGGTGAAGGAGGTACTAGTAGCCCCTATGATCTAGCCCATTGCAAGGGGGACAAAAGTCTCAAGAGAAGAGCTTGCTAGTCTTACAATGGTAGGTTTTCAAGTGGCTGGTATTAGCACACCAAAGTACAAGGAAAATAGAGTTTCTTCATTATGTGGAGAAGGAGGTTCAAGTAGTAGGCAACGAAAGTGGAGGCATGGTATTTCAAAAGAAGCACAAAAAAGGGTTGAAGCAGCTACAATGATGGCTGGAACCTTCGTAGAGGAAGTCTCTATAATTCAAAAGAAACATGTTGTGTTTCATATACTTACTGAAATCTGTTATGATGTTCATATCAGAGGCGAGCCAAGCTGTACATGTCCAGATTTCCAAAAAAGGGTGATACCTCAAAAGTCATTCATTGCTTGTAAGCACATGTATTATGTGTATGTGCATGTCTTGGGTCTGCAACCTAAGGAGAACATGGTAATACATCAACCCACACTGACTGCAATGGATGTTGCCTTCATACTTATTCAACTGCGTATTTCAATCCCCATGCTATGAACCCTTTACTTTCTACATCAAAAATAGGCAACCCCATTTTGACCCTCCCTATATTTAGTAAAGTAGTACACTCTGAGGTTTTTGATCACACAATGTTGGCATGGTAATGTTTATTTTGTTTAATGATGCAAAAACTTATGTGTGACACTTATTGTGTTGATAATCCGTTGTTCTTTTGTGTATAAACTTACCGGGTGGTTTTGGACATTGTTTAGAACATGTATATTTGCTCTAGAAAATGACTCTAAAAAGCACGAAAAATTGTGCAGTGTTTAAAAACACGAAAATAAAAAGCTCGTTAAAAAAATGCACTCGTCAAAAACTCACTGTTGTTAATAATTGCAATTTTTTCACCTGACCTAAAGTGAGATTTGAGACCATAATCATGTGTTCTTAGGTCTTATAAACATGTCTTAGAAGTTTTGTAACGTTTGGATGTCATTTGATGCTGTAACGATTGTGATTTTTTTGTCGTTGAGCGATTAGCTTTTGGTGATTTTTGTCACGTGAGTGTAGCTTGAGTTAGATGCGAGTCATTTGTTGTTTTTTAAGAGATTAACAACCTCTTGTAGCCTCTATGCACTAGTCAAGTCAGTTTCATCCCATGGATTGACAATTATATGCGTGGTTCTCGCTATGTCTGCAATAAGATAGGAGTGCGGTTAGACACTCACACATTTGGTGCCGCTACCGGGGATCACAGAGACCTAAACTAGGAAAAAACACGACATCTTGTGAAGTTATCCTTTAACTTCTTCTAGGATTACCTAGAGTCAAAATTTTCTTTTTTAAATCGCATAGCTTAAATTTTCCTCTTTTGCTGTGTAGAGGTAGCTTGGAAGTAGGTTGTACTTGCTAAGTACCTTTTAGGATTGTAAGACTGTAGGATTATATTAGGATTTTGAGAATGAATGATAGACGAGACAAGTCTTAAGATCAAGGCTCTGGAAACCATAAAAACAAGAAAACGAGTGTTTGTGGACACTTTCCACAACCTCATTGCAGTAGAACCGAAGAGTAAGGTAAGTAGAATCCGAGGTGGGATCTCAGAACATTTCTCTATCCAAAAGAATCAATTGTGAGTTGTTTGTGTGAAGCTGCAAAATTTTAGGTCTATGGCTAGAGTAGCACCAGAAGACTGTCCACCATTGAATCCGACTGGAGATTATGCTTTAAAAGTTGTATGAACTAGTGGGTAAGCTTAAGGACGCATTGAGGTAAAAATTTCAAGAGTTTGCAAAAACTCAAATTATTTACTTTTTCTTGACATTTTACATCAAATTAAGTTTTGACTTGACTCAGAGGCTTAAAATAGATCATAAAAGACTGTCCACTGAAAAAGTTGAAAAAAATGCTCATTTTAGGCCAAAAGTAAATAATCGTGATTATTTACTTTTACCTCAAAAGTGACCAAGGTTGATATTAGAGACTCTATGCATGTGTACAAACATCTTTTGTAAGGGCCCACAAAATTTGGACCACCAAATTGACCAAAAACTTGGTAGAAACTGAATTTTGTACTGATTGTCGAGAACTTGAGTGTGAATTGGGAAAGTTTTTTTCAAACTCAATGAACTTGACTCACAGGCTTATATTGAAATGTTAAACAAGTGTACATGCTCAATTGACCAAAAAGATGTAAAAGTTTACAATAAGTAAATAATTATGATGATTTAGTTTTGTCCCATTTTTAAACTTTTTTTACCAACCCAGCATACCACTAGTTTTAGCATGTTATACTATGCCCACAATCAAATTTGGTAAGATTTGGATCATTGAAGTGAAAATTGTGGCCAAAATTGCAAGTCAGTCTGCAGACACAAAACTGTTGACCATTTGAACAGGAATTATCCAAACTTGATGAAACTTCGCTAGGGAGCTTAAGTTAACAGTATTTTGGTACCAAAACAGGACTTTCTTATGTGTCCTTTTTTTACAAAATTTAAATTAAATGCTACTTGCATTACACGATGTATTTAAGAAAACCCTCTTGATATGCTTAAATATGTTAGCTAGAGGGTATTTTAAAAATATAATCTTGCATTTTAGAATCTACCATGATCAAGAACTATATTCGTAAGATTGCAATTGTAAGATTGCAATTGATGCTATGAAAAAATCGAGTGTTTGAGCTCAAGAAAAAATGAAGTGACCTTGTAGAAAATTGTATGTGACTTTTTCACAATTGTGCAATAGATAGTTGAAATTTTTATGTGTAAAAATTTTCACCTTAAAGTATATAAAATAATGGAAAGTTCTACATATTTGATATGGTCATTTCAAGCATATCATTGTGTACAAACAAAAATATGTTTTTGATATATTTTTGAGTTTTAGAAAGTGATACATTTCTTATCCTTTCCATTGAGGACTCAAGGTGGCAAGTAAAAGGGCTTTGGTATGTAACAATGACTCGATCATTTTAAATATACAAAACTGTGTAAGAGAAAATTTTGATATTTCCATTCTTGAGATATAAGCATTCAAAACCTCTAATAATATCAAACTTTCCACATAGATCAACTAAATGTATCAAACTACGTGGTACATGCACAACTCTAGTACCTAAAACCTTGGTTTCAATGTTATTATGGAGAACTCTAGATTTTCAAGAGTTTTTGCACCATTAAAAATTCAAGACAAAGTTGAAACAACAACATTTAACTGAGTTAGGGAGCTGAAAAAATACGTAGTTTCTTGGTTTCAATGTATAAAGTCATTTTTAGTTCAAACTGTACTAGAATAGCCCCAATTCCATGAGGGGACCTTTCGAAGACCAAAATATGCTCTTATTTAGCACGTGCTCAAGTATAAAATTATGTCTATAACTTGCGTGTTACTAGGAAACTAGTCTTTGAAGGGAATTCTATTGTTTTGTAACACTAAGTACTAGCACTTGGATTTTATAAACATAAAAAAGGCAATCTCTACAAAAAAGATATAAGAATTTTATGATTTCTTTCGCAAAACAGCTTGAAATTTTATGACTTAGGACATACCATAATTCTCTCTATAGGGATTGTGTTTTGACATGGAGAAAAATCCATTGATTTCTTTCCCTTATAACCAACCTATGGTAGAAGCAAGGTGCAAAAAAATTCTTTCTAGCTTGACAAATAAATTGCCAAAACTTGGTAGAAAAATAGGACACTTCAGTGTCTCATGACACTTCAGTGTCCAATTACATAACTAGTGTTAAGCTAATTAACAAATCTGTGTCAAGATTGTGATAAAAAATTGCATAAAAATAGTAGGAGTAAATAATCGCGATTATTTACATCTGCTACAAAACTAAATATTTTTTGTACATTTGAGTATACCACAAGGTCAATCATATCAAGTAGACCACGCAAATCAAATTTGGTGAAATTTGGATCACAAAAGTGAGACTTAAGCCAAATTCTTCAAAACTGAGTCTGCGGACATGAAACAATTGATAACTTGAACAAATTTTGTTCAAACTAAGTGAAATTTGTCCAGAGGCCTTAACAAGTTGCATACCTGGCAAAACAAGCCAAAAATTGTAAAAACTTGAGAAAAGTAAATAATCACAATTATTTACTTATGATACACAGAGACACCATTTTGGGCTTTTGAGCTTGTATAGTGTTAGACCAACATAATACAAGGCCACCGGGTAATTTTAGGTTCAATTGGATCAAAATTAGTACAAGTTCACTCAGTTTTCAGGTTGCAGATTAGTCCTTTGGCTTTTTGCAAAAGTAGAATCTAAAAGTCTCAAGTATTGACTCACTTAGCTCAATTTGAAGAGATACACATAGACCAGTTACAATAGTTAGCAAAAAATTGTGCAGTCTTTGTGAAAGAATAGCTAGCTTGATTAAAACTAATACAGGAATCACGTTGCAGACAAGGTATTGAAATCTTGTTAGAAATTTCAATCAAGTCAAATGGAAGAAGTTGATAACAAGTCAATTCGACACGGTAAGTACTCTATCCAGGGCTTCATAAGTCTATATGAACCTTAGATCTAGTCGTAACTATCAAATCAAGGCATATTTGGAGAGATTGCTAGTAGAGTATCCACCAAAGAGAATGTGAATCAAGGCGATCATTTGGACGCTATCTTTGAAGAAGTCTCAAATAATTTTCAGAATCAAAATCTGAAATGTCTTCCTATTTGACTCATTCAAAAACCGGAATGATAGTGCGGTATAAGCACATACTCACCTTTTATAAGACTAATTGCCATGGAGCTGAGGTTTACCTATATCCTAATGAAGAGTATTCTATTCACATTGATGACCGTGACATAGAGTTTGAAGAGGAAATTAGGGCAAACAAACAAGTAAAAATGTACATGGATAAAAACGGAAATCAGTATTTACAAGTTGAAAACCCTGATGTAATAGACAAATGGGGGTTAGAAGTAAATACCATAATTCCAGATATGGCAGCAAAAGAAGGACCACCGACTTTACAATTTGAGGGATACAATCAATTTGATTTGAAGCCTCTAAAATGGATTAGCATGGATAATCCTAGGATCGGAGTCTATTGTTGGGAGGATAGAAATGTCAAAGATCTTCTATGGACTTCTCATGCCAAATCAGGACGTTAACACCCATGAAGATCATCTATATCTTCAAAATCAAAGACAAGAATTTAGCAGATCTACCAACCTACCTATTTAGGGATTGTTATAACAATAACTTTGTTATGATGAGTCCTAAAGAGGTGGAACAAACCAAATACCAAGGATACTCCATGTTAGAGGGGAAGAAGAGCCCTCCACAGAGGAGAGAGAGAGAGAGAGATGTTCACGTCCGCAGCCATAACTGATTAGATTGATTATTGTGAATGAATACAAAGGTCAGAAGAGCCCATTCTTATAGGTTTGTAGTGTCCCCTCGCTCCTCATGAGCCACACCCCTTGGCCTCCCCTCTAAGGTTCAAGACCATCCGATATGGCCAAGGTGTAACACATGGCACACACCGGCTTATGCCGTAACACTTGGCATGCACGGTGGACATGTGCGAACTCACTGTGTTCATGAGTCCCTTGGTTAGAAGTCAAGTGTCTTATGTGCATGTGCTTTGTTTTAAAGATTTTTTACAAAACATTTTAGGCATAGCCAAGGCAGAGTACCCCAAGTGCAAGAAGTGATGTAATGAAAAAAAGTACTGGATGAAGCTCCAGTAACCAATACATAATCCATCATTATCTTTTTCTCCACCTCATCGCAACAAGCTGCAATGCCTCCTTACATGAATTAGATGGCAGATAAAGGCGCTCCATCCGATCTTTGATCAGGTATGTCCCCGTAACCGCATCATTCTTCATCTCTTGGACACCGCAGCAGTGCTCGACAAAAAACTAGGTTTAGTATAATCCCACCATAGTAATGATTATTCGTTGGAATCCGTAGGTATGAACGCATCCACAAGTCAGCATCCATTTGAAACTTGTTGCAATCATCCACCCCTCACACATCGCAATCATCTTCCAACCTTCATGATAATTCAATGCCGCAATCTGACGATAACTCTTACTGTGACTATGCATAAACCTCCCACATGCTAGATAAACCCCGCATGCCGCAACCGGCCACCACAATAACACTGACGAAGGAAATTTGGAATGGCGGCCTCTACACCAAAACAAACTCCATTGCGCCACAAGGGAAATGAGATGAGGGCACCACCTAGTCTTGGAAGTGTGGACTATGACCGCTACACAAAGAGAGAGAGAGAGAGAGAGAGAGAGAGAGAGAGAGAGAGAGAGAGAGAGAGAGAGAGGTATCACTATGAATGAAGCATTAACCTTAGTGTGTGTACAAGGAATGGATAACTTCAAGCACTCCCAACACAAATAGCATGTAGATTACTAAACAACAACTCAAGGATTAGCCAAAATCACATCAAGCACTCTCACACACACATAAAAGATTTCTCTTAATTAACATAAGTAAGAGGAGGGGAGGTTACTAGCATAAAACAATTTACACTCTAGAATGTGCAAGAATAGAGTGAATGAATGAGCTTTATGGGCTCATGGTGAGTGATACAAAGACTCAATGGGGCTGAGGGAGACTTGAAATTACAAAGGGGGGGGCCTCTTTATATAGGAAAGAGAGTGATTAGGAGTGAGGTTAAGACCCAAGTGTAATTTGTACAAATGAAGCTTGATTAGGGGCATTCAACCAATGAAGAAGCTCCTTCCAAGTGATTTGTTGACCAATTTGCAACTAATTGGCTCCATCATCAGTTGTGTTGTCTTCACTCCTTCCTCCATAGCTTGAGTCCAAGAGCTTCCTTATTTTAAAATGTAACGAATCTACATAAAATCAATACATATCTAGTAATAATAGAAAGGGGTTGAATGAGAACTTATGAATTACAACAAGATTAAGCATGATTTGAGAGGTGATTAGAACATGAATTTGTGATTGTTTTTTGAGCTTGAGAGAGAGGAGGAAGGAGGGGAGGGTAAGAAGACTAATGGCTGATTTTTAGAGAAGGTCTCAATGTGGAAAAGGAAGGGTGTGTGTGTGTAAAGGTAGAGGGGGTGTTCTCCACCACAATTGAAAAAACTGGCGTCCGCCATTTTGGCCATATCTCCTAGACCGTAGATGCAAAAATTATAAAAAAAAATATGGTCAGAATTTCCAGCTCATCAGCTACAACTTTGATGAAGACAACTTTTCTTGGATCAGAGTGGAAGTATTTTTTAAAAATCCAGCAAAATCATGTGTCTGTTTCCTTCCTTTACCAAGTCTTCCACTTGGGTCCCATCTGTTTGAATCATCATATGGCTCCAAAGCCATGATGATATGAGCCACTCATGACCCTTGAATC
The DNA here is from genome assembly GCF_014529385.1 of Adiantum capillus-veneris. Taxonomy (NCBI): domain Eukaryota; kingdom Viridiplantae; phylum Streptophyta; class Polypodiopsida; order Polypodiales; family Pteridaceae; genus Adiantum; species Adiantum capillus-veneris. Next base: position 79,726,754 of record NC_140946.1, read on the forward strand.
ATGGGTGCATGGCTCCACAACCACATCATATCTTTTCTTTTCACATTTACATATTTTCCCTTCCTTTTACCACTAGGTTCTCCCTCTACCTTTCACCTCCGGTGAACTAGTCAAGAAACAATTCCCATCAAATCATTTTTTGAATTTTTCCAAGAGGTTTTTCTCACTCTTTCTTTTATTGTAAACCTCAAGAAGCAAGGAAAACCAACAGAATATAGTAAACAAAAATTTGTGATAGGCTCGGATCAACGCCTACTGCAGCGCCTTGGGCCTCCATAGCGTCACCGTGGCACCCTTCTTAGCATGTACTTTTCTCAACAAATGGTGGCCATGATGGTGATGTCGCTGCAGTCGGTTGTTTGGCGTATGCTTTCCCAGGAGCCCCACTTGTTTGCACTGTGTGCTGCTCAGAGTCACTGCTAATGCAAATCCGCATTCTCTTCAGACAACAGCTTGTTGAGCTCGCAAAGCTTCTCCACGTCCTGGTCCACCGCTGCCATCCTGGCGCACACTCGGCTGCCGCAAAGTCGGACTCAGCATTCTTGGCCTCTGGCTCTGCAAGCTCCTTTTTGGTGACTGACAGCGTGTCTTCCACATCACGTTTGGCCTTGCAGAGAGAAGCGTTCTCATTGGTGAGGGATTCGACCTGTTTCTTGTGGGAGACGATCTCTTGTTTGAGAGAAGGCACGCTCGAGAAGAAATCGCCCAGGCGACCATGCTGGATCTGGCATGGGTCTCTAACAGGCTTCTCGCGTTTCTGATGTCGTAAGGGGAGAGGACACGCTCTGCAATCTTCTGGCGTTGCAAGGATGAAGTCCACTCCTGCAGATAGCGGGTTCACTCTCATAAACCGCTTGCATCCGCCCACCTCATTTTCTTCTCCATTGACCAGCCGACACATCCATTCCCGCACCTCCTTCATCAGCGAAGGGGAGTCCGCTCCGCGCGTGGTCACCAAGTGTTAGAGGGAAAGAAGATCCCTCCATAGAGAAGAGAGAGAGAGAGAGAGAGAGAGAGAGAGAGAGAGAGAGAGAGAGAGAGAGAGATGTTCACGTCCGCACCATAACTGATTAGATTGATTATTGTGAATGAATACAAAGGTCACAAGAGCCCATTCTTATAGGTTTGTAGTGTCCCCTCGCTCCTCATGAGCCACACCCCTTGGCATCCCCTCTAAGGTTCAAGACCATCCAATATGGCCGAGGTGTAACACATGGCACACACCGACTTATGCCGTAACACTCCATAAGAGATCGGATCTTGGGCCAAGGACCAGAAACTATTCCAAGAGATAAACTCTCCGAGAGATCTTTTCAGAGTAAGTTAAAAAATTAAAAACTACCTCATCACAAATAAAACCGGGTGACACTAAAGCCAGTCTAGGGCTACATGAGTCACTATTTCCAATAGACTGGCTTGAAGGACTTGGAATAGGACCAACAACAAGGAGAACGAGAGTTGAACCAAATAGACGCGTCAGACCACTTTGCAAGCAAACAAGTGCTAAGAGTAGAACGCATATTTAATTTCCATACTCAATTTGAGGGTTGGAATGACATTAGAAGTAAAAGCATTGATATGGTTCCAAAACGTTTCACCAAGGTCAATCATGGACTTAAATACAGTAGCTCAAGGATTTATAGCTGCATGTTCCAAAACAGGGATCAAACATAATATTGTAGCTCAAACCTATTGTAATGGGAATGGCCTATGAACTTTGAGAGTACCGGAATTAGGAAATTATATGAAGCACATTTGTGAGATTAATTTGTGAGCATAGCGGGTGAACTTAATTAATGGTAGCAACATAAACATGGTACTTAGTTAACTTGGCACGAACAATACTTTTGCAAGAGAGAGAGTTTAGAGAACATGACAATAGTTGAGGACCGGATTCATACGGAGCCGGTCCCCCCTCCAATAGGCATTTGTATTATAGTTTCTCCCATCAAGAGAGACTTGGTACAATACAATATTTGTGTTCCTTGTGACCTTGGTGATGCAATAAGATGGAAAGCTTCATGCATCACAAGCATAACATAAACTTTATAGAAAGAACTAACTATCCCAAGCCATAGTCCGAAGGCCTCAAACACCTTCGAAGGTGGAGAGAGCTAGCGGGGAATGAGGGTAGGGAAGTGGGAGAAGAAGCATTCCATAGGAGAAAGAATAGTTCCTCACTTATCATCACTCTTCTAGCTAGCATCGTAGTGAAGATGGAAAGCTTAAGCATTCAAGCATGGCTCTTGGTTGGATTTGCATTCCATAGCCAAGAGTGTTGGTGTAGGCTCTCACTTCTTGCAAGCTTGGAGAAGGTAGTGGAGTTCCTCAACTTTCACCAAGTGAGAATCATTCCACAAAATGAGTGTGTGTGTGTGTGTGTGTGGTGTATATCCCCCCAGCACCCCCCTTGCTTGCTTGGGGCGAGTTGTGGCTTTTCCACAAGCTTCAAGCTCATTGGATCCCTCTCCCCCTAGCCAATCACATGTAACATGTAGTCAAGTACATGGGTAGTCTTTTGATAGGTGTCCTCCTTACCCCTTAGAGAGATAGAGAACTTGAAAATATCTAGATATTTATTGGATGGAACTAAAAGCTCATTGCACCCCTCTTTAGCCCAACCAATAGCATTCAAGCACACCATGTGGTTAAGCTTAGGGAGAGTTTGATATGTGTCCCATGTGCCCTTTGAGAAAAAAGGTGCCCTTTGGGTGAGTGGAAGGTTAGGTCAAAGATTCCCCTAACTTTGGGACTGTTATACATAGGAAGCTTCTCAAGCACCTTCCTCATTAGGTTTGTAGGGTCTCTTTTTGACTCAATCACCTTACCCCCCATGCATGGGAATCTTCTATACCACCTTCCTCATTAAGTTTGTAGGGTCTCTTTTTGACTCAAGCACCTTACCTCCCATGCATGGGAAGCTTCTCAAGCACCTTTCTCATTAAGTATGACAAGCACCTCAGGTACCTTAGTCATCAAGCATGACAAGCACCTCAAGCACCTTAGTCATCAAGAATGACAAGCACTTCAAGAACCTTAGTCATCAAGCACGACAAGCACCTCAAGCACCTTAGTCATCCAGCACGACAAGCACCTCAAGAACCTTAGTCAATCAATCACAACAAGCACCTCAAGCTTAGGTTGGGATCCCACCTCAAGCTCAACCCTAGCTTGCCTAAGGTAAAATTACTTTTAACACTAACCACTTCATGTATTTAATGAAGCTAACCCTAAGGTTTTTTAGGCTCCATTAGATGCATATTGCTCTTTTATAGACTACCTCATTTTGTACCCCTATATTGAGATGTAACCATCTCTCTTCTTGGTCCTCTGTTCAAGTAAGTCTAGCAGCACTTATTGCACATTGCTCCTTGATAGACCATCTCCTTTTGGACCCCTATTGAGATGCAACCATCTCTCCTTTTGATCTCTTGTTGAGATAGGTCTAGAAGCATATGTCTCTATTCTAACTCTTGTTCCCACTTATTCTCCCACATTAAATGATCAGTTTAATATGAGAAAATCATTTGGTAAAGTTAGATATTATATTTTATGACATTACCTCTCTCTTGAAATCATAGTTGTCCTCGACTATGAGGTAAAGAAGATAAAGCCTAGTCATTAGTCCATGTTTCTTAGCGGATACAGGATCCCTTTTTACCCTACGACATCATTCTAAGATGGATGACTAGTCCATTTTGTGCTTAGGAGACATAGCTACCACAAGAATGTCTGCTCTTTAGTCCATATCATACTTCCAAATTAGAGTGACAAGTTCTACTTGGTGTTTGGGAGACGTCATCACCACAAACATGATTCTAAGCATGCATACTATTTAAATTTGTGCACAATAAAAAGAGAACTAGTCATATAAGACAAAAAATATTTTTCATTTAAAATCCATTTTCATATGCTTACTCTAGTGCAACATTGTAAGCATTGACAAGGTTCATGTTATCCTTAAGCTAGGTTCCTTGCATCCATTTAGCATCTTTAAAAGGATTATTCTTAAATTAATAAGATATCGTCAGATACTCTTACCATTTCTTAATACCTTGTCTTCATGCCATAGGATGGACTTAGATTGAAGTAATTCTTCTTGATCTTTGATTTTTGGAGGGTCTGCAACTATTGCTTCTTTTGATGGCGCTCCTTTGTAAGGCTTATGTAGTTTCTCATGGAAAACCTTGTGCATGAGCCTTGGGAAACTTCAATTGAAAAGCCATCTCAATGACTGGCTTAAGAATTTTAAGGACCATAGTATCTTTTTGCTAGTTTAGCATCATACTCTTGGGGGTCCGCAGGACTCTTTTCCATAGTATGCCTCAGATGAGCCTTGAGAAACTTTAGCAAGACCCAATCATCTCCTTAAAGGCTAAGGATATTTTGTGCTTATTAGGAGCAACTCATTTTCCATTTTCTGTGAGATGGATATAACCCCTTTAGTCTTTGGAAAGAATTCTTGTAGGTCTCGGCTATATTCATCAGCAACGAAGATCTTCCCATGTACTTTAAGTAGTAAGGGACTTTTGGATCTTCCTTCTTTAACCTGAAAAGGTACTTTCTCCATAGAAGTATGTACAATATCATTGTATGCATACTCTATAGGAGGTAGGTACCCTTATCATTGAGAATGTTGATCACTTCCATGACATAGACTTTTAGTAGATCAAGAATTGTTAGATTAGTTATTTCACTTTGGTAATCCATTTGTGGATGATAGACCGAAAGAGAAATTTAATATACTTCCTAGATTTTCAAAGAGATCCTTCTAGAAATTACTGGTCATTCTAGGATTTTTGTCCGTCACTATGGATGTTGGAAAGCCATGATACTTGAAAATTTGAAATCTGAAGAGGGTTGCCATTTGATGTGCCTTAATAGTCTTCTTGACAGGCATAGAGTTTGTTTTCTTGCTAAGCCTGTCAAAACTGAAACAATCCAAGTTGCTTCCCTCGATCAAATTTCAACTTTTGGTGTACCACGCATATTGAAACATACTCTTGTATGTTTACTTTTCATGTAAATACATTTCTACTCCTTGAAGAGTAGATTATGGATTCCCTCTTTGCCCCGCATAAGGAGAACTATGGGATTCATACCTGACTTTCTTATTGTATGGGTGAGTCACACATAGCCTATTTCCATCGGGAAGATAACCATCCTTCAAGTTGAATGGTTATTTTTTTCTTCCCTATTGCAAAGGCTGTAATTACGTACTTAAAGTTTCAATCAGTAGCATACTCATCCATCATAAAAAATAGATCATTGTGAGTTGCTATAGACACCACATTTACCCTTGGTCCTTGTGAAAGTGCATCGACCACTTGATTGTGCTTGTTAGCCATGTGAGCAATATGAAATTTAAATTGAAAAAGAAAATTTTTCCACCTCATTTGTTTGCCGGAGAGCTTGGTTTGTGTCATGAAGTTCTTGAGGTTTTGTGATCCATTTGTAGGATGAATGGAGTCCCCAACAAATAGTGTTTCCATGTGTTTAAGGAATATAGAATAGCTAGTAGCTCTTTTTCGTATTTGCCCAATAATCACTTATTAAAGTTGAGTTTTTGACTCTCATATGCTATGGCATGCCCTTCTTGAAGCAAAATAGCTCCAAGGAAATCACCACAAGCATCACATTGGACCTCAAATGGCTTTGAGAGATCTATTAGTGTGAGCACATGTTGAGAGATAAGCTTCTCAAAAGCTTCTTGCACTTTTGCAGTCCATGAATACTTAACGTTCTTTTTTTTGTTAAATCATGTAATGGGCCTGCTATTAGCAATAATTTTTTCCATGAAGCATCTATAGTATATACACGTACCTATGAAGCTTCGTACCTCGTATAGATTCCTTGGATTAGGCCATCCTTTTATTATCTCTAACTTTGTTAGATCCATACGGGTGCCATCTTTAGAGATAATGTGACCTAAATATTGAATCTCTTGTAGATTTTTTTATTTTTATTTTATTAATGAAAAGCTTATTCTCTCTCACAACTTGAAAGATTACCTAGAGGTGTCCCTTGTACTCCTCAAGAGAATTTGAATGGCCTGAAGATTTTTGTCCATCATGAGTTTGAATGCGTCTGGAGAATTGTCATGTCAAAACTTGTAAATTATCAAATAGATCTTCTACCCGCGGCACGAAAAATATATTTTTGATAGTGCTCTATAGTCGACACACATGTGATATGTGTCATCTTTCTTTTGTACTAAAAGAAATCGTGAACAAAATGGAGAGGAGCTAGACCTCACCATCCCTTTTTCCACCAATTCATGCACTTGCCTCGTGATATCCTCTTGTTGAGCTTGTGAAACTTGATAAGGAGGCTTGTTAGGCGGTGAGCTTCTTGGTAGGATCTCAATTACATGGTCATCATCCCTCATTTTAGAGGTAGCTCACTAGGGATGTCATTAATGAAAAAATCTTGGAATCCATTTAGAAAATTAGACAACTCTAATTCCTCTTGATTCCCTTTATTGCAGGAATATGGTGTTCCCGAACTCATTAGCATCTATATACATGATCTCTTCCCTATAGGTTAAGTAGATTCTCCTTTTAGGAAGCTTCATGCTGGAATCCATGTGGTTAAACCATGGTGTCCCAACGATAACATTCTCATGGTTGAGAGGGGAGATGAATATATCCTTTTTGTTCACATAGCTTTGGACATGAAGCCTTAATTTTCCAATTAAGGAAGTAACAGAGACGTTGTCAGGAGTTTTTTTGAGCAAGGGATTGCGCATATGTACATACACATGCATGGTGCATCGAATAAAGGATTACCCAATTTCCATAGCCAGGTGGTTACGTGGGGCCCACGTATGTACAGGTAGGACAGGGTGTACATAGTGCAACGATTTTCACTATTATCAGTACCAGTGTGTTTTTTCTACAATAAGGAGGAGTTGGTAGCGCCTAAAACTTCTCGAGGAAGCTATCCGCGGGCCGACAACATGAGGTAAGCAGGTGCGTCACATGGTATCGAGTGGCGTCAGGAGGTCGAACGGGTCAATACTTGCACGCGCAGAAGTACGTACGTACACAACGTGGGTGTTTTCTTGTGATAGTTATGCAGAAAGGTCATCATGAGGACCACTTTTTGGGGCCACTTCATGTGGTTGCGGGATGCATTATTGGGAAAAATTGAGTGCCAGGTGTGCGGATGATGCAAAAAGGTGACAACTATGCACTGCGAGGTCAGTTTTTGGCCTGTTTGGGGTCCGTTTGAGGTCATCTAAAAGGCCACGGGTGCCCAACTAATAAAGCTACGTGTGAGAACTGAAAAAAGGGAGAGAAGATAAGAAAAAATTTGGAGAATGGAGGAGGAACAGCCGCAAGTGTGTTTTTGTTGTTTTTGGAGCATTTTTTGGCTCTAAACTACTCATTCGAGGTTTCCGGGTGGGGTTTTTGGGCGTTCCGGACGCAATGGCACTGTCCATTTTGCCAAATTACTCACAGATTTTCTGTTGTTTTTCTGTGTAATCTTCTTCGGTGAGTGAAGCCTTTGCTTAACTTTGTGGTTGTATTTGGTGTATTTCCTCAATACTGTGTAAACTATTTGCCCCATTGGTGTTCGGCTGAGCTTCATTGAGTTTAAACAATAGCAATTTGCCTCCTTTGAGCTGAATTGAGTGTGTGTGTGTGAGTGTGGAGAGGGCAAGTGGGAAATCTCTCTCTTCTCACTCCGTCTGTGTGTTTCCTGTCTCGGCCAGGCTGGTTGTGTAAGCGGAGTGGTGCCCCATAGTGTGTGTGTGTGTGTATCATTCCAAGAGTGTGTGTTGGGTCATTATAGAGGCGTTCTGTGTGTTTCCATCCCGCTCACATTCTTTTGGCGCCCCCACTGAGGATCTTCTTCGAGTACCTTCTGCTTCGAGCTTGAAGCTTCGAGATTCGGGGCTACAGGTCACAAGTTACAGGTTACAGGTTACAGGTTACAGGCTACAGGGACAGGTACAGGTACAGGTGATTCACACACGTACAAGTACAAGTGATTCACACAGGTACAAGTAGCTGGAGTACAGTGATATACTAGCAGTGATGTCACTTGCAGTTGTTGTGGGTATGCATCACTTGGCGCCTAGTTGAGCGCATTGTCTGCTGGATTGTACGTTACTTGTGGAAACTGCCATTGTACGCATTTGTGGAGCCATACTTGGTTGTATTTGGCAGTCCCAACCATTTCTGAGACTTGCTCTAGAAGATAGTCATTTCTGAGACTTGACTATACGCAATTTGCATTAGCCTTCGTGTGAGGGTCGATAGCGTGAGGTTTTTATTGAGCTGGGGGATTCTCAAATGTGGAGATCCTTTCGGTGATACAGGTAGCTGGAGCACCCTTTTCGTGACCTCGCCATAGGCTATGTACTAGTGAGTCCTATTTGATGCTCGGGTTCTATTGTTGACAGTTTATGCATATATATACAGTCTATATTTTGGGTTCCTACTGCTCTACTTCTGGGGAAACTCTGCCAAAATTTTTCCGAGTTGTGATGGCTGGTTTTTTGTTCTTTTGAACCATTTATGCTGTGATGCTGCTGAAATTTTGGCAAAATCAGAAGATAAGACAGGTGTGCTTTCTTGGGAGCTGCATGGTTGACTTTAATGGATGATCAAAATGGCCCTCAATTCACTCCTTTTCATTTAACTCAGAGAATCCAGATAAATGTTCATGTGTCCAGGAAGATCTTTTTCTAGCAGCGCATAGTCTTTATGTTCGGGCCAAGAAGATTAAGAGAGATCCTGGAATGTCCTTTGCCTATTGTAATTCCGATGATTATCTATGAAAACTCATTTGATGTGCATGTGTTTGTCCTTATCTAAAGTTGAGCTCCATTGAAGTTTCTTGGAATTGAGTTAGTCAAAAGTTTTGGGTTCTTGCACATGTGTTCAAAGGGGTTCTCAAAGCATTGTAACTTGGGTAGCCATGGCTTTCTCTTATCCGGATTTTCATGGAAGAAGTGATGGAGATGTGGAAGAATTTTTGGAAAAGATGGAGGTTGCCTGCATTAGCAACCAGATTCATGACCCTGCGCAGATGTTACGTCTTCTCCAAATTTGTTTGAAGAGTGATGCACGAGTCTGGTCCAAAACATTTGAAGAGGAGTTGTGTGCAGCGGATCCACCTGTAAGATTGAGTTCGGACAATCTAAGGCATGGGTTGGAAGTGGAGTTTGTGAAGATAGAAGATCCTGACAAAGTGTGGCAAGAAGTACAAGGTTTGGTGAAAAAAGAAGGTGAGCCAGTAGATGCGTACATACGTAAGTTCTCATTGGCATGGGAGCGGATGTGCAAGGCCTTAGCACCACAGGTACCCCCACCTGACATGATGAAGAAGGACAGGTTCTTGGCTGGTCTTTGGGAGATTATACGTTGGAGAGAGGAGTTAAAGAAGCCTAGGACATATGAAGATGCATTGGAGGTAGCAAGGAACAAAGAGTGGAAGCTGAGGAAAATGAGCCAGCTAGGGGTGGAGTCTTTGCCCATGAGGTCTGAATTTCAGCCTATGGACTCTTTACAAGGTCGCATGCCAGGGGTTCATCATGAACCAGCGGTTTCTGTTACTCCTCAGGTTATGCCAGCAGTGGTCACTATGGCAGTGCAAGATGATGGGCTAAGGCAAGACATGAGGCAAGTGGTAGATTTAATGAATAATCTTAGCCTAAACATGCTAGGTCAAGTAGGAAATAATCGAGGTCGAGGGAGGTATGAAAATCAGCCAGGAGGTGAAGAAAGACCTAGGAATGGTGCTGGACAAAGCAATGGTAGGTTCTGGAGGCAGACGCCCACATGTTACAATTGTGGAGCGTTGGCTCACATCAGCCCGCAATGTGATAAGCCACCAAGGATGGGGGGAGACATGTATCCATTGCCAAGACAGGTGTTAACTAGGTCAAATGATTATGGCATCGAAATTAAGGGAGATGAAGGAACCAGTGGATTAACCCAAGAGGAAAAGGGAAAGACAAAAGTGCTAAGTGTAGTCACCTTGGAGAAGCCATCAAAGCTAGAGGATACATTAGTGATGCCTATTGGGAAGAGGACCACAGAGGATAAGGAAGGAAGAAGTGCCCCAGGTCCTAGTAAGAAGAAAGGAAAGAGCCATGAAGGCGAGGATGTCAAGGCCAAGAGGAAAAGGAGAGCTCGTCGAAAGTTTCATGTTTCAGATTTTCCACTAGGGGATGGGAAATTAATCTATGACTTGAAGGAGGATCTGACAAACAGGAAGGCAGATGTTACTTTTGGGCAGCTTATAGAGATGGTGCCTAAGCTAAAGCGATAGTGGAAGAGGATGGTTAACCCAATGGAAAAAGAGCCAGAGAGAGGTTCAGTAAAGGTGTTGGCAATGGATGAGCTACCAGACATTTGTCCAATAGTAGATGTGTGGCATAAAAGGAAAAATTTGGGACAAGATTATGTGGATGGCGGAGCCCAAATATGTGTCATAACACACTCATCCGTTGAGAAGATGGGTCTCACAGTGGCTGGGGTGTCAGGTTTTCGGATCAGATTGGAAAACCATCAAAAAGTAAAATGCTTGGGTGTTGTAAAGAGCTTAGAAGTGGAGGCATATGATGCAAAGGCAGTGGTTGATTTTCATGTGATGCTAGCAGTGTTGGGAGCATATCCTATTATACTGGGCAAACCATGGTTATGTGCAGTGGGAGCTGTTCAAGATTGGCGACATGGTATGATTAGCCTCTATGGAAAGACAGGTACCAAGAAGCTTTATAATATGGACATAAGGAAACGATTAGAGGAGCTTTATGAAGATGAGGATGAGTCTAGTGATGAAGACTCTTCCACGGTGACAGATGAGGACAGTGATAGCACTACCAGTAGTGATGAGGATGCTGATGTTGCATTTCTTTTGATGGACAAAGAAATCCAGGAGTTTGGTTTAGTTGCATTTGCGAATGACGTTGTAGATGAAAGTGAAGGGCCTTATGAAGTGATTGAAGGGCTGATGCAAACCAAGGTTGAGTTGTCAAAGAAGCAGGAATTGATGACACAAATGATCAGTGGAGGCCTCTCAGCTATGGAGAAGGATATATATTTGCACATGCTGGCTAGTTTTCCTGATTTGTTCATTAATTCATATGAAGAGATCAGAGGGTTCAAGGGAGAGATGCATATAGAGCTGAAAGAAGGCGCTAAGCCAGTGCGGCAAAGGCTAAGAAGGATGGGTCAAGAGCAAATGGAAGCCTTGCGAGAAGAGGTGGACAAGTTATTGAAGGCTGGGTTCATAGTCTTGTGGAGACCACAGAATGGGTGAGTCCAGTTGTAGTCAGTCCAAAGAAGGGTGGGAAGTGGAGAATTTGTGTAGATTTTAAACCCTTAAATGCACCCACTAAGAAGAACCCATATCTTCTTCCATTCATCGATCACATCTTGGATTCAGTGGCAGGTTATGAGAGGTACAGTGTGTGTGATGGTTTTTCAGGCTATTTTCAATTGAAGATTTCTCTTCAAGACCGCACAAAGACCACTTTTATTACGCCATGGGGCTGCTATTGCTACACATGAGTATTTCTATTTGGGTTATCAAATGGACCTTCCTTCTATCAAGAGAGAGCAAATTGGGTGTTGGAACCATTCATTGGTAGTTGTGTTAAAGCTTTTATGGATGACTTCTGTGTTTATAGCAGTAGGGCTGAACACCATTAGAAGTTGCAGATGGTATTGGCTCGATATGATGAATGTGGAGGACAACTAAATCCAAAGAAATGTCACCTAGCACACCCAAGGGTGAAGTTATTGGGCCATATGGTGTCATAAAATGGCATTGAGGCTAATCCAGACAAGGTCAAGTCTATTATTCTTCTTCCATCACCTACTAGTTCAAAGCAATTGGCAACCTTTATACACAAAGTGAAGTACATGGCACGGTTTATTCCATTGTCTTCACAGCTCCTTTATCCATTACAACAAGTGGCAAAGCATGATCCATTGCAATGGGATGACAAGTGTGAAGAAGTGTTTCAAGAGGTGAAAGAGGTGTTAAGGGGGTTGTCAGCCATGCAGGCTCCTGATTGGGAGAAAGTGTTTTATGTAAATCCTTTAGTAGGGGATGATGCCATTGGAGCCATGCTATTGCAAAAGGGGAAGGGTAGCCATTATATGAGGCCAGTGTATTGTGCAATCCGAGTGAAGTTGGTAGCGGAGAGAAAGTTCTCGGAAGTAGAGCTAGTGATGGCCAGTGTAATATTTGCTTGTCCACGATTTCGTCATTACTTGCTACCACGACCTTTTGTTCTCTTGACGAGTTATGCCTTTTTTCCACAGTTAATTAATGGCACTAACATGTCAAATGTGGTGAAGAAATGGGTAATTGAGCTGCAAGAGTTTGAGTTCTCTTTTCTAGTGGAAGATAGTACAAGGGCTACCCTAGCTGATTTGTTGACCTACAAGGAGAATCCCCTTATTGTTAAGGAAGAGGTGGTGAGAAAGGTAGTTGAAGAAGTGCCACAGATCAGCAATGCACATGTGTTGTTCTTTGATGGTTCATACAGAAAGAGCATGATGCAGCTTCAGGGGGTATAGCACTTTATGATCCAGAGGGGAAGCTAGTATGCAAGAGAGGGTTCAAATTGGATGCTCATAGTGACAATGAGGCTGAATATGCTACTCTGGAAGCTAGATTACACATTTTTTTGAAGCATGGGGTTCGAAGGTTGAGCATAAAAGGGGATGCCTTGTTAGTGGTGAAGCAAGTGCTAGGTGTGTGGAAGAGCAAGAATACCTCATTGAAGGAAATGTGCTTCAGAATTAAAGGCCTGTTAAAAAAGTTCGAAGCATGGAGCATCAAACACATTGAACGTGCTCTAAATGGAGAGGCACATGAAGCAGCTCAAGGCATGATTGGGGATCTATTTGTGTTGAGGCCCACTTTACCTCTTTATCATGGCCGAGAAAGTTTGGCTCAAGAAGAGGATTTTTTGCTAACAGGAATCATTCCAAAGGAGATTCAGGAGTCTAAGAAGTATGGTTTTGTGTGTAGAGCATACAGGTACAAATTGATTGGTGATGTCTTATACATGAAAGGGGCTGATCTCGTGTTGAGACGTGTACCTTGGCGAGAGGAGCTTTATAGAGTGTTGGAAGAGAATCATGAAGGCGCATGTGGTGGCCATTTTTCTCTAAAGATCACCTTGCATAAGATTTTGCAAGAGGGGTATGTATGGCCTAGTTTGCACAAGGATGTTCACCATTGGTGTAGGTCTTGCAATAGGTGTCAAGCATTTGGGAAGAGAGTGTTGAAGCCAGAGCTACGAAAAACCATTATGGTGTTTGATGTGTTTCAAAAGTGGGGGATTGATGCAATAGGCCCATTACCTATCATAAGCAAGGGCAAAAGCTATATTTTGACGGTAGTGGACTATCTCTCTAGATGGGCAGAGGCTATAGCAGTAAAACAGATCACTGCAAAGGATGTGGCAAAATTTGTGTATGATGAAATATGTTGCAAGTTTGGGGTGCCATTAGAGCTACTTTCAGATAAGGGGCCAGGATTTAGAGCTAAACTGCTAGACTTCTTATGCACAAAGATGAAGATTAGGCACCAGCATACCACTCCTTATTACCCACACTGTAATGGCTTAAATGAAAGATTAAATGGTGAGTTGGTACAGATTCTTTCGAAAGTGACAGAGCACCAAGGAAAGAATTGGGATTTGGAATTGCCTAGCGCATTATGGGCTTACCGTACTTCGGTGAAGACAGGTACAGGGTTTACTCCATTTCATTTGGTATATGGAAAGGAAGCACTATTGCCTGTGGAAGTAGAGTTGCCTGCAGTAAAGATGCTAGAGAAGCTACTTGGGCCGTCTAGTAATGCATTCAAAGAGAGGCTCTTACAGTTACAGGAGGTTCAGTTGGATAGGATGAGCGCATTGGAGCATTATGGGCAGATGCAGGATAAGGCTTTGGCAAAGATAAATGAAAAGGTCAAAAGTAAGGGTATCAAGAAGTATGACTTGGTTTTGCGCTACAATAGTAAGCTGGACAACACCTTCCAAAAGAAGTTTCAGATTAAGTGGGAAGGGCCTTTCAAGGTAGTGGAGTGTTTTCCAAATGGTACATATCAGTTGGATAACCTGGATGGGACTCTACATAAGTCAAGGGTAAATGGATTGCGTCTTAAATTATATCATGCCAGGTTAATGATGGTGGAGCAAGATGAGCTGTCTGTGGAGCAAGCAATGTTGGTGAAGGATGAGGAGACTTGTGATGCCGCGAGTCTCATATCTCTCTTTGCTGCTGCTGATCATGAATGATCTAGCAGGCTAGGGGATGGGCAAATTATGTCACGAGTTTTCTTGAGCAAGGGATTGCGCATATGTACATACACATGCATGGTGCATCGAATAAAGGATTACCCAATTTCCATAGCCATGTGGTTACGTGGGGCCCACGTGTGTACAGGTAGGACAGGGTGTACATAGTGCAACGATTTTCACTATTATCAGTACCAGTGTGTTTTCTCTACAATAAGGAGGAGTTGGTAGCGCGTAAAACTTCTTGAGGAAGCTATCCGTGGGCTAACAACATGAGGTAAGCACGTGCGTCAGATGGCATCGAGTGGCGTCAGGAGGTCGAACGGGTCAATACTTGCACGCGCAGAAGTACGTACGTACACAACGTGGGTGTTTTCTTGTGATAGTTATGCAGAAAGGTCATCATGAGGACCACTTTTTGGGGCCACTTCATGTGGTTGCGGGATGCATTATTGGGAAATACTGAGTGCCAGGTGTGCGGATGATGCAAAAAGGTGACAACTATGCACTGCGAGATCAGTTTTTGGCCTGTTTGGGGTCCGTTTGAGGTCATCTAAAAGGCCACGGGTTCCCAACTAATAAAGCTACGTGTGAGAACTGAAAAAAGGGAGAGAAGATAAGGAAAAATGTGGAGAATGGAGGAGGAACAGTCGCAAGTGTGTTTTTGCTGTTTTTTGAGTATTTTTTGACCCTAAATTGCTCATCGGAGGTCGGATTTGAGCACTGTGACATTGTACGGTGGGGTTTTTGGTCGTTCCGGACGTAATGGCGCTGTCCATTTTGCCAATTTCCTTAGAGAGTTTTTGCTATTTTTCTGTGCAATCTTCTCCGGTGAGTGAAGCCTCTGCTTAACTTTGTGGTTGTATCTGGTGTATTTCCTCAATACTGTGTAAACTATTTGCCCCATTGGTGTTGGGCTGAGCTTCATTGAGTCTAAACAACATCAATTTGCCTCCTTTGAGCTGAATTGAGAGTGTGTGTGTGAGTGTGTATGTGTGAGTGTTGAGTGGGCAAGTGTGAAATCTCTCTCTTCTCACTCCGTCTGTGTGTTTCCTGTCTCGGCTAGGCTGGTTGTGTAAGCCGAGTGGTGCCCCATAGTGTGTGTGTGTGTGTGTGTGTGTATCATTCCAAGAGTGTGTGTTGGGTCATTATAGAGGCGTTCTATGTGTTTCCATCCCGCTCATAACGTCTTCTCCCTTGATAGCTCCATTGGCTTTCAATGCATCTCCCATCTCATGGGCTTGTATGCCTAGCTTAGTGGTCAACTCCGTGGATATGAAGTTGTGAGTTGAAACAAGGTCAAAAAAAATAAAGGCATCATGCTCTTCCATCTTTCCCCAAGCATAGAAAAGGAGAAAGCCTTGGCATTGAGCATCCTCTTTTGGATCTTCAAACTTAAGAGGCTCTAGGACTCTCATTGCGGGAAATTCTCTTGGGGCAAGGACGATAACCATCGCCTTGCTTCCCACACTTAAAAAATTTGTGTTCCTTATATGAAAAGCATCTAGATCTTTAGGACAGAGTTTATATTTATATTTGTAAACTCCTTCCTCCTTGCACCGGTTGTTGTTCTTGTTGGAATAGCCTTGGTAAGAATTTTGGGCATTGGTTTTCTGCTTGGCATCACTTTTGTCTTTATTTTCCATGGGCTTGACATTCCGTCTAGCCCCTTTTTGGAAATTGATGCGCGAAGCAACCATGGTGTGGTGGATTACTTTGGTGACAGAACTAGGCCGTTGAGAGTTGACATACTCGGCCATCTCTTTGGGTAATCCGGCACAAAATTGTTGCTTTTACTCGGCAAAGTCTATCTTTTGAAAGACAATAGCCTTGAGATATAAATCCCAAAACTTGTCCACATATTTGTGGATAGACTCATGAGAGTGAAGACTCAAACTCCATCATTCGGTAAGCACTTTGTCCTTTGCATTAATTTTGCAAGGAATTGCTTCATGATGGAAACTCGTAGAGTTTTCCATGTCTTTGGGGCTTCGTTGTTGCCACGAAGGCTAGCCCACCATTGACGAGTTGATTTTTGGAAGTGCATAGCTACATGGCGTAGCTTGGAGGACTCCGTGAAGCTCTCGTCTTCAAAGGCCGTATCAAATTGTTGGATGAAGGCCAATACTTTGTCGGTAGCACCAAAGGTGCATCATAGGTGAGAAAAGAGATACTCTTTCCTTCCTCTTTGAACTTATTTAGCTTTTGTGACCTTCGCCAAGCAGGGTAAGATTTGCGATGTCCTCCCCTCTTGTATTCTCTAGTAGAACGGCCATAGCTTTCATTGATAGATGAAGAAGGTGAAGAACAAGGAGAAGAGGGTGACCTCCTTCTTGCCTTTTTCTTCCTTTGTTTCCTCTCTTCCCTTTTGGAGTGACGAGGAGAAGGACTATGGGTTAACCATTTCCTCTTCGGAGGATTTGGCGATCGTTTAGTCCGCCTTCTTTGTGGAGCCACATCTTCGGAGGAATTTAGGGATTCATTAATTTCTTGATCTTTGGATTCCTCCTCTCGTATAGGAGAGAGTCTTATTCTGGGGGTCTCATCAATAGGCCTCCTAAGATCTTTCTCCTCCTAAGTTTTTGAGTAACTTCAGCTTGCAAAGCGGGGTTTCCCATAGCTTGTTGCAACCTAGTGACAAGATAACTAACAAACATGTGGGCATCATCATTAGCACCTTCATGTGCAAAATCACAGTTATCAATGTTCATTCTAGTCTCTTGGCTATTGTCAGCCATGTTGGTTAAACTTATGTGTTTACTTAGTGTATGCTTTGGCAATTCAAAACCTTAGTTGCTACTCCTCTTAGCCTTTGAAAATAGGCACTTAAGTATTTACACCCATGGCTCAAAGTGGTTAATTATACAGAGTAGTGGAGTGGGACTAACATTGCAAAATTGTTGAGGGATAGCTACTTTCGGACTTCTTATGGCTCAATAATGGTAAATCCGTAGGCAAGTCTAAAAAGGATCCATTATTAAGACCAAAGCTCCCGAGGTGTGCACCATATCTCACATAGTGGGCTCAACAAAACTAATAATAGTTCCCAGTCCCACTTACCCTAATATAATTAATTAAATCAACCATTAATATGCTACTTAAGAACGTCTCTTCTTAAGCAAGAAAAGAGAAACCAAATGCTCTTATATTAAGTGGCATAAAATGGTAACCATCTTTTTGCAACATTTTTCGGCCTACTCAACGTCCTCTTCCTCATATGTGTATATATTTTTCTACGCTATTAAGTTATCTAGAGTAAATTCCCCCTCTTCGTTTAACCTTTGTGGCGACACATACATTGTACTCTTCCCAAAAATGTCACCTTAGTCATATATTTATATTACCACCCTTTTCTTTTTTGCTTTGTAAATAAAAGTAAGCATACAATAACCAACTATCTACCCCCAAACTTTCTTACCTCTTGTGAATTAGTAGTAGAAAAATAATATATCCATCTTCCATTCCATATAGATAAATTACCATGGAAATCAACTCTCCACTTGTCCTTACCAAAGACTATGGTCCATCTCTACAAGTTTTCTATGCCCCCTACATAGGTGGCCCAATATCTCTTAAGAATATACATATAGTTTTTCTCTTTTCAAAAAGACTCCAATTGTATATTCTTTTCACAAGAAAATAATATTGGGCCCTCCTCTATTTGTTTAAGCATCATAGACTTTTGAAAAAGCATGATTCCCCTTGGATGCATACAAGCACAGGGCCCATACAAGAAGACTTGGAAGCAAAAGGTTCCCTAGCCTAGTGTGGACCTTCCAAACCGAATTCCTTGGTGCATGGGCGTGAAGAATAGTCCAAATTCATATCAAACATGTTGAGAAGGTCAAATTTTCCTTTTGAAGCATGTCATTCCGAGCTACAGGTAAAAAGTTATGGTCAGAATAGTGTAAATCTGTCAGATTCGCTGCAAAAGGAAACTCTAAATCAAGTAAATCAAGAGGGTGAGATCTTATTTTTCCCCTACTCATCTTCTAGAAGAGAAATGAGTGTTCAACGTCACTTGCATGTGATGGGACCAACCTAAAGATGCTTTCTAAATGCCAAGACAGACAAGTTGAGATACCCCGCAGGAGCCACCCGTAGGGCCTCATGGTGGGGCCCACCTACATTATGCACCCCTATGGAGCCTTCACGGTCTAAAATGATATTTTTCGTGAATAAATAGTCCCTTTTATGTACAATATTCAATGATTGGTCAAAGGACACTTAATTAGGGCTAATCACTCACCCTAATTAAGTGTAGCATAATCCCACTCCTACACAACTATAAATAGCCCCCCTTGGAGAGACTCAAGGACACACACCTATATTTTCAACTTCGTGTTGTTTCTTGATCAATAGTAGAGAAAACCCCAACTCTCCCTCTTTCACATCCTCCCTCTTAACCCTCCTCTTTGGAGGAAGTGCAACTCTATCCTCCACTCTTTCTATTCTACAATCTCTTACTCCATCAACCCAATAAATCATTTGTAGCACCTCAATAACTTGTAAGTACATCATGATCTCTCTCATGGTTATGTTAGTGATCATTAAATCATCTTCAAAACTTTCAAGTGTCGCAATTCGTGATGGTTAGCCAGCGTCTGTCTTCCCCTTAAAAGGTGTGCGAGAAATCAAGTAAGTGTTCTATTCTCAATTTACCATTGGTTTGTTTCTCCACACTTATTCAATTGGTATAAAGAAATTTCTCACTCCAACTCTCTTTTGCTTCATTACATATGCATGTGGCTACCTCTCATGGTGCATGTGAATGTTCCATCCACTGCACCTCCTGATCCTTTAGGACTATCTCCCTCTGAGGTTTTACTACCCGATGCTAGGAGTCTTGCCGAAGTACAAGAGATCGAACGCTATATGCAAGCAACAAGGGAGAGGGAAATTGAGAACCTACGAAAGCTAGAACAAAGTAGAACCCTGAAAGCAAAGGCTCCTATGACAACAATCATGCCAGCCGAGCAACCAAGTGCTCCCAAGGTAGCAGTCACGGAGGGGCAAGCGATGGGGAGCAATAATGCTTCCACCTTGAGGGAAACCTCCGGCACGCCAAGCCTAGATGGGATATTCCTAAACCAAAATTGGGAGTATGACCTACAAGCAGAAGCTTTAACTGATCGGTACATAGGACAATCCTATCATGTGGGTTGGTTAGATGTTCTACAATCCACATCGGGTGCTACTAGCATAGATGAACAACAACAGAAAGTCTGTGATGTCCTCCATAGGATTGTCGAGTTAGAAAGACAGAACACAGGGATCAACATGCCTTCAACATGCCTAATGAGATTCTTGGATACGGGAAAGGCCAACCAACCAACCCTATCACAAATGGAGACTCCCTCAGTGAGCCCCATTGATCCTCCTTATGTTGTTTCGCCGGGAGCCTCAGTACAATCTGAGCCCACAAGTGGCAGCTTTACCTTCCCAGATCTAGCTCATATTTCTCTTAATGACACTACGGCTACCATGCATATCCCAGTGTTGAGCATGACAAGAAATACACCATGGAGTTCATTTGTTAACACTGGGCCGATGCCTAGTAGCACTGTGCCCCCAACTATACCTACATGTATGTATCAATCATGTGCACCTGTCGTACCTCAGCCTCATGTAGCTCTTACACCTCCGATTATTCCAAGAGCTTACAATCCACAATGGAATTATCCAAGCTCTTATACAAGTGGAGCCATGCCATTTAATAATAACATGCCATATCAGGAACCCCCTATGCCTAGGGCCACGCCTGTAAACTTTGGACCACCGTCTGGTACACCACCATACGAAATTTGGGACCCAAGAGCCGCGCGTATGCCAAGGCCAAGGCCAACTCCCATCTCAAATGTGGTTCCAGGAGCACATACACCCATTATACCTGCTCAAATAGGAGATTTGGCAGCATTAGCTCAAACTATCGGTCGCTCTATTGTGGAAAACATGCGTAGTGCACCTGATAGAGAGCCTAGGAGCAAGGCAGTTCAAATAGCTAAGCTCACACAGAAATTCAATGGAGACGGAGATGCTAGAAATCATATGGAAGTCTTTGAACATGTGTGTGATTCCTTGGAAGAGCACAATGAGCTACATAAGTGTAAGGCTTTGAGTTTGACCCTAAGCGGAAAGGCTGGAGATTGGTATAGAACCTTAAGAGTAGAAGAGAAAACGATCTACTCTACTCTTAGGAGACTGTTCTTAAAAGAATACATACGAGAGGAAGTACTTTGGGGTGTAGCCTCTCAGCTCCAGAAAGCCCAACGAGAAGAAGGTGAATCCGTGAGAGACTTCATTAGTCGCCTAAAGAATTTGAATTCTCGATGCAATCCAAACGAGCGATTCAACAACAACCAATTGCTCGATAGATTCATTAGGGGACTACGACATGAAAGTATCTATAATGGCCTAGTCATTAGAGGTATCACTACTTGGGAAGAAGTCACCATGAATGCAATCCAATTGGAGGATAATTTAATGATCGCAGGAGAAAGAGTGTCTGCCGAGCCGAAGTCTAGTAGCTCGCAAGCATCAGGGCATGAGCCAATGAAGGTAAAGCCAATCGTGAAAGAGCAAACGATATCTGAGATGACTTTGGCAGATCTCAAAAAGGCCATCCAAGAAAGCCTTAGGGGTAATCATGCTCCACAAAACACTCATATGTATCCAAGAAGGGAGCAACAATGGTGCTCAATTTTCTTGGGCCCACATACTACGAGTGAATGCCCTACTTTCAGAATAAAGTTTAACGGGACTTGTAACAAGTGTGGTAGGTATGGCCATCAAGAGAAGGATTGCCTAATGCTTAAACGCATCATGGAAAATAGACCGCCTATAGCTTGGGCAGACTCACCTCGAGTTCCTGCATTGATGCCTACCCCATCCATGGAGCAACAGTTGCCATTAGAGCACATGGTCCCTAGAACCCAAAATGTGGTCCAAACCACACCGTTGCCACCTCCAGTGCTAGGACCGCAACCCCCTCATCCAAGAGTTACACCTATGAACCAAATAGGTTGCGAGTCATCTAGTACTTATGTAGATTGCGAAGAGGACATAGACTCTAGTATCACCTATGGAGTCGACATGCTTGAGGAGTGTCCCATGTACTATATGGAAGACCATTGGGGAAAAATCAAACCAGTATATCAAGCTACTGCGCTAGCAGCAAGAGGCCAAAACATTAATAGTTTTACCAGGAGACCACCTCTTCATTGCTACGAATGTGGTGGACCACATCGAGTAGCTGAGTGCCCCATTAGAATGCAAAAGAATGCTGCACTAATGCAAACAAGTCAAGGGAATGCATTGGCAATGCCAATACTCACTTGTAATCGTTGTGGCATAGATCATTTGATCGCACAGTGTCCTAACAATCCAAACGCACCGAAAATCACACCATTGAACATAATAGAGACTGTTGATGGGACACCACCAACTATAAACATAGCACCAATGAATGCACTCACACGGTCGATGCTCCAAAAGCAAAATTACATCCTTGAAGAGAGAGATGCTGCATCCATTGGCCGAGCCAGAAAGAAGAAAACACGAAGAAAGAAATCCCTTAATGCTTCTAGCTCAAAACCTAGTTCAAAGACTAACATAGGGACAAGAGAGGATCCCGTGTATATGAATGACACTGAGGATGACTCAGATTCGATAGAGACCACGGAGACCAAAACTGTTACTACAAAGGAAAAAGCCAGTGAGGAGGATCACGAGAGGGACTTACGACGAACACCAAAAGAGTATTCAAAGTTAAACCACCCAGTTGCGAACCCCCAAGATAAGCTACGAGAGGCAAAAAATGAGGATTGCAAGAGAAATATTGGAACCTATCCAAACCCAACAGTGGAAATTGAACGAGTCCAACAACTGAGGGGTTTGGTGGAAGAAACTCAACGAACATTAGAGCGTGAACCCAAACATATCCAGATGTGGGACACAGTGTTTCCCACACAAGTTCAACTTCACAAGAGCTACAGGCCGTTAGCTATACCCAGTATCATTCGGGAAGAGAGTGAGGGTAGGACATCTGAAAGTGAACACATACCTTTCCTACTAGAGAGAATGTTCAATGAGGGAATGCCTGACCCCCTTGAGGAAGTGGAGATTCCATCTTCACCATTCTCTTGCCAGGGTCCTACGTCCCACAAGATTCCATTAAATTGTTGCCAAATTGATGGATTTCATGTCTTCAGAAGTTAGAACCACCATCATGTCCAAACTATATAAAGACCCCGAGCTAGTCTCAGCTCTTCGAGCCTTCCTCAATGGAGAATTACAGGCCGGATTACCACAGTTTGCACATATGAACAAACCTGACTCGGTAATGAATGATGAGGAACATTTAGCACCACCATTTGACCTAGCGGGACATGAATCTGTAATTGAAGTACCCGTTAACAAGTTGGGGCAATACTTTGAAGGTGATGAATCTAATGCTACTCTACCAATCACTACTAAAGGGTTAACTGTAAAGGGGGTCCTTGACGGTGGTGCGGGAGTCAGCATGGTGACAAAGAGTTGTTGGGAGTCTATGGGGCGACCTCACCTTGAAGCCACAAGCGTAGTGGTAAAAATGGCTAATGGATCTATTGTTACGCCTATTGGAATGCTAAAGGATCTCAGAATCAAGGTCTTGGGACACAAGGTAAGGCAAACTTTCATTGTTATGGATTTTTCCAAGCATCCTATGTCATTTGAGATGATCTTAAGGCGTCTATTCATGAGGGAAGCAAAAATGGTGCATGACTGGTCCAAAAACCATGTCTACTTACAGTTCCAAGACTCTGTCATTCGAGTTGATCTTTTAAGTGGTCGAACGCATCCTCTAGGAAATAAATTCATCATTGATAATCGATCAGACACAACAATTCACTCAGCTCCATTACAGTATTGTTACACGTGTAACAAAGACACGGATATTGGGGAGAACTCTCCTTATATGGATATCCTACCCGGAATGGCTGAGTCAGACAATGTCCATTGGGTACACCTAGCGGCAACTATAGATACATGGGGAGCTAGAGGAACAACCTGGGTAACACCAGATGGGGAAGAGATACCACACATTGCACCAGTAAACATGTTAGGTGTAGCGCATGTAACATCCGATGATAAGAAAGAGGCACACCTACCTGAGAGTGAAACCAACGATTCCTCAAAGGCTTCAGGCCAATACACATCAGAGACGGAATCTCAGGGAGAAATGGATTTAGAACCTGAGGAAACATCGAGTGAGCCAAGTATAGAAACTGAACACTCAAGGTCTAGTACGACCATCTATGGTAGTTTATATGAGAGTGAAGAAGATACAAGCGAAGACCTATCAAGCGAGTCGAGCTCAAACATTTACCAAAATCAAAACCTTAACAAGAAACAAAGGTCATATAAGAGACGACAATATCGAGCAAATGTGAGATCTAGGATAAACAAGGAAAGATCTACTGCAGAATGGCTTAGCTATCTAGGGGCATGTGATGCTCATCGAAAGCTAGTAGACAATTGGGGTGAACATATCCAGAGTGTCATGTGGTGCAGCCCGCGACCCATTGACCTCGCTCAATTGGAGGTTACAGAGCCGAAATTGAGTCGAACTATAAGAAGACATCAAAACCGAGAGTTAGCACAACAACAAAAGGAGGCAGAACTAAAAGAAAGGTCTCCGTCAGGACAAGAGCCTGCTGACTTACATACATCTCCTGAACATTTTAAATCTTATACCATGGGGGAGCGAAAGGTTGTGTATGCCAAAGCCCAACGAATACCTACCAATGGAAGCAGTGGAGTCTATGATGGTCTAGCGATAGTTAAAGAGATAGAATTAGCAGAACCAGGTGAGGATTCTAAACCAGTCTTTATTTCTCAAGACCTTACCGAAACTGAAGAGGTTGTACTTAAGGAGCTCCTCAAGGAATACAAGGATATCTTTGCTTGGACATATCATGACATGAAGGGCGTTCCACCTTCTGTGGTGCAACATACAATTCCCATGATCAACACTGCTAAACCCGTCCAGCAACGACCCTATCCAATGAATGCTAAGTACGCCAAAATTGTACAAGAGGAGATTGAAAAACTTATCCAATGTGGATTCATATACCCTATTGAGCACTCAGAATGGATTTCTCCAATAGTCATTGTTCCAAAAAAGAATGGGAAACTAAGAGTGTGCGTGGACCTCAAGAAAGTTAATGCAGCCACTAGGAGAGATCATTATCCCTTGCCATATTGAGAACATTATCCCTTGCCATATTGAGAACATGTGCTTGAAAGAGTTGCGGGCAAGGAAGCTTATAGCTTTTTAGATGGGTACTCTGGTTACAATCAAATCACAATTGCATTAGAGGACCAAGCTAAAACTGCTTTTATCACAGAGTTTGGAGTGTTTGCATTTCGTGTTATGGCTTTTGGCTTAACGAATGCCCCTCCTACATTCCAACGATTAATAAACATTGCGTTTAAAGAATTTCTAAGGGAGTTTTGTGAAGCTTTCCTAGACGACCTTTGTGTTTATTCTTCTTGGGAGAAGCATTTGTTATATCTACGAAAAATATTTGAAAGGTAAAGATTTTATCGCATCTCATTGAACCCTTTCAAATGCCAATTTTGGGTTAAGCATGGAGTCATTCTAGGGCATATAGTGTCCAAGAACGGGATATCCACAGATGAGAGTAAGATTAAAGCCATTGCCGATTTGCCACCACCTACGAACTATAAAGAAGTTCAAAGATTTATGGGCCATGTCGGTTATTATCGAAGATTTATTTTAAACTTTGCCGAGATAGCGCGTCCATTGTACAAGCTTCTTATCGAGTTTCACTGAACGGAAGAATGTCATCAATCTTATGAGTTATTAAAGAAGGCCCTAACAAGTGCTCCAATCCTGCGAACACCCGATTGGAATGTACCTTTTCATGTGCATATTGATGCATCAAATTTTGCTATTGGGTGTGTTCTAACTCAACCAGGAGAACATAAATTGGACTACCCTATTAGCTTTGCAAGTCGCCAATTAAATGATGCCAAGATGAACTACACTACTACAGAGCGCGAAGATCTAGCTATGATTTACGCAGTAAAGAAATTTCGCTATTACCTTCTTGCTACCAAGTTTGTGTTTTATGTTGATCATCAAGCATTGCTATATTTGGTAAACAAGCCGTGTTCCACAGGTCGAATTACACGATGGTTGTTAATTCTTCTTGAGTTTGACTTCACCATTGTTGTGAGGCCTGGGTGGAAACATGTCATGGCGGATCAATTATCTCGTATCCCTAATGGCGAAGCTCCTACGGGGGTTGATGATGAATTGCCTGATACTCCTTTGTTCATTGTTGAGACAATGCCTGAATGCAGTGAAAAGATTGTTAACTTCTTAGTTAATGGTTTTCCACCCAAAGAACTGCGAAAAGATATAGCTCGAAAATTAATCAAGGAATGCGAATCCTATTGCTTACTGGCTGGAACTCTCTATAAGAGAGGAAAAGATGATGTTCTTAGACGCTGTGCCCGCGAGGATGAGTATTTATATATTCTACAAGAGGCACACATGGGCGTAGCTGGTGGTCACTTTTCAGGAAAGTTAACTGCCCGAAAGATCTTACAGTCAGGCTATTGGTGGCCCACTCTATTTAAGGATGCATCACTTTTTGCAAAGGGATGTGATGAATGCCAACGCTTCAACAAGCCACAAAGAAGGGATAGGATGCCTCTACATCCCATCAAGGTAACCCAACCATTTGAAAAGTGGGGCTTAGACTTTGTAGGACTGATTAGTCCGGCTGCACAAAACACGCAATCACGATATATCATTGTGGCTACCGACTATGTAACCAAATGGGCTGAAGCAAAAGCAACACGAAAGGCGGATGCAAAAACAACAGTTAAGTTCCTCTTTGAGAACATTATCACACGTTTTGGATGCCCCTTTGAACTTGTGAGTGACAATGGAACTCATTTTATAAATGAAGTAATAAAAGAACTCACATCAAACTTCATGATATCTCACCACAAGTCTACACCCTATTATCCCCAAGCAAATGGCCAAGCTGAGAGTACCAACAAAACTCTCATCTCCATTTTGACAAAGACAGTTGAGGCTCATCGCACTGATTGGGACCTAAAGCTTACATCAGCTTTATGGGCTTATCGTACTGCGTATAAAGTTGCTATTAATTGCACACCGTTTAATATGGTGTATGGTCAAGAAGCAGTTATGCCATGGGAGTTTGTCATTTCTAGTCTTTGAGTAGCTTCTCAAGAAGGTTGGGATGGTAACCCCTTAGTGGAGCGATTATATATCCTGGAAAGGCTAGATGAAGAAAGGCAATTAGCTGTGCAAAATACTCTAGTGGAGAAGGATAGGAGAAAGAAGTGGTTTGATAGTCATTTAAAGGATAAAGACATCAAGGTTGGTGATAAAGTTCTTATGTACGGGATACGTAATGAAAAGAAGAAATTGAAATACGCTGGTAAGGGACCATATCGAGTGTGTGAAATTACCCCGCAAGGTACCATTCGTGTGGAGACTCTAGATGGAGTTCAAACCATTGGATTCCTTAATGGGAGTAAATTCAAAAGATATTATGATCCTCTAAGCCAGGAAGAGTTGCAAGCCATCCATCAAAGGAAGGCTGCCAAGGAACAAGCAGAGCTTAAAAAAATCCAAGCAAGAGTTGAGGCTCGAGAACGACAACAACGTCTTAGACGCCAACGAGAGGCTAATCTGGGAATCACGCAAGCATTTTTCGAGGACACAGATGACGACTCATTAGAATCTGAGCCACCCCTACGATACCCAATTGAGCTAAATAGCCCCTATGGGAAAGTACTATACAATGCCTTATTAGATACGGGAGCTAAACACAATTTTTTATCCTATGGAGTTTGGTGTCAATTAGGAAAACCGACCCTATCCTCGAGTACGAAGCAAGTCAAGGGCATTAATAAAAAGAAAACTGCTATTCTTGGAGTCCTTCAGACCCCTGTTGTTTATGACAATGGAAGCATAGTGTAGAGGTTTCTAGTCATGCCCGTGGGAGCTATGGAAGGCAACGTAAACCTGGGACGCACGTGGATGTTGGCAACCAAATGCACTATTGATTGGGATATTGGTAGTGTCACGACGCGACCACCGACTCTTACCCCTATCATTCAAGCAAAGTCACCTACGTTGCAAACTCTAGCAAAGTTGAAGGATAGCCAACATTCACAAGCCAAGGTGGTTAACTCGTCTTTGCCGGCTACCCATGAATCTAGCACTTCAACACTTGTAGTTGCAGCAAGCAGTAATATTGCAAGTACTCAACCTGCATGACCTAAGAGTACATATCAATGGGTACCCAAGGCCTTACTTCCAACTACCTCAACCCTCCCATCCATTCCAAGAAAAAATTTCCCTGGAAAACCAAGAGCACGCCCTAGGAGAGTCAAGACCAAATCACGATGGATTCCAAAACAACTATTAGAAGCCCAAGGCTACTATGATGGAAATGAGAAAATTTGGGTACCTAAACGTAAAATGTGTCCTTCCCTATCGACAACAAACCCATATGAGTCAAACAGTGTAACACTAAAGCCAATGGCAGACCATGGGAAGGGAAAGATCACAGAATGCTACACACCTAGTCCAGAGCTAGTTTGGGCTCCAAGGCAAAACCAATTTATTCCACCTAGCTCAGGAAGGGGGGAGTTCCATGAAGCTTCTAGCTCCTCATGTAATACATCCATAGAGGTAAAAGCTTCTACACAGCCTCCATCTATAGTAGTGGACCTCCAGGAAGCTACAAAAGAATCCACACCTCCCAGTGTTCAAGAATCACCTGATGAACCACTTCAAGCTCGATCCTGGGAGAGTACCTTACCACCCTTGCAACTTGACGAGGCACCTAGGGTAATAGAAAACTACTGGCAAAAATCCTCACCTATTACCAACTGGAACAATTGGTTTCAAAGCGTGACGACATCATTTCAAACGGTATGATCTACCCAAGGAAGGGGGGAGTGTTTGTGGACATCCATCATTCACTTGCTTCCCTCTCAACCTTTCTCCCTGGCCTCTTAATCTCCAATCTTAGGGAATGTATATATAAAGCCTTATACTCACAAAAACAAGATAAAAAAGTAAAAGAGCAAGAGCCATAACACAAATCATAAAAACAAGTTATGCACAAGAACACGACCCTTGTAATATTTGCACTCTAACCATCATCTATTTGCGTGTACAGATATGGCTAGTACGCTAGAGTCATCCACTCTTGCCTTGGGTGAGAGGTACCCTCGTTACTTTTCACAAATATTTCACATGGTCTTTCCAGTGCTTGCATGTGAATGGGATTTGATAGGTATGCTACCATGTGAGAGGAATTTTGAGGAGTTAGAATGGTTGATACGTCTCTTGACCACATCTGATCCATACTTAGTAGAGAGAGTTTCTCCCATTGCACAAGCCTACCCTTTTGACCAAGACGACTATAGGCGTCTAGTGACCTTCTTAGTAAACATGGGCACCTATGATGAAGAAGAAAATCTACACGACTACACGGATGGCACATATGGTCTCATGGATGATGACTTTGTTTATCTCGACGACGAGGATAGGGGTTTAGCCTTAGGGTTTCCCCCCAACCTCTACAATATCCTATTCCCTTGACTCTCTAGGGGGAGTGCAAATAATTAGGTTAGGGTTCCTTATGTTTTTTGTTGTGTTCAATAAGTGTTGGTACCTTTTTCCACTAATGTGCCTCCTGGAGGTATTCCTTTTGTTTCCTAGTGTGTACAGGAGCATGTTGCTATTGGTAGGATTTGGACCTTCATGGAATCTTTATCTCGACTCACTCTTCAAATCAAGCACGACCATCAACACAACCAGGTGTTTCTTGTCCATTAGCATTGCCCCTTATCTTTTTTGCATCTATGATTGTCTGCTTTAATTGTGATTGGTAGCCTAATATTAACCGCATTTGCTTAGTATCAAACATTTAATTCAATGTAATTTTTTGTCATAATCACTTGTCTAGGTTTAAAAATCAAGCAGTCTGACAAACTAGTTTGACCAAGTTAGGTGTTAGAAATCTTCTCTTAATACCATGGGGAATGCCTTCCTAATAATCAATGGTTACTTAGGTTCTTAATCCGATTTAGGCAGCATTGTGTGAAATGTACTAGGGCTTTCTAGTGGGCTTGACCCTATTGACCTTTAGCTTAAGTATTATAAAGGGAGTTAACTAGTGTGATGAGCATGGGGAGGTGTATCAGTGTTATATGACCCCCCAAAGTTACAAAATTAAAATGCTGAAAATGAACAAACAAAAAATCAAAGTGCCACACTGTAAAATCTTAAGCTCGAAGAGAAATCTTAGCTTGATTTGGTACTTCACCCACATGTATTGCCTATGGTACTAGAGCCCTAGAGGTTCCCAGTGTGGACGCTTTTCCTTGAAAAGCAAAAAACCCAAGGCATACAAAATAAGCACACACATCAAATTGAATCACTGTGAAAAGACTTTGGGGGGTCAAAGAAAAAGTAATCAGTCAGGCGATGATTTCATGAGAAATTCCTTTATGGTAGCTTAACTACAAGGTCTTCTAGATATAGCCTCTAGTCATCCCTCGAACATGAATACTTGGCTCTCACGATTAAACAACTTAATTGACCACAGAAAATTAAAAAGCTTACCCATGGTATTAATATTCGATCTCTAGTGCCTTTCGACCGTCAAATTAGCGACCACAGACTTGTTTAATTTTTTACCTTTACATGTGTTTATGCATTTGATTACATTGCAATTTAATGTTCATTGCTAACAAATTGTTTGAAATTCTTTTACCAATCAATTTGTCTACCTAAAACTGCATATGCTTTTTACTCACTTATGAGAATGCAATTACTGTGCCAATGTTGTTTGATTTTGCAGTGACTGAAGAAGGCTAAGGACATTCATCTCAAATGCTCTTTCACCTCGACGAACGAGCTTCAACTCAATAGGTTCCGAAGACGGAATCTACATCAGGAAGGGGGGAATGTTAACCCTCACGGATCACGGACACCCCATCACCTACGACGGACGTGTATTATGTATTTGGTAGAGTCAGGTACCGGGCTTGTCGGACCAATAGGAAAAGGGTAAGAGTGATCGCCGATGAGAGGCGCACTCTAACCGGGACATTCAAGGGATAGTTGGCTAAGCATGGGCGCCCAAGTGTGAATGGGGTGAGCTCATATAAAAGCCAACTAACCCTCACGGCTCACGGACACCCCATCACCTACGACGGACGTGTATTATGTATTTGGTAGAGTCAGGTACCGGGCTTGTCGGACCAATAGGAAAAGGGTAAGAGTGATCCCCGATGAGAGGCGCACTCTAACCGGGACATTCAAGGGATTAGTTGGTTAAGCATGGGCGCCCAAGTGTGAATGGGGTGAGCTCATATAAAAGCCAACTAAACCTAAAATTCACTCATTCTCTCATTTGTGCAATAGAAGAGTGCTCTTGCTCCATCTTCTTCTTCTTCACCTCCTTGTGTGTGTGTGTATGTGTGAGAGAGAGAAAGAGGTAGAGTGTGTGTGCGATCGAGCATTACGAAGGCACGACGGTGGCGAAGCGGTTGAGCGCGGCATGACTGCAGCTTCTTCTTCATCGCGGCGAGGAATCCACCACGAAGGTGAGCGTAGAGCTAATCTCTAGGTGGTGGCGCTCGACCTGATCACCGGAGAATATTCTCTATCCTGCATGCTTGCATCCTCTCCCAACTCCAAACCGGTTAGAGCTTGCATCAATCACGCTCTATGTACCCAATATGAGTGAATCTATTGTTGCACACAAGCACGCGAGAGAGAGAGAGAGAGAGAGAGAGAGAGAGAGAGAGATTCTGATTTGCAACCCGAGCCCTCCCCTGTGCACGAGCACCAAATAGAGAGATATGGCATCTCTCTATTGCCGCCCTCTCTTATTGATGCTGTCGTCTGACATTCTTGCCTGGTGTCTTTCTCTCTCTTCTTCTCCTAAACAGCCTTATCTCTCAGCGAGTCATCCCCAGTTGCAAGTGCTCGACACATGCTCATATGCTCTCCCTTGGGCCTTCCCTCGAGCGTCGACACATGGCCTAGCACGATTGCGATTGCTATAGGCTGCAACAGATCCCTTAACGAGCCTACTACGGTCTTTTCCTCACCCGCCACCTGGCGTTCATACAGACTCACATAAAATTTGTCCCAAATTACGTCCCAAAAAAATCAATTGGCAATTATGTCTAGAGATAATGAAGCATCTCTTTAGATTCCATCTAAATCAAACGTTGGCACTACCTATCTAGGGGAATACCTCACCTACAATCAAGGGTTGGATTTTGAGTGCTAACCTTCAACACCCTTGGTGTGGCTTTTGAACGATTTTACAACTAACAAATTGTTGTTTGGTTTAGTGATGTTGTTGTTGAATGTTATAAGAGCAAGATTGTGTGGCCCATGGAATGGCTCCTCTACATCGATAAGATTTTGACTAGCAATAAAGAGAAGACCACAAGCCATTCAAAGTTGAGTTTGAATAAAGTAAGCAACGATTTGCTAGTTGAGACGTGGATTTTATGCAATGGAGCCTTGTGTTTTGAACTTTTATCATGGACTCCGATCAAAATTACATAGAAAAATGATTCTAATCAATGTGGAAACCCTGATTTGGAAGATTTATAGATGATCACAATCTTGAGGATGTCCACAAGTGCCATTATGGACAAAGTTGGTCAACCCTAGTATGACCAAAGTGGCACTTCAACCTCATCCTACATTCATATTTGGTATGGAGATATGCATGCCATGTTGCATTGGGTGGGCATGTCCTATGCACGGCCTAGGTTGTTAGCATCTCCTAGTTGTAGAGCTTGTGTTGCATATAATGGCATGCATGTCATGCTATTTAATATGGTATCATATATGTAAGCTCTCTAGTATGGTTATGTGTAGGCCAACTAGGAAAGATGCCAGCTGGATATTTACACTAGCTATATCTAAATAAAGGAATATCTTATGCTATTGTGTTTCTTGTATATTGCAACTTGAGTGCACTTTACTCGCAAGCCATGCAAGTTTCTCTCCCTCTCTAGTTGTGCAAGCTATGTGCGTCTTCACTTTTAAACCACCTTGAGCGCGTGCGCGCGCGCACACACACACACACACACACACACACTAGCCTCAACAACGTGTATCTTGCTTAGCAATCTCAAAAGCATTACAAAGAACCCCTATTTGCCCATGTTTAATCAGCTTTGTAGGAAGATTAGTGCTCTTTAAAGCCACTAATTTCCTTTTTTAATCGAGAAAAAAAAAAAAGCTTTGCTAGATTTCACTTTGATCGGTCTTCAAATATGTTGCTACAATGCTAGGGCGACCCCTCTCCTGCACTCATTTCACGTTGTAGCTGAAGGACAAAGTTCCAAGCTATTGGATATCAACTACTTCCTTTCTTTCTTTGCCATAGCTCAAGTTTTTCAACCCTTTCATTTTGTAAATAGCATTTCTTGTAAAAGGTGGCCCTTTACTTCATTCACTTTGTGAGCCTCCCCCAAGTAAGTGAAGCTCCCTGCTCCACTATAGCAAGCTTTGAGCTTGCCATAACTGTGTAGTCTCGAGATTGGGATTGAGACTCCAGTCATAGCCCCAAGGCCTTCATTCCTCAAACTGTCAGTGCCTTCGTCCTTTCCACACACCCAAAACCTTGCTCTCATTGTTGAAGTCACCAACCATTATATGTTGTGTTGCACCAATATTGCTACAACTCTTGTCACTATCTAGCAAGAAGCAACATCAAGTCCTAGCTATACATCTTGAAGTTTATGGAGCAAGGAATCTAGGTGCCCTTGCTCAACAACTTTTGATGCTGAGACACTCAATAACTTGCAACAGAGACGTTGGCATTTGACGCATCAATCCCATTGTTGGTGGGCATCTTGTATAGCTTCGTATCCTTGAATTCATCCTAGCCTTTTTAGAAACAAGTGAAAGGGTACCATTGCTAGTATTTCCGGTTTTCTTCTTTGTGAACAGGAAACTCAACCAGCAGTCGCTTAATAAAAGAGACTTTCTCGATTGTTAACACTGACTCGAATCAAGCTATAGAATGCAAGAAATGTATAGCCATGTGAAGTTGTGAAATGAAAGGTGAAATAAAAAGAACTAATTAATATATGTGTATGTGTATAGAATTTATTAGAATTATGCAAGGTGAAGCTTCACTTTAGCATTCTAAAACAATAGAATTAAAAACAAGGTGAAAGATCACGGGGGCCTGCAGGGTGATAAATGAATGGGGGCTGGCAATGTCAAAGGTCGGCAATTGGTAGCAGAATGTATGTTGCGGAGTGATCGGACCAATACATGTAGTTGGATCCTGATTCGTATTCGGATATTGCCGAGGTAGCCCAAATATGGTCTAAAGAGGAGCCATAGAGATTGTTGTAACATCTTTTATCAATTGTCTGATGTTATATTTGTGCAGGAAAGAGGAGAGGTGGTTGTATGAACTGTAAGGAACTTTAGTGCCAATGTTGAAGTCACCCAGGATAATGATTGGAATTTCCATATTGTGTTGTTCAAGTAATGATTTTCATGCATCTATTAAATTTGGTAGTCGTGTCCAAGGTGAGTTGTAGAGGGAAACTATCTTGATGATTTTGTTGTTTGTGAATTTGATGGTTGTATGTAGCATCTCAATCCCTGGACGAGAGATGTTCCCATTGGCAAAGTGGGTTAGTGTTTCTTTGTGGAGAATCGAGACACCCACTTTTGCATTAAGTTGGTGATGTAGAAAGCCTGGTATTGCATGCGGTATTGTTTTTGTTAGTCTTGTCTCTTGCAAATAAAGCACATGTGTTGTCATCAGAATGGAGTTTGTTGTAATCTTTCTTATGTGTTTATTAAAGGACACAATGTTGAGAGATTGAATGATGATATGTGTGTTTGAGTAAGATTGCAACGAGTTTTGGGTGGAGAGCCATTTAGCTTGCACTTTCGGGCGATTCAATTCTTGTAGCACAGTTTGGTCGACTTTGATATGGGAAGGTTGTATTGTTTTGAGCAGGTAAAGATGTGCTGGGTCTCGAACACGTGACAATGCTGTGTATGCGAGACCATGTGCTCGTATGTTTCCAGGATTGAAGGCTAGTGTTTGCAACGTAAGGCCTTGGAATCGATGAATTGTTCGAGCACTAACTGCTTGCAACGGGAACTGGTATCTGGAGATTACGTTCAAGTAGTTTTTTCCGACCTGGAATTCATGAACAACACGTTCTATTGGGGTCCATCGGCTGTTAATGGTTGGTGAATACAATGTTTGGTTTTTATAGCGTTTTTTATTTCCAATCACAGGGTTAGAGAAGTGAACCCATATTATTATTTTTTCGCTGGCTTGTGTGAATGTTTTGTATTCGCCTTCTGCTCCATTAACTAGCCCATCAAGAATATCCAAGTTTCCTGCGCATAGCTCAACAACAATATCTATTTTTAGGCTTAGTGTTGAGTGCAATCCTCCAGTGAATTTGGGACCTGTAGGGATGTTAATTGTTTTGTTGCATGAGTTATTTCTTTTATCAATAGCGATGAAAGTATGGGGTGTTCCCTCCATTTGATTGAAAACAGCAAGATTATGAGCGTCCTTTTCTTTGTTGGAGTAAAACACATGGGAAACTTGATGGCTGATTGGAACGGGTCTGTAGTAATTGCTGTTAAGGTATTCCAAATCCTCAAAAGTATGTTCTGCAACGCGAATTCTGTTAACAATGTCTACGAACGTTGGATCGTTTTGTCGCATTGTTAGAGTAAGCTCGTAGCATTGTGGGTGAGTGTGCCAATACGATGGAGAAACTGCTTCTAAAAGTGCATGTTTTTGCGTGAAGATCCAGCTATCCTTAACAGGGCTTGCCTCACATAGATCACCACAAAGAATGACATCCTGACCTCCGAATGGTTTATCGTGGACACGCTTGATTGCTCGCAAGCGTGAGTCGTCCATTGAAAAGACGCTTGACCCTATCAAAGACACCTCATCAAAAACTGCAATTCTCAAGTCTTTGTAAAGGAGAGAAAGAGCATCTAGCTTTTCGGCACTCAATCTTGTTTGTGCAGAAGTAATTAGAGGCAAGTGAAGCACCGAGTGGATTGTTGTGCCACCAATACTGAAAGTTGCCTTTCCTGTGTACTCCATGAGCAATGCTATTGGAGATTCTGGATTTGAAGCGTTCCTATGGCTATAAAATCTTTGTAGTGCTTCTACTAACAATAGCAATGTGAATGTTTTCCTTGTTCCTGCACCTCCTGTGAGGAAGAGGTGTATTTGTTTGCTGGGTTGAAATCTTTTTTTCAACATGATGTCGTCAAATATGTGTCGTTGCTGCTGATTTAATTTTTCGATCCCTGTGTGGAAGTCGTCATTTGTCATGGAGGTGTACTTGAAATACTCTAAGTTGAAAGGGTTTCTTGAGTGCGTACTTATTTGGAAGTCATTAAGAATGTCTGCATGATCTGAAGCATGTGAGTCATTGTTGGTTGTAGTAGTTGTGCTTGGGGTGGAAGTGCAGTGCATCTCTAATTTGTCTATTAGGCTTGGGTCTTTATTGAACTTGATTTCATTTGATTTTATGACTTGTATATGTTGGTTATATACATCACTCCATGTAGACAGTTCTATCAAATGTTGGTTTTCATTATTGATCCAAGGGAGATATAGCAAGCATTGTTCTCTATAGTGGTCTTCTGGGTTTTTAAGAAGGTTATATTTGACGAATCTTATGATCCTAGGTTTGCGCAATTCTTTGTATGTTGAACCCTCTTGTTTAATTTTTGATGCATATTCAGCCAAACATAGATGATGGAGGCTTTGTGGTATTTCGGCATATTTATCAATAATGTTTCGGAAGAATATGTCTGTGTCGGACGAGTCAAGTTTTTGTAGAGATGCTTTTCTTTTGAGGACCAATGCACGTTGATCAGGAGGGTTAGTACTTATGTATACAAAGTCACGAGTTGTGGAATGGAGTGGCAACGATAATGCTATGTAAGATGCTTGTTGTGCGCTAATTTGTTGTGTGTTGATAATAGTGTTGCCGAGTTTACGCAGTTGCTCAATTGTCATTGCGTTATTGGCGACACAAATATCGAATTGAGATTTTATTGCTCCTATCAATGTGTTGTCGATTTTTGTCATGTATGTTGTGCAATAACTTGCTACGCCATGCGCGTTCAAGACGAATTGAATGTCGGTGTTTGCGTCTCATAGTGTGGAAATCGTGGGGTTGAAATTGTTTGTGTAAATGTTTGTTATATCTCGTTTCAAGAAGATTGTTGTTGTGGATAGTGAGTTTGCTATTGCCAAAGTATATTCTTTGAATGTCAAATGGAGGCTTCGTATCCATTCTTCAAAGGAAATGGTAGTTCCAGTCGGAAGTGTGTCAAGGCCGTTCTTAATGTGTTTCAGAGTTTTCTTTCTTCTCTTTCGATTTTCGTAGTCATTGATGGATGGTCTGAGAATGATTGTGAATGGCATGGGGAATCTTGGAAAAGCGAAGGGGCAAGAATTGCCTTTCTTGAGACAAGTTTTTCTATGGTGATGTGTTTGTATTTCACGAAGGTCTGATGGTAGCTTAGAGCTATCTGTACTTATGTACTTGTCCACAAATGTCACAATAGTATCATCTGTATCATGGTCCAATATAGGAGCTTCTTCAACCCATAGAAGACCATGGTCATGCTGGCTGCCACAACTTTGGAACTCTGTAACAAAGAAATAGTCAAGGATTTTTCCACATAATGTGGTATCGTTAAGCAGTATTCTTTTCATGGCTGTGAAGCGGTTAAGGTAAAAGCGAGCTGTTGTTACTGGATCTGCTCGTACCAAACGTCTACGGAAGCAGCTATCGCTCTCATTGCTATCTTGTTTCAGCGAGACTAGTTGTTACAAGGCATCGAGAAGCTTGTTCCAACGTTTCTTAGCAAAGGAAAATATCACAAAGAAAGTTGGGGACCCTATTTGTCGAATCATGGAGAAAACCTTTTTTTTTTAACTTTTCTTTATAATCCAGGGAGGTACGGAGTGCTTCAAAGTCTCTGTAGCCGAGTCGAGACGAGACTACCTTCTCTATGTTTGTGTCATGACTAACCTGTTCGGCACACAGCGTTGCTCCCTCGAGTTTCGCTTTGCGGAGACGTATCCAAATGGAGGATAGTATTTTTTGTGTCATGATCTTCACTGATTTGAAAAACAAGTTTTCGATGTTGAGCGCGAAACGTCTATCTTTGTGCATTAGCTCCCATTTGGCGACTGCTTGGTAATTTTTAGATACGTGTTGGTGGTATTTTCTAGGCTCTCCAAAGAAGATGGTAGGAAAACTAAGCTCCTCACAGAACTCATCAACAAACAAACCAAGTGGTGTGTTTCCCTCTGATGGTGCAACGTGCAAAATTTTATCGTTATAATCAACGACTTGCTCAGCGGTAGTGATGTGTGTTTGAGGCCTATCAAGACTGAAGCCTCATCGTGGATAAAACGAGGAAGCACTTGCTGTGTTTTTTCGATATTTGCAAGAACATTGACGACACTCCCTCGCAAACTGTATTGGCCATCATAAGTTAGCTCTCGAATCTTTGCAAACGGTATGCGAATGGAGACTAGGCGTGCCTTGACATTGTTTAGTTGCATGATTGGCAACAGCGGGTCGTTGAAGCCCGATGTATGCAAGCTCTCAAATGGGACCCTAGATTTGTTTGGTTTGCGTTTGCATGCGCGGCAATAGAATAGAGAGCAACATCTTTTTCGTTTTGCACCTCCAGCATGTGAGCATGGTGGAGGAGTGAATTGTGTGACTTGCGAGCGGAAAAACAAACGGCCACATTTTTTGCATGGATATGTAGGTGTGTCATTCAGCCTCTTGAGGAATTTGTTCAAAATTTTGGTTTTTTGTTGTGGATGAATGGAAGCATGTTGCTTCGATGAGGTAGTCTTTGTCAGCTCTATATGTCGTAGTCGCTTTAGTTTTGTTGTAATTGCAGAGTGTGTATGGACACAAAGTGGTTCCTTTTCGAGAAAAAGGTTTGCGATTTGAGTAGCCGGCTTATCCATGTTCTCCCTCCATAAGTGCGTTAATTCATCACACTCTGCAATTGTCCAGCGGACAAGCTTACGACACGATCACAAAGTTACGAAAGGATAATAGATTAAGCCCATAGTAGATGCATCCATAATTAGAAGCCCTTTTCTAAATTGCTCGGTTGATTATTACTTCTTGATTGCTGTCGCCGCTTGTAGCATTGCGAAGGATTACAACAAGTGCTTTTTCGAATTTGTGAGAGAAAATATTTATCACTTCAATTGTGAGAGTCATTGATGTTTTGCAAGTTTCATATAAAGCATTCAATTGCGTAGCTCTCTCACTTAAGGACTCCAACTGTGATGGAAAGAACAATGAAGCTGAAGAGTGCGTGATAAAATTCATTAAGTAGTTCTCGAACAAGGATTGTTGCATCGTAAGCCTAAATGATCCAAAGCTTAACTTTGTTTGCAACACACTATGGAGTGCTAGAAACAACTCTTGATTAAAAGGATGTGTATGCATGAATATCATGTCAACGTCTATCTCTTTTGGAATACTCAAATCAGTAGCATTTTCCATGTCTAGTGGAAATTGTGTGTGTGTGTTTGTTTGTTTCTGGGTGTGTGTCTCTATGTTTTCACACGTATGTATGCAAATATCGATATGGCTATTTGTCTATGTGTTTGCGTTTGTATGTATGTGTGTATGAGGGAGGGCGGGAGGGGGAGAGAGAGAGAGAGAGAGAGAGAGAGAGAGAGAGAGAGAGAGAGAGAGAGAGAGTTTTCTGTATCTGTGTGCCTATTTGTCTTTCTTTGTAGATGGGAAGAGAGAGAGAGAGAGAGAGAGAGAGAGAAAAGAGAAATAGACAATCTTTTGAGCAACAACCACAATAGTTAGGAGCACAGCCAAAATTGTGCGAAAGCACCTACAAAAAAGTAGAGGATGGGAGCATTGGTTATATTCAACCACAATAGTTAGAAGCACAGCCAAAATTTTGCGAAAGCACTTACAAAAAAGTAGGGGATGGAAGCATTCGTTTCATTCAAGCATATAGTTAGAACAAGCGTGCAAAATTAAGGGCAGCTAATAATGAAAGTTGGACATTCGCAACACTAAGTTTCGGTTTGGTACGCCACCACATGCCCACTTGCATTGATCTTGAAGCGGACAAAGCGTGAGGTTGTTGCCAAGGTGTCTCTTGCCTCAAAAGCAGACTCAATGTAGATCTCGTTGAAGGTCCTATCCAATGCAAGGACTACATCAACTGCTGCACCAATGACTTGCACATCGAGAAGCTTTTTGTCTTTTGTTGCAATACGTGCTTCCAACTTTGGTGTCGTGATTATTGCGGTGTTTTTATTGCAAGATCCGCAATAAGGTGCTTGTCTTAGTCTATAGACTTTTGTGGATTTACAATTTGAACAATGCTTCTCCAACAACACGCTATTGAAGTTGACGAATCGAAGTGTGCCAACAACCTGCAATAGATAACTATGTCAGAGTTTGAGAGGAGGGACTTGGAATATATCAGTTTATTCTACATGAGCACACCTCACGATTGTACCCCAAATTTTTGGTTTGAGTCTGGAAGACAACAGCAAGCTCCTCTCTGAGGCGCACACTACGAACATGCACTAGAATTGTGACATCTAGTATCGACAAGGTGTTTGGTTTGCCGAGGAATGCTCCAATGTTTCTTGCGACACACATTACAGGGCCATCAATAACCATTTCTTGAAGCAACTGTTGGCAGTCATCTTTACGAGAGTTCACAAAACTCAGCTGCAAGAGAATATTGAATATGTAAATCAAATCAGAAAGAGCATGGTTGTATGATGGAAGATTTAAAATCTATAATAAGAGACTAGAAAGTAATAAGCAAGGTAGGTCAATTCTTACAAATGCCCTATCTGATGGGAGAGGACCATCTGCAACTAGAAGGTCACCGACAGGTCCATCAAATCTTGATTGTGAGTTGTGCTTTTGTAAAATAACAAAAGCAAGTGTGCTTAACTGAGAAAGTCCGGTTGAAGATTGTTGTGCACCTATGTCATCAAGAAATTCATGTATCTTGCAATCAGGGGCAAAGGTGAGGGACACTGGGAAAGGTTCTGCTGCGCTTACAGCAGTTGTAGCATCAATGTACAAGGAATACAATGCTGATCCCCCATCTGCTCTATTTTTGCGCCTAACAATTGGGCTGTCGATGTGAATAAAGTCACCGAGGTGGAGCTTGTCGACATAGAGCTCTATGTATGGATCATTCACGAACAACGTGATAGTGTCCGTGCATTATTCATCGACTAGGTAGACCTTCAAGTAGCGGTTGTACTTCAGCTGGTCAAGGCCAACTTTGTAGGTGCCATACAGATTCAATATCTTGCCCTCAATACATAATCGCGGGCTAGAATCAGAGATGTTAGTAATCAAGAATTGTGGTGGAAGACTTTGAGCAAATGGAACAATACTAAGATCAATAGACTTGCTATGTAGTTGAGGTGATTCATCTGGTGCATATAGCCTAGAATCTTGAATAGAAGGCTCGACTTCAATTGGACTTGGATCATTAGCAATGTTCAGAGGTGTGCGTTGAATCTGGTTTAGGCCGATTGTTCCTTGCAGTGGCACAAGAGGCTCAGTAGACAAAGGCGAAACAGGTATTTCAAGATATGCTTTCTTCTTGACATTAATGGGGTCCTCCACAACGTGGTTGCCTACATAATGCAAAAGATAGTAAAATCAGGAAATAGCTCTACGACTCGATAAAATGACTCTCAAAGAAAGACACTTTCGAAAAACTAAAAGCTCACATCTAGAGTTCACGGAGTTGTTCAAATGAAACAATGCGCGTGCAATAGGCTTGTGGGGCTTATGCAGCTCTTCCTTCGATCTTTTGCGAGGCGGCGATGATGTGCATGCAATTGAGGACACGTCGACACATTTACGACTCGAGCTCGGAGTACCTTCTGTCAACCTTCGAAGCTCTGTAGAAGATCAATTATGAGGACGTAATGCCTTTCACATATAAGGAAAACTTCGACAACGATAGGTAGAAATAGAAGCACTCATTTGCGATAGAAATTTCCTTGTGTGACAACCTTTTCGTATGGTTACTTCTTGCATACTAAAGCAACTAGAAGGTAGAGATGTGCTTGAAATTATAGGAAGATGGGCAATCATAAGAGAGCGGTGAATGTACTTGTGATAAAGGTCTACGTACACTTCTGTGTATTACACACACACACACACACACACACACACACAGAGAGAGAGAGAGAGAGAGAGAGAGAGAGAGAGAGAGAGAGAGAGAGAGAGAGAGAGAGATTCAATGGCTATCTAATGAGAATGAGCATGTAAGCATATTGTGTGCACGTGTTACGCATGCAAAGCTATTGTGTTGGAGACAATGCACAATGTAAGGATGCAAAATAAAACCTAAGTGTTTCAAAATCTCATTGTGCATCAAATGGTGTATTCAAGAGGTAGTGCTCATAGGCTCAAGCACTCGAAATATTGGTATGGGAGTGCGTCCTACGCACTGCACATGCGATGTGCTCGATCATTGTTTTCAAAAGCAATGCATTTGACTTTTTCCAAAAACCCCTAAAATGTAAGCCTTCCTCTACTTCTTGAGATAAACCAATTGATTAGAGCAAGATTACTATTGACCTACTGCTGCATTTTGACTATCTTTTGACGATGTGAGTAGCGATTCAAGACAAGCAAAGCCCATGGAAGGATTCGAGCGTAGTATAACATAGAAATAAGAGAATGACCAAAACAAACATTACATTTGCAAAAGAGTAATGGAAATAATGATTATCGAACAACGACATTCGCCAATTGATATTCGCCAAATTCAAAACTAGCACCACATTTGCAACACAAGTTAGAGATACATTTCACAATACAAATTATTCGAAAGTTTGACGAGCCAAAATGAGCAACTACAACACAAAAGGCGTCAATAAGCCTCACCGCTTTCAAAATCCATGCTGTCAACACCATCGGAGTCTCCACTGCTTACAAACCATTCTCGTCCTTCGGCAACAAGAGAACTCTCACTATGTTCTTTGGAAGCCATTGGCAATCAAAGGTAAAGGTAATTTATAAGTAATGAGCTCACAAATTCTGAGATGCAGAAAGGCAGAAGAAGGGCTGCTCTTTCACAATTTCATAAAAGCCATTGGGAAGCAAAGCTAAAGGTAATCTATAACTATATGATCTTACAAATTCTGTGAGATGCAGAAAGGCAAAAGAAGGGCACCTCTTTTACAAGTTGATAACATAATATGATTTTAATATTTGCCTCCACACAGCTTTTGAGATGCACAAGCTCAAATTGAAGTAGTCACCCTCACATTAACTTTCATAGGTGTCATTTCAAGCCTTAGTATATGCATTTGAACATTTTTATTATGAAAATGAGTGAGTGTGTGGGTGTGTGCGTGCACGTGCATCTCTCTCTCCCTCTCTCTCTCTCTGTCTCTCCCCACTAAAGTGTTCGGGAAAAAATATCTTTATAGACATACAAAATTTCTTTTCTTGAATATGCCTAGAGAAAATGTTGAGAATTATATTTATTTTCCAAGTTTTTACATTATTTTCCTCTATTTCGAGGTGGAACTTCTCCTTTTCTACTTGCTCTCAATTGATGTTTTTGAGGTTGAAAATGGCACTAGCGCCAGAAAAAATACGGAATCTAGTCTGCTTTAAATGGTTAAATTTGGAAAATTCCGACTAGATTTCAAGCTTGCCTTTAAGAAACTCGTCAAATTTACACAAGTTTTAGTGTGATTGACGCACGCACGTGCATCTCTCTCTCTCCCTCTCCCCCGATTTGATAATATAATTGTGCAATCAGCTTCCCATCAAGCATTCAATGCCGCTGTGAGGGCGGTGCTATCACGCATGCGCTGTAGAGAACTCCGCGCGCTGCCCTGTAGAAGAGTCGCCTCATGGGTCGGGTCCTGTCAACGGGCGTGCATCCTGGCCGTCCAAACTTCAACGGCCCAAAAAATGCACGTTTTTGCAACACCTTCTCCTATGGCCTCTGCATGCCAAAAATCGGAAGCTAGTGTATTTTGACTGGTTAAAATTGGAAAATCTCGACTACATTTTAAGGTTGCCTTTAAGAAAACCGTGAAATTTACACAAGTTTCGGTGTAATTGCTTGCTCTCAATTGACATTTTCGAGATTGTAAACGGCAGTAGCATTAGAAAAGAACCGGAATCTGGTCTACTTTAACCGGTTAAAATTGGAAAATCCCAACTACATTTTAGGCTTGCCTTTAAGAAAACCATGAAATTTACACAAGTTTCGGTGCAATTGTCGGTGAAAGATTCAAATTTTGAGCTACAAAGCGAGATAATTTCAAGTTTCCTCTTATTTTCATTGTCTAGGAAAAATATATTTTCCTGGCCATGAACACAAAGACATTAAGTTGCAACACATTTTTCGTTTTTATACATTATCATACTGTTTGACTGCAGAACTTGGTACCATGCATTCAATGCCACACAGGCGGTGAGGGCCGTGTAGGCAGGCATGCGGTATGCATTCAATGCCACAGTGTGGTCAGGCTCTGAGGCGCTGCGACTGCCTTGCAGGCACGCAACCAGGGTGTGAGAGAGCGCAGTAGCCGTGGTATGCACGTGTTGCACGCTGTGAAAGCAGTAGAGACGTGGACGCTTGAAGCAAGACTTGCAGGCACGCAGGGATTGCAAATTTGCATGGACTGCTTTTCTTAGGGAGACGTTGTGAGAGCAAAGAAGCCGACGGGCTGCCAGGCCGCACTATGGACGAGGGGCCAAGCCTTCCCCATGCGCTGCAGACAACTCACATCGCCCTGTACTCTCAATCCACCTGGGAGTCATCCAGCCGTCGAAAACAAACGACCATTAAACTGCACATTTCCTCCACATCGTCTCCTATGGCCTTTGCAGGCCAAAAACATATTTGTGTGTGTATGTAAAATCTACTAAAATTATACAAGGTGAAGCTTCACTTTACATTCTAAAACTATGTAGAATGCAAGAAAAGTAAAAACATTTCGGGATGTGAATTGAAAGGTAAGTCTCCATCATGCAACTAAAACAAACATAACACTGAGGGAATTTTTTTTTAGATAACCAAAAA
This sequence comes from Adiantum capillus-veneris, assembly GCF_014529385.1. Lineage (NCBI taxonomy): Eukaryota > Viridiplantae > Streptophyta > Polypodiopsida > Polypodiales > Pteridaceae > Adiantum > Adiantum capillus-veneris. The sequence goes on from NC_140946.1 coordinate 79,771,261, forward strand.
GACACGAGATGCACAACTCTACCAGCATCTCAACATCCAACGCAACTTGCAAGCAATGCAACACTCCATATCTAGACAAATTAATTTTATTGTTTTTAAAGGCAAAATTGAGTGTGTACTTTTTTTAATAAAGGAAGTTGACAAACATTGAGCTTTTTCAAAGGAAGACATCGTCACACTAAATCCACAAAGTGCTTCAATTTGTAGGAGAAGTTTCACACACATCTGTTTTTTAACATATCATTCAAGAACTAATTTTCTAGTTTCAAAGGGCTTCAATAATCTCATTTTTCTAGTTTCAAAGGCTTCAATAAAAGGAGATTTTAGCTTCAAAGAATTCGAACCACCAGGCAAGTTCAAAGCTTTGAGAAATACTTCAAAGCTTCAAGTCCCAATGAACGAAAGGGTCTCTCTCTCTCTCTCTCTCTCTCTCTCTCTCTTCCTTCTCCTAACTCCCCCCAAGCAGGTGTAAATTTTGACTTTTTCATCCATGACATAAACACCCTTCGTATTATATGCATATATTTTTCACTATGGGAATATGGTTACTCAACTACACTTGCTAGGACAATGTCTATCCTTGCTAATTCATCTATATGCAAGCATATTGAAACTCAATGGCGAGAGTTTGGGTTGGAGCTTCGACACTTGAGGCTTGAATTGGCAAGTGATTGTGTCAACCCCCTTGGCATTGAATCTACTTTATGGAGCACTTGGCTTGTGGTGATCGTCAACTACAACATCCCACCATGGGAGACAACGAAGAAGGGCAATATACTTTTTTTTTTGGTTTGGGCCAGGGAAGTATACAGTGGAAAATATTGATCTCTACCTTGAGCCCCTCATCGAGGAGTTGGAGGAGTTATGGAGAGGTATCCCTATTGTGGATGTCTCATTTCTAAAGACGAGGAGAGAATCCATTGTGAGGGTAGTTCTTATGTATACTATGCACGACTATCTTGGGCTTGGAGATATTTTTGGTATCTCCCTTTCCCTTTTCTCTATATTTCTCTCCCTCTAGTTAGATAGGGCCACAATGCATGTCCTACTTGCGGGCCATCATTGCTGGTGACCGGATGCCTTGCGCAAGCTAATCTATCCAAACACCCATCATTTCTTAACCCAAGGTCATAGCAAATACAAGGCTCCAAAAAATGGAAATATGCCTCTAAAGCGTACGATGAAAGGTTGGGCAACTACTTGAGAAGAGCACTACAACAATGATCCGAGCCCGACTACTCCACCAAAAGGCATGTCAAGGTATTCCATATTTTTAAGGCTTCCATATTAGAAGGACTTAAAGTACAACACCTCTTGGATCCCATGCACATATTCAAGAATTTTGCCCACACCCTGTGGGACCATATTATTGGAAAAAAGGACTCATTGGGGGCGAGGGAGGATTGGAGGGTCATGAAACCCCGTTTTTGCTACTCCACGCTGTGTCCCCAATGGGAAGATTTCAAGTGCAATGGATACTAGCCAAAGAAGAACTGGACCAAGTGAAGGGTACCATTGGCGAAAAGGACTCATTGGGAGCGAGGGACGATTGGAGGGTCTTGAAATCTCGTTTCTGCTAGCGCAATGTCCCCAATGGGAAGATTGTGATTCCTCAAGCGCCATGGATACTAGCCAAAGAAGAACTAGACCAATTGAAAGGTACCATTGTGCCTATTTGCACACCAACAGGATACATGAGGTTGCTAAAGGGAGATTTCACAAAAGCAAATAAAGGTTGAAGTGTTTATCTTTATGGATTGAAGTCCCATGATTAGCACAAGATGCTTCAAGTAACTCCCTCTCTCTATTCTCTCTATTGTTTGTTTTTAGGACACATGATTTGTATGTATGACTTTCTCTCACTTTTCTCTCCTCTAATTTACATTGTAGTTCATTCAACCGGGACACAAAAGTGAGGGACGCTATTTTTAAACTTAGAGAGCTATCAAGTTACACCACAAGACTCCACTCAACTACACTTTTTTATGTACACAATAATATAACCTCAAGTAGCACTTAGTGTATTCTTGTGTGTTTTCTTGCAGATTTGTGAGCTCCAAGGAAATTGAAATAGATGCTATCCATGCTGCTTAAACACTTGCAACAAAAAATATGTGTGCCATTGAGGATGCATTTCCTTGATCGATTATTCTTAGCCAAATTCACCTCTTGGTTCACATGGTTGAGGAAATCGCTATATGCGGATTAGTGCACGCACAATGGATGTTCTTTCTAGAGAGTTTTTTAAAGACTCTCAAAGTTTTTTTTGCGGCTACGGTCTCAACCAGAGACATGTATGGCCAAAGGGTGGATCGTGCAAGAGGCATTTGTTGACATCTTAGAGTATTTGACACAAGTTGATCCCTCAATGCATCGCATGTGGTCAAACGAGGAGGATGCAATGATGACTTCATGATTGCTAAGTGGAAAGGGAGAACTCTTTAACATTGATATGAATCTATCCCAAGTGGCCAATAAATTTTATATCCTCGATGCAAAGGTTATGACCAAGTGGGTGGATTTGTGGACAATGGCAAAGGCAAGACATTTGCAGGAGAGAGAAGCATGGAGACAAGTACATGGAGGAACGAGGACACCCCTAGTGCTTAACACCTTGCATGTTTTCCTGATCTCATTATTATGGAGTGGATTCATGAGAGAATGACCAAAGCAAAAGCGCGCAGAGAAAACATCATCAAAAAATAAAGGGAGTATACACGAGGTTGCATACCAAAGGGAGAGTACTCATATACCTAAACCATATTGTATAGTTTTTTCTTGATTTCATCTTTGTAGTTGATAAAATATATTTTCTTATTTTGCAGTGCCTTTCCTTTACCTTTATGTGGTCAAAGGGTCATCACTTTTATACGCGCCACATTGACGAGCGTAGAACCACCATGGACTGTGGCATCATGGGCAGATTTGACACAGATGGTGATGAAGCCATGTACTGTGGAGCTTTTGAAAGGATATTAAAGGTTAATTTTAGAACCTTTCATACCTTCATCTTCGAGTGCAAGTGGTTTAAAAATGTGTCTAGATGGCATGGGAATGTCCTCTACATGGTGGACTCTAGTGTGCATCACAGAGGGAGGTATAACAATTTAGTTTTTCCACTCAATTTTCATAAAGTGAGTGACTATATTTTTTATTCTTATTTGCTTGTAGCATTGATTATACGAATGTTACTCACTTTCAGCTTCTCTTCTATAGGTCACCTATATCGCAACAATCCACAAACCAAAACTTTGGTTCGTAATTCTCATAACACCTCAGGGAGAACCGTTTTTTTCACTACTGAAGTGGAGACCAACTTCGACCCTCTCCACCTCCTACTTTGGATGAGGGGAAGACAGAGGAAAGGGAGATCAATGATCTAATTCTGGCAGCCACAATTCTTAGCTAGGATGATTGTCAAGAAAATGATGATGATTAGATGGAGGATGACAAATTTAAAGATGATAAAGACAACACATCCACAAATGACAATTCTATTTCTATCTTTATTGGTTTAGGAGCCATGGGCTTAGAATTGGATGATGCTTCTTATAGGTATTTTTTGGAAGATGATTCATAAACAGTTTGTACTTTAAGTTATGTTATTTTTTCCGTATCATCCATTCATCTCTCCCCCCCTTTCTCTCTCTAATTTTACGAAGCATGATAAATTATGTTAGTCAAGTGGTAGTGATTAATGTAATTGATGATAAAAGTATAGACCTTGTACACATTGCTGCAAAATAAAACTTGAGGAGACTGACATAGGTGCTACCGTCTCATAAAATGTGGACACATTTCACTCTATCATGCCTATGCCTTGGCAGAAGATGTCGTCCATGTTTAGCTTCTCATCTCTGACAATGCTTGCTTTACGTTGAGCCGCATGCATTACTTTAGGATGGAGCAAGCCCTTTGTTATTTCATTGTAATCCGCATAGCGAATTAATGTTCCATGTTTGCATATCTTTTTTTAATTTGAATATTTCATATAATGTTCTTCAATTTTTATTAAGAGGGAGAGAAACACCAAAAGAAAGGAAACACTAAAATTTGAATGGTTAAGCAAAAATTTGAATGTTTAGGGCGCTAAAGCGGGTTTCAAGAATAAACATGGTAGTTTTTGTGGCAATAACAGAGATAATGTCGTGGTAATGAGCGCGAAAATAGGCCTAATAATATTTAAAACTAGAGTGCTTTGTCAGCCTGTATAACCGGAAGTGAATAACAAACTGGTATACAGGTACAAGCCTTCAAGGCGATTGCAAATAGAGAGAGCAAGCACTGAACAGGAGTATAGATCTGTAAAGAAGATTGTAGGAATGAAAGGGGGAAGAGAGAGAGAGAGAGAGCACTTATTATTTGTTTTTCACAAATCTTCTTACGCCAAGTGAGTGTAAGTGACTGAAACGATTTGATGAAAATAGTATGCCAAAAAGTTGAGGAATTAAGAACGGGACTTTGAATGTAGCATGCAATGATTTCTTTACAATGAAATGGAAAAATCTTCTATGGAGAAGAGGTATCGGTAAGCTGCTCTTCAGAGTTCCACGTGTTGGAAACTGGTTGATAGAAAAATAGCGCGAAATGAATTGTTTAGCTGACTAAAGGTAGCTGGGGACCACGTTAGAGTAATTTAATTCTATAGTCTCGAGTAGGCCGAGCACATCCGCAATCTGTTGGGGTATAGGCGTCTGTGCCTTGCCCGGCCGCCCAGAGTCTGGGCACCCACTGACTTGTATACCTTATACATAGCATAAGTGTATAGGGGGCTGCTCACTCTTTTGAGTCTCCCCACCCACATCGTGTTGTGTCTCTCCTTCTCTCTCTCTCACTCTCCGTCTGTGGTGCTCCCCGATCCCCTTCAATTGGTATCAGAGCTATGGTGACCGCGGAGAGCACGACGGCTTTGAGAGCTTCGAGGCGATAGCTCGCTCGCTCTCGACGGTGGAGTTGGATCGCGGAGTTTCACGGAGAGCGATTTTAGCTTGAGGAGCATTGTCTTTGGAGCTTAGGAGCTTGGTGTGGTCAAGCTTGGTCGAGGAGGCGGTTGCGGCTTCCTTGGTGAGAGGAGCTTTTGAGCTCAGTGGAGCTCGTTAGAGAAGTGCTCGGCGGAGGAGAGCTTGACATTCGAGTGCTTGGATGCTGTTGTGGTAGAGCTCTTGTGTTGGAGCTTGCATTGAGAGGACATTGCATCACGCAGAGTGGAGCAGGAGCAGGTTCAAGACTGTGTGCAGCTCGTTTTTGCCATTTTCGGGCTCTAAAACGCAATTTTTTGCGTAGCTCCGTCATACAGAGTCAGATCTACATGATCCAGGAGTCTAGGTCAGGGTTTTGGCACGCTCCGGACGCGATGGTGATGTCTATTTGCTGAAATTATGCTTTGAATTACAGCAGGTACAGCAACAAGTTTATTTGTGCACTCTCGGGTCCCAAAAACACTATTTTTGGCATAGCTTTCACACCCGGATTCGGATACATATGATCCAGGAGTTTACCTTGGGGTTTTGGCACGCTCCGGACGCACTCGTCATATCAGAATTGTAAAATTCTGAATGCTGAATTTTCTGCAGCAGCAGTTGTTTATTGTGTGTCGAGGATTCCACACATGGTTTGCTCTCAGATGTGAGAGTGATATTTGCTGCAAGTTTCCTCACAGGTGGGAGGATACGATGTATGCCTTATGTGGTTTGATGCTCAGGGAGACTAATGTGATTGCATTTTGAGCTCGGCAATGTATGCCTCGAGCATGTTTTTTTGCAGTCACAGGTAGAACAGATATTTGTGTACTAGATTTGCAGGTGTTTGCAATGATGTATGCAAAGTGTGGAGATTGGTGTATGCATTTGGAGTGCGGTTTGATGCGCTTTGGTTGCTCATGGTTTTGAGCGTGCAGTCAATTTGGTTACTGGTTTTGTGGCCGTTTTACTGACGAAACTCTGGCGAAATTTTCCCAGGAGTGTTATGCGCATCATTTATGCGATCTAGGTAGAGATTGTGGGTTGCACTCAACATTTGCGTGCGGTGTTCTTTGCAGGTGGGAGATTGGTGCGTGTGTATGGCACAGTGTGGGCTTGGTGATTAGCTCACGGGTTTGACAGGCGTACAGTTATCTTGGCACACTCACAGGAGTGAGTATTGTGATGTATGCTTGTGTGGCTACGAGCTAGGTAGCCGGATTCGAGCACTAATGGCTTGAGGTTTTTCAGCAGGTTTCAGCTACAGGTTTACAAGTTTACAGGCAGGTTTGAGGGCTTATTTGGGCACTGAATTTTCAGCCATTGTTTCCTCTTTTCAGGTGTCCATGTATGGCTCAGTTGTAGGCTGATTTGGGACACATTTGTGACTTGTTTATGCAGCTGTTTAAGAGCTGAATTTTGGGGCTGTTTTGGGGCTGATTTGCAGCCATATCTTACAGCCATATTTGCAGACTTTTGTTGATGCAATTAGAGCCAGTTTAGGACTGATTTGGTTGACATTTGCTACTCATTGTTGGTTGCTCTTTTGCGAGCATTATGGCTGATTTTTCATTTGACTTCCAACGTTATGGTCTGACACAGTTTGATGGTGCAGATTTTGTTGCTTGGAAGGAGCATATGCTTGTTGCATTGGCGGATTTGGGGCAGGATAAACCCTTGCGTGGTTTATCGGCGAAGCCCAATTCTATGCGTGATGATGATTGGCAGGATCTTGATGAGTTAGCCATGTCTACAATTCGTTTGCATCTGGTTGAGTCTGTTGACTGGCAAGTCTCGAGGGAGACTACAACTCATGCTTTATGGCAGAGTTTACATGCTATGTACGCGACATCCATGTCTACAGGGGAGTTTAGTCCCACTTCTATGTCCATGGGAGAGATTGATCCCACACGCAAGTCTCGACGGCATAGAGACTTGACATGTTGGCATTGTGGACATAGAGGGCACATTAGGCATTGATGTTTCAGGCGTTTGAGACAACGGAGGCGTCAGATGCGTGATGCAGATTTGGGCATGACAGATGCTAGTGAGATCAGTACGGTGGTTACTGAGTATGCTTGTGACGGTGATGTCACATTTACATCTAGCTTGTCTTCAGACGATCTTATGTCTACGGATTGCATATCGAATTGCACATTGTCTTCACATTGGTTACTAGATTCAGATGCTACTTTTCATGTCACGTCGCATCGTGAGTGGTTTAGCACGTTTTCTAGTGGGAGACTTGGTTGTGTGCACATGGATGATGGTGCTATGTATGACATTGAGGGTACAGGAGACGTATGTTTCTCCTTGCCCAGGGGTATGAGATTTACCCTGCGTCATGTGCATTATGTGCCAGATCTGATACGGGATTTGATCTCAGTCAGATAGTTACGGGATAGTGGATGTCAGATTTCGCTACGAGAGCGAGATTTTGTGATGCATTTGGGTTCGCTAGTGATTGCGAGAGGTGCCAGGAGTGGTACAGGTTACCCATTGCATGTGGATCACGCGAGAGACGGTGTTGTCTCTGTGATCATGCAGCCAGGTAGAGAGCGAGAGAGCAGGCGAGTCTCTTTTGCTTATGGGTTGTAGGATTCTTTGCATGGAGTGCAGAGTAGTGAGCTCGTTGTGCACACAGTTGGGGCACGACTTGAGCAGTCACACAGAGAGGTGACAGAGTCAGACATGCATGCTTTGCTAGTGACTGAGCAAAGCAGAGAGTCAGTTGTGCGAGATACTTCTATGCAGGATAGACAGGTAGAGCAGTCTTGCTGTAGTGAGTCACGACAGGAGGACGTTGTGCAAGAGTCTATGCATACGGAGTTAGAGCATGAGAGCTCTAGCGAGTCACAACAGATTGAGTGGTCATGTTTGCAGTGGATGATTACAGAGGAGGCTGAGATGTCAGCGATTATGCAGTCATTTCTTTCTATGCTCGACAGTGAGCATGGGGATATAGTTGTGCAGGATATGTCTTCCAGCAGACACCTAGAGCAGCTGGTTTGCTCTGAGGCTGCACGACAAGTTGATGCGTCTTTTGTGGACAGTCAGGAGATGCATGTGGTTGACACGCCTTGTCAGTCAGAGATGCCTATTGCCAGGGACATATATGTTGATGCATGCTCCGTAGAGCTAGCAGGGCCCGCTAGCATTGCATCGGCATTCGGTGGTCTCATGTATGAGATGCTGATCTTGAGACCAGATATCGCAGCTGCAGTGGGAGCATTTGCAGTTGGGGTTGTCAGTCGTTTGTTGACTGATGATGGCATAGTGCACGAGGAAGATATGCAGGTATTGCGTACATACTTGCAGTACGTGTGCGGTACGTCTGGTGGTGTATGGACTTACACGGGAGCAGGACAGCCGGATGCACACGATCACAGCCAGCCAGTGGGCATCGGTTGAGAGCGGTTTTCTCTCACCTTTTGTAGTCTTTAGACTAGGTTCCCTTGCTTAAAGGCACAGTCGCCTTTAAGTGGGAGGTTGTTGGGGTATAGGCGTCTGTGCCTTGCCCGACCGCCCAGAGTCTGGGCACCCACTGACTTGTATACCTTATACATAGCATAAGTGTATAGGGGGCTGCTCACTCTTTTGAGTCTCCCCACCCACATCGTGTTGTGTCTCTCCTTCTCTCTCTCTCACTCTCCGTCTGTGGTGTTCCCCGATCACCTTCACAATCTAACGTGGCTGGGGACCACGTTAGATTAATTTAATTCTATAGTCTCGAGTAGGCCGAGCACATCCGCAATCTGAACGAACAACATACAATGGTGTTTTGTGGAGCAACCAGCTAGCACAGCGATGTCGATGTTGATTTGTCAACTGAGTGTATTCCAAGTGATGTAATGTGGATGCCATAGGGTAGGTGGCTGAACTGGCCATGGAATGAACTCACTCCATTTATGCATGTAGTGTCTGAGCACCCGCTCTTGCAAATGTGGGTAAAGACAGTATTGCAACATGTACATTGTAGTCTGAAATTCTGACTGCTGCTCAATCAGATCAACTAGAATCGGCCTACCCATTCTAAACTCAAAAGAAAAAGCATTTCAGTCAAAGAAGTTGATAAGTTGTCATGTCTGCCATAGTTTGAATGAAAATAAAAAAGACATTGTTGTAGCCAATTACCAACGTTATGTGACAAAGACAGTGAACAAAACAATGAAATGAAGATGGCAGAAGTTCACAGCTATACCTTTTTGGTTTTTTTCAAAAAAGAATATTTTCTCAACCTTGGTGGATGTCAAGAACAAACGTTATAACCTAATGCAGTTGTTGTCTTGTGTTGTTTAATATTGAAATGTTCTAAGTTTCTAGCTTTATGTATGTTGGTACTGGTTGCTAAAGTGGTAATTTCAAAATTGTCCTCGAAAGGACTGTGTGCCTGCAGGTCTGCTTGCATTCTCCTCGGAGGATTGCGCTTGTGCTGGCCAATGCGTTTATGGATGTTATTTGTAACTCCCATATATCTCCTATCGTTTTTCATGCAGCCTATACTGTAGACTATGTATTCTTGCCGTGACGCTGCTTTTTCTAGGGTGGAAGGCCGATGCTTGTCTTTGGTTGTTGATGAGTGTCTGAATCTGCAGTCCATGTAGATTGGTTAGGTAAATGAAAAAATGCCGGTGCTACGGAGAAATGAATGGAAGCTAGTGATACTTGTTATCCATACTTGCCTTGGTCTGTCGCAATTGGCTCGTATGGGGAGGCTGGTTGTCCGTAATTTACTGCCTTGTGTTTACTGTAGTGCCATGCTACCTTCTCGATTGTGATAGGTGGGTTAGTTGCATCATGCGTGTGGTTTGCCAAAGTCATGAAGTTTGTCAAGATAGCAACAGAGTTATCTTGAGTAGCTTTTGAAAGTTCAGCCAAATCAATGTTGTAACCAAACCGCAATTGCTCCATCGTGTACATTGTAATTCCTTCAGTTTTTGTGTCAAGGAGTTGTTGTGCTTCAACATTACGCAACATACTCTCATCATCCTCGTACTGGATGTCAATCTCTTCAAGTATTTGCTTCATGAGACCTGCAGGATGTAGGAGCAAGCTGGTTAGCACGACACATAGAAGGCATTATATTTTTCTTTTCTAATAGTACCTGCTGTCATTCTGTAAGCTCTGGTTGTGAGAGTTCATGATGAGAGTCACAAACACTTTGTGAAAAGCGTTTGTGGAGAATCACCAACCCTCTTTCTAAGGGGTGACTAAAAATCTAAGAGGGTTTGTGACAGCAAAGTCACAAACCCTCTTTCCTATCATGTTTGGAAATTGCTTGTTTTCATAGTTGAGATTATGATGAGAGGATCATGGAATCACATTCAATTTCACTTAAAAGACCATTTAAAAACAGTAAAGTTGACATCAATGCTCATACAAGAACAAATCTCAATCAAAACCCAAACCTCTTTCATGGTATCATGTAGTCTCGCCCCCAATTACATAGTCGTAACATCAAACAGTTGAAAGGAATTCTCGAGCTTCCACCTTCACAAAAACAATTTTCTAATTTTGTAGAGGTTCATGAGCTTCTAAAGTGAACCCCACACACTATTTTGATAAGGGGGATTCACTCCCTCACAAGCTCAGATACAAGATTGCGAAGAGGCGGGACTGCCCTACACATAGATTGAGCAACCATGGAAGCCATTACACAGTAGAGCAAAATTTCTAGTCTTTTCTATAAAAAGCATCCCTCTGTCTCTCTTACCCACGGAGATATGAGCTGATGTGTCAAATTTTGGGTCATTTTGCCACACTAGACCAAAACGAAGTCATTTTCAACTCATTTTTGACCCAAAAATGCCATTTTTGATGCGAAAAATCCCAAATGGAGTCAAAAAAATTCAAAATTTTTTGGAATCACTCACATAAGCATAGAAAATCATACATAAGCATCATTTTTCTTCAATATACCATTTTGAGTCACTTTTCATGCAATTCTGCAATGGCGTTTGTTAGCTACTATTTTTGGCAGTTTTTACCCGCATCACTCTTTATAGGCGAGATGAGTGTGCCACCATGAAACTTTTGGACTATGTACATTTTCACACCAAATTAAGCATCTTATGAAGTGAAAAAGCACGCAAGTGCGCCACATCCAGGGCCATGACTCCTCGAATAGGTATGTACATGATAGCGACCGTAGTAGCCGCTTTATCATATATCACGATATGTACATTATTTCTTTTCTTTCCATGAATCGAGAAGTGTCAAAAGTGAGGTGAATTTTTTTATTTCACACTATGTACGTGCCACGGCATGACATACACCCCCTCTGAACCTGCACATGATCCGACATGTGCCAACATTTCCCCTATGTAGGTTTAATCTTCCTTAAGATCCACAAATATTTGGATGTCATTTTCATCTTTTGAGAAGTCTAGAAGATCATCCTTTGCTTCTTCATCCTCATCTGTAGCAATTTCATTAGGTTCTTCATCATCATCTTGTTGTGAATCAAAAGGATCATTATCATGTCTCCTCTTGACATCTTGATTCTTTTGCTTGCTATGGGAATTTTAATCTCTGTTCCATCGAGCTCCCTCAAAGTATATGTAGCACTTCCATGCACATGTTTGACAACATAGGGACCAAACCACCTTTATTCAAGTTTTCTTTGTGTGGTGTGTTGGTTGTCAAGGCTACTGTCGTACATTAGGACCCAATCACCCTCTTCAATAGGCTTTGGTCGAAGCCTATGTCTTTTATCAAACCTATCTTTATTCTTTCGTCTTGCAACCTTCAAACGAGCTTTTGCAATGTCTATGTCTTCTTTCCAATTTCTTTATGCGCAAAGCAAGTAGATTTTACCTACTTACACCATCTTCCCAAGGTAACATGTTCCAATTAGGAACTACATCCTCAATTTGCATGACTTGCTTCTTACCATACATCAATTCAGTAGGCATGTAACCAGTCATTAAGCTATGAGTGTACGATTAGTCCATAAAGCATATGGTAACAACCTTGGCCATTCACGCATTCTACCTTTGCATGCCTTAGCCAAAGCTTTGACAATAGAAGGATATCCCAGTTCACTTTTCCCATTCCCCTCTGGATTATAAGCACAAGTCAGGGCTATCTTGATACCATTTCTTGTAAAGAAATCCCTTGCTTCATTTGCATCTAACTCACCTCTATTAGCAACTACCTTTCCCACACAGCCATAGCGGCAAATTACATCTTCAAGCAAAAATCTACAAATAGCTTCTGTAGTTTTTGTCCTCAATGCACGCCCTTCCACTTTGTCTGGCAAGTCTTCTCGTGAAAGTACCAAGTATCTCATCTGCCGAAGTCCTAAAGGCATTGTGACTAGATCAACAGCCCATTTATAGTGCATGGATAATGGGTATGTAGAATGCAATGCATCACGATGGCGTACATTGGAATACATTTTGCATGTGACACAAGACTCCACAAAATCCGCTACATCGTTATACATTCCTTTTCACCAATTTCTCTCTTTCACTTTGAGAAAAGTAGCCCAGATACCTCGATGTCCAGCATATAGGCTTTCATGAAGCTCTTTGATAGCTTTGAGCTGAGTAGGTTTATCACATACTACTCGTAATGGAGTCCCATCTCTTCTTTTAGGATGTTTTCATAAGTAGCCATCCCTCAAGAAGAATACATATGCTTTTTGTCTGATCCTTTTTCTCTGAAGATACAATGCATATATCATAACACTTTGCATGAGAAATTGTGTAGAATTTTGTGCCCACATCTTCTTCCTCATCAATCATATCATCCTCATCTTCATACCTTGCCCTTGAAAGCATATTTTTTCCATTGCATTATCTTTTCCTACAATGTGACTCAATTCGGGGTTTAAGGACTTTATATAAGAAATCCACCTAAGCATAGCAATATCAGGAGTAGAGCAGCTTGCAATCATCCCTAGAAGTGGGAAGCAATCAGTCTCCACAACTATAGATGCTCCTTCGCCCTAAACCTCACCACATACCTGTGTTTCTCTTCATCGTCTTGTCTTACTGCCCATCCAATTCCCGTTAGACTAGTGTCCACTGTCACAGTCACCGGTCTCCCACACTTATAGTAAATCTTCCTCAAATTTGGTGAAGACAACAACAATTGCTTCAACTTTCTCATAGCTTCTACATGTACATCATTCCATTGGTTCTTCCGTAGCAATTGATAAAGAGGATCTGCAACATGTGCATAATGTGGAATCCATATGAGATAGAAGACACATGCACCTAGAGATTTTCTCACCTCCGTGATATTTACTCATAATTCCTTCATCCTCTGTATTGCATCCACTTTAGTTGGACAAGGTTGGTGTCCATGAGGATTACAAATATGTCCCACTATCAATATTTCTTCAACCCCAAACATTGAATTTTGCCCAGATAATGTAAGGTTCACTTTTTCTAGCCTTGTTAAAATTCTATCACAATCATTGATGTGGTTTGCTACATATTTACGAAACCCCCTTAAATCTAGAGCCTCATCGTTTTAGCTAAGTCGCATCCTTTGATTGGAACGTCATCAAGAAAAGGCATTGTAATTTGAGGTATGAAGTCACGAAGGACTTTGTTCATACCGTTCATCATGTGCGCAACCGAGTTGGTTGCTCACTGCGGTAAGGTGCACATCCTTACCAAACCCAAGGGTGTTCTCATGGTAGTCAAGTCCCTGCTTTCCATTACTAGTTGGAAGTGATCATACCCTAGGTACAGATCCCCCACAGAATATATTGCCCTTCCTGCAAATGCTTCTGCAAACTCATCTACAATTGGCTCTGTACCCATATTCTTGATTGTGACTTTGTTGAGAGGCTACATGTTTCATATGTTTACCAGTTACGTGAGTCTGATGATGGCAAGGAGATTAAGATACCTATAACAGATGCCGATTGAAGTGCAGTTGGCATAGACCCGAGGCTGTGTAGGTTCAGAGGGGGTGGATGTCATGCCGCTCCACTGCCATGAAGATAAAAAGAGCAAAGAAATGCAATCTAAGCTTCTTTGAAGCTCTCAAGCTTGAAGAAGGGTAAGACAAAGGTTATTTCTCTCTTTCTCTCTGTCAGGTTAGATAAGCAAAGCAAAGCCTCAACAAAGGGGAGAGATAAGCAAGGAGTCGAAGGCAGAAGAAAAAGGGTTTTAGCTCAGCAAAGCAGGAAGTTGCAGAATAATTGAAAATAACTGATGCTTGATTTTTGAGGCAGTGAGCAGATTAGGAGCTTGCAAAATCTAATGGAACTTGAAGTAGATGAAGAGATAAGAGATAATTACCATCACCGTCATCGACTAGAGATTGATTAAACATTTTGTTAAGTCCCGGTGTCGTTAACGACCCAATTAATCACGGAGCTTAAACTCCTAGTTAGCAGACGATTCAAGGGACGGTGCTGTTAACAACCCACCTTGGCTAAGGATTAAGTTGTACTCAAAGCATTATCAATTAAGTGATGATTATGGTGATTACCAAAGTTGTCAATGCCTCCTGTTCTCTCTCTTTCACACCTCTCACAACCGGAGGCCCGGCACCTGCCCGGCTCACATTGGAGAGGGGGAATAGGGAACACACCCAACACACAAAATATCTGCCTCTCTGTAGCCCAAGGATTCCACAGCACCCCTAAACTCTCAAATAACACCTTCAAATTGTCTAATTTGCACTAAAAACTCCGCTTTAGCATACAAAACAACTACCTCACACGTTTCAAAAAAAGACCCACAACACAAATGCACCCACACTTCTCAACTCACCCTTTCTGACTGACAAAACACTCCTAATATGCCCTCTTGGTAGAACCCTTCGAGCTATAGGAAAACCCTCCGCAAGCAATGGCCAATACACGAAGAGCGAGAGAAGAGGAGGGGAGTGGGGAGAAGCAACACAAGAGATTGGGGAAAATGAGTTGTATTATTGCATAGGGAGTAGTACAATCAATGTATGCAACTTCAATGGCAAGCTTAGCAACACACAAACTTTAAGCTTCCAATCACACACACAGGCAAAAAAAGCCACCTGGTCCAAAGACCCTAAAAAATGAACATAAACCTCCTTTTATAGGGGTGTGTCTAGGAGCCCCAAAAAAAGAAAAAAAGATGAATCTCTTCTCCCCTATCCTTCACTTAGAGCTTCTTTTAGCATTTGATTGCATTGCCAACACTTGGCATAGTTTACTTTTGGAAAGCACCCCATGGTGTGTACATTGGGTTTTTGTCCTTCCATTTTGGTCGGCCAGATCTCCATTTGGGCTTCTCTTGCCTTGGCTTGCTTGCTCTTCAAATGTCCTTGTCGGCTCTTCTCCTTGGCAGAGCGAGACCCCTCCCCTGTCGAGGCAATAGCGATATCGCTATTGAGAGGGGGGGGGGGGGGGGGGGGGGGGGGGGGGGGGTACAACCCTTTCTCCTCATTTTTTTTGGCCTAAGCAGGCACGCACACCGTCCTTACCGCCTGCCATGTCATCACCAAAGTCACACCCACACCGGCGCCACTGCGCAACGCCGCGTCCACACACGCCATAGCTACGGGACGAGAGCTCCCCTCTCCCTCCTCTCTTGTGTACAATGGGGAGGCATGCTCTGCTATATATACCGTAGCCATATGGGTTTAAGCGAGTGCCACGTGGTATCTTCTCAAGCAAAGCCCCTTGTGCTCTCCAAAATCCTCCAAGAAAAGTACTTCATATAAATAAAAAAGGCCATTGTTTTTTGCCTCCTCCAGATTCCCATTCTCTGCTCCAACCTCCTACTACCAAGCTGGAACCACCTACTGAAGCTTCACTTTCCCAGTTCCAACCACAGCCTCTATCTCTGCATTCCGACCCCTTGGAACCTTGAACCCAGGCCTTCAAAAATGGGAAAAATCATCTGCAAACAATTTTGGGCAAAGGCACTCCAGCTTTCGACTGCTAGAACTTCTTGCTCTGGACTCCGTTTGGCATGCAGTCACTTCTTTCTAGCTCCATATGATGCACACCCTACTGTAGAACTTTTTCGAGGCTTAAAAGATGCTAGATGGCACATTATCCAATGCGGCCAAGTGGGCTCAGATCCGGCCCCCGGAAAAACTTCAAATGATCATATCTTGCAAACTATGGCTCCGATCCACAATCCAAAAAGACGGGTAGGCTCCATGAATTGAGCTCTAGATATCTATACCTCAAGTTCCACTTGGATCACATGTACTTAGCTGCCCTGTCTGACAAGAATCTGCAAACCACTAAAGTTTCAACCTTCAATAACTTGGGCCTCGTAGCTCGGTTTGATGAGCCGTCTGGACCTGCTCCTTCAGCACTTCAAGCTCTTCATTCCTAGACCCAAAGGCTGCACTTTGTATCTCCTTCACCTGCTACATCAATAAGCTCCTTATGGAGCCTTCCCTGGCCTATAAGCCGCATCATGCATACACTTCCGCTGCTACTTGTCATCCCATGAACTTTCCTAGCTGCTCCAGTCCTTTGCCATGCTTTTGTTTGCCTGTACACATCTGTCCATGCCACCTTTTAGAGTCGACACACTTTGGCTGCACCAACGTCTCGAACACCGTGTATATTGCCGTTAATGTAGGTAATTATCGCTACACACCTATTAAACAATAAAGGTGCTCATTTGGGCCACCCAATTTTGGGTGGCTCAAGTGAGCACCTTTATTTTGACCTGCAAAAAATATTTGAAACGTCAATTGTTTTATGAAAGAGTAGACAGAAAATAAATTAAAATTAAAATTGAATATACTTTATCTTGACAAATTAATGTGCAAAAGATCAACTATTTAAAAAAATACAAATAAAATGAAAAAGTTGAAAATCTTGACAAATAATTTTCTATCTAATCCTCATCCTCCTCATCATCATCCACATGCACATACATTTGATCACCCTGACTGTGCATTAACCCAAACCAAATTAAACAAATCAACAACTCAAAACAATCGATACAATAATATTTGTTCATACTTATCCTTTGTAGAGATCCAAGCACTGAGTCAAATTGCTCGCGGGTGATGTGGTTGCTCTCCAACAACCATCGTTAAGTTTCAAATTTTATATGTTGTTCCCGAAACTTGACCATCTCTTTGGTTGGTTGGCTAAGAGTGATTTTCCAAAGCTAGCAATAACAATAATAAATCATTAACTAAAATATTTCTAATCATTTATCTAAGTTATAATTTTTCAAAACTTACATATTTGTCTGTCCAAGCTACTTTGCCTTCCGAGCCATAGTGTATCGAAGTTTGTCTGCTTTGAGTTTCACATTTCTGTTTGTAGAATGATTCCATTGCAGTCTAATCCCTCTTTTCTTGGATTGTCTACTCACACTCCGCATTTGTCATGTTGCCACCGCGATAACTCTTGTCTGGATCTTTAACTTGGTTGGCCGTTGCGCGCCATACATTGGACTGCTTGTTTTCAAAAATGTTTTTATGTAGCCCTCCAACCACTATTTTGAAAGACGTTGATTGGGGGCATTCAAAAATCTAGCATGCAACACGTCCTCAATGTAGTGTATATGATTGGAAAGCTGGTCTCTAGACTTTACAAAACAATTTTTACATGTCAAATGTATAAGAATCTGAAGGTGGCATCGAGACGCCCTGCCATGTGTTGTACCAAAGTCCACCTCCCTGCCATAATTTACCCTACAATAGCGGCCATGCGTGTCTGGCATAGGTGCATCAGTATCCTCTTCCTCTGCATCTGGGGCCACACTCTATGAAATAGGGGACTCCGTCCCCCCTCCACTACAAAACAAGCAAAGCCACAAGATCCCCCACCGCTCCGTCTCTCTCGATGCTCGCTACCCTGAGGTGAGTTTCAACGCGTGTCGCTAGAAGAAGTACGTTGATGTGCTGAAGAAAACAAGGAATGGAATGAAGTGGTTTGGGACCAACATATGATGGAAGGGGAGTATGATGGCAAGAAGGGGCCATAGAGTGCGGTGCTCACAAGTTGCTGCGAAATGTAGCGACCAAACAATTTCTCTATCGAACAGGGATACTTGTCCCGTAAAGAGAGCGCCCACAATAGGTCTAGATCTACCACCAGTGGAGGAACCTTCGTAGAGTAGGTGTAGGATATCCATGCCTGCAAATAACAAATAGAAACCTATAACATTCATCGTCACAAAAAACTAGCTATAAATAGTCTTACTTCTTTGCTTGGTCTTATCGCGCCTGCTTCACTTTAAAAGCTCATAAATCTTTGCAAAATCATAAAATTGTCGTCGTGAAGGTGGAAGCTTGAGCATTCCTTTCAATTGTTTGATGTTACGAGTATGTAATTGGGGGGGAGGCTACATTATATTGATAGCCGAATTTTGAAAATTAAAGAAAAAAAAAGAAAAAAAAACTTATTCCCCCCCCCCCCCCCCTCCCCCACTCTCAGTACCCCCCCCGTAGCTTATTCCCCCCCCCCGCCCGACAGGCATTGGATAAAATAGTACCCTCTCTCTCTCTCCCGCATTTTCCCTACATACCCCTCCCTAATACCCTCTCTCCCAATTTACCCCCCACTCTCATTACCCCCTCGGCAATGCGAAAGCTTTGAGCCCTCTCCCCCCCCGACATCTCTCTCGTGCTCCCTCTGTGTGAGCCCCATGGAAACCCCCACTTCGCTCTCCCGTATTCTTACACTCACCCTTTACACCCCCCCCCCCCCCCCCCCCCCCCCCCCTTGGCCTGCTAATATTCCCTCCCCACCCGCTCGCCTCATTCCCTCCCCCTTGGCCCGCTGATATATTCCCTCACCCCACCCATTGACTTGCTTCCCGAACCTTCCCCCCCCCCCCCCTCTCTCTCACTCACACATCTTCCCTACCCCACTCCATTGCCAAAACCCTCCCACTTCCTTCACTCTCTTGTCCGGCGGCCCACAAGGCGCGGCCTCCTCCCTCTATTCCCTCTCTCTCTCTCTCTCTCTCTCTCTCTCTCTCTCTCTCTCTCTCTCTCTCTCTCTCTCTCTCTCTTATCCACACACATCACCCCTACCTCTCCCTCACCATCTCTCTCTCTCACCCCAGTGCGCACCACCATCTCTCTCCCACTCAGGCGCTCAGGCCGCACAAGAAAAAATTCTCTCTCTCTCTCCTTCTCACGGACAGCGGGAGTAGAGCCTCCCTCTCTCTCTCTCTCTCTCTCTCTCTCTCTCTCTCTCTCTCTCTCTCTCTCTCTCTCTCTCTCTCTCTCTCTCTCTCTCTCTCTCTCTCTCTCTCTCTCTCACCATACACACACACACACCATCACCCCCCCCCCCCCCTCCTCCCCTTTGGCGCTATGCACGAGCCCACAATAGCATCCTCTCTCTCTCTCGCCCGGGCGCTCACGCCCCGCAGCAGACAATACACACACACACACACACACACACAATACACACACACACACACCATACCTACACACACACACACCGCACACACACACGCTCTCTCTCTCTCTCTCTACCCCATCTTCCCTCCCCCCATCCGCCTCGCGCAGTAGAAGGCAGGCAGCCGGCCGTCCACCATCAACCAATATATATATATATAAAGCCCCTTCCCACGCACATTTTTACGCACATACATACATATACATACACACACGCATATACACACCGCACCACAAATACAAAGGAAAAACGACTACGACATCGACGAATAAAGAAGAAGGATACAAAGCACGCGCCACCAACAACAAAAAGAGAAAATGCGCCGAAGGGATGCCCCGGCCGATTCGGAAAAGAAGTACGCTTGACATTGATGCACCGGCAGCACACCATTCACCGGCAACACGCAACCACGACGCCATCCCAGTAATTTATAGGTTATTTTCATCATTATCTTCAGTTTTCACCCAAGCCATTGCAAATTTCCACTTTTTTGTAAATATCCTCTCTCTAGGTGATGGTCACAAAGGCCCACTTAGAGATTCCCATCTTTTAATAACCTCCCAAAATAAAGCAAGGGTCAACCACACCGGGCCCACCACTTGCTTTGTCTCCCCGATTAAGCCTACCCTAACCACACTGGGATTACCATAATCCAAGCAGCCAACACCTATAAATTGGCACTGAGAGGTCACTATCGGGGGGGGAGGGGAATTCATGAGGAGCCAAGCATTTGGTAGAGTGTAGTGGGAAGGATTGACACAATCACCATCACGGGGAGGGGACTGGTGTGTTGGGTTTGCCTTGGGAATTGCACCATGCAAAGGGAACCACATCCATCTCTCGACTCGAATGGTCGATGCACACATGTATGCACGCTCTCGGTAGTAAGTATTCACAATCATTGAGTCGTCTTAGAGAACGCACCAAGTAGGTTGCACCACCTCCTCTCCCTACCTCTCTACCACCACGGCATGCCACTTTGTAAATATTGCAGAAATAATTCACCCTCACACCCCCGAGGGTTTTCATCATTTGCAAAAATCTCTCTCTCTCTCTCTCTCTCTCTCTCTCTTTCGGTGTGTAAGTTTGCGGTGTTCATATCATCGTGGTTTGCGTCCTAGCCGCTCAAAGCTGGGTGGTGCCCCCTGTTCACTTTACCGTGGCAGGCTCAAGGTGCTCCATTCAGCCCCCGGCGTTTTAGAGGCCGTCCGGGTTCGGGGTCCGCTTTATGTCCGCCATTTGGTGCCCCCAGGGAGGACGTCTTTTCTAAGACCCTTCAATTTACAATGCTGAAAGTGACGCCCACTATCAATCATGGACGAATGGCTGAAGGAATTTTCTAACTGGAAGACGGAAGAGGAGGAGATGAAGGAGGCACTAGATGCCTTCATTGAGGTGCTACTACCAGGGTGCAGTGTCATCAACATTCAAGAGGTAAATTCTCCATCTCGTGTCGCACGTTCTAACTATAAATCGAAAGCATCAGGAGGGAGGTTGGTGAAGTGCCATCACTGTTGTCAACCAAGGCACACTGTCAATGAGTGCCAGCAACGAAGGCAGCGAAAGGGCTGAAGTCATCGACATCGACATTCATCGCGAAGAAATCATTCACGTCAAGGAAGGGAAGCAAACAGAGAGACCTCTTTTCCCTAAAGAAACTGCAGTCAAAGATATAACTCCAAAGTGGCCTAAAGGGGCTGCTCGAGCCAAAGTCAAGGAGAAGATAAGACAATCTTGAAACACATGACCCCGAAGGGAGAATCATCTGGCCAAGCAAGTGCTTCAAGCTCAGAAAGCCGGGTTGTACCCACTTTGTCAAGGAAGAAGTCATCCGAACCTAAGCGGCGGAAGGTTGCCTACCGATTTGCACGACGCATATGAGTGCTGCCAATCCACTTTGACAATCCAGAAGAAGAACTGGTGAGAAGATTCCCATGTCCTAGAGAAGAGTGGTTCGGCTACTGCTCTCGCTGTTTTGGGAAGCGAGTGGAGGACCTTCCCCCTCTCCCTGTACAACTTATCCTGAAGAATCTCTCTACCACGGGAGAAACTCAATGGGCTGGAGATGAGTTGCAACTGAATGGAGTAGAATTCATGCAACACGCCGATTATGGAAATTACATGTAATTGCTATTAGCCAAGAGGTTGGGAGTGGTCAGACGCGTCGCCATCACCCCGTACGTGCTCAGCAACGAAGGAAAGGTAGAGCCCATGAAAGGTGACGACCTCTTGTGGATGTGTCGACTCATCAACACTGGCACGGTAAGAGTATAAGTAAGTATTCCACCCTCTGTTCATGATGAAAAACGGGCCGACGGCATTCCCGTTCAGATTCCTGCAGCATATGCATGTCAATATCTATGTAGATAGGAAAGTATTCTACCAACAGAAGATCGTACACCTATTCGGTACCGGGGTACTAGGAGAAATCCTCAATTCCCCGAACCCTATCATTCTCCCCATATGAGATTACCACAATTCCTTTAGTGTCTCTATTTTTATCCTGTTTTAACCTATCCACCCACCCATGTAAAAAGCCGCTATGAGCCGCTACTCTTGATGTAAAAGAAAAAAAGAAAAAAAAAGGAAAAAAAAAAGGTTTGTAATTTCCTGAGTCACCACCATGGCAAGTGTTTCTTTCCCCACGTTCAGTGGAAAGAAGCGAGAGGATCTCACGACCGACTTTTTGGATGATTTGGACATTGCGTGTGTCGTGTCCAACAAAGATGACGACGTTTCACGACTTAGAATTTTTCCTCTACTGATGAAAGTAGAGGCCAAGTCCTGGTATAATGCATTGCCCCAGGCTACCAAGAATGCATGGGATGTGTTAAGGGCTGCTTTTGTAAAATAGGTTTGGTGGAGGCACAACCTCGGAGAAGCTATGGCAGCTACTAACAGAATTAAAGCAAGGAGGCCTGCTGGAGTATGCCACCTACGAGTCAAAATTTGTGGACTTATGGGAGAGATGGGTTTCCACACTGGAGGAAGGCGAAGGAGCGCCTATTTTCCTAAAGAAGGACCGTTTCATTGCTAGTCTATGATCGCCGCTTAAACAAGCTCGGCCCGACCAACCTCAGTGACTGCAACAGCCAATCATAGAGTCCAACCACAGGAGGCATCAGAAGAACAGCAAGACCCGCTAAGTCGTGCATCACCACCCAACTAGAGAGTTTATTTGTGCATCTAGTGCAGAAAGGGCATGCATCTGGCAGAAACCAAGAACAAGGAAGGGGACAACGAAGGCAGAACCAAGAGCACCACCGTTACAACTGCGGGGAAGATGGCCATGGAATGTACTACTGCCCACACCCGAGGAGGCAGAATTTCAATAGAGGGGGGAGACAGAATCAGATCTCTCCGCCAAGAGCAGGACCACCACCACCTAGGCAGCCAAGACCAATCCCACCGGTCCAAATCCTTCGACCACCTATACAATAGCAACCACCACCCCAACCTCTCATTCCGCCACTACCCCCACCACCTGCTGTGAACCAAGCGGTGAGTGTTATTAGCTTAGAGGTTAAAGGGAAGGCGAACATAGAAGAATAAGCTCGAGAGAAGCACAAAGAAAAAGCGAAGGTAGAAGAAGTGGATGCTATGGGAGTGAAACGTGTGAGGCACGAGGAGGCATCTCAAAGAGAAGAGAAGATGAAAGGGAAGGCCGAGTCTAGCAAGCAAGCAGCTAAGCCACGGCGGAAGATAGACATCGTGGACTTCTCACTAGGTGAGTATGCAAAACCCTATGACTTATTTCAGGATGCGTTAATGCAGGGCCCGAAGATAACTTGGCCCCAATTACTCTACCTTGCACCCAGAACGAGGAGGCAATGGACGAAAATGGTAAGTACCAGGAAATCAAGACCCAGGATAGCTGGGGCTATCTCTGGGATGGATCTCGATGCCATCCTGCCAACCATGGACGCTCACATCAAGGGGCAACGGATTTCAAACGTCTACATAGATGGTGGCACGCAAATATGCGTCATGAGTGAAAACATGATGCACCATCTAGGTCTAGAGGTAAGTAGGCCGGCACCCTGCCAAGCCAAGATGGCAAACAATGTAAGAGTTAAATGCATAGGCATTGTAAATGTGGTCAAAGTAAAAGCATTCAATATAGAAGTGGAGGTAGACATCTTCGTCATGCCACACAAAGGGGAGGGCTACCCCCATCATTCTTGGGAGGCCTTGGCTTATGGCTATGGAAGCTAAACAAGACTGGAGCACCGGGATGATCCAGATGAAGGATGCTAAAGGGAATTCCATATTCTACGACATGAGGACTAGAAAGCAGCGCAACATGATCTTGGAGGCTTCAGAAGGTGAGTCCACCAGCGACTACTGGTCTACCTCAGGAGAAGAGACAACCACCACCGATGGAAGTGACAGTAGCATCGAAGTAATGGGAGTCATTCTTAAAGACCCCAATAGATTAACACAATCTGAAGCAACCTCGGCAAACCAAGAGGGATCATCAGGTATGCAGTCCTTGGAGAATGCAGGTAAGCTAAAAAAAATGCTCTCAAATGAGTTAACCAATGAAGAAAGTAAGGAGTACGTCTGCATGCTAGGTAACTTCACTACTTTGTTCATTGATGGCTATGATAAGATCATAGGAATTACAGTCGTAAAACACCACATAACACTCAAGGAAGGCAGTAAACCTGTATTACAAAAGCTCAGAAGACTTGGAGTAATCCAACAAGAGGCATTGCTTAAAGAAGTGAGAAGTTTGCTATAAGCAGGTTTCATCTATCCTGTCGAAGACTCAGAATGGGTCTCCCCAGTAGTAGTCACAAAAAAAAAAGGTAAGTGGAGAGTCTATGTGCATTATAAACCTCTCTATGCAACCACGAAGAGGGACCACTTTCCCCTCCCATTCCAGGATGAAATACTCAATGAAGTGGCAGGTCACAAACGATACACAGTGTGCGACAGCTACTCAGGATACTTCTAGATTAGCATTGCGGAGGAGGATCAGAAGAAGACAACATTCATCACACCTTGGGGATGTTTTGCCTACAGAGTGATGCCGTTTGGCCTCACTAACCCCCCGGCCACGTTTCAATGCTATGTGACTTTTGTTTTCCAACCCTATTTTGGAACATCAATACGGGTTTTCATATATGATTTTTGCATTTATAGCTCACGAGCCCTTCATTTAAGCAAAGTCTATGATGGCTTAACCAGGCTACAAACCTTGGGTGGCCAACTCAACGTGGAAAAGTGTCACATTGGTGAGAGCAAAGTCACTCTCCTTGGTCATGTAATTTCAGCAAAAGGAACCGAGGCTGAACCCGAGCAAGATTCAGGCTCTGGTATCTTTATCAGCACCCACCACCGCTAAGTAGCTGGTTTCTTTCCTTCAAAAGGTAAGATACTTAAGCAGGTTCATTCACCTGCTATCTCAAGTGGTCCTTCCCCTACAACAACTCACCCAGAGGGATGTCTTCTCATGGAGTGAAGAGAACTAGCAGCAATTTACTAAGGTGAAGCAAATCCTAGCTAAGCTTCCCACTATTTCACCTCCTAAGTGGGACGAGCCATTTTATGTGAACCCTAGTGTGGGAAGTGATACACTCGGAGCAGTGCTAATGCAAAAGGATCCCAAAACTTCTTTCATGCGCCCTATTTACTTCTCTAGTCGGGTCATGACCCCATCAGAAAAAGGATTTACCAAAGTAGAACACATGATTCTGGAACTAATGTTTGCTACTACAAAGTTCCGCTCCTATCTCCTGCCTAGACCCTTTGTAATCCTGACAATGGAGGACATCTTCCCATATGTAACGGGACACATGGATGTCTCATCTAGGATCTCAAAGTGGTTAATTAGACTACAAGATTTTGACTACACCATGCAAGTAGAAACCTCCACCAGGGCCAGTTTAGCGTGAATTCTCACTCATCGCCATTATGAGAAGAAACTGAAGGTCAACACGGAAGCAAAGGAAGGAACACCAATGATAGAAAGTCCTAGGCTAGAGAGAGCTCACTCTCTTTTCTTTGACGGAGCATACAAGAGAACAATGGATCAGTCTACAACAGGCATGGTCATTTTCAATGAACAACAAGAAAGAGTATTCTCCATGGGACAGTTATTACACTCCCACTCCAACAATGAAGCAGAATATGCAGCCCTAATTCTTGGGTTGGAACAATGTATTTCACAAAGAATTCAGCGCCTAAATGTGTTTGGCGACGCTTTGCTTTTGATAAGGCAGATAAATGGCACCTGGGATTGCAAAAATCAGGTTTTACTTGGTCAACTTCGCCAAGTTAAGGACCTTCTAAAAAGGTTTGAAGTGGTGAAACTCTTCCATGTCCCAAGAGCAGAAAATCAAGAGGCAGATGCGCTAGCTAAAGAAAGAATACAAGACGTTCCCGTAGGGGCGATTAAATTAAAACTACCCCTCTTCCAACGTAGTGATGCTATGCCTGATATCATCAGTTTTCTAGATACAGGAGAATGTCCAGCAGGACATACCAAAGGACAAAAATAGTGGCTGGTAAGGGAGGCTACTAAGTACCGCCTTATAGAAGACCACTTGTATTGTAAGGGCAAAGATCAAATTCTTAGGTGGGTGCCAACCTCCAGTGAAATCACAGAGGTAATTTCAAGTTGCCATGACGGTGTCTGCGGTGGTCATTTTTCTCTAGATATCACCAATAGGAAGATTCTACAGGCAGGATACTTTTGGCCTAGTTTGAATAGGGATGTACACCATTGGTGTAAAACATGTAAGGCTTGTCAGGTGGCGAGTGATCGCACGTTAACCTACGAGCCACAAACCCCTATCATTTCATATGGTCCTTTTGAGAAATGGGGAATAGATGCCATCGGTCCTTTACCAAAGGCCCAATAAGGTAAAATGTACATCATAGTGGGTGTAGAATACATGACTCAATGGGCAGAAGCAACGGCCACCACCCGCATTACAGCCCAAGAGGTGGCAAAGTTCATTTTTGAGCATATCATTTGCCGCTTTGGCACTCCTCTTAAGATAATATCAGATAGAAGACCAGGATTTAGAGGTGACTTGGTGGGAGAACTGATGAAGAAGTTAGGCATCACAAGTCGGCATTCCACACCATACTATCCACAATGCAATGGTCTGGTAGAGAACGTAAATGGTATGATTTGCAAAATCATCACAAAACAGATGAACAACCACACAGGGGACTGGGATAAACATCTCATGGCAGCTCTTTGGGCCTACAGAACAATGTTCTGAACATCACTAGGTTTCACTCCTTTCCATCTAGTTTATGGGAAGGAGGCAATTCTACCCATTGAGGTACAAATAGCCAACTTACGAGTCTTGGCTATCTAGACACATCGTCCAATTGTAAACCTCCGAAACCACATCTTGGATCTGGAGAGACTCCAACTAGATAGGGAAGAAGCAATCAATCACTATGCAGCACAGGTAGAATGACGTCGGCTCACTCTCAACCAAGGGCTTAAAGAAAAGGGACTAGAAAAATGCATGTTAGTACTGCGATACAACAACAGATTTGACACTAGAAAGGATAAGAAATTTCAACCCAGATGGGAAGGGCCATTCATCATCAAGAAACGCTATGACAACGGAAGCTATAAACTGATGGAAGCAGATGGGAGAATTCACAACACCAGGGTCAATGGATGGAGACTGAAAAGGTATTTTCTTAGGTTTGACCCAGAATTCATGCTAGACATTCCAGAAGAGGGAGAACCCTCTAAATCTACAGCTGAAGAAGCAGAAGAAGGGCTAGAAGCATGAATGCCTCTAGCCAAAGGGAGAAGGCTAATGATAGACGACTTTCGAAAATCAAAGAAAAAAAAAAAAATCTGATTCCCCCCCCCCCCCCCCAACTCTCAGTACCCTCCCCTTAGCTTATTCCTCCCCCCCGCCCGACGGGCATTGGATAAAATAATACCCTCTCTCTCTCTCTCTCCCGCATTTTCCCTACATACCCCTCCCTAATACCCTCTCTCCCAATTTACCCCCCACTCTCATTACCCCCCCCCCACCCCCGTGACCCCTCTCTCGTGCTCCCTTTGTGTGAGCCTCATGGAAGCCCCCCCCTCTGCTCTCCCGTATTCTTACACTCACCCTTTGCACACCCCCCTTACACCCCCCCCCCCCCCCCCCCCCCGCGACCCCTCTCTCGTGCTCCCTTTGTGTGAGCCGCATGGAAACCCCCCCCTCTGCTCTCCCGTATTCTTACACTCACCCTTTACACCCCCCCCTTACATCCCCCCCCCCCCCCCCCCCCCCCCCCCCCCCCCCCCCTTGGACCGCTAATATTCCCTCCCCACCCGCCCGCCTCACCCTCCCCTCGGCCTCATTCCCTCCCCCTTGGCCCGCTAATATATTCGCTCACTCCCACCCATTGACTTGCTTCCCTCCTCTCGTCCTCAAGCTCCCATGCAAGACAGTACAACCCCCCCCCCCCCCCTCTCTCTCACCCACACATCTTCCCTACCCCACTCCATTGCCAACCCCCCCCCCCCCCCCCCGCTTCCTTCACTCTCTTGTCCGGCGTCCCACAAGGCGCGGTCCTCCTCCCTCTACCTCACCCATACCTCTCCCTCACAATCTATCTCTCTCTCAGCCCAGCGCGAACCACCCTCTCTCTCCCACTCGGGCGCTCAGGCCGCGCAAGTGGAAATTCTCTCTCTCTCTCTCTCTCCTTCTCACGGACAGTGGCAGTAGAGCCTCCATCTCTCTCTCTCTCTCTCTCTCATCATACACACACACACACACACACCATCACCCCCCCCCCCCCCTCTCCCCTTTGGCGCTGTGTACGAGCCCACAATAGCACCCTCTCTCTCTCCCACCCGGGCGCTCACGCACCGCAACAAACAATACACACACACACACACCATACACACACACACCACACACACACTCACGCTCTCTCTCTACCCCATCTTCCCTCCCCCCATCCACCTCGCGCAGTAGAAGGCAGGCAGCCAGTACAGAGCCTTGATTCGAGGATGCCGAGAAGTCAAAGTGCAGGTACAGAGAGGGTGATGGTAGCCGGCAAGATGGAGTTTCGGTCAGTGTTTGCAGCTTGGCCACAGGAGGTTGGAGCAGTATGGGAGAGCCAGGCCAAGGCAGGTTGCAAAGTTTCTTTGGTTAAAGGAAGAAAATAATGAGTTTTTGGAGCCCTTGGGGCTCAAGTCTTAGGGGAATGCCACGTGACAGGGGCCTAAAACCCATATGCGGGCACGGGGTCGTTGAGGCCGGGCTATAAAGGCTGAGGTGTGGGCTCCCATTAGCACACAAGGAAGGAGAGAGAGGGGAGCTCTCTTGGACGCAGCTATGGCGTCCGCGCGCATGGCGCTGCTGTGGGCGTCTGGCGGCGATTTTGGTGGCAATGGTCGGCGGTGCTGGATGGCGGTGGCGCCCGTGGGTGGCCCCGGCTGGTTGATGCAGTGATGACGTGGTAGGCCTTGCTAGAGGCATGTCCCGCGGCTCCAAATTTTTGAGAAGGAGAGGGAGAGAAATAGCGAGGTTGCTATTGCCTCCCCCCCTCGTGTAAGAGAGAGCCCCTGCAGCAGCGTGCAAGGAGGTGCCGACAAGCAAATGAAGTGCAAGGAGAAGGGAGTCCGGGCGGCCGGCCAAAAAAGTGAAGGGAAAGGGGCCAAAGGGCCAGTGTATCTAGCATGCAAAAGTTTCCAAAATACACTAACCCAAGTGTTAGCAATGCATAAAACCTATAAAAGGAACTCTACATGAAATGCACGAGATGGAATCACACCACCATTTTTTTTGAGATTTTTAGGCACACCCCTATAAAAGGGTGATTATGTTCATTTGTAAGCGCTTTTTTTTGGCCAAGGGGTCTTTGGACCAAGGAGGAAGTTTTACCCAAGGCTTTTGGAGCTCTTTTTTTTGGTTGCCGAGGTTCATGCCGACAGGGTGTTGGATGTACATGCTATTGCCTATGCTAGTAGACGGTTCCCTACGGTTTCAGGCGTCATTTCTCCTTCCCCCTTCTCTTATCGGCTTCTGTCCATGTGTTTCTGGGAGTGTGTGGGCGTGTGTGCCCCCCCGTGGTTGGTAGTGCAAAGAGAGGTAGAGAGAGGTTATGTGAGTGTGGAAGGCTGTGAATTGAGCGAAGCGGAGTGATTGAGTCTCTCTGGTGCATTGCAGGGAGTATGTGCGTATGGTTGTGTGGAAGCAATGGTTTGTTTGCGGGTAATTTTGAGTTTTGAAGGTGAACTCTAGTGGATTGGGGCACTGTGTATACCCTGGGCTATAGTGAGGCATTGTGTTGTGTGCTAGGTGTGTTCCCCTTTCCCCCTCTCCAGCGCCGCCAACAACAAAAAGAGAAAACGTCATCCCAGTAATTTATAGGTTATTTTCATCATTATCTTCAGTTTCCACCCAAGCCATTGTAAATTTCCACTTTTTTATAAATATCCTCTCTCTAGGTGATGGTCACAAAGGCCCACTTAGAGATTCCCATCTTTTAATAACCTTCCAAAACAAAGCAAGGGTCAACCTCACCGGGCCCACCACTTGCTTTGTCTCCCCGATTAAGCTTACCCTAACCACACTGGGATTACCATAATCCAAACAGCCAACACCTATAAATTGGCACTGAGAGGTCACTATCTGGGGGGGGGGGCAATTCATGAGGATCCAAGCATTTGGTAGAGTGTAGTGGGAAGGATTGACACAATCACCATCACGGGGAGGGGACTGGTGTGTTGGGTTTGCCTTGGGAATTGCACCATGCGAAAGGAACCACATCCATCTCTCGACTCCAATGGTCGATGCACACATGTATGCACGCTCTTGGTAGTAAGTATTAACAATCATTGAGTCGTCTTAGAGAACGCACCAAGTAGGTTGCATCACCTCCTCTCCCTACCTCTCTACCACCACGGCATGCCACTTTGTAAATATTGAAGAAATAATTCACCCTCACACCCCCGAAGGTTTTCATCATTTGCAAAAATCTCTCTCTCTCTCTCTCTCTCTCTCTCTCTCTCTCTATGTGTGTGTGTGTGTGTGTGTGTAAGTTTGCGGTGTTTATATCATCGTGGTTTATGTCCTAGCCGCTCAAAGCTAGGTGGTGCCCCCTGTTCACTTTACCATGGCAGGCTCGAGGCGCGCCATTCGGCCCCCAGCGTTTAAGAGGCCGTCGGGGTTCGGGGTTCGGGGTCCGCTTTACGTCTGTCAATATCATGAAAGAGGTTTGGGGGAGAGGGGGAGAGAGAGAGAGAGAGAGAGAGAGAGAGAGAGAGAGAGAGAGAGAAAGAGAGAGGAAAACAGAGGAAGAATGAGAGATTTTGCATTGAGAATACAAAGTTTCTGGACCACTCGGGATAGATTCATATCCATGTTAAAGAATTTTCCCTTTCTACTTGGCAAGCATGAAGTCATCCTTGCATCCTCCTCATGTCTAACCACATGCAACACATTGAGAGATCAACTTGTGCCAAATGCTCTAATATGTCAACAAATAACCTCTTGCACGATCCAACCTTTGGCCATACATGTCTCTGGTTGAGACCGTAGCCGCGTAAAAAATCTTTGAGTCTTTAAAAACCTCTCTAAAAAGAAAATCCATCATGCATGCATTACTCCGCATATAGAAATCTCCTCAACCACGGGAAGCAAGAGGTGGATTTGACTAAGAAGAAATGATCGAGGAAATGCATCCTCAATGACACACACAGTTTTTGTTGCAAGTGTTTGAGTAGGAGGGATAGCATCTATTTCAATTTCCATGGAGCTCACAAGTCTCCAAGAAAACAAAGAAGAATACACTAAGTGCTAGTTCAAGTTACCTTATTGTGTACATAAAAAAGTGTAGTTGAGTGGATTCTTGCGGTGTAACTTACTAGTTCTCGCGGTTGTAAAATACCATCCCTCGCTTTCTTGTCCCAACATATGTACATAATGAGTTTTTGGAGCCCTTGGGGTTCAAGTCTTAGGGGAATGCCACGTGGCAGGGGCCTAAAACCCATATGTGGGAACGGGACCGTTGACGCCGGGCTATAAAGGCTGAGGCATGGGCTCCCATTAGCACACAAGGAAGGAGAGAGAGGGGAGCTCTCTTGGGCGCAGCTATGGCGTCCCCGCGCATGGCGCTGCTGTGGGCGTCCGGCGGTGATTTTGGTGGCAATGGTCGGCGGTGCTGGATGGTGGTGGCACCTGTGGGAGGCCCCGGCTGGTTGATGCAGTGATGACGTGGCAGGCCTTGCTAGAGGCGGGTCCCGCGGCTCCAAATTTTTGAGAAGGAGAGGGAGAGCAATAGCGAGGTTGCTATTGCCTCCCCCCCTCGGGTAAGAGAGAGGCCCCACAACAGCGTGCAAGGAGGTGCCGACAAGCAAATGAAGTGCAAGGAGAAGGGAGTCCGGGCGGCCGGCCAAAAAAGTGAAGGGAAAGGGGCCAAAGGGCCAATGTGTCTAGCATGCAAAAGTTTCCAAAATACACTAACCCAAGTGTTGGCAATGCATAAAACTTCTAAAAGGAACTCTACATGAAATGCTAGACATGGAATCACACCACCATTTTTTTTTAGATTTTTAGGCACACCCCTATAAAAGGGTGATTATGCTCATTTGTAAGGGCTTTTTTTTGGCTAAGGGGTCTTTGGACCAAGGAGGAAGTTTTTGCCAGGGCTTTTGGAGCTCTTGTTTTTGGTTGCCGAGGTTCATGCCGACAGGGTGTTGGATGTACATGCTATTGCCTATGCTAGTAGACGGTTCCCTACGGTTTCAGGCGTCATTTCCCCTTCCCCCTTCTCTTCGCGCCTTGTGTGCATGTGTTTCTGGGTGTGTGTCGGTGTGTGTGCCCCCCCGTGGTTGGTAGTGCAAAGAGAGGTAGAGAGAGGTTATGTGAGTGTGGAAGGCTGTGAATTGAGCGAAGCGGAGTGATTGAGTCTGTCTGGTGCATTGCAAGGCGTATGTGCGTATGGTTGTGTCGAAGCAATGGTTTGTTTGCGGGTAGTTTTGAGTTTTGAAGGTGAACTCTAGTGGATTGGGGCGCTTTGTATACCTTGGGCTATAGTGAGGCATTGTGTTGTGTGCTAGGTGTGTTCCCCTTTCCCCCTCTCCATCTTCTGGTGCCCCCACGGAGGAGTTGTCTGATGCTCCAATTTGCGGTTCAAAGTGGTGTTTTTTTGCCAACAAAGAGGTTGGTGGGTGGTCGAGATATTTGATGGTCAAGGTTGAAGCTGACAGAGATGATGGAGCCAGGTTTTGGCCCCATATTTATGGGCATGGAAGATCCCGAGGATTCGTTATCAGATTTAGAATTATGGTTGCTATCGATGCGTATGTCGACGTATGCGCAAAGATTACAGACGGTGCCACTATTGATGCGAGGTAAAGCGAAGGTGTGGCTCGATGGCTTAGAGAGCAGTGATCGAGAATCATGGCAAAGGTTGCAGAGTCAGTTTGTGGAGCGGTTTCAAGAGGTGATTACGGCGGAAAAAGCCGGTGCAAAGCTGAAGGCTGTACGCCAGGATGTAAGTAAAGATTTCTCAATTTTCATTGAGTAGTTTGAAGTTTGTTGGAAGTAGTTAGACATTGTTACTAGGGTCGAAAGCAATCAATCTTTGAAGCTGTCAAAGCTGTTAGAGTGCTTGCATCCGAGTGTTAGAGTAAAGGTCGAAGATGGTGCCGATACCTATGAAGACATGGTCTATCTGGCAAAGATAAAGAGCAGAAAGGTGAAGCGAAAGCTAGAGTTGGGAATGCTAAAACCATCAGATTATATGCCCGTTGTTGCGGAGGTGGTGGAGTGCTCTTGGGTCCAACCAAAGGTGGTTCCAATTATGCAAAATGCAAGGCCCATGGAGGTAAGACCTACTATTGGTTACATTTCTTGGAGGTTTCCAGTTTGTGATATGCATGTGCCAAGGGTGGAAGAGCTTGTCAACGAGGAGAAGCTCCATGTAGAGGTGAACCAAGATGCAAAAGTGGTAGCAGATGTGGAGGTTCCAGTATGGATTGAAGAGGTAAAGCATGGTCTTGTTGAAAGTTTGCATGAAATGGTAGCAGAATGCAACCGGGATGCAGATACCAAGGGTTCAGAAGCTAATGAAGAAATTTTGCAAAGCGATGAAGATGGTCAAGCTTTTGTGGAGCAGCAAGTGGATGCAGATGCAGATATAGAGCCGGTATATGATGCCGATGCTAATGATGATACAAGATCGATTTGCTGGGAGACAAGCGAGGAGGATAGAGCCGATGAATATACATCCCATGAAGAGGAGAAGGAATCTGATGAACCTAAACTGGTAAAGGTAAAGCTGCCCTCTTATATGTTTGATGATATGGTGATAGCACATGTGCAAGAAGAGCAGGAAACAGAGCAAGCTGAGATAGTTGATGAAGGCCAAAAGATGCGATCTAGATCTACAGATGATGGAATGCAGGTGAAGGTGGTATGTGGTGCCATGTTAATGGACGTGATGATGAAAGTAGCGGTGGAATGTGCCATGGTGGTGCAACATGTGCAGACTTTTGCCAAGAGAGATAAAGCGGCCGTGTCTACGGCAGAACTGGAGATGGATGCGGTAGAGGACAAGTTTCTCTCTTCCATAGAGGAGCATGATGCAGAGGTAGAAGAGGTGATTGAAGAGCAGGAGACTGAAGCCGGACAGAAGGAAGTGTTGAGCAACCTTGAAGGGCCAATCGATGATGAAGGGCTTGATGACAGTGTAGGTGAGTTTGAAGATGAGGTGCAAGAGAGCATGAATCCAGTGCAAGAGATGTGTTCTATGGCATATGGAGGAGGTTCCCAAGGTGTGTCCAAGCTTCCAAAAGAGGTATGCAACCCATGGTTGAAAGGTATGCTTGTAAGTGCAACTGTGCAAAATGTTATCCATCAGATACGGGGTTCCTTTGAGAGGAGCTCTACTTTACATGGCTGGGAGGGAGGGTCAGAAGTGTTGGTTCATACAGATGATGTGTTTGCAGATCCATATAGGCTGATGAGGCAAGATGATGTTCGAAGAGGTGAAAAAGTGCTATGGGCCTTCTGTGTGCATGGATGGCTACGTGCTTGGGTAGGGCACTATTAGAGGTTGTTGTAGATGGATGAAAGTGAAGAGAGCTAGGTGCTTGATCCAGGTGGAAGCTATGTGATGCAGGGGGTGGGGCAACCCACTTGAAGGTTTGGCAATAGGGTGCAATAAAACATTGTACATATGGTTTGAGATTTCTCATAGTGTGTGCCAGGTTTTGCAGTTTACAGTGGAATAAAGCTTTTATGCGGTTGAGCATGAATGCTCAATAGGGGGGTGGGCAATGATGGTGCATCCAAAGTGTGTCGACTCTAGAAGATGGCATGGACAGATGTGTACAGGCAAGCAAAAGAATGGCAAAGTGCAGGTGCAGCTAGGAAGTTCATGGGATAACAGGTAGCAGCGGAAGTGTATGTATGATGCGGCTTATAGGCCAAGAAAGGCTCCATAATGTGCTAATTGGGGTAGCAGGTGAAAGAGATGTAAAGTGCATATTTGAGGTCCAAAAATGAAGAGCTTGAAGTGATGAAGGAGCAGGTCCAGACGGCTCATCAAACTGAGCTACGGAGCCCAAGTTATTGAAGGTTGAAGTTTCGGTGGTTTGCAGATTCTTGCCGGACAAGGCAAGAATTCTTGCAAATTCTTGCCGGAGCCCAAGTTATTGAAGGTTGAAGTTTCGGTGGTTTGTAGATTCTTGCCGGACAAGTTATTCAAGGTTGAAGTTTCGGTGGTTTGCAGATTCTTGCCGGACAAGGCAGGTGGTCCAAGTGGAACATAAGGTACAGGTGAGTAGAGCTCAATTTATGGAGCCTACCCGTCTTTTCGGATTGTGGATCGGAGCCATGGTTTGCAAAATATGGTCATTTGAAATTTTTCCAGGGGCCAGGATTGAGCCCACTTGACCGCATTGGAGTACGTGCCATCTGGCATCTTCTGAGCCTCGACGAAGTTCTAGAGCAGAGTGTACATCATATGGAGCTAACAGGAAGAGACCGCATGCCAAACGGAGGCCGGAGCAAGGAGATATAGCCATCAGAAAACTGGGAGCAAGGAGATATAGCCATCAGAAAACTGGGTGCAAGTACAGAGAGGGTGATGGTAGCCGGCAAGATGGAGTTTCGGTCCGTGTTTGCAGCTTGGCCACAGAAGGTTGGAGCAGTATGGGAGAGCCAGGCCAAGGCAGGTTGCAAAGTTTTTTTGGTTAAAGGAAGAAAATAATGAGTTTTTGGAGCCCTTGGGGCTCAAGTCTTAGGGGAATGCCACGTGACAGGGGCCTAAAACCCATATGCGGGCACGGGGTTGTTGAGGCCGGGCTATAAAGGCTGAGGCGTGGGCTCCCATTAGCACACAAGGAAGGAGAGCGAGGGGAGCTCTCTTGGGCGCAGCTATGGCGTCCGCGTGCATGGCGCTGCTGTGGGCGTCTGGCGGCGATTTTGGTGGCAATGGTCGGCGGTGCTGGATGGTGGTGGCGCCAGTGGGCGGCCCTGGCTGGTTGATGCAGTGATGATGTGGCAGGCCTTGCTAGAGGCGGGTCCCGCGGCTCCAAATTTTTGAGAAGGAGAGGGAGAGCAATAGGGAGGTCGCTATTGCCTCCCCCCCTCGTGTAAGAGAGAGCCCCTGCAGCAGCGTGCAAGGAGGTGCCGACAAGCAAATGAAGTGCAAGGAGAAGGGAGTCCGGGCGGCCGGCCAAAAAAGTGAAGGGAAAGGGGCCAAAGGGCCAATGTATCTAGCATGCAAAAGTTTCCAAAATACACTAACCCAAGTGTTGGCAATGCATAAAACTTCTAAAAGGAACTCTACATGAAATGCACGACATGGAATCACACCACCATTTTTTTTGAGATTTTTAGGCACACCCCTATAAAAGGGTGATTATGTTCATTTGTAAGGGCTTTTTTTTGGCCAAGGGGTCTTTGGACCAAGGAGGAAGTCTTTGCCAGGGCTTTTGGAGCTCTTGTTTTTGGTTGCCGAGGTTCATGCCGGCAGGGTGTTGGATGTACATGCTATTGCCTATGCTAGTAGACGGTTCCCTACGGTTTCAGGCGTCGTTTCTCCTTCCCCCTTCTCTTCTCGGCTTGTGTCCATGTGTTTCTGGGTGTGTGTGGGCGTGTGTGCCCCCCCGTGGTTGGTAGTGCAAAGAGAGGTAGAGAGAGGTTATGTGAGTGTGGAAGGCTGTGAATTGAGCGACCTGGAGTGATTGAGTCTGTCTGGTGCATTGCAAGGAGTATGTGCGTATGGTTGTGTGGAAGCAATGGTCTTTTTGCGGGTAATTTTGAGTTTTGAAGGTGAACTCTAGTGGATTGGGGCACTGTGTATACCCTGGGCTATAGTGAGGCATTGTGTTGTGTGCTAGGTGTGTTCC
The DNA here is from genome assembly GCF_014529385.1 of Adiantum capillus-veneris. NCBI lineage: Eukaryota > Viridiplantae > Streptophyta > Polypodiopsida > Polypodiales > Pteridaceae > Adiantum > Adiantum capillus-veneris. The sequence goes on from NC_140946.1 coordinate 79,807,907, forward strand.
CCTTTCCCCCTCTCCAGCGCCGCCAACAACAAAAAGAGAAAACGTCATCCCAGTAATTTATAGGTTATTTTCATCATTATCTTCAGTTTTCACCCAAGCCATTGTAAATTTCCACTTTTTTATAAATATCCTCTCTCTAGGTGATGGTCACAAAGGCCCACTTAGAGATTCCCATCTTTTAATAACCTCCCAAAACAAAGCAAGGGTCAACCTCACCGGACCCACCACTTGCTTTGTCTCCCCGATTAAGCTTACCCTAACCACACTGGGATTACCATAATCCAAACAGCCAACACCTATAAAATGGCACTGAGAGGTCACTATCTGGGGAGGGGGGGGGCAATTCATGAGGATCCAAGCATTTGGTAGAGTGTAGTGGGAAGGATTGACACAATCAACATCACGGGGAGGGGACTGGTGTGTTGGGTTTGCCTTGGGAATTACACCATGCGAAGGGAACCACATCCATCTCTCGACTCCAATGGTCGATGCACACATGTATGCACGCTCTTGGTAGTAAGTATTAACAATCATTGAGTCGTCTTAGAGAACGCACCAAGTAGGTTGCATCACCTCCTCTCCCTACCTCTCTACCACCACGGCATGACACTTTGTAAATATTGAAGAAATAATTCACCCTCACACCCCCGAGGGTTTTCATCATTTGCAAATCTCTCTCTCTCTCTCTCTCTCTCTCTCTCTCTCTCTCTCTCTCCGTGTGTAAGTTTGCGGTGTTCATATCATCGTGGTTTGTGTCCTAGCCGCTCAAAGCTAGGTGGTGCCCCTTGTTCACTTTACCATGGCAGGCTCGAGGCGCGCCATTCGGTCCCCGGCGTTTAAGAGGCCGTCGGGGTTCGGGGTCCGCTTTACGTCCGTCAATATCATGAAAGAGGTTTGGGGGAGAGAGAGAGAGAGAGAGAGAAAGAGAGAGGAAAACAGAGGAAGAATGAGAGATTTTGCATTGAGAATACAAAGTTTCTGTACCGCTCGGGATAGATTCATATCCATGTTAAAGAATTTTCCCTTTCTACTTGGCAAGCATGAAGTCATCCTTGCATCCTCCTCATGTCTAACCACATGCAACACATTGAGAGATCAACTTGTGCCAAATGCTCTAATATGTAAACAAATAACCTCTTGCACGATCCAACCTTTGGCCATACATGTCTCTGGTTGAGACCGTAGCAGCGTAAAAAATCTTTGAGTCTTTAAAAACCTCTCTAAAAAGAAAATCCATCATGCGTGCATTGCTCCGCATATAGCAATCTCCTCAACCACGGGAAGCAAGAGGTGGATTTGACTAAGAAGAAATGATCGAGGAAATGCATCCTCAATGACACACACAGTTTTTGTTGCAAGTGTTTGAGTAGGAGGGATAGCATCTATTTCAATTTCCATGGAGCTCACAAGTCTCCAAGAAAACAAAGAAGAATACACTAAGTGCTAGTTCAGGTTACCTTATTGTGTACATAAAAAAGTGTAGTTGAGTGGAGTCTTGCGGTGTAACTTACTAGTTCTCCAAGTTGTAAAATACCATCCCTCGCTTTCTTGTCCCAACATATGTACATACTCACAGGAAGAATGAACTACAATGTAAATTAGAGGAAGGGAAAGTGAAAGAAAGTCATACACACAAATCATATGTGTCCTAAAAAACAAACAATAGAGAGAATAGAGAGAGGGAGTTACGTGAAGCATCTTGCGCCAATCATGGGACTTGAATCCATACAGTTAAACCCTTCCACCTTTATTTTCTTTTGTGAAAAATTTCTTTAGAGACCTCATGTATCTTGTTGGTGTGCGAATAGACGCAATGGTACCCTTCACTTGGTCCACTTCTTCTTTGACTAGTATCCATGGTGCTTTAGGAATCACAATATTCCCATTGGGAACATGGCGTGGAGTAGCAAAAAAGGGATCCTTAAAAATATGGAATACCTTGACATGCCTTTTGGTGGAGTAGTCGGGCCAGATCATTGTTGTAGTGCTCTTCCCAAGTAGTTGCCCAACCTTTCATCGTACGCTTTAGAGGCATCTTTCCATTTTTTGGAGCCTTGCATTTGCTATGAACTTGGGGTAAGAAATGATGGGTGTTTGGATAGATGAGCTTGCGTAAGGCATCTGGCCTCTCCGTCACCAACAATGATGGTGCGCAAGTAGGACAAGCATTGTGGTCCGATGTGGACAACCCTGCATACATATATATCATTAGAGAGAATCTTCAACTTTAGATGGAGAGAAAACTAGAGGGAGAGAAATAGAGAGAAAAGGGAAAGGGACGTAAAAAAATCTCTCCAAGTCAAGGATAGTCGTACATAGTATACATAAGGATTTCCCTCACGATGGATTCTCTCCTTTCCTTTAGAAGTGAGACATTTAGAATGGTATACCTCTCCATAACTCCTCCAACTCCTTGTGAGGGACTTAAGGTAGACATCAATATTTTCCACTTTATACTTCCCTGGCACAAGCAAGGAAATAAGTATATTTCCCTTCTTGGTTGTCTCCCATGGTGGAATATTGTAGTTGACGATCACCACAAGCCAAGTGCTCCATAAAGTAGACTTGGTGCCAAAGGGGTTGACACCATCACTTGCTAATCCAAGCCTGAAGTGTTGAGGCTCCAAACCAAACTCTGGCCATTGAGTTTCAATATGCCTCCATACAAGTGAGTCAGTAGGGACATGCATCATTCCATCATTTGAGTGGTGTTTGGCGTGCCACGTGAGAAGCTCCACGATAGACATGATTTTAAACATGTTTTGAATGGGAGAGATTAATGGAAAATGTCTCAATATCTTGCAGGATAGGTGTGCCCCGCTCACTCCGGTCTTGTATCATGCTTTCCCCCACGCGCGACATGAGGTAGCATATGCGTGCTCATTGAGGTATAGTATGCAATTATTGACGCACGTGTGGATGCGCGCATACTCCATGCCAAGTATAGTGACATACGATCTAGTTCGTCAACAATCGGGAGGCATGTGGTGACCTCTCAGCAACAGTTTGCCCATCAAACTATAACAAAAATGTGTATTAATACAATTGCAAGCAGGCACCATGAAGCTGCGAGAGAGATATATAAAAATATATATAACAAACTTACCCAAGGAGTCCATCTACACTTGCATTGCTCCAATCAAATTTTTCTTGCAAGTTAAGGACTTCCATGATGCCTGGAATACCGAGTATTATGCACCATCGTAAAGAGGTATTTAGACACTCATTAGCAATCTATCCTCTCTTGTCGCTCTCGTCGAGTGCATGGCTAACAATCCTCCTCGCACACATCACGTTCATAAGCCAGTAACTCATCACACATATCTAACATGGGCTCATCCTCTAGCTCAAAGTGCTCCTGAGACGCTAGAGGAGGAGTTGTTGAAGTAGAGATACTGGGAGATTCACCATGTGCCACGCCTAATTCATCCAATAGCTCCTGTCTCTATCATTCGGGCTTGTGGATCGGCGTACCACCACGGAACACAGACCAATGGGACACCTCCTCAAGGAAGGGAAGAGTGGCACTCTCATCTCTTTGAGTGCTTTTTTGAAGACGCAAAAGCCCTTTGTTCTCCACGTGCTCCAAAACAATGCGCCTCAAGCGATGGATTGCCCTTTGGCACAAGGACAAGGGAGTTTATCATGGAACAATCATCCTAGTTGTCATGCACACGCTAGAAAAGAGAGATTATAACTTTTTAAAAAAATTATTTAGCCATATGTGTCCTAACAAATAAACAATTAATTTGAGAAAATAGTTTCAATTTATTTTTCAATAAAAAGAGAGAAATCACTAAAAATACAGGGAGAGAATAAAGTGCAATGAGTGCTACAGATCTTTTAAATAAATTTCAATGATTACTTACTTTAAATGGCTTAATTTGTAATTACAAATAGTACAAAAGGAATGAAAAACACCTCTGAAAGTGCTACAAATAAACATATGCTAATTGTTTAAGTGCATGGTAGTATAAAATATTCAATACTATCAGTTCAAAAAAAATAAAGAATTATTAAAAAAACAAAACGCTATGTATGAAATTATGGTTATCTAAAGGTGGATAAGGGCTTTGTATCCCCCCCCCCCCCTCCCGCTACCTCGGATATGTTTGTATTCATTTGAAATGACACAACATGACAATATTTATGGTAATCAATGCAGTAGTGTCCGAGGTAATCCCAGGCGCTAAAAAAAACAGAAAGGGATAGAGTATGTTGCATTTTTGTGGCATACTCTATCCTTCTCTACTCTTCTCTTCTATCACACCTGCATCTTTGCTCACCCTCCCTACTCTACCTCCCACACCCTCTACCTCTCTCTACCTCTCTCTCCCTTCTCTTCTCTTCTCTTCTATCACACCTCCATCTTTGCTCACCCTCCCTACTCTACCTCCCACACCCTCTACCCCTTGTCCATCTCTCCCCTCCTTCTCCCTCACACACACACACACACACACACACATACATTCTATTCAGATAGATTATGGAGACGATTTTGGAGTGTGGTTTATTCACGACATTGGATGCTCAACTTTGTTCGAAACCAACTCTTCAATGCGTGATTAATACCTAATCTCCCTCCCCCTCTGCCCCTTCCCTTTTCCTATTGTTTTCTACCGCCACACACACACACACACATGTGCACACACACATACACAATAATGCAAATAGAAAAAATGTATCAATTGCACATAATACCTCCATTTGTAGGGATTTACAAATGTTGTGCAAAGTAGAACCTTGTTTTCTCCCGGCAATCATTGTGAACACACGGTAATAATGCTTGTTGTTGGGTGTGATTAGTTCGTAGATGCTGGTGTGAGATTGCTATTTTGCTTGGTTAATAGAGAGAGAGAGAGAGAGAGAGAGAGAGAGAGAGAGAGAGAGAGAGAGAGAGAGAGAGAGAGAGAGAGATGAGAGATTAGGAATGATCTAATGGCTATTGTTAAATCATTCCTTATGTAGAGAGAGGAGAAATGTTTAGTGTTAGAGTAGTGGAGAGAGAGAGAGAGAGAGAGAGAGAGAGAGGGAGAGAGGAAAAGAGAGAGAGATGGGGAAAGAGATAGAGAAAGAGAGAGGAGAGAGAGAAGTAGAGATAGCAAGAGAGAGAGAGAGAGAGAGAGAGAGAGAAGTAGAGATTGCAAGAGGGAAATAGGAAAGGGATAGAGAGAGAGAGAAATAAAGAGAAAGAGAGAGATAGAGAGAGAAAGACAGGGAGATATAAAACGAGAGAGAGAGAGAGAGAGAGAGAGAGAGAGAGAGAGAGAGAGAGAGAGAGAAGTAGAGATTGCAAGAGGGAAATAGGAAAGGGATAGAGAGAGAGAAATAAAGAGAAAGAGAGAGATAGAGAGAGAAAGACAGGGAGATATAAAAGGAGAGAGAGAGAGAGAGGGAGAAACTGATGAAGAGAGAGAAAGAGAGAGAGAAGTAGAGATAGCAGTAGAGAGAGAGAGAGAGGCCTGGATTGGCTAGGCCTGGCTCCTTCTTGTGATTGGCTAGGCCTGGAGGGGTCCAATGAGCTTCAAGCATGAGCTACAAGGGGGGGTCAACCAAAGAAATCTAGGGGGTTTCTTAGGGGGTATACTCACCCACACACAGTCACAAAGACTCTCATTGTGTGCTATGCAAGGTGCAAGAGCTCCATTGCCTTCTCCAAGCTCCTTGAGAAGTTGCAAGCCTACATCAACACTCTTTGCTATGGAGTGCAAATCCAACCAAGAGCCATGATTCAATGCTTAAGCTTTCCATCTTCTCTATATTCATTACTATGCTATTATGTATGCTAGCAAGAAGAGTTTTGATAAATGAGGAACTAATTCTTTCTCCTATGAAATTTTTCTTCTTCCTCTTCCCTTCTCTCATTCCCTGCTAGTTCTCTCTTCGAAGCTCTCTCCACCTTCAAAGGTGTTTGAGGTCTTGCGACTGAGGCTTGGGATAGTTAAAGATTTCTTCAAAGTTTATGTTATGCTTGTGATGAATGAATCTTTCCATCTTCATTGCATCACCTATGTCATAAGGAGCACAAAGATTGTATTGTAACAAGTCTCTCTTCATGGGAGAAATCATAATACAAATTCCTATTGGAGGGGGGACCGTCTCCAGATAAATCCTGTCCTCAACTGTTGTCATGTTCTCTAAATTCTCTCTCTTGCAAAAGTATTGTTCATGCCAAGTTAACTAAATGCTATGTCTATGTTGTTATCTTCAATTATGTTCACCCGCTATGCTCACAAAGTACTTTCTTCAAAGTACTCTCATTAATTTCCACTACTCTCAAGTTAATAGGCCGATTCCATTACATAAAGCTTTACATGGAAGTATGCTCCAGGAAAGTCGTTAGAACAATAAGTTCTCGAGTATTCTGGCTCTTTCCTTGATGGTCAATAGAGTTTTTGAAGCCGGGCTATTTAGTATTTTGCTATCTATGATTGTTTTTTGTTTAGTTCTCCACCACTGAAACTTCGATACTAGATGATTGGAACTTTCCATTTTTTGTGTGTAGAAATTTTGGACTGGCAGTTCTTGAGGTTGTTGTTTTAGAATCTAGATTTTGATATGGCATTTGTTAGTTCTACCTATATTCTTTGCTACCCATATCTGTTTTTGGCAAGAGTGTGGTTTTGGTTTCCTATCTGTATTAGATGTCGTTGGAGGGTGAACTGCAATTTCTTGTAGCTCCTTCTTGGTCAGTTAATCCTTTCTAACCCAAATCTTCTTGATAGCTTTGCTATACATACCATGTTGTTTTTGTTGGGGTGTGTTGTGGTGACTTCTATGCTTTGTATTATGATACATCATGCTCCTGTTGTATACTGGTGTCTTTGCCTTTTGGACTTGATCATATTGCTTTGAAGTGCTTTTTGGAATTGCTTGTGGGTCAGTGGGTGCTTGTAAGGGATTCTCTTCTTTGTCATCCAGTTGCATATTTGATTGGTTGTTTTCCGCTCTTGTAGCAAAAGGAGCTTGTTGTTTTGCTGAATCAAATTGTAGACTCATAGTGTTTTGACTCCAGTTGACTCCAGTCAAGTTGTACCTTATAATTTTTTTACCAAGGTTTCCCTAGCAATATTGCATGTTGTGTGCTCGTATCTTTGGATAGACATGTTGGTTTACCTTTATTCTAAGCATTGTCTATCCCAAGACCTTACTCAAATGTTCTGAATAAATTTGGAGCTCGTTCTTCGTCTCCTGTAATTGGTTGTCAAGTTGAAGTTGCTTGTAAAGGTTGTAGGAGATCAAGTTGTAGTATTGTTGTTGCCTTCACTTGACTATTTCCAATTTTGACATTAATTTTAGGCTCTTGTATGGTCTCATTGTCAAATTCTCTGGCCGGTATTGCATTTATCTTCAGAGGCGGTCCATGTTGCTGTTGCCATCGAAGAAGCTTCTTTTTTGCTATCCTTTCTTTAGCCTTGTCTTGAGCTTTTGCAACTATGTTCTGTTTTGATTGCATTCATTTATTTGCTTACTGGATTTGTTGGAGCATGTTTGGGGTTAGTGGTAGATGAAATCCCTTTAGGCGGCAACCACTTATCCAGTTAGGCATTTCCTCCCTAGCCAATGTAGCAAGCTTGACGGCCCCACTTGGTGATAAGTATTTAATCACAAAGGGTCCCGTCCCTTGCTTTTTAAGTTTCTTTGCATGTTGTTTTAATGTGTAAACCAAGACATAATCTCCTGTTTTGAATTTTTTGGAGCGTACATGCTTATCAAGAAATTTCTTTTGGCAAAATTTTTGACCGTAGATAGAAGCTACTACTTTCAAGCAAAGCTCATCTAGCTTTCCAAGGTTATCTATACGTGAGGACATATCATGACCTGTCTACTCTAGACATTTTGTTGTTCTTAGGGTTGGGATTAAGAACTTTATGGGTGATATAGCATTAAGTCCAAACACCATGTTGTACGGTGTTGTGCCTGTTGAGGTTCTATATACAATCCTCTATGCCCATAAATTTAAATGTAGTTTTTGATTCCAATCCATTCTAGAGTCTGATACTATCTTAGTTAAGATAGTGCATAGAGTCTGATTTGTGGCTTCGACCTGGGCCATTAGCCTGTGGGTGATAGGGAGTTGACTTCTTATGAACTATCATGAATTCTTTAAGAATATTTTCAATTATCTAATTTATGAAATGTGTGCCTCGATCATTGACAGTTTTTATACGTATACCATATCTAACAAAGACATTTGTGTATAGAAATTGTGCAGTAGTCTTGGCATTAGCCTTTTGTGTGGCTTTAGCTTCTATCCATTTTGTGAGATAATCTATGGCTACAATGATGTACTGGGCATGTGTTTTGTAAGCAGGGGGTGGTATTGGTCCTTTAAATTCTATCCCCCACTTGGAAAAGGCTCTACCTCCCATCATTGGCCGTAAGGGCATCTCATCCCGTTTTATTGGTATGTTGGTTCGTTGAAAATACTCACATTGTTTTGACTCGTTTGTGTCCATATGTAATGTTGGCCACCATATTCCCGATGTTAAGATGATTTTTATTGTCTTTTCCCTCGATAAATAGCCCCACTAATCCCTCCATGTGCTTGTTCCAGGATTGGAACGTACATGTTCTCCATTGCACACAGCCTAAGCTGGCTATCCTTTCCCGTTTTATAAAACTGATTTTCAATAAGAGTGAAATGAAGAGCTTTTGTTTCTATCATTTTCTGTCGTGATTTGGTGATATTTTCAGGAAACGTCTGTCTTTCCAAATAGTCAACAATGTACTGACTCCATTCTGGCATAAGTGCTATCTAAAATAATGTGGCATGTCCAATGGGTGGGCTTGATCTGCATTTGATGCAGCTATGACATATTCATGAACATCAATGCGCATAGTCGGCTAATACACTCGCAACTGTTGCAGTCATTGGAAAGTTTTTGTGGCTGAACAATGAAACGTTAACGCTTGGATATGAGCTTCCAAGAAATATGTTTCATATTCCTCAGGGTTTATGCGCACTCTTAGAATTCCATCAGATACTAAATTATATAAACGCTCCCCAACCAACTAGAAGTTCTTATCTTGGCAAATCGTTCTTCATTTAAGGTGTAGGTCCGTCTTATCGAATTATCCACCCTGTGATAGTAGCTTGGCCATCTCTTGGGACCACTTAGGTACCATTTCTATATTGAAGAGATATACATCTGGTAGATCATCATCCACTCCCTCTAGATCGTCTCCATTAGGTAATTGAGAGAGGTGGTCTTCTCCAAGATGTGTCTTCCCCTTATTAACCACTAAGGTAAAGTCAAACTTCAACAATATGATGAACCATATCACAATTCGTCCAGTATTGCATGATTTGTTGACAAGGTATAAAAGTTCTTGATGGTCTGTGAAAAACACAAACTTGTTTGCAAGGAGATGATGTCAAAATTTCTTAACGGCGTAAATCATTTCAAGCCCCTCTCTCTCAGTGGTTGTGTATTTCCTTTTGGCATTATTTAGTTGTCAACTAAAATAGTTGACTGGGAAATCCATGGTTCTCTCTCCTGGTTGAGCCAGAATACATCCGATAGCAAATGCAGAAGCATCTATATGGAAGTGAAAGAGTTTTTTACAATCAGGAGCTCATAGCACTGGATCGGATACAAGGACATCTTTTAATTTCTTAAAATATTCCTTGCACTTATCTATCCATTCAAAAATCATCTATACAATGGTTGTGCAATAATTGCATACATGTGTATGAATCTTCTGTAATAACCACAATGTCCCATAAAACACTGTACTTGCTTTGCATTGATCGGCTTAGGCATTTCGATTATCACCTTAATATTATCCAAATCTGTGAAAATGCCATGTTCCAATACAGTATTCACTAAGATTCGTCATTGTCTTACCATGAAAACACATTTTTTTGGATTAAGGAAAATCCTATATGTCCTGCATCTCTCGCATACCTTTTTGAGGTGTTCCACATGTTCCTCTATTTGGAGAGAGTGTACACATAGGTCATCCATATAGATTTCCAAGAAAATCCTTAAATACTCCTTAAAGGCATGTGCCATCAATCTTTGAAACGTGGCAGGTGCATTTGTTACCCAAATGGCATGACCTGATATGCAAATATGCCCCATTCTGTGGCAAATTCCAGTTTATATTGGTCCTTGCGTGCAATTGCAAGTTGATTGTAGCCAGAGAACCCATCAAAGAAGTAATATGCACGCTTTGATGCCACTCGTTCAAGGACGTTGTCCGTAATTGGCAAGGGGTAGTTATCCCTTATTGTGGCTGCATTGACTTTTTGGAAGTTGACGCACACTCAAAGTTTGCCATTATTTTTGGATACGGTGATGATTAATGATACCCAATGAGCGTGTTCTATCTCATAGATAAACTCCACATCTTTTAGTTTATCAATCTCTTCCTTGATACGCTTAGAAAAGATATCATTGTACGTGTAAGGCCATTGTCTTCTTGGTTTTCCATCAGGTTTTAATGGGATGGTATGCTGACATATTGTCGGATCCATTCCCTTTAAGTCCTTGTAAGACCATGCAAACACATTCTTATATGCTTGAAGAAGGCTGAGAAGTTCCTCTTCCTCGTCTCAACTTAGGTATGTTGTTATGTATACAGGTTGTGGTGTCTCTCCAAGTTGTGATAATTCTACTTTATTCGCATCTTCTGGCCCACCATAAGAATATTTCTTCTGTCGCTCTCTTATGGGTTGTGTCAGCACTATCTTTTGATCTAGAATTGTGAACTTTCTGTAATAGGATGGTACACTTCTATTGTTTAATTTCCACTATTATCTTTCTCATCCTCTCTGCTGTCCTTTTTGGTTGTCCATACTTCTCTCCAAAGTCTTCTTGAGCTCTTGATACCTTTTCTTACGTTCAAGTTTTGTCAATTGTGGTTCTTCCAATATCGATTGTGTTTCCATTCTTTTGGATTTAGTTTCTTCCTTCAGCCTCTGAGTTTGTTTTTTTACATCCCTACGACTATCTTTTGTCCTAGGGTCTTGATCTTGAGAGAAATGAGCGGATATTTTCTTTTTAATGCAGTCTTTTGCCTTTACCAGAGATAATAATTCCATTCTGTTTTAATGTTCGACATTGGGTTATCTCTGGCCTTGTGAGCTTCTCTCTGTTTTTTGTAATGTGCTTGATGTCTTGGTTTTTGATTTGGAAATTTGTAAAACCTTACATCAAGTATCGTTTCCTCTAGCTCACTAGTGTTGTCAGAACATTCATTTTCTGCATCATCCTCTAGTTCAAGATGGTCTGTAGAATCATGGAACAGCTCTCCATTCATTTCTTGCTTATTTTTTAATTTTCTTGATTGATCTGAGATTTTGTAATCATCTTATTCTATTAGCACAACCATGCAATATGGAACTACATCATATCCAACTTGGTCACAAAACTTAGTTGTTGGTCCCTCTACAATAGCACACACACCTAGGGTTGCTAGGATATGTGTCCATTCTAAAGGTTCTAAGGAATATTTGGAAAAAGGTTTTGGAATGTATTCTGTATCCTCAATTTCTTTGTCTAGAATACATTCTTCTTGTTTTAGGCTTCCACAATTGGATGCCTCACACATCCATAACTTCTTCGGTTCTCCTAACCAATTGGCAATCTCTAACCCTACTATCCTGGAAAAATTGAATTCTTCTCTCAGGGTTCTAACGACATCTTTGTAGCTATGGTCTTTAAGGTTTATTGTTGTAGTAGTCTCCATGTGTTTGACGTATATGTGATTGTAGCCCCAATCTTGGACCATCTTTAATTGTCTCATGAAGGGTCGTCCAAGTATTATGTCATAGTTATTTTTCTTGCCAAAATCCACTATATCAAATGTATGCTCATATTTGATTCTGTAAAACGTAACAACTATTTTCTCCAAAAGTCCTATGGGTCTCTCCATATAACGGTCAGCTAGTTGTAGCTTCATTCTGGTGGTTTTCAAAGCCAGTTTTTCCCATTTCTTTCATACATCCTTTGTCGCAATGGCCACACCCGCTCCATTGTCAAGAATATCCATGGTGGTAACACCTTCTAATTCAACCAAGAGCATGGTATTGCCATCTTCCCCTTTGCAGTATTCTCCTACATTGTTTAAAGGCACTGGTTGCATCTTTACTTGGGGTTTTTCTTATTTCTTGATTCCTTCCTGCATTCGTGAATTCAGATCCCTTACTCCAAATTGTTTAAGACATCTTCCTACCATATTCCACATATTAGGTCTTATTGTGGGAAGTTATTCTAGAGTAATGGTACAAGTTACTGGAGTTGATAAGAGTGTTATCAACCCCTAGGAGTCCATACCCTTCCTGGTAGCGAGTTGCTATGATGGTACAACTTTCACATCTATCTTTGCTTCATACTCTTCCATATATGATGGTAACATTTTCGTAGATACAGGTTGTCTCTCCCAAGATTTCACAGATCCCTTGTCTCCCTTATAAGAGTGCATCTCTAGGTCTGCTTGAGGTCCTGCCTCAAATTCTTCAATAGGAGGAAGGAAGTCCTCTTCTCCCATATTGGTTTTGTTATCCCTTTGGCTTAGTTCATTAGCTTCATTGCCTTCCCTTATCTGTCTCCAAAGGTAATTTAAGCCCTCGTCGCTTTTATACAATTCATGTGTGATAGGTTGAGTCTATTGTGTTTGGTTGATTTTAAGCCTTGAGTCATATGCTTTCAAGAGTGGGTCTAGATGCTCATTTACTTTTTCCACTAGCACAGATCCACCTGATCCCACACTTTTGGATTTCATTTTCTTCTGAAGCTCGATATCTGTTGATGTTTCTGGCTTTTGAAGTGCTTGTCTTTCAAGTTTTTCTAGACTATCTTTTGTTCGCTGTAATTTCTCTGTTATGACATTTTGTTCTCTTTCTTTCCTCACTTCTACCCATGATTTTCTAGATTTCCACGTGTTTCATTGACTTTCTCAATTGATGCTAGGTATTTTACATCCTCGTTCTTCATTTCCAAGTCCCCCTTTTTCTTTTTGAGCCTGAGCTCCTGTGATGACTTGCATAGGTATTACTGTTTCATTCTCCGAACCACTGCTTGAAGGGATAGCCTCCAAAATGTTTGTGGTTGATTTCATTGCTTTGTTTGGATTTTTTGGGCAATCGGCAATCAAATAAGTGATGCCACAATTTAGATAATACACATTGACTCGTACAATTGCTGAATGAGGACAATCTTTCATAAGATGGTCGCCCCCACATTTATACCAAGGTCCTAATGGTTTTCGTGGAGCTCCTTGGGCTATGAACAACCATGTTCTCTTGTCCAAACTATATCTATTTTCTCCTGCAGCCTATGCCGCGGTTGGTGGTTCAACATTGCCGATCATACTCCATGGTTTGTTTCCGCTCTTCTGGTGGGTAGTATGTTGGGCACACCATTTTTCCACTCAGCTATTCATAATAGATAGGGATAGGCACTAAGGCTTGCTCCTCTAGTTCTTCCATAGCGGGCGTGTATCTCACACCTATCGGTCTTGTTCCTGGGAGTGGTGGTTGTTGCCCTAAAACTAGCTGTGATATTTCAACCCCAATCGGTCCTGGTAAATTTCCCGCAGTATATCTAGGTAGAGGTGGCACTTGAGGTGGTGCTACTTGCGGTTGGTAAACATATTGTTGTTCTCTCACATACCCGTTATTGTAGTAGCATTCCTTACTAACATGATTTGTTCGTTTTTGTTTGATGGTGCACTACTTAAATGGTTTAGCCTGTGGCTTGGCAAATGGGCTAATTCTCTTTAGCACTTTCTCTATCTGTCGTTCTTGATTTACTCCTAGATCATTTCCTTGTACTGTCTTCCCAAACTTCGACCCACTTTGTTGAGATGATGAATCATCATCTCTGTCTCTTAGATCTCACAATTATCTACATTTAGAGTGGGGCTTTTCTTCATACGAAAATATTTTTGAAGACGTGCATTTCTCAATCCTTGGATAAATATCAACATCAGTCAAGATTGAGTAGGTAGTTCTTCCATTGGGCAGAACTCTACATATCGTTTCAGCCGTAGGACTGATTCTCCCTCTTTCTATTTAAACTTGTGGATTTGAGAGATAGTATTGTGGGCTATCCCCCTTTGAGAGAATTCATCCACCAACTCATCAAAAAATTATTGGATGGTCCCAAAATATCGCCTTTCAATAGAGTCCAACCATGTGATAGCCTCTTCCTCTAAGATGAGTCCAAATCCTGCAAATTGTGTATCGAAGTCTTTAACCTCTTCTGCTCAAATCACATTAACATATGTTCCCACGTGATCTCTAGGATCTCCTTCTCCTGGATACCTCTTGCGTACCCATTTATAGACTTAAGACGGTCTAACACATCTTTGTTCTACCAATTGAACTATGGAATCTCCTCATCCTTCTCCCCTCACAAGGTCTGGTCCAAATCTCAATCTTCTGTCAATTGTGACTCCCATCCAAGATCCTTTGTATGACCCTCAACAAATGGTTCCCTCTTTCTCTCCATATAGGGGAATCCTGTTGTGGTTGGCACCGTGGTTGGTCCCTTGATTTCCTTGGGATAAGAATAAGAGTAAGTGGGCATGGGTGAGACTATGGGAGTCACATATGAACTATTTGTAATAGGGACTTCGCCTCTATAGAACTGTTGTTCCCTCATCACTGTGGGTCGCAACCATGATTGCAACATTTCTAGATTTTGCATTGAGATATGAAGGAAAACTGGTATTTCTACCGTTCCAGCTTGCATGGCTGGGATTCTGGCCTCATCCTCCATTTCCTCAGAGGGACTAGTAGATTTACTAGAGGTAGTTTTTAATCCTTGAGTGGCAGTGGGTTTTGTTCGAATTACCCTAGTGGCTATCAATCTTGCTACCTCTTATTTTTCCATTGGCCTATACTCTTATCCATATTTGTCAACATATAGTATGAGACTCCCCTCACCCGATTCATATGAGAATAAGTACAGAGTCTTTTCTGTGCCTAGCTCAAAGGCAAATGGTGCTAGACATCAAAAATATATCTTGACTCTCCTATTTAGATATTCATAAATTCCTACCACTCCTTGGCCAGTCGCAAGTTTAGTCACCTTCTTGTCAAACACCAAGGTGGCATTAGGAAGGTCTATTAGAGGAGGTATTTTGGTGATTTCAGAAACCATCTTTCCCTTCACCACATTATCCCCGTACTTGTTGTAGTTCTCTAGATCCTTAACTATAAGGTAATGTGTTCCCTCCTCATCACGGAATCTATCCCCATCATCATGCGCTTGAAGGGCATCCACTCCTTCTATTGGTTTTTCCTCTATACATATGCTTTTTCTTCCCCTTTCATCAGCATAGAACAAAGCCTCATGAGTATTTGGTCCTTCTAAGTAAAGGGTTATAAATGTTAATGTTTGAGCAGGGTTTCCAGAGGTGTTATCTCCTTCTGCTTGGATTGGTTGATTAACCACGGTGTTCCGATCCGCCATAAGATAAAAGGACTGTTTAGAGGAGCTATCGGTTCCACTACCATCTTCGATGATTGGTACTAGTGGATCTATTCTAGCTTGGGTCACACTCTCCTCTATAGATACTATGGTGACCTGATCTCCTGGTGGCTTTTGGTCTCTTTGAAGGTTTCTTCCTGATATCAAATGCATCAATCCCTTAACACACCACTAAAAATCCAAACCTTTTACCTTTAGAGTTAGCTCTACCGTGTCTTAATCTGGCTATTTTAGCTCTCCAGCTGGTCGATTGATTTCTCTT
Organism: Adiantum capillus-veneris; assembly: GCF_014529385.1. NCBI lineage: Eukaryota > Viridiplantae > Streptophyta > Polypodiopsida > Polypodiales > Pteridaceae > Adiantum > Adiantum capillus-veneris. The sequence goes on from NC_140946.1 coordinate 79,823,615, forward strand.
CTGATTAGTTTGGACTTTGTTGTTGGCTATCTATACAAAAATTTAGACTCTGGAAATCTTTGTCAATGGTGGTTCTCTTTTATTAACATTCAGTATTTATTAGGAAGAACATGCAAGTATTTTCCGTCCCAAATTTCCTTTGGAAGGGTTGATCCCCTTATATGTTATAATCACTGAATGGACTAGCAAAATGTGTTGTCAAAGCTAAGTGGATTACTTGGCAGGCTCAAGCTCCTCAGTCTGCTCTAAAATTTGGCTATCATAGTTTATAAGCATATAAAGACTATTAATAAAAAATGGCAATATTTCTTCACCAGATACTCTACCATTCATGTAACTCACAGAAACTTTCAAAATGACAATTGGACAACTTTAGTGTGAGTTACAAGGCGATGCAGATTGATCTTGGATCTTTTTTTGTTTTTTGGCACTTACAGACTCAAATTCTTTCCAACTTGAGTGTAATATTGGCTATTGGCTTCTAAGGTCCCTTAGAATGCAATGCTATACCCAAGTTCAACTTTGGAAGTCAACAGGGTCAAGAAGACTTTATACACGTATGAAGTCTTTTTGACTAGCTTGATTATATTTTTGAAAATTTGTGCTTATAGTTGTGTGCTGACACTCCCTGTATGGTCTTAAGTTCAAATAATGGTCAATACCATCAAAACGACTTTATACGTGTATAAAGTCTTCTATGGCCAATTCGCATGAAACTTGCTCCAGAGGTAGTCCAACACACAGGGACTTCACAAATATTCTCTAACTTGAGTTTGGAATCAAGTTTATTCAAGGTGTGGCCAAAAAAGGGGTATGTAGAGTGTTTGTATTGTTTCTTGGTCTTTTTAAGCTCAATTTTGATCTAAATGTAATAGAATACAAGCTATGGACTTCCCCAGGGCTTTAGGAAACTTTGGGCATATACCTTTGTACAGCTTGAGTCTATTCTAGGCTGTTAGACTTTATAAGTGTATAAAGTCTTTTTGACCAAAATGAACTTAAACCTCAACCCAAGGTTCTCTTTGGTGTGTAATTCAAGCGTATGTACGCAAAATCATGTTTTGATGCCAATAATTTACCAATTCACTACATTTCTTTGTTTTTGTTAGAATTTTCCAAATTCTCTCCAGATGTAAAGTTAGCTGACCAAATGGTATGAATTCTTGTAGTCAAGCTTATATAACCCTCCCAAATGGCTTAGTACTGAGAACATGCAGGATATTGCCCATATCTACCCTAGAGACTTCATACGCGTATGAAGTCTCTTGTCTTAGAATTCAAATCTATTTCTACCTTAAGTTCCCCTACCTATCAATATCATGTACATGTGTTCATAACAAAATTCACTACAACATAACTCAAAGTTATTGACGCTTTATATATCGACGCCCGTGCCTTTCCATGCTCATATTGATGTACTTACCGTTCGTCGATATACGCATCGATACCTGCGTCGATATGACTGTGGATATACGCGTCGAAAGGCTAATTTTCCCATGCGTATATCGATGCAGGTATCGACGGAAGTAATTTGGGGGAAAAAAAGCCAAACCCGCGTGAAGGGCCCATTTTCACCCTCAATGCGCGCGTTCTCAGATCTTGGTTGAAACCTCCTGTGAGGTATTATGGACCTCTTCCCCCCCCTAACCCCTCTCTCTCCCTCTCTCTCTCTCTCTCCCCACATTGTATGTGTGTGTGTGTGTAGGAAAGAGAGAGAGAGAGAGAGAGAGAGAGAGAGAGAGAGAGAGAGAGAGAGAGAGAGCGGTGTGTGTGTGTGTGTAGGAGAGAGAGAGAGAGAGAGAGAGAGAGAGAGAGAGAGAGAGCGGTACCGGTGTGTGTGTGTGTGTAGGAAAGAGAGAGAGAGAGAGAGAGAGAGAGAGAGAGAGAGAGAGAGAGTGTGTGTGCGTGTAGGAAATTAAAGAGAGAGATAGAGAGCGGTATGTGTGTGTGTGTAGGAAAGAGAGAGAAAGAGAGAAGTGTGTGTGTGTGTAGAAAAGAGAGAGAAAGAGAGAAGTGTGTGTGCGTGTAGGAAATTAAAGAGAGAGAGCGAGAAAGAGAGAAGTGTGTGTGCATGTAGGAAATTAAAGAGAGAGATAGAGAGCGGTGTGTGTGTGTGTAGGAAAGATAGAGAGAGAGAGAAGTGTGTGTGCGTGTAGGAAATTAAAGAGAGAGATAGAGAGCGGTGTGTGTGTGTGTAGGAAAGAGAGAGAGAGAGAAGTGTGTGTGCCTGTGTAGAGAAGAGAGAGAAAGAGAGAAGTGTGTGTGCGTGTAGGAAATTAAAGAGAGAGAAAGAGAGAGAGAGAGAGTGAGAAAGAGCGAAGTGTGTGTGCGTGTAGGAAAGTAAAGAGAGAGAAAAATATGCGTAGGAAATTAAAACTAGAGAGAGAGAGAGAGTTATGGTTTGCATAAAAAATTAAAATTAAAGAAAGAAATGAAATGAAATGAAATGTTATGTTAACTCTTCAAAAGGCCAAAGTGACCTATGAGACCAGAAAGTTACAATGTGGTAGACTGATACTAGGTTAGAATAACAAAATAACATATTATGGAATCCTAAACTGCTGAGTGTGGACTAAGCAGCTAAAACAGCTAGATGAAACCATTCGTAGTTCATTAGGTAGTCTTAAAGCAATGTCAATAGCGAGTATGGTAAGCCGTAGGTCAATAGGTTTGAGTTAACGTCAAGTACACAAGCCGTAGGTCAAATCCGGTTACGTTTTTTTACAAAAAACGCAAACGGACTTCGGAAATGGCTTCTATGCCTACTGAAACCATCCGTAGACGATTAGGTAGTCTTTAGGCAATGTCAAGAGCACGTATAGCAAGCCGTAGGTCAAACGGATAGAAGAAACGCCAAATACACAAGCCGTAGGTCAAAACCAGTTGCGTTTTTCTACGGAAAAACGCAAACGGACTTCGGAAATGGCTTCTATGCCTTCTGAAACCATTTGTAAACGATGAGGTAGTCTTTAGGCAATGTCAAGAGCGCGTATGGCAAGCCGTAGGTCAAACGGATAGAAGAAACTCGAAATACACAAGCCATAGGTCAAATCCGGTTGCGGTTTTCTACGGAAAAACGCAAACGAACTTTGGAAATGGCTTCTATGCCTACTAAAACCATCCGTAGACGATTAGGTAGTCTTTAGGCAATTTCAAGAGTGCATATGGTAAGCCGTAGGTCAAACGGATAGAGGAAACGCCAAATACACATGCCGTAGCTCAAATCCGGTTGTGTTTCTCTACGAAAAAACGCAAACAGACTTCGGAAATGGCTTCTATGCCTTCTCAAACCATCCGTAGACGATTTGGTAGTCTTTAGGCAATGTCGAGAGAGCGTATGGAAAGCCGTAGGTCAAACGGATAGAAGAAACGCCAAATACACAAGTCGTAGGTCAAATCCGGTTGCGTTTCTCTATGGAAAAACGCAAACGGACTTCGGAAATGGCTTCTATGCCTTTTGAAACCATCCGTAGTTCATTAGGTAGTCTTAAAGAAATGTCAATAGCGCGTATGGCAAGCCGTAGGTCAATGGGTTTGAATTAACGTCAAATACACAAGCCATAGGTCAAATCCAGTTGCGTTTTTTTACGAAAAAATGCAAACAGACTTCGGAAATGGCTTCTATGCCTACTGAAACCATCCGTAGACGATTAGGTAGTCTTTAGGCAATGTCAAGAGTGCATATGGCAAGCCGTAGATCAAACCGATAGAAGAAACGCCAAATACACATGCCATAGGTCAAATTCGGTTGCGTTTTTCTACGGAAAAACGCAAACGAACTTCGGAAATGGCTTCTATGCTTTCTCAAACCATCCACAGATGATTAGGTAGTCTTTAGGCAATGTCAAGAGCGCGTATGGAAAGCCGTAGGTCAAACGGATAGAAGAAACACCAAATACACAAGCCGTAGGTCAAATCCGGTTGTGTTTTTCGACGGAAAAACGCAAACGGACTTCTGAAATGGCTCCTATGGCTTTCGAAACCATCCGTAGATGATTACATAGTCTTTAGGCAATGTCAAGAGTGCGTATGGTAAGCCGTAGGTCAAACGGATAGAAGAAACGCCAAATACACAAGCCGTAGGTCAAATCCGGTTGCGTTTTTCTACGAAAAAACGCAAACGGACTTCGGAAATGGCTTCTATGCCTACTGAAACCATCCGTATACGATTAGGTAGTCTTTAGGCAATGTCAAGAGCGCGTATGGCAAGCCGTAGGTCAAACGGATAAAAGAAATGCCAAATACACTAGCCGTAGGTCAAATCCAGTTGCGTTTTTCTACGGAAAAATGCAAACGGACTTCGAAAATGGCTTCTATGCCTTTTGAAACCATTCGTAGATGATTAGGTAGTCTTTAGGCAATGTCAAGAGTGCGTATGACAAGCTGTAGGTCAAACGGATAGAAGAAACGCCAAATACGCAAGCCGTAGGTCAAATCCGATTGGCGTAGGATTTGACGTCAACTACACAAGCCGTAGGTAGCCGTAGGATGTTGAAGAAACTATGGAACTAAAAGAGGCAAATGGGTTTTGCCCGCTACATGCATTGCCATGTACACCTGGGAGTGCACGTATGTGTCTACCCATATAGGATTTGACCAATAAAGACGAGATTTTGACCCGGTGGTCCTGATCTTCGTACACCTCTGGACCGAGGTATACGGAGATTGGGCAAGACTAGAGAATGCGAGGTAGTTTACATTGTGAGGAGTATATATATTAAAACATTGTAGATGGCAATGTCATCAACTACCATGGAGGAAAAGATTGCATGCTCGTGCACGCTCTACAAGTATCAAATCCTGCGCAAGCGTAGGATATGTAATGAGCATGTGCACAAGTACGGAGAGTTTGCTAAAGAAACCGTACAAAATCTACGATACAACTCTTACGGAACGGGCATTGATTTTCGCAACATAGCACCTACATCTGAGAAAGAGAGAAAAAGGATTATGCGTGAAGGTCCGACCAATATAGAGCCAAGGATGGAAGCAGAAAAGGACTTACAGACAGAAGACGACGGCATGGAGGAGATGCTGGATGCCTTCTTCCAGACAAGCAAGGAGAACGCTAACGAAGCAACACCAGAAGCCGTGCGCCTATCTCCTGAAGACATGTTGAGGAAGTTGGCACATCAACCAATTTATGAAGGTGCCAAAATATTGACGCTTTGTACTTGTCTGGCGTTTTTGAATCTTCAGTGAGTGTACGGGTGGTCAGATGCAAGCGTCACTGCTTTGTTTAGGTACGTAATTTATAAAATGTATTTTCCGATTACAATGGTGACGTGCTTGGAGAGCTTTTTAATTTAATGTGGCTTAAACAGGTTGTTGCGGGAGCAACTTCTCCCGGCTGGCAATGAAATGCCCCCCTTCAGGCCAGACGCAAAGCAACTATTGACACACCTCGGACACACCTCTCGACACACCTCTTAGCACACCTCGGTCACACCTCTTGACACACCTCTTGGCACACCTCGGACACCTTGAGGGGCACACGATCCTAGTGCCTCCAAGCTCTATACTGTATGGCCAGATGGTTCTGTTGACATGGATAGAGTCGGGACTGAGATGAGACAGCGGATTCGCCAGCTCGCGGAGCTACAGTTTTTGACCAGCATTCTGACGTCTTGGGATCGGCAGGAAATGGACAAATTCACTTACATAGTGCAGACCATCCTGAGAGAGTACCAACCTGCTCCGGGTTCTGACGTTGTTCCGAGGAGCTGGATCAAGGGTGTTGCACGGGACACCGTGAAACATCGACGAGATGCAGCTCGGAAGGCTTTCAGGACCGGCTCGCCGAAGCCTTCGGGCATCCCACACGAGACTTGGCTTCAGATCATGGAGGATGAACGGAGAGCGGCCATGCAATTCAGACAGCAGTGTGAGGCAGCGCAGATACGACAGATGACCAAGGGGACATCTCATCTTGGCAGCGGAGGCTTCGACACCTTTCGCTATGAGTTTGTGAGTTTCTAATCCAATTTGAACTATGGCGTTTTTTAAAACACGATGAATCATGTATTTTTATTACTCTGATTTTTGTATAAACGCAGAATCTTGCGATGCATCGAGCCCCAACACATCAGGAGGAGTCAGATGGATATCGCAGAGGTATCTATGAAGTATTGAATGATCTTGATGCTTCAGGAGAGCCTGTAGACTGGGCGGCCTTACAGTCTCGCTGATCGCTTGAGGTGAGACGTTAATATGTGTGAGTTGATTTAAGTAAGTAAGTATATGTGATTACTAATTTTGTGAGTTGTCCTATGTGCAGGTTGTGACGCCTAGTCATCAGTGGCCCGGATTTCATATATATGCTTTGTGAGACACAGACACGCTTCATTTGTCTCCTTTTGTATAGACATATATATATGGTTATGATTATTGTTCAGACAGTTATTGTTTTCCTTATGGTTATGGTTCTTGTCATTGTCATTGTATAGACATGGTTATTTCTCCTATTCTTGTATAGACATAGTTATGGTTCAGGTTTTGTTTATGGTTATGTTTAACTTTCTGGTTATGCTTATGGTTATTGTTAATTTTATTTCTGGTTATGATCAAAGTGGTTATATTGGTCAGTTATGGTTTTAAGTTATGGTTATGGTTCGTTATGGTCATTGGCCGTAAATCTCATGTGAGATCCTACATGGATAGCATGTAGGAGGCGTATACATGATAATTTTTTTTTTTTAAATTTTATGTAAAAACGAAGGGAACTCTGCCGAAATTTCTGCGGGAGCACGGTTGATTTTGGTGCTGCTCGCTTTCTTGGGCAGAGGGCAGGAAGTCTGGCTGTGGTGCCTGTTTCCATCTTTTCATTGGGCACAGGCCAGGCTACATGCCCTCTATCCAAGAAAATTCTTTTACTGTTATGGTCGTCGATATACGCGTTGCTATACCCGTCTATACCAGCGTCGATATACGCATTGCTATCCGCGTCACTAATAAAGCTTTTCCATGCATATATCGATGCTCTTTGCGACTGTTTCACAGGGACGCATATATCGACGCGTATAGCGACATTTAGCGTCGCTATATACGTCAATAACCCCCTTTTTTGTTGTAGTGTTTAAAGCTTAAGAGTGCTTACAAACATAGGTTTTTGATTTTTCTTGCTACACCCACTCCGTCTTTTGGCTTCTGGTCCCCAACTCTATGTCAAAACTCCCCACTCAAGGTGTTCCTCTCTAATAACTACTCATTTGAATACTCTGGTACAGTCAGTTGCCACAAGTTTGGTGTGCTTTTAGACCTGGAGACTTCATACGCGTATGAAGTCTAACCTTATAGAATTGAGCTTTTGATATGCAGGGTCCTTTCTAATGCCTTCTTTTGCCCACATCCATCCTCAATTATGCAAAACATTTTTATGAACCTTGTTTTGCGCTGCTTCAATTAATAATCACTCTCCTTCCAAGATTTCAATGCAACCAATCATCTCGAGCAAAATTTCATCGATTGGACAACTCTAGATCAAGATCAATTCTTCTACCTAAAGCTACTCCTAAACTTAAAGAACTGGCTTTTGCAATTGTGAGTAGATAAGCACTTAACTGACACAAACTTAGATAAGTAGATCTTGAAAAGGGAGATTGTGTTTCTTCTAGCTTGATTTTGTGGAATATAAAAAAGAACAAAAGTCCAGTACATTGAACCCAAACTTTAATGTTAGCCATCGAAAACACCTGGATCTAGTGGTTTTAGCCAAAAGAATGGGACATTTAACCGTTCTCCACTAAAATAGGACCATAAAGACCCAAGGTAGAGAAGACAAGAGTGCCATAATTTTGTATACGTTTCAATTGACTATTGGACTATTTCATCATCCTTAGATTAACAAGCAACCCTTTTTTAGTCATTTTTGGTCGTGATGTGGTTGATATGATTCACAATATCCAATCAAGTGATTGTCTTAAGAGAATTGAGCATATCATGAATATGTAATATATTTTTCACGGACACTTGCCAAAGTACCATGTGTGAATATTTAGTCACAGTTATGTCTATATCACAAAAACAAGGGTAATATACATTATGAAAATCTCTAATTGTTTACCTCAACCTTTTATCGCATTTTGTAGAGAGAGTCCAAAATCATCTGGGCAAGGAAAAGAGAGGCGGATGTGAGAGCTTTTTTTCATTACTTCGTTAGCATAGTGACGATTTTGAGATCCCTCCCCTCTCATTCACCCACGTGGCAGATCTTTTCAGTGCTTAAAAAAAAAAAGAGCTTTTCGGTGCTAAAAAAACGAAGTCTTGCCAAAAGCTGCGTCGTCAAAAGCTACGCGTAACGAAGTAATAAAAACAGCTACATCCATCTTCGTCGCAGGATTCACAGCAGGTCACTATCGGTTCACAGTTCACAACCTCACAGCTTTAGGTTCTCTCTCTCTCTCTCGCAGCTTCAAGTTTTCTCTCTCTTTCTCTCTCTCTCTCTCTCTCTCTCTCTCTCTCTCTCTCTCTCTCTCTCTCTCTCTCTCTCTCTCTCTCTCTCTCTCTCTCTCTCCACATGTGATCCTGTGATAAATTGCAAAACCTTGCTAGCTTCCGCCTTCAACCACAGCGCTCTCCTCTCTCCACAACATCAACAACAACAAGCTGAAGAGGAGCTGGAGCTGGAGGGGGAGGAAGCTCTCCTCCATACCATGCTCTTCTCCATAGGTATTGGAGACATCGTGTCACAGCTGAGACTCTCTCTGCATCCTCATGACCTCCTCCTCACTTTCGTCCCAAAGGCCGCTTCAAAGACACCCCTGTGACCATCAATGATATCATCATCGACCTCGAGTAACATTCCCATATAAAGGGCTCTCTCTCTCTCTCTCGCACACACACACACACACACAAACACACACACACACAGCCATTTCCACCCCTCGCAGTGCCCACGACGCTTTGCGCTCCTGCCTCGCCCTACGCTGACCTCACAAAGGCCTCCTCATTGTCAGTTCTAATATCTGTCCCATGTCTTCGAGATGCAAGCCTATTGTCATGCCCTCCACTCGATAACCCATCTGCTATTGCCATTGCAGAGGAATAGGGCTGCAGAGTCCAGACATAAGGCTAAATACACAGACAACTTGCTATTACAGCTTCATCAGTGAACGTAACATCATAGGGGAGCTTGGCATTGAGGCAAAAATAAGTGTGGTATGATTTACAAGAGAGTTTAGCTCAGCGACTGCAGCGTCGACCTCGTTATTAAGACTGTGACTGTGTAGAAGGCCATAGAAAGGGAATGAGACATGGGACCAAGTCGAATTCGTTGGCTGAATGTTTTGTAGATTTTTCTTCACAGCTTTGCGACTTATGGCAATACCTGATGCCTCTTCACCAAGGCGTGTGCATTTTCGAGTTTCCCGTCTAGCAGTTTTTGCACCCAGTTTGCATAGTTCCATACTTTCTCAAGCTTCTGTGATAGCTGAGAGCCGTTCATGGTTCTGCGGTAAGCACACTGGAGAGCTTGATTTGGTTTCGTAAGCAATGTCAAGATGCTCAAAAGCCGGTAAGGGGATTGGCATGACAAAGAGGCTCTATAAATCAAGGTGTCACAGAGCTAGTCCGGGCTTGAAATAAAACACACATCTCATCAAGGTGCCACAGAGCTAGATTCCGTTTCATAAACAATTTCAAGATGCTCAAAAGCCGGTAAGGGGATTGGGATGACAAAGAGGCTCTACAAATCAAGGTGTCAGAGAGCTAGTTCGGGCCTGCAACTCGACAAAGAGCAATACTCTCAAAATCTGCTTCTTGCGTTCTTGAGTTCGGGCCTGCAACTCGACAAAGAGCAATACTCTCGGAATCTACTTCTTGCGCTCCTGTTCTAGAGTAGCCATGAACATGCAAGTGTAGGTGATTATCGTTGTGGATACGTAGGAGCTCTAAGGGGCTCAACTGGGTGACAACACATTGCTTGCTTTTAATCAGATCTTGCGCAATTTATTGTCCCCCTTTGCACTATTCATCTCTGGAAAATTCAATGCTCCAGGGTTTGTGGCGATGATGCAGGGTGTGGTAGTAGCGTTGGTGCCATACGATCTACTGCATGTTGTCAGTAGGAGTAGTTGGAGGACCTTGAGGGCCATGGAGTACATAGATGGCGTTAGTAGACCAAGGCTAGTCACAGTGCACAACACTACTAGCAAATCCCTCTTATCAGCTCTAATTGTTTGCTTGGTGATTCCTCGTTTCACAATGCTGCCAATTTTCCTGTAGATCTTCATTACTTGCTAGTGCATCTTGCATGGATAACTAATTTGATGTTTTCAGACCATGTCCACCTTGTGCAACGTCTAGGAGGGGAGAGTTATTATGCACGGGTAGGGGGTGTCCATGCTGAGAATAAAGGGGTCTCACTAGCAATTGTAGCAGCTATGTGTGTATGTCCACCTTCAACTACCTTACCCAGCTCGTTTTCGCAGGTGCAACTACTTATGGCCTAAATCTACCATGTTTCATTGCAGACAAATCAAGCGACACTTGGACACAACTCCTCTACATTTGCAACGACGACATATTCCAACGTGCGGTGAGTACAAAGTGCCACATTTTAATCTTGAACGTTGGAACACACCAAAAATTGCATGCTGCCATGGGAATGGCACGTTCCCTCGTATTATAAAAATTGGGGAGGACTGTGCAAACTCCCCCATGCAGGGACACCATCACGTTTTCTTTTTTTTCTATAACATAAGAGATAAAGAACACATACAAATAATGAGATTACTCTCAGAACCTTAAACATTGTGCTATTACTTTTCTAACGCTTCGTACTTATTCTTTGCAAGGGACATTCAAGAAATCAGCTACCGCTTGCCTCTTCTCAGTCCGAAACCCCACAACAACGCAATCGAGCACCAGGTACATAGTTGTTTCAAACGCTTGAACTGTCCGTTGCTTAGCCGTGACTAGTAACTAAATATCACAAGGTTCTCATCGTATCGAACCATTAATATTGAGTCCGACTGAAGCCTTCAATGGACCATCATCGAAAGTATAGGGTACACCTCAGCAGATCGAAAGCGAGACATCACACTTCAATCAAGAAGAAGGCTAGATTTCTACCATGCTCACAATCATGGATTGATATTGTCAATTTAGTACACCGATGGAGTTCAGAAATAGCAATGACATTCATACCTTTAAGCATATACTTTGTTTGTGGTGTAGTTTTCATCCAAAGAAGTGCCTCTCTTCATTGTACTCGAGCTCCAGATGAGACATCGATTGCAATGTTTGCTAGCAGTCTACTGGTATCTATCTTAGAGGCTACACAAGTAGAAACACAATGGGTGCAGTGCTCCACTTGTGAGAACTCAAGTACACGTCGCATATATTGTGTGCCGTTACTTCCAGACTACACAAGAAGAATACTGAACGGAAATCAGCTTCACATACAGCTACTAAGCGTCATTGACATATCTATCAACTCCATCTCAACAGTGACAACAATTGCACGTGGTACACTAGACAGACATTCAATATAAGATAACCCTCTGCTATCATGGAGTAAAGAGCATAGAACAACCTTCACAGAGCAAGACCTAGCTACATCACAAGTGGCAGACATACTTGCATTCAATCTTGAGAACAACTTTGTACTACAGAAGTACATGTCGATGGCTGAACGACCGAATAAGAAGCTTGGCCTCTGCATACTAAGTCAAGATAGTGTGAGCAAGATCGTTCAGCACCAACAAGACAACGCACCGTTTGCACTGATAGCGCAGCTTGACATGAGTTTGATGTTTGGTATCATCGAAAACATCGTTGAACCATCCAGGAGAAGAGCGTTCACCGCTAGCGATACTTACGAATTTGCTTCTCTGCAACTCCGTGGCCGTCAACAATTGCTTGAGAGAACAGTTACTTTCAAGCCCAACGGCATGCCTGTCGCATCAAGCTCCGTGAACGACATCACAATAGAGACGGCAACGTTTCCATTCTTGTTCCCTTTCGAGAAAGGCCAATATGATGGTAAAATCAACTTCAGTATATATGTAAAGATACGTGCATCGACTTTGTTCTCCGTTTACACCCTGTACAAGCCATACCTGCTCATAATGTACCAAATAAAGCAGGCTCTTATGTTGGCTAATAATACACACACGAGCTTGTTGCAAAGGGACATTGACAACTACAAGAAGGCTAATCGTACAATAACTGACGAGGATACTGTGATACGTGTGCTTCGGTATAGCACCCCTTCCAGCATGCGAGGCTCCTACTCATGGCACCGCAAGAACCTAAAGGACTTGATAGCAATGGTGGACGAATGGGGAATGTCTGATTTCTTCTTGACTTTCACTACCGATGAGGTGACAGACACAAGATGGCTTCAGATTGACACGATCGAGCTAATTGCACGTCATTTGCACTCCTCCTTCACTTGGACAGACTGCCCAGTCGAATGCGCCCTGACCTTCCACACTAAATTCCAAATGCTTATGTCCAAATATATACTTGCGAAAGGTGTGTTGGGCCGTGTGCAACACCACTTGGTTAGATATGAGGTCCAAAATAGAGGATCACTGCATGCTCATGTCATACTGTGGATGCATGAAGAAGACAACGAGCAACTATCTACTGAGATAACTTCATATATCCCGCCAGAAACTAGCATTGTGGTTTTGCCAAAAGTGAGCCGCCTCTGACAACTCGTGCTCAGGAAACAACTTCACAAGTGTCGTACAAGTTGTTACCACGGTCAAAGATATGGAGTATGTAAACACGGTTTTCCATTTCATGGGCAGCCAAATCCAAACCCAGTCTTCAACGAACAAAATCACATATGGCAATACTTCAGGCCCCGGCATGAAGACAAAAATGTCATACAGTACCACCCTACACTGCTTTTGCTATGGGGTGCACATATGAATATACAGCGGATCACCAATTCATCGTTGTCCTACTACCTCCTGAGGTATGCACTCAAAACTGAACCAATAGGCCATCTCAACATCCACTCAGAAGATGCAGAGCGCTTAGGCCTAGGTGGCCTTGACACTATGAAATTGAAGCTGATCTCAGCCTCTTTACTGTCGAAGCCTATCTCAACAACAGAAGTGGCATTAAATTGTTTGCAAATCCCAATCATTTCAAAGAGTGACACCATCCAATACGTCGACTCATCACCCCCGGCACTACGACAACGAATCATTTCTCACAACACTGATGTCATGTTTCACCCCGTCGATCTGTATTGCGCACGACCAAAAAGTCTGGAGAATCTTACATTCTACGACTCCCACAAGAATTACATAGTGAAACAAAGGGAAAAAAAGGGCAAAAAAGTACTTCAAAGGCGAGCACCTACGGCCAATCGCTGGAGCGGCAACACTGACTGGTCCGTTTCACAGACTTCCACCCAGGGCATCATCCTGAGGCTTTTGTTTACAACGTGCTGCTAAAGAGCATCACCTTCAGAAACGAATCCAGTTTCTCTCACCGGAGAACACGTCCAGGTCATACTATCTTGAGTGCAAACTTAGAAATTTGATACTGACAGATGAGGACCTTGAGATGTACATCACAGAGTATACACAACGAAATATGCTCACGACAGATCAAACACACCAATTTCACAACATGATACTACAGAAGACATCCTCAACAAAGGCTGCCTCATTTCAATCCCGAGATGTGCAAACAAACTACGAGCAACAGGACACGACTTCTCGTATCTCTGCCCTTTAAACGAGCTTCAAAACGTCCAGAATGATTCACTGACATCTGAACAAGCAGAGATCTACAAGAAGCTCACAGTAGCAAAGAGTGGTCTGCATGTGATCACAGACACTCCTGGCAGTGGAAAAAGCTTCCTCATAAGATATATCACAAGCCAACTCATAATGCAAGGGAAAACTGTCACACTCGCTGCTTCGACTGGTGCAACGGCCACGAGGTTAAGCAGCATCGCAACAACTGTCCATTACCAATTCAAGATACCAGTGCACACACAACAATATCCCCTATCAATCTCCAAAATTGATGACAGATACGTCAGTATCAAAGAAGCAAACAAGATTATCATCGACGAGATTTCTATGTTGACAAAGAAAACTTTTGATCTCATAGTACGACAAATTGTGAATGTCACCAATGGCATACCGCTAGACCCATTCAAACATAAAAATCTCTTCTTGTTCGGTGATTTGGCACAGTTGTCGCCAGTATGCAGGCATCAAAGTGATCATTGCTACTCATGCCACATCACATGCTCCACTTATTGGTCCACTGCTACTACATACATTATGTCTTGCTCAGTGCCCCATGCAAAAGATATCTCTTCATAGAGTTCCTCAATACAATAAGAGTCAGGCTCCCCACAAAGGAAGAGATCCACGATGCGCTCGGTGAGCGCATCATAACGTAGGATCAAATAGAGCAACACATGGATAGGAATATGATAATCATTTTCACACACAAGAGTGATGTTCGATATTATAATAACCTTCTCTTGGAACGCTTCCATCGGCATAGTCACATCATCCAAATCGGCCTCAAGACAAATGCACACAACGTCCCCGAGCTCAAAGCATGGCTTGAAGATCCCGACTTCCATGCAATTGACAAAATATCGGAAGGAGCAAAGGCGTTGATAACAAAGAACATAGACTTAACAATTGGAGCAGCCAATGGATCACTATGTCGCGTAGACGAAGTCCTCCAAGATGAAGAAGGAGGCGTCAAAGCAATCAAAGTCACACTCGACACATCCAAACAGGAACTTACACTTCAAAGCATAGCAGACAGAAATTCAATGGGCACTGGTACCATAAATCCACATTCCCACTAGCTCTCACCTACGCTATGACTGGACACAAGTCCCAAGGTGCAACAATCAACTCCAACGTCTTGCTCATTGTCAAAGAAGTTTTTGCCCCTGACCTTCTATACATGATGCTATCACGCGTCACTGAGCGAACCCGGATACATTTACTAGAGCTACCTACGCCAGAGATGTTCACACCATCTAGGTTTTTGAACTTTTAGCCGGGAATGTTTCCTATGCCCTCTTCAGTATCAATTTCTCTTTCTATTAAATAGATGAAATTGCCTTGTAACTGCCTTCTATATAAAGCACGAATTTTTGTTTAACTGCTTGTCTTCTCTTCTGTGGAATTCTCATGTTCAATATGTTGCACTGATGAGACACCTTCCCTATCATCCCTGCTCACTCTGATCCACCTTTTGTAAATTTATTGTTCTACCCTTTTTCACTTCATTCATTTGTGTTTAAACGTTTGTCGGCTCTTATGCTTCAAAAACACTGCAAGAGGTCATCAAAATAAATTTTTTTACGTGCAGGAAACTGAATCAAACAATGGAACACAACATGGTACATTTTTCACTCTTCTCTGACCTTGCATCTGCCTGTGTATACACATGCAAATCAATCACTCATCTTACTGTGCAGCTCTTCAAGCAATACACGAACAATGCAAAGGAAACGCAACCAGCGATACAACCTAAGAGATTTTACCTCATGACTAAGCAGATGAGATTGGCAAACTCAGGAGGCGAGAAACCCCGTGCGTATATTGCCAGCTAGACCGCACACATTCTGACACCGTGGTAAAACCAAAGGTACGTTGCGGTATTCCATGCATGAGTGGATCAATGACCGCAACACCACGATTAAAAAAGGACTATATCCAAGAGGAAGTGTTTAACCTTTGGGTGCTATGCTCATGTACTTAGTGCCTACATACATGCATACAAAAACATTTAGGTACACACCCACCTATAATTTAAGTATATACAATTACATACTCTCTACGATTAAGTATAATTTAAGTATATACAATTATGTAAATGTACCTATTGTTTTGTGTAAATTATATAATTTATATATATACAATTACGTTAATGTAGCCATCGTTTTGAGTAGAAATAAAGAGCTATGGTTGTAAATGTAGCCATCGTTTTGTATTTTGCGCAGTGCGAGAGTGCTCCCGCTTCTATAGAGTTCTTTGAAGAAGAGCCTCTTTATTGTGCTTCTTGAAATAGTAGCTCCTTGTTCAAGGGATTACTGTGCACACACTGCATGTCTACCTCCATTTTGAGGCACGATATCGTTGAAAGCTTTCCAACCTAATTCTGCATCCGTGGGGAGAAGGAGAGAGATAGATAAGAAGAGAACGTAAGGAGAAAAGAGTGGAAAATCATTTGGGAATTCCATTGTTTTCACGTAAAGAAGTTCATTTTCAAAGCACTATATAGAAGCGGAAGCAGATCCACATTGCACACACCACAAAACGGTGATTTCTCTTACAACCATTGCTCTTCATCTCCTTGTAATCTCACATGCTCTTCTGTATATCTCTCTCTCTATCCCTCTTTTCTTCTTGCTATCTCTTTTCCTCTCTCCCTCTCTCCCTCTTTCTATATCTCCCTCTCTCTCTCTCTCTCTCTCTCCCTCTCTCTTCTATCTCTCCCTCTCTCTCTCTCTCTCTCTCTCTCTCCTCTCTCTCTCTCTCTCTCTCTCTCTCTCTCTCTCCTCTTCTCTCTCTCTCTCTCTCTCTCTCTCTCTCTCTCTCTCTCTCTCTCTCCTCTTTCTCTCTCTCTCTCTCTCTCTCTCTCTCTCTCTCTCTCTCTCTCCCTCTTTCTCTCTCTATCTCTCTCTCTCTTCTCTCTCTCTCTCTCTCTCTCTCTCTCTCTCTCTCTCTCTCTCTCTCTTCTATATCTCTCTCTCTTTCTCTCTCTCTCTCTCTTTCTCTTGCTATATCTCCCTCTCTCTCTCTCTCTCTCTCTCTCTCTCTCTCTCTCTCTCTCTCTCTCTCTCTCTCTCTCTCTCTCTCTACTGCTATCCCTACTTCTCTCTCTCTCTCTCTCTTTCTCTCTCTTCATCATTATCTCTCTCTCTTTTTTTTTTTGGGAAAGATTTCATATTATATTTACAAGAGCATTTTAAGATTTAGCATACTTCCTCATCAAACTGGGAGTTTGTTGAGGATATGCAATACTCTATCTCTGAGGTCTTTATCTTTCAACACCATGGTGTCTTCTAGCATCCTCTCTCTGATGACTTTCATAGGAACTGTATGGTTGAACCCTATATACTTCTCAAAAAGTTGCATATTTCTCATTGACCAAATGACCACAGAAACCAGATTCTGAAGGATTGCAGAGCAAACTGAAGTGTAGAGTCTTGTTGTGTGTTCACTTTATCAAAAGTGAACTTGTGTTTTGTTATCTGAACCCCCCAAGATGTAATCCACATGTACTCAGCCCATTTCCACCATTCTGCGACAATTTTACAATGCCAAAAAACATGTCTCACAGTTTCTTTTTTCTTACATCTAGAACAATTCCCAGTTGTGAAGCCTTTCCTATTCATGTTTGCAACAGTGGCCAAAGTACCTGTACATACTCTCCACAAGAAGAATTTAAATTTAAACTGATTTGGTACAAGCCAGATTTTACTGAGTACATTGTTCCACCATGTTACATTCATATTAAGAGGCCATTGCTTGTTACATCTTTGATACATATTATTTGGGGATAATAGCTCAGCATAAAACACTTCTGTATGAGAATTCCACCAGTTAGCTGAGTGGCCGGGAAATGTCCAGTCTCTGAATCTGTCTTCTGCATTGACTGAGTTAAATACTGGCAAGCTGTATACATGAGCTCCAAGCTGGTGCCAATCTCTTCTGCATCTGTACCCAAGTCTATATTGCATCCTTGCCACTGCAAAAATTTTCAACAGTAGGTTAGAGTCCAGCACTTGACTAATTTGAGCAATTCCCTTCCTTGACAAAGACAATGCACATTTTCCAAGAAATTTAGCAGGAGGTATTTTAAAAACAAAGCTCCAAAACAGATTTGCAGCACCTAAAGAGTTTCCAGTATAACTCATTTTGCCCTGCCAGATGGGAGCAGAACAGATTTTCTTCCAGGACCTAACAAGCAGTGTGGAAATGTCAAAACCAGTTTTCAGAGGGGCTGCAGTAAACAACTTGTCCCAAGAGTTCATCTGCGAGCATCCATGGAAATATACTATAGCCGGGTCTATAAGTTTCCACATACATAGGGCCCCAGTCTGTGTCAAAGTCCAACATATGTTTGATGAGGTAGGCTCTCCTAGCATGACTCTGCAAGTTTAGGATATGCAAACCACCTAGCTGATATGGGTAATTGATTTTCCCCCAAGACACCAAAGCAACAGATGCTGATGATATTCCCCAAAGAAATTTAGCCATCAAAGAAGTACACTTCTGAAGCATGCTATCAGTCCATGCCAGCAAAGGAAGGTAGTAAAGTAGGTAAGGGATGAGAAGAGAGATGAATTATCTCTCTCTCTCTCTCTCTCTCTCTCTCTCTCTCTCTCTCTCTCTCTCTCTAGATCATAACTTCTTCATTTGAACTCTGATTTAGGTGATCTATAGCCTCAATCGAAGAGCACAAAGCCCTCTATGCGTTGATGTAAAGACAAAATTTTTATGAGCAATGAAAGGCTTTTCTGTAACAGCATCTCACAGATGAAAAAATTGTCAAAACTTTGCGTTTTTATTACCGACTTGAAGGCAATGTCGGACAAAATTCGCAAGGGTGGAAAATGCACACTCGCCATGGAGAATCCACGCTCGCAAGGGTGAAAAATCCACACTGTGCCAACTGCACTTTTGCATTTGCTATAGGTTTCTTAAGTAACAAGGGTAGCCTTGGAACAAGTGTACCCCTTTCCCCTTTGTAAGAGAGGACTTGATAAATGCAAAGAAAATTAATTAAATCTCCTAAATTATCATTGGACCCTTTGGGTGGCCAACCAATAGGCTTTAGGCACACCATGAGGGCAACATGAGGAGGAGTTTGACAAGTGTCCCCTTTGCTTTCTTTGTACAAGGCATGCCTTGTGTGAGTGTGTGTGTGTTCTCTCTCATCCCCCTCATGTAGGGCTCTCCCCCTCCTTGTAGGGATTAAATCTTGAATTTTGACACCTCAAGATCCTCAAGCTTAGGCCCAACTCCCACCACAATCTTGGCTCTTTAGCACTTCAAGCTTGGGATAGGTTCTCACCTCAAGTGCAGCCCTAGCATCTCAAGCATGACAAGCACATCAAGCATCTCAATCATCAAGCACCTCAAGCATCTCAATCATCTCAAGCACCTCAATCATCAAGCACCTTAATCTTAGGCCGGGTTCCCACGTCAAGCACCTCAAGCTTGGGTCGGGTTCCCACCTCAAGCTCAGCCCTAGCTTACCTAAGGTCAAAGGACTTTTACACTAACTATTGGAGGTCTTCAATGAAGCTAACCCTAAGTTCTTATGCTCCAATGGTTAACCTTGCTCTTTGATAGACCATCTCTTATTTGGGTCCCTTTACTATTGGCCCAGTGTTGAGATAGATCTATAAGCACATGTCTCTATCTTAACCCTTGTTCCCATTTATTATCCCTCATTAAATGACTAGTTTAATATGAGAAAATCATTTGGGTTGGTTATATATTAGATTTTATGACACTTAAACATCAACACGATCGTCCAGGAGGACTTCGACTAGGAAGGGTGGAGGAACCGACATGCTACAAGTGTAAAAAAGGGCACTGTTTTCCTTGATTTTATGCATTTTTATGTTTGATTGCAATCATTTTGATAAACTCGAACAGATATACCCTAAAATATTGTGCAATAACAAGATGACAGAGGAAAAACACCAAGATGAGCCTCTAGGTGTGTGTATATATATCTAATATAGCAGTTTTCATGCAGAAAAGTGAGAAAACGAAGCAATCCGGCCAAAAATACTACGGATAGATGTATATAGTAGGTAGTTATGATATTACCTAATTTTCTCAATTTTTTGATAATTTTCGGGTCGAGTTAGATATTTTCCTTTATTTTTGATTATTTTTCAACCAAAAACAAAGAAAAATAGAAAAAGCAGGTGAAATGACAACTTCACGACAAAAGAAAAATATAGGAGTGATCAATAAAAAATGAACAACTTATGGTGAAGATGAGGTGCAAATATGTGAAAAAGTTGCGGAAAGCCAAATTGGCAGATCTTTGGCCAATTGACAAATCTTTCAAAAACGGAGCAACCGGAGTCCAAATGAAGAAATTTCAGAGCCTAAAGTACATTTCACAACAAGATAGGATCACATGTCAAATGTGGTAAAAAGTGGTCCAGAAACCTCGATATAAGTTCTTTTGGGCCCACTTAATAGCTCATTTTCACTATTCACAAGTGAGAGAGAGCTTGAGAGACCTAGAGCGATCGGATCTTCTGCAACTCCGTACGATGCACATGAAAATCGGTGCTACATATGAGAGGTAGACTCGTTACCATGAGTGTTTCTTGTTCTACGCTCTCTTTGTCGCGAAAAACTTCAAAAATCAGCAATGTGGCTTCGCGGGAAAGAAACTGAAAAGAGCCCGTAATGCATCAACCACCCAATTGGTTGCTACGAGGCTTGATGGGGGGTTAACCCTAGACTAAAAGAACACCTCTACAACCTCCAATGTCAGTTTAAGTCAACCGGAAAAACCCTAACCTCTTCGGGCATGACAAAGACTAATCAAAAAAGAATTATCGAAATGACACGAAAATTCAAGAGAAGATACATCTCAAGCATGTCTATAAGGCAAGTAAGTCTCTGTCCGAATTGACCATCAAAAAGTGGGTCAAAACATTGGGCAAGGCTTCGGGGCTGCAAAGCGTCATTTGGGCCTCGGCTGAGATAGGAATCCGTTTGCCACCAAATTTCACAGGCTTCATCGACATATCATCAACAACCAACATGTAAGGTCCAACGTCAAGAAAACCCATCATCGACAGTCTCCTCAACAAAAGATGCTATTTGAGCGACAAATCGCCAAAAGGGGTATCTGTGAGTCCAAAGGACTCATCATAGCCATAGGAGGATTCCAGGAGACATCCACATGCGTGGGAATTAAAGATCAAGAAGAATCTCTAAGTTAACAATGGCCACAATGGAGAAATCCCTTCCGAAAACTGAAATACCAAGCAGGGAGTTTCAAAACTGATTACTTGACTTTCTAACGTGAAAAACAGCTAGCAGGGCTTAAGGCACAAGCACCAAACACCTAAAAGCATCAAAATCAAATTTTTATCACATTGAAGACTTCATACGTGTATGAAGTCTCACACACAATTTTTGCACAAGAAGCACTCACATGAATTCACAGTATCATTCTCCGTACCCTCTAGATGGAACATACAAAATTTCATTCAATTTGGACCTATTACAGGCACCCAAGAACCAAGAAAAGCAAAGTCTCAGCCTAATTTCAATATTTGGCTTTAGACTTATCAAATTGGCTCCAAATCATGTGAAATTCTGTACACAGCATAAACCTAGCCTAAATATCATATGACTGTGCTCAAAAATACATTCTGTAAAAATAGACTTTATATGTGTATAAAGTCTAACTCTGCAATAAAGGAGTGCTACTAACAAACTGGTCATCCAGACTTGTAAAGTATATCACACCAAGCCTCTATACAAAATTTGCACCAAATTGGGAATGGGTTGGTCATTACTCACTTCATTTTCAAAAACAAAGTGTCATAACGTGATTTATGGCCTTAAGCTCAAGAACACTTACCCAGTTTCATGTGTGCACCTATCAAAACCCTATAAGCATCATAAACTATGTCTGCAACAATTTTGGGTGAAGAATTCTAAAGAAGACTTTATACGTGTATAAAGTCTATCAGTCTTGATATGGAAGGCTAGCTGGGATTTAAAGCCTTTAGCGCTTCAACACATCATCATGAGCCCTCTAGCACGCATCAATCACAATTGGAGGTGATATGACCTTCATTCATTCAGAAAAGCTAAACATATGTAATGACATCCTTTGAAGCCTTTTAACACAATTCACAAGACCAAATTCATATCAAAATTCATGGACACTTTATACAAGCCATACAACACTAACTTGTGGAGTTTCTAACTGTTTTGCATCAGGAGTCTTTATATGCATATAAAGCCTAAACAATTATGTAGAAGCCAAACCAAGAAATTCTCAACACTGGTTCGTGCACCATGTTGCATACAATGCATACCTTAAATTTGGACAAGTTTGGGCTAGATAATGACCAGTTGAAGTACAAAAGCAGAAAGTTCCTCCTATAGAGTATTCTAGACCCCATCCAATTAGCCCACACCCAAATGAGAATCATAGTTGATAATGGGAGTCCTATCCACCAAAAGAAGCCTAAGCAAAAAAACTCTATGCAGACTTCATACGCGTATGAAGTCTCCCAATGATTAAATGACACACCAGGGCAAAACTCTTAACTCCAAGGCTTTTTTCCCAACAATATTAACCCAAATTAGCTCAAGTCCCATCAAATTTTGTGGCCATTTACCCATCTTAAACAAGAATCAAAATCTTAAGCTCCATAAGTGAAATTTGGATCCAAGCTCAAGAGGATAATCCAAAATACAATTCCAATATTACAGATAGGTATCACACGCTAATAACTACCTACACTTAAGGTATCAATCATTTGTAACACAATAAAATTTATACATGTATAAAGTCTCACTTCTTTGAAGATGAACGTGGAGATTAACATTGACCAATCTAAGCCTCCACAACAAGATTATGAGTGCATCTACCTAAGTTCATCCCTTTTAAGCCTTATATACTGAGAACTAAGCCAAAATCTAGTTTCAACCATATAGGGAGTTCTAGTGGTCACAGCTTGTCCAAACAACATCCAAATTGAAATCCAGACATATATTCATGAAGTACATGATGAGTGTTGTGCATATGTGAAATATCACTATATTTTGAGCACTTAGACATTATATGCGTATAATGTCTCACATCATCATTCATCACCCAAAAGCAGTCATATTCATATGCATTGCACCCTTGGGCCCTAGTTAGCGTGTTTTCAATTTAAGAGTATTTGGACAAATAGAAACTGAGAAAATGCAGGATTAGCTAACTTAATCCTTTGAAGTGTTTGCAGGATCTATGGAGTCCAGTAAATCACCAGCAAAGAAGAAGAGGATGTCTGTAAAAGACATTAGTGCGGCCAGTGAACCCTATACACTGCTAGAGGAGACACTCAAGCCAGCTAAGGCCTGGGTAGACGAGGTCACATTAGAAAGGAACGGATTGCAATATATCAAGGAACTTTCAAAGACCCACAAGGAAACACAATGGATATCCCAATGAATCCACGGGAGATATTAGAAATGGCAAACAGAGAAGAAAGATCGGACCTCCATAGCTTTTACATAGCACCACCAGCAGGTGTGGATGTTCAGAGAGTATATGAGCTAGTCAACTCATTTTAAAAAAACGTCAAGGTGGTGATAATAGCTTTGAATGGCCAGAAGACAACAACTCTGATAACACCTCAAACCATAGCAGATGCACTTGGGCTCCACAATAGGGGACGCTGAGTTGGAGAAAGAAGAGACAAGGTAAAGTTCTACGCAAAAAATAAGTTTAATCATACATTCGAAGACCTGGTGGACCCAAGGCCTGCAAAGATATGCAAACTCTACAACCAATACTTCCACATGTGTAGTAAGAGGCCACATAAATACACAACTCCTCCCCATGCCGTGGCAACAACTATAACCTAGGCTTTGAAAAGCAACATACCCAAAGAAGTGAACTACGCCCAATACCTGCATGAGCAAGTGGATGGCATGGGCATGGAAAAGCCCAAGTACATTGGAGGAGGGGAAACCTTGACAAAGATTACATATGAGGCAATTTGAGCAAGAGGACATTGACCAGAGCCACCAACACGGAATGAGTAGTTCAAAATGAAACCTGATATCAAAGATGAGCCAATAAAAGCAACAACTCCACCCATCACCACTAGGCTAAGAAGAAAACCAGAAATTGTGCCTGAAGACGTGCTTGTGGATCCAACAAGGAAGAAAGGGAAATCATCATTGGCCAGGGAATCTGAACCCAAGGAAACACACAATCAAAAAGATGCTCGGATTGAAAGATTGATAGAACATTTTAGAACAGAAAGAGCATTAAAAGGAGACTTTGAAGAATACTGAGTGCGAGACCTGGCCAAAGTTGGAGGAAGCTCCTTATAAACCACTAGAGGAACAATTTGACCACTACTTGCGGGCATATGAAGAGACAAAAGGATACTTGATCAACAAAACTTAGAGCCTTTCACGATGGAAGAAGTGCAAGACATAAAAAATAAGTTAAAGAAAACATGGGAAACACCGGAGAAGAAGGATCAAGAAGTAAGTGAAGCTCCTTACTCGGATATAGCAAGCTTTGAGCTTGCCATAAATCTGTAGTCTTTGGGATTGAAACTCCATTAATAACCCCAAGGCCTTCATCCTCAACCTGTCAATGCCTTCACCCTTTCCCCACACCCAAAACCTTGCTCTCATTGTTGAAGTCACCAGCCATTTTCAGGTGTGTTGCACCAATACTGCTATAGCTCTTGTCACTATCTAGCAAGCAGCAACATCCAATCCTAGCTATGCATCTTGAATTTTACAGAGCAAAGGAATCTAGGTGCCCTTGCTCGACAACTTTTGATGTTGAGACACTCAATAACTTGCAACAAAGGTGTTGGAATTTGACGCATCAATCCCATTGTTGGTGGGCATCTTGTATAGCTTCGGAGCCTTGAATGCATCCTAGCCACTAAAAAAAAAGACACGACATGCACAACTCTATGAGCATCTCAACATCCAATGCAACTTGCAAGCAATGCAACTCTCCATATTTGGGCAAATTGATTTTATTGTTTTTAAAGGCGAAAATTGAGTGTGTATTTTTAAAAGGAAGTTGACACACATTGAGCTTTTTCAAAGGAAGGCATCATCACACTAAATCCACAAAGTGATTCAATTTGTAGGAGTTGTTTCTCTCTCTCTCTCTCTCTCTCTCTCTCTCTCTCACACACACACACACACACACACACACATGCATGCATGTAATCTCTTACTCAAAGAGGGTTGCATCCACCGGCAAGACAAGATATCAAAGACATCTATTTTTTAACATATCATTTAAGAACTATTTTTCAAGTTTGAAAGGGCTTCAATAAAAAGAGATTTTAGCTTCAAAGAATTCAAACCACGAGGCAAGTTCAAAGCTTTCAAAGATACTTAAAACCTTCAAGCCTTAGTGAACGAAAGGGTCTCTCTCTCTCTCTCGCTCTCTCTCTCTCTCTCTCTCTCTCTCTCTCAACTCCTCCAAGCAATTGTAAATTTTGACTTTTTCATCCATGACATAAACACCCCCTCGTATTATATGCAAATATTTCTTACTACGGGAATATGGTTACTCAACTACACTTGCTAGGAGGGTAGACACTAGCATTCACTTATTGCTAATCTCTAAAACCCCTCTATTAGCACGATGTGATAGATGGGAATTACAAAATTCAATGGCGAGGGGTTTTACACTTGGCAAATTGAGCTACAAGGTTGCCTTATGTGCAAACAATTGTGGTCTTTTGTTAAAGGAAAAATTACCAAAATACCCCTCTAATTTGAGGAAATTCCCAAAATACCCCTCAAATTTCAAAAATTCCCAAAATACCCTTGTATCTATTTTGGTTGGATTGTTCAAGATTTTCTAACCTTCATTCGTTTTTGACAATTGAGATCCGTTTTTGAGTGCTCAGCATGTAATTTGTCACCAGTTATCGTCGCAAAAAGGCAATTATGTCTAAAAATAATGAAGCAATTCATCTCCAAAGCCTATGTAATTAACTCAAATTGTAGTTTTAGCATCTTGTACGATAGACAATCAATCTTCTTGTGAAGACCTACCAAAAATTTTATTTTTTGAGAAATTTTCTCTCACAACCAGGGGTATTTTGGGAATTTTGGAAAATTTGAAGGGCATTTTGGGAATTTATGACAAAATATCGGGGGTATTTTGGTAATTTTCCCTTTGTTAAAACATGGGTAGTTGAACTGTCCGTAGCTAAGGGCACACTCACCGGATCCAAAGACAAATAGTCTCTTGGCATAATTATCACTTCATTTCATGATAACTATGTACACTTCATTAATAATTGCACCACAACCATCCAAGCATGAAAATTCTAGAGGAGAATTTTGGTGCCAAATAGAATCTGAGCGAGATAATCGTTGAAAGGAGCCTCTACCGACTAGCAATAAATCAAGTGGTAGATACTTAAAGCCTTTTGAATAGGTTAATGAGTACCATTACTCAATTAACTTATATTGAGTATCAAGTTCTCGAGGAGGATAAGATTGTTGTGCTCTTAAGTGTTGCTCCCAAAAAATTTAACAATATTGGCACATTGCTGGAACAGAAGGATCCTACATCCACTAGAAACATACCGAGCACACAAACAAATTGCCTCTCTATAGCCCAAAGTTTCACATCACCCCAATCCATTAGAAAACGCAATCACAACTCCACAATTCCACATACAAACCACCATTTGTACACAACATGATGTACACACTCGCTACAACATCGCAAACAAGGTCAATCACTCCGCACTTTTGATTCACTCACACAACACCTCTCTCATCTCTCTTTGCACAACTCGACCTCGGGGACAGACCTGCCAACACACGCCCAAAAATACACGCACACAAGTAGAGAAGGGGGAATCGAGACAAGTACATGCAATGATGACTTCACTTCAAAAAAAGGCCATTTACAAATCCTACTCAAAGCCGGCACACACCTTGGTGAGCTCAAATACACCCTTTGCAGCCCTCCTAGCTTTGCATAGACATCACCTAGCTCAACAGCCTCCAATCTAAAAAACAATGGCCCCAAGCACACTCTGGAAAAATCCCTTTACAAATGGAGATAATCTCTTGTTATAGGTGATTCCAAACTCAAAAAAGGAAAAAATTGGTTCTTTCTTGCTTGTGCAGCTCACTTTGAGCTCTGTTTTGAATTTGGATTACACTTCATACACTTGGCACTCAATTTTTAGCATTGCATTGCATGTGGGCACAACTCGACAACTTTCCACCTCTCTCTCTCTCTCTCTCTCTCTCTCTCTCTCTCTCTCTCTCTCTCTCTCTCAGCACATAGCACATGAAGCACCTCTTAGCCCTCCTTTTGTTGTCACGGTGCCGTGACATCAATTTTGTGGAAAGTGCATCCTCTTAAAAGATCTAGCACCCTTTGGGCTTGCAGGAAAACTCCCATAGCCAGTACCACATCATCACTCTGTTGGCGATGCCATCCACATGGTGTGGCCGCACCAACGCCAGCAACACCACGATGCTAGCATGGCCTCAAACGGAGTGTCCAAACATTAGATCCACTACGGTCGCCATGATCAACAAGCTTCAACTTGTTATATCTTCATGCTTTGGGCTTTGTTTGAGAATCGGTTTATTTTGGCTAGCTCCATATGTTGTCCACTACCTCTGCAAATCCTTTTGAGCTTTAACACTAGAATGATAACAGGACACTTTTATGTCCTTGGACACTTTTGTGTCCTGTTAAGTGACCATTTTGCTTGAATTATTTGAAGAGTATGAAAATGAATTTCTAGGTGCTATATATCCACAAAGTTGCCTTATGAGCTGAAAAAAAGTTAGCATTCTTTTTTGGAGTATCGATACCACCATTAACCTTACTCTTGCACAACATTTTTGAACCTAAGCTGTGTGAAAAAAGGGTCCTGTCTTTGGCTTTTTTTTCAATTTTTGGCAACTATACCACTCTAAACTTCATGTTTGTGAGGTTTAGATGGCTAGAGGTTAGGCCTTCATAGTTATCAACATGTTTTGATGCTTGTAGGGAGAGCTAAGTGTTAAAATTGAAAGTTATGACCAATTTACAAGAATTGCATAATCCTGTTTTTTTAGCCAAAATTAGCACTTTTATGATTTTTTGGTGGCTTTCTTGATATTCAAATTCAATTTTGATTGTGTAAGTGTAATGTATAACATAAAGCTAATCTTCCTTGAGTTTTGGAGGACCTATTATGCTATATAGCATAGTATATGATGATGGTTGAGTTTTTTGATTGCTGAAGAATACGATACATTTTAGAGTAGCAAATATAACTGTCTCAATATTGCTACTTTCTTAGGCCAATTGTGTGTATTTTCTAGGTAGTAACCATATCTAATCATAGACTACAAACTTGGCTAGATATCGAGTAGTTTCTATGGGTTTCTAGAAGTCATGATGCTAAACCCAGTTTTTTCATGTTTGCTGTATTTAGCACTTTATCCTTGCCCCCAAGGTTCAAATTGTAAGAGATCAATTATCCTTTTGACATGCTCAATGGCTCCTTTTGAATCCAAAGGTCCAAAGGGAACTAAGAAAACATGTATATAGTATCTGTATTGAGCGTGACTATAGAAACTTTGATGATAGGTCCGCAGAATGGAAAAATGCAACTTTTTTGTACCTGTTTTTTTTTGCCCAAAAAAAAATTAGTGAGGTAAAAGCAACCATATGTTTTGGTCACCAACCCATTGAAGTTAACGGGGCATTTTATCTCATGTCCTACAAAAATCCCCACTCTTACTTGCATGCAATCAACCGTAAGAAATTGTTGTTTTGGGCAAAATGCACTGGTCCATCAACTTTGGAGGCTTGTAGTGACCAAGGGATGAGAAAAATTACAAGTTTCTCCTTTTTTCCATATGTAGTAGTTATTGAACTATAAGCTCAGGAAAGGATTTTTCAAAATGAGTGGATCTACGATGGTTTTGGAATTTTTTCCCAAAACCCTGAAAGGACACTTTTATGTCCTGTTAGGTTACCATTCTAGTGTTAACAAACACATGATGGCACATTCTCTAGTGTAGTCAAACTGGCTCAGAACTAGCCCCTACTGAAAATTTAAAGCCTTGTATCTTGGCAACCGGGACTTCGATTGTTGATCCAAAAAGACCGACATGCTCTACTCTTCAAGCACTTCAACCATACACTTTAGGATCTCCCTTGCCAAAACTACACTTCATACCTGCTTTATTGTCCATGCCTGCTTCTGCTAGCCCATATATACCTACTTGTACCATCTTCTATGGTCGACACACTTTGGTTGCACCATCATTTCCCATTCCCCTCGTTGACCATTCATGTTCAACCACAAAACTGCTTATTCATCTACAAGCTGCAAAATCTGGCAAACGCTATGAGAAAACAAAAACCATATATACAATCTAATTCCAACCCATTGCCGACCCTCAAGTGGGTTTCTAAACCCCCTTAATAGCTTGACCTCCTAGGTCAAGCACATAATCTAGACTATAGTCATCCATCCGCAACAACCTCGAGTAGAACTACACCTAGCCTGCTTCAATTAGAGCACTATAGTGCTCTCCATCCTGCTCAACTTGCATATCTCTCCAAATGCGTGACCCTCCCTCCCAACCATGTAAAGTGGCAGCCTCCATGTGCAAAACCTCCTTCAATAAGCATTGCGGTTGACACAAATACTCCTCCACATTGGCCTCTACTGGCATAACCATAGTAGACCACTGCTCATGAACTAAAGACACCTCTTTTGGAGGGTGTAAGCCTTGCATCTCCTGTATCTTGGTCAAATATTTATCACCAAGAACCTCCATACCTTCATCCATAGCAACCTCAGGATCATCAAACCCCCAATCAAACTCATCCTCAATGCATACCTGGTCCAAAGAACTTATTTCAATAGCATAACTGGTGTAATTCATAGGCACCTGTAGTTTCTCCCTTTGTTCAATATCTCATACACCATGAGCACAAGAAAAATGCCAGACCCCCTTGGTTTCCACCTCATCATTGTCCTCTCCTTGACTTTGTAGTCCAGCTTGTTTATCCATAGATGCGGCTTTGCCCTTCTCCACAAAGCTATGAACCAATTGCACTACAACAACATTTTCCACCGATACCTTCATGACCAAAGTCATCAACAGGATAATGAATAGCACCTTCAACTGCATACCTTCCTCCATCGGATTTGACACTTCAACCTACTCTTCTTGCGCATTTTTTATCACCATATTACTAGACATATAATAAGGTAGATCTACCCTTACCACCGTTGGATCATCAAAATTTGTTTCCCCGCCATAGGATGTGGACTCATATGCTCTATCCACCTTGCTTGTCTCCCAAAAATTTGAGCTTGTATCTTCACCATCATCAACACCACATGCCGACTCTGTATCCGCATCTTAATCTTTTTGCTGCTCCAAAAAAACTTGATCATCCTCTTGGCTTTGCATATTTTCTTCATTATTCTAAGCTATGAGAGCAAATCCTCTCTCTATTCTCTCTCTCTTAGCTAACAAAATGCAAATAATCATTCTCTCTTTCTCTTATGATTAATGCCAAATCTCTCAATCTCTCTCCCCCTCTCCCTCTCTCTCTCTTTTCTTTTGCAACATTAGCTTTGCAGAGCCTAGCCCTACCCCTCTCGGATCTCTAGAAGGGCAACCCCCAATCTCTCTCTTCTTACTTGATCAAGGCCTCCTCTGTCTCTTGATTAAGGCTCCCAATCTCTAGCCACATGGGGATTCACTAGTAGTAATAGGGGGACGCCACCTGCATGCAACAAAATTGTCCTTTTTACCCCTAGATACGAGATCCTCCTATGTATAAATCTATTCATTTGGCCTTAAAAAACCCTCCTCTTGTACACTCATGTGATACCACACGATAACCCTTAGTGAATACCCCGTGTCTCTAGCTCTTCTCTTCAATGGATGCACCAAAACAATTACACACACAATGCTCACAGATTTCCTCATGCACTCGACAAAGAGACAAATGGATTTTCCTTCCCACTTTCTTTTCAACGAGCAGTCACCCTCAAAAAGTGGCACCCTTTAAATTTAATTTTGAATACTAGTTTCTTAAAAAGAAAAACCTTAGAGCTTTGCCATATAACCAATGCTCTCCACAAAACTTATGCCCAACCCCAAAATTATGCGATTTTTAGGTTACGAACTGAAGGATTCACATATTTTTTTTACAAAAGCATGTCAAATGTTCCGCGTTCTTCGAAGACAAGCTTAAAATCTAGCCAATGTTTTTAGACTTTACAATCGACTAAAAATATAGTGAAGCTAGTTTCTTTTTGTCAAGTTTGCACTTTGACTAGTTTGCTATTGACTGCTTCACAACTGTCTCCTGCGTTGCAAAAGAGCCTTGCACCTTTCTTGCCCAAAGTTAGGAACATCAATTTTATCGCAAAATAGTGTGTGTGGTGATCAAATGGATGTAGACAACCACAACATAGCAAAAATATAGCACATATGCACATAAAATATGTGGAGTGGCACATCCAGGAAAATAGATACGACTTCAAAAAAAAATGCAACAATGACGTCTTGCAAAGTAAACTAGCCTCTTAGTGTGAATTTAAAATCTTTGGTTAGATTGCTGCAACTAAAGTAGCATAAGTAAATGGCTAGGGTCTATAGCTAAGAAAGTGACATTAGATAAATGTATAAGGCCTCTAATCCTATAGTGAATAAGGCTTTCAAAGGTAGAAGGGCTAGATACTCTCAATGCTCTCAAATGGTGACCTAACTCTTAACCTCCTAAACACTTAAGATGTTGCACTGCCTCCAATAGGTCAAGGTGATGTGGAATGGAGTTTACCAAGGTATGACCAAAGTTTTTGGTAAAGGATCCAAATAAGGTCATCTATGCAATGGAATCTGGTACAATGTTCGCATGAGGAGGCAAAAATGTGAGGGTGTATGATGTAAAATGGGTGCAAAGTTTACGGTGTCGTGCAGCTCCGCTCCCATACTAAGAAAGATGCCAAGAAAATGCACATCAAGATTCTTTGAAACCTACTTGATTAATGGTCAGTGATAAAGGCTTGTTAATAGGCCAAGTTTCATGATTAATGTATGCAAGATGCGGCTTAAAAGGGCCAACATATGCCTTTATGATGCCAAAAATGATTATGCTTGAAGTGGACACGGATGGGATATTATGACCTAGAATTGCAATGCTTGAAGTGCTCTATCGGCGTGTCTTTACGGCTCGTCGATTGGAGCTACTGTGGAGAAGTTATGGCAGTTTAAAGTTCCAGTCGATTGTAGATCCATACCGAATTGGACTATTGCAGCTGAGGTGACAGAAATGAAAAGAATGCATGGGCCTGGTGCTCACTTTTTGGAGAGCGTCGGTCTTTTGAGATCAGTGATTGGAGTCCCGGTCGCCAAGATATTAGCCGTTAAAGATTCACCGAGGGCCGGCTACGTACCAGTCCAGTCTTCTCGATCGGAAAGCCATTTGGAAATTTTGACCTGTAGCCAGGGTTTTGGAATGCGGGAACGATAATATCTTGAGGAGTCTCATGTTTGGGATGCCATCTCATGTAGTGCTTGGGTGGCAATAGTCCTGATTGGCAATGCCCGGCTAGCTGGAGTAAAATTCACGAAGATATTGTTAGTCAAGGACTCTGGGGGAAAGATGTTGTGCTTGGCATTGCTTTGCTCAATGTGTATGCCTAATGTTGTGTCCATTAGGAGGCGATTTGATTAATGTGACCACCAAGGGCCATTAACCCAAAGGGTTGCCCAAGGGGGTAGGACCACTGGCCGCCCAAATAATGGCAAGGCCGCCCACATGCTAAATTAAAAAGGGGCAACCCTATTTTTTATGAAGGAGGTGTGAAACAAAAGAAAAAAAGAGGAGCATGGCGGGTAGGGCAACGAGCAAAGAGGGTGCAGGGACGAATAGGATCGCGCCAGCTGTCTGCTGATACAGAGCTCGGGCGAGTGTGCGCATGAAGGGAAAGTCGCAACTCTCGCCGAGGCATTCTTTTTCAGCACCAGTTCCACCAAAATTGGCGCTGTTGAAAATTCAGTTGCCACATCAGCAGGAGGAGGTTTTTACACCTCCCTAGCAACGACGGCGCCGTCGTTGCTAAGGGAGGGAGAGAGATATTAATAGGTGATTGTTTTTTGCATGTAGAAGGGTCTCCAAGAGAAGAAAAGAGGGGACAAGGCGTGACAAAGGAAGAAAAGGGAAGGGAGGGGAACATGAGAGATTGGCTCTCACTCTCTTCGCTCTTGTCGTGGGCTAGGAAACAAGCAAAGCTTGCTCTCTCTCGCTCTTATCCTCGGCTAACAAAGGAAGAAGGGAGAAGCTCGAAGGCAGGAAGGGGTCGACGAGAAGAGCCAGATCGGATAACAAAGAGAAAGAGGCTGGAAGGCAAGCTTGGGGCAACCTCTCTCTCTCTCTCTCTCTCTCTCTCTCTCTCTCTCTCTTGCTTGAAGAACTTGGAGACACGGCGTACTCTCTCTCTCTATCGGGCTTGCACAAATAGCCTGCCTCTCTCCGAGCTAGAGAAGGGGCAAAACGAAGGAGTCGAAGCTGAGCTAGATAAAGAGGCCGACAAAGCAAGGGTAATCTCTCTCTCGGCCCTTGAGAAGAAAAGGGAGATGGAGAAGTGCATCGAGCAAGGAGGATAGCAACGAGAAGGGCAAGCAAAATAGGGAAGGAGATTGAAGCTTTTTCAAAGCAACTAAGGCAGGAAGTTTAAAGGAAGCAAGATCAAGCTTGGCAAAGGGGACGAAGGAGATTCACAGGAGGAGCTTGGTCGAAGCTTGAAAAGGAGAACTCGATCGAAGTAGCAGAAGCACAGGACGAGCCTGGTTGAGGCAACCAACCAAGGGATTAAGTTTCGGCTAACAATTGAAGAGCAGGAAGAAGTTAAAATCTGTGATCGGCGATTAAGCCAGTGCAAGGTGTAAGGAGCAGGAAGCTGCAGAATAATTGAGTGAAGACCTAGAGTTTTAGCAGATTGAAAGCACACAAGATGAGGAGCCATCTGTTTTAATGAAAAAAACATGTCATGCAAGTGGTCAGAGTTCTATCCAAGCTAAGCATCGATGCATGTCTTCTGGAAGACAAATCATTGTTGCATGTAGATGATGATTTCATACTGGATACAGTTTATGCTCGATTGGGATTGACTTCTTTATTTCAAAGAAAATGTGACTTTGTGGATACAGTCATATCCTCTCAGAATGACATAAATGAGGAAACAGGTTTCTCAAAGCCAATGCATGCTATGCATGCAAGCATAGCCGCTAACAGTGATCAAGTAACATGTTTGTCAGAGTCAATATGTGATGTAGATGCCCATTTGGAGTGCTCTTTTGGGTGTAGACCATGAAGAGAATGCTCATGCAACAATACATGCAAAAGCAACTGTTTTGGCTGATGCTATGCAAGAGGGTTTTATGTCTATGGCTACATTTCGGGACACTGGTGATGATGTAGATGTATTTGATGTTGATCCATATGTATTTGATGTAAACCCAAACAAAGATTATGATTATGGAGATGCATATTTAGAGGGGATGCATGATGATGATCAGTCTATGCCTGCTACATGTGACAGGTTTTGCTATGATGATGCTATGGAAAAAGAAATTGATGCTATCTTTGTAATGCATGCTGAGACTTGTGCTATTGAAGTGGAAAGATATTTGAATGGGAATGTGAAGCTGCCAGAACAATTCGTGCCTATGTATGAAACAAACCATGAGGTTTCCTGTGATAATACTCACAAACTAGGTGGTTCTTCCAAGGAGGAAGATATGGAGCTTATGGATCTGCTTGATGATGCGCTAAAGGAATTTCGAGTTCCTTGTGACAAGAGTAGTGGAGAACATCCTGCAACATATGATGAAGAGCTTATGTTTCTTTTGGATGAGGCTCTAGAGGAGTTTGTGCCTACTAGAGAAGGCAGCCATGCTGCATTTGGGGTATCAAATGAAGTGATGGCATTCAATGACTCACAAATGCAGATTGATATTTTGGAAACCATAGTGATTGAATTCATTTTGCCTCTAGGTTCTGCTATCATGGGAATCTGGGACTTTTTGTTGCTATGCTATGAGAAAGTTTGTGGAGATGCAACATACTTGGAATATGACCTTCTACTACCTTATGACCTAGGATGTTATCATGCTAGCTATGATTGCTGCCAGTTACTTTATATGCCATATGATCCAGGCAGTTTTTATGAAGATTTGTGGGTTAATGTATGTCTATGCTATACTGATTGGAAATTCTTGTATTTTCCCTATGATCCTGGAGGATGGTACAATTTTTTTAAAGGAATGCTCACCGTGGGACAGATGATTGGTTTCCCGTTTGATCCCCGGGGCTACTAAAGTGCCAGTTGCAGATTTGAAGAGTACCAGTTATCTGTTGTAACAAGTTGCATGGTACAAGATTTTTTTTTCTAGATTATGCCGAGTCAGAATAGTTTTTGTTATGCGGTCAATAAGCTTACATGGTTGACTTCCAGATGACTTCTTTGTGCAATTGCTGAAGTATCTTTACATCTTTTGAGTTGGTTCTGCTACCAGAACTTGAGGTAAAGGACTTGACGACCATTCCGTGTGCAAACAGAGTAAGACATACTTGAGCTTGACAGGGCTCCTTAAAGAGAGCTTAATGGTCAAGCCATGTGCATCATTAACTGGAGTACTTGAGTCTGGCGGGGTTCACTAAACAAGTTATCCATGACTGAATGCTTTGAAGATACGATAGATGTGGTTCAAAGATTTTTGATGGCACCTACCTAATGATTAAGCTATACAATTGATGATAGGGTATAAGCCTAATTTTATTTTTCATATGTTTACCAGTTACGAGATTCTGATGATGGCAAAGAGCTTAAGGTACCTAAAGCAGATGCAGATTGAAGTACAACTGGCACAGACCGGAGGCTCTGCAGGTCCAGAGGCGGGTGGATGTCGTGTAGCTCCGCTTTCATACTAAGAAAGATGCTAGGAAAATGCACATTGAGCTTCTTTGAAACCTACTTGACTAATGGTCAGTGATCAGGGCTTGTTAACAGGCCAAGTTTCATGATTAATGTATGCTAGATGCAGCTTAAAAGGGCCAATAGATGCCTTAATGATGCCAAAAATGATTATTCTTGAAGTGGGTACGGATGGGATATTATGACCTAGAATTGCAGTGCTTGAAGTCCTCTATCGGCTTGTCTTTACGGCTCGTCGATTGGAGCTACTGTGGAGAAGTTATGTCAGTTTAAAGTTCTAGTCGATTGTAGATCCGTACCGGATTGGGCCATTGCAGCTGAGGTGACAGAAATGAATAGAATCCACGGGCCTGAAGTGCTCACTTTGTAGAGAGCGTCGGTCTTTTTAGATCAGTGGTCGAAGTCCCAGTCGCCAAGATATTAGCCGTCAAAGATTCACCGGGGGCAGCTCCGTATGAGTCCAGTCCTCTCGATCGGAGTTCCATTTGGAAATTTTGACCTACAGCCAGGGTTTTGGAATGCGGGAACGATAATATCTTGAGGAGTCTCATGTTTGGGATTCCATCTCATGTAGTGCTTGGGTGACAATAGTCGTGATTGGCCATGCCCGGCTAGTTGGACTAAAATTAACGAAGATATTGTTAGTCAAGGACTGTGGGGGAAAGATGTTGTGCTTGGCATCGCTTTGCTCAATGTGTATGCCTAATGTTGTGCCCATTAGGAGGCGATTTGA
The DNA here is from genome assembly GCF_014529385.1 of Adiantum capillus-veneris. NCBI lineage: Eukaryota > Viridiplantae > Streptophyta > Polypodiopsida > Polypodiales > Pteridaceae > Adiantum > Adiantum capillus-veneris. Next base: position 79,860,058 of record NC_140946.1, read on the forward strand.
TTAATGTGACCACCAAGGGCCATTAACCCAAAGGGTTGCCCAAGGGGGTAGGACTACTGGCCGCCCAAATAATGGCAAGGCCGCCCACATGCTAAATTAAAAAGGGGCAACCCTATTTTTTATGAAGGAGGTGTGAAACAAAAGAAAAAAAGAGGAGCATGGCGGGTAGGGCAACGAGCAAAGAGGGTGCAGGGACGAATAGGATCGCGCCAGCTGTCTGCTGATACAAAGCTCGGACGAGTGCGCGCATGAAGGGAAAGTCGCAGCTCTCGCCGAGGCATTCTTTTTTAGCACCGTTTTCGCCAAAATTGGCCCTGCTGAAAATTCAGCTGCCACGTCAGCAGGAGGAGGTTTTTACGCCTCCCTAGCAGTGACGATGCCGTCGTTGCTAAGGGAGGGAGAGAGATATTAATAGGTGGTTCTTTTTTGCATGTAGAAGGGTCTCCAAGCGAAGAAAAGAGGGAACAAGGCATGACGAAGGAAGAAAAGGGAAGGGAGGGGAACAGGAGAGATTGGCTCTCACTCTCTTCACTCTTATCATGGGCTAGCAAACAAGCAAAGCTTGCTCTCTCTCACTCTTATCCTCGGCTAACAAAGGAAGAAGGGAGAATCTCGAAGGCAGGAAGGGGTCGACGAGAAGAGCCAGATAGGATAACGAAGAGAAAGAGGTTGGAAGGAAATCTTGGGGCAACCTCTCTCTCTCTCTCTCTCTCTCTCTCTCTCTCAGAACTTGGAGACGCGGCGTATACTCTCTCTCTCTCTCTCTCTCTCTCTCTCTCTCTCTCTCTCTCTCTCTATCGGGCTTGCACAAATAGCCTACCTCTCTCCGAGCTAGAGAAAGGGCAAAAAGAAGGAGTCGAAGCCGAGCTAGATAAAGAGGCCGGCAAAGCAAGGGTAATCTCTCTCTTGGCCCTTGAGAAGAAAAGGGAGATGGAGAAGTGCATCGAGCAAGGAGGATAGCAACGATAAGGACAAGCAATATAGGGAAGGAGATTGAAGCTTTTCCAAAGCAACTAAGGCGGGAAATTTAATGTAAGCAAGAGCAAGCTTGGCAAAGGGTACGAAGGAGATTCACAGGAGGAGCTTGGTCGAAGCTTGAGAAGGAGAACTCGATTGAAGTAGCAGAAGCACAGGACGAGCCTGGTTGAGGCAACCAACCAAGGGATTAAGTTTCGGCTAATAATTGAAGAGTAGGAAGATGTTAAAAGCTGTGAGTGGCGATTAAGCCAGTGCAAAGTATAAGGAGCAGGAAGCTGCAAAATAATTGACAAAATTGAAGCTTGCGGAATCTAAGGGAACTCGAAGAAGATGAAGCGACAAGAGATAATTACCATCATTGTCATCGACTAGAGATTGATTAAATAAATGTTAAGCCCCAATGTCGTTAACGGCCTGATTAATTCTGTAAAGCAAGAGCTTAAACTCCTAGTTAGCAGATGATCCAAGTGACGACGCTGTTAACAGCCCGCCTTGGCTAAGGATTAAGTTGTACTCAAACGTATTAATTGATTAATTGATGATTGCGGTGATTGCCAGAGTCACTTGCATCAGTGTCTCTTGTTCTCTCTCTTTCACACCTCCCACAACAAGTGTTAGGAAATAAGACGTAGCTAAATAGATATTTGAGTAGATTACTTAATGGACAAAGATAGATTTACATACACGAGATTATAGAGTAGAGAGAGAGAGAGAGAGTACACACAATATACGTGGTTCACCCAATGTGGGCTACGTCCACGGGAAAGCAGCCACTCAATGGCTTTAGTACTTCAAAACAAGAAGTAGTTTACAAAGGGATTATACCCTTAATGGAGCTCCCGCCTTGATTCACTCTCACCACCTCACACTCACCTTGTTGCATCAACTTCACACTCTGAAATGTGTGTAGAAATGGCCTCCTTTTATAGGCCAAAAGGGATGCCCTCTCTCATGAGAGACAGCCATGTGTAGCCGCCCTTGTGTAGATAAGTCCAAATCGGACCCTCCAATCCGCCCATGTGTGGCCGCCCTTGAGAAGACAAGTCCGCTTTTGAATTCGGCCACCAGCCATTGAATTCGGCTATCGGCGGTCATTGACTTCCGACCACCGGCCACTGGCCATTGACTACTGGCCACCGGCCAACCGACGGTTGTTTTCCGACCACTTTCCGGCCGTCGTCCGGCCATAATATTCCCGCAAGGGGGAAAAAAAAGTGGCTTCCGCCCCCGAGGCCCCTAAAGTTGCCCCTGATTCTTGGCCGTGAAAATTTTGGTTTCCGGTGAGTGGTTTTCCTTCACGCACGATGGCTTCTCCGCATAATGGGGGCCTTACAAATGTGCCTTTTACCACTGAAAATTACAAGGGATAAATCAAGCTCGATACTTAGCAGTAAGAGACCCGGCGCCTGCCCGGCTCACGTAGCGAACACATATCCCCAACAACGGGCTATTTGGCTATAGTAGTGCATCAAAGGGCGAAGGGTATGGACACGGCCATAGAATTGGTACGCCACAAGTTGTGAGTCTTCATAAACTTGCATAGCTCTCAATATAAACAAATCTCTCAACCCAATTTATATTGATTGATACTTTGAAACATTATTACTTAAGCTATCCCCTAACAAAGCTCCAAAAATCATAGTACAACCATCACGTGGATAAATGACAATGTGGCACTCACCGTCTTCTCCATGCCTCAAAAATTCCATCAAAGAAGAGAAACCACCTAGAAGAAGAAGAATCACTAACATCTGCAACCAAATAGGAGATTAAGTTTAAGCAACATGCAACAAATCACATCCAATATGGTTTAATTTTATCAAAATTGGTTTTGTTAAAAAACCATGTCCCATTCATTTTTGCAACCTAGACCTTATTGAAAGAAAGAACTTCACAATACGATGAGGACCAAACCACACATGGCTCAGCTTCCCATGGAAAAACTTATGACATGCATCATACAATATGACTAACTACCCATCCTCAAAATCATAGGTTTTAGCTTTCTTTGATCTTTGTTTCATTTGGTGCTTCTTTGCTACCTCTTGATGGAAATAGGATTGCAATCTCCACTCATCTAGGTGCTCTAATGGAACTCTCTTTAAAACTCTCCTCCAAGGCAAAGAGAGATCATGCAAAAATATCAAGTTAGTAAGCTCATGTTCTATAGGCAGCACGCACTCTTGAACATGCACCAAAGAGAAAGGAGTAAAAAATATGGCATTTCTTTGATTTCATTATCTGAAAAGAGCTTCATAAGCTTTTCTATACAAACAAGTGGTAAGGAAGGAACATCCTTTTCCCCAATAGCAACACATGCACACCATTGGTGGATTCAAACATACAACTATTATGCTCATAGTTTTGACATATTGAGGACCCCAACTCATGTAACCACTCCCAACCCAAAACCACATCTTCCCTATTCATAATCATGATTTGAAAATCCAAGGCTCTTATACCCCTTGATCTCAAGTGGGACCCCCTTAACTTATGTATCACACACCTCAACATGGTTGGTAATCATAGCTACCTTGTAACGGTGGATACTATGGGTTTATGATAGATTGAGACATTTCACCAATTGGTATTTAATGAAGTTGTGAGGTGCATTGTCATCTACAAAATTCCTCACCTTGAGACCCATGCATTCACACAAGCTCATGTGGACCAAAATTCACTTGCTACATAGAGGCCATAATATAACAATCATGCACAACTTTGGTGTGAGCTACTTTCACCTTAGTGAGGAGAGAACTCTAGAGGAAGTAATTGCACCATGTGCAAAGCTTTATCTTTGCCTTGGACAACAAATTTCTCTATGGACAATCCTTTTTGTTGTGCCCAATTACCAAAAAAGTAAAACACAAATTATCTTTATTTAGCTTTTCAAAGTCCTTAGTTGATAGATGGCTGCAAGGCCCCTTTCGCTATCTAGATGCATCAAATGAGTTCACAATAAATTTTCTACTATTATAACTATGAGATGTACATGCATTTGTAGTGTCATTCACATTGTGTGTGCTATGAATTTCTCTAAATATGGATCATCATGTATATGAGCTTGTACTATCACTTCTTCAAGTGTTTTGGGATCTTGTGTTGTAACATACTTCTAAAGCTTATGATTTAGCCCGTGGATAAATCCTCTTACCTGGTGGAAGGCATCTAAACCCTCAAGCTTGAGAATAACATCTCTATAGTGCAAAATGTAATCAAGAAGTGTCTTACGTTGATTCATAAAGCATTTACTCCATGCGGTCTAGTTTTTGTCCTTCTTAACAGTGGAAAAAAATAATTTCTTTTCTAAACACATCTTTGAAGGTGACCCATGAATGCAGCATGCTGCCCTTCTGCTTGAGCAACGTCCACAACTTATAAGCTTTATCTTCTAGTGTCAAACTAGTTTTCACGGCATTGACTCCATACAGATCTTGACGCAAATCATGAATATGGTCCCATTTACTTAGGAAGATATTCATGGCATCCTTGTTGTCTTCTTTTTCCTCCCCATGAGAGACTTATGGAAACTCATGCACAATGACTTCTTTCTGGGTAAGAACAAACAACAAGTCCGATTGGAGCCTTGCTTTGGGATGCCAGGGGTAGGATTTATAGATGCATTGCTTGATGGACCCCTAGAATGCTCATTTATAGGGCCCTTGGCCTATTGATGCTAATATTTCACTACCAAATCAAACAATTTTGTGACATTTTTATTTCCATCATGCAATTGTTTTTTTTTCAATGACAAACATACATGATTGTAATGTCTTAAAATCTTGCAAATCAAGGGACTCTATGGTATTATCTATGCTTGATGTAGTTTGTGAATATAGCCAGCGGCGAGATAAGAGCAGACGCATCACCTGCAAGACGCTCAAAGAAAATGTGATGATGCATATCTATGTTCGAATCCATGGTGTAGTGCTAAACCGAGAAGAAAAAGATACTACTTGGTAAGAAATAACCGCTTTGCAAAACACAATGAGAAATTCCAAAACTAGAAGATTGTTTGACCTTGCTAAATCAATTCCATACGCTGAGATGATTTGCCAAGCCACAGGTTTGATTTAAGTTAATGATGCCAAAATCAAAACCATACTAGATAATTTGAAGGTAACAATGTTGATATTTTAAAGAAATTTGACCCAAAAGAACTCTGGGAATGGATTGTAGAGTCTATCAATATTTCAAAATCTCGATTGAATACGTGCCCTGTAATTCTCTCTTTGCTCAACAAGGGAAAATCCTAGAAATTTTCCAACGTGTTGAAAGGTTGCGTGTTGAAGCTGTTGAAGAATTGCAGGGGAATGGCCTCTTGGCCATCCCTAATGCCCACAATAACATGGCTTAGAGTCCAAGGTGTGAAGTTAGTAAGAATAATAGAAAAGACTCTCTAAATATGGTGATGGTGGAAGCAAGCAATGCCTGCACAAGGAGAAAAGAGAGAGAGAGAAGGGGGGGGGAGAGAGAGAGAGAGAGAGAGAGAGAGAGAGAGAGAGAGTCGTGCTCCATCATCTTGTAATGTGAATCACTTCTCTCCTCTATGCGCATCCAACAAGACCAAGCGTGATGAGTTTCGTGTAGGTCGGAGGGAGAGCTTGTGTGTAATTAGCTTTTATAATTTGATCTTTGATACCATTTTAAGCCTAGAGGGTATTAGGAAATAGCTTGCTCCACCCAACCTACCATTGCCTAGCCAGTTTCCACTAGGGCCCTGCCTGTCTTGACTTACCATGTTCCTTAGATTGGCCCCTCGCCAATACTAGAGAAACCTACCATCCTCTTCTTTGGGGTCCGCAATGAGATCTTAAGGGGTGTAGGGTCCTCTTGCATTGCAGTAGCTTCTGAGTAAAGCATTCACATGTGAGTGAGCTCATCTTTTCCTTTTATTGTCTCGTAGTCATGCTGAAATTAATAAAGAATATTAATTCTCTCTCTCTCTCTCTCTCTCTCTCTCTCTCTCTCTCTCTCTCCCCCCTTACCCCCCCAATTAAGTATTCTCTCTCTCTCTCTCTCTCTCTCTCTCCCTCTCTCCCCCTACCCCCCCAATTAAGTATTGTCTCCAAAAACCCTAACTTTAGTGTTATCCCTCCTACAAAATTTAAGATTGACCTCTAAAGTTTAAATTTGAAGGTTATCAATTCTAAAAACATTAACAAACTCAGTGTAAATAACTTTAAAATTTATTCAGTTTATCTCTAAACTTTCTCATATGTAGGTTTGCCATCAATCTATCTATGAATACACATAAACACTCATGCATGCACATACTCATCTGTATCTTGGTGAGTGTGTGTGTGTGTGTTACATATGTCCATGCAGTATACATAACATACAAGCAATACACACGCATGTACACACACAAACACTCAAAATGATAAAGGTGCATATATTTATATAGACTTATGTGTGTCGGCATTTGTATGTATATAACCTATCTCCCTATTTTACACACAAAAAAATGTATATATATGTTTTTGTATGTGGATGTGTGTATAGATGTGTGCGCGCGCGTGTGTGTGTGTGTGTGTGTGTGTGTGTGTGTGTGTGTGTGTGTTTTAATTGAATAAAAGTGGCAATTCCTTTGCTCCTTTAGTGCATGGAGGGGCATTTTTTGCATGTTGATGCATCCACACGCATTGTTGGAGAAATGATCATCTATAATACAAAAAAGAACAACAAAAAAACATTCAAATCCTAGGCTAGGCATGGGTTCCAATTGAATCATGCTTCTTTTGGATGAATTTTGAAAATTTGATTGTTTGATTCCTTTCCACAATTTGTGAGAGATGTATGTTTTTTATGCGCCTGAGAGAAGTCTCTCTCTCTCTCTCTCTCTCTCTCTCGCGTGCGCGCGAAAACCTTGAACTTTCTCCTCCATATATATATATATATATATATGCCTACTCCAACAATTTGTAGCATCTTCCTCTCTCCTACACTCTTCCTCACCTTTTGTTAAAGATGAGTTGAAACTATCTCTCTCTCTCTCTCATCATGAACTACAATGGTTTTTTTTGGTTGTTTGCAGCATGCACAACCCATTGCCAAAAAAACATTATACATGTATACTTACTAATGAGAACTAGTGCTCATTTAATACATCATATGTGTGTGATTTTTTAAAATTACATTTGCACCAAAATTGACATAACACATTCGCTAGCCATGGAAGAAAATTTCTAGGAAAACTCCAGCTACACTCTCATCATCTAGTATTCAATGAGAAAAACGGCTTGCTTACATCTTGAGGACTCAAGAGTTTCTTGTAGTTGCTGTGAGAGAGAGAGAGAGAGAGAGAGAGAGAGAGAGAGAGAGGTATCAAGTGTAGATAGAGATGCCAACACCCTTTTCTCTTTGCATTGAATCTACTACCTTTGCCCTAAAAAACATTGTCACCCTCGACTCCACGACCAACTTTCAAGTGTGCTCTAACCTTTCAAGCATAGCCCTTCCCCCTACATTTCAACTTTATCCTCGCAATGTAGTATCACATGGTGTGCTTGGGTAATCTGTGTCTCAGGATTAAGAACGATTGATGATTTTGTAATAGGTGAACATAAACTCATTGTTGGGGTCATCCCAACTTGGGCAACCAAGGTAATTGTGAACCTGTTGCAACTACCTATAAAGGCTTAAGAGAAAATTAACAAATGATCTCTCTTCACTTCCTTTTCTATCTATGTGTGCCTTATCTTCTCTCTCATCCTTATCCTCTCCTCTTTCTTGTCTTCTCTCTTCTCATTTCCATCTCTATGAGAAAAGGAGTAGAATTCCATCATCAGGGCTCTACAAGTGGTATCACAACTTGGGATAGTAAAGCCTATAAGAGATCTTGGTGAAATCAACGAGATCTTTGAGTTCAAGGTCACGTGCTTCTATTGAGCTCCATTTCCTTTGCTTCCTAGCCCACGATCTCTTATCCTGGATACTGCCCTCTTCTCCGTTTATAGCAAGTGTATGCCTCTTGATAGAGCAGGACAACCCCAAGGAGGAGGCAGTGAGCACGTGATACTAGTAGTAAGCAGCACTAGCAACACAATGGGGGGCATACCGCATCCTGCACGAGTATCCGCTCTACCAATAGTGAGTGCCACTGCACAAGGAGCCCAAGGGGGAATCTGCAAGTAGTTTTTATGGCAAGTATCTCAAAGCAGCCAGGATCCAAGACACCACTCAACAACAGCAGAGGAGGCAGGCCGCAAAGGTAGTGCTTTGATCATCAATGATGCCAACAACCAACCTACACAGAGCCCATGTGCATTTGATTTTAATGCAAAATATTTTATTTTAAATATAGCACTTCTCCATAATGGCCTTGTCAACTGTTTTTTAATAAGAAATTGCTCACACGAGGTTTTTAATGCCAAAAAGTGATGTACATGATATGCCGAAAAATTATGGTTTGGAATTATGTAATGATGAAAATGTATGACAATGATTGAAAGCCCCTCTTAAGCCACTCATGTTTTTTTAAATTGTGGCCTTTGTAATGGGACTAGACATTGCCTCGAAAAAATAAATGACACAAGAGGTAAGACCTTCTCAATGACTTAGATTTTGAGTGCCTTGTGAGCCTACAACTAGTGTCCTTGTGAACCTTTGAGATGCAATAAGACCTGCCATGATGTATCAAACACTTTGCCTAGATGCATTTGTAGTCCCTAGGATTACATTTGTGCACCAAGTTAGGTTGAAGGGGGTGTTTGGTGGGGTCAGCCCAACTTGGGCGGCCAAGGTAAGTGTGAACCTATCGTATCTGCCTATAAAGGCTTAAGAAAGAAAACCTAATGATCCCTCTCTTCTCTTCCTTTTCTATCAAGCATGTCTTATCTACTCTCTTCCATCACAAAGTGCTCTACAGTCTTTCTTTAGTCCCCAATTATGTGGTCGCATCTGTCCATCTTCAAAGATATAGTTGTGGTCCTCTTTCTATTGGCAAGCTTCCTCTAGCACCTAATATTTCCAAAAAATATATATACAAGATTCAATTGCACAATTGTCAACATAATTTTTTATTCAAATTTTGGTTTTTTGAAGATTCTGATTTTCTTGAGATCCTATTCATTAAAGTTGAGGACAAGAATGCCTTCTTGCCTACATCAACCACCATGCTTTATGTAATAGGACTAAATTTTGAAGTTCTTAAAGCCGAAAAGAATGTAGTAGGCCATACCTTTCGTTTAGCACGATTTGAAAAATTATTGAATAGTCTATTAGATAGAGCTTATATGAATGAGTTTAAGATATTAAGAGAAAAAAAATACTATCTTCTTTTTAAATAATACACCAAAGACATATTTTGATAAAGATTAATGAACAACAGGTAGTCTGTTTATGAACAATATCATAAAAACGTAGTTAATATTGAGGTTTTTATTAATATCAATGTTTTATATTTATGTGTTTTATCTTAAAATGCATGGGTAGGCTTAAAATAAGTTGAAAAAATAGTGGAGACCCAAAAATAGGGTTTTTTGAGAGTCGCGACCTAAAAGTTGCGTTTTTAACCAAAAAAGACGTTTTTTGTAATTCTGTCCACATAGCCTTGTAGACCAGACCTCTTTCCGTCGTTTTGAGTACCTGGAAGTTTATATTTTGAGTTCGTTTAGCAACGTTATGACAGAAACAAATTGTCAGCAGCAAACAGGTTAGCTTACAAACAAATATACATAGGTAATATCTCTTTTGTTTCATCCAATCAAGAAGTGATTGTACTCTTTTATGATCGTACGAAATGATGTTTTGAATTTGATTATCATGTTGATTTGGTTTCACGAGTATATTCTTTTGACTATTTTGTAGAGGACACAGAAAACAGGATCTGTGCAAGATGTCACGATGTTGAGATTGTGATCGTATTGCGATTCTGATTATGATTTTTGCCATCAAGAGATTGAGATTGAGAGTGTGATTGTGATTGAGATTGAGAGTGAGAGTGTGATTGAGATTGAGATTGTGCACAAGATTGAGATTGAGAGTGAGAGTGAGAGTGTGATTGAGATAGCTCGGGGGTGGTCGAGAGGTTATGAAACGAGCTATGCTCTTCTTGTAATGATTACCTTGTATCCATATAGACTCTTTATTTCATCTATTTACATTGCGTACTCTGTATATTCTTTGTTCATTATCAATATATTTCGCTCTCCCATGTCGCATCACACTTTATATCTAGATTGTTTACATTATTCCATGGTATCCCATCAAGATCATAAAAGAAGAGCTATAAACTAGATGCCCCATTTAGGCATTTGAGATGATGGATTTTCCCTCCTTCTCTCACCTTTCATCTGTGAGATGGGTAATTCCTTGGTAAGTTTCTATCTCCCCTACCCTTCACTATCCTAACTAGAATAAGGTCTTCATTCTTTAGCATACAAATTATAAGTTTCCTAAAACCCTTGAAATTGAGATTGAGGTAGCTAGAAAGCTCTCATCTATCTTAAATGGGGCAATCTAGCTGCCCGTGCTTCCACTATGGTAATATAGACCTTTTCCCAATATTTTTTTAATCTCAGGCATCCTTTGAGATGTTTCCCTCATATTTGGGGAGCAAGATTATAGTTTTTGGTGAATTGATATTCATACGCCCTTTTGGACCCTCTAATATATCTATACAATAAGCTCCTCCCCCACCTCCCCCACTAGTCTATGCTAGATCCCCAGGAGGCATTGACACAGTCACCCAACGTAAACCTTCATACTCGAAGATAGTCTCATGTAATAGGCACAATTGAACTCCTAAAGTGCATGGATCTCAGATACCAAGATCCTCAGCTTATCATAAAGGCTTACTTGAAAAGGGCAAACACCTTGTAGACACAGACATGTTTTCTCCAACAAAAAAACGTGTAAATCTCATAGGTACACATCAAGATACCACTCTCATGATACATATGAAACACCAATGGAGGATATTCCCTCCCCAAATACCCTTTTAGGTGTGGATCAAAAATTATATACCCATCAGTCTACCCAAAATACATAGCTCCCTTTAGTACAAGCATCGCTTGACCTAGAAGTCACCTAGCTACAAAGTGCATATGATAGATTGTGATGGGGAAGGATATCATGAAGCCGACACCCAAATTGTTTGTAGTAAAGATTGTGACATGTAATATAAAAGGGGCTAATGACCCTTCTAGGTTATGAACCCTTAACAAATGGGTGCTTTCACAATATTTGAACATCTGTATACTATAAGAACATAAGATTCCATCAGGAAAAATTTGGACTCAAATGTGGTCTTTTTAGTGAGAGAGAGAATAATGCACGACCAATGGATGGCAGACTATTGTAATGATAGCTCAATTTTTTCTTATTTCTATCTCAAAATTTCTCCAATATCAAAAAATATTTTTTAGTTATTTAAAGAACCTTGATAATAATATACAACACAATATGCTTGAATACTTATTTTGTCAGGACCATATATAGGACAAATAAGCCATAAATCACACACAATGAAATTGTGTGCACTTTTTTATATGCATAATTTTACGATTCTCCCACTCATTCTCATTCCCTTATGCTCAATTAACTATTCTCCTTACATTTGACAACATCTTCTTTGTGCTCAGCAGCAACAGTACTAAACATTCCCTATCTCTCTTTTGTGTTGTGCATCTTAAGTCCATTCAAGAAGCTCCAATGGAGAGTAGAAGACCTTGAAGACCATCCCGAACTATTATGTCAATGATACTTGTTAACAACTTTGATTTAGACAATGATCCATTTCTTTCCACAAGCATCACCATCAAAAGTTGGGTCCTCTTGCAAATAAGGAAGAGAAATATCACATGAAATGATTTTGTGAATAGCTACAATGGTAGGGCTAAATAATTTTTCTTATCACACAAACAAGAAAAACAATCAAGGAGGTTCTCATTGAGCACATGTACATGCACTTTAAGCTACATCTAAGAGAAACACTAATAGGGTCTCCAACTAACTAACCATACTGTACATTTTCAAAACTCCACTAGCGGTTTTCTTTTGTTCGATCGCATATTGTGTGATTAACTTGACTATTCTAGATATATTTCCCCTGGAGAATAATACTAATAGCCAACGGAATGCATAATGGGCATCTTTGATGCATTCCATACATTAGCGGGTGAGCTTCTCTACAACACAAGCACTATAAGAGAACTAGTAAAAGGGGGTATTCTTCTACAACCAATATTACAATTCTCCTTGTTCTATGCTTGGCTTTGGCATGCTGCAATATCTCCCATTACGCTAAGCTCTTCATTAGAACATCCACTGGGTTTTCATCCGTGTGAACTTTGACTAACTCAATGTGTTTGCTAGCCAAAATATCCCGTACCACATGATACCTGACCTCTATGTGTTTTGACTTGGAGTGAAACACGGGGTTCTTTGATAATACAATTGTACTTGGATTGTCACAATGTGGTAGTGAAATCTAGTGTATACTAAAATCTCCCACAAGACGAGATAACCTCGCAGCTTCCTTACTAAAATTGGAAACTGAAACATACTCTATCTTCATGGTGGAAGACAAAGTACAATTTTGGATATATGATCTCCAAGAAACTGCCACTCTAGTGAACAAGAAAAGGTAGCCAGATGTGGATCGCCTAGTGTCGACACAACCCACATAATTTGAATCAGTGTATCCAACTATGGATGCATCACTCCTTCAAAATGTCATTAGAAGATTTTGGAGGGCCTTCTAAGAAATTGTATTTCTCTCTTCAAAACAAATTTGTTGCATGTCTTTTCACTTAGTACATCCAAAGGACAACTAGATACTTTGAAAAGTAAACTGAACTTTTCAAAAGTCCTTGAAAATGGTCACTTTTTCATTAAATACGAGTGTCTTTTTCACGAGGCCGGTGCCACTCATTCAATGTGGCTTCCGTCATCATTAAAAAAAAGCACAAAACTATCAACTAGTGTCAAAATTTGAAAATTTTTACACCACCAGTGCGTCGAGAACACCCAAAAACCTAAAAATCAAATGTTTACTTGCCCTTTTTTGACACCCGGAGAGGGAGAAATTGCCCAAAAACCTTTAAAAGAGGGTTTTGCCAAATGGTGTGTGAGGGCCACTTCAAAATTTTGTAAATGGGCCTTTCTGTGCTGTTTGGCAAATTTTTTGCCGAATGGTGTGCGAGGGCCACTTCAAACTTTTGTAAATGGGCCTTTGTGCACCATTTGGCAAAATGATGATGCAAGCCACATTGAATGAGCGACGTCGGCCTCGTGAAAATGACACTTGCATTTAATAAAAAAGTGATTGTTTTCAAGGATGGTTGGATCATTGAATGCTTCTTTTCTACATAACATTGGGTCTTCTCTCATTGGAGGAGCTCCTTTTTCTCTCTTTACTAAAAGGCCCTCCAAAAGACCTTTAAAATTTTATAATGAAGCACTTGCTAGTTCAGCCCTTGATGTATCTCAAGATGTGCTTCACTGATTTCCAATGCCTTTTGCCTGGATTTGCCATAAACATGCTGATCACTCACACTGCATATGCAATGTATGGTTGTGTTCTAACCATGGAAGACATGAGTGCCAACTAATGAAGAATACGACACCTCTATCATATTCTATACCTTTTCAGCATCTAATTTGGGCCAATCATGCTTGCTATATTTTTTGTATGCTGCCAATGGGGTACTCAATGCTTTCCCCCTTGTATATTAAAATGTTGCAAGACCTTCTGAATAAACTCTTCTTGTGAAAGTGCAAGTATACCACGTCCGCAATCTCTCTTGATACACATACCCAGAAGTGATTTGCATCGCTCAAATGTTTCATAGAAAAATGCTTGCTTAAGGCATCCTTGAGGAGTGCAATATTGTCTTTTAACTTCTTGGCTATGAGCATGCCATCCATGTTCAAAATAAGAATGATGAGGGAGCCATCATTCAAACTCTTTATGTACAAGCAGTGGTCCTCTTGGCTCCGTACGTAACCTTGGGACTGAATTTACTTATCAAACTTGATGTACCATTTCCTTGAGCCTTGCTTTAATCCATACAAAGCTTTCTTGAGTCTACACACTAGTTCTACCCATGTTGGCTTCTCAGGCTTTATCGCAAAACCCTCTAGCTATTTCATGTAAACATCCTCTTCAAGATCCCCATGAAGAAGCGTTTCTTCACATCCATTTGGACCAATTCCAAGTCCTCGATGGCTACTAGATCAAGGACAAGATGCAATGTAGTCACCTCAACCATTGGAGAAAAGATTTTATCGAAATCCACACCTTTCATTTTCTTGAACCTTTTGCAACCAATCATGTCTGATACTTAGGCTCGGGATCATTTGTGATACACTTCTTCTTGTATAACCATTTTCATGGCAATATCTATTTACCCGTAGTTAACTCTATCAATTCCCAAGTTTCATCGGCTAGAATCAAGTTATACTCAAATTGCATAGCCTCTTCACACTTCACGCTGTCATCCATTTGAATGGCCTCTTTGTAGCAAGTGGATTCACCACAATCAGTGACTAGCAAGTAGTCTAATCTTGGCTCAAAAATCTCAGGTGCACGAGATGTATGAGTAGATCTCGAAAGTGCTTAGCTGCTAGATTCCACTCTCTCTGGAGCAACATGTGTGTGTGTGTACTAGTGGAAGGTGCATCACTAGCATGTCCACCATTCTCTGTAAACTGGCGTCGAGGAAACATCCTCAAACCGTACTCTGCAATACTCAATGTCTTTCACTGGCTTTCTATGCATCTTTGACTCGTTGAATATCACCCGTGAGCTACGTATATAACCTTCTTAGCTTCTAGGTACCAGAGATAATACCCCATATCTCCGTCTACACCATCCAATGAAGATGCACTTATATGATTTGGGGTCCAACTTTTTTCTAAGTGCTTCTGACACATGTGAGAAGGCCTCACACTCAAATACTCATAATTTGTCATAATTGGGCTCTTTGCCCGTTCACATCTCCTGTAAAACATTGTATATTAGTGGTGTACTAGGTAACCAATTGATCAAGTAAGAAACCATCGTAATAGCTTCTCCCCAAAACTCTTGAGGTAAGTTTGTCATAGACAACATAGAAGTGACCCGTTTCTAAATGTTTCTATTCATTCTCTCATCTAGACCGTTTTGGGCGAGTGTGTAAGGAGTCGTAAATTATCTAATGCATCTTTTACTACAAAAGTCCTTGAACTAGGAGGAAATGTACTCGCATCCATTGTCAATGCACAAAGCTTTAAGCTTTCTACCCGATTGGTTCTCTACCAATGCCAATAACTTCTGAAAGACACTAAAGACGTCTCTCTTCTGCTTCAAGAGATAAACCCACAACTTGCTAGTAGATTTTTCTATGAATGTTAGGAATTATAACACTCCCCCTAGAGACTTGACTGGCATAGGTCCGCACAAGTCGCTATGGACAAGATCTAGAGGACTCCCTAACTCCTTGTCCAAAGGCCCTGATGTCAACCTAGTATGTTTTCCATAGATAAAATGCTCACATAAAGAGAAGTTAGAGTAATCTAACATAGAACAATGGAAGACTTTCATTCCTTTTTGACTCATATATCATAGCCAGCTATGCCATACCTCTGTAGACAGCAACTCGGCTACACAAAATAGAATTTTCTTTCTCTGAAGAGACATAAAGCGAATACAATGAGCCATACTTTTGGCCTTTAAGCACGACCAAATTTTCCTTCTTAATAATCCAAGAGCCATGATAAAATATGGCATTGTAACTCAAAGCATCCAATTGTTAAAACTCTTTGTCAATTCGGGTACATGTCTGACATTATGTAGCATAAACTCAATGCCATTACGTATAAAAAACTTGATGCTGCCCACACCGCATATATCAAGCTCATAAGAATTTTCTAGCTTCATTGTGCCATGCATGGTAGTGTATGTACAAAACCACTCCTTGTGAGGAGTCACATGAAAGCTAGCACCTAAGTCCACAATCCAATTTTGTGTAAAACACTTGTCATGATCTAACAATGCATCAGGATTCAAATCTTATGTGAAAACTAAGACATCATTTAACACTTTAAAAACTTTTTCATGGAAACTGTTGCATTTGAGGCCTCGTGGTCGGATATGGTCGGGCAGGCGTCCGCCATCTTATTGGATTATTTGTTTGTAAAGACAATAAGGAGGAGAGAGTTAATAACTCTCTCATGCTCCAGCAAACACGGGTATGTTTCTCTTCCCCTTCCCCTTTGCGTGTGTAGTGACCCCGAGCAAGGGAATTTCTTGAAAAAGCTTCTTATGCAGGTCATGGGTGCATCAAATAGATCAGAGGAAGAGAGGCGGGGGGGGGGGGGGGGGGGGGGGGGGGAATCTTGGAAGCAATGGAGATCAAGGCCAAGATTGCGAGAACTACAGGTCGAGTAGGTGCACAAAAAGTATTTCATAGACCATTGAAGGCATGCTTGGTATAGGAGCAGAGACTCAGGTTGAAGCAATTTAGAGCTTGTAATTGCATTGCAAACATGAAATTCAAGCTCAAGGGAGCAGAATCCAACTGCATCAAATGCAAGAAAGAGCAGGAAAATCCGGGCTGGGTCGAGTAGCAGAGAATCGACAAATTAAAGTAGGGACATTTCCGGGCATCACAGATCCGTGAGAGGAACTACAGGTAGTAGTGCTAGCAAAAGGCGCGCGCACACACACACACACACACACACACACACTCGTGGTCAAAGATCCAGAGCTGCAGCTCGTCAGTTTTGGTAGCAATTCGACAGTTCTGCAATTAAATGATTTTTTTTAAAAACAAATTGAGTCTTTGTGTTCAAGGATTTTCTTCCATATGAGTGCCATCAAGCCGTCAACCACCATAATCCTCCCATCCCCCCCCCCCCCCCCCCCCCCCCCCCCCCCCCCCCGCCGTTCACATACATCTGACCCCGATCTCACACATGCCTGTGAGGACCTTGAGATATTGAAAGAGTGAAAGAGATGTGTGTGTGTGTTTGAGAGAGAGAGAGAGAGAGAGAGAGAGAGAGAGAGAGAGAGAGAGAGAGAGAGAGAGAGAGAGAGAGAGAGAGAGAGAGAGAGAGCAAGCGAGAGACACACAGAGAGAGAGAGAGAGAGGAAACACAATTTTTAACAATCAACATCGATGCTTCAACACAGAGATCATATCTTTGACAGTGGCCTCGACATCGGCAACTCGTAGTTTTGCACCAGCACATCGATTCTTGTGATTTGACATCAGCTCGACATCATGTCTTCACTGTGGCAGATTTGTTATATCCGACCCCAACACCGAGCGTTCCCGTGGTCAAGTGGTTTTCCTCGGATGGTCGTGCTTGCGACATGCACGGGTGAGGTGCCTCTACCATAGAGGAGTGACACCCGACATCGGCACCGAGCACACCGATCGTGCTCTATGACATCGTTTTGACTCCAAGCACTTTTGGCGTAAATTGGCACATACCAACATCGACACACAGGTTACAGGGGGCTTTTCAGCCCATTTACACACAAATTCTCCAAGTTTCCAAACACTTATAGACACAACTCTTTCACAGGGGATTTGACAATCATTTCAATAGTAGTTTCTCTTTGGATAGAGGTGTTGAAAGATGCAGCACACCTAGTGCTACTAAGATCTTTTGAGAGCAGATATCATTGAGTCACGGACATGGCCTATTGTACTACGTGTGATGCCATTTTTTGGCTATTGTGGGCAGTTTTCTCGGCTGTTTTTGAGACTCTAACCAGAAGGTCCCTTTCAGAGACTGTGGCTACTCCTTTTGCGTCTGCATTCGCATTTGGAGGGTCGATAGCGTGAGGTTTTCTTTGAGCTGGTGTATTCTCCAATATTGAGATACCTTCGGTGATACAAGTACTTGTAGTTCTTCCTTTACAGTACCCTCGTCATAGGACATGTATATGGGCAGGTTATTGTGCTTTTGACACCAAGTCGGCGGTCACACAGCAGTGGTTTTGAGCAGTTGATACCCAATAATTCTTTTTTGAGCAATTTATGCATTTTTTAGTTGAGTTTTGACTCCTCATACAAGGGGACTCTACGGAATTTTTTGCACAAGTCTATTTTATTGGATTTTGATTTTGTGATTTTTTTTGAGAATTATTTGATTTTTTATTTTTATTTATATTGTTTTTCAAATCTGATATTTGATTGATTTTTTTTTCTTTGTTTTTTTTTGAATAAAATAAGTAAAAACTAACTACTAAAGTAATCTAACCTTAACTAAACTAACCTAAAGCTAATCCTACTAACCTAAGCTTACCTAGCGGTAGTCAGCAACGTTGTCTGTGGTTGATGGCGCGCAAGAGACCACAGGCGGCGTGGCAGCGCGTTGTCGTGCAGTGACACGTACATAGTGGGAACGCATGCTACAAGAGTTATCTTGTAATTTTTTAGATACATAATTATCTTTCTTATAATGTACATATGCATATTTAAGTATAATAATAAGCCTTCTATCTCATCCTATTATTTTTCTCAAGGGTAACATATCCTTACTTTACCATCAGAAAATACTATGGGAAAAACATCAATAGCTCCGCCTCTTTAACTTGGGGCAAAAAACATTGATTCTTTATTTCTACTATTTCATTATCATCTCACACCCTAGCTAGATCCTATATCTAGGGTAAACTCCAATATATATATATTCTATGTATTTTTTATACTTTTCTTATATTTCTTTTTAAATAGCTACTAGGAGAGAATCAAATCCTAGTGGGACACTAGGTGGCCTGATTTCAAAGATACACTTATTTTAATGCATTATTGCAAGCATGATTACAAAACTTTTCATATGGCATGAGGTGTCCTTGTGAATTAAATGAAAGTCTAAGCTAAGGAGACCACATGAAGACTTTTGCTGCCATAAATGGACCCTATTTTGATGAATTTTTTACACAAGGTTCCAATCCGAATTGGAAAACGATTATAAAATAAAAATCGTAGCTAATGAGCTGAAGTTTTTGCCCATATTTTTACTTTTTTATTTGGAGCCACGGTTAAGGAGATATGATCAAAATACTGGACCCCAGTCTGCCCACATCATGCAAGGACAGCTTATTTCCAACTTTTCTAATTCATGTTTACACTGGCTCCTCTCTTCTTGTGTAAACCCTTGGGGGTTCCCTTCACCTATAAAAGGGGACCGCTTCTTCCTTGGAAAGAACTCAAGCATTCAAGCCATTGATGAGAGGAATTCTTGAGGGAGTGAGTAGTAATGCCTAATTGTACTTAGCCATTAACATAAGCCCAAGCCTACACTTTCTCCTAGAGGGAGACTAGCCATTCTTGCAACAAGCTAACCTTGGAAGATCAACTCTAATCAAAGAAGGTCTTGCACTTGATGTATCAATCAAAGTGGAATTATCCACTCTTCTTCACTCTCCATCAATAATGGTGCCAAAGGGTTTGTCAAGTAAGATGTGTTTTACATTGATGTTTTCTTGATTTCTTGTTGTTTTCATTTTCATCTCTAATCCAACATATATATATATATATATATATATATATATATATATATATATATATATATATATATAGATATGTATCTAATTTCATCTCCTTAACCAAACCTATCTCTCTCATTCTTAGTAATTCATCCTCTCTAGGTTCTCTTGCTACAAGTACATCTCTCCCCGCAGTATCCTTATTGCCTACGGGCAAGAATAGGGCTTGGGAGGGAAACTTCTCATCTCTTCACTTCTCTCATATCTACATTTCTCACATACTATCCTAGATGAATAACCCACATGATGATCATTTCTATTGCTTTCACTCTGTACGATCTATTAGAATTAACGTATGGATTAGCCGTAAAATACACTTTCAACAACGTATAGTGTTTCTCTTCGGCCTTGAAAGGCTCAATGAAATACTTCTATCACCGGATCCCATCATACTACCTCTCATAGACTATAATTTTTCTTTTGATGTAAGCGTAGTTATCTTGCTATGAACCAAGAGGATTTGTACACACAATTAATCCCAATCACTAGACAAAATATATATATTATGGTAAGCACAAAACTACAATTCCAAAGAACAATTCATAGCCTATTTGGTCAGCCAAGATTGAATGCCATTAACTCATCCATTAACCCTTTCATACTACCCATAATACGATATGACCATAGCCTTGATGTTTTCAGCTTTGTGTTGTTTTGACATTCTCTTTTGTGTTCTTTCTTTGTGTGTGTGAGTGCAAGAGAGAAAGAGTGGGTCTTCTTTGATTGCACTTCTTTCCAAACCCTAGTCTTCATGGCATCTATGGTTTAACTCCTTCATATAGTTTTTGTTGAGTTCTCTCACAAACTCTCACAGCCATAAGCCTGGTGCTTTCCTGGCAAGACCGCAAATTTCTCGACATATTTTTGGTGAACCCGACGCGAACGAGCCGGGGTGAGAGTACATAAAGATGGTTAGCAAAGTGGAGCAGCTATATGCTGAAATGAAAGAGCTTGAAGACAGATGCAAATGGCTTGAAGAAGAAGACCGGATTGAAAAAGCGATTGAAAGCGCTATGCAATCCGTATATAATGAGCTTAATATATTCGAAGGCTATGATCCAGAAGGATATCTTGAGTGCTATGTGACAGAGATAAGGCTTCAAGCAATTCCGGAAGCTCGGATGATTTCAGCATTTGTTGAACTTGTGAGTGATGATTTCAAGCACCAAGTTCAAGACTATGCAAGTGTATATGCAAGCAGCTGGGGTGAGTTTTCTATAGCTATAACACAGGTATGCTTGGAACATCAAGACCAAGAGATGGAGCAGAGTGGAAGTGGATGTGACCAACTAGAGTTGGTGTCTCTTGTAAGCCATGCAAGTGTCAACACATCCATACAGGCCAATTTAGAAGCAGTAATAGATGCATATCTTTTACAAGATGCAAATTTATTGTATGCAGATGAAGCAGACATAGTGCAAGCTATTTATGCACGTTTGGGTCTTGTAACCTTTTTATCTCAAGATAATGAATTTCATGATGCTATCCAAGCGCCTAAAACGGCTCAAAGCGACTTAGAGGATGATGCAAACTCGTCGGCTATGATAGATGATTTGGACGCTCCTTTTGATTCATTTGAAGATGCACATGAGTGTATATACAAGGATGAGGATGCTATGGTTTTGACAGAGGATGTGAAGGGAAAACAGGTGGAAGACGGCTATATTAGTGATGTGCTACAATCTACTTTTGAGTTGATCCAGGAACTTTTACCAAGTTTAGAAGATCCGGATGCCTATACTGAAGACATATACCAGGATGAAGAAGCCATTATCAATGCTTTCCTATGTGAGTTTGATGCATGTGGTACTACCCAAATGGATATGCCTAGCTGCAAAAGTGCTAATTTAGAGGGGGTGACTGAAAATCTCTTCCTTTGTGAGTATAGCTCTGCTAGTAGCATTTCGGATTGTGAAGTACCTTAGTTAGACGAGGTGGAAGAAGAGGAGTGCATTGATAGAGTAATATGTATGTATTGTATATATGGAGTAGCAGATGTGATGCAGATGACTCATGAAATTGTGCCTTATTTAGAGCTAGATGCAGCAAGCTTTCACAATTCCATGGTAGAGGAAGGAATGACAGATGCAGATTCTCTGCATGAGGATTGGGGTTCTGCAGATGAAGCTATGAATCTTCAAGATTCACAAATCAAAGATAGAAAAGTGTTTGGTTATGCTGTACAGGTTGAAGTGACATTAGAGGATAGAGTAGAAGAGCAAGAAACCTCTTCGGATATGGTCTGTGATGGGGGTGATATTTCTTATCTGTGTGAAGATGCAAATAAAGATGCTTGCCATAAAGTGCCTACTATACAGGGTTCTAAGAAATTCGGTTGCCTGCAGGTATGCAAACAATATCTGAGGCATAAAAGGGATTTAGTTCTTGTGTCACAAGGTATAAATTGCAAGCAGGTTTGTGAGCATCTATCTGCTATGGATAGGAAGGGTATACATGGTGATTCCTTGAAGCATGAAGAGGATGCTAGCTCTATGCTGACACCAGAGTCATGTAATGAAGAAGGGTTCTCCCTAGATGAGTGGAGACATGATTCAGTTGAAGATAATTTAGCGATGAGTCAAAAAGGAAGAAGGGGTGAAGATATTGTGTCAGAGACTAACTCCAAGGAGGTTTTTGAGCAGTCGGTTACAAGTGACCGGGAGCATACCTGCCAGGATGATTTGGAAAGGGAATTAGACACCGTATTTGAGAAGTATGCAAATTTTTATGCTATAAAGCTGGAGAGGTATTTGGTAAAAGGTGAGAGAATTGATGAGAGGTTTACCATGCACATTTCTGAGGTTTCTCTCGATGTTGAGAAAGGCTATCTAGAGGATTCTTTTGAGAATGAAGATGCAGATTCAGACTTCTATGCGAAAGAGGTACATATGGATTTACAGGTTGGTCAGAAGGTTGAAGTGCAGTTTCAAAAATCTTTCAAGTATATTACAGGAAGCCTGGAAGTGTTTTTTGAAGAGGAGGATGAGAAACTTATGTCTCTACGTTATGAAGATTTTGCCCATAATGGAGATTTGTTACAAATGTTTTAGAGACAGATGTATATAACAATTCCTTCTGATCCGAGAGGAATTAAAAGATGCGGAGAATCTCAATGCTTAGTACAATACAAGTTTTTGAGTTACCCATATGATCCTGGAGGAGGTCATGGGATGACAGGGGATACAGTTGCTTTCACAAGTTACCATGAGGTTGGCACATGCCGGAGGATGTGCAGGTTTAGAGGGGGTGGATGTCGTGCTGTGACACGTACATAGTGGGAACGCATGCTACAAGAGTTATCTTGTAATTTTTTAGATACATAATTATCTTTCCTATAATGTATATATTCATGTTTAAGTATAATAATAAGCCTTCTATCTCATCCTATTATTTTTCTCAAGGATAACATATCCTTACTTTACCATCAGAAAATACTATGGGAAAAGCATCAATAGCTCCACCTCTTTGACTTGGGGCAAAAAGCATTGATTCTTTATTTCTACTATTTCATTATCATCTCACACCCTAGCTAAATCCTATATCTAGGGTAAACTACAATATATATATATTCTATGTATTTTTTATACTTTTTTTATATTTCTTTTTAAATAGCTACTAGGAGAGAATCAAATCCTAATGGGACACTAGGTGGCATGATTTCAAAGATACACTTATTTTAATGCATTATTGCAAGCATGATTACAAAACTTTTTCAAGGAGCAATGTCATGCTTTCATATGGCATGAGGTGTCCTTGTGAATTAAATGAAAGTTTAGGCTAAGGAGACCACATGAAGACTTTTGTTGCCATAAATGGACCCTATTTTGATGAATTTTTTACACAAGGTTCCAATCCGAATTGGAAAACGATTATAAAATGAAAATCGTAGCTAATGAGCTGAAGGTTTTGCCCATATTTTTACTTTTTTATTTGGAGCCACGGTTGAGGAGATATGATCAAAATACTGGACCCCAGTCTGCCCACATCATGCAAGGACAGCTCATTTCCAACTTTTCCAATTCATGTTCACACTGGCTCCTCTCTTCTTGTGTAAACCCTTGGGGGTTCCCTTCACCTATAAAAGGGGACCTCTTCTTCCTTGGAAGGAACTCAAATATTCAAGCCATTGATGAGAGGAATTCTTGAGGGAGTGAGTAGTAATGCCTAATTGTACTTAGCCATTAACATAAGCCCAAGCCTACACTTTCTCCTAGAGGGAGACTAGCCATTCTTGCAACAAGCTAACCTTGGAAGATCAACTCTAATCAAAGAAGGTCTTGCACTTGATGTATCAATCAAAGTGGAATTATCCACTCTTCTTCACTCTCCATCAATAATGGTGCCAAAGGGTTTGTCAAGTAAGATGTGTTTTACATTGATGTTTTCTTGATTTCTTGTTGTTTTCATTTTCATCTCTAATCCAACATATATATATATGTATCTAATTTCATCTCCTTAACCAAACCTATATCTCTCATTCTTAGTAATTCATCCTCTCTAGGTTCTCTTGCTACAAGTACATCTCTCCCCGCAGTATCCTTATTGCCTACGGGCAAGAATAGGGCTTGGGAGGGAAACTTCTCATCTCTTCACTTCTCTCATATCTACATTTCTCACATACTATCCTAGATGAATAACCCACATGATGATCATTTCTATCGCTTTCACTCTGTACGATCTATTAGAATTAACGTATGGATTAGCCATAAAATACACTTTCAACAACGTATAGTGTTTCTCTTCGGCCCTGAAAGGCTCAATGAAATACTTCTATCAACGGATCCCATCATACTACCTCTCATAGACTATAATTTTTCTTTTGATGTAAGCGTAGTTATCTTGCTACGAACCAAGAGGATTTGTACACACAATTAATCCCAATCACTAGACAAAATATATATATTATGGTAAGCACAAAACTACAATTCCAAAGAACAATTTCAACTTTGTGTTGTTTTGACATTCTCTTTTGTGTTCTTTCTTTGTGTATGTGAGTGCAAGAGAAAAAGAGTGGGTCTTCTTTGATTGCACTTCTTTCCAAACCCTAGTCTTCATGGCATCTATGGTTTAACTCCTTCATATAGTTTTTGTTGAGTTCTCTCACAAACTCTCACAGCCATAAGCCCGGTGCTTTCCTGGCAAGACCGCAAATTTCTCGACAGCGTGCAGTCCGGATGGGGTCTGGCGCACAGCACGGAGAGAGAAGGCGAGTTTGGCGCACACGTGGGCAACAAGGCAGGTCGCAGTCAACGAAAAAGACTGGCAGGGCGCGTGCAGGCGGAGAGAGAGAGAGAGAGAGAGAGAGAGAGAGAGAGAGAGAGAGAGAGAGAGAGAGAGAGAGTTAAGAGGGAAGAGAGAGAGATAGTAGTCACGCTAGGAGTGATTGGCGCAGAGAGAGAAAGAGAGAGAAAGTGAGAGGGAATAAGTTAAGAGAGAGAGAGAGAGAGAGAGAGAGAGAGAGAGAAGAGAGAGAGTTAAGAGGGAAGAGAGAGGGATAGTAGTCACGCTAGGAGTGATTGGCGCAGAGAGAGAAAGAGAGAGAAAGTGAGAGGGAATAAGTTAAGAGAGAGAGAGAGAGAGAGAGAGAGAGAGAGAGAGAGAGAAAGTTAGAGGGAATAAGTTAAGGGGAAGAGAGAGAGAGAGAGAGAGAGAGAGAGAGAGAGAGAGAGAGAGAGTGGGAATAAGTTAGTGGGAGGAGAGAGAGTTAGAGAGAGATGGGTTAGAGAGAATAGGAGTGTGTGTGTGTGATGGGTGGTGTTCACCCGGAGAGAAGAAGAAGAAGAAGAGAGTTTTAATGTCGTAGGAAATTATCCCCAGAGACCTTAAAGATCTAGCCGACGAGGAGTTGAACTTCAGACCTATTATTCAAGAGAGAAGAAAAAGAAGAGTTTTTAATGTTGAAGGAAACTATCACAAAAGACCGAAGAGGTGGCTTCCAGCGTCAACAAAGGAGAGAGGAAATTACGCAAGGGAGAGACCATTCATGTGCCAAAAGGCACGCTCGAGAAGAGCCAAAGATCAAGATCGACCGGCCGGTGCTCGTTGAAGCAACTTTTTTCAAATTTTTAATTTTCTTAATGCTCGAAAAAACCAAATTTAGTCTGAAATTAGTCGAAAACGCTAAAATTTGCCAAAAACTCCCTGAATTTGCTTGAAAAATCCAAAAAATTCTTTAAAATTTCTAAAAACCTTAGAAAATCACTGACATTCACAACCGATCATTTTCGATACGCAAAAGCATATCAAAAATAGCAGATCTTACCAAAAATGTATTTTACGACACAATCGTCAACCGATCCTCGAAAATAGTAAAACGCTCAAAACTCGGTCACGGAGGGCACAAATGGGAACAAAATGATGCCTTAAATACGTACACACAAAATAGCTCGTGAAGATCGTAAAATATCAATTTTTTATGAAATTCACAAAAAATTAATGCAAAAATTAGCAAAAATTTGTAAAAATTATCCATAAAATACCCAAAACATTTCTACAAATTCTCCACATATAGGGGAATAGTGCACCCAAATAAATTTGCCAAAATCACATCAATTCAATCGCCAAACAATTTTATCAATAAAATCAATACTAGGCAATTAAACCGGCAAATTTAATGACAAAATTAGGTCAAAATTTGACGCAATTTATGTGTGTAAATCCCTGTTTTGAGCACAAGAACTCAGCATTAACCATTGCACACGTAAATTATGCAATCAAAATATAAATCAATCATGGAAATTAAACACTTTTTAGGCACACACACACAAAAAAATTGGCAGTTTTTACCAATCTTTAAGTGCGCACACAAAAATGTTAAACTTGTGGAATTTTTAATGTGACTTCACAAATCATTAGTTGGGCATGAGCACAACACAAATCAATCACCACAATTGAAAAATCATAATGTACACATTGATTTTTTAGTGCACAAACATGGGCAAAATAGTGCACACACACCTAAAATTAAGCATACACACACTCAATTAAAATGCACACACACTTGATTTTAGTGCACATACACTTGAAATTGAACATCCAAGCATGCAATTAACTCAATTAGGCACCCAATTAGCAACGCACATTCACCAATTAGCAATTGAAACTTGTCAAATTCATACGCCACAAAACCATAAAAAATTTGTCATTACGACGGCATGAAAATGTATAATCGCAAAATTTTCAATCCATAGCATCAACATAGCATAGCATTACATTGCATGAACATTACATTGCATCATGGTGGGATCTCTACACAGTTCTACACATCTTTAGATTCTACATAGGTTGAGAATACCACCTTGATTACCTTTCCATTGAAGATCAATTGAATGGTCGAATGCTCCAATCCTTCATAGCAAATTAGTAAGTTAGTAAAAATTAGTCAAATTAGCAATGGGTTAGTGTGAAATTAGAGTGTGTAAACACACAATTGGTAAGATACGGTGACACATTAGGGAATTATGAACACATTGCTTCATGCACACACATCCAAAATCCACAAAAGCATAAACGTACAAGTGAAATTAGTGAGGGAACGCATTCGATTATGCCACAATTACACTACCATAGGCCATGGACCCTGGCAACGGCGCCAAATGTTGGGGCTTCCATCGTTGCAATAGCTACAATGACCAAATAAATTGTCAATGCGGAGGGATGAGCTATCCGGCTAGTGCATGGAAACACTCACACGGTTAGTGAGCTAATCGTGGCAACACAAATGGTTAACTCTACAAGGTGATCTTATCGGCCTATGGAGGAGCTAAGCCACAATGAAGGGCAATCTCTATATCTACTTCTCTTCACCTCCAATCAACCCAATCACACATACTACAATTGCAAGACGTACACAACACTAATTCTGTCATGCAACACATTAATTACAAGCGCACACACATAGATCTTTTGAGCACCACACTCGAATCAAACCTACATGCACACACAAGCAAAAGAGGGCAATCACACAAGATTAGAGAGAGATTGACCACTAATTAGTTAAAATCTGGTTAATCTAAGCATCATAGGCAATGAGAAGAAGCATGAGAGAAACATAGTGAGAGAGAATGAATCATTGATTAGTGTTAATCAAGTCTCATGAGCAAGGAGAAGCTCAAGGACTCCATAGCCACACACCTCAAGAGCTCTCACCAAAGAGTGCTCTCAAAAAATGAGCTTGAGAACCCTAATTTCTTTTACACACTACCTTATATACCTAGGGTAAATATATGCAATGTCTGGGCGCCCAAGGCCTTTCGGGCTCCACCACTTACTGAATCTACTACCTAGGCACACTAACTGACCTGTTCTTTACAGCTTGAAACTCCCATTGAGCCCGTAACACATTAAAATATTACAATGGCTTGAAATAATTCTGGAATTTACAATACGTGACCATTTTGAGAAAACGTGAAAAATGTGTAACTCCAATCTTTACTGCTTCTTCACTTTGATCTTCGATGTGCATTTGTACGTCTTTGGTCTTTAACAGCTTCTGTTAACTGACGTTGACTTGGTTAACAGAATTCTTCGAGAGTTTTCCTTAAATGCAATTCATGATCTTTTTTATTCTTAGAATAAACAAGTATGTTATCCAAAAAATGAGAATAAAGTCATTAAGGTATGGATGAAATATATTGTTTATTAAGTCAAACCAAAATCCAACTGTAACTTGAAGTACCCATATTGTCTATAAAAATCAATTTTGAAAATATATCCTTCATTGATTCTGATATGGTGGTATCCAAATCGAAGGTTAAGCTTTGAAAAAACTTGCGCATTGCTAAGTTGACTTAAGAACTCATCAATGTGCCAAAGGTAATATTTATTTTTAATGGTTTGTTTATTAAGATCTCTCTAGTCAATGCACAACCTATAAGTCCCATCCTTCTTTCTCTAAAAAAGAATAGGGCTACCCCAAGGAGATACACCACATCTGATTAACCCTTTTCAACAAGTTGTTGAGTTGTAGTTTTAGTTCCTTAAGGTCATCTATGTTGAATTTGTAAGGTCTAAGAGTGCGGTTCAGATCCTGGATATAGATCTATCCCATGGTGTAGTGATTTAGGAGGAGACATACCTGATATGTCAACATGAAAAAAATCCTTAAACTCATCAAGAAACTTTCCACATACTCTAGATTTTTTCTCCCTTTCCTATTTCAGTTTTTTCTTAAAATTCATTCCCAAAAATTATGAGGTCTCACAGCCTTGCCTAAGTCCCCTTATCACTTTCATGGTCAAAATCAGAATGGACTTAAAACCTCTTTCTTCTCCATAAATAGTGTAACTACTCCCCATCAAAATATTTTAAATAGCTTTTTTTTCTTTATAATCAATCAATATGTGATTTTCAATCAACCAATCCATGCCAATAGTCATATCATACACATCCATGTCTATGACATAAAAGTACCCTTATGATTTTGACTATCTGAGAAAAAAGAAATATTTTCAATTAGTTCTTTTGTGGACCTTTTACTATCAATAGAGTTAAGTCCAGAAGTCTTTTAATTTCTCAAATGAATCATGTTTAAAATCAATTCAAAGAATAAGAAGCAATGTGTACTACCCAAATCAATTTTAAATCTCAAATTTTATGCATGAATTTGATCACAGATGCTTTCAAAGGATTCATCAAAGACATAAAGCATTAGAAAAGAGGGTCAAATGACATACCTTTATCATGTGCATCGTCAATAGTCTCCACTTTAGTCATCTTGCTCTATACTACCTTATCAATTGCTTTGTTTGAACAATCAAAAACTAGGTGGTCTTGTCTCCATATTGAAAGCATAATCCAAATGTTCGAGTTCTTTGATCCACGCTTCTAAATCTTTGTATGTATTTCTTATGTCATCACTCATTGAGATTAGCCTTCTTGAATAATTATTTGACTGCCACTTCTCCCGCATCGGAATCCTCATCATCGTCATCGATTCTTCTCTACTTCTTCTTCTTTAATCATCTACCTCCACTTTTATCTTCCACTTCAGGTATTCCCTTTCCTTTATCAACTTTCTCACACGCTTTAAGATTTTCAATGATTCATTGAATAACCTCAGCTTTTTCCTTTAATCATTGCTCGTATGATTTCATCAATGTTGCACGAGTATGATTTCTTTTGGCTGCTCCTTTGATATCACTTATGATGCAACACGGGAGAGCAAAATACATTGATAATGAAAAATACAAAGTACGCATAATAAACAGATGAAATAAAGAATCTATATGGATGTAAGGTAGTCATTATAAGAAGAGCATAGCTCGTTTCATAACCTCTTGAACACCCCCTAGGTATCTCAATCTCAATCACACTCTCACTTCAATCTCAATCACACTCTCACTTCAATCACAATTACATTCTAAGTCTCTAGATGGCAACAACGATCATAATCCGAATCGTAACACGGTCACAATCTCAATATCATGACACCTTATACAAATCCCGTTTCACACATTGGTTTTTGCAACTTCTACAAACTAGCCAAAAGAACATACTCGTGCAACCAATTTAACATGATAAACAAATTAAAGAATATAATTTTGTACCATCATAAATGAGTATAATCACTTCTTGATTGGATTAAACAAAAGAGACATTACCTTATTATATCTGTTTGTATGCTAGCTTGTTGTTGCTTGTAGGTTATCCTCCTGATTTGGCAATTTGTTTATACCAAAACTTTGTCATATGAATTTAGAATATCATTTTATAGCTACTCAAAACAGCAAAAACAAGTCTATTCTACAAGATAGCATAGATAGAATTGTGAAAACCCTCCTCTTTTGACTAAAAAAGTAACTTTCAGTTCATGACTCTTAAAACCTCTATTTTTGGATAAACTCACGACGTAACTTACATGTCTAATAGGTAAACCCCCCGAGGAAAAATGGCACTGAGTTTTTGCTGCATAATGCTAGACATGTATCCAGATTGACAAAGAGTTTGATGTCAGTTGGACATCTGGGTGATTTGGGTTATAGTACCATATTTTTTCATGATCATCAAGAAGGGAAATATGGTCATGCTTAAAGGCCATAAGTTTGTCTCATTGTACTCATTTTATGTCTCCTTTGTGAAAGAAAATTCTATTTGTGTCACCTAGATGTCGTATACAAAGTTGTGGCATAGCAAGTTAAGACATTGGTTATATCCTGGTGCTAGATTACTCTAACTTCTCTTTATGTGAGCATTGTATCTATGGAAAACAAACTAGGTTGACATTAGTTCCTTTAGACAAGGAGTCAGGGAGTCCTCTAGATCTTGTTCATAGAAACTTGTGCGTACGTACGCCAATCAAGTCTCTAGGGGGAGCTTTATACTTCCTAACATTCATAGACGACTCCACTAGAAAGGTGTGGGTTCATCTCTTGAAGCAAAAGAGCGACGTCTTTAGTGTCTTTTAGAAGTTCTTAGCATTGGTAGAGAACCAATTGGGTAGAAATCCTAAAGCTTTGTGTAGTGACAATGTAGGCTGTACATCTCCTCTGAGTTCAAGGACAATTTCCCACGCCTTACACACCCACCCAAAACCGTCTGGTTGAGAGAATGAATAGAAATATTCAAGAATGGGTCACTTCTATGTTGTCTATGACAAACTTACCTCAATAATTTTGGGGAGAAGCTACTACGATGGCTGCTTACTTGATCAATGGGTCACCTAGTACACCACTAATTAACAAGGTTTCGTAGGAGATGTGGACAAGCAAAGAGCCCAATTATGAAAGATTATCTGTATTTAGGTGTGAGACGTTGGTGCAGCCGAAGTTGGTGGACCATGGAAGATGGCATGGACAGGTATGTACAGTCTTGTAGATGCATGATAAAGGGAAGAGAAGCTATAAAGATCTTGGGTAGACAGGTAGTAGCGGCTGTGTATGGCTAATGCGGTTTATAGGCCAAGAAGGGCTCCAAATGGGGCAAATTTGGGTTGCAGGTGGAGGAGGTTTAAAGTGCAGTCTCTTTGCCTAGAGATGTAGAGCTTGTGTTGCTAAATGAGCAGGTCTAGACGACTCATCAAACAGAGCTATGTAGCCCAAGATATTTGAGCTTGAAGTTGTAGTGCATTGCAGATCCTCGACGAAAAGGGAAGCTGGGGACAGGTGGCCCAAGTGGATGTCAGTGTATAGATGTGTATGCTTGAATTACGGAACATACCCATCTTTTCAGATTGCAGATTAGAGCTATGGATTGTAGGTTATGGCCATTTGAAATTTCGCCAGGGGTTGGGTTGATGCCCACCTGTTGGTGCCCACCCGACCGCATGGGGAGTCATGCCATATGTAGTTTTTGGGCCTCGACAGAGTTTGAGAAGGTGCTATGTGATTTACTTGATCAAGAAGGATTGATGGCTCTTGATTCTGAGCCTCGAGCACCGAGTTACGATGGGCTTGATAAACTCTGGAGCATTTGGCAAAGGAAAGTGGAAGACGATCTTTTTATTCATTTGTGGCCTCAGACAACAAGTCTAGAAATCACGGAATGCGGCAAGGCGGGGGGGCTTTGGAGCCAATCAAGTGACTTTTTCTCCGGGCTTTGTGGGTCGCTAATCTAATCACCAGGTAGCACTTGGCAAGCAATGCAAAAGAGTCAAAAGAGGGTTGTTTGTAGAAGAATTTTTGAATTTTATTGAGGCTTGGGGGGTGGCACTCAATAGGGCACCACGTGGCAGGGCATTAAGCCCACATGCAAAAAAGGATCAGACACGTGGAGTCTTTATGAATTTTATTGAGGCTTGGGGGGTGGCACTCAATAGGGCACCACGTGGCAGGGCATTAAGCCCACATGCAAAAAAGGATCAGACACGTGGAGTCTTTTTGAATTTTATTGAGGCTTGGGGGGTGGCACTCAATAGGGCACCACGTGGCAGGGCATTAAGCCCACATGCAAAAAAGGATCAGACACATGGAGTCTTTATAGGCCAGGCTATGAGGGTCATTAGCAAGAGAAAGATGGAGAGGGGAGCTTTTCCTTGGAGTGTGGGCTATGACGGGCCTATGGGTGGAGCAATGTGCACGCTGTGAGGCGGTGACACCATTGGTCTTTTTGTTGGTGAAGGTGACGGCGATGGCAGTTAGACAGGTGCACACAAAGAACGAGCACAGGGGCGAGCTCTCTCCGGCTCCCTTCACCAAGCTTTCCCTCGTGGCCTTCTTCACATGGATCTCTCTCTCTCTCTCTCTCTCTCTCTCTCTCTCTTCGCTCGATGTGCCAAAGCCAAAAAATCTATCTTCCAAAGCCAAAAAGAGCAAAAAAAGTAAAGAAGCTTCTCGTCCAGTCGTCCTTTTTTCCCCCAAGGAGCAACGATGACGCCGTCGTTGCTTCCTTTTCCTTTTTTTTCAACTTTCCAAAAAAAAAACCTTATACTTTCCACACATAACCTCTTTTGCCCTTATCCCTTAAGTTCACGTTGGGACTCTCCTTTTCATATTGAGAAAATCTATTTCTTGCCTACTAAAGCCTCCTAGCCACCCTTTACTTTGGCAAAATTAGACCCTTGAACATATGGTTTCTGTGCTATCGATGCTCCCCCATGCCAAAACTGGCAAATACCCACCACGTCAATGCACTAGAACTCCGTCTTGCTAGCTTGAAGCCATAAGAAATTTTGCCGCACTCCAACTTTCTTGAGCCCGTCAATCAAAACCGCCAAAAGACAAAAAAAAGTTTGTGCCCGCCTCACATTCTCCTTGGCGTATCTAGTTTCCCATGTTCCGATTTGCAAGCCGTCGATTTCAACTGACTCCACGTAGTGCATGCTACCTTGCCAAATTTGGTCAAGATAAAAAAACATCTGGCGACACACCTTTTAATGCGGACAACTTGGTACGCATGCGACTCTCGACAAGCTTTCAATTGGCCATAACTTTCCCATCCGGACTCTGATCGGCAATCCAAAAAGACCGGCATGCTTCAAAACTTGAGCTCTCCCATTCTATCCACTGACACAAGCCCTGGCCATATCTCCCCATCTGGCTTTCCTGTCGGGGATCTGCAAAACCTTCTAACTTTAAACTCGTATATCTCGCACATCGTGGCTCCCTTTGATGAGCCGTCTAGAGGAGATCCTAGAGCTTTTGGGGGACCACATTCTAGAGCACCAACTCAGCATCTCAGCCACTTTGACCACCATCCCAATTAACCCATTGTGGAGGCCTTCTTGGCTAAAAAACCTCTTTAAGCTTATATTTTAGCTGACAATGTCTTTCCCAGGGCCTTCACAGCTGCCTCACAACTTTGCAATGCACCTCTCAGAATACTCCACATTACGTTGCACACTTCCCAATTGGACCCACTTTGGTTACACCATCATTGTCCACCCCCTAGTTGAGCAATTGATGTTCAACCACACACATGTTCACAACACCTTAAAAAATTGTAACACAAAACTGATAACCATAAACACTCAAAAACCACAACCATATGTACAAAAATCTGTTTCCTATCACCCACTACTCCTACTCAAGCGGGTTCCCAACCTCTTGCTTTACTTGCCATCATCCACTTGGGTCAAACACCTGAGTCTGATCGCTTCCATCCACCTATAGCACCTTGCCATAGTGCCATACTTGTGCATCTAGAAAGCCATCCACATAAGCTGCCCTCGGCATGCTTTCACTGCTCCAAACATCCATTGACAAACTACCCACTTCCAACAAAGCATCACCAAATGCAACACCACTCCAATCATACATACCATCACTCAGACTGAACATAACATTTTCTCCCTGCCAACCATATAAAGTGTGATCCTCCTTAAGCAAATCCTGCATGTGGTCAACAACCCACTTCATAGATGCACTTATGAGCATACCTTTTAACCACCACACATAAACCTCCTTTGACTCAAACAAGTACACACCCTTGGACTGCTCTTCATGCTGAAAAGAAACACTCCATTTAGCAAGCAACCCTTTCAACAGAGGCACCCCGATTGCCATTAATTCCATACTCACCTCCTTTTGTGCCTGTGTTGGCACCACCATAGCAATATACTTTTGCTCTCCCAAAGAAACCTCCACATGTAGAGGGACAGACCCTCGTATCACCTGCATTCTGATCAAAGCTTTTCCAGCGAGCACCTGTGTCTCTTCATCCATATCACTCACTGGGTCATCAAACCCCTAATCAACCTCATCATTCAAGCATACTTGCTCAAAAGAACCCATATCGGACGCATCTCTTGTGCAATCAATTGCTAACTATAGTTGTTCTTCCCTTTGATGAGCATCCAATACCTCTTGCCTGCCATCTTCTTCAACTTGCTCTTCTTCCTTAGCCAGAATATCACTCTTCTTTGTAGGAAATCCATGTACCTATTGTACAATCAAATCATCTTCCATAGATACCTTGATGAGCATCATCATGAGCATGGTGCCGCATAGCACCCTCACCTACAGGTTTTCATCCTCAACCTTGGACATTCTTCCATGTTCTTCATTCATAATGACAACCACCACATCTTCATGCGTATAGCAAGGTAGCTTTACCTTTACTAGCATCGGCACTTTGAATTATGTCTCCCAACTTGTATCTCTATCCTCCTCCCTCGTTTCCCAAAAACTTGAGCTTGTAGTCTCATCATCTTCACCATAGGCCAATTGGGCATCAGCATCATCATCCTCTAGCTGCTCCACAGAGGTTTGACCACCGTCCTGTCCACTTTCATCATCAAACCTCAAGCTCTCGGTACCTACAACCTGGCCACAATATGTTACCTTTTTGTACAAGAAATCCACAAGAACAGGCTCCACCCCTCTTCAAGTTGCACTAGGAACTTGGCATCTGTTGTTTCCTCTGCCCACAGGCTCTCTTGAACAAAAGGCCCATCTTCATTGACAAGCTCCTCTACAATTGGCATAGACCCCTCACAAACAGGCAACTCCCAAGGAAAAAAGTCGATCAAAGGCATTACCCTAGAAGGCTCTGGACTTCACACACTTACCACCAACCTTGATTGATTCATAGAACATCATACTGTGGCCATGGACAAACAATCTGTAGGCTTCGATAGGCCTAGCTCCAACTTTCTTTTCATTTTCTTACTCTTCACCCGGGCAATCATGATAGCCTTGGCATAGCCTCTCAGATCTTCATAGCCAACCTTCTCTCGAACATATGGATGCAGACAAGCTAGGAACTTCTCCTGCTTGAAGAATTCTGCATGGGCCACTTGGGTGACAACTACCAGATCTCTCCAACATCCTTTGAGCTTATACACAAAAGTGTCAAAATTTTCATGTATATCCTCTTGTAGGCTTTTAATCCTCACATCTGCTTCACTAGTCAACACCACTCTTCGAAACCTATGTAGAAATCTCTTTGAACCAAGCCTTTTCTTTACCTCGCAACACCAACGGCAGTGTCTCTAGCTTTTCTTCATCACTCCACATGTGCAATGATAGCATAAAAAACTCAAAGTCTGCAACCCATTCCTCTGCATCCTCTTCACAAGTGAAAATTGGGTTAGCACTTGGCCACATTTTTGCTTACAAACGCATCACCGGAGAGCAAGCAGAGTGCTCCTCCGTGGGGGGCACCATAAGATGGAGAGGGGAATGGGGAACAAGCCCATCACACACACAAAAATGCCTCTTATAGCTCAGGGAATACACAACACCCCTACCCACTTGTAAACCACCTCCAAAAAACACAATCACTAAGACCACATGTCACACGCGCTCACACAGACTCACCTGAGCCCACACAGATCATAACACAACCCACACCTATAGAAAATGAACCAAAGATTGCCGCCTTTTTCACACAACACCACACACATTCTCTTCATATTTGCACACACACTACCGTGCGGGGGTAGGGGGGGGGGGGGGGGGGACACTGTCGACACACACTCGAACCACTTTGAACAGAGCAGAGAAGAAGGGGGAAGGGAAACCTGGCACGACGTGATTGCACACTTCAAACTGGGGAGACTATCTTCATTGAGCAACTAGAAACAAATAAACCATGGCCGTAGACCGGCACACACAAAGAACGAGCACAAGGGCGAGTTCTCTCCACCTCCCCGCACCAAGATTTCTTTGGTGGCCTTCTTCACATGGAGTTCGTTCTCTCGTTCTCTCTCTCTCTCTCTCTCTCTCTCTCTCTCCCCTTCGTTCTCTCTCTCTCTCTCTCTCTCTCTCTCTCTCTCTGCTTGACGTGCCAAAGCCAAAAAACTCTCTTCCAAAGCCAAAAAGAGCAAAAAACAACCAAGAAGGTTCTCTTCCCTTCCTCTTTTTTTCCCCCCAAGGAGCAACGTCAGCGTCATCGTCGCTTCCTTTTCCTCTTTTTCAACTATCCAAAAAGAAACCTTACACATAACCTCTTTTTCCCTTATCCCTTAAGTACACGTTGGGACTATCCTTTTCATATTAAGAAAATCCGTTTCTTGCCTACTAAAGCCACCTAACCACCCTTTACTTTGGTATTCACAAAATTAGACCCTTGAACATATGTTTTTTGTGCTATCGGTGCTTCCCCATGCCGAAATTGCCAAATACCCACCACGTCAATGCATTGGAACTCCGTCTTGCTAGCTCAAAGCCATAAGAAATTTTTCCGCACTCCAACTTTCTCGAGCCCGTTGTTAGGAGTTTTTTTGGAATAAGTGATTGCGCATATGTACATACACATGCATGGTGCATCAAATAAAGAACTGCCCATTTTCCAAAGCCAGTGGTTACGTGGGGCCCACATGTGTACAAGTAGAATAGTGTGTACATAGTACATCGATTTTCATTATCACCAGTATCAATGTGTTTTTCTATAATAATGAGAAGTTGGTGGAGCATTAAACTTCTCAAGGAAGCTATCGGCAGGGTCATGCCATGAGGTAAGCTGGTGCATCAGATGACATCCAGTGATGTCAGTAGGAGGTCGAATGGGATCAAGACTTGCATGTGGATAAGTGAGGATACAACGGGAGTGTTTTCTTGTGATAAATTATACATAAAGGTCAGCATGAGAACTATTTGGGGGCCACTTTGCGTGATTGCGGGATGCATTATTGGGAAAAGTTGAGTGCCAGGTGTGTGGATGGATGTAGAAGGGTAACAAAAACACACTACGTGGCCATTTTTTGACATGTTCGGGGTCCGTTTGGGATCAATCAAAAGGCCAAAGGTTCCCAAGGGATAAAGAGAAGTGTAGAAACTATAATATCTGAGAGAAAAAGCAGAAAAACATGGAGATAAGAGGATGAAGAGATGCTACTCAGCTTTTGCCATTTTTGGAGCCTGTTTTGGCCATAAATTGCTTATCTGAGCTTGGATTTGAGCACTTTGATATTGAAGATTGGGATTTTAGGCCATTCCGGATTGAATGGAACTATCCATTTTGCCAAATTCCTCACTGTATTTGTGTTGTTTTGGCTACTTAAGTTTCTCCTATGAGCGAAGCCTCTACTCAAATTTGTGATTGTATCTGGCATATTTCATCCACATGGTGTGAGCTATTTTCCCCATTGGTGTCGACCCAAGCTCAACTGTATCTAAGCATCAGAAATCTTCTTCCTTTGAGCTCATTTGTGTGTGTGTGTGTGCGCGCACGCGTACGTGTGTGTTGAGTGGGCAAATGGAAAGTTTCTCTCCTCTCACTCCATCCCTGTGTTCCTTGTGTCGGCCAGGTGGGTTGTGTAAGCCAAGTGGTATCCCATAGTGTGTGTGTGTGTGTTATCACAAGAGCGTGTGTCAGGTGATCATAGAGGTGTTGTGTGTATTTCCATCCCACTCACATTCTTTTGGTGCCCCCACTGAGGATCTTCTTCGAGTACCTTCCCCTTCGGGATTACGGATTACACATTACAGATTACAGATTGCAGACTATAGATTATAGATTACAGGTTACAGGTTACAGGGTACAGGTACATATACAGGTGATTCACATAGGTACAAGTAGCTGGAGTAGAGTGATATATTGGCAAGTGGGAGTCACTTGCAGTTGTTGTGGATATGCATCATTTGGCACCTGTTTGAGTGCATTGTCTGGTATTGTACGTTACTTGTGGATACTACCATTGTATGCCTTTGTGGATCCATACTTGGTTTTATTTGGCAATCCGAGCCGTTTCTGAGACTTTGTTTAGAAGATGTCATTTTTGAGACTTGACTATACGATGTTTGCATAAACCTTTGTGAGAGGGTCGTGTGGTGAGGCTTTATTGAGCTGGGAAATTCTCAAGTGTGAGATCCTTTCGATGATACAGGTGGCTGTAGCACCCTTTTTGTGAACTCGTCTTAGGCTATATACTAGTGATTCCTACTTGATTTTTGGGTGCCATTTTTGGCAGGTTATGCATACATATACAACCTATGTTTTGGGTTTTCACTGCTCTAATTTTGAGAAAACTCTACCAAAAGTTTTTCAAGTTGTGATGGCTGGTTTTTTGGTATTTTGAGTCATTTATGTTGTTATTATGCTGAAATTTTGGCAAAATCAGAGGGTAATTAGTCAAGTGTGATTTATTAGGAGTTTCATGGTTGGCCTTTAATGGATAATCATGACGGACCTCAGTTCACTCCTTTTCATTTTGCACAAAGAATCCAGACAAATGTTCATGTGGACAGGAAGATTGTTTACTAGAAACACATAGTCTTTATGTTTAGGCCAAGAAGATTAAGAGAGATACTAGAATCTCCTTTGCCTGTTGTAATTCCGAAGATTAACTATAAAAAGTCATTTGATGAGCACGTGTTCATCCTTTTCCAAAGCTTGAGCTCCATTGAATTTTCTATGGATTGAGTCAAAAGAAGTTTTGGGTTCTTGCACTTGTGTTAGAAGGGGTTCTTAAAGCATTGAAACTTGGGTAGCCATGGCTTTTCTCTTATCCGGTATTTCATGGAAGAAGTGATAAAGATGTGGAATACTTTTTGGAAAAGATGGAGGTTGCCTGCATTAGTACCTAGATTCATGATCTTGTGAAAAAGTTACGTTGGAAAGGGGGAAATAAGAAAACCACCGGCTCATAATATGATTGCCTCTCTATAGCACAGTGATTTCAAAACACCCCTATCCCCTAGTAAACACACACCTAGACTCCTGATCTGCAAAAAATCAATGTCCAAGCCCGTACCCAACCATCCCAGACTATACACACTCAATTGCAAAGCATACTATCTTAATTCCTGACTATAATTCTCCATAGCTCCAAAATGCCATAGAAAGGTAATCAACCCTAGTCATCATATACCCTAGATTTAGACGGAGAGCACTCACACACTTGCAAAAGGACTACCTAGTTACACGACACACATATTGACATGAAAGTAAGAGAAAAGATCAACACTATCTAGAGAGTATCGTAAGCAAAAAATATTTTTCAAAAGTGGATGTACAATGATGTCCTCCTTTGGTGTGGCTTTTGACGAATCCCTTCTCATGCAATCTCCAAGTTGGCCATGCCTTCGACACACGCAAAGGTTGCACTCCCCTTTCCCTTAACTCTAAACCTTGTTTGCTCCCATCCTGCAGTAGTGCTCCAACTCTCATAGACTAGCAAGTGGAACCCTATCACCTTGTCTACTCCCGAATATTGGCTTTCCTACAATCGGCTTGCCTATCTCGGTGGCCCTTCTCTCCAGTACTTGACACCTTCAGCCCTTGCAACACCTTGGATCCCTCCCCTTGGATTCTCTTGTTTGGATCATGGCTCCACCTTCCACTTGTACTGCTCATGGGCCAGTCTCATCCAGCGTTGCTCCCCTTTTGTAGCCCTCAGAGCTCATGTTTCACCTAGCACCATTCTTAGCTTTGTGTCCTGCCCCATCAAACCCTGCTCGGCCAACCAAAACCCCCAAGAGCATCACCCTTCACTCTATAATATGACGCCCCCTCCTGTACCGTGAGCCCCCCAACTGGTGGCCTCCTTCTTGGTCAGGACCCCCCCTAACCTGCAAGTAAATGTCGCCCAACCCTGCAATTGGCGGCCCTGGCTTATGTAAGCTGCCGTGCCCCTTGTCTTCTTCTCTTTGGCCACTAGCAATATCGCTAGTGGTCACCTCCTCTATAAGTGATGTCCCCACTTTCTCACGGCCTAGATGGCTGCAATTGCCCCCTCTTCACCTGCCACTTGCCCTCCTCATCTCTCCACATAATGTCCTTGACCAACCCGAGAAAGACATTTCCTCCTCTTTCCACTGTCGGCCTTGCTCACCATGCATGAAACACCACAGATGGCGCCCTTTCCACTGGGAACTGCAGTGCCCCCCTGCTCTACCGGCCATTTGTCCCCTCCTGCAACCTGCAATGGTGTCACCTTTTGCATGGAGTAATAGTCCCATATTACAGTGAAAACTCCAAGCTGTACTTCAAAAAAATCCTTGTAGCTTGGACCCACTTCACATGCTCCCATTAAAAACCTTATGTTTTCTACGAAAAGCTTGCTTTTCTTCCCAACTTTAGATCTCCTGCAATTAAAAGACAGCCTACGTATCCTCGCCACCAGGAAATGATTGTTGCAACCTCATCTCATGCTTATATGTTAGTCTCCTTGTTTAACTCAGAGAAAATTCCGTGAAAGGCATCACCTTGTTGACTGCCTGTGGACATAGACAACCTCATAAAAGTGGCCCACGAATGTCATGAATTTTTAGCCAGAAGGGATGACGATCGCTACGACCGTTAATCGAGTTAAGCTTCCACTCCTTGACATGGGTGCGAGGTGGAGACTTGCTAGCCACATCAACCCACAATTACCCAGAGAGATTGTGCTTGCCAAATTGGAGTACACATTATGCATACATAGCAAGCCTTGCTTTGGAGATAAAATCCATCGACCCTTGGCACCTTCAACCTCTCCGACCAATTGAGTTGGAAAAGCATCTTTGACCTGCTAAATGCCACATCTAGCCTACACATCCTAATTGCATTTTCTATTATCTGCATCTAACACTTGTTCAAGCATTTCCTCATCAAGCTACTAATTTCCACACTACTTCTACTAGCACTTCCATGGGTTGACAGAGATTGGGTGCACCAACGTCTTCTCTAGATTTGTTTAAAGAGTGATGCATGAGTTTGTCCCAAAGAATTTGAAGAGGAGTTGCGTGCGGTTGATCCACCTGTGAGATTAACTTGTGACAATATAAGGCATGGATTGGAAGCGGATTTTGTGAAGATAGAAGATCCTGACAAAGTGTGGCAAGAAGTACGGGGTGAGCCAGTAGATGAGTACATATGTAAGTTTTCAATGGCATGGGAGCGGATGTGTAAGGCCTTAGCACCACACGTACCCCCACCTGACATGATGAAAAAGGAAAGGTTCTTCGCTACTTTTTGGGAGAATATACATTGGAGAGTGGAGCTAAAGAAGCCTAGGACATATGAAGATGCACTAGATGTAGCAAGGAACAAAGAGTTGAATTTGAGAAGAATGAGTCAGCTAGGAGTAGAGTCTTTGCCGAAGAGGTCTGAATTTCAGTCTATGGATTCTTTGCAAGGTCGCATGCCAGGGGTTCATCATGAACCAATGTTTTCTGTTACTCCTTAGGTTATGTTAGTAGTGGTCACTAGAGCAGTGAAACATGATGGGCTAAGGGAAGACATGAGGCAAGTGTAGATTTAATGAATAATCTCAGCCTAAACATGCTAGGTAATGTGGGAAATAATCGAGGTCAGCCTAGCTCAAGAGGTGCACACAAAGTCTCCAGGAGACACATGGATTCTCGAGTACACCATTGCAAGGGAAGGATCATGGAGTTCAAGAAAACTCATGATGGCAAGGTGAAACATGTGTATGTGGCTTCACAACGGAAGCTAGATACAGCAATGGCTCCATCGAGGTTTCTTGCAAACTTTAATTTCACTCCTCTATCAAGTTTTTGAATTCTATGTTTTGTATTTGTGTTGTATATATTGCTTTGATTTCTATAAGGCTTTCATTGCTCGTCCATGTTTGTAGATGTATTCCCACCCGATTTTGTAGAGTGGGAGCCAATAGAGTCCTTCATAGGAACTTTTGAAGCCATCCATGTTGACCTTGGCAAGTTGCTCTATGCTAGTTGTCCATCCGTGGAGCTTTTCTCACGGGCGTTTTTTTTTTGTAACCATACTTATGTAACACTTAGGCAAACTAGGTATGGTAATCTTTCTCCAATTCATCCACCAACCTTGCAGAGTATGAAATTGCCTAAGCCTGATAGTGCCTTGATCATAGCAACCAAAAGGAGAATCGAGGCGGATGTGCATTGAGTAATGAAGTGCACCTATGGTTCCCATAAAGCTTCCCTAACTTGGTTTATGTCT
This sequence comes from Adiantum capillus-veneris, assembly GCF_014529385.1. Classification (NCBI taxonomy): domain Eukaryota; kingdom Viridiplantae; phylum Streptophyta; class Polypodiopsida; order Polypodiales; family Pteridaceae; genus Adiantum; species Adiantum capillus-veneris. Next base: position 79,902,767 of record NC_140946.1, read on the forward strand.
CTTCATGTGTTTGTGTTTATCTTTTGATTGCAAAGTGTTCACAGGACACCAACAATGTGGACTTGCAAAGGGGGAGGTGCGATCAACGGTTTCCTTGTAGTTGGATGGGAGACCAAGGTGGTCAACCACCAGTGATATATAATCAAATGCTTCATAGTTTCTGAGAATGTGGTGTGTAGATACCATATTGTGAAGCAAATCTTGTCAATTGTCTTTCCCTATACAAGATGGAAGCTGACGAAGGGATAATGGGAGGCACTAGACTCTGATGTTGCTCCTAGAGAATGAATTGATCTGCAATTACGCCTCCATGACAATGCAATGCACAACATCTTGGTGAATAACGACTAGAATCTCAGTCACCTTCGTGAGTATCTTAATCTTAGATATACCTTGCCCAACCAATATGTTTTTGTAATCAATGAAAAGGTTGTTCATTCCAGAAAAGAGAAGAGTTTTCTATGTGAAAACATTGGTTCTCCACAATGTATTAATGTAAAAGCTTATAACTGAAGCAATTTGGCTCCAATTAATACATATGGCATTTTGAATCTCTTTTTCATTTTTAATTTGTTCAAGATTTTGTTTGAAATATCCAAGTTTTTTAATTTGGAGCGTGAATACTTTCAGTGTTGGTGTCTTTCAATGCTTGTCGCGTGATTTTGTTTATAATTATATTTTTAAGTTAATTTGACGTCTCACATTCACAAAACACAAGCTTTCAGCTCTCTTCTCATCTTCTTCACGAACAGAATCATGGCAACATCTTCTGATGCACTTCTCACACAACTATAAAAGATAGGACTTGCAAATGGTGCACATGAACTGGTTAGTGTGTTTGAGGGGACAGATCGATGTGCATGACACTACTAACCTTCATGTAGAGGGATTCCAAATCTTTCTTGACTACATGATGGAGCACATAGAAGAATATGCAATATTCTTTGAGGGATCCAACATGGCGTGGTTTCTAGTGGATTTTCTCAAACACCTCTATGCGGCCAAAAAAAACTTTTGTTATCACTTGTTGAGGTTTATAAAAGGGCTTACTGAGCGGGACTACATAACAGAGGATGAGGATGACCTCATAACCTTGGGCATGGGGTGCATAAGCACCCAATTCATCTCTTGGGACATGGTTTTGGTCTTTCTTGTGCTTGAGGGCATGGAGAAGGGAAAATCAAAGGAGAAGGCCAACCAAAAACCTCCTGTAACCATTGTGGAGGAATCAAATGGCACTCGTCCTCTTGCAAGATCTCAGCTCCACTAGAGAGGAAGATCGGATGATAGAGGGAGACGAGGTGTTGGAGGAAGTTTCTAACCTCGAAATTCACTTTACATGCAGTGTTGGTGGATGGTCGTCACTTATTGTTCCTTGATGACATTGCAAAGACACTAGGACTCAAAGAAGATGCGTCACTCTCAATGATTGATATCTATGTGGGCATGAAAGATCCCCGTGGAAAGCAAGAGAAGGTCAAGTTTCAAATTTCCTTTGAAGACCAAGGTCTCCAACTAATCCTCTCATTCCTCCCTCAAAATGAATAGAATTTAGTACAAAAGGTGGCAAATACACTTATGGAAATCAAATCATGTGCCTCATTTTATGATAGCTTCTCGAAAAGCGCTTTTCTTCCACAGAAAGTGCTAATTAGTATGGGTGGAGAATATCACTCTAGCATTGACCTTACAAGAAAAACTCTTGAAGAGATGGATGAGGAAACTGAGATAGCCACTTTTTAACTTTATCGATAGTCTATTGTATCTTATAGCAAGTGTTGAAGTTACTTAAAATGTTTTGCAGACCGCATACCATGTTGATAAGTTGGCAATGAGTACTGGAGGTTCGTGAAACGTTCTTATTGGTAGAAATAGTTCCCTGTGGCACTGCCTTGGACATCTTGGGCCATCCATTCTTCGAGTTGTTCACAGAGAGTTCTCCAAGCATGGTTCTGTGGAGTTTCTCAAGTGCAAGGCATTAAGTGCCATCCTTGCTGAAGATTCCCTTACCCTTAATGCTCACATGTGTATCTTGGTGAGTTGAGAGGAAGCATTGTATGCCTTTACAGAAAAGCACCCTCGGTCAGTCCTCTCCCATTGTGCCTTAAGCATAGGTCAAGGGGTGAATAAAAACTGGAGGATATTGTCAAAACCTTTGGTGTCAAGTCTGCCATTCACCCTATACCAAAAGACGTAATTGACAAGAAAACCAACCAGACATGATGTAATATCCAAAGTAATATACAATAACTGTGTCTTTTGTAATTTTTTGTCACTTCCTGTACTTATTTTTTTCTGTTGCACATATTGGCCAATAAATCTTTAATTCAATGCGTTCACATCTCCTCGACCATCCAAGCACCCGTCTAACATGGGATGCCTATTGGTAAATATTTTACAAAACGGAGACATTGTGGGTGCATACGGAGGCCGTGGGACCACCAAAATGCACGTCGATGACCAGCGATGCCAAACGGGGCCAAAAAAAGGCCCTGTGCACCACAACACGCATGGGCCAATTTTGGAGGCCGTGGGACCACTAAAATGCACGTCGATGACCAGCGACGTCGAACGGGCCAAAAAAAGGCACCTGTGCGCCACAGCCCATGCGCACAGGGCCTTTTTTTGCCCCGCTGGGCTTGTCATCGATGTGCATTTTAGTGGTCCCACGGCCTCCGTCTGCATGCGAAACGGATGTGTTTTGTAAAACATTCACCGATAGGCGTCCCACGTCATACGGGTCATTGGATGGTCAAGGAGAACTTGATTAATTCAAATACTTCAACAACAAAAAGTACACAATTAAGTATTAGAGCTACACCAAATGGTAGAAAATCGACTCATTCATATTATATGGAAAGATTACAAATCTCATAAATAGAGGTTACATGGGGAAACTAATTCTTATGGAGGCACCGGCACCCTTCATTCCTTAGATTGATCACTAGAGCTAGAATTGTATTTTTTAGAGCAACTCACTTTGCATGCACCATACATATACTCCATTTTGGAACAACTGCACCAAATGTCCTCGGCAGCATCATGTAAGGCCAATAGAGCTGCACGTTGGATACGTGTAACAAAATCTTAATATTTGTCCATTATTTCTCTTACCACCCGAAAGAAAGCTACCTTTGTCATTATTGGCTCCGTGCTCTTTTGATATTTTTGGATCTCACGTAGAGCAACTGTGCCAGGCTTCCATCACCGTTTCTTCTGCGCTGTTGGCGATGGTGACCCCGGGGGAATGTTTATGGCATAGTTGCGGTTGCTTGAGCTTTAGGTGCAGCTGTTGCTTGAGCTTCAGGCATTGCCGTTGATTGAGATCTAGATGTTGTGGTTGCTTGAGCTCCACATCCTGTTTGTTGTGTTGGTTTGTTAAGAGCTTGCAAACGATCAGAGATCCATTAGAGGTGTGCCATTTACATGTTGTAGTGGCTGGAGATCACCAAAAAATCTACCGCATGGTGTTCTGATCCTCTGTAGTTGAAGGTTGGTGGAGCGGTTGGGTGTTTGGAGTTGGTTCTTGTGGTTTAGGATGTGGATTTAAAACGGTGGATTCTGTATAAGATGTTGGTTGTGGATTTTCAATGTTGTTAGTGGAAGTGGTGTCATGGTTGTGCGTGGTGATGTGCTCTTATGTGTTGTCCATGTTGTGCAAGATATGAGTGAGTGTGCGTTTGGGCTTGAGAGGATCTTCTAAAATATGCAAACAAGAAATGAACTTTAAGTTGTGAGTTTTGACTTATATAGTACTTAAACTTTTAAATTTTTTTAAAAACTTAATAAAATCACTCAAAATTAAAAAGGACTCCAAAATAGACTAAGCTCGACCCATGGGACTAATAATTGTCACCTTTACAAATCACTTTGCATGACGATGCATGTTTACAATAGAAATGGTTAGTGTCAAAAGAAAATTAAATTTCCACCCAACACCCGTCATCGCGTCCCCTTGTCTCCAACCAACGTCTGAATAGATCTTTTGCACTCGAAGCATGATATGATTGTGATCGCCTCAAGCTAATTACTTTTCCTATTCTACATTCCAAACATCTTTGTTATATTGTCTTCTTTCTCTCTCTCCCTGATGAAACTCCATAGAACCAATTGAACATCTCGTGAAGGGCATTGCTCTTTTTTTTTCCACCTCCATGTTGTGTATTTTTAAAATACACTGCTTTTGCTTGATAGTGTGAGCGCTCCATTCCTTGGCTGCTCCAAATGCCTAATGAACCATAAGTGTCGAGAAAAAATGCACTATGTGCAAAAAGAATGCGTTGAAAAAAAACAAACTTTAGTTTTGCATACAGATGTATTTGGATTGACAAAATCAAATGTTCAACACATCATGTAATGTGTTATGTGTGTCCCCCCCCAAGCATCCACCATTTGTGCTACAAAACTATTGATTGCAAACTTTAGGGTGGATATCTCATCATCGGGTTAGCTTTGCCTTTTTGAGAAGATAAAAAAATATTATCAGTAGATTGCCACACACGAGCACGCTTAATTCCTAGGGTTGCTTCATGAACTTTGTAGGTTGTAATGTCACATAGTTTTCCACAACTGAAACTCATTGGGACTTTGGGAGTCAGAATAGTTTGAAATCAAATGCTTAGTTTTACTACCACCCATACATACTTTATTAGGCTGACCTTGTGTACTTCTGGATGCCTTCTTGTCCTTTCATAGCTCACCTGTACCTCCATGTAGACCAACGCTCGATACAATAGATTCGAGCTCTCGTATACACTCTCCTCTTCTTTCTATAGGCTCCATATTCCAAGCTTATTTAATATGGAGCATAAGCAACTTGTTAAGAATTTGTAGACGGGCATGAAGGGTGTACACATGCACAGTTATCAATGGTATTGGAAGAATAGGATCCCAATTTGGATCATCCATGTTTCAATTAGGGGGTACTTGTTGGTCACAACTCAGGATACCTTGAAACCATTGTTATAGTGCTTTACCCATTCCTTTTGTAGTGGGTACTCCTTTTGCAGAGTTGACCCTTACCACATTTCGACTTGCTGACCTTTGCACCCTTGCCCTCAGTTCTCATTGAGACTTTACTGTGGAAACAATAAATGCATGGAAAGAGGGTCATTGCACCTTGCTTACACCCTAACATACACTTGAGTGTTTTCAAGTCTCCTTCCTGCCACTCAACTTGGAACGTTCCAAGACTTGAAACATGCAATCTCTATCCTTCTTGATGTTGTCAAATGACATCAACAATTGCGGTGTGATTGAAATATCATTTCAGAGTCTCATGTGTCTCATGTGGGAGATAAAAAGCTGCCAGCCACCAAATATTTTTCTTTGATTGAACACCTAGACAAGTGTTTTCCTTCTGATTGGCATTTAGCTCAACATCAACACCTACCAAGGCCCTGAACATCAATGAAATGCATACCCTTTCAAACCGTTGACCTTTAGTAACTTGGTACTCATCAAGCTTCATAACAAATATCACTTTTCCATCACACTCTTCTTGTGTCAACTCATAAAATCTTATCATTGACTCTTGGAGATTCACCAAGTCAACATACACATTGTTAAACTCTTTGTAGCGGAAGAATTTGTTGTCTTCTAATGGCATGTCATCCTCCACATATTGAAATCCGTCCAACAAGCTTGCAACATCATTATTGGCGCACTTTTTTGCAACACTGACACTGTAAGGCATTGGCAAAAACCGAAACAAACCTTTTGTCCGATGATCAAGTGTGACACTTCTATACAAAGCTTCATAGGCCTTGAAATTTATTCCTATAATGTCACACACCTCCATCATCTCTTGAGGCAACAAAATGCTCTTTAGCTCACAGAAAGACTTTTGCTGCAAAACAGTAGCAATGCTAGTGTTGTATGGATCATCTAGTAACTCAACCAGGTCCTTTGGATCGATGATATGCTATAGCAGAGCACATCCGGTTGTTTGAGCATTGGGATCAATTCCCATCATCATTCGATCCAAGCTTCTGCATATTGAATTACCGGGGAATTACCGCTACACCAACCTATAGAACATGTAGGAAATCAGAATCTTGCATCAATATCCTAACTGAGTTTGACGGACACGTTTCTTTTGAGCTCCACCACTCGAGGATAGTAACAACATTGCTTGTCTCTTACGCTTATGAATGTGGTAGATGAGGGAAATGTGTGTGAGATGATGGATTTGCCGACGCATATTCCATGAAGTGTGTTGTAGTTGAACATAATTTTCTAGTCGACGCTACTGCTCTTTTTTTTTGTACTTTCTCATTGAGATTTGCCATCTCATCGTACAACTGCTTCATCTTCTTGTTGGCTTCCTCTCTAACTTGCTGTAGATCTTTTGCAGACTTCTCTTGCAATGATGAATAGGAAGTCAAGAGATGTTTACTTGCTTCTTTCTTTCATTGACAAAAGCTGAAAACAATCTCTAGCAGTATCCAAACAGTCTGTTTCTTCCATCTCCAATAAAACGCAAAAACTCAGTGACATTACGAAAGGGTAGTGGTGTATTGGTCGTTGATCACCTGGGTAAATGTGGCCATACACCCATAATTTGATTGCCTTGCACCCAATGCGTTGTAGCTAATCTCCATCATTGGCATTCGATGTGCCAGGTGGCACAATAGCGTACTCATGCTCCAAATTAGCATTTAGTCTTGCAGTGGAGGGTGATTGAATGACAAGTTTGTTAGCTTATCAAGCATAATAGAGAGAGAATGTGTAATGGTGACTGTTGCAAGCAGGAAAAACTATCTACGGAGGGAAAAAGTGGAAGGTACTCAGAGATAGTAGAAAAGGATTATGTTGTAGAGGGAAGAAAGAGAGGGAGTGTAGCTCAATCTCCTTCAAATTCAAAATGTTGATCATGAGAGCTTTAGAGAGAGAAATGCAACTGCACATAGAGGTAACGGAGTTCTCCATTGCTCTCACCTGAAGTTGGAGTGGGAGAAGCATGAGAGAGAGAGAGAGAGAGAGGGAGAGAGACATTAAGCAAGAGAGTGGGAGAGAGAGTAGATCTGCAACCCTGGAGGATCTGCACTTTCGGTCAGATGTAGGTAGCATAGAATGTCCTCTTGATGATTGGGAGGCGGAAGTGACAAGAGACAACAAGGGGGGGAAGAGAAAGAGTTGGCTCACATTTTAGAGAGACAATGCAATGAGAGAACATGCTAAATCTTCTTTTTTGGCAGGGGGCTGAAAAGTGCTTCTTTTAACGAGAACTAAGTGAGAGAGTGTTTTATATGTTAGAGAGAGAGGAGACAGATGGGGAAAAGACATTTCAAAACTCAGTTACCCACCTCTCTTTTGGGTTAAAATAGCCTATCTTCAAAATACAAAATATACAAATGGTATTTTTAAAAATCTTAGTATAGGTTTTTTTGCCCTCTGTTTTAGGATTGGTCAAACTTGGCTTAAGATTTAAGCATTTCCTTAAATTACCAAATAAAGAGGCCCTCCTATACCTCATTCCCTTCCTAATGATTGGATGCTCATTGTAGCAATGAGGCTGAATATGCTACTTTGAAAGCCGGATTACACATTTGTTTGCAGCATGAGATTAGAAGGTTGAGCATAAAAGGTGATGCCTTGTTAGTTGTGAAGCAAGTGTTGGGTGTGTGGAAGAGAAATAACACCTCATTGAAGGAAATGTGTTTCAAAATTAAAGGCTTGCTAAAAAAGTTCGGAGCATGCAACATCAAACACATTGAATGTGCTCTAAATGGAGAGGCACATTAAGTAGCTCAAAGAATGATTGGGGAGCTATTTGTCTTAAGGACTAATTTACCTCTTTATCATGGCCGAGAAAGATTAGCTCAACAAGAGGAGTTTTCGCTAGCAGGAATCATTCCAAAGGACATTCAGAAGTCTAAGAAGTATGATTTTATGTGTAGAGCATCCAAGTAGAAATTGATTGGTGATGTCTTGTACATGAAAGGGGCCAAGGTTGTGTTGAGACGTGTACCTTGGCGGGAGGATCTTTATAGAGTGTTGGAAGAGAATCATGAAGTTGCATGTGGCAGAAATTTTCCTCTAAAGATCACCTTGCAAAAGATCTTGCAAGAGGGGTGCAAAAGATCTTGCAAGAGGGGTATGTATGGCCTAGTTTGCACAAGGATGTTCACAATTGGTGTAGATCTTTCAATAGATGTCAAGCATTTGGGAAGAGAGTGTTGAATCCAGAGGTACAAAAGTTTATTATGGCGTTTGATGTGTTTGAAAAGTGAGGGATTGATGCAATAGGCCAGTTACCTATCACGAGCGGGGGTAAAAGCTATATTTTGACTACAGTGGACTATCTCTCTAGATGGGCAAAGGCTACAGCAGTAAAATAAATCACTACAAAGGATGTGGAAAAATTTGTGTACAATGAAATATGTTGCAAGTTTGGGGTGCCACTAGAGCTACTTATGGATAAGGGGCCAGGATTTAGAGCTAAACTATTAGACTTTTTATGCGTGAAGATGAAGATTAGGCACCAATATACCACTCCTTAGTATCCACAATGTAATGGCTTAAATGAAAGATTCAATGGTGAGTTGGTACAAATTCTTTCGAAAGTGATAGAGCACCAAGCAAACAATTGGGATTTGGAATTGCCTGATCCATTATGGACTTATCGTTCTTCGGTGAAGACAGGTACAGGGTTTACCCATTTCATTTAGTATATGGAAAGGAAGCACTATTGCCTATGGAAGTAGAGTTGCCTACGGTCAAGATGTTAGAGAAGTTTCTTGGGTAGTCCAATGATAAATTCAAAGAGAGGCTCTTACGATTACAAGAGGCTCAGTTGGATAGGATGAGCGCATTGGAACATTATGGACAGATGCAAGATAAGTCTTTAGCAAAGATAAATGAAAAGGTGAAAAGTAATGGTATCAAGAAACATGACTTGGTTTTGCACTACAATAGTAAGCTGGACAAGAAATTCCAAAAGAAGTTTCAAGTTAAGTGGGAAGGCCCTTTCAAGGTAGTTAAGTGTTTTTCAAATGGTACATATCAACTGGCTAACTTGGATGGGATTCTACATAAGTGAAGGGTAAATGGATTGTGTCTTAAAGTATATCATGCTAGATTAATGATGGTGGAGCAAGATGAGCTATCTACAGAACAAGTAATGTCTATGAGGGATGAGGAGACCTGTGACGCGGTGAGTCTCATATCTCTTTTTGCTAGTGTTGATCATGAATGATCTAGCACTAGGCTAGGGAATGGCCAAATTATGTTAAAAGTTTTTTTGAAGAAGTGATTGTGCATATGTATATACACATGCATGGTGCATTGAATAAAGCATTGCCCATTTTTCAGATGCAGTTGGTTACGTGGGGCCCACATGTATACATGTAGGACAATGTGTACATAGTACATCGATTTTCATTATCACCAGTATCATTGTGTATTTCTATAATAATCAAGAGTTTGTGGAGCGTAAAAATTCTGAAGGAAGCTATCAACGGGGTCATGCCATGAGGTAAGCAGGTGCGTCAGATGACATCCAGTGATGGCAGGAGGTCGAATGGGATCAAGACTTTCACGTGGATAAGTGAGGACACAACGGGAGTGTTTTCTTGTGATGAATTATGAAGAAAGGTCACCATGAGAACTATATTTGGGGGCCACTTCACATGATTGCGGGATGCATTATTGGAAAAAGTTGAGTCCCAAGTGTGCGGATGGATGTAGAAGGGTAACAAAAACGCACTATGTGGCCATTTTTTGGCCTGTTCGGGGTTCGTTTGAGGTCAATCAAAAGGTGAAAGGTGCCCAAGCGATAAAGTGAAGTGTGGAAACTAAAAAACCTGAGAAGAAGTTCAGAAAAACATGGATGAAGAGCTGTTACTCAGTTCTTGCTGTTTTTGGAGCCTGTTTTGGCCATAAACTGCTCATTGGAGCTCGATTTCAGCACTTTGATAGTGTAGACTAAGGTTTTTGGCTGTTCTTGACTCAACGGCGTTGCCCATTTTGCCAAATTCTTTAGTGTTTTCTTGCTATTTTGGTTGTGTAAATTTCTCCTGTGAGCAAAGCCTCTGCTTAAATTTGTAATTGTATCTGGCATATTTCATCCATATGGTGTGAGCTTGTTAACCCTCATGGTTCATGGACACCCTATCACCTACGACAGACACCGTTTTATTTATTTAGTAGAGTCAGGGACCGGTCTTGTCGGTCCAATAGGAAAAGGGTAAGAGTGATTGCTGATGAGAGGTGCACTCTAACAAGAACATTCAAGGGTTAGTTGGCTAAGTATGGGTGCCCAAGTGTGATTGGGGCGAGTTCATATACAAGTCACCTAAACCTAAAAATCTCTCATTCTCTCATTTGTGCAATTGAAGAGTGCTCTTGCTCCATCTCCATCTTCTTCTTCTTCATCTCCTTGTGTGTGTGTATGCGTGCGTGAGAGAGAGAGAGAGAGAGAGAGAGAGAGAGAGAGAGAGAGAGAGAGAGAGAGAGAGAGAGAGAGAGAGAGCATTGCAACAACGGCACAATGGCGGTGAAGCGGTTGAGCACGGCGCAACGGCGGCTCTTTCTTCTTTGTGACCAGGAATCCTCTACGAAGGTGAGCGTAGGGTGGTGAGTGACACTCTTGAGCTTGCTATATTAGTCTAGTTGTGTGCTTGGAGCCATTTTGGCTTGCACACACTGTATCGGCAAGTCCCTTGCATTGACACCTGCAAGAGACGCACACATTTTTGGCGTCGTTGTTTGCCGGGGAATGCCCTCCATTAAGCTCGAGTAGCACTCTATGCTACTTTGTGGTGCATTTTGAATTGTAGGAAAGGTAGAGAAGGAAGGTGTGTGTGTTGAGAAGGAGTTTGTTTTGCTACTGTGTATTGTTCTGTTAATAAGGTATTGAAAGGTACTGTGTTTTTTCTGTTCATAAGGTGTTTTCTCTGTGATAAGGTGTTAGGATTAAGGTAGTAGATCCATAACGTTAGTTTTGTGTAAAGTACAGTAAGTAGTTCTGTTGGCTAATGAATTGTTGTAGTAGTGTGTTAGTGTGTAAGAGTAGCTCTATTAGTTATAAGTAGGTAGGTTAGCTGTGTGTGTGCTCGTGCACACAGCGTGACCGACGCAACCTTATCCCAACAAAATAAAAAATAAAAAAATTAAAGGTAGGATTGGGATCGGGAATATCCCCAAGACCCAAGCCCAAGCTCACGCTCAGGCTCATGCCTCAGTCCCCCTTTAAAATTACGTATTTTAGTTTCATGTATAGGTAAAAATCGACCTTTTTGAGGACCAATAGAGCTTCAAGTAATCGAACGCTGTGTTGTAAAGCACACCACAATCCCCTAAACGATACACTTGTTTTGAGCTATCACACGCTCTAATAAAAAAAAGATCATTAAAAAACATTAAAAACCATTTAAGAACATTAAAAAACGAGTGAAAACAAACTCCTAAAAAAGTAAGCGGTTAACCTTTGAGGTTATTCACCGATGCTTGTAGGGTGCCAAAGGCACATGTATTTGTTCTCTGGTCATGTGCTAGAGGCCGAGCAACTAGCGAGCATTCTGACTTACACGAGTTCTCAATACCCATCTACTATAGGTTCCGGCCCCTCGGCGGGGACCCAAGGTAGTACAAACCAAGACCCAAACGTAGCGGCTAGTGACTCTTCCTCTGACTACAACATCATGGACGGTTTCCCAATGCCTAATCCCGATAGCTCAAGCCAAGACATGCATGCCATGGGTCCACGGTCCGGGCCGAGCGTGCTTAGCCGCTTGAAGGAAACCTTTAGTAGAGCCACTCGCTCCGAACATGGAGCTAATGATGTAGACGAGGGGGGTGGGGAATTAAATCCGCCATTCATGACCAACATAGACCCCATGCTCTTGGAGAGTGTGCACGTGAATGATCCATTCACTGTACACCCTGACTCTTCAGAGCTATTCCCGTCCGAGGTCATATTACTTGATGGTAGAAGCCTTGCCAAAGTGCAAGCTAGAGGTTGAGCGATATATCATTGTGGCTAGGGAAAAGGAAATTGAGAGCTTACGCAAGGTGGAGCAATGAAGAGAATTAAAAGTGAAAGCTCTTATGTCAATATCATTGCTAGGAAAGAAATCGTGTGCTCTTGAATTAGCGACCACTAAGGGTCAACCCATAGAGAGCAACATTGCATCTAGCTCAAAGAACACCCCTAGCACCTCAAGCCTAGATCGAGCATTCCTAAATGAGAACTGGGAGTACGAACTACAAACGGAAACACTAACTGACCTATACACAGGTCACACCTATCACGTGGGTTGGTTAGATGTCCTATAATCCACAACGAGTGCTACTAGTATGGAGGATCAACAACAAAGAGTGTGTGAGGTCATCCATAGGGTTATTGAGCTAGAGAGACAAAACAAGGGAATCCACATGCCTCCAATGGGTCTCATCAGATTCTTGGATACAGGGAAGGCTAAACAACCAAATTTGCATTCATAATTTGGTGATTGGCATGAATTTTCAAACATGATGGTGAACACCTGGAATTTCTAGTAGGCTGAATGAACATTTTCATGTACTAGGAAAGTTCAATCTTCAATACCATATAAAAACGCAAAAAAAAAATTCTAGGTTCTTCTATTATTTCAAACATTCGCATCCTTCAACATCCAAACATCAATCTAAAAATCTCTCGAAGCTTTAACCTAGGCTCTGATACGAGTGTGAGGTCCCTACCCCTTGTCGAGAGGAGGGGAGCACCTTTGATAGGTCTCCAATCCTGAGAAAGAAAAACCAACGGACATTGCCTTAGCTACTACATAGCCACGAGCATGAACCGTTAGTGAAGGATTGGTCCTATCTTGCTATGGCGGAGCGTGACCACCATAACCCTATCTAAAAACCGTTAGTGAAGGATTGGTCCTATCTTGCTATGGCAAAGCGTGACCACCATAACCCTATCTAAAAACTACCTATAATCAATTATACCTAAAGGTATAAATCTTAGAGTGACCAACCTGTGCACTTTTTACCTCATGTTTCAAAAGCACAGCCGCCAAGGTTTGTCACTTTTAAGATTTATGACTATTAAAAAAAACAATTTCTAGCGTTGGAAAGTTACCCGAATCATCGGGTCCACCCGTCCATAGAATGATACCATGAGGATATCATTCTCCCACTTTCCACACCGCACTCACCCTTCTTTTGTTATTTAATTACTACCACACTGTTTAAACATACATGTTCCTTTACTTTATTTATGATACATGTTCGTTAAAACAACCCTTCAAACAGTATTACAAACAATAATCAAACAAGAAGTCGTCCAATTTTTAAACCAACAACTCTTGGATTAGGTTCACTTAAGAATCTCTACTGGCGCTATTATGTCCGATCGATATGTACGTTATTTATAAAAACCCTTGTCATCATGAGCGTCCCATACCGCTCGACAAGTACTCGTTGTGCTAATTTGGACGTACTCCTGCCATAGCAACAATGGTTCCAATCTGGGCGTCATCCTCACACCACGGCAAAACAAAACTGCATCATCCAGCTAGGCTAATCTGGGTGTACTCCCACCGTAGCATCAGTGGTGCCATCCTGGGCATCATCTCACGCATGCCGGCGGTAATAAGTAGAGAGACTTGAGAGAAACCATACCGAAGGTTTTGGATAAACACTCTTTCCTATAGCAACCAGTTTAACCAGACATTCTTTCCTACCTGTCAAACATATGCCGAGTTTCTTGGGGTTAAGTCCCTTGGTTTCGGTCCGTTTTTTTCTTTTCATAAGGTAAATAATATATTTCTATGGTCTCGCATATGCAATGATGCATAACTTGAAACTGCAATACTAACATTTATCATAGCTCTGATTGATATGATTGGTGGAGACATAGCATGTTTCGCAGGAGTTCCCCCGTTACTTTTATCGGCTTCATGATCATTAGCGCCTTGAGTTCGAGCACGCTTTGGAGACATTTTTTTGTACTTACTAATCCACTAGAGTTTTTGCTCTCTTAGTGGTTTGTGGATGCCTTCTCTCTAAGAGAAGTGGCAGCACTTCGTGAGCGCTATAGAGGCAATGTCTATGTTTAAAGTGTGAGTATGGATGCTCTATTCATAGCATAAAAGAAAACGTCCAACTTTTTTTCTTTTAAAAAATAATAATAAATTAATTTTTTTTTAAAAAAAAAATCCCTAAAATTTATACTCGCATTTTTGGTCCCCTTGTGGTACCCATCAGCTTGACCAATTTGTCCTCATCATCAAGAGATAAGGCCACACAGCCCCCCCACCTCATTAAGATTAGCCTGTCCTTTTCATGTGACTATGTGTCCCACTTTGTCCCCTCCTATGTGAGTCCGGGTGAGTCCATGTGCCCATGTGTATTCTTTTGTCTTCATAATTATTTTATGTATTTCCTTAATGATAATTTACTTTACATTTTTAAGTTAAACTTTACAATCTTATACTAACTTTACGGTAGTAAGAGAAAATTCTACAATCAATAAATAAGTATTGCAATAAGTTAGTTAGTGATTCGTATAGCTAAGCATGTCAGAATTTTGTAGCGCAAATTTTAAATTCTAAGTTTTCTCAGCCTACGATTCATAATTTGAGCTCAAATATCTTAAATAATGAGTGATGGTTAAAAAAATTCAAATGCGTAATAGAACTTGCGTGAAATTCGAAAGTAGAGACCTTACACTTAGGCAAATGATTCTCACTTACATTTTAAAAATGCTTCATTGACTTTTGTAAATGAGCAGAACTCCAAGGTCATCGTTACCAAGAAGTAGGCACAGCCTAAGCTTCAACTTGTAAACGTCACTAAATTGATGAAAAGCTATAGAAATAATGAGACGATTTACAAATATTAACCCAACAGAGAAGAAGTCATAATCACCCAACCTGAGTGGCTAATAGAATTAGATGATTTGTTTCTTGAAGTGTGAACTTGATCATGGAATAGAGCTTACTCTAGGAGCTTGCAGGCCATACAAGACTTGAGTCTGCAAAACTCAAAGCAACTTACTTAACTTCTTGACCAAGGTTTTATTTGACCTAGTGTTTCTCCATGGAGTACTCCTATTCTTTTTAATTGAAATAAATACGATACTTTACGCCTTTGTATTGACTTTCATTCAAGGTTGATGAGTTACTTGATCGATTACATGGAGCTTCTATTTTTACAAATGATCTTAAGTTTAGGTATTATCAGATATTGATCAAGGAGGAAGATATACCAAAGACAAGGTTCAACACTCAGTTTACAATTATGTCTTTTGAGCTTATGAATGCTTCAATAACATTCAACTAGCCTTATGAGTGGTATGTTTAGAGAATACCTTGATGAATTTTTCTTGCCTTCTTTGTTGACATTTTGATTTACTCAAGGAATAAGGAAGAACATAAACAAGAAGTACATATGACAGAACCAAGTTTATGCTAGGCATAGAAAATGCACCTTCTTCAGTGACAATGTGGAATACTTGGGATTTATTGTATCCAAGGATGGCATCTCTATTGATCCAATCCTACATCTAAGTTCTTCAAAGAAATGTGTGGATTTGTTGGATTAATAGGATGGTATACTTTTATTGAAGGCATGCCAAAATAGCTTCACCATTGACTAAGACCTTTAAGAATAAGACTAAAATGTTTGAGTGGAATGATTGGGATCAAGCTAGTTTTGAGAAACTCAAACAAGATTTGGTGAATGCTTGAATTATATGACTTCTAGACTTCACAAAGACATTCATTGTTCTCACCGAGACAAGAAAAAAATCAATCCATGGCATTCTATCTCAAGACGGAAGACTGGTAGCTTATGAGTCTGTAAGTTACGCATTCATGAGCTTAATTATTATACTCACAATTGGAATTGTTGGCAATTGTACATGCTCTTAAAGTATAGCACCATTATATTCTTAGAAGTCAAGTGGATTTACACTCAATATGATGTTAGTATGCAAAATCAGAGGTGGATGGAGTTTTTATGTGAATATGATTTTGGGACTGAATAAAAACTTTGGAAGGACAAATTAGTGTTTGATGCTTTAAGCAAGAAATCTACAAAAGTGGCTATTACAACCTCTACTACCTCTGTGATTGACCTTATTAATAAAAAGGGTATACCCCATGACCCATTCTATAGAAGGATTTAGTAGTTAATGAGCTTGGATAATTGCACAAAGAAGTAAGAGAGACAAACCAAATGCTTTTATGTTGAAGATAATGATCTTTATTTTAGTAACCATCTTTGTATTCCAAATGATGGTGAGATCAAACTTCAAATAATACACAAAGCTCACGATATACCTATTGTAGTACATCCAAGTTACATTAAAACATATGCTACTATAATGAAGGGTTTCTTTTAGCCAAGATTAAAGCACGACATGTTAAGCTATGCTATAAGATTCTTGACATGTCAACATATTTAGGCCTAGTAATTTCAATAGTGAGTTTCAATTGATGCATTGCAAATGAAATGGGAATGCATATCCATGAATTTCATTACACGACTCCATACATCTTTGGATATGATTCTATTTTTGTGGTGGTTAATATTGTGGTGTGTAGGGCATGAGCCCGTCCAAGTTGTACTATGAATGTCATGAGGTCATGCATATGCCAAGATGCTTGGTGGTCAATTGTTCTCTCTCCTATGGTCAATATAAGGAGCTACCTATCACTTGTGAAGGCAAGCTATTCTTAGTTTCATTCTCCTTGTAGTTGCACATTACAATATGCTTACAAAAATGACTCATTTATTTCTTGTTAAGACAACATTTACTACTAAGTAGCTCAAGTTTTCATGAAAGGTTTTTTTATGTATCAGGGTGGAAAGGGGACCATGCACTTGGACCAAAACAAAATGCCTCTCCATAGCCCAGAATATAGACAACACCCCAATCCACTAGATTTCACCTTCAAAACTCACACAACTCATAGGCAAACCACCATTGCACATCACACTATGCACACACTCATTGCTACACACTCAAAAAGCCCAATCAATCCGACATGCTCAATTTACAGCCTTCCACTCACACACAACCTCTCTCAATCTCTCTTTGCACAATGGACCTTGAGGGGGCACACCTACCAAAACACACTTGGCAACGCACGCACACAAGTAGAGAAGAGAAGGGGAAGGGGTAATCGACATAGATAGACATGGCAATGATGACTTTGATACACAAAATGACCATATACAAAATAGCTCCAAGTCGGTGCAATCCTCGGTGAACACAAAACATTAGCAGGAAGCCCTTGGATCTGAATCCACGTCACGGCTTAGTAGCCTTCAATTACCAGATCCCTCTGGCAAAACACCATGGCCAACCACCAAAATGGAAAAAGGACCTTACATATGTGAGAACTCTCTGTTATATAAGTTTTACAGAACTAAAAAAGAAAAAATTGGGTCCTCTTTGGCTTGTACAGCCGAGCTTGATACCTTTTTGGAATTTTCCTTACACTCCACACGTTTGTCACACTCTACTTTTAGCGTTCATTGCATGCTTGCAACTTACCTTTTCAAGCTACAGGTAGGGCACCCATTTTGCAGGCCTCAACACCTTTCCCTTCAAGCTAGCACATGACTAATCACTATGGGATCCTCGACGGTGTCACTGTTGCTTTCCTCCTTAACCCTCAAAGAAGGTTGGCACAAGAGTTGGCCCTGCAAGGATGCCACATCATTATGCTATTTGTTCCACCACTTGCCGTTGTCAACGGCCAAAATGGGCCGCGGTCACCCAACACCATCATCAAGTGTGTCAACCACCACAGACAACACCAAATGCAACGCACACTACCCGCCAATGCAAGGCTCATAGTTCCACGAGCTCCAAGCTCCCACTCAACTTGATGTGTCCAAATGGGGTGCCCACCTAAGCCTTATACCCCATTGGCTTGGTTCTCAAAATTGCACTTGGGTTCATTGCACGGTGTCGAGGGCATCTTAGGGTGAGGTAGCCCTTCAAGGCCCCACCAACTTTTAAATCAAAAAACACTTCAAAAAGACTCCATTGAAATATTTTTCCTCCTGCTTTGAAGACTCCCTATCACCTACTCAGTTGTTTGACCATCGACCCATAAAGCCAAGCCAAAAGACTTGGTCTCTGGATACTACTCACATTGATCCCGCTGCAGTTAGACTTCACCGGGCCCTCAAACCAACTGTCCAAAAACTGCAAAAAAACACCCATTGCATTGCCACCATCTAGTGCCAACTTCAGCGAGCCATATTTAGTTGACCAAGAATTGGATTGACAATTAGTAATTTTTAGCTAGCTACATACATCACTCACTACCTCTACAAACCTTTTTGAGCTTACAGAAACATTAGATGGATCATTTCCCAATACAATCAAACTGGTTGCCCCTGGAAAAAATTCATATGGAAATATCTTGACATTCGGGACTCTAATTGACAATTTGAAAGGACCGACATGATCCCATATCACAAGCTCTACACACCCATCACTCCAAACTTTCTTTGACCACTAGTCATCATCAACCCTGTTCGTCTCGGATTTGCAACCACCTTGAGCTTCAAACATCCATATCTCGCACAACGTGGCTTTGTTTGATGAGCCGTCTAGACCAGCTCGTAGACACTTGGAGCTCTACATCCCCAAGCACAAAACCAACCCTTCAAGCCTCTTTACCTTCCATCCCATTTGGTCCACTTTGAAGCAGTTTTGGTCTAGAAACCTCATCAAACATACACGAAAGCTCCTCCATACCTGTCTCTGTCATCTCTTGTGCTTGACACACTTTGGATGTACCATCATTGCCCAACCCCTTGTGGAACATTCATGCTCAAACACAAAATAGCTTTATTCACCTACCAATTGCAAACACTGGAAAACATTATCACCAAACCAAAACCATATGTACACAATTTTTTTGTGCTTCCTAACAAACTTCAAGTGGGTTGCCCCACCCCCTACATCACAACATGTCTTCCACCTAGATCAAACACTTGACACTTACCTCTTCCATCTACTTATAACACCTTCCCATAATGCTACACCCTATCACATATCCCATCATGCTTTTATCAATTGTCTCTATCACTCCAAACACTCACTTGCATGTTTCCCACTTCATTTCAAACATCACCAAGCTCACCATCACTTGAAATGAACGTACATGACCCTCCCGCCCGACCATAGAAGGTGGAGCCCTCCATGCAAGAAAACTCTTCCAAAAAATAGTGCAACTGACACAAACCCTCCTTCACATTTTCCTCTACCGGCACATCCATAGTAGAAGATCATTGCTCTTTCAAAGGAAACTCTTCTTTTAATGGGATTCAACCCCTCATCACCTTATCTTGGTTAAAGCTCTATGAACAAGAACTTGTGTCTCTTCATCCATATCAACCATGGGATCATCAAAACCCCAATCACACTTGTCCTAGAACCTGTATCCACCACTTTACTCATGCAATCTATAGATAATTCCAACTACGTATCCCTTTGGTCAGCATCCAACACATTGTGAGCACAAGAAAAATGCCCAACCCCGGCTAGTTTCTCGCTTCATCATCACCCTCTTGTTGGCTTGTTAGCAGCAAGCTAACGCGGACACCATTTTTCGGAGTTCTCCTTGTAAAACAATTATTATTTTGATAAATCGAGAATATTGTAACTCCTATTTTCTTGGTAAACTTTGTAATTAATGAGCCAGGGCTACAAGCTTCCAGATTGTATCAGCCAGTCAATTCCCAGCTTTGGTAGAACTCCAGATTATTACTTTTGACCACTCAAAAACCTTGGCTAAGGTATAAAAGCCAAATTTTGTAAGTTTTTGGATAAGAAATACACAGCGTGAGCTAACAGCGCTCACTTCTCTCCTTATCGCGCTTCCTACTCCCTCCCCGGTTGTCACATTGCGAATGCGTTTGTTGCATTGCAACCGCAGGTAAGAGCTCTACGCATTGACGTAAGCCATTCACAATATTTTGTAGCTTTTGGCGTCGCCGACCCGCGGCCTAATGTTATCATAACTAGGAATTTACACTTTTAAAACAAAAACTAAGCATAGGCGGGATATTGGGGCATCATTTTTAAGCATTTAGATGCATTCTGGGTTGAAAACGACTAGGTCAAAAATCCGTTGCTGTTAATAATCGCAATTTTGGAACTTGACCTAAAGTGGGGTTTGAGGCCATACGCATTGTGCTTAGTTCTTATAAACTTTTCCTAGAAGTTTCATTATGTTTGGATGTCATTTGATGCTGTAACGAATGTGATTTGCTTGCCGATGAGCGATTGTGTTTTGGTGATTTAAGTCACTTGAGTGTGGCTTGAGTTAGATGTGAGTTGTTAGTTGTTTCTCGAGAGATTGACAACCTCTTGTAGCCTCTATGCACTAGTCGAGTCAGCTTCGTCCCATGGTTTGACAAATTAATCGTGGTTCTGGATAATACTGCAATAAGATAGGATGGTGAGGTTAGACATGCGTCCCACATGGCTATCCATAGATTCAACCTTGCCCTTCACTGCATAGCTTTGAACCAACTATAAGGCCATAGCACCTTCACCGCTACCTTCATGAGCATCGTCATCAACATGGTGCCACATAGCACCTTTAATTGCATACCTTCCTTCACATGCTTTGGCACTTCAACTTACTTTTACTCCACATTGGCTATCACTATATCATCAGACACATAACAAGGTAGGTTCACCTTTAGTAACATAGGATCATAGGACTCTGTCTCCTTGCCATAGGATGTGGACTTGTCCACTATATTTTCCTTGCTTGTCTTCTGAAAACTCAAACTTGTATCTTCATCATCATCAACATCATATACCAACTCCGTATCTACATCTTCATCCTCTTGTTGCTCCACAAAAGCTTGACCATCCATGGATTTGCACATTTTCTTCATCCATTTCTAGGTCCTTGGCTTTTGCACTCAATTGCGCTGTGCTACCTTCTCATACATTGCCTTCAAAAAATAGGCTTTACCTCTTCAAGCTGCTCTTGGATATCAACATTTGTTACTTCTTCTGCATATTGGTTCTAATTGACAAGAGGCTTATCCTTGTTGACAAGATCATCCATCACTGGCATAGGCAATTCACACATACGAAACCAAGAAACACAATTGACCAACGGTCTTACCTCAACATGCTCTTCAATTTGAGCAACCAGCACCACCTTTGGTTTAACCATGGAACACTCCGCTATTTTCACAATAGGGACATAATCTGTAGGCTTTAACGAGCCCAACTCCAGCTTTCTCCTGACTTTTTTGCTCTTCACTTTGGCCAAATACACCATGTCTTCATAGGTATCCACACCACACTCCACCTTGTCCTTGATCTTTGGATGCAAGCACTCTAACAACTTTGAAAACTTCAAATACTCATTGCCTTTGACACCCATAGCAATCTCTAGCTTCCTCGAATAGGCTTCAAATTGCTCAACAAAAAAAAAAAATACTTACTTCCATCCTAGTGTAGTGCACTCACCTTTGTACCAGGCTCCATCGGAGTAACCACCTTTTGAAATCGCTTCAAAAATTGACTCTGTAGCTCCTACCATGAACCTCAGTCCGCACTCTTCAAACCATCATACCAAATCTTTGCATGTTCAAGCATCAATAGCGGCACCATTTGTAGATTTTCCTCATGACACTTTGCATCCGCAACAACAACATCCATAGCTTGAAATCCGCTACCCAGTCCTTCGGGTCTTCAACACCTGTAAATATGGGGCCCAAACTTGGCTCCACCATCTCTTCCAACTTCAAACTTGACCAACCAACATTTGTTGACCATTTTCCAACTGCTTGTGAGCATCAAGCATCACCATTAATCTTCAAATAGGAGCATTAGGGGGGCACCAAAATATGGAAAGGGGGAAAGGGGAGCACACCCAAAACACAAAACAATACCTCTTTATAGCCTAGGATATACACAACACACCAATCCACTAGAGTTCACCTTCAAAACTCACACAAGTCACAAGAAAACTATTGTTTGCACACCACACTATGCACACACTCGTTGCTACACACTCAACATGCCCAATCAATTTTCCCTGCTCAATTCACAACCTTCCACTCACACACAGCCTCTCTCAATCTCTCTTTGCACAAACGACCTTGGGGGGGCACACCTACCAACACACAATAAAAAATGCACGCACACAAGCATAGAAGAGAAGGGGAAGGGGAATCGACACAAATAAACACGGCAATAATGGATTAGATAAAGAAAACTACCATACACAAAACTAGCTCCAAGTGGGCGCAATCATTGGCAAGCACAAGACATCAATAGGCATCCCTGGCCTCTCAACTCCGCATCCACTTCACGGCTCATCAACCTTCAATTACCATAGCACTCTGGAAAAACACCATGGCCAACCGCCAATATGGCAAAAGCCCCTTACATTTCTAGGAAATCTTTCTTATATATAAGTTTTACAATTAGCTAAATAAAGAAAGAATTGGGTGCTCTTTGACTCTTATACCCCAACTTGAGCCATTTTTGGAATTTTCCCTCCACTCTGTACATTTGCCACAGTCCACTTTTAGCATTCATTGCATGCTTGCCACATCGGCCACTTACCCTTTCAAGTTGCAGGTGGTGCCCCCCTTGCAAGCTTGAGAACCTTGTTGTTCAAGCTAGCATGTGAATAACCCCTATGGGATCCCCGATGGAATCGTCGGTACTCCCCTTCTTTACGCTCAAAAAAGGATGGCGGGGGCTCCCCTCTACCCCCAAAAAGTTTGGCGTGGGAATTGGCCCTAGGAGGCTGCCACATCATCACGTTGTTTGATCCACCATTGTCCCTTGTCAACGGACAAAAGTAGTTATGGCCACCCAAGTGTGTCAACCACCACCACAGATAGTGCTGGACGCCACACACAACGCCCACCGGTGCAGGGGCCATAGCTCCACGAGCTCCAAGCTCCCACTCATGCCTTATACTCTAGTGCCCTGGTTCTCAACATTGCATATGGGTTCATTGCTCGGTGTCATGTGGCATCCCCCAGGGTGAGGCAGCCCTCCAAGGCCCCTCCAATTTCATAAAAAAAGTGACATAAAAAATAGTCCATTAAAATTTTCCCCCCTACTTTGAAGACTCCCCATCACTTGCTCAGTTGTTTGACGATTGAACAATAAATCCATGCCAAAAGACTCGATCCTTGGATACTACTCATACCAATCTCGCCGCACTTTGAGTTTGTCGGGTCCTCAAACCAATTGCCCAAAAGCTGCAAAAAACACCTGGCATTGCATCACAGCCATCTGACACCAACTTCACTGAGTCGGGTATACCTGACCAAGCATTCGATTGACAATCTATAACTTCCAGCTAGCTCCATACATCACCCACTACCTTTACAAACATAGTCAAGCTTCAAAAAGCATCAAATGACACATTTCTTGATGCAATTAAACTGGCTCAGAACCGATCCTTGGTAAAAATTCATCTGGAAATATCTTGACATCCAAAACTCCAATTGACAACTAAAATGACTCACATGATCCATATCACAAGCTCTACACATCCACCGCTTCAAACTAGCTCTGAGTACTTTTCATCATCTACCATGTCCGTCTTTTAGCTTTTCA
Organism: Adiantum capillus-veneris; assembly: GCF_014529385.1. Taxonomy (NCBI): domain Eukaryota; kingdom Viridiplantae; phylum Streptophyta; class Polypodiopsida; order Polypodiales; family Pteridaceae; genus Adiantum; species Adiantum capillus-veneris. Next base: position 79,926,336 of record NC_140946.1, read on the forward strand.
TGATTAATGGTGCTTTTTAGTGAAAAGTGAGTCCGCTTTCTTGTTTGGGTGGATAAGGGAAACATGTGGTTCAATTTTAGAAATTTTTTATTTCTCTTCTTATGCTATTGTTAGCTTTTTGTTCTTTGCGGCATTTTTGAAAAGCAATGTACTTTTTACGATGACCTATACCTAAAAATAATATTTTTAGTTACCATCGACGGCGGATATAAAAACGACCATTCGGTGAAGAAACGAGATTAAACGAGATTTTTATGGGAATTACTTTTATAAAAAGTGGCACCTAAATATGTTGGGGCGGTACAGGGGAGTCATAATTACATTGGGGAAAAACAATGCATCCTAGTTTAGCTACGGTCTCGATAGTTGATGGGATATTGTTCCAAGTAATCAACTTACATAAAAAAATAGAATCAAAAGGGGTGAGAGTTGACCATCAAAAGCATCACCCTGTTTTTAGAAAAATCTCCAAAGCTTACATCTATTCGTGGTTAGAGAGGGGGCTCCTTGTTTTCTGCTTGGGGAGCAAGGCCGCTTGGCAAAATCCCTATAAATTGGTCCCTAATGCTTAGTTTTCAGATTCGACAATTGTATCTACTACCACACAACTATATGTCCATATTATATGGAGTGGTGTAAGCTTTCCATCACCATATCCATAAGATCTTCTCTCTTGTTTGCTTGAAGAAGAAGAAGAACTCTCTCTCTCTCTCTCTCTCTCTCTCTCTCTCTCTCTCTCTCTCTCTCTCTCTTACTACTCTTTGTTCTCTTTTTACGATATACGTGCTCTTCACCGACTTTCTGACAAAAACCTCTATATAGCTCTCATCACCACTCTTTTGCAGCAAATCAAGAATCCTTCCCACAACCGGTAATCACTTTTAAAGAATGATAAGAATCTCTAAACTCCATAGCCATCATCCCTTTCTCTCTCTACTTTGTGTTTAAATAACTACCCTCCCAGTGGTTGCTTTTTCATATACGATGGCATGTACTAGGGCTTGTTGCATGTATATGAGAATGCTCCATGCTTGTTTCATCATGTTTAGCATGTTGATTTATGCATAACGTGTGTTTATGGTCACGTAGGTGCATAAAAAGTGCTTTTGTTCTGACGTCAGATAGACACTAGGGACACTATTTTGATTGTATCTCCTAGACCATTATGAGCCACATAGAATCCTTTGGACCAGAGGTTTAACGCATCATTTAAAACATTTTCTCGCTTGTGTATTATGTGAAAATTCATAACTCTAATGTATATTGAAATTGTATAAAATTGTAAATTGTGTAATTTTTGCATAGATGAGGAGGTGTATCTCTTAGTGTGGCTACTTTAAGTGTGTTAGTATGGTCTCTGGCTTTGTCCTTTCCAACTAACTGATGGGAAATATGTGATTAAGCATGTCTTCAAGTCTTTTTGAATGTCATTTATGGTAATGCGTTGAATGTTTAGAGGTTTACCACCTTCGATACCTAGTTTTTGTTCAGTTTCTTTTCCCTTAAAGTGCAGCTTCTCATAATCATACCCTTTCTTTGATTCCTTTTCCATTGTGTTGATGTAATTTTAATTTTTGGTAGACAATATGGAAACTCTTTGTTATCGTATTGAGCATCGTACAGGCGTTGTGAATGAGTTAGTTACTCTAAGTTCTTACTAGGATATTGATTCCTATCAAGATCTTTAGCTCATCACCATGTTTGCCAAAATATAATAAAATGGATTTCTTTGTTGATAGCTATTCTACAGTTATAATAAAAGTAACAAACCAAATTCATATGAAAAAATGGAAACTTTAAACTTTTGATGACCAGATGATAGATTGAGATTTCAGATGACTTGACATCACAACCGATGAACAAATGAACTAAATTGAAATAAAAGACTTCAATTTGCATACATGAAATGAGACACCTGAGAAAGCATTTTTAGATTTAAAATAATTTTTAGATTATAGTTGGTTCAAATTTAGAACTCTAAATAATTGACTAGAGGATATAAATGATGCGATGACCTGTGAACATTGAGTGTTCAGCAAGAAAAATATGAACTTGCATGGGACTTGTAAGAAACCCTGCTTTAAGGGATGAAGGCTAATTTTTTGTAGATTTTGGGGGACAAGTGCATTCAAAATAGGCTAATTTTGAGTAGGATTCTCTAGGCCTTTTTAAGGGTCATGTAGGTTGTGGTCCTACTAGAGGTCCCTTTCTCTCTCCAGCTCTTTGAACATAAAGGGAAAAAGGTGTTGTGGCACTAACTACCTACTTCCATTCCTTTCCCATGCCACATCATAAAAAAGGTGCATAAACACAAGCTAAAAAATGTTTTTTGTTTTCAAAAATCCCATTGTCATAGATTTTCTACTTAAAAAAGTTCCTCTCAGTCCATATGCATATCAAAAAGAGAAATTTTTGAGCTTTTTTTTACTTACACCTACTAAAAAGTCAAATTTTGAATTTTTCATTTCCCTCCAAAAGAGTAACTCTCTCCCTCTCCTCTGTCCTACCTCTCCATCTCCCTATCCTCTCCTTTCTCTCTCTCCCCTACCTCTCCCTCTTGCTCTCCTCCACTCTCCCTCTCTCTACCTCTCCCTTTCCCTCTCCCTGAACTCTCTCTCTCTCTCTCTCTCTCTCTCTCTCTCTCTCTCTCTCTCTCTCTCCCCCCCCCCCCCCCCTTCCCCCTTCCATTGTTTGCATCCCGAAGTTTAGCAGCCATAACGCTCAATAATATCACAAACCATGTACCTTGCAAACACAATTGTGTATATTTTTTTGCCCATAGAGTTTGCATCAAAAGTGTCACACATGGAGGACCAAAGGTCATGATAAAAATGACGTGCTATAGGTTGACACCAATGTCTAGTGGATAACTTTTGTACTCATGCGACTGCCACTCCCATCGTACTTTAAGAGTTATCTCGACATCCCTTCAATATGTTGGGAGAGGGAAGGCATGCCTATTGGGATAATGTAAGCAATAGCCTATGCATTCTAATTGTTTTCTATTTATTTTATTCCTTTTGAAATGTTCAATTCTAATTTTGCACCATTTTCCAGCAAAATCTCATGTGCGTGTATGTGTATACCTAGTGCACGGGTATACACATACACACACGCACACACACACACACAAAATCTCATGTGTGTGTATGTGTATACCCAATGCGCGGGCATACACATACACACACGCATGCACGCACGCACACAAACATGCACTCACTCATCTCCTTGGATTTCATTGTAAAGTTTGCATAACCTTATAATATCTGACAAAATAAAGATTAAACACCACTTTTGCTCTAAAACAACCTTCTTTGTTATATCTTGTAGCTCTTTCTTCAAATCCATGCTTATTGGAGGTGGGTAGTCTTATCATAATGTATATTTTAGCATTGTGTAGTCCAAGTTATACAAAAATGCTCGCAAATTTGTATAGAGTATACTTAAAAAGTGTGTTTATTACACTACTTACAAATGTAGAACTCATGTGTTTTCTTGTTTGAGTAGGTCTCTAAGCCGGCATGGTACAAGGTGACCTCTTACTATGTTAGTTGAATGGTGGTCTTTGTGACAATGGCTCAAGCTTTGACATAAGATGAATCACTTAGCGACACAAAGCTCTCCTGAAGCAATCTCATTGTATAATTTAATGCAACTCCCATCACAAAAACCATTATGCTAACATGGTGGGATCTTTAGCAAGAAAATAAAAAATATTTTCTTCAGTAAAACATTCTTTCCTACTAAGGAACACCCCCACCAGAGAAAGGGTTTAGTAATAGGTTATAATGAGTACACTATGTCATGGAATGGATGCAATAACTATGATTGCCCCTTGTATATTCTTCATGACCATATCTTGATCAAGATTAATAAGAAGCAATCTAGACTCTATTGTTTTTGTTGTTGGTTTGTCAATAACCTAAATTAGACTTGTGACATTTAAAGTGTAAATTGCTTCTTGCTTTGGCAATTATATACATAAAAAGGTATAATAGAGTAGATTCCAATCTCTAAATGATCTCTAAGTAATTAACCATTGGTAGAATTCCCACCATGCACGTGCCATCCAAAACTTAGCATATATTGATATAATTGTGTTGCTTGAAGCTCCACCTCTAGTGCTAATACCTACAATCGACAGCCTTGGAACCAGTTCTTGACCAATTGATGAAAGTTGTACAAGAGTTAAATTTGAATTTAAAAGGCTCATCATGTTTTGAATTAATTTGTTGACTTTTTGGGTGATAAGGGACTCAAAATCCCTCCAAAGCGTCACCTTAAAGTGCCATAAGCTCCATGTTGTCTTCTTTTGCATAAGAAATCTATAGATTATCTATATAATGGTAAATACAATTCTCATCATGTGTAGCGCACAATGCAGCACGTGCGAGTGTGTGGGTGTGGTAGAGCAAGAGAGAGAGGGATCTACAAGTTGGTCTATATATTGTAGTCTCTTAAAAGTTGTTGGACTCTAACAAGATTGAGATTTGGCACATAGGAAGTGATAATCGGAAATGACATGCCATATGGGGTGGCCTCTACACCACACATAGCCTCAACATCCCCAAGCATCATCTCAAGGTAGGAGTAATCCTATAACTAGAGAGGGGGCACCACCTAGCATAACTGCAGCTAGTAGGACGCAGACATACATGACCTACAGTAGCAAAAGTGAGATGCCTTCTAGGTAACCAGCATGAAATGGTGATACAACAAACATCCACATGTAGAAAATGCCTAGTCAACAGTCAGGAGTGTGTGTACGAGAGAGGTATGTGACAAGGTCGGAATGGAGCATACTAACTGACTGAAGAGGCCGCACGTGATGGAGCACAAGTAGAGTGATATACAAGAGATGAAACATCCCACAAATGTGGGAAAACAAAGCTAAAGAGAACAAAGAATGGACTCAAAGATCAAGATAGCATTGCACACCTTTATTGGTTATGATGATACTTACAAACGGTGGTTTGACTGTTACAAAACTGGCTCTTGGCACTAGGGATGCATGATGGAACACGAGCTCATATGGTGCATGGAGAAATTTGGAGTTAGCACGGGATTTTAGTTGAGGGAAAACATCAAGAAGATGTAGCCACCAACGACGTCAATCACTAGCATCGAGAGCAGCCCGGGGTAGCATGGTGTCGATGCATTCAATCCTAGCGTGCTCATGTTGCCTTGCGGGGGAGTAGTGACTGCCTTATGTGCATGGAGTGGTCATGACTAGTAACTCAACCATGGCGTGGTGGAGAATGGTGAAAATGGTGATGTTTCAATGCTAACATGCCCATGCTTGCAACAAAACATGATCCCATGAGCTCCCTATCTTGGGAGGTGCATTATGTGCTTAGTGGTGATGAAAAATGTAGAGTGCATGGAGCTAGTGTGATCCTCCTTCACTTGTGCCCCCTTTGTGCTTAGCGGAGGCCTCTTTATATAGCCTTGAGAGGTGGTCCTTACCTAATGGTCCTTGCAAATATCCACTGGTCGCTGTAGAAAGTCTAGATGCCTCTCTAGTAAGAGAGATAGAGAGGGAGAGAAGGTAGAGATAGATAGAGAGAGAAAAGAGTGGGATGGGGAGAGTTTTTTTACAATCCACCAGCCATTGGCTAGGTTATTAGGGAAGAGTGGAGTTCAGGGGATTTTCAAGGGTTTTGTTGATGGTTCGGGTGGCTGGTGCTAGGTTTAGTGCTGCCAAAATTGGTACTTTGTTGTGTGAAGATGAAATGCTACGTGTTACTTCCTTCCGGTGCCGGCTGGGGCACGCTTGCGGCGCCTTTTCTTGTTTTGGTTTTGGTTCGTCGTGATTTTGGCATTTCTCCTTCATTGATGTTGAGTTCTTCTTGCTTCTTTTTCTTTTTCCTTGTGTGTGCGTATGATGTGCATGTGATTGTTCTAGTGTGTGCGTGCGCATATGCCTGTTCGGTGTGTTTATGTTCGTGCGTGTAGGCGTGCTTGTGTATGTATGTGTGAGTGTACGCATATGCATTTGAATGTGTGCCAATGCATTAGGCGTATGTGCTTGTATATATGTGAGTGTGTGTCTTTGTTTTGTGAATGTGTGTGCGCATGTATATGGTTGTGGGTGTGTACGTGTGTGTGTGTGTGGGAACGGGGGGTATAAGGGAAAAAATATATATATATATATATATTGTTTTTTACGTGCTGCCTGCGAGAGAGAGAGAGAGAGAGAGAGAGAGAGAGAGAGAGAGAGAGAGAGAGAGAGAGAGAGAGAGAGAGAGAGAGAGAGAGAGAGAGAGAGAGATTTTTATGGTACTGCACATGCGGGCCTCTTGAGAGTGCCATAGAGAGAGTGTGAGAGCGGCGAGGAGGGAATGAGGAGCATGGGGGGGGGTAGCGGGTGAGTGTGTGGATAAGAGAGAGAGAGAGAGAGAGAGAGAGAGAGAGAGAGAGAGAGAGAGAGAGAGAGAGAGAGAGAGAGAGAGAGAGAGATTGCTCTATGCCTACGGGCCTGAACGAGAGGAGTGCAAGAGAGAAGAGAGAGAGAACGTGCCCTCGGGCTGCTTGGCCGACAGAGAGCGAAGGAGGGGGGTTGGTCAACGGGGTGGGGAGGGGTGTTTGTGGCTGAGAGAACAGCGGGCTAGGGTGAGGGGTGAGGGTGAGGTAAGGAGGAGAACGAGGGGAGGGTGGTGTGTGTGTTATGAGTGTGTGTGAGTGTGTGTCTAGGTAGAGAGAGAGAGAGAGAGAGAGAGAGAGAGAGAGAGAGAGAGAGAGAGAGAGAGAGAGAGAGTGAGAGAGAGAGAGAGAGAGAGAGAGAGAGTGTATTATTGCTGCGATCGTGGGTCCTGAACTAGAGGGCGAGAGAGTGAAGAGAGAGAGAACATGCCCTCGGGCCGTTCACAGAGAGAGCGGAAGAGTGTACAAAGACGAGGGAGGGAGAGAGAGAGACTTTTCTAAAGCATGGCGGCCCGCCGGGGGGGAAGAGATATAACTTATGCGCCGTGCGGGGTTTGGTGCAAGAGAGAGAGGGAAAATAAAAGATGAGAGGGAAAGTGTGTGCCAAAAGGGCTCCACGACCTACCTCATGTGCGCGAGTTGGTGATGGCGATAATGATACTGAGGCGGTCCGGGGTGGGCAACAAGAAAGGTGGCCTCTAAACACCCCTCAAGGCTCCCGTGTTGCTCAATTGGGGCTGGGGCAACCACAAGCACAACAAAACAACAAACCCATAGCCAAACCCAAACAAGATAGGGGCACCACCCAGTTATGGTATGCGAACTAGGACGCAAGAGAGATTTTTGGTACAACCAAGAAGATGCACCACACAACGCACACAAGCAACCTCACACCAAGACACACACAAAATGGATCAGAGAGAGCTAGAGCAAAGGTAAGAGAGAGAGAAAAGGATCTTGCATAATACCTTATTTGTGACTTGCAAATGGAGATGGTTCGTTAGGTTGCTATCGTAGAACTTGTACAAAACTCACTCAATGCTTAGTGATTGCTAAACATTGCCAAAACACACACACACTGTCTTAGGGTGTGGGAGACCTCTCACCACAATACCCTCTTACAATGGACACAAAATTGGCAATGAAAAACACACTAAAACACTTCCTAAAATCAAGATCAACCGATAAAAACTCAAAATACACAAGTCACCTTGAATTCACCAAACCGTATTGCACAAATGGAAGGACGAAGATTTGAACATCGAATCACGCCTTTGATGCACCAAACCTCAATTTATTGATGATGAAGGACCATATACAATAGTGGTTTTGAGATTTGTGGAACTCACGCTCTCTCACTTGCAATGTGTAGCTTGAAGGCTTCTCTCACACCATGAGTGAAGCTCACAAGTGGTTGCTACACCTAAGTCTCTCCTCACGCATAGAGTGTTGGGGTGTTATGTGAGATGTTGGAGGTTGTTTTACAAGAAGGAGAGGGGCCTATTTATAGGTTGGAGACCCCTCATTAAGATTATTGGAAATCCTAATTTACAAGCTAACAAATCAGGATTATGATTTTTTTGAATATCAAAACATTGCGGGCCTTCTTTGTCTGCTTGAGTCATGGGTGTGGGCTCAAAAGAGAGCATTATTGATGGTAGATAAGGTGAAAGTAAGTTTTAAGGAAGGGGGGGGGGAGAGAGAGAGAGAGAGAGAGAGAGAGAGAGAGAGTTACTATACATGTCTTGAGGTGAGGTGTCTTTTATGGTTAGGTCAATGCTATTTTGTGTTAGTATGTTAGTCGTTAGTAATCACTAGAAAGTTAATGTTACATTTACAATGGGTAGAGTGAGTTGATTTGATGAGGAAGAGGGATGAATTAAAAAAGAATCATTGAGATGGTGAAGCTTTGAAGAAGCTTGAACTCACCCTTGTGTAGATTGTGGAAAAAATGACCGCTGGTCTTCTTCTTCTTCTTCGTTTCTTTACGCCGCCGCCACGGTTGACCACCACGATGAAAAGAGGATTTGTTGATGAAAAATCCTCAATTTGCAGAAGTTATCATGGTTAAGATGTTGAATTTTAGATATTTTAGGAGAGGTAAATGAAATTGTAACATAGAAGCAATAGAGGAGACATGGAGAGGGTGTATGTATGTAGAGGTTCATAAAAGAACTATAGGGATGAGAGAGAAGGGTAATGGTGAAGAGGGTGGGAGAAGCCATGGAAATTGCAGGTTTGAGTGAGGGAAGGAGAGGGAGGGATGTGTAAGAGTGAGTAGGTGTGTGGAAGGGTGAGAGAAGACTAAGGGCTACTTGTGAGAAAAGTGGGCAGACTGGGGTCCACTCAAAAAATCATAGCTCATCTCTGGTAGCTCCAAAAATCATGAAAAAATATGAGGTGATTATTCAGAGCGTGGGCTACATTTTCTCTTTTGACCACCGCTCCAAATTCGGAGTGGAGATAGGTGCCAAAATTCTCACCAAAAAGCCTGTTTTTTATGCCTGCAAAAGTCTTTTAGTGGCCCCCTCCTTTGTTGAATTTGTACAATGCATCCAAGAGTGAGCCCCTCCTTTGTCATATTATAATACAAAGCATTCAAGTTTCCCTTGACCCATGCATGGAGGAGGATTATTGGTGAAATAAGAAATATATACATGGTGGGACTAGTGTATGGACTATTCATGGACTTTAGCTCAATGAGCACATGGTGTTAGAATAATGAGTAAAAATAATAATAAAAATATGGAGGAGTTATGGATATGAAAAGATATTGGAATCATATGATATGGTCCCTCCTTGAATTATTTTGGGTGAAAGAGGAAAAGGTATGCAAGTAAATAATATAATAAAAGTAACCAACGAGTAGAAATCAATTTTTTGTTTTCACGAGGGTGAGGGTGAAAATGTGGGAGTGATTTGTATAAAGGAAAAATATGAGGTTAGAGTATGTACATATTGGCAAAAAATATAATTATGGTGTAAGAGGATGAAAGAAGGTGTACATAGGTTTAATAAAACACACACCTAAGTAGAAATATTTAAATAAAATACCAAAATAATTATAAAAAATCCCTATATTTAGGCCATATATACAATGAAATATTTACACACAAAGAGGCCATAATATACTTTTATTTTTTTATTTTTTTTATTTTTTTTTGGCTCACCTAGCCCAGTGACTAGCTAGCTGAGGGTTTTTAAGAAGATATGGGAAAAGCCCCCTAACTCACACACGCCTATGTACAGTGAAATGGTAGGGATAGCCATAGCGTTTGGGTGAATTTGGTAGGGTGGAGTAATCTAGTATGGCAATTATGGAGAGCCGAAAAACGGCTATCATTAGCCCTTCCCCCAGGATGATGGTATATTCATGTACCATCATAGAGCATCTTTTCCAAAGAGAGTGCTTCAGAGTCCTTGATGAGATCTTCATTGTTTGGCCCCTCAGAATTTTGGCTGGAGTTACACTCATGCTTCATGTAACAATACTTATATGAGACAGTGGCCTTTTGACAGATCTTTGGTAGATCCTTTGGTAGAAGGTGACTCAAATAGGGCTTCAAGCGATACCCGTTTACCTTCTTGGAGTGCTCTTTACCATTCAAGTCCATAACCTGATAGTAACTAGAATTGAAAGCCTTCTTGACTATGTATGGCCCTTGCCATTTAGTTTCAAACTTGGCATCAAAACGATTGTCAAGTCGATTGTCATACCTTAGCACAAGATCTCCTTCCTTGATGCCTTTGTCCTTCAGTTTCTTGTCGTGCGTTTCTTTTGCTTGTGTGGCTTTCCTCTTGTAGCACTCATATGTTGCTTCTCTTTTCCACTCAAGCTCCACTAACGTAAGAAGTCGATCCATCCATACCTCTTGATCATCTTGTGCTCCTTTGCCATGAAGTCGCATTGTTGGAATGTTGAGCTCGATAGGCTGCAAAGCCTCTTGACCATAGACCAAGTGAAATGGTGTGAACTCCGTGGCTTCCCTATATGTGGTTCGATACGCCCACAAGCCACCATCCAAGAAGTCATCCCACAACTTTGTCTTGTTTTTCACCATCTTTCTAATGATGCCTGCAATGACACCATTAGCTTTTTCTACCAAACCATTTGATTGGGGATAGTAGGGTGTACTGTGATGATGTAGAATGTGAAGTTCTCCACAGACTTCTGTGAGCAATCCCTTTCTAAACCCTGGACCATTATCAGAAACTATCTCCAAAGGTGTGCCAAATCTACAACAAATGTGAGTGTAGACGAATTTGCTCACTGTCTTCTCATTTACCTTTGCCACACTCTGTGCTTCCACCCACCTAGTCATATAGTCTACAGCCACTAGAATGTAGAGTTTACCATTTTTTGTCCTAGGCAGAGGACCCATAGCATCAATGCCCCACTTTTCAAACGGTCCATTTGCAAGCACGATTTGCCTTGGACCATAAACCAATCTTCTATTTCCATTTACCTGACAATTGTGACAACTTTTACACCAATGTTGGACATCCACATGCAGACTTGGCCAAACATACCCCGCAAGCAAAATATTCTTCACATTTAATTCTTGGGCAAAATGACCACCACATGCTTCTTCATGCAAACCTTTTAGAATGGCTGGAATTTCCTCAATAGTTGGTACTCTTCTGCACACTTGATCCTTCCCTTTTTGATAGAGGGAGCCTTCTAGGAAGAGATAGAAACTTGCCTTCTTCATGAGTCTCCTCTTCTGAGCCTTCATGAAGTCTTGTGGAAACTCACCCTCCAAAATGTAGCCGATAATGGGAGCCAATGACTCCAATCCCTGGTATCTCGGTTGCTTGACAGCTGCTGCCACCATGATGACCTGCACTTCTCTCTCAACACATGTAACTGCTTGTTGTGCAAGTAAATTGGCATCTTCATTTTGTTTCCTCGGAATATGATATAGTTGCACTTCTTCAAACTGATTAAACATCTTACGAATGGCATGAACTTTTGTCCTTAAGCTTTCATTCTTGCATGCCCAAATGCCTAAAATCTGTTTAACAATGAGAAGTGCATCTCCCTTTACCATGAGACGTTTTATCCCTTGGCCAATGCACATCTTCAAACCATGAAGTAGTGTGTCGTATTCTGCTTCATTGTTGCTAGTTGAACCTGGTAGATTGACCTTCTCTTTCATGACCACCTCTCCACTTGGGTTGAGCAACACTAGCCCTCCCCCTCCTTTTCCTGTGGCTCGTCGAAAAGCTCCATCAAAGAACAAGTTAAAAGCATTGGGAATACTTTTTGGTGGTGGCAATGGTAGGGTCTTTACTTGAGGCACCTTAATTTCCTTCTCATGTATCCTATAAGTGAGAATCCCTGCCAATTGTGCACGCACACTATCTTCTACCTTGAAAGAGTATTGGAACTCTTGCAACTCCATAATCCACTTTGAGATCCTAGTACTAAGATTCATTTGAGATGACACCCAAGGGAACAAATTTTCTGTAGTGAGAATTACAAAAGGTTTTGGTAGTAGGTAGGATCTAAACTTTCTCACCGCAAACATGAGAGAAAGCATCATGAGTTCTGCTTCTGTGTAGTCTCTCTCCAAAGCATTCATGACCCTACTAGCAAAGTAGATGGGTTGCATCCTTGTACTGTGGGGATCTTGTTGTAGCAACACAGCACCAATTGTTTCCCTTCCAACACTAGAGCTAACAAAGAATGTGTACTCCCAACAAGGAGGCATGAGTGTTGGTAGCTCTGACAAAATGACTTTAATGTTACAAAAATACTCTTCAAGCTCATCAGACCATGCAAATTCTACTTGTTGTGTCAACTTTTGCAAAGGATGAAGCAACTCCGAGGCTAAGTGAATGAAGCGTGACATATACTTCACCTTTTGAATGAATGAGATGACCTCCTTAATACTCTTGGGTGATGGTAGCTCAATAAGAGCCTTTGCCTTTGAAGGATCCACTTCAATGCCTTTGTAAGAAACTTTATGACCAAGCAAGATTACTTCATCCTCACCTATATGGCACTTATCAGGGTTGAGTTGACCTCCCATGTCGTAGAGCTTCTTTAAACCTTCTTCTACCCTTTGTAGATGCAATGATTTTGAGCTATAAATGCAAAAATCATCAATAAAAACCCTAATGGACTTTCCAAAGAATGCTTGAAACACCATGTTCATGAAGCGTTGGAAAGTTGCAGGAGCATTTGTCAGGCCAAATGGCATGACTCTAAAAGCATAACAACCCCAAGGAGTGATAAAGGTTGTTTTCAATTGATCCTCCAATGCGATACCTATTTGAAAGTAACCCGAGTAGCCATCACACACAGTGTACTTCTCATGACCAGCTACTTCATTTAGTATCTCATCCTGAAATGGGAGGGGAAAGTGATCTCTTTTTGTTGCCTCATTAAGTGGACGATAATCCACACACACCCTCCACTTGCCGTTTTTCTTAGGAGTGACAACAACGGGAGAGACCCACTCTGAATTCTCCACTGGATAAATGAAACCTGCTGCTAGAAGCTTTCTTACCTCCTTGAGTAGAGCCTGCTCCTTAATGACTCCTAGCCTTCGTAGCTTTTGAGCCTTAGGTGTGGCCTCTGGCTTCAACTCAATCTTGTGTTGAACAACATCTACTCCACGCACATCGGTGTAGTCTTTAGCAAAAAGCCTCGGAAATTTCCTTAGCACACATTTGAACTCCTCTCTTTCATCCTTTGTAAGTGTTGTAGACAACATACCTTCTAACATTCCTTCATCTTCCACCTTTTGGTTCTCTTGAGGACCTACCTCCTCCAAGCCTTGACAAGAGGTCTCTTGGTTGCTTGGCTTAAACCTTACCCCCATGACTTCGATGGAAGACTCCTCTTCAGTAATGCTGCCGCTACTTTCTTCTTCTGAAGTGCTATCGGTCCAACCTTCTTCCGTCTCACTTTGAGATGATTCTTCATGGAGCTCCTCTTGGCGTTGCTCCTTCATGTCAAAGACAACCTTCTTATGACTGCCATTCCTGCAAATTAATTTCCCACTCTCCCAATCCTGCAAAGCTCGCATTTTCATTAGCCATGGTCTTCCTAGGATAAATGGATAACCACTTCCCTTGGTCGACATAACATAAAAATCCACTGCCTTTTTAATGCCAAAGGCCTCCACAAAAACATTTTTACAAATTCCTACGCACCTAGCCTTGCTATTGTTTGCCATTTTCACTTTGATTTCAGGTGTCTCATGGATGTGCATGCCTAGTCTTTGCATGAGTCCCTCTGTCATGATGCAAATTTGTGCACCCCCATCCACTAGACCTTTCCTAACCAATCTCCCTTTGATGTAACAGTCTAGCACCGGTGTAATGTCCTCATTCATTTCAGCTTGTGCAATTTTTACAACAGGCACACTCTCTTTTACCTTTCTCCTAGTGCTAACTGCCCTTGTTAAATCCCTCCTAACTTGTGGACATAATGCAAGAAATTGAGGCCATGAAATATCACGACCCTTACCTCTCATGTCTTCCAACAAGTTGTACGGAGCCATACCATGTCCAAGAGGGAAGTCTTGGAGGTTGATACGACGTCGAGTCCTCTTGGTTTCCTTGGTTTCCTTTGCCTTCTTGCCTTGTCCATGGTCACTCTGTGATGTGACTCCTTCTTTCTCTTTACCTTTTCGTCGGCCACGCTTAATGCCATTGGCTTCCATGTCAACCTCATTTGAATTTGTCACCTCTACCACATGCACATTTGGATCTGGCAAAGGTGGAACTCCTTCTACCCCTTGTGGAGGTGGTCTTGGTCCATTTGGCCTTTGTAGAAGCCTTGGTTGTTGACCAGCTCCTTCTCCTGCATTCATCACTGGGTAATTCAAGTTAGGTCTCCCTGGCTCTCCACGGGGCCAAGGACAATTATACATCCCATGTCCAGACTCTCCGAAATTCCAACATTGCAAGACTCTCCTAGGTCGTGGGTCTCGCTCTTCAGACTTCTTTGCTTGTCCCTTTGGACCTACGGCTTGTGCAAGGTGAATTGACAGGCTGCTTAAGGATTCATTTAACTTCTCAATCACTTCAACCATTACCTCAGGAAGCTCCTTAGATGTTGATGCTTGTGACTTACCTTTGGGTCTAAGACCTTCTATTGGAACCTCCCCCCTTAAGCACTTGAGTTTCCTATATTTTTCAGCAGCCCTAGTTTCAGCTGCATCAAAGGTAGCAGGTGCACCCGCCTCAACTTTTACCTTAAGGTCAAGAAAGAGTCCGGCTATGAACCTCTCCTTCTTTAGAAATTCTGCACCATCACCAGGGTTAGCAACATTTTGTATCCATAGAGCCCAAAGACGTAGGAACTCTTGCTTGTACAAGTAGTAGTCATCTAAGTCTTTTTGCTTATGAGAAACAATGTCTTGCCATAGCTTTTGAGTGTTTTGGGGATCAAAGAAGTATCTCTTGAAATGATTGACAACTTCCATGTAATTTTCTTTAACTTCCTCAGGCAAAGAGTCAAACCAAGTGCTAGCATCTTTCCTAAGGACTACCTCAAACATTTCTACACGTTCTTGATCAGTTACTATCCTCTTGATACGGCAAGACATCTTGAAATTTGCCAAAAATAATTCTGCATCCTCTCCAGGCTCTCCAAAGAAAAGAGGATATCCAGACATTTGGCGTTGGTTCTCCATTGAATTGATTTCAAAGTGACGCGTTTTGTTTTTTCTTTCTTTAAAAGATCTACACAATAATATTCTCTAAATTGCAATCTATTCTACAACAAAATAAAGATATTCACATCAAACGACCTATGATAATCAATAAGAGGTAGGATGACAGGGTTTGGTGATGCGAGAATTTCTCCTACTCTTTGGGCACCAAACATGAACACCATACGTTGTTGAAAATGGATTTTCCTACTAATTGCAATGTTTATTCTAATGTGTGGAGTGAAATGGAAGGGGGAAACCTCTATTCCTGGGCCATTATCCATGGTCTATGCATGACCTAATGCTTAAAACAAAACAAAAATATAGACGTCTAAACTAAGGTCGTACCTAATGAGAGGCAAAATAAAAGGATTTACTGAAGCATTTATCTCGGCCAACCTAAGAGGACCTAAAATTCTACGAATGACACGTTGAAATTGCAACTTAGTACTAACAATTATGTGTACCTTTTGCCTTGCAATGGGAATGAAGGGATCATACAAATTTTCGTGATTCATGCAAACTACTTGACTATGCTAAAGGTTGATTCTACACAAAAATACACAAGCCGTCCTCCGTGGGGGCACCAAAATTGAGGCGGTCCGGGGTGGGCAACAAGAAAGGTGGCCTCTAAACACCCCTCAAGGCTCCCGTGCTGCTCAATTGGGGCTGGGGCAACCACAAGCACAACAAAACAACAAACCCATAGCCAAACCCAAACAAGATAGGGGCACCACCCAGTTATGGTATGCGAACTAGGACGCAAGAGAGATTTTTGGTACAACCAAGAAGATGCACCACACAACGCACACAAGCAACCTCACACCAAGACACACACAAAATGGATCAGAGAGAGCTAGAGCAAAGGTAAGAGAGAGAGAAAAGGATCTTGCATAATACCTTATTTGTGACTTGCAAATGGAGATGGTTCGTTAGGTTGCTATCGTAGAACTTGTACAAAACTCACTCAATGCTTAGTGATTGCTAAACATTGCCAAAACACACACACACTGTCTTAGGGTGTGGGAGACCTCTCACCACAATACCCTCTTACAATGGACACAAAATTGGCAATGAAAAACACACTAAAACACTTCCTAAAATCAAGATCAACCGATAAAAACTCAAAATACACAAGTCACCTTGAATTCACCAAACCGTATTGCACAAATGGAAGGACGAAGATTTGAACATCGAATCACGCCTTTGATGCACCAAACCTCAATTTATTGATGATGAAGGACCATATACAATAGTGGTTTTGAGATTTGTGGAACTCACGCTCTCTCACTTGCAATGTGTAGCTTGAAGGCTTCTCTCACACCATGAGTGAAGCTCACAAGTGGTTGCTACACCTAAGTCTCTCCTCACGCATAGAGTGTTGGGGTGTTATGTGAGATGTTGGAGGTTGTTTTACAAGAAGGAGAGGGGCCTATTTATAGGTTGGAGACCCCTCATTAAGATTATTGGAAATCCTAATTTACAAGCTAACAAATCAGGATTATGATTTTTTTGAATATCAAAACATTGCGGGCCTTCTTTGTCTGCTTGAGTCATGGGTGTGGGCTCAAAAGAGAGCATTATTGATGGTAGATAAGGTGAAAGTAAGTTTTAAGGAAGGGGGGGGGGGAGAGAGAGAGAGAGAGAGAGAGAGAGAGAGAGAGAGAGAGAGAGAGAGAGTTACTATACATGTCTTGAGGTGAGGTGTCTTTTATGGTTAGGTCAATGCTATTTTGTGTTAGTATGTTAGTCGTTAGTAATCACTAGAAATTTAATGTTACATTTACAATGGGTAGAGTGAGTTGATTTGATGAAGGAAGAGGGGTGAATTAAAAAAGAATCATTGAGATGGTGAAGCTATGAAGAAGCTTGAACTCACCCTTGTGTAGATTGTGGAAAAAATGACCGCTGGTCTTCTTCTTCTTCTTCGCTTCTTTAAGCCGCCGCCACGGTTGACCACCACGATGAAAAGATGATTTGTTGATGAAAAATCCTCAATTTTCAGAAGTTATCATGGTTAAGATGTTGAATTTTAGATATTTTAGGAGAGGTAAATGAAATTGTAACATAGAAGCAATAGAGAGAGACATGGAGAGGGTGTATGTATGTAGAGGTTCATAAAAGAACTATAGGGATGAGAGAGAAGGGTAATGGTGAAGAGGGTGGGAGAAGCCATGGAAATTACAGGTTTGAGTGAGGGAAGGAGAGGGAGGGATGTGTAAGAGTGAGTAGGTGTGTGGAAGGGTGAGAGAAGACTAAGGGCTACTTGTGAGAAAAGTGGGCAGACTGGGGTCCACTCAAAAAATCATAGCTCATCGCTGGTAGCTCATTGCATGGAGGAGGATTATTGGTAAAATAAGAAATATATACATGGTGGGACTAGTGTATGGACTATTCATGGACTTTAGCTCAATGAGCACATGGTGTTAGAATAGTGAGTAAAAATAATAATAAAAATATGGAGGAGTTATGGATATGGAAAGATATTGGAATCATATGATATGGTCCCTCCTTGAATTATTTTGGGTGAAAGAGGAAAAGGTATGCAAGTAAATAATATAATAAAAGTAACCAATGAGTAGAAATCAATTTTTTGTTTTCACGAGGGTGAGGGTGAAAATGTGGGAGTGATTTGTATAAAGGAAAAATATGAGGTTAGAGTATGTACATATTGGCAAAAAATATAATTATGGTGTAAGAGGATGAAAGAAGGTGTACATAGGTTTAATAAAACACACACCTAAGTAGAAATATTTAAATAAAATACCAAAATAATTATAAAAAATCCCTATATTTAGGCCATATATACAATGAAATATTTACACACAAAGAGGCCATAATATACTTTTATTTTTTTATTTTATTTATTTTTTTTTGGCTCACCTAGCCCAGTGACTAGCTAGCTGAGGGTTTTTAAGAAGATATGGGAAAAGCCCCCTAACTCACACACGCCTATGTACAGTGAAATGGTAGGGATAGCCATTGCGTTTGGGTGAATTTGGTAGGGTGGAGTAATCTAGTATGGCAATTATGGAGAGCCGAAAAACGGCTATCAATACAAAAGAACGTTTTTTTGTTGTTTTAACCTCCGGCTTCCTGGATGGGTTGGTTTTGTTTTAACCTCCGGCTTCCTGGATGGGTTGGTTTTTTGCGGTTTTGATCTTGCAAACTCGGTTGAGTTCAGTTTCTTTAGCCGTGGTAGAGGGCGGTGCGGCTAAACCGGTATCATTAGCCCTCCCCCTTAGGTTAGGGCATTTATGCCTGTAGCTCATTTGTTTGGTCATCGGAGGTGGAGGTTGATGGTGTATCCTCATCAGGAATGTTGATAGGTAGAGTCTGATCAAATCGTAGAAAATAAGGTACTTTGGTGTTATGAAGCTTGCCATCAGCTTCCATAAGCTGATAACTCCCATTGGCATACTTTTTTCCTAATGAGCGGAGCACCAACATGACCTTCTTTAAATCTTTGTGCCGAAGATGCTGGTTGAAACTAAGTGGTCTGTGCTTTGCCTGTTCCACATAATAATTGATTGCTTCTTCTATATCCATCTCTAGTCTTTTCAAGTCATGGGTGTGATCTCTCAAATGCATGTTGGCCTATTGAAGCTGGCTTGCCATCACTTTGAGACTTGCTAGTTGCACCTCAATAGGTAAGATTGCCTCCTTGCCAAATACCAAATGGTATGGGGTAAACCCCAAAGATCTACGGAAGGAGGTTCTGTATGTCCACAAAGGTGGGAGTAGATACTTATCCCAATCTCCAAGATGATTATTGACCTGCTTGGTGATAATTTTACAAACCATTCCATTCACATTCTCAACCAGGGCATGACATTGAGGGTAATATTGTGAGGAGTGCCTCCTTGTAATGGGAAGTTTTTGCATTAACTCTCCTACCAAGTTTGCTATGAAACACGGTTCTCTATCAGAGATGATTTCTAACGGTGTGCCAAACCTGCAACATATGTGCTCATAGACAAATGTAGCTACCTCTACAGCTGTGATCCTAGTTGTGGCTGTAGCTTCCGCCCATCTAGTCATATACTCGACTCCCATGATGATGTAGAACTTCCATGAGTTGGCCCTAGGAAATGGTCCTATGGCATCTATACTTCATTTTTCAAATGGTCCATATGAAAGGATAGGTGTGTGGTTCAGGCATGAGTGACGTGGTGCCGGCCTTTTGACATAACTTACATGTCTTGGCATTTTACTCCTTGTGAGACGCACCATTGTAACCCCTTGGTTAGTGCTTCATACTTAGCTTCATTGTTAGAATGTGATTCCAAAAAATGGCCAAGCAAAAATACCTTGATACCTTTTTCATCATAGACCACTATGCATGTAGCTGCTTTGTCAGATGCTCGCTTGTAGGCTCCATCAAAGTAGGTGTGGTCTTTCTATCTCCGGTGGCTCTGGAAGTGATTGAATTCCTTCCCCTTTACATTTCTTTACCTTCTTCTCAAAGTTTTGGTAGGTCATGAGTCCCCCCAAGCTTTCCCTTTTCGTGCTTTCCACCTGTACCCTGTAGTCAAACTCTTGCAGATGAACTAGCCATTTAGTAATCCTAAAAGAAACCTCCATGTGTTGTATAACATAGGAAAACATCTCATCCATGGTTAAAATCACAAATTTCCTAGACAAAAAATATGACCTAAACTTTGTAGTTGCAAATCTAAGAGCTAGGACTAGGTGTTACACATGGGTGAAACCTTTCTCAGCTGCTGTCATCATTCGACTGGAGAAGTAGATTGGCCTCATGAAAGATGTTGTTGTATCCTTCTGGAGTAGAACAACCCACAATGAGTCATCACCCACACTTGAGGTGACATATAATTTTTCATCCCACTTACGTGGTGAGATAGTTGGTAGGGTGGCTAAGACCTTCTTTACCTTGTTGTAGTGATGTTCGCTCTCCTCGTCCCAGGTGAAAGTTGATCGTCGAGTGAGTTGTTGCAGTGGTAGAACAAGTTGTGATAGTACATGTATGAATCTACTCAAGTACCTCCCCATTTGTAAAAAAGAGACCAGTTGACGTTGTGGAGTGCAAACAAAAACGAAAATAAATGCCCCTATAGCCTTGCACCGATCACACCGTCGAAAAGAACAACAGCTGCATCGTCGAATTCACCTGTGTTAAACACCTCTAAAGCTTCGAGAAGAACAGCTCTAGTGGAAACCACACTTGAAATTAGAAGAATTACAGAACATGAGTGTGTATATTGGCTCGTATAGATGTCCGTAGAGCATCCATATGCTTGATTCCGATGAGGAATGAGCAAATTACAAGCATTTGAAGTTCACAGGTTTTCAAAAAGCTGCCAAAAAAAGGTCTCTGGAAAGTGTCTGCAGGTGTGCAGAGAAATGTAGGTATTAAAGGGGGATTTTTTTGGCTCTTATCCCAAGGTATTTTCTCTCCCCTCTTAGCCGACTTCATTTCCCCCTTTGGGCACCTTTTTATTGGTCCATTTTGAGCCTTTTTTGGGTAAAAAATGGGTTGTCGGCCGCTTTCTGACCAAGACAAGTGGGGGGGGGGGGGGGGGGGGGGAGAGTGTCCGGGGACCAAAAAATGGGCCATGTGCCTGTCTAGGCAGTGGGAACACAAATTGGGCGCCCCCTCCTCTCCCCAAAGTCCACGAGCCCTCTCCAGCAAGGCCAAGAAGCTCCATTAACTCCTTTGATACACTCATAGGGGGTACCCACTCCCCTCCTTATACCCTCCATTTGTCATTTGCTCCCCCCCATGTGGGGTTATTCCATTGCCACTTGGCACCATCCTCCCACCTTCACCAACTTCCCCATGTCCAAACCTGAAATTTCTGTTTTGCCCCCAACCTGAGCCATTTTCTCGGAGGCGTAGCGGGTGACCCGACCACCAAATGTAGCGCCGTAAAGCATGTCTTGGAGCTTATTACCCCGGCTAACTCCAGAAATTTCTAAACATTCCATTGCTAAAAAAAACCATCAAGTCGTCCCACTTGCCGTCTTCCCACGTGCATCTGCTGCCACTATTTAAGTGAAAAACTATCCACTTCGAGTGCGTGTAACTCATGATGTCGGAATCCGATTTGCAAGCTATCAAGCATGGCTAGGAATGCTCATTAAAAACTATTTTTTGAAAGCTCGACCAACCCAAGAATCAACCAACATCTTGACCAAAACCAAGCCTTTGTACATAAATTTTACAAGAGCACTCCAAAAAACTCAAAGCATTATGTACATCTATGTACTCGGGGCTACTGAGCAAGCTTTTTAGCATGGATTAGCAACTTCATTTCCTCCCAAAAAATGCTTGACATAGCTTGCCAACCCCCTCTTGCCTGCTTAGTCATTCATGACAAGCAGAAGTCCCTAGGGTGAATAACTACTGCATTTCATCCCCAGAAACCTCGTCCACATTTTCAGATGTTTCCGCATTGTCTTCTTCTATTGATAGCATTTCATCAGTCACAATTGTCATCAAATGTGCTAGATACTTCTTCAATCTGTAACCATTAACACGATATTTATGCTCTGCACCATTTAAGTTTTCCAATTGATATGTGCCATTTTCAAATTTATTTACAACAGTAAAAGGACCTTCCCACTTAATCTGAAACTTTTTTTGGAAAGTATGTCGAGTTTACTATTGTACCGCAACACAAGATCACCCTTTTCAATTCCTTTATCCTTGACGCATTCATTGGCCTTCATTAGAGCCTTCTTTGACACTTCTTCATAATGACTCAAGGCCAAAATTCTGTCTAACTGCAAGCATTGTAAATCCAACAACCTTTTCTGCCAAGCATCTTGCTGCTCTTCACCTTCCAATGACAACCACTTAAGTACGGGGACTTCCACTTCAATGGGCAATAAAGCTTCCTTGCCATAAATCAAGTGATAAGGAGAAAACTTTGTGCTTGTTTTGATAGCGGTTCTATAAGCCCATAGTGCACAAGGCAATCTGAATCCCAAGTCTTCCCATGTGTCTGAGTCATTTTTGTCAAGATATTCACTAACTCTCCATTGAATCTCTCATTAAGACCATTGCATTGTGGATAATAAGTAGAACTATACCTATGTTGTATATTAAGCTTTCCACAAAGGAAATCAAACAACTCTCCTCTAAATCGTGGTCCCCGATAAGAAAGTAGTTCCAAAGGCACACCAAACTTGCAGCATATATCTTTGTACACAAACTTCCCCATCTCTTTACTGGTAATTTGTTTGATAGCCTTAGCTTCTGCCCAACGTGACAAATAATCCACTGCTGTCAGAATGTAAACATTTCTTTTACCAGTCATGCGTAAGGGTCCAATGGCATGAAGACCCCATTTTTCAAATACACCAAAAGCTAAAATCGTCTTTCACAATTTAGGCTTCAAAATTATCTTCCCCATCTTCTGGAAAGACAAACAAGACTTGCACCAATGGTTCACATCCCGTTGGACACTCGGCCACACATAGCCTTCTTGTAAAATCTTATGTAGCATAATTTTAATGGCAAAATGTCCTCCACAGGATCCTTCATGGTTCTCTTCCAAAATCTTATACATTTCTTCTTTCCAGGGCACACGTTGCAATATCAAATCACTTCCTTTCATATAAAGCACATCATCAAGCATTTTGTACTTTTTGGCTCTTCTCATAAAAGCATACTTTTTGGATGATGGCAAATCTTCAGGTAAAAGAACTGTAAGCAGAAAATCCGCTTCCTTTGATAGCACTTCTCTTCCATGATATTGTTACCATATACATGTGGTAGTGATGTGTGTGAACACACTAGGACCGTCGGGGCATTTTTTCCCTCTTTAGGAGGTTTTTTCCCCCGTGCATTGTATATACGCCCATCACTCTAGGGCTATCTATCTTTCCATTGCACACTAAGTAACACACTCTCTATTGTGTGCCTTGAGCTTCCTTCGTCTTCTCCAAGCTGTGTGTGTTTCTCTGCAACCCTAATTCCAACAATTGGTATCAGAGCAGGTCACGTCCTCCCGGGCTTAGTCGCCAGCTGCTCCAGCACACGCCTGCTCACTTTCTCCATTTTCAGTGAGCTTTGGCGAGCGTTCGCAGGTCGACAAATATTTTGGGCGAGCTCGAGGAGCTCGGTCTGCTCAGAATTTTGATTTGGGCTCATTTCGGCCTCCGTTTCCACTACGGGCAGTACTGCACAGGCTATTTTGTCATTTTGTGCAGATTTTCTGTCAGTGCCGTTTTCTGCATAGCAGGTGCCTTATAGTCTTCTACGGTTTGTGCTATATAGCACAAGTTGTTCCCGCTCCATTTCTCCTATTTTCGGGCAGTTTTCACATCAGGTGCAGCATTTACCATGGCTGACAACAACAACACAGATGTGTTCAAGATGTTTGCTGCTGAGGACAGGTTGGATGGGGACAACTACCCTATGTGGGCTTATATGATGCAACATGTTCTTGTGTCAAAAGGTGTCTGGAACATTGTGCAGGGCATTGATGTACGTCCTGGTTCTGAAGATGTAGGTGATGTTGAGGATGTTGCAGGTCTTGCTGCAAGGATTGCAGCTGTTAGAGTTGTTTTGCCTACGGCAGAACAAGCTCGTTGGGATGTTAAGGATGCGCAGGCTCATGCATTGATTGCGTTGTCTGTGAAGCGCACCATTATTCCTCACATCCGTTCAGCAAAATCTGCAAAACAGGCTTGGGATATTCTAGCAGGTCTTTATGCAAGCCGCAATGAGGCTAAAATTGCTTTGCTGCGTAAAGAGCTAGAGTCGAAGATTATGCATGAGGAAGATGATATGGACACTTTCCTTGCTAGTGTCAAGGATATCAATGAGCAACTCATTTCTGCAGGTGAAGTCATTTCGGACAGTTCCCTTGTGCAGACTGTTCTTGATGCCTTACTAGATTCCTACCAGACTTTTGCTAGTACTTGGAGACTCATGACCCAAGGAAATCCTGAAGTTGTCAAGTTTGATGCATTATGCACATTGCTGTTGCAAGAGTCACTTTCTAGAAAAAACAGGACTAGGCAGCGTGCAGTTGAACAGGCTTTTATTGCTTCTCAAAGAAAGGGTGGTAACAGTAATGCAGCCACTTCTTATAGTTCTGCTGCGAGTGGCAAAAATTCTGTTCCTAATGCTTCTGCTGGCAGCACTTCGTCTGGCAATTCTGGTGATAAGGGCAAAAAGAAGATGCGTTGCCATTATTATAAAGCCAATGATCACTTGATCAAGTCGTGTCCTAAGTGGAAGGCCAAAGAGGCTAAGAAGAAAGAGGGTGGTTCCACTGCAAATGCTGGTTCCAATACAAATGCTGCCATTGTTGAGTCTTCTGTGAAAGGAGATTGTGATGCTGATGTTGATGCAGAATGGGCTTTTAGCGCAGAGTGCACTTACAACCCTGCTGTCCATGATGCATGCTTGTCAGTTGCTGCAGATTCACATGTGTGGTATTTCGACAGTGGTGCTACAAAGCACATTACCTCACATCGTGAATTGTTTACCTCTCTCGAGTCAGTCCCTCATGGGAACTCAGTCACTTGTGCCAACAACGCCTCTTATCCAGTTCAGGGAGTTGGAAAGATTGTGCTCACTGCTGCTAATGGCAGTTCCTTCACACTTGTTGATGCACTTTATGTACCTGGGATCAAGAAGAATGTCTTGTCTGTATCCGCACTTGCTAGACTTGGACTTGTAGTCAAATTTGTGGATGACAGATGTACAGTTCATGATCTCAGTTTTGGTGATGAAATTGTTGCATCTGGGCTTTTGTGCCGTGGGCTTTATAAGCTCACTTTGTATGACAAGTGTGGACAAAATTTTGCAAATGCTGTTGCAGATTCAAGGGCTATTTCAGATGCAAAACTTTGGCATGCACGTTTTGGTCATCTGAATTTTGCCAGTTTGCTGCATTTGCAGAAATCTGATATGGTTGCTTCTTTGCTGCCTCTTGAAGCACCTGTCAAACATGTTTGTGAAGGTAGTATTCTGGGTAAAATGCAGCGTTCTAAGTTTCCAAAGGATGGTTCAGTTAGGGCCACATGCAGGTTGCAGCTTTTGCATAGTGATGTTTGTGGGCCCATGCAAACTCCGTCCTTGGGCAATTACCTGTACTTCGTGACTTTCATTGATGATTACTCCAGGCATGCATGGGTATTTCCACTTAAAGCGAAGTCCGAAGTTTTTATGTGCTTCAAACAATTTTTGGCTATGGCTGAAAATGTCTCAAAATGTACTATGGGCACCCTCCGTTCTGATCGAGGGGGGGAGTATATGTCTCATGAATTTAATGCATTTCTGGCTAGTCGTGGGATAAAACACCAATGTACAGTGCCTTATACACCTCAGCAAAATGGTGTTGCTGAGAGGAAAAACAGGTCACTAACGGAAATGGCACGATGTATGGTCAAAAGTCAAGCTTTGCTGCATTCTTTTTGGCTTGAGGCCATCATGTGTGCCACTTATGTACTTAACAGGTGTCCTACGAAAGCTTTACAGTCTATTACTCCATATGAAGCATGGCATGATAGAAAGCCTTCTATTGAGCACATGCGTGTTTTTGGCTGTTTGGCATATGCTTTGGTGCCACAAGTGCAGCGCAGAAAATTGGATAATAAGGCTGTCAAATGTATTTTTGTTGGTTATAGTGCTGAAATCAAAGGTTACAGGTTGTATCATCCGCAAACAAAACGTATTCTGGTTTCACGGGATGTAGTGTTTGTGGAAGATTCTGTTTAGCCCTTGCTGTCATGTACTAGAGACAGTAATGTAAGCTCACAGGACATTTATGACACTTTGTTGCCTCTTTTCAGTGGTGGAAATACGAATGTAAGTTCCAATGAGGCAAATGTACAGCCTATGGGGGTTTCTGAAAATGTTTTAGAACAGCCTATTACTGATGCAGATGTACATGATGTACTTGATGAGGAAAGGGCTGAAAATGAGCAGGCTAGAGGTATGCCAAAATGGCTGGTGCACACTTTGCGTGACAGTAAATTGGATGCACCTTTATCTAGTCGTACTCGTTCAGGCTCTCGCCATGCATCTTATGCATCAGATTGTTATGCTTTGGCTGTGTCTAGTTTACATGATGTTGAGGAGCCTCTGTCTTTTGATGAAGCACAGAATTCAGAAAATTGGATTGTTGTCATGAAATCAGAATATGATGCACTTATAGAGAATGACACATGGACTTTATGTGATTTGCCTCCTGGCAAAAAGGCCATTGGTACGAAGTGGGTTTACAAGTTGAAACGCAAGCCGGATGGTGAGATCGATCGCCATAAGGCTCGACTTGTTGCAAAGGGTTATGCACAACAAAAAAGCATAGATTATGAAGAGACTTTTGCTCCCACTTGTCGTATGACTACTGTACATTTTCTATGTGCATTGGCATCTCATTTTGGTTGGGATGTACATCAATCAGACATTGTTACTGCTTTCTTGAATGGTGACATATTTGAGGAAGTTTATGTAACGCAGCCTCGCGGTTTTGTCATAAAAGGACAAGAGGACAAAGTGTGCAAATGTAAAAAGGCTTTCTATGGGTTGAAGCAATCTCCTCGTGCTTGGTATGAGAAAGCTGACACTCATTTGGTTAAACGAGGCTTTCGTAACAGTCCAACAGAAAGCACATTGTATGTAAAGCGTGAGGATGATGTATTTCTCATTGTGGTTCTTTATTTTGATGATTTGCTGATCACTGGACCAAATGAGAGACATATTGCTGAATTTAAGGCTGATTTGAATGCTACTTTCAAGATGAAAGATTTGGGGCTGTTGCATCATTACTTGGGTATACAGTTTAAGCAGTGTGATGGTGGTATTGCCTTGTGTCAGAAAAGTTACATAGAGACATTGCTATGTAAGTTTGGACTTGAGGATTGCAAACCTATTGCCACTCCCATGGAAACAGGTTTGAAGTTGAGTCTACATGATGCTGGCGATTCTGCTGATGTCACTCTTTACCAAACTGCTGTTGGCTGCCTCATTTATGTATGCAACACGAGGCCAGATATTCAGTTTGCAGTCTCGCAGGTCAGCAGATTTATGCATAGCCCAGGGTCTAAGCATTGGCAGGCTGTCAAGAGGATTTTCCGCTACCTTAGTGGCACTTTACATCTTGGCTTGTTTTATCCCAAGGGGGGATCATTGCCACGAGACTTACATGCTTTTTCGGACTCAGATTGGGCTGGTTGTTTTGACACGCGAGTGTCCACAAGTGGTTTTTGTTTCATGCTTGGCAGTTCATGTATATCATGGTTGAGCAAGAAGAAACCTATTGTGGCCACTTCGAGTTGTGAGGCTGAGTACAGGGCAGTCTTCACAGCTACGGTTGAGTGTGTATGGCTCAGACGCCTTATGGCTGACTTGGGTGTTGGACAAGACACTGCCAACACTATCTACACTGACAGTCTGAGCGCATTGGCAGTTGCGAGGAACCCAGTTTTTCATGCTCGCACAAAGCACATTGAGGTGCATTACCACTATGTTAGGGAGAGGCTCTCACCAGGAGAGATCCGCTTGGCTTATGTGCCAACACAGGACAACCTTGCAGATCTTTTCACAAAGGCATTGTCTCGTGAGAAGCTTGAAGCTTTCCGCAAAGCTTTGGGCTTACTCCCCTTTGTGGACTGATCCTGTCCTCAGGGCATGGCACTTCCCTTTACTCATGTGCCAGCTCTCGTTCACCGCATCACTCCAGGGGGGATTTGTTACCATATACATGTGGTAGTGATGTGTGTGAACACACTAGGACCGCCGGGGCATTTTTACCCTCTTTAGGAGGTTTTTTCCCTCGTGCATTGTATATACGCCCATCACTCTAGGGCTATCTATCTTTCCATTGCACACTAAGTAACACACTCTCTGTTGTGTGCCTTGAGCTTCCTTCGTCTTCTCCAAGCTGTGTGTGTTTCTCTGCAACCCTAATTCCAACAGATATAGAGGGACATCAGCCTTCAACACAAACACACAAGTGATCATTTCTTGGGCAACATCATGAGCTTCTTCATTCTGAGACCTCTCAATATGCTGTAAACTCCATGCCTCAAACTTTTTAAGCAAAGATTTAACTTTGAAACACAAATTTTTCAACTTAGGGTTCTTATTCTTCCACACTCCCAATACCTGCTTCACCACCAACAAGGCATCTCCTTTGACTTGCAGGCGTTTAATTCCCAACTGTAAGCAAATGTGCAAACCGCCCTCAAGGGCCATGTACTTTGCTTCATTATTACTTTTTGCATCAAGCTTTAACCCTTGTTTCCTCACAAGATTTCCTTGCGCATCATAGACAACAATCCCTCCAGAAGTAGCTTCATGACTTCTTCGATAAGAGACATCAAAATATAACAGTGAAGCATTGGATATAGCAGGAGTTTCAACCTTCTTCCTTTGCACCACCTCTTTTTTAATCAAAATAGGAGTCTCTTTGTAAGTGAGTAAATCTGCCCGGGTAGCCCGAGTACTCTCTTCCACCAAAGAAGTGAATTGAAATTCGTACAGTTCTATAATCCATTTCATCATTGTCTTTGATATATTTGAGTTATTAAACAACTGAGGCAGCAATGAATAGCTGGTGAGAAAAGTGAATGACTTTTGCAATAGGTAATGTTTGAATCGTCTGCAAGCATAGACCATACTGATCATCACCAACTCAATCTCTGAGTACTCTCTTTCATGAGGGGTTTTAACTCGGCTAGCATAATAAACAGGCTTCAAATTACTTGGACTCCTTCCCTCTTTGCAATAGAATAGCCCCAATGGCATCATCTCCAACTGACGGGTTAACATAAAATTCTTTCTCCTAATCACGATCTTGCATAATAGGCAGTGTGCTCAAAACTTCATTGATCTTATAAAAAACTTCTTCACAGTCTTGTGTCCAATCCAATGGATCATTTTTAACCATTTGCTGCAGTGGGTACAGTAACTGTGATGCCAAAGGTATGAACCGAGACATATATTTAACCTTCTAAATGAAAGTAGCCAATTGTCTTGTATCCTTTGGGGATGATAGCAATAATAAGGCTTCCTTTTTCTCTGGATCTGCCTCAATCCCATTTTCTGAAATCACATGTCCAAGAAGCTTCACCCTTGGCTGCACCAAATGACATTTTTTGAGGTTTAAATGACCCAAGCATTCATCATACGTTGCAAACGTCATTACAAGATTCTGAACATGCTCTTTCCTTCAACTGTATACACAGAAATCATCTATGAACCCTTTGACAAACTTCCCAAGAAATGGAGCAAGGACCCGGTCTACTTTCCTTTCAAAGGCTCCTGGCCCAGGCTCCTGGCCCATTTGTCAACCCAAAAGGAAGGCAACAAAAGCAGAAACAATCCCATGGTGTGATAAACGTAGTCTTTTTCCTATCTTCAGGAGCAAGGATAAGCTGAAAGTATCCTGAATACCCATCACAAACACTGTATCTCTCAAAACCAGCCACTGTATCTAGCAATTGATCAATAAAAGGCAAAGGGTAAGGGTCTTTCTTGATCACCGCATTTAGTGGCCTGTAATCAACACATACTCTCCAACACCCATCTTTCTTTGGGGTGACTACGACCGGGCTCACCCATTCAGCATTATCCACTAGCACAATGAATCCTGCATCCAAAATCTTATCCACTTCTTCCTTTAAGGCATTCATGTGCTCCTTGCCCATCCTCCTTAACTTCTGTCTGATTGGTTTTTCCCCTTCAACTAGCTTGATCTTCACAGGATCCCCAATAAAATCTCTTATTTCCTAATATGAGGTAATGAAAAGATTTGGAAACATGTCCAACATTGCTAAGTACTCCCTTCTTTCTCCTTGTGTCAGATCAGTACTACTCATCATATTTTGAATCAACTCTTTCCTCACTAGCAGTTCCTATTTAGGTTGCATCAACTCTTCAAGTTGCTCTAAACGGCTTCAAGCATTTATATTCCCTGATAATTGTAGCACTTCACTAACTTCTCTCTGTTCCTTGTCTAACAACAAAAATGACACTTCACCCTCATCACTGGAACTTGAAGTAGTGCTACTTTTTGAGTCTTCAGAACTATCATCACTGGTAGTTTCATCATTCTCACTCACATCTTCAAGTGCCATAGATTGTTTGGTATTCATATCAAACACCCTCTTTTCGCCCTTCTTACCATGCACACCGATTGTGCCCTTGCCCCAATCTTGCATGACACCAAAATCTCTCAACCAAGGTCGTCCCAAAATGAGAGGAAAGGCTCCTAGACCAGTTGGCATAACATGAAAGTTCACCATAACTTTCACGTTAAAGACTTCAACTTCCAAATTCTTGATCATCCCCAAACATCTCACATTGGCATGGTTTGCTAGTCAAATCCAAAACCTAGAGCTTCCACATGTAATGAGACCCAATCTCTCAACACATGACTGTGTGATCACACAAACTTGAGCACCTCCATCAATGTAGGCTTCTCCCATGCCCACACCTTTGTGCCAAGCATTCACCACAGGACAGATGTCGGGTAACTCTCTCACGGACAACACTCTAACTTGTCCATGCTTTGGCTCTTTTTTTGGATTCACTAATGACTTCCACTGCCTTTTGAGTTTGGGCACCATATTCATCAACTGTCCAAAAGTACAATCTACTTTCCTCCCAATCAGGCTTTCCTTTAAACTTTCAGCTGTTTGGCCTCTCCCAAAGGAAAATCTGCCACTTCAAATCATCTACGAGGCTTTCTCTTTCTCTTGACTTTTGCATCTTCACCCTCCTCCTTCCCTTTCTTTCGACTAGGCCCTAGTGCTGCATAACCTTCCCTCTCTCTTTTGCCTATAGGCAACACATCTGCGTCTTTCTTTTCCACCCACACAATACCCACATGACCACCATAGGTTGAGGCTTGATTATCCTGTCCAGTGCTTTGATATCCCCGTATATCCAATGAATACTCATTAGCTCTATTAGGAATCTGTAACTGAGGAAGTGGAAACATATCCCCTCCCATCCTTGTTGGCTTTGGACAATAAGTGCTGATGTGACCAACATCACCACAATTATAACAAGCAGCAATGAACCTCCTCTGTGGCTCAAACCCACCTTGCCCACAACCGTGGTTAGCATTAGGATGAGCTTCACATGCCTGAGCCATCACTCTACCACATCCACGACTACGACCACCTCCACCATGACCACCTCCACCACCAAGAACGCTAAGTCGTAATTCCTGCATCATGGTCATCATGTCTTGCATATTTCGTTGTAACCGTTGAGTACTAGTAGCCCTTTGGACAGGTTGGCCTTCAACTTATGCCTGATTCTCCTCCTTTTGGCTACCGTTATTTTGCTCAGGGACCGCTTTCCCGTATTCATTAAGCCTTTGAGCTTTCCATTCTTTCTCTCTAGAAATGGCGATTGCCTCCTCGAAGGTGGAGGCCTTTTTAGCTCAACTTTTAACTTCAAACTTTCTTTTAAGTTTGCCAGAAAACGGTCCTTGTTTAACATGGATGGAGGGATCTCGTTTCCCAAATCCAAGGCCCATTTATCCCATAAATGGGTGAACTGCATGACAAAATCATCAACACTTTGACTAGCCCTTTGAGTGTATCCCAAAATTTCATGCCAAACTTCATCTGGTACTTCGATGGATCCATATTGTGCCAGGAAATCTTGCTTCACACGACTATAGTCCAAAACCACCCCTGGGTTTTGTACCTGCATCAACTCCTCAAAATTGTGTAACCAGACTTTTGCCTCATCATGTAAACTATATTGCAGCAGCTGCAACAATCTAGCTTGGTCTAGTATATTGCACAATAAGCAATTGACTTCTAGCTTTTCAATAAATGTCTATGCATTTTCATTAGGCAATCCATGAAACTGTGGGAACTCGTCTTCCATGTTTGATTGCCACAAAAACACTTACATGTGACGTCGAAAACTCAAGGGATGTCGATGGATCGCTCCAGTACCTAATCCACCTCACACTGGGTAACCCGACCCCCAGTGCTCGACTTCACAAAACCTCAGGACCCTCACAAAGGTTTCAATCCAAATTAAATGACCACCTCAAATACTATCCACAAATAGCACATACATAGGCGGTTGTCCATAAGGACCCACATCCCCTTTACATTCTCTGCTTGCATAGTGGACAGATTTTGCGAAAACTGGAGCAAAGTGGAGCACATGAGGATTTCTCCTCCATGGGGGCACCAAAACAATGTGGAGTGCAAACAACAATGAAAATGAATGCCTCTATACCCTTGCACCGATCACACCGTTGGAAAGAACAACAACTGCACCGTCGAATTCACCTGTGTTAAACACCTCTAAAGCTTGGAGAAGAGCAGCTCTAGCGGAAACCACACTTGGAATGAGAAGAATTAGAGAACATGAGTGTGTAGATTGGCTTGCGTCGATGTCCTTAGAGCATCCATATGCTTGATTCCGATAAGGAATGAGCAAATTACAAGCATTTGAAGTTCAGGGGTTTTCAAAAAGCTCCAAAAAAAAGGTCTCTGGAAAGTGTTTGCAGGTGTGCAGAGAAATGCATCTACTAAAGGGGGATTTTTTTGGCTCTTATCCCAAGGTATTTTCTCTCCCCTCTTAGCCGACTTCATTTCCCCCTTTAGGCACCTTTTTATTGGTCCATTTTGAGCCTTTTTTGGGTAAAAAATGGGTTGTCGGCCACTTTTTGACCAAGACAAGAGGGGGGGGACAGTGTTCGGGGACCAAAAAATGGGTCAGGCACCTGTCCAGGCAGTGGGAACACAGATTGGGTGCCCCCTCCTCTCTCCAAATTCCACGAGCCCTCTCAAGCAAGGCCAAGAAGCTCCATTAACTCCTTTGATACACTCATAGGGGGTACCCACTCCCCTCCTTATACCCTCCATTTGTCATTTGCTCCCCCCTATGTGGGGTTATTCCATTGCCACTTGGCACCGTACTCCCACCTTCACCAACTTCCCCATGTCCAAACTTGAAATTTCTGTTTTGCCCCCAACCTGAGCCATTTTCTCGGAGGTGTAGCGGGTGACCCCGACCACCAAATGTAGCGCCGTAAAGCATGGCTTGGAGATTATTACCTTGGATAACTCTAGAAATTTCTAAACATTTCATTTCTAAAAACAAACATCAAGTCAGCCCACTTGCTGTCTTCCCACGTGCATCCGTCGCCACTTTTTAAGTGAAAAAATATCCACTTCGAGTGCGTGTAACTCATGATGTCGGAGTCCGATTTGCAAGCTATCAAGCATGGCTAGGAATGCTCATTAAAAAATATTTTTTGAAAGCTTGACCAACCCAAGACTCAACCAACATCTTGACCAAAACCAAGCCTTTGTACATAGATTTTACAAGAGCACTCCAAAAAACTCAAAGCATTATGTACATCTATGTACTCGGGGCTAGTGAGCAAGCTTTTTAGCATGGATAGCAACTTCATTTCCACCCAAAAAATGCCTGACAACGTGTGGTTGTTGGTGAAGGTAGGGCTATGAGTGCGGACACCTTACTTGGATCGGCGTTGATACCTTTTGCTGGAATTTCATGGCCTAAAAGAATGACTCTACTTTCCCCAATGTGGCACTTCTCTACATTTAATTGCCCACCTAGGCTTTGCAACCTTGCCAAACCCTCAGTTACCTTTTCTAAGTGAGAAATGCGAGGGCTATATATACAAAAATCATGAATGAACACTCTTATGGATGTTCCAAAGAACGGTTGAAAGACATATGTGACATATCTTTGGAATGTTACAGGTGCATTTGTGAGATCAAATGGCATAACTCTGTACGCAAAACAACCCCATGGCGTAATGAAAGTAGTTTTTATCTGATCTTCCAAGGCTATGCGTATTTGAAAATACCCAAAACAACCATCACACACGTTGTAGCATTCAGAACCGGCCACTTCATTCATAATTTCATCCAAGAAAGGGAGAGGAAAGTGGTCTCTCTTTGTAGTTGCATTTAGTGGCTTGTAGTCAACGCAGACCCTCCATTTACCATTCTTCTTAGGCATCACTACTACGGGTGATACCCACTCTGAGTTTTCCACAGGATAGATAAACCCTACTTCTAGTAGCTTCCTTACCTCAGTAAGGAGTGCCTGTGGGATGCATGTCTAACCTCACCATCCTATCTTATTGCAGTATTAGCGAGAACCATGATTAATTTGTCAAACCATGGGACGAAGATGACGTGACTAGTGCATAGAGGCTACAAGAGGTTTTCAATCTCTCAAAAAACAACTAACAGCTCGGATCTAACTCAAGCTACACTCAAGTGACTGAAATCACCAAAAGCCAATTGCTCATCGGCAAACAAATCACATCCGTTAGAGCATCAAATGACATCCAAACGTAAAATCGCGATTATTAACAGCAGTGGATTTTTGACCTAGTCGTTTTCGACCCAGAATGCATCTAAATGCTTAGCAATGATGCCCCAATGCCCTGCCTATGCTTAGAATTTGATTTAAACATGTAAATTCCTAGTTAAGATGAAATTAGGTCACGAGTCGAGGACGCCAAAAGCTACGAAATACTGTGAATTGCTTACGTCAATGCGTAGAGCTCTTACCTGTGGTTGCAATGCAATAAACGCAATCGCAATGTGACAATCGGGGAGGGAGTAGGAAGCGCGAGAAGGAGAGGATTGAGCGTCGTTAGCTCATACTATGTATTTATTATCCAAAAACTTACAAAAAATGGCTTTTATACCTTAGCCATGGTTTTTGGGTGGTCAAAACTAATAATTTGGAGTTCTACCAAAGCTGGGTAATGATTGGCTGATACAATTTCGAAGCTTGTAGCCCCGGCTTATTAATTACAGAGTTTAGCCGAGAAAATAGGAGTTACAATATTCCCAATTTATCAAAATAATAAATGTTTTACAAAGAGAACTCCAAAAAAAGGTGTCTGTGGTAGCTTGTTGCTACTAA
The DNA here is from genome assembly GCF_014529385.1 of Adiantum capillus-veneris. Lineage (NCBI taxonomy): Eukaryota > Viridiplantae > Streptophyta > Polypodiopsida > Polypodiales > Pteridaceae > Adiantum > Adiantum capillus-veneris. Next base: position 79,961,307 of record NC_140946.1, read on the forward strand.
CATTCCCCCCCTCCTTGCCTGTGTCATCCCTTGACACAGCTTTATGGGCTAAAATGGTCTTTGGGTTGACGGCTGGCGAGGCAGTCTTTAAGCGCATCCAGTGCCTTCTGGTATCTGATTTTTCTTTCTTTGTCAGGCACTTGCAAAAATTGCATGGTCACTTTATTCTGTAGCTCCACCATTGAGTAGACTACAAACCTGGATGTAAGGTTGCTGATTAGCGGCGCAAATATCTTCGTTCGCCAGGTGAAGAATCCAGTGTAGAAAGCTTCTTCAAAGGCCAACATATTATTTGATGGCAAGAATATACATCTTGCATCGAAGCCGTAAAGGAATTCTTCCGAAGATTGCCCACTCAGATCGTAGCATAAGCCTTTGTTACCTTCTAAAAATGATATCCATGGGGCTCCTGTTTACTCGGGCTCATTAAAAACTTGGATGCATGTGAGCAACATTCTGTAGATCTTATATAACATGGATTAAGAGAGATCTCGTAGACTCTTGAAGAAAGACATGGCGCCCGTTAGGGTTTTCACCATGTATTCCTCTGTTGCTTGTCCCCTCTCTATAGATGGCAATCTTGGGTAGTTAAGCCAAGTTGGACTCTTCTTTGTCAGTGCTTCATGCTCTTGCCATGTCCTTACTCTAGGTACATGACAAAATGTGGGATCTCTTTGCATGGCTGCAGGTGATCTTGTGAACAGAATCAGGTATCTCGGATTCTTGTTCAATCAACTTAACCTCCACTTTGGGTGGTCTTTATTTGCGCCATTTTCTTGCATATCTTTGTACAACCTCTCTTTCACCTGTAGTAATTCCACTTTAATGAGAGGGTATGTCAAAGATTGTTGATGCCATTGTGCATTGATCTAATTGGAAGTGAGTTGAGTGATGTTGAGAGAGTGTAAAACTCTCAACTCCCAATCCATTGCGGCTTTCCACTGCTCATCCACCTCTTGGGTGACCTTCTCTTTTAGTGCGTCTTCTTCAGCTTTTGAGTGTTGGACCATTGGCACTATGTCTGCATCTTGATCTAAATATCCTCATCACCACTCGGCTCTGCTATGGACTGTATCTTAAACTCAGCAAATGAGACCCAAGGTATGTCTATATGCGGCGACTCTGAAGTACCTTCCTCTTCTTGCGTGTTGGTTTCTCCATCTCTGAGGAGTTAGTTAACTCGCTTGAGTTCTGCTATTTCCTTTAGGAGCTCCTCTTCTCTCTGAACCCGCATCAATGCCAGGTCTCTACGTTGTAATTGTTCCAGCTTTAATTCCAACTCAAGATCTTTGTTCTTCTTTTGCCTTGTATACTTCGTGAGTCCCTTTGATTGAGGCCACGACTGGATTTTCTATGATTTGCCGTAAGAAGATTGCTTGATCGTGTATTCTCTATTCAGAGTATTGTAGAGAAGCATTGGCAACATCTAATTGCACTTGAATTTTTTGAGCTGACAGAGATGTTGTAAGAAGTTCATTTGTGACTTCTATCAGCTGCTCATCTTTTTCTTTGCAGACATCGGATAGTTTGGTGAGTAGATCACCTAACTCCTCCATTTCTTTTTTCTACCTCTCTCTAGCTAGGTGATGCTGTTCGGCTTCTGCTTTCATGATCTGCACCTACCTCTGAAGATCGGTGATGACAGTCATCTTGTCTTCTAACTTTCCTTGGAGAGCGTCGATCACATTATCAAGCTCTTTGACCTTTGTGATGCGGCTTAGTGCTGCTGAACGGAGTCTCTCCATCAATTCTTGCATCTGCCGTGAATATTCATCTACTTTTACTATTACCTCGCCGTTGGACTGCCAATCATCTTGTTTTGCTAGCTGAGATGTGCCTGCAGTCTCATGTGTGTCTTTCTATTGCGTCGTAGCTGCTGGTTATTCTTGTGTGAAAGGAAGAGGGTTGGTCTTTTTCTTTGTCATCATGAGGCCTTGTTGCCTCCGGTGGTTTCTGACTGAGTGGAAGTAGAGGATGCTCCATCCTTCTCTTGATTTGTTGCAGTAGAGGGTTCTGGCTCAAATCTTGTTGTCTCTTCTGGTGCCGGACTTGCTTCCTTCTCTGGCTCGGGTTCTTTCTCTTGTGCAGTGGTAGCCTCTTTTTCTGGATCTGCTTCTTTATCTTTCTCTTTCTCTTGATGGCCCGCCTCTTGTGAAGATTCTGTTTCTTTGTTGGAGGCAGATTCATTTGTTTTCTCTCTCTCAGGTGATGGTGGTGGGCTTGGCATGGGATGGTCCTGCTGTTCTGTAGGTGGTGAGGTGGGTCTGAGAGATTTGTATCCTTGCTCTTGTGTTTCTTCTCTAGCCGTCTCCTTGGCTTGTCTTTGTCCTTCCACCTCTTTGGCTTTCCTTGCCGCGTCTTCTGCCTCCTTTAGCTTGAGGGCTTCAGCTTCTTGGTACATTCTTTCCAAACGCTCTCTCCGATCTTCAACCTCTTTCCTTGTATGATAATTCGTCCTTGGGCCTTTGAGTCCAGCAGAGACCTATTTCTCTAGGTCCTTCCCTTGTGCTTGTCTACTGCGTTCGTAGGCATGTTTCTCTCTTTCAAAGCGTGCTTGTTTTTGGGCTGGCTCTTCTTGGTGTGCGGCCACAACTTTCTTTTCATTTCTTCTCTACCAGCTCTCTTTTCCTCGTTGTCAGAGCTCTCGTTACTGTGCCTTTCTGGTGAGCTGTCAGCTAATTCTTCATCGGATTTATAGGATCTTTTTCCTGACCTTGTAGCTCTTGGAGAGGGTTGTGCTGCCAATATCCAGGTGTTTTGGTCAGAAGTAGGCAGTAGATTGTCGGCCATGCCAATGGCATGGTATGCTATCCTCGTCAAGACCTCTAGCACACCCAAGTAAGTGATTTTGCCTTCTTTCTTGGTGTCCTTCAAGGTAGTCAGGACATACTGCGCGTGGTCCACTAGTTGCCTTGTTGTTGACTTGAGAACTTAAGGGAATGTGGTGGCGACGGCGTGATTTGTCCTAGTGTACCTTGGTGGCCTTTTTGCCAAAAAATGAAAGTGTTGATGGTACAAGCGGGCTGGCTCCTCCACTTGTTTGTGAATTTAATCGGTGAATGTAGCCGTGACTGTCTCTTTGGTAAAGGTTTTGGTTGTTTTCCTATCCCTTGCTCACTTGGTGATTCCTTCTGTGGGCAGTTTGAGTGCCTCTTCCACTATATCTTTAGTTATCACTACTTTGACCTTGTTCCCTTGAGTGTCAGATATCTGTGCGGTTCCATCTTCTTTTATTGTGGATAGAAGCTCGTAAGCCTTTTGAAAATCCACTCCGCAAGGAACTTGTTCAAAGAAATCCCTGAGGCCCAACCTGTAGTCAGCCTCTTTTGTCTCTGGCTTTGTGGCTACATCATAGACTTCTTTGGGTAGGAGTTGCAACTCCACCTCATGCCACTTTTCAATCTTAAATCTGTCGGTGAAGACTATAGTGCGATGCTCCTCTAGATGTTCTCTGGAGAGGTATGATGCCTTGGCGGCTTTGACTGATTCTGGATCCAACTGATATGCGGGCAGTTCCTGTAATTTTTCCTTTTGGTTGAGCTTCTTCTTGACCCTCTTTGCTGCTTGCATGGCTCCTGTTCACTGAATAGAGTGCAAAGTTAGCAGATTTGTTGGAATTTTCTTTGAAATATCCTTTAGGCTGAAATGCTGACAGTTTTGGTCCAATTTGCTTCAAATCAATTTTTGAACAAGCAAAAATGCATAAAAACATGCAAGGAACAAAACTGTGAAGTCAAAACAAATTTTGCAACCCAAGTAAATAATCGCGATTATTTACAGTTGAGGAGATTTTTCAGCTTTTTGCAAACTTGGCTTCATAGGCTTAAAGTATATACCAAATACATGCTCAGAGTGAAATATGGGCTCATTTGGATGCATAGGGTGACTATGGTACCAGATTTTGGCTTTAGGTCTCTGAAACAGTAGATATAAAGGAAATTTGAGATTTTGAGCTCCAAATGGGTTCAAATTTGGCTAGTGGGCTGAACACATCATGTACTTCGGATGTATGATGGCAAAATATCAAAACTCCCCAATTTTGACCAAAAAGTAAATAATCGCGATTATTAACTTTTCTTTTAAAATTGATATTTTTTGGTACAAACTCGTCCTAGGCATTGTATAGACCCTGCATATGAGATATAACATGATTTGGATCAAGAATTGTGGTCCATAACCAAGAATTTGGCTTGCAAAGACTTCTTTGCGTTTTTGACAATTTTCCAAGTAAGGGATGGTCATTTTGGCTCATACTTGATTTTTGGCATGTAATAGGTGTGTACACATGACAGGTGAGGTGAGGTGACAATTTCCAAGCAAAACTGATGCAAAAGTAAATAACCGTGATTATTTACAACTGTGCGCTCCTTGCCGCACTGTCGAAGCAAGGGACTTGCCAATACACCGTATGCGAGCCACAAACGGATCCAAGCACACAACAAGCCTAAACTAACAAGCTCAAGAAAACAAAGGGTGTGTCACTCACCGCTCTACGCTCGCCTTCGTGGTGGATTCCTCGCCGCGATGAAGAAGAAGCTGCAGTCGTGCCGTGCTCAATCGCTTCGCCGCCGTCGTGCCTTCGTAATGCTCGATCGCACACACACTCTCCCTCTCTCTCTCTCTCTCTCTCTCACACACACACACACAAGGAGGTGAAGAAGAAGAAGATGGAGATGGAGATGGAGCAAGAGCACTCTTCAATTGCACAAATGAGAGAATGAGTAAAAATTAGGTTTAGTTGGCTTTTATAGGAGCTCACCCCATTCACACTTGGGCGCCCATGCTTAACCAACTAATCCCTTGAATGTCCAAGTTAAAGTGCGCCTCTCATCGGCGATCACTCTACCTTTCCCTATTGGTCCGACAAGCCCGGTACCTGACTCTACCAAATACATAATACGCGTCCATCGTAGGTGATGGGTGTCCGTGAGCTGTGAGGGTTAACATGCCCCCCTTCCTGATGTAGATTCCGTCCTCGGAAGCTATTGAGTTGAAGCTGGTTCGTCGAGGTGGAAGAGCATTTGAGATTAATGTCCTTAGCCTTCTTCAGTCACTGCAAAATCAAACAACATTGGCACAGTAATTGCATTCTCTTAAAAAGCATATGCAGTTTTAGGTAGACACATTGATTAGTAAAAGAATTTCAAACAATTTGTTAGCAATGAACATTAAATTGCAATGTAATCAAATACATAAACAGATGTAAAGGTAGAAAATTAAACAAGTCTGGGGTTGCTAATTTGACGGTCGAAAGGCACTAGAGATCAAGTATTAATACCATGGGTAAGCTTCTTAACTTTCTGTGGTCAATTAAGTTGTTTAATCGCGAGAGCCAAGTATTCATGTTCGAGGGCTGACTAGAGGCTATACCTAGAAGACCTTGTAGTTAAGCTACCATAAAAGGAATTTCTCATGAAATCATCGCCTGACTGATTACTTTTTCTTTGACCCCCCAAGGTCTTTTCACATTGATTCAATTTTGATGTGTGTGCTTATTTTGTATGCCTTGGGTTTTTTGCTTCTCAAGGAAAAGCGCCCACGCTGGGAACCTCTAGGGCTCTAGTACCATAGGCAATACATGTGAGTGAAGTACCAAATCAAGCTGAGATTTCTCTTCCAGCTTAAAATTTTACATTGTGGCACTTTGATTTTTTGTTTGTTCATTTTCATCATTTTAATTTTGTAACTTTGGGAGGTCATATAACACTGTTACATTCCCCAGGCTCATCACATTAGTAAACTCCCTTTATAATACTTAAGCTAAAGGTCAATAGGGTTAAGCCCACTAGAAAGCCCTAGTACATTTCATACAATGCTGCCTAAATCGGATTAAGAACCTAAGTAACCATTGTTTATTAGGAAGGCATTCCCCATGGTATTAAGAGAAGATTTCTAATACCTAGCTTGGTCAAACTAGCTTAGTCGGACTGCTTGATTTTTACACCTAAACAAGTGATTATGACAAAACACTACATTGAATTAAATGTTTGATACTAACCAATGCACTGAATATTATGCTACCAATCACAATCAAAGCAGACAAACATGGATGCAAAAAAGATAAGGGCAATGCTAATGGATAAGAAACACCTGTTTGTGTTGATGGTCGCGCTTGATTTGAAGTGTGAACGAGAGAAAGGTTCCATGAAGGTCCAAATCCTATCAATAGCAACACGCTCCTGTACACACTAGGAAACAAAAGGAATACCTCCAGGAGGCACATCAGTGGGAAAAATTAAAACTCCTAAAAAACAAACTCAAAACACAATCTAGACCCCTAACCTACCTATCTGTCACCCCTTTTAGAATCAAGGAAAGAGGATATTATATAAACCGGGTGGCCACCCTAAGGCTAGGCCTCTATCCTCATCATCTAGATAAATAAAATCGTTGTCCGTGAGGCCATAGTCTTCCTTGGTCTCTATTAGTTCCTCTTCATCATCCTCTTGTGCAAGCATGCTAATCAAGAACCTCGTGATGCATGGATACTCATCTTGTGTAAAAGAATAAGCATGTGCCATTGGAGACACATTCGCTACTGGGTAGGGATCACTAGTTAGCCATAGACGTATCAGCCATTCTAACTCCTCAAAATTTCTCTCACATGCAAGGCTCTCTATCAAATCCCATTCGCAAGAAAGTATAGGGTAGCATACGTAGAACACTTGTTGAAAAGACAAGGGGTACCTTTCATCAAAAATAGAAGTGCATGCCTCTGGTGAAGTAGCCATTTCTGACAAGACAAATAGATTTGGTTAGGCCTTTAAAACATAAGAGTTGTTTTTGTGTGTTGCTTGACTTGACACGGTAAATTTGGACTTATATGTAAGATCTGATAGGGTGCTCTCTCATTGCTAGGCGCTCTTGCTCTTTACTATTTTTGTTTTTTTGCGAGTATAAGGCTATATATATACATTCCCTAAGATCGGAGATTGAGAGGTCAGGGAAAAAGGTTGAGAGGGAAACAAATGAATGATGACTGTCAGCAAACACTCCCCCCTTCCTTGGGTAGATCATACCGTTTGAAATGAGCTTGTCACCCTTTGAAACCAATTGTTCCAGTTGGTAATAGGTGAGGATTTTTGCCAGTAGTTTTCTATTACCCTAGGTGCCTCGTCAAGTTGCAAGGGTGGTAAGGTACTCTCCCAGGATCGAGCTTGAAGTGGTTCATCAGGTGATTCTTGAACACTGGGAGGTGTGGATTCTTTTGTAGCTTCATGGAGGTCCACTACTATAGATGGAGGCTGTGTAGAAGCTTTTACCTCTATGGATGTATTACAGGAGGAGCTAGAATCTTCATGGGACTCCCCCCTTCCTGAGCTAGGTGGAACAAATCGTTCTTTCTTTGGTACCCAAACTAGCTCGGGAGCGGGTGTGTAGCATTCTGTGATTTTTTCCTTTCCACGATCATTGATTCGTTTTGGAGCTACGGGATTGGGCTCACTTGGGTCAGGTGATAGGTAAGAGCACAATCTACGTTTTGGCACCCAGATTTGATCATTTCCTTGATAGTAGCCTTGGGCTTCCAATAGTCGTTTAGGGATCCATCGCAACATTTTCTTACTTTTTTTGGAGCGAGTGGTACATTTCTTACAAGGCTTCTGTTTTTTAGCACTAGCTATGGTCACTAAAGAAGCTTTAGGGACCCACTTGTATGTTTTCTTCGTGACATTAGGATGAGTCTTGTCAGAAGCGATATGCATTGCTTGTAGCATATTTAAGGGTATAGGCATTTCATCCCCCTCAGGTGTTACCTAGGTCGTCCCCCTATTTCCCCAAGTGTCTATGGTTGATGCTAGGTGGACCCAATCCACATTGTCTGATTCCGTCATACCCGGTAACACATCCATGTAAGGAGAATCTTGGCCAATGTCTGTATCCTTCTTACAAGTGTAACAATATTGTAGTGGGGCCGAGTGAACCGTGGTGTCAGAGCGATGATCAATAATGGTTTTACTCCCTAAGGGGTGTACCTTACCAGTCACCAAATCCACTCTAAGGACAGAGTCTTGGAATTGCAAATAGACATGATTTTTAGACCAATCGTGAACCATTTGTGCTTCCCTCATGAATGGTTGTCCTAAAATCATTTCATATGACATAAGGTGTTTAGAGAAATCCATTACAATGAACGTATGTCGTACCTTGTGTCCTAGAACTTTGATCTTAAGATCCTTGAGCATCCCCATAGGTTTGGCTATGGTACCATTTGCCATCTTTACCACAATGTTAGTAACACTGAGGCGGGGTTTTCCCATGGATTCCCAACAATCTTTTGTAACGATTCTAACTCCCGCACCACCATCAAGAATTCCCTTTATAGTTAATCCCTTGGTAGTGATGGGTAGGGTCGCATTAGACTCGTCGCCTTCAAAATACTGCCCTAATTTGTTAATGGGTACCTCGATCACAGACTCGTGTCCATCTAAGTCAAGTGATTGCACATGATTTTCCTCATCAATCATAATCGAGTCAGGCCTATTTGGTTGTGCAAACTGCGGTAATCCCATTCGTAGCTCTCCATTAAGGAATGCTCGAAGTGCAAGGAATAACTCAGGATCTCCATATAGCTTTGCTATGATCGTGGTTCGGACCTCAGAAGACATGAAGTCCACTAGTTTGGCAACATTCATTGGCGTTTTGCAGGGTGTAGGTCCTTGACTAGGAACTGGTGAGGATGGAATCTCATATTCCTCAATGGGATCAGGTATTCCTTCGTTAAACATCCTTTCCAACAAGAAAGGTGTATGCTCACTTTCTGATGTCCTGTCCTCACTCCCTTCTTGGATGATACTAGATATGGCTAACGGTCTATGGTTCATGTGGGGTGGATGAACTTGCGTGGGAAACACTGTGTCATGAATTTTTACATGCATGGGTTCTGGTTCTAGTTTCCTTTGAGTCTCCTCCACTAAACCTCTTAGATGTTTCACCTGCTTAATCTCGTCTACAGGGTTTGGGTACGTCCCAATCTTCTTTTTACGATTCTTCCCTTTTTGCCCCTGCGGTTTATCTTGGGGGTCTTGGATTGGATTTGGAAACACTTGTGGTGTTTTCAGAGGCTCTTTATGGTTTTCTCTTATTCGGTTTTCATTTGGTTCCATGTTACGGTTTTCTTTGTCGGTCTTTCCCTTTGTGGTATTGGTTCTAGTCTCCATTGTCTCGACTGAATCTGAATCATCCTCGAGGTCATTCATATACACGGGGTCATCTCCTGTTCCTATGTTTGTTTTGGAACTTGGCTTTGAATTTTCCATATTCTGCAACTTCTTCCTTCGTGTCTTCTTTTTCTTTGCTTGGATAATTGACGCGGTATCTCTCTCTTCGAGGATATGTCCTGGCCCTTGAAGCATGGACCGTGTAATCGCATAAGCGGGTGTGACGGGTGGTATTGGTGATGTCACACTAGAAATTTCGACCAAATTCAGGGGTGTGATTTTAGGCGCATTTGGGTTATAGGGGCATTGGGCAATCAAGTGATCTATGCCACAACGATTACATGTGAGTATTGGCATTGCAGACGTGCTCCCTTGATTCACTTGCATCTGTGCAGCATTCTTTTGCAGCCTAATAGGGCATTCCGCTACTCGATGTGGTCCACCACACTCGTAGCATTGAAGAGGTGGCCTCCTAGCCTGGGTGTTGATATTTTGACCTCTGGATGCGAGAGCAGCAGCTTGATAAACCGGCTTGACTTGTCCCCAACAATCTTCCATGTAGTATATAGGACACTCTTCCAATGTATCAAGTCCGTAGGCAATACTAGTGTCTATTTCCTCCTCACAACCATCTGCATAAGCATTAGATGGCTCGCAACCCACTTGGTTCATAGGGGCGACTCTTGGATGCGGGGGCTGCGATCCTAGCACAGGAGGTGGTAACGGTGTAGCTTGTACAACATTTTGAGATCTAGGGACCATGTGTTGCGGTAGTTGCTCAACAGGTGGAGTAGGCATCAATACAGGAGCTCGAGGCGCATCCGTCCAGGCTACAGGTGGTCTATTTTCCATCATACATTTGATCATTAAACAATCCTTAGCTTGGTGACCATACCTACCACATGCGTTGCAAGTTCCATTAAATTTTACTCTAAACGTAGGGCACTCACTAGTGCTATGTGGACCTAAGAAAATGGAACACCATTGTTGCTCCCTTCTTGGATACATGTGACTATTTTGAGGGGGTCGATTATCCTTAAGAGACTCTTGGATTGCCTTGGTGAGGTCTGTCAAGAATGTCTCAAATACCTTTGGCTCATTGGCAATGGGCTTTGCAGTCATGGGTTCATACTCAATGGCTTGTGAGCTAGTGGATCTCGTGTCAGTAGACACCCTCATGCCTGCTATCATCAAGTTGTCCTCTAGTTGGATTGCATTGGCAGTGACATCTTCCCAGGTTGTGATACCTCTAATCACTAGTCCATTATAGATTCCTTCATTCCTCAACCCTCGAATGAATCGATCAAGCAGTTGGTTATTGTTGAAGCGCTCATTTACAGGGCAGCGAGAGTTTAAGTGCTTTAGACGACTAATGAAGTCCCTTACTGACTCTCCTTCCTTACGTTCGGCCTTCTGTAGCTGAGATGCTACACCCCAAAGCACACCTTCTCGTATGTACTCCTTTAGAAACAACCTTCGAAGGGTAGGGTAGATTGTTTTCTCGTCCACCCTTAGGGTCCTATACCAATCTCCAGCCTTCCCACTTAATGTCAAGCTTAAGGCATTGCACTTATGTAGTTCGTTGCGTTCCCCTAAGGAATCACATACTTGTTCAAACACTTCAATGTGTTTTCTAGCATCTTCGTCCCCATTGAATTTTTGCGTGAGTTTGGCAATTTGTACTGCCTTACTTCAAGGCTCTCTATCAGATGCATGACGCATATTTTCCGCGATAGATCGACCTATGGTTTGAGCAAACGCTGCCAAGTCACCTATGTGAGGAGGCAGGGCCGGTGGAGGTACTCTTGGAATCATATGTGGGAGAGGGACGGGTGCCGGTCTTGGCATATGTGTGGATGATGCAGGATATGGAACATAACCGGGCATAGGTCCACTCGGATAAGAGCTAGGGAGCGGCACTCGAGGAGCATAAGCAAGTGGTACAATTGGAGCTGTGGGGGCCATGTGTGCATAAGGGGCTAGAGGCACATATGGTCAAGGCCCCATATTAGGTACTACAACACTAGGTAGTGGCACTGCGCTAACCGTAGATGTCATCGGTACATTCTCTGTCAGGCTTATCCCTGGAGTGAGCACTGTGTTTTCCTTGATAGAGGGTTGAGCCAAGTTAGGGAAGCTAAAGTTTTCGCTCGGAGGCTCAGATTGCATAGAGACCCCAGGTGAAATGACGTAAGATGGGTCCATGGGGCTCATTAGAGGAGTCTCCATTTGAGATAGAGTAGGCTGTTGAGCCTTGCTCGTATCCAGAAATCTCATGGGGCCAGTTGAGAGTATATTTACCCCTCGGTTTTGCCTTTCTGATTGAATAATGCCATGGATAACATTACAGATCATTTTCTGTTGATCTTCGATGCTCGTGGCACTAGAGGTGGATTGTACAATCTCTATCCATCCTACATGGTAGGCGTGGCCAGAGTGTAGATCCGTCAACACCTCAGTGTGGAGGTCGTATGTCCAATGATCATTAATGAACAATCCTTCTAGAGTCGACGTGTTAACGGTTTCTTGAGAGGTAGAAGCAATGTTGCTCCCCGTGGTTTTACTTGTCACCAATGGTACTCTAGAGGGAACTTCTGAAGGAGGCAGCTCAACAGGGCCTTCTTGGTAAGAAGTTGGTAGGATATCCACATGGACACTCTTTGGGGGTGTGGGGTCCACGTGCGATGTGAAAGGAGATTCCACTTCCCCACCCCCTTCGCGTGCTTCATCTGCATCAGGTTCCGAGCGAGTAGCTCTACCTAATGTTTCCATGAAACGGCTAAACATACTAGTACTAGGCTGTGGAGCTTCGGGAGGTGCATGGCCTTCTCTCTCAGTGTTTTGGGTAGGGTATGCTTCCATGATTTCTGAGTCGGAGGAGGAATCACTAGCGGCTATTTTAGGGTCTTGGGTGGTGCTACCTTGTGTCCTCGCTGAGGGTCTAGAGCTTATCGTGGATGGGTAATGGGTGTCCGTATGAACAGAGGCACCCTCAATATGCTCGTGTTCTAGCACCCGCCCAGAGCGTAAGTGCATGTACTTTTGATACCCTAAGGTGTCAAAAAGCTGCTCTAGGAGGCCTTGTGACTAGTTTTTAGCGTGTTTTTTGTTTGTTTTTTTGCTAGATTTTTTAGAGCGTGTCGTGGAATGGGCCGTGTGATAGCTCAAAACGAGCGTATCGGTCAGAGGGTCGTGCCGTGCTTTACAGCCCTCCGTTTGGTCACTCTATGCCCTCGGAATCCCTAAAACTGTCAATTTCCAGTAGGGAACGAGGCCCAAACTAGAAAGTCTAAGGGTGCAAGTGGGAAGAGAAAGGAGGAGAGTGGAGGACTTGTCCCACATGCTCTCATTCTCTCTTGAGGGAGTAGGGTATATATATAAGAGTGAGTCTAGTATATATCATAAGACTGAGGACTGAGGCCTGGGCTTGGGCTTGGGCTTGGGCTTGGGAAAATGATCCCGATCTATCTTTTATACAAACCAACCCGTCCGTTTTAAGAGTTCGAAAAATATCGCCGCCCACTCGCTCGCGTTTTTAATTTCCGAATTTTTTATCTCCACACACTCCTTCCCTGCCTTTCCTATGATAGAAATTGCACCACAAGGAAGCGTAAAGGCTAACCGAGCTTAGTGTAGGGCATATCCCCGGCAGCGGCGCCAAAAATGTACGCTCCTTGCCGCACTGTCGAAGCAAGGGACTTGCCAATACACCGTATGCGAGCCACAAACGGATCCAAGCACACAACAAGCCTAAACTAACAAGCTCAAGAAAACAAAGGGTGTGTCACTCACCGCTCTATGCTCGCCTTCGTGGTGGATTCCTCGCCGCGATGAAGAAGAAGCTGCAGTCGTGCCGCGCTCAACCGCTTCGCCGCCGTCGTGCCTTCGTAATGCTCGATCGCACACACACTCTCCCTCTCTCTCTCTCTCTCACACACACACACACAAGGAGGTGAAGAAGAAGAAGATGGAGATGGAGATGGAGCAAGAGCACTCTTCAATTGCACAAATGAGAGAATGAGTAAAAATTAGGTTTAGTTGGCTTTTATAGGAGCTCACCCCATTCACACTTGGGCGCCCATGCTTAACCAACTAATCCCTTGAATGTCCAAGTTAAAGTGCGCCTCTCATCGGCGATCACTCTACCTTTCCCTATTGGTCCGACAAGCCCGGTACCTGACTCTACCAAATACATAATACGCGTCCATCGTAGGTGATGGGTGTCCGTGAGCTGTGAGGGTTAACAACAACAGTGACAAATTCTTTGCAAAACTCACAAATTTTGACCTAGACATATTCCATACACCTAATACAAGTCCTAAATTGAATTTGGTCGATCAAGTTTGGTCATGCTGGCATCACTTTGTTCTTTGTTGACTCTGAAATCACCATTTTTTGTGACTACACTGCCTGTTGGGTTGATTGGTCAACTTTGAGGCTTTGGACTTGTCCGCAACATAGTCGTGAAGCAACCTGTCCAATTCTGGCTCATTTGGAGTCAGTTTGACCCCGTATGTCAAATTTGACACTTTATAACCTTCGAGCTATTTTTTCTGCCTTTTGAGGGCTTTGCGTCATGGATTTTATCAAACCAATCATATACATTTTATATGGACCTCATAAGCAAGCATCTGTGGAATCAGGTCGAAATTGTGGCATTTGCCAAAAAACTAACTTTTCTACTAGGGATCCCCACTTGCCTAATGGTCAAGTGATGATATAGAAAGGTTATATTATGTTAGGGCATGTTATGGTTCAAATCCCATCTGATTTGGTCGAGCTGATAGGCCACTACGATCAGTTTTTGGTCCTAGGTCTTCGTGCACTGCTTGATTTCTAGGGTTTTTTCTAGAGCTTTAGACAAAATGGATCATTGACGAGTAAAGAACTTTCCCCTCATGTATCGTGTGAGACGGCACTGATAATGGTCAGCTGTGGGCTCCAGAAAAGTCGTGTGAAAGAGGCCAAAATCTCTCTCTGCAAAGGCTGCAAGTGGAAATGAGGTGGTTTTAGCCTACCTTGGATATCTATACCCGGACTTCCCAAACCAAATTTCCCTAGATTCCCCCGTTAGTTCTACTAGGCCGTGAAATCTATGCTAGACTAAAAAATTTCCCTGATCAGATTCCTCTAGCTCATTCTGCAAGAGTTTTGCAAAAGTAGGCCTCGCCGCCTAATTGAGGGTTTCCGTTTCCATCTTTTGATTTCATGGAAAAATTTTGCACTTGTCTGCCTTATCTTTCTGACACCATCGTGTCTTTCGTTTTTCCATCTGTGCTTCCCTACTATTTATTATTAATTTTTGCTTGTTTATTTGAAAAAATCAAAGAAAATAGAAAAATGCTCTAAAAAAGTAAACTAAAAATCCAATAGTTAAGAAAATCCATTGAAAGACACAGCTTTATTGTTTTTTGTTGGATTTTCTATTTTTAAGCCTCCTTATCGATAAAAATGATGAGAAATATCCAAAAAAGGACTATTTTTAATGATTTTCTGATAGTATATACACTATTTACACTCATTAGGAAGATATTATCAGTGAATTTTTCCTTGATGATGAATTATAAGGGCATTATTAGGTAATTTTACAAAAAATTACACAGTAACATCAAAATTTTTCCTCCATCTTCAAACATTACCCTTAATTACTTGGTACTTAGTGTCCTTCCATCCTTCCTAGATGGCGTACTCTAGGATGACTGTGTGCATGAGTTGAACAATTGAGTCTATGCATAGGCATGGTGTCTCTACCATGCCATGAATATCAATACAATTCAAACAAATATGTTGTGCAAGAGCTGGGTCTTGAGTAATTAACTCAAGGGTTTTCGATGTCGATATTTTCTATTGATGTCTACCAAAGAGCCAATCTTGTAGCTTGTGTGCTATCTGTTTGATTGTACCATCAGGATGCTTCATCACACTGATTGCTTGAGCTATTGGTAGCACTTTTGACTATTGTCGAGCTTTTTCTCGCCATTGGTAGCTTGGTCGGCTTGGTGTTGCATGGTGTGGTGGAGTCTTTTGAGACTTAACTCGCCATTGCTTGATTGGTTTTGCAGTTTGTGGAGAAGATAAGTGCTCCTTTTTATTGCAAACCATATCCATGTTAGGTTCCTTGCTCAAAGATGCTCCTCTTTGTGTTTTAACCCTTGGAACCTTCTTTTGTTTTGTCGGTGAAGTTTTAGGCACCCATATCTGAATCCGTTTATCCTTAAGTTGTGCTTTTGGTACCCAAATTTGCCTGACTCCTTGCATGCTACTTGCAGCATTTGATAGTCGAGGGGATAGAGAAGATTGACTACTTCGTGGTTTGGTCTGCTGATTGCTTTTTTTCCATTCCCTTTGCTTGGTGCAATTGGAATAATGAGTTTCCCTCTTTTAGGTGATAGCTTTAGCTGATTTGTATCTCGATCTGGTACTGCTTTGTATGTTTGCATCCAGTGAATTCCAAGAATCATCCTCTCATTCATGTGTTCATCTGGTAAGCATACAAACTGATGAGGACATGAACATCCATGTACTATCATGTTCAAGTTGACCACTCCCAATGTTGGATTTGGGTTCTTGTTGCATCCTTTGAGTGTCGCTATTCCTGCCGTCCATGCTTGACTTATTGCCTTCGTGTATGTGGAATAACTGACTGCATTTACTCTAGCTCCTGTGTCGACCGAAGCATTGGTGCTATGATTTTTGAGGTATAATTTGATGTGCATGTCCATTCCATCTAACCAATCATCATCTATTGAAATTGCATCTTTAGGTAATTCCCATTGTCAGTCATCTATTTCCAGAGTGTTGATGGGAATTGGTATATGTTGATTCTTGAGAGCAACTTTCCGCTTGAGTACCCAAAGCCTAGCTTCCTTTTGGGCTTCATCAATAACCTGATGTCGTTTAATCTTCCTTTGTTTGGTCGCATGCATTCTTTTTAGCAATTCATTGGCTAGTGGAAAATTGTATTTCTTTAAACGACATCCACTAATCCAATTAGCCATTGGTTCACTGTCTAGGGTGGACAATTTTACTACTCCACTTGGAGATACATATTCAATGATAAACGGTCCATTTCTCTTTTTCTTAAACTTGGGAATGTGTTGCTTAAGGAAATAGACTAAAACTAAGTCCCATTTCTTGAAGATTTTTGTGATTAAGTGGGAATCAAAAAACTGTTTTTGTTTTCGCTTTTGTGCATAGATATGAGCTACAGCAGTTAGCCTTTTCTCATCTAGTTTTTCCAAATCTTCAAGTCTTTTTGACAATTCATGTCCAGTCCACTCAAGATTCTGTGCTACCCTTAATGTCGGAAATAGAAATTCTATTGGAAGTATGGCATCAAGACCATAAACAAGGTTAAAGGGTGTAGCATTTAGAGATGTTTTGAATGAAACTCGATAGCCCATAGAGCAGCATGGAGATTCATTTCCCAATTTGTCCTTCCTGAACTAACCACTTTAGTCAGCACCGAGCTAAGAATTTTATTGGTATGCTCAGCTTGTCCATTTGCTTGTGGGTGATAGGGAGCTGATTTCTTATGGATGACCATAAACTCATTAAGAAAATACTCAATTACCTCATTGAGGAAATGAGTTCCCCGATCACTACCAATCGCTATTGGCAGTCCATATCTTGTGAATACATACTCATATAAGAATGCAACAATGGTTCTGGCATCATTCTTTTGAGTTGCTTTAGCCTCGGCCCACTCGGTCAAATAGTTCGTAGCTACAATGATATATCGAGCTTGGGTTCTATAAGCAAGTGGCTGTATTGGTCCAAAAAAATCTATACCCCACTTTGCAAAAGCTATAGCCTCCATCATTGGTCTTAAGGGCATGCTATCTAATTGTCTTGGCATTTTTTCTCTTTGACAAGCATCACACCTTCAAACATATTCTTTAGCATTTGCAAAAAGTGTTGGCCACCGTATGCCTGCCATCAAGATTTCTCTTGCGGTGGTTTCACTAGAAAAGTGACCTCCAACTAATCCAGCGTGTGCTCATTTGATAATCGGAATATACTCGTTTTTATTTGCACAAAGACGCAAATGTTGATCCTTACCTCTCTGATACAATTGGTTCCTAATAAGAGCATAGTCTCTTGCTTTAGTTTCAATTGCTCTTTGACAGTGTTTACTCATATCCTCAAAAAATGTTCGGCTTGATAAGTAAGTAACCAGATAATTAATCCACTTAGGAACAGGTGACATTTGAAACAACGTTACATGAGGTATGGGTGCTTGTTTTTGACATTGACGGTAATCCTTTACAAAAGATCGAACATCTCTCCTCATAGTTGGCCAAAATACTCCAAGTCTCAAGATTCATTCCATAGTTTGGTCTTTCGCAAAGTGAAGTCCTACTATGGTAACATGTGCTTGACTTAGGTACTGTTATTTTTGTTCAGGATTAATGCATAAGAGCAATACCCTATCCCGATTTCTTTTGTATAGCCTACCAACTAGTAATTGATACAGAGCCTATTGCTCAATTAATATGATTGTGATAGAAAGTGGTATTTGTGAATCCACTTGAGCTATTTTCATCAATGATACAATGTTTTCTGACCATCTAGATGTCATTTCCACGGAGAACAAATAGGAATCTGGTAGATCATTGTCTACCCCTTTAGGTGATTCCCCTAAAACAATCCTCGAGAAATGACTTTCTCGTTGATGTGTAGTGCGTTTTTTTACAACCACAGTGAAATCAAACTCGAGAAGAATGATGAACCATATCACTATTCTCCCTGTGCTGCATGGCTTGTTGACCAAATACAACAAAGATTGGTGGTCCACAAAGAACATAAACTTGTTGGCTAATAGGTAATGTCTATACTTTAAACGACATAGATCATTCCTCATCCTTCTCTTTTGGTGGTGGTGTAATTCTTTTCCGCCATGTTCAATTTGCGGCTAGCATAAGAAATAGGAAAGTCAATTTTCCCATCTCTTGGTTGAGCTAGTATACAACCAATAACAAAATTGGAAGCATCCACATATATGTGGAATACATTATTCCAGTCTGGTGCTTTTTCCTAAGATATTCTTTGAAAGCATGGCTCATCAACCTTTGAAATGTGGTTGGAGCATTAGTTAACCCAAACGGCATAACCGGATAGGCAAATATATCCCATTCTATTGCAAAAGCAGTTTTATGATGATCGTTTAGGTCAGCCAAAAGTTGATTGTATCCCACAAAGCCGTCTAAGAAGCTGTAATTTTCTTTTCTTGCAAATCGTTCTAAAACATGCTCAGTTTTTGGAAGAGGAAATTTTTCTCTTATGGTAGCTGCATTCACCTTTTTGAGATTAACACACACGTGTAATTTTCTATTCTTCTTGGGTACTACCACCATTGGAGACACCCAATCTATGTGTTCAGTTTCATAAATGAATTCAGCTTCCTTTAGTTTTTCAATCTCTTCTTTTATCTTCATGGTAAATATTTCATTATACGTATATGGCCTTTGTCTACTTGGTTTTGCATCATCTCTCATGGGTATGGTATGTTGACAGATTTCTGGATCAACACCCTTGAGATCCTTGTAAGACCAAGCAAAGATATCTCAGTATTCTTTTAACAAGCTCAGCAAAAGCTTTTATTCTTCTTTTTTTAAGTCATTTGCAATGTAAGCAGATATAGGCTCTTCTCGTGGTTCACCCAAGTCTATCCTTTTAGTGTTTTCAGGTCCTTTGTAAGATTCGCCCTGTTTCCATAGTTCCCTAACAGGTTGTTCGACTATGATTTTCCAATCTTGGAGAGTATACTTTTTGTAATGGGATGGAACATGCATTACATCCTTACCATCCTCTTCCATGGTTTCCATTTTGGTTGTGTATATCTCATTTAGAGCTTTTTTCAACTCTTGATATTTCTTTTTCCGCTGGACTCTGGTCATGAGTGGCTTCTTATCCTGCGGGTTTGCTTGAGTACCCTTCCTTGTTTTCCTCAATTTTTGAGACATTTCTAGGTTTTTGTTTGAAGGATATTGTAGGGAGGCGTTGTAGCACGACCTAATAGCAACCCACAAAATTGTCAAATTGTGGATTGGTAACCCGGCTAGGGCATGGAAGCACGATCCTAGGATGTATAGACATAGAGGATTCAAGGGATCCTTCTACTCATCATACAGAGAAGCCATGGAGAGGCCTTCCTCTAATCAGCAACACATTCCTACTTCCTAATCACTTGCATACAATCATGTGGTTGAAATTAACCTCTCACATCAATCACTCTATTCACAACTCTTAATCACACAAATACACAAGCATGAAATTAACATACCTACTCTGCATTAGTGTGTCCATTCCGGCACAACCCCTCAATGCGACTACGTATGCACACACACTAATCGCACACCTTGTAGAGAGAGATGAAGAGAAGGAAGGCATAGCCCTCACACACCATGGCCAATGGTGTGGATAGAATAAATTAACTCAAAAAAGGGATTAGGAGATCTACCATCACACTAATACAATCTCACTCCACATAATCAAACACAAAAGACTAATAAGAAATAAAGTGTAATTGATTATTAAAAATAACGAGCTACATGGGCATGGAAAGCCCATGAGCCTCATGACCATCCACTCTACAGAGAGAAGAACTCACCCAAGAATGACTTCTCATTAAGCATAGGGCTCTTTTACAGCTTTGGGCCTCAAACCCTTCAACTATGGGATAAAGTTGAGGTCTTTAGCCTGGACTTATACAACTTTGGAGCTCCTAAATGAGCCCAAGCCCCTATACAATGAAAAGGAAATATTGTTCACTATAGCACATCCACAATTTGGTGCCGCTACTAGCATTCCCCCCTTCCCAATTTGGTGTATGTCCTTGTGTGCCAGTGAAGCAAGATACGATGACATGGTAGAAAGCAAGTCCATGGAAGAGATGTTGAGCTGCAAAATATAAGAAAAAGTAATGAGTATCAAAGGCCACCAAGAATGAATAAAACATGAGGCACAAATGACCAATCATGCAAAGTGATTTTTTGCTTATAAAAGATGGGTCAATCATAGTCAAAAACTAGACAGCATAAAGAAAAAAAACACTCAAACTATTGTGAAGATTAAACCACTTGAAATTTTAATTTTTTGCATGAAAAGCAAGCAATCAATTATGACCCTAGGCTAATGCAAGTTCATAAACCTACTAGCCTAAAAACTATGTGAACAATCTTAATAAATCATCCAAATTTATCATGTCTATGGGCTATGAAAAAGCTCTTAATCTATTATTACATTGTCAAAGATTTTTGAAGCTCATGGAAGTTTTGGTTCTGTCATTCATTGAAAAAAGTAAAGCACAATCACAAGGCTACCACCCCAAGGCAAGTCTAGGTAAGACTCTTGGCTGCTTGAACCCTCTAGAAGGTGTTCCAAAAGCCTACTAGCCTACCAAGGCGATGGCTAACCCCTATCAACCCAAGGCATCAGTTACCAAGCAAGCCAAGGTGATTCCCCTCACTTGCCAAGTGCCAATAAGGCACTAGGCCTCACATAGACATAACATAACATAGAAATTTTGGTTTTCATGTGTCTAGTAGCATTTTTGCTACTTTTTCTTGACACTTTTTTGCTTCATTATTATTATTTTTCAGCACATTTTTTGTTTCTTCCAACATGAGATGCTAATGGAAATTGGACTAAAGGACTAAAGCCTAATCATAGCCCTAGGTCATGTTAAAAATGAATGGAGTATTAAGACTATCACTAAGAGTCTAGAACTAATGAGAACTGAACCTACATTAACCTAAGGTCAAGGCCAATTATTTATGATTAACACACATAAAACCTAATTTTTCAATGAATTAATTTTCACAAAGCAAAGTGTTGAAACTTTAGTATGCTTAGCTTTTGAACATGAAAAACCATAGCTTAGAAGCAAAAATTACTTAAGCCAAGCAAGAGAATGAAGAGATAAAAAGAGCAAAATCATGGAAGGATTAGACCTATTCATGCTCTTTGTGCATCCTTGAGCAAGCATCCTTTGGGTAAAGAAGCCTCTTGATCTTTTTATTACAATCCAAGCTTCTTGAAGCTATGTGTAAACACAAGCTACAAAAGCCAACTATTGAAAAGCAAAAAGCACACACAAAAAACATTAATGAAAACCTAAAGCTAGGGTCTTGCATAGCCGAATTTGCCAAAGGGAAAATACCCAAGGGAAAAAAGTGCCTTTGGTTATGCACATGATGCTCTTTGTAGCAAATTTATGCATACATAACAACCATGAGAGATAAAATTAGCTTCTACATAGGCCAATTTTGCAATTTTTAAAACCTCTCATGCATGATTCAAAGTTTGATTAATTTCTAGCTCAATGAAATATGGAAAAAACAAGCCAAGAGCTGAAAATAATGCATTATTGATGAAATGAAGTGGCTCTTCAAAGCCAAATTTTACAATTAGAAGCTTTCCAAAAAGTTGGCTAATAACAACTAGCTCACATGAAATTTTCAATTTGAGAGCAATCTATGAGCTAGAGATGACTACAACTCTTATGGAATGGAAGTGAATGGATCTCAATAGCCAGTTTATGTACTTGAAACCTTAAAAAGTTGGTTAAACAATAGCTCAAAATGAAAAAATTTAACTTTTGACCAAGCTATGAGCTAACATGTATACAAATTTTAATCGAAAGAATTTGGAATGGCTCTAATTAGACAAATTTTGCAATTTTTGCAATAATGACCCCTTCTTCCATCAAATGAAATCTCTTGTTGCCCACACCCCTTCAAAACAAGTGTGCTCTTTAGCATTTGAACATCCAATACAAGCACTAAAAGCATGCTCAATCAATCACAAACCCAAAATCTTACTATCCCATGGTCAATGAAAGAAGTTCGATTTTAGTGCTACGCAAGGTTTTTACATTCAATTCAAGCACCAAAATGCACAAGCAATGTCAAATCCAAATTTTAATTCATAGCACCATATTATGCTCAATAGAAAACCCACAATTTAATGCTATTCTATGACCATTTTTTCAAAATCATGCTCACTTTAGCATATTTGGCATACATATCAAAAGAAGAGAGAGTTTAGGATGAAGCAAATTTTGAACTCTCTTAATCGGTTAAGCACAATTCAATGTCGAGTCATGATTGGCCAGTTTACCTTCAAAACAATGCAAAATATACGTGCAATACAAGCACTAAAATGTGTTGCATATCTTGATCCTCGACAATCTTAAGATAGCTATATTTTTGCAGTTATAGGAAGGTCGCAAGCAATGTCAACAATTTGAAACTTCATGAAGCACGAGTTCCTTTAAGCCACATCTTAGCATTTTATTTTTAACAATAGGTCCATGGCTAGCACAAAATGATGAGGCACATCGCTTGATTGGAATTGTCTTTTTTGTTGCCTCTGGCGAGAGCTTGTCGGGTGATAGAGAATGAGAAAGGGAGCAAGCACTTTGAAGGTGGAAACACTCTCTTGTGTTTTTTTTTTTTTTGAATTTTCCTGCTGGAAACATTCTGTGGAGGTGTGCTTCTGGTGGGCTGAGGGGCGAGAAATACGGCTGAGCGATGTGTGGTGGTTTTGCGGAAACATCGCTATGTGTGTGTGTGTGTGTGTGTGTGTGTGTGTGTGTGTGTGTGTGTGTGTGTGTTTGTGTCTGTTATCAAGATCCCAGGCTCTGTAGAAGTGTGTGTGGCGTGTTTGCTACAAGCCGAGGTGAGTGGGCCAGGATTTATGTGCCATAATCGATTGGATGCTAGCGAGTCAAGGCGGGGGGAACTCAGCGGGAGCTGCAGCTCTGTGTGTGTATGAGCCATAGCATATTGTACAGCTGACCTGCACAATTGTGTGGGACCAGGAACAGCGAGAGAAAGTGGGGATTTGTTGCAAGACAAGACCAGGGCAACGCAGGCGAGCCTGAGGAAAGATGGGTCGGTGGAATCTGTCCACTACCTGCTTGCATGAGGACGAAGAAAGACATGGAGCCTTGCTTACGAAGGAAAATCGTCGAGCCAAGCCGCGTGTGGATGGGTGTTGTGTTTTTGTTTTTGTCTTGCTGCCTCATGGGCCAAGTCAAGTAGTGGATTAGTGGGCTGAGCCATGTGGCGCCTTTAAGGTGGGATTTCGGAATCCAAGGCAAAGTTTCATCAAGAGATCATCTGACTTCTCAGGCCACATTTGTAGCATGCGTGGGTGTATAAGAACCATGTCCCACCTTTAGCTAGTAGGTTTTTATTGCAAGCAGTAGAGTCACTCAAGACTATCTTAATAATAATCGCATTTTGAAGCCTTTTCATCTATTGAAGCTTGAAACTGAGCCATTATTTTACGATTGTACTTTCACCCTTGGTTATTTGGTGTTAATTTCCTTGTTGACCTACTCCACAATTTATGCAATCAAAGTTTGTTGGCGGATACGCCACGACAGATGTCAGCATAGCGATAACTCACCTAACAAGAATTATAAGCTAAGGACGAATCTTGACCGCAAGCGCATGGAAGCAAGCATAGGGTGTCAACCTACGCTCAATCGACTATTGACTACTTCCTACAGAGGTCTCTACTCAATGTCTAAGTTACAACCTACTATTGTGCACAGGAGGAGATTTCCTACAACGCTTCCATGAGCCACATACACATTAGACGTTATTGAAATGCTACGAAACTTGATGGATATCCTATTAGCACCAATAGACCACTCTCCCTAAGGTCTATGACCCAAAAGAACCTAGTGCAGAATCACGTAGGATGTGTGACAGGTTTTTGCAAGTCGACATTTCTACAAACTAAGGTGCCTAATGTGTAGCTCTACTCAATACGAATGCGTGGCTATGCTAAAATGTGAAAACAGACACCGTTTGCTTACCGAATCCTTAGAAATAGCTCGCAGGTCGATCTCCCGAAGCTGGGTCCTACACGCGCAATGTGGGTATTGGCGCGTAGCTCTCTCCGGGCACAACACATGGCACTTCTCCGTACTCAATTCCGACCACCAGTGTGCACGCTGTAGCGTCAAGATAAGCTCTCACTCTCTCTCATACACAGAATACACTTCTCACAAACACTTCATAGAATGAACAAGGGTTTTTTTATTAAGGTTAAAATGTGGTATATATACCTTCCAAATACAAAACCTCATGTTCCAAAGTGAAATCCTACTCAGTCTAATGGCAAAAAATAATATACAAAATTGGAAACTTCTGCAAGCCCCAAGTATTTACAAGTGAAATTAGAGGTTTTCTTAATCAGAGAATGACTACATAGGATTTCCTTCTTTTCTCATTTTGTCAGTCTTCAGTTGAGTGTGGCCGCCAATCTTCAGCTAACACTCCCCCCCTCCTAGCTCATGTCGTCCCCGACATGACAGTAGAGCCGCTACTTTAGTGGAGGATGTTCCGCATCTTCAAAACAGACTCATACCATGCATGTTGGGCCAAATAAGGTCGGGCTGAATATATCTGTGTCGATGGTGAAGAAGCCGGTGTAGAAGGCTTCTTCAAAGGCTTGGAGATGGTATGAGGGCAGGAACATTACTCTTTGGTAGAGGGCATGTATCACCTCATGGGAAGGTTGAGCAGACAGTTTATAAGCACATCTGTAAGTATCCTGGAAGAAGAGTATGTTGTATGTGGCTTGTCCAGGTTTGAAGACCTCAAAGATTGCCAGAAGTGTTTTACATATCTTTCTGAGCATAATGCAAGAGAGGTCAGGCGATCCAGTGAACAATTTTATGGAGTCCGTTAGGGTTTTCACCATGTATTGCTCACTCATTCTCTCGCCTGCCTTCAAGCCTGGCAACTTCGGGTAGTTGAGCCACGTGGGGTGGCTTCTCTTCAGCAATTCATGTTCCTTCCATGTCTGCATCCTTGGTAGGGGGCAAAAGCTGAGGTCCTCTCTGATCATTTTAGGCGCCTCTACCAAATGTACTAAATACGGTGGCTATTTAGTGAGCCATGCCTTCCTCCATTTTGGTTGAGAGTCCACAATGAGCTTAACACCTTCTGGTTTGGTAATGTCTTCATGGTACAGCGGCACTATAGGATCCTCTTTAATCCTCTTGTTGATTGTAGCAGCCTCGTATTTTAGGAAAGGATAGGGGAGAGAGTGTTGTAGCCATTCATGCCGAACGACATTTGCATCTAATTTTTGAATGTTCAGTGACTTCAATATCCTCTGCTCCCACTGCATTGCTTCTTTGGCGGTGTCTTTTATGACTGCTTTTATTGCTTTCTGTAGATTGTCCTCTTCTTCTTGTGTCAGATCCCAGGGGTCTTGTAATGGTCCCACAGAAATGTCTTCTTGTATGGTTGTGTCCACCGGATCTGACACATTCTCTATATCAATTCCTTCCATAGCAGCCGGCCCATGACTTTGTTGATGTTCTTCACTTGTTTGGCTCTTAAGTTCGTCCAGCTACTTCTGTAAGTCATCTTTTGCTACTGATCTTGTTCTGTCACAGCTACTAATAGGTCATTAAGTTCTACATTGACTATATCAACTTTCTCTAGCTTCTATCTTACCTCATCATTCTTTGTCTACAGCGTCTTTGTATTATCTTCTTGTCTTTTCTGAAGATTAACCAATTTTGCTTTCAACGATTTATTATCATCTTCCAATCTGCTAGGTATCACCATTGATCCCTCTGCTAGCATCACTCTTTCAAGCGTCATCTCTTTTTGAAGTTCTATCATTTGTTCTTCAAACACATCTTTATCTTGGCTAGTGCTAGTTGACGATGCAGCTCTTGCTCTACCTGGAGATTCTCTCAACCTCTGAATCGTTTGATCTTTCACTTTGATTTGATCCTTTAGTTCGATCACCTCATCTTGGCTAGCCTCATGTGATATTTCATCTTTGTCTTTGGCCTCTTTCAAGCTCTCAACCTATTTTAACTCTTCTGCTAGCTGTAGGGTCAACCCATCCCTTTCCCTTTCGGCTTTAATAAGA
The DNA here is from genome assembly GCF_014529385.1 of Adiantum capillus-veneris. Classification (NCBI taxonomy): domain Eukaryota; kingdom Viridiplantae; phylum Streptophyta; class Polypodiopsida; order Polypodiales; family Pteridaceae; genus Adiantum; species Adiantum capillus-veneris. Next base: position 79,987,379 of record NC_140946.1, read on the forward strand.
GCATTGCTGATTTTTTGGTAATCATCTTCAGAGTTCATCAGCTTCTGATTGATTTCTCAGTTTTGAATTTCTAACTCTTGACATTTCTTCAGTGCTGCTTCTAGTTCAACTTGCAGCTGTGCCTGGATGTGCATTTTCTCTTGACTTTGCTCTGCTAAAGTGTTTCCACTTCAGCTTTCACCTTTTCTTCACTCAACCTCAGCCCTTCATACTCAATCTCTTTGGCCACTGATCTGCCTCTTAATCCTTGCAGTTTCTTCATCATTTCTTCCCAATCTTCAGCTTGTGGTTTCAAATCCATGGTATCTGTTGCAATCTCCTTTAGCTCCACCAAACGAGGGGTTAGCGTGTCTTCTTCTGGTTGACAGTTGAAAAGCTGTATGAGCTGCCTCTTCTCGGGTGTATCCCGCACCTAGTAGATCGAGGAATATTCCATAGTTTTTTTCTTCCAGATCTTGCTTCTCAGGCTTTGGTTCAAATTCTTTCTTCTGCTCTTTCTCTTTGTCCTCTTCTTTCTTGGAGTCTTGTTGCTTCTCAGATTTACTCAACTCCTCAGTTTATCGCGGTTGAGGAGGATTAGGAGGAGGTGGTGATGATGGAGGACTCGACTCGCGGCTTGATGGTGGGGTTGATGGCTTCTTTTTGAAGTCTCGATCAGCCTTTGTTTTCCTCTCTCGCTCTTCACCTTCTTGTTCTTCTAACAGTTGTCACCTTACATCAGCAACCTCTTCTTCGCTAAAAGGTATGATTGGAATATTCTCGGCCATCGCATCTAGGGTCTCAAAATTCTTTATATAATCTTCAAAGCGATCCCTATTAGTCCTTCAAGAAGATCCAAACATGGACTCAAGTGAGGGTTTCCATAACTCATTTAGAACTCCTTTAAGCATTCTTTGGGCTCTGAAACTCTCCATCAGCCTCTCTAGCCGAGCGGCCTTCTCGGATTTTTTCTCTTTTGCTGGCATCTAAATGGTAGATTTCTTTCCTTTCTTTGGCTGAGGTGGCTCTTCTTCTACTGTCTCTAACCTTCTTTTCATTTTGGTGGTCACCCTAGGAGTTGTAGGTTGCTCCTCTTCCTTGTCTTCTGTCAGCTTCAACCACTTATTCTGTGATGGAGGAAGAGGCCACTGGCCCCTATCATGTAGAGCTTCATATATCACCTTTGTAAGCATCTCCCCTGCTGCAATATATGTAGGATTCTTGGCTCCCATCCTCCCAATGTGGTACTGCAGGTATGCCACATAATCTATCTCTCGTGGGCTGCTTGTCATCATTCCCCATGTGAATGTTGTTCCAATTGCTGCAGGTGGCACAGTGTACTTTTGAGGCCTCTTGGTGGTGATATGGAAATATTGGTTGTAAATTTGGCACAAGGTTTCCACCATTGGATCCGCCATATCCTCAAAGGTGTAGTTCTTCTTGGTTTCCTTGTATACGGTCACCTCTTCTCGCCTCTTGTTGACATTGTCTCTTGCATTAGAGAGGTTCAAGGCGCTTGCAACCACCTCTTGCGTGATTACAATCACTCTGTTCTTTCCTTGCAGATCTGTCACCTTGGCTATGCCATTCTCCTTTATTGTGGTGACGAATTCCCAGACTCTCTAAATGTCAATTGATGCTGGCAAAGCCTCAAAATAATTGTGTAAGTCTAACTTTTCCAAGATAGACACTATCTTTGGCCTTCTTGTGAACTCATTGAGTTCTTGTGGTATCATTGGCATCTCTATGGCATTGCCCTCTGGGTCTTTGAACATGCCTTGGTATATTCTGAGGTCGTTTGCTTCAAGTAAGGTTCTTTTTGTAACCAAGTGGTAGTGGGCTTTATGGTTCCTGTTGGTATTATAAATGGATCCACCTCATCCACGACGTAATCCTTGTTGGTCATTCTTTTCTTCTTTGCTGGCGACTTAGCAGCTGCCATGGATCCTGTTGCACTCAGTAGCCCAAAGTTAGCGTTCTTTACAGATTAGTTTGATCAACTGAGTTTTAACTATCCAGCTGACTTGAAAATTGAAACATGAGCTCAAGAGGGACTAAGGATGCCTTGCAAGTGAAAACAGTAGGATTTGTGTTGTAAAATAATCCTACAAACATCCTACGTGTAGTATGTCTTTTTCATTAGAATGATTTGAAACTTGACATGATGATAGCTTATGACCTGTACATCACAACTATGTGCTTGGATTTTGATTTAGACACCAAAAAGTGCAATTTTGGACTATTTTAGGCTTCTTGGTATACAAATGAGTAGGATGTCCTGTAACGATGAGCAAATGGTAACAAAATGACTTGAAACTTAATATGTAGTCTCCTTGTAGCGTGTTGATCACATTCATGATGTCAAACTTTACTGAGTAAGTCAAAATGACCTTGGAGACATACTACGCGTAGGATGTCTTTTTGCTCAGAATTGCATGAAACTTGTCAGTGTAATAGGGCATAGCCGATGGATCATCAGCATGGTCTTAGATTTAATTTTGGATAAGTTTTGAGGGTAGGAGTCTAGACCATTTTTTGTGCTTTAGAGTATGAAAAGTCCATCTATGGGTCTATGAGGCCAAAAAGTGATCTGTTTGGCTTGAAACTTGGTGGTTGGGCTTCTATCAATGTGATAAAGATGTTTGAATATCAAAAAATCCACCTGGAGGTCATTTCAAGCTTGCAGACATACTACACGTAGGATGCCTTTTTTCATGATTTTGAAGACGTGACCTCACAGTTAGCTTTGACATGTTATGAAGAGTGTGTGGTTCAATTTTCACTTGATTTGGATCATTTCCGATAGGTCTATGACCGTTTCTTGCCTCTATGCTCTGACTTTGTGTTTTTTTTATGCATAAGAGGTCAAACTTGGTCCAAATGGAATGAAACTTGAGGGATTAGATGTTAATGACATGTAGAGGCTGTGTGTATGGCTGAATGATGAGTTGGGTGCCCAAAAGTGGCCTTGAGACATCCTATGCGTAGGATGTCTCCTGTGCAAATTTTTTGGAGCAAGTCCTACTACTATGTGCATATGACCTTCCTAAGTCTCCTTTGTGCCTTATTTCAATTAAAAAATCAAATGGTTAGTTAGAAACTCCCTTCTTGGCTTTCAAAGCCTCATAGGCGATTTCTGACTCTTGCAGTGCTTTTCCGCAATGAAATTTCTTGATGATGACCAACATAGCTTCATCAACCCTTGGGGGACCTTGCCCTATGGTTCTTGTTTGCTTTGGCTTCACCTGAGCTTCATTTGGCGATTTGTCGCTCTGGAAGCACCCATGGTTGCGTTTGCATGCCCCCGATGATTTGTAGTGGTCTACCACCATAGGACTTCGTTGTTGAAGGCCTTGGTAAGCCGCTCGTGAAGTTTGGTGGCAAACGGACATCTTGCTTGGCTGCAAGAGCTAATTGACGCTCTACGTTTCCGATGCCGTTTCTGAAGCTTAGTCCAACTTTGAGTCGCCTTATGGCCATGTGGCCTATGTAGCCTTGTAGAGCTTGTTGAGAAGCTCCTACCCATGAGTTTTGGTATCATTCAGATCACTTTTGCCGGATTTTCCTCTTTGTGGCTTTTTGTACGGCTTGAGATGTTAGGGTTTTTTCCGTTGCTTTCTTGCCTCCTTTGGGCATCCAAGATTGGTCTCCTAGGCTAGAGTAAACCCCCAATGAAGTCTTGTTGGTATTGGGTTAGTCCTTAGGTGGCTACCTATGCTCACAGGCCTCTACCCTGCAAACCTCGTTGGAGTTCTATGCTAGTCTTGCCTGGGGCGGTCACTTTTTAGAATGTGTATGCTATCACGTGAGTTAACCGGAGAGGATTATTAAAAGATAAAAAGGTATCAAAATGTATACATACAGAGGGGATGGGGGTTTTTTAAATAGGCACGTAGTGTAAATATAGTATGTATATTGAGGTATTATTAATAACCTCTTGAACGCACGTGATATAAGAAGCTTTTGATAAGTGACCGCCCCGGGTAGTCTTGCAACAAAACATTAAATATACACAAAGAGCATAAGGTGGTGAGTCTACCTCTCATATTTGGTGGCCGTCGAGTGCCTGTGCGTGGCGTATCAGCTGTGCTAGAAGTCCTGTGCGCTCTAGGTGGCTAGAGCTCTCTCTCACAAGTGAAATAGTAGAAATGAGCTCTAAGTGGGGTGAAAAAATCTCATAATGGGGTTCCTCAAACCATTTTTCATGAAATTTGACATGTGCTTCTAACTTTTTGTGAAATGCGGTTTAGACTCAAAAAGTTCCTCCTTTGGACTCCGTTTGCCCAGTTTTTGAGAATTTTGACGATTCGGTCAAAATCTAGCCACAACACGCCTCCCGCTTTATTCTCATAATTGCACCCACACTGTACCCTGGGTTGTGTTATAGTCACTGATCATCCCTATCTTTTTTGTTTTTCATTACGTTCGCAATTCACCTGCTTTTTGTTATTTTAAATTTTTTTGCCAATAATTAGTAAAAATAAAAAAGAAAATAGCAAGGTCAACCCGAAAAAACCCCAAAAATTAAAATAAATGAAAAACTTCACCTTGACACACTATGTACACTCACATGTAATTTTTATGACCGGATTTCTTCGTTTTACCAATATTTTGCCCGAAAAATGGCTATTTTTACATATATGCACACACTTATAGGCCTCAATTTGGCGTTTGGCCTCATATATTTGTAGATTAATGCTTTATAAGGGCATATGTACTTAGGTGATTCCAAAAAAAATTGCAATCAAATGTAAACCCCTAAAAAATAGTCAAAACATGCCCTTTTTGCTGCTTTTTACGATCATCGGATTCGCATTGAGAATGCCTCCCCCCCTCCTAATCGGAGTCCTTCCGGACAACAAGGTATTGCCTCGGGGTATGTACAGTGCATGGGTTAAAATCGTGCTAATGCGCGGCCTTGTAACGTGGCCCTATCTGATACATACTCAGTCAATGCATGGTAAAATTAATGCGTTGCGAGAGGAGGGTATAAGCAATATGCTTATTGGCATTCGACGTTGAGGTTTCGTGTTTGTTCCTGGTTTGGTTGGTAGATTTTCTTTGCAGTTAAAAATTATAATTTTGTTGCTCGTTGTTTGATCGTCTTCTTTGCGAAAGTGTCTTGGTTTGCCGCTAATGTAGATGTTGCCATTGTGATCTCCTTGGATGTGAGTGTCTTGTCCGATGTGGTCATAATATTTTTCTCTTTTGTTTGGCGTTTGTAGTTTTATGGCCTCTTCTTTGGTTGTTTTGCGGTTCTTTTGATCGGCACCCACGTAGATTGATTTGCCGATGTCGGATTCAGTGATTTTCTTGCTACTTGTGTTGCTTGTACTGTAGGGAGTTCCTGTAGTATCTCTTTGGGGATCCAAATGCATGTCTCATATAGTTGGCGATTGAGCATGTTTTTTGGTATCCAGATCTATTTTATGGCCCTGTTCAGTGTTTGTTTAACATTGTTTTTCGGAGGTCGTCTGCTATTGCACTGTGGTTTGTAGGCTCATTCACTTCCATCCTTTCATACCCATACCTGTTATTTGCGTATTGCTGACCTTGATCTATTCATTGTCGCCTGTGGTGTCTCATTTTTTGATTGAGTACGGTGGGCGGTTTCCTGGTTATCCTTCGTAGACATCTGTTGCTGGTCAAGTGGCACCCATGTTTTTTTCTCTTTATCAAGTGATTGTGGCACCATTATCTATTTCTTCCGGGTTGTCTGAGCAAATGCTTACACCCGGTGTTGTTGTGCTTGTTGAATTCTGACGGTATTCAAACTCCAATCTATCTGCACATTATACTCTTTTTGCCATGGTTGTCCCAACAACATTGGATGTAGTGTGTTTGCATCCTCAACCACATAAAACTTGTGGGGATAAACATATTGATGTATTTTTACATGCAATATTGTCCAGTCCAACATGCTTAATGAATGTGATGTACTGCTTTCCAGCACTTGTTGAGTAGAATGGAGTTGTTCTTCAAGCTTGAGCTATTTATATAATTTACAAGAAATCAGATTTTCTTGAGCTCCTAAATCAAGCAATGCCATCGAGTCAACTTGGTTGCTACCCACTTGGACTGCAATTACCGGATCCACTGTGTCTTCATTAAAATTTGTTAATCGAATAGAATTTATTTGCAATGGTGATCCAATTTGTTGTTGTTGTAGAAGCCTTCGTTTTGCAATGCGTTCTTTTGCTTCTGCTTGTGCTTCTTCTCTTACCCTCTGTTTATCCTTTGTTCGTTGTTTTCCGTGATGGATTTGTTGAAGCATCTCCTATGTTAGTGGTAAATGATACTTTTTTAACCGACACCCACTAATCCAATTTGGCATTTCTTCTCCTTCCAATATCACAAGTTTGACGGCTCCGCTTTGTGATAAGTCACTAATCACAAAGGGTCCCATCCCTCGCTTTTTAAGTTTTTTGGCATGTTGCTTCAAAGTGTAAACAAGTACATAATCACCTGTTTTAAATTCTTTTGTAGGCACATGCTTGTTGAAAAACTCCTATTGTCTTCTCTTCTGAGCATAGATCGAAGCTACAGCTTTCAATCAAAGTTCATCTAGCTTTTCAAGATCATCTATTCTTGAAGAGAGTTCATGTCATGTCCATTCTAAATGTTTCGCCACTCGTAGAGTTGGAATAAAAAACTCTATGGGTAATATAGCGTTTAGACCAAACACCATGTTGTACGGTGTTGTTCCAATCGATGTTTTATAAGCTACCTTGTATGCCCATATTGTTGAGTGTAATTATTGATCCCAGTCTACCCTTGATTCTGATATAATTTTAGTCAAAATAGTGCATAGGGTTTCATTTGTGGCCTCAGCCTTGTCTATTTTCTTGTGGATGATATGGAGCACATTTTTTATGTATGACCATGAATCCCTCTAGCAGGTATTCAATGAATTCATTAAGAAAATGTGTTTCTCGATCACTGACAAATTTTTTTGGTAATTCGTATCTTACAAAGACATTCTCATACAAAAATCGTGTAGTGGTCCTTGCATCTACTTTTTGTGTCGCTTTGGCTTCAGCCCCTTTTGTGAGATAGTCCGTAGCCACAATGATATATTGGGTATGGGTGTGATACGTAGGGGGTGAAATAGGTCCCATAAAATCAATTTTCTATTTTTCAAATTCCCGTGCTCCCATCATTGGTCGTAGTGGCATCTCATCTCTTTTTAATGGCACTTTAGTGCGCTAACATGTGTCAAAACGCTTTACAAATTCCTCAGCATCCATGTGCAATGTAGGCCACCATATCCCCACGGTTAAGACAATTTTTGTCGTCTTATCGCCCGAAAAATGGCCTCCACTTATTCATCCATGTGCGTGTCCTAGAATCAGAAGGTATTCACTTTCACTTGCACAAATTCTAAGTTGATTGTCCTTTTCTCATTTGTAGAGTTGATTTTCAATTAAATTAAAGTCCCGAGTCTCCAACTCTATAGCCCTTTGTCGTGCTTTTGTTGTGTTTTTAGGAAATGTCGTTGTTGTTAAGAAATCAATGATATATTGACCCCATGCAGGTGCAATGGTTACCTTAAACAATGTCGCGTGATCAACCGATCGTTTGGCACTACATATAATACATTTGTTAACATAAGCATGTGTGTCAAAATACATAGTTGGCCAATATACTTCTAAGTGTTTCAATTTTTGGTGTGTTTTCATTGTTGAACAATGAAATGTACATTCTTGGATGTGTGCTTCCTCAAGATAACACTCGAATTCCTTTGGATTTATACATAAGCATAGAACTTTGTCCGAGCCTAGATGGTAAAGTCGTCCCACAATCAATTGAAAGTTTTTTGTTTGTTGAAATGTTTGTTGTGTGGATCCTTCTTTCTTTTTATCAAATCTACCTCCAAAGGAAAGAATGCTAACAAGTTTTTGAGACCATTTGGGTATCATTTCAATATTGAAAAGATAAGCATCAGGTATGTCATCATCGATTCCTTCAGGAGCTTCCCCGTTGTGTAGCCTTAAAAGATGATCCACTCGTAGATGCATTTTACCTTTTTCTACTACCACTGTGAAGTCAAACTCTAAAAATATAAGAAACCAACGCACAATTCTCCCAGTATTGCATGGTTTATTTACTAGATACAGAAGAGATTGATGATTTGTGAAGAACACCAATTTGTTTGCAAGCAGATAATGTCAAAATTTCTTTACAACATATATCATTCCTAATCCCTCTCTTTTAGTGGTGGTGTAGTTCTTTACTGCACTATTTAGCTGTCGGTTCACATAACAAACTGGGAAATCCATTGTGCCGCCTCTCGGTTGAGCTAGAATACTCTCAATTGCGTATGCCGACGCATCAATGTGAACATGGAATATTTTTTCCCAATCTAGTGCTTTAAGTACAGGTGCTGATACAAGTGCTTTAAGTACAGGTGCTGATACAAGGTTTTCCTTAAGCTTTTTCAATGAAGTTTCACACTCCTCAGTTCAGTCAAAATTGACTAATAAGTGATATAGTGGTTGTGCAATGACCGCATACATATATATGAATCTTCGAGAATATTCGTAGTGTCCCATGAAAGATTGTACTTGTTTGGCATTAGTAGACCTAGGAAAGTCTACTATGACTCTAATTTTGAGGTCAGTAGTTATGCCATTTCTTGAGACAATATGTCCTAAGATGCGGCCTTGCCTTACCATAAAAATGCACTTTTTTGGGTTGAGACAGATTTGATATGTTGTGCACTTCTCAAATACCTTTTGTAAATGGTCAATGTGTTCTTCTCGAATAAAAGAGTGGACACAAAGATCATCCATAATATTTCTAAGAATATTCATAGGTATTCTTTGAATGCATGAGTCATTAACCTTTGGAAGGTGGCTAGGGCATTGGTTATGCCAAAAGGCATAACTCTATACACATATATGCCCCATTCTGTGGCAAATGCGGTTTTGTGTTGATCCTCTATTGCAATTGCCAATTGGTTGTACCCCGAAAACCCATCCAGAAATGAATAGGCATGTTTTTCCGCTGCCCTCTCAAGAACATGTTCTGTAATTGACAAGGGATAATTATCCCTTATTGTTTCTGCGTTTACCTTTTTGAGGTTCACACACACTCGCAACTTTTCGCTCTTTTTGGAGACAACCACAACGGGTGACACCCAATCTATATGCTCGATTTCATAGATGAATTCGGAATCCTTCAGCTTGTCAATCTCTTCTTTGATTCATTTAGCAAAAGTATCATTATATGAGTAAGGACACTGTTTGCTTGGTTTGGCATCTAGCTTAAATGGAATTGTATGTTGGCATATCGGTGGATCCACTCCCTTGAGGTCTTTGTAAAACCATGCAAACACATCTCTATACTTCTTGAGAAGCTGTGTTAGCATTTCTTCTTCTTCAGGCCCTAAATCAGTTGCTATATAGACAAGCTGAGGCTCTTCGCCTGGTGCAGCGAGGTCAACTCGTTTTACATTTTTCAGTCCATCATAAGATTCTTGGTTTATTCTTTCCCTTATTGGTGGTGTCATTATGATTTTTCTATCTTGGATGGTGAATTTTTGATAGTGGGATGGTACATCCATGTTTTCTTTTTCTAAATCCTCCTTACCTTCACTTTCTGCATGAGTAGTCCATACCTCTCGTAATGTCCATTTAAGTTCTTGGTATTTCTTCTTACGCTCCATTTTGGTCCACTTGGGATCTTTTGTCTTTTCACGTATTTCTTCTTACGCTCCATTTTGGTCCACTCGGGATCTTTTGTCTTTTCATGTTTTTCTAAAAGTCCTAGAGGCTTTTCCATGAACCCATCTGCCAGTTTTAATTTCATTCTGGTTGCCCTCAAAGCCGGTTCTCTCCATTTTTTCCAAATTTATTTTGTGGCAATAGCGACTCCCACTCCACTGTCGAGAATAGCCTTGGATACTACTCCCTGGAATTCTATTGGTAGTGTGGTATTTCCATATTCTCCTTCACAATATTCTCCAATATTGTTTAAAGGTACAGGCCTAGTGTTCAGTTGAGGCTTGTCCAATTCTCTGATCCCTTCTTGAATTCTCGAGGTAGGGTCTTTTACTCCAAATTTTTCTAAGCATTCGCGTATTGTGGTCCACATGTTTGGTCGTAACCTCAGGAGCTCGGCTAACGTGATTGTCCATGCCACAGGGGTGGACAGTAACTCAATCAATCCTTGTGAATCCATTACTCTATTGGGAGAAAGTCTTTGAAATGGGATTTCTCTCACTTCAGACTTAGCTTCATACTCCCCTAGGTAAGAGGGTAGAGTTTTTAGCGAGTCAGGTTGGATGTGCCCCAAGCTAATTGACCCCTGGTCCCCCTCTTGTGAATGCATATCAAAGTTCATTTGTGATCTTATCAAATTCTTCAAGGGGAAGTAAGATCTCATTTTTCTCCTTCTCAGCGCGATTTAGTTGGTGGTTCACCCTGTTAGCTTCATTTGCTTCCTGGATTTTCGTCCACAGGTCATCTAGACTGTCACACTCTTTATCCATCCTCGTCGATGTTTTAGGTTGGAAACCATCAAATGTCTCATCAATTGTATTTGGCACTATGATAGGTTCCCGTTTAGACTCTGAGGTAGTCGTGAGTCCCTCCATTGTGTCCACTTGTTTCTCTAGAGTTAGTGTGATAGGGGTTGGAACTGGCACCTCGTGCCAACTTGCAGGTTTACTAGGTGGGTTTTCTATCAAAGATTGGGTTGTTTCAATCATCTTCCTACACATTTCCAACCTCTGTTTTTCTAGTTTCGCATATGGATAAGTCATCCATCATTGCTCTTGGTTTTGGTTGTTTTTGAGTCTGGCTTTGTATGCTTTTAAAAGTGTGTCAAGCTGCTCATTTACTTTTTCTACTAGTTTGATCCACCCGATCCTGCACTTTTGGGTTCCACTATTTCCTTGGGCCCTATGGTTGCAGCAGTGTGTGAACTTAAACTAGTTAGATCCTCTAATCATTCCAATCTATCCTTTGTGTGTTTTAGCTCCTTAGATAGAGCCGTTTTCTCTCGTTCCTTCCTAGCTTTCATACGAGCCTTTCTAGCTTTCCAAGTGCTTCGTTGATTTTTCATTTCTACACTAGGGGCATTGGTCTTTCACTCTTCAATTATGGGTTCATTTTTCCTTCTTTCAGCTTGTGCCCGTGTGACTACCTGAATAGGTATTATTGTTTCATTTTCTGACCCCCAACTAGATGGAACTACTTCCAGCATGTTTAAAGTAGTTTTTGCTCCTTTGCTCGGGTTCTTAGGTCATTCAGGAATCAAGTGAGTAATTCCACACTTGGTGCAATACGTATTGACTCTAATGATTTCCTTGTGAGGACAGTCCCTTAGCCAATGATCTTTGCCACACTTGTAGTAGGGTCCCTTTTGTTGTTGAGGTGCTCCTTGAGATCCTCTCTGTTGGTAAGCATGCCTCTACCCGCCTATGCCTCCATTGGTTATGAACAACAGTGTTCATTCATTCAAGTTGTATCTTCCTTCTCCTACACCCTGGGCAGCTATTGGTGGTCCCGTACTTTGAATCGTGCTCCAAGGTTCTTGCGTCTTAGGTTCTTTAGGTGGATAATAGACAGGATTTTCTGCATATCCATTGGGATATTTGTAATATGCATGCATGGGCACCAAAACCTTCTCTTCTGGTTCGTTTACCGTTGGTGCATACCTTATGCCGACTGATCTTGCTCCTGGTAGGGGTGGTTGTTGACCCAATACTGGTTGTGGTCATTCAACTCCTACAGGTCCTGGTAGGTTATCCGTTGGATACCTAGGCATTGGTGGGATTTAAGCAAATGCTACTTGAGCATGGGGAGCATACGGTCACTCTCTCACATATCCCTTGTTATAATAACATTCCTCCGTCACATGGTTTGTCTACTTTTGTTCAATTGCACACCACTTTGGCTGCTTAGCATGAGGCTTGGCATACATATTATTTTGTTTTAGCACTTCTTCCACCACTTTCTCCTGGCTTACAACTACTTCTCCTTTCTGTGCTGACTTACTGGACTTGATTCCACTTTGTTGTGAGGATGAATCGTCATCAAGATCCTTGAATTCACCCTCCTTGTAGACCGCACAATTGTCTACAAGGTAAAGAGCTTCCTTAGTAACTCACTTAATGTTGTGCTCCTCTTCATATGTAAGTCCATTTGGAGATCTGCGTTTCTCAGTCCTTGAATAAATATAAGCATAAGTTTGGACTGGGCTGGTAGCTCTTCCACAGGGTAGAACTTCACATATCTCTTTAGTTGTAGAGCTGCCTTTCGCATAGATTCTCCTTCCTTCTGTTTGAATTTATGGATTTGTGAGACTGTATTATGAGCTATCCCCCTTTGTGAGAATTCTTCAATAAACTCGTTAAAAACAACCTCCATAGACTCAAAATCTCTACGCTCCATAGAATCAAACCAAGTGGCTGCATCCTCTTCTAGGGTAAGTCCAAACCCTACAAATTGAGTAGAAAAATACAAAACTTCTTCATCTCTAATTACACGCAGAAAGGCTGGTACATGATCCCTAGGATCTCTGTTTCCTGAGTATTTCTTGTTTACCCAATTTTGCACCTGAGAAGGTCTAATTCTACGATGGTCTACAAATCTCATCATTGGTTCTCCTCATCCTCTGTGATATGCCTCTTCTGGCCTTCGATAGTGCGAGGGTTTCTCTCCCAGAGGTGCTCCTAAGCCATAATTTCTGATGGTTCTTGCAAGAGGTGGTTCATCTCTCTGAACTCGTTCTCTTTGTTCTCGTTCTATGGGTTGTCTTCAGGGCTCTGCCGACTCTTGAGTTTTTGGCTTACTCTCAACATGGTAATGTGAATGGAGTGGTGGTTCTTGTAAATCTCTTAGCCCTCGTGTGGCTGGATAACCACCTCTGCATAGGTCTTGTTTGGGTGTTCCATTTTGTTGAAGCCATGCATGCAATGATAGTTGGGTTGCCTGTTGGTTTTGATTGTTGAAAGTCTACTTCCGGTTAGAATGTGATGTTGCGTCGTACTCTTCTTACACTACAACAAAAAAACGTGTTATCAACGCGGCCCGTCTCTATGCGCATCGCTATCCGCGTCGCTATGAAACCAATCGCTATTAGCGATGCGCATGGCGACGCACATAGCGATGACCATAGCAGAAAATTTTTTTCTTGGGCAGAGGGCAGGTAGCCTGGCCTGTGCCCAATTAAAAGATGGACACAGCCACAACCAGACTTCCTGCCCTCTGCCTAAGAAAGCGAGCAGCACCAAAATATCAACCATGCTCGCGCGCGCAGAAATTTCGGCAGAGTTCCCTTTGTTTTTACATAAACTTTTCAAAAAAAACCATATCATGTATACGCCTCCTACATGCTATCCATGTAGGATCTCACATGAGATTTAAGGCCAATGAAAGACAACCGTACCAACTGAAAAGCATAGCCATAACTTAAAAACATAACCATAACTTAAAAGCATAACCATAACGAACCATAACCATAACTTAAAACCATAACCGGCTATAACCACTTTGATCAAAACCATAAGGCAAATAACCTTAACCATAAACAAAATTAACAATCACCATAAGCATAACCAGAAAGAGAAACAATAACTGTCTATACAATGACAATGACAATAATCATAACCATAAGGGAAACAATAACTGTCTGAACACTAATTGTTTGTACAAAAAAGAGACACAGAAGCGTGTCTGTGTCTCACAAAGCATATAGATGAAATCTGGTCCACTAATGACTAGGCGTCGCAACCTGCACATAGGACAACTCACAAAATTAGTATTGATATTACTTCACATATACTGAATTAATTAAATCAACTCACACATATTAACGTCTCACCTCAAGCGATCAGCGAGACTGTAAGGCCTCCCAGTCTACAGGCTCTCCTGAAGCTTCAAGATCATTCAGTACTTCATAGATACCTCTGCGATATCCATCTGACTCCTCCTCACGTGATGGAGCTCGATGCATCGCAAGATTCTGCATTTATACAAAAATCAAAGTAATAAGAATACATGATTCATCGCGTTTTAAAAAACGCCATAGTTAAGATTGGATTAGAAACTCACAAACTCATAGCGAAAGGTGTCGAAGCCTCCGCTGCCAATATGAGATGTCCCCCTAGTCATTTGTCGTGCCTGCCCGGCCTCACGCTGCTGTCTGAACCGCGTGGCCGCTATCTGCTCATCCTCCCTGATCTGCAGCCACGTCTCGTGTGGGATGCTCGAAGGCTTCGCCGAGCCGGTCTTGAAAGCCTTCCGAGCTGCATCTCGTCGATGTTTGATGGTGTCCCGTGCAACACCCTTGATCCACTGCGCCGAACCAACGGAAGAACCCGGAGCAGGCTTGTACTCTCTCAGGATGGTCTCCACTATGTAAGTGAATTTTTCCTTTTCTTGCTGATCCCAAGACGTCAGAATGATGGTCGAAAACTGCAGCTCCATGAGCTGGCGAATCCGCTGTCGCATCTCAGTCTCGACTCTATCCATGTCAACAGAACCATCTCCCCGTACAGTATAGAGCTTGGAGGCACTAGGATCGTGTGCCCCCCAAGGTGTCCGAGGTGTGCCAAGAGGTGTGTCGAGAGGTGTGCCTGGGTAAGACGGGGGTCGTGAGCGAGGAGGGGTCGAAGCATCTGTGGACCCTCCTCCACAGCAACCACCATCTCCACCTGACGATCGCCAAGATCGGCGAGTGCGCCTGTGCTGCGGAGATGAGGATGTACCCGCCTCTGTCCCACCCCTAGGTGTCGAAGTGGCCGTGATGGGAGAAGAAGGCGTCATACCCATAGGCGTCCTGAACCCCGTAGGCGTCCCCCCCTGGGCGTCGGACCCTCGTTTGTGAAGCCCGGAGGAGTAGTACCCGTGCCTCTGGCTACCCAGTACTGAGAAGCCTCTGCCATCTGAGTAGGCGTCATTCGTGTAACGAAGCCCATGAATGCATCTGCACTCATGGAAGCGGGATCTGGAATCTCATCTGCCATACTAAAGTCCTGCACAAAGAAAGTAAAATAAAGCATCAGAACACAGTTGTTTAAATTAACTTTAAGCTTAATTTTAAATGAAAGTCTTCACACAAACACTTACAGGCCTAGGCCTCGACGAGTGAGGCATCATCGATAAGATCTTGCACCGTATCATCGTCTATCTCTAATTGCAAACATCACTCTGTCCCAACTCGTTCTGGCAGATTGTCTTCATCCATTGCATCTTCATCTACAAGTGTCAATTCTGGCTTGTCTGCGTCATCCCTCGTATATCTGTCAGCTTCCTCTGCCATACCTTCGTCCATCTCATCTAATGTCACAGTAGTATGGACGTCGTCTGACTGACTTTCCTCCACGAGATCTTGCCCTTCAAATACTTGTTTATTTCTTGGAGCAACCTGAACCACAAACCACCATTGTCGCTCTCGAGGGTCCGGTACAAAGACCACTTGCTCGCAATGTTCGGGGAGAGCAAATGTGTCGCTCGCATCTGTCCAAGTCTTTGTAGAATCTATTGCACAAGTTTGTTTCCATCTCTACGTACCGTTGCATTGCAACCAGAAGTAATCACCTTGAACCACTTCACATCCAACAAAAACATCTCAAACCGCCTGAAGCTTACTTTCAGGATATCTGACACCAGACCACAGTAATCCAGGTTGCTAGTGCTCTCATTCGTGTCTCTAGCACTGGCCCTGCTCTTTTGCATGAAACTAACCATTACCCCACTGTCAAACGTGTTTCTTCTGTTGTCAATTTTTGTGTTCTGAAATGCTTTCCATGCGACCACAGTGCCATGTATGTATGATACTTCCAGTCACATCCAATAGCCAGCTCTTCCTCTTCTAGAGATATGGGTTCTCCGATTTGTCGAGCTGCTCTCACTGTCTTGTCCAACCATGCCATTGTAGGGAATTAAGGTAGAGGAGCGAGATAGTTTGGCAAGGGTAAGCCGCTAGTCGTTTGACTTCGCCTGAAATCCTGTCGCTCTAGATTGCGTCTCTCTTTCTCTTCTTCGTACCTTTCAAGCCATTTTTGCATCGGCGCTGAATTTAGTATACAGAACTTCATGATCTTTTCTCGCATGGCCAGGTTCATTTTCTTCGGCACCCCTTGCCCTTGCGGCTCCTCTCCCACCAGTCTTGCATCCTCCTCATCGCTCCACAGTCAAGGAATTTTTGGGTCAGAAACGGATAGAAATTCGATTGTCAATACAAGAGACTCTTGCACACTACAAGAGGTTGTGTGCTCTTGTGACGCTGTTAGCGACGGAAATACACTAGGTTTTTATAACCCCCGGCGTCCCTAAAACCGTCGCTACGAGCGTCGCTACGAGAGCGTCGCTATATACGTCGCTATAAGCGTCGCTATATAGAGACGCTCATAGCGACGCTTATAGCGACGTTTACACAGAAGACTATAGCGACGCTACAGAGCCATAAATAGCGACGGTTATAGCGACGCCCGAGAGAAATTTTTTTTGGTGGCAGGGCATTGAATGCCCTGCCACCCATCAACCATATTGTACTTGATTCACTTTTTTAAAAAAGTGCAAGGGTAGATAATAGACCCAAAATAGTCACCCACAAGACGCATTGTTTGCAAAATTGACAATTGTACACATCATAGGCAAAATGAATTGATTGGCAAATGTAATAATGACAATTGTACAACATCATAGGCATAAAGAATTGATTGGCAAAAGGAACTGCGGTGACAAATGTAATAATATACATGGTTCAAAAAGACGTATAAAATCCGTCTCATGATACATAAGCTATGAGAAACCCTAAACTAATGCTATCTAGCTACGGCTAAACTGACGTCGTCTAGTCAGACGTCTCATCGCGTCGAAGCGGCGTATCTGTCGGATTCTGCAAAAAAAGACGATAAGACAGCTTTCAGTAAGTATAAACATATAACGACATTTATAAAACAATACAAAAAATAGAAAAGAGTAAACCCTAATACTAACCATGCCGCCGTGAGAACTGAGAATGTCCATCAGGGCGTTTAAGCCCTTCCTGCCTGCGTACTCGCGCTCGTACGGTGTGGGATCATGTCCTGTCATCGACCACTGTCAAAACATACAAAGATTTCATTATGTTAGAATTAAAAAACTCATAAACCCTAAACTATCGAACATAAAGAGCAATGCGAAAACACTTACAAAATCGGCCTCAAATGATGCCCATCCACCGCTCCCCAAGTGGTGCGAGCTCCCTGCCTCTACTCGCGCTCTGGCTGCATCCTTTTGTTGCTTCCACTTGTCGGGATTCTCGCGCGCTGCTTTCTTCGCATTTTTCCAATCTTCTTTGGCCAGCCAATCTGGCCTGTTCCACCCATTCTTGATTGCTTTTTGCACTTCGGAACGCTTGTGTTTGCAGTATTCGCGCATTCGAATCTTCATCAGGTCTTCATTGAAGCGCTGATCCCGTGTTGGAACAGGAAACTCATCATGAAGTATGCTGATGACTCTCTTTTTTAAATCACTTGGTACTTCACTCCATTTGTTTAGTATGTAGTGTCTAAACAGCTGAGAGCAAAGACCACGCATGCGCGAGATCACCTTCTTGCCGTCATCATCCATGATGATGCCGCCGCTGAAGTCGACGGAGTAAGACAAGCCCTCTGGCCGGTGACGCGTGAACCTGGGTGTCCCGGCAGGGGTCTCTAGCGGCATGTCGATGGGGGTACGGACGTCAGGTGTCTCCACCGGCGTCTGGGCCCCGAAGCGAGGAGTGTCGAGTGGGGTGGCTCCTGGCGGAGTAGGTAGAGGTGTGTAGCTTCTAGGAACAGTCAGCCGTGCAAAACCTGGCGTAGATGGCGATGCTGTGGCTGGTGTGGGGGCGGGCAAAGAAGGGGAGGGTAAAAAGCCTCGTCGAACACGAGGCGGTGTGGAGGCATCGATGGCGGAATCCCCACAACAACCGCCACCGCCACCACTAGAGCGCCGGTGTCTAGACGAGTGTGAAGCTCGTCTCGTCGACGCCGAAGCTTCGGAGCGCGTCGAATGCTCCGAAAGAGAGGGAGATGCGGATGGAGTAGGAACGCACGATGATGCGCCAGAGCGATGACGCTCCACGTACCACTGTCTCTGCTGCGGTGAGAAAGAAGAAAGAAACTCCTCATCATCCATACCTGCATTAAACACACGAATATTTAAACTTAATATTGAATGAATAGAGTAGACAATGACGCAAAGACCATTAAATACAATGACGTAATGACGCATATAAATACAATGACGCAATGAATTGAGTGATAGAAGAGGCAAGTCAAAAACTCAGAATTTTCAATCAAAAGATGTGAGCGCGAGTAGAAAAGAGCGTTATACACCATGGAAGGTACTTAGAGAGCCAGAGCTTTTACAACACGGAGCAAAATTGTTCAAATACAATATTTGTGGCTTTAAGAGATCTCTCTCTCATCCTCGCATAACTCAGCATAACTTCCTATATCTATATAGAGCTCTCCGTTTAAACACATATCCTCTGTTTCATTTTGTAGCTCCTCTGCATGCACCCCATATAGAGTAGTAGCATCTTGATGCTCGTCTGGCACCACCGCAGCGGCTTCTGATTGAGCATCTTCTCTGATCTCCTCCATTGATGCCATTGTGATTGGCACATGGTAGCCTTCATACGTCCTTGCACTACGAGGGGCTACCTCTATGACGTACCACCAGTTTGATGTAGACTTTGTAGGATGAAATATTACCTGCCAGAGCCACATAACTTACATGAGAGCTTTCAAGCACATAACTTGTAAAAGGGGGATGTTAACTATTTACATACTTACTTGTTCACAATGCTTGGGTAGTACGAAAGTGTCTCTTAGGTCAGCCCATTTCTTAGTAGAATCCACCTCAAGAAAACCAGACTCTCCTCTACGCACAGTAGCGTTGCGACCCTCCATGATTATCTTGAACCATTGCACGTCGAACAAGTCGACAAAAAATCCTCTGTAATCGATCCTCAAAATCTCTTGCAGCGTGCCGAAGTAAGTGAGTTCCGCCACCACAGGATCTGCATCAGAGGAACGTCGTCGACTAGACTGTTCAAATTTTGCCATGATTCCACAATCTTGAGTAAAACGCTTTTTGTCGATTCGTTCCACCCTAAAATTTCGACCTTTACACCATGCTGCTATGTATGACTTATCCTACAACGAACAAAGATTATGAGTGGCCGTTCAAACGTTTATAAATAAAGTCACTTGCTAGTCGTACATTGCAAACTTACCTTGGTCGCGCAACCCCGAGAGTACTCCCACTCTTCCTCAGTCACTTCGTCACCGCATTGTTGTGCGCTTTTCAATTGGTTGTGCAACCATCTTAAGCTCATGAAGGTTGGTAGGCTCTCCAGAACCGCTGGATAGTGCATCGGTGGTCGTCTTCCCCGTCTCCACTCAATTCGTGCCCTTTGTCGCTCTTACTTTGCATCCTCATATTGTGAAATCCACTTTTGCATCACTGGATTGTGAAGCATGCAAAATCGGTTGATTTTAGCCTCTAGATCTTCCGCCATCTTCTTCTCAACACCGAGATTGCACATGACAATCCCAGATATGCGCTCATCATCTATGGTTCGCCATAGCGTGTCCCGGGCTTTATCAAATCCGTCTAGCCACTCTCCAATGTACACTAGGGACTCTGATACCAACCAACCTTCTGCCATGCTACCCTCCGGACGTGCCTTTTGACGCACATATCCCTTAAGCGTTTTCATGAAACGTTCTAAGAAGAACATCCATCTCGAATGAACTGTGCCATCTATTTCCACCTCATCAACTATGTGAACAAGAAGATGCACCTGAATGGTTAGCATGGTAGTAGGAAAATGTTTCTCAAACATGCACACAAGCTCCGCAGCATTTAGTTTGGCGAATAGTATAGAGTCTACGTTGATCTCCTTTTGTGAGATCCATTGCACCAGCTTTACAAGTTTGTAGATTGTGTTACGGATGTCGAGAGACAAACATCCCTCAATGGCAACCGGTAAAATAAACTGTAAAGTATGTGCAGCAATGATATTAAAGTCCACATTTTATGCAATGATATTAAAGTCCACTATGAACGTACCTGACACATTTTATTCCAATCGTGTGACTTCAAACCGGTAAGCTTTCCTTCTTTAGTAAAACACGTTCGGAGCGAGTGCATTACGCCAGTGGGGGTCCGTAAAGATCGAATGGTCTCTTTTACTTTGCGTTCTTGGGCTCCTATGAAAATCCATGGTGCTTTAGGGAGTTTTATCAATCCATCAGACGCTGTTTGCAGCCAATATTGCTCCATACGATCCACATTTCTAAGGTCAACTCTGGCTCCCAAAGTATCTTTCTTGCCGGTCAGATGGTCCCATAGTAGATTACCCACATTCTTGAATATGTGCATTGGATCGAGCAAGTGATTGATCATGAGTCGGGGCCAGTATGGTAACTCGTACCATAGAGATAGTCTCTTCATCCCTGGAGGCAATCCGTCATCGCACATCTCCTTCTGCTCTAACCATGCTTGTGCAGACATCCTTGGTGGCTCTCTTCCCAAAAAGCCGTCGCGTAACACATGATTCTCTGGAAGATACGCTTGATGACCTTCGTAGATTTGCTTCTTCAGTGAGGGTGCCCTACGTGCATTCAGTCTAGGTCCACATGTGACACATGCTCTGTATCCGCTTGTTTGAAGCCCTGCATGTATACACATGATAATAGATCAACTATGGGAAAAAACAAGATTTACAATGTCTGAGTGAGGAGTGTCAATAGATCACCTGAGCACTCTGTTAGCCCGGGATAGTCATGCATGGTCCACATTAGAATGCCTCTGATCAAAGCATTCCGTCGTCCTGTGTGTCGGCTCATATCCACCACCTCTATGCCAATCCACAATTGTTGTAGCTCTTCCAATAGTGGATGAAGATACACATCCATATTCCTCACTTTATATCGCCCTGGCACAATCAAGCTTAGCCATAGGTGCCCCTTCTTCGTAGTCAACCATGGGGGAATGTTGTAGTTGACGATGACAACGGGCCATACACTGTAAGATGTTGATCTTTGACCAAATGGATTTACGCCATCCATAGCCAGGCCTAAGCGCAAATTTCGAGCTTCCCTGGCAAAATCCGACCATGTTCCATCTATATGTTTCCAGGCTGCGCAATCTACAGGAATTCGTAGCACACCATCCGAAGATTTATTCTCCTCATGCCACGATGCTAGGGCAGCCATGGACTTACATTGGAAGAAATGCTTGATGCGAGGAAGCAGAGGAAAATGTCGCAAAACCTTTTGTGGAATTTTTGTCCCGTGGAGATCTACTCGATATCTTTCGGAATCACATTTTGGACACTTCTCCATGTCTATGTATTCCCCTCTGAAAAGAATGCAGTCATTAGGACAAGAGTGGATAGAATTGTAATCCATCCCCAAGTTTCGCAAAATCTTTCTTGCTTCATTTCGGGAATCTGGCATCACATTGTCAGTTGGTAGTATGTGCTCTTTAAGCAATCTACACAACATAAAAATACGATACAGTCGTGTAAAAATCTATCAGATCATTATACATTTAGAGTTTTATTAAAGTAAACTAATTGTAATAGATCACCTGAAAAGCGCTGTGACGCTAGTGTCACTCCATCCAAACTTTGCCTGCATGTTGAGAAGAACCAGGAGTGCTTTCAATCTAGACATACGTGCTCCATTATACAATGGCGTATCGGCTTCACTTTTCATATCATCATAGATAAGCCTTTCTGAATCCATGATCGTCTCGATCATTTCATCAATCTCGGGCTCAAACATTGCCTCGTTGGGAATGTGCTCTGCATGATCATCCCCTGATCTGTCAGAGGCTACATCTTGTGGCCTCACATATGCTGCTTGACCAAAGCGCCTGCGAACACGTCTATTGGGTTGCAAGATTGCTACTTGTTGGCCAGCGTCAGAGTCCGACGAGTTATAATTGGCAACAACTCGATCTATAATAGATGGATCGAACTCGCCAAATTCGCGAACGTGCTGCAAAGAAACACGTCTTGTCCGTCGCACAACATGCTTGCATTGATTACAAGGACATAAGACCCTCGTTGAGAGATAGGTGTTTCGGTTGGACGGTCCCACATCCTCGTCACTACTCATAATGAGGATAAAAATCTTATAACCTGGACAACAAATTTAATATTCTATTGGAATTCTTCGTCTTATCTCTCTCTCTCTCTCTCTCTCTCTCTCTCTCTCTCTCTCTCTCTCTCTCTCTCTTTACCTCACATTCTCTAGTCATGTCCAATCTCCGCACACCTCGGTCTAGAGGTGCACGGAGATCAGAACCACCGGGTTATAATCTCGTCTTTATTGGTCAATACCTATATTTGTGGGTACAAGAAATCTACACACCCACATCTACATGATACTGCATGTAGTGGACAAAACCCCTTTGCCTCTTCTCTAGCTGTAGCACTTCACAGCATCTTAACATCTTTTCATAGTAGATCTTTTCACTGTTCGTCTAACTCTAAACCCTAAACCGTAAGTAATTCTTGCGTGGACTCGATCTAATGTAAATAAGCGTAAATCTAAATAAACATAAATCTAACTAAAAATAAACCTAAATCTAATTTAACGTAAGTCTACATCTAACCTAATCTTTAACGTCTTTTGGGATAATTTCCTACGACGTTAAAACTCTCTTCTTCTTGTGTGTGTGTGTGTGGGTAAACCTAAATAAACCTAAGTCTAATCTAATATAACATAAATCTAAATCTAACGTAAATTATGTTATATTAAAAACAAAGAACTAAACTAACAGGGATTATAAGAACCTTAAAACTGATTTAACACATAATTTTTCACATAACTCGGCAAGAGTTGGCATTCTCATCACTAAAGATGTGAGAGTTAACTTTCGGCGGTGACGCTGCCTCATCTCCATCCACATCTGACGACAACAATTGGCCCTTTAGACCGTTCTTGCTCTTGTTACTAACTTTGAAGTTGTTGTTGAATGACTAAAGGTTGTCTAGATGGTCATTGTGTCGGGGATGTAGTGACTCTTGCCGCCCTGAAGATCCACCTTCTTCCCTATCTTCTGAAGACATTTCACCAGTACTTTTGGATCGACGGAGCCCACCATGAGTGAAGGCAGCAATACCCTATATTCCATTGAGGGCTTTCTTCACCCGCTTCATGCAGGCATCGCAATCTATGGAGACCTAAATCTAATCTAATATAACGTAAATCTAAATCTAGCGTAAATAAACGTAAATCTAGTTAAAAATAAACCTAAATCTAATCTAATTTAACTTAAATAAACCTAAATCTAATTTAACGTAAGTCTACATCTAACCTAATCTTTAACGTCTTTTAGGATAGTTTCCTACGACGTTATAACTCTCTTCTTCTTGTGTGTGTGCGCGCGTGTGTGGATGTGTGTGCCAATAAAAAGAGATAAATGGTATAAACTTTCTATCACCCATGCCAAGTATGATAGATTGATTATGCCATTTCCCTCTTGAATAATAGGTCTTGAGTTCAACTCCTCGTCGGCTAGATCTTTAGGTCTTTTAATTTTAATTAGTTTCCTATGACGTTAAATTAGTTTCTCTCTCTTTCTCTCTCAATGTGTGTGCGTTTTTTTGGATCGTATGTATGTTTTCTCTCTCTTTTCCTCTCTCAATGTGTGTGTTTTTTGTTTATGCATGTTCTCTCTCTCTTTTCCTCTCTCAATGCGTGCGTTTTTTGTTTATGCATGCTCTCTCTCTCTTTTCCTCTCTCAATGTGTGTGTGCATTCTTTGTTTATGTATGTGTGTGTGCGTTTTTGTTTATGTTTGTACTCTCTCTCTCTCTCTCTCTCTCTCTCTCAAAAACACTATGTGTGTGTATGTGTGTGTGTGTGAGAGAGAGAGAGGGACAGAGAAAGAGGGGAAGGGAACATGAGAATGAGGAGAGGGAAGGAGCATACCTGGATCTCCTTCCTCTCCTCGTGTGTGTGTGTGTGTGTGTGTGTGGAGAAGAAAAAGAGAGAGAGAGAGAGAGAGAGAGAGAGAGAGCGTTACCTACTCTTTGCTTGAGGGCGCCGAAAAACTCAGATCTGAGATCTGAGTTTTTGGGCACGCTCGGTTATTTTTTTAGCCCAGCCGGCATCGCTATGAGCGTCGCAAATTTCTTTGTAAATTTGCGACGCTCATAGCGACGCCGGGATTTTTTTTTTGAGCGTCGCTGTGTGAGCGTCGCTAATATGAATAGCCTCTTGTAGTGGCACCAGCCATCCTTCTGCCATGCTCCCCTCTGGACGTGCTTTTTGGCGAACAAAACCCTTAAGTGTTTTCATGAACCGCTCTAGAAAGAACATCCAATGGCTGTGGACTGTACCTGCCACTGCAACCTCATCTACTACATGGACGAGCAAGTGCATTTGGATAGTTAGGCAGCTCGTGGGTAGATACTTCTCAATCATGTAAACTGCCTCAATGGAGTTAGCCCTTGCGACTGTAATAGATTCCTCCCGTATCTCCTTGGAAGAGATCCACCGCACTAGCTCTGAAATCTTGTATATGCAGGTCCGCACTTCCTCCGTTAAACACCCCTTGATCGCAATTGGAAGAATGAATTGCAAGAACTTATGCCAGTCGTGCGATTT
The DNA here is from genome assembly GCF_014529385.1 of Adiantum capillus-veneris. Taxonomy (NCBI): domain Eukaryota; kingdom Viridiplantae; phylum Streptophyta; class Polypodiopsida; order Polypodiales; family Pteridaceae; genus Adiantum; species Adiantum capillus-veneris. Next base: position 80,011,973 of record NC_140946.1, read on the forward strand.
CAACCCTGACAGTTGATCGTCACGGGTGAATGCTGTCTTGAGACATCGCATATATCCTGTTGGCCTCCTGAACTCTGAAATCACCCTTTTCACTTGTCGCTCTTCGTTTTTTAGCAATACCCATGGCGCTCTTGGAAGTTTTGTTTGATCAGCGGTCACCCTAAATGTTGCGTCAGTGGATCTATTCGTAGAATGCCACCGCATCAACTTTGCAATGGAACCACAACGAAACATGCTTTTTATCCTAGGAATAATAGGGAAATGCCGCAACACTTTAGTTGGCACTGTCTCGCCAACTGCATCTTGTTTGTAGCGTATTGCTCCGCACTTAAGACACGATAGACAATCTGCGAATTCATTGCGAAAAAGAATGCAATCATTTGGACATGCATGAATCTTGTTGTAGTCCAAGCCAACTGAGGTTAGAAGTTGCTTTGCGTCTGGCCTGGAGGGGGGCATTTCATTGCCATCCGGGAGAAGTTGCTCCCGCAATAACCTGTTTAAGCCACATTAAATTAAAATTAAAGCTCTCCGAGCACATCACCGTTGCAATCGGAAAATCTCTTTTGTAAATTACGTACCTAAACAAAGCAGTGACGCTTGCATCTGACCACCCGTACACTGACTGAAGATTAAAAAACGCCAAACAAGTACGAAGCACATATATTTTGGAACCTTTATAGATTGGTTGACGTGCCAACTTTCTCAACATTTCTTCAGGAGATAGGTGCATGGATTCTGGTGCTGCTTCGTTCGCGTTCTCCTCGCTTGTCTGGAAGAAGGAATCCAGCATCTCCTCCATGCCGTCGTCTTCTGTCTGTAAGCCCTTTTCTGTTTCCATCCGTGGCTCTATATTGGTCGGACCTTCATGCATAATCTTTTTTCTCTCTCTCTCTCTCTCAGATGTAGGTGCTATGTCGCGGAAATCAATGCCCGTTCCGTAGGAGTCGTATCGTAGATTCTGTACGGTTTCTCTAGCAAACTCTCCGTACTTGTGCACATGCTCATTACATATCCTACGCTTGCGCAAGATTTGATACTTGCAGAGCGTGCACGAACATGCAATCTTTTCCTCCATGTTAGTTGATGACGTTGCCATCTACAATGATTATGAATGTTGTTTTAATATATATATATATATATACTCCTCACAATTTAAACTACCTTGTATTCTCTAGTCTTGCCCAATCTCCTTACACCTCGGTCCAGAGGTGTACGGAGATCAGGACCACCGGGTCAAAATCTCGTCTTTATTGGTCAAATCCTATATGGGTAGACACATACGTGCACTCCCAGGTGTACATGGCAATGCATGTAGCAGGCAAAACCCCTTTGCCTCTTTTAGTTCCATAGTTTCTTCTCTGTCTACGTACCCTATCTCTCGTTCTTTCTCTCTCGATCTCGCTCTCGCTATCTCTCTTTCTCTCTCGATCTCGCTCTTGCTATCTCTCTTTCTCTCTCTCTCTCTCTCGATTTCGCTCTCGCTATCTCCATTTCTCTATTTTCCTATCTCTCTCTATTTCTCTATTTTCCTATTTCTCTGCCATAACTCCTGGAGCTCCACTTCCCTATCTCTCTCTCTCTCTCTCTCTCTCTCTCTCTCTCTCTCTCTCTCTCTCTCTCTCTCTCTCTCTATATATATATATATATATATATAACTCTCTTTCTCTATCTCTCTATTTCCTATCTCTCTCTCTCTCTCTCTCTCTCTCTCTCTCTCTCTCTCTCTCTACTTACCTCTCTCTCTCTCTCTCACTCTCTACTTTCCTATCTCTCTAATGATCGAACGAGCGACTGATCTAGGGAGATCTAGATGCCCACGACTGCGGAGGACTACACAACATCGACAGAGGCTGCATCAAAGGATCTAGCTCGTTTAGCCGTTTAGTCCACACCTAGCAGTTTAGGATTCCATAATATTTTATTTTGTCATCTTCTTACTCTGACTTTGTATCAGAGCCATCACATTGTAACTTTCTTGTCTCATGTCTCATAGGTCACTTTGGCCTTTCGAAGACGTTAATATAACATTTCATTTCATTTCTCTCTTTAATTTTTTTTCTTTAGTTTTAATTTCCTATGCATACATTAATTCTCTCTCTCTCTCTCTCTCTCTCTCTCTCTCTCTCTCTCTCTCTCTCTCTCTCTCTCTCTCTTTGATTACCTACACACACACACACACATTTCCCTCTCTCTCTCTCTCTCTCTCTCTCTCTCTCTCTCTCTCCTACACACACACACATTTCTCTCTCTCTCTCTCTCTCTCTCTCTCTCTCTCTCTCTCTCTCTCTCTCTCTCTTTCCTACACACACACACACACACACACACCGCTCTCTCTCTCTCTCTCTCTCTATTTCCTACACACACACACACACACACCTCTCTCTCTCTCTCTCTCTCTCTCTCTCTCTCTCTCTCTCTCTTTCCTACACACACACACACATCGTTCTCTCTCTCTCTCTCTCTCTCTCTCTCTCTCTCTCTTTCCTACACACACACACACACACACACACACGATGTAGAGGTAGAGAGAGAGAGAGAGAGAGAGAGAGAGAGAGAGAGCAAGAGAGAGGGGTTGGGGAGGGTGGAGATGGACATAATACTTGCGTAGCAGGTTTCGGCCAAGACCCGAGCAGGCGAAAATGGCCCCTGCACGTGGTTTTCGCTTTTTCCCCCCAATTTTTTGGCGTCGCTATACGCGTCGCAAATAAAGCCTTTCCACGCGTATATCGACGCACATTGCGACGCGTATAGCGACGCCCGCTAATGTCGTCGATATATGCGTGGAAAGGCATGGCCGTCGATATAGGCGCGCCGATATCTTCATTTAGTGTTGTAGTGTTAAAATGGATTTGTAGACTTTCTAGGGGTATAGGTAGACCTTGGTACTTCTTCGGGGGCATATGTTGATGTTTCTGGAACTGTTGCCTTATCCACCTCCTCTGGCAGAATTTGTTTGTATTCTCGCCCATACCTGTCAACAAAAATGATATCCTTCTCCATGGCAATTTCATAAGAGAAAAAGTAAAGAACCTTGTCATTGCTCAATTCATTTGGGTAGGTTCTTTGCATCGAAAATAAGAGACTACTCCCTCGCTCTCATGCTTGTAAATTCCCACATTCTCATTATAGGTAGAGACTCTGGTTGTTTTTTTATCATACATAAAATGAGCTCTAGGTGGATCAATTTTAGGAGGCGGCTCTTGAGTTTCTGAGACCATTTTTTCTTTTTTCACATTATCTCCATACCTATTGTAATCCTCAGGTTTCCTAACTATCAGATAGTGGTTCCCCTTTTCATCTTGGAGTTTATCTCCATCATCATAGACTTGAATTATCTCTAGTCTCTGAGAAGGCCGTTCCTCTATACAAATACACTTGCGTCCCCGATAGTCAAAATAAACTAGGGCTCCCCAAGAGTTTCTTCCTTCTAAGAAGACTATAGTGAACTTGGCATTGTTCGAAGGGTTTTGGGAGGTACTTCCTCCTAGCATTGGTCCTTCACCGGTGAAGCCTCCTGGCTATTGACTACCCATCATGAAGAAGGACTTTTCTGATAAAGTGTCAGTATAAGTACCTTCCTCAATGATTGGGGATATCTTAAATTCATCAAACTTAGCAAGGAAATTTATCACAAATCCAACTACTCACCTGGCAAAGGATGAGTTTCTGCACAACTTCTTGCTTTGCTGCCGAATATACCTGTACACAAGCGTTTAATTTTGTCAATCGAATCAAAGAATTTAACCACTAGAGGTGGTCTTAGTAATGACTGGTATAACTGGAGTGTTAGTCCCAACCACTACGGTACTCTATACACTTCTGAAGTTCTTGATTAGGTCCACTAATCTTGAACTGTACACCACCCATATGTTTGTCATTCTAGAGGCAACGTCTTAATTCTTGTCTTTGCTCCATAAATAGGTCAAACAAAGTGCAATTTCACTTCTGAAATAAGTTATGGAACCCTTAAGTCAATTAGAACCTCCTTGTAAGTCCACAGTTCAATATTGTCCTAAAAATGACCTTGCAGACATCCTACGCGTAGGATGTTGTTTTTTCTCTAGTTCAGATAAAAATTTGCGAGGTAGCTTTCCCTTGATGTGCTCAGCTCACAGGTGTTCTCACTTTTTGGTTTGGACACCTATAAGATGGTCAACTGATCAGAAATCTGTTCCAGAAGCCTAATGTCCGTTCTGATGAATTCACCAGTCAAATCAACTCCAAATTGGACGAAACTTGACTAGGAGGTTTGTCCAAGGCTATATCAGAGCCTGGTATGTCTCAAATATAATTTTGGGCCTTGTAATCATGCATTATACATACTACGTGTAGGATGTCGTTTTCATCAAAATTTACTCCAACTTGGCCCACAACTTTTCCTTGATGTGTTGAGCTCCCTGGTGTGTTTAGATTTGTGTTTGAATGTCAAAAGACCCCAAACTTAGCTATCCTGGCCCTTTTTCTGTAAAAAATGCTAAAGTCTGCTTAAACCCCAATTTTCTCACCCAATTGGATGAAACCTTTCACATACACTCAATAAATCATGTGGTTCATGCACATGAAGACATCCTATGGTTTTGGTCTCAAAATTATGCCTGGCACAATTTGGGTAGGATGTCTGGCAATTCTTGTCTTTTGGCCACAATCTCTCAAGATATGGTCAATCTTCCACTTTCCAGGTGAAAATAGGGTAAAACCTACCTTCCAAACACTCTGGTCAACTCAGATTCTCAAAATTCCTGCCAGATCACCCTGTAGACATCCTATGCGTACAATGTCTACTGTCTTAAAATTTAATTTTTTTCTTCCAATGGACTTCCCTATGCTCTGTAGACCTCTCAACAATAATCACAGAAACTTTTGGCCTTCAATTCAGCTTCTAAACACAATTTATCATTTTTTATATTTCTTGGATGAGCCCAACAGCAAATATAACATGCATGAAGTGCTCTAGATCATAAATCATGATGTCCAACTTACCCTACTCCTACCCATTTTTGGTGCCTCGGTTGCTTCTTGGCCTCGCACGGACACGCAAGCTATCTTCTCACCACATCTACCACTCCAACTCCTACCCTCTACACCACAACCTAACTCCTATCTAACACTACCTAAGACAGACGATCCAGGCAAGCCATACGCTCCCTAGACTCCTCCTAAGACCTAGAGAGTCCACCACCCTCTGCTCCTATCTAAATGTAAAATAAGATTCTGGCAAGCCAGAGAATCCCTATCCTCAAGGACTAGTCTCGGTCACCTATCTAGGGTTTTTGTCCCCGGTAACGGCGCCAATGTTGGTGGATACGCCATGTGGGACGTGAGCACGGCGAGAACTCACCTAACAAGAATTGGCAACTAAGAACAAAGCTCGACCCGCAGGTGTGTGGAAGCAAGCATAGGGTGTCAACCTACACTCAAGCGACTATTGATGACTTCCTACAGAGGTCTCTACCCAATGTCTAAGTTACAACCTACTATTGTGCACAAGAGGAGATTTCCTACAACACTTCCATGAGCCACATACCCATTAGACGTTCTTGAAATGCTACGAAACTTGAGGGATATCCTATTAACACCAATAGACCACTCTCCCTAAGGTCCGTGACCCAAAATCCTACCCAAAAGCACGCGGTGCAGAATCACGTAGGATGTATGATAGGTTTTTGCAGGTCGATGTTTTTGAAAACTAAGGTTCCTAATGTGTATCTCTACTCAATACAAACGTTTGGATATGCTAAAATGCAAAAACGGACACCGTTTGCTTACCGAATCCTTAGAAGTCGCTCGCAGGTCGACCTGGCAAAGCTGGGTCGTACATGCGCAATGTGGGTATTGGTGCCTAGCTCTCTCGGGGGGCAACACGCGGCACTTCTCTGTACTCGATTCCGACCACCACTGTGCGCGTAGCGTCAAGATAATCTCTCACTCTCTCTCATATACAAAATACGCTTCTCATAGACACTTCATAGAATGAACAAGGGTTTTTTTGTTAAGGTTAAAATGTGGTATATATACCTTCCAAATACAAAACCTCATGTTCCAAAGTGAAATCCTACTCAGTCTAGTGGCCAAAAATAATATACAAAATTGGAAACTTCTGCAAGCCCCAAGTATTTACAAGTGAAATTACAGGTTTTCTTAATCAGAGAATGACTACATAGAATTTCCTTCTTTTCTCATTTCGTCAGTCTTCAGTTGAGTGTGGCCGCCAGTCTTCAGCTAACAAAGTTCTATTGCACTCAAAGTTGGGATTGCTCTCATTAACATCAACGGTGAAATTGAATCAAGTTCTCACTTGAAATTGAATCAATTATTACCAATTTGGAGACGCATACATTATTCACTAATGCATAAATTTTCTCGCAATTTGATTCCACTTTATACTTATTGCAACATAATTTTCTCATTCAAATTGATCAAGCCTAAGTAGGCCTATTGGGAGTCTTGCATGCAACACCACCAAGTTCACATCAATTAGGTAACCATAGCCAATTTCCAAATTGATTTTAATCATGAAAAATCAATTGCTCATATCCTATGGCTCCAATCATCCAAACCAAATCGGATTTGTCATTTGGTTTGTATGCAACATGTAATGAAAACTTTTGCCATATCCAATTGAATTGGCATTCGCATCACAATGGCAATGTAGATTAGTCATTTTCAATTGGGTATTAATTGAATCATCCAAAGTCAATCAATTTAATACACACCGATCTTTTCGACCAAATTAATCATCATAATTGGTAAAAAAATACCAATTATTCATTCAAACACCGGATTGCACATGCCATTGAGTAGGCACACACACCCAAATTTAGGCCCAAAATTTATGCAACCAATCCATCAATTGCAAACTCAATCAAGCATAAGTAAATGCATGCATGCTTAATTTCTAAAAAATTAGCACCATTTTGACACAATCAAGCAATGCACGCACTAAAAAATTAAGCACAAAAATTTAAATTTGACTCAATTGCCAATGCATTTAGGCTTACACCTAATGATTTCACACACTTTTCATGAACATTTCACAATAAAAAATCATTTAAGTACCCCAATTGACCATAAATCATTGAAAATCATGTGGTCATGGATGAACACACACACTCAATTTTTGCCCAATTTTTTGGTAATTAGGCTTATCCAATGATTGAATTATCTTGACGTACACATCATTTACATGATTTCATACTCATGTATTATCCATTCCATCAATTTATATACATGCACACATTCAAGATTAGGTGCACACATACTTGAAAATTTTGATAGTTATTTTGCCTCTTTGGTGCATGCACACACACAATGATTTTTATGCACACACATGAATTCTTGATGAGAATTAAGAATTATTTGGATACACACAATTTCATTAGTTACAATTTGACTATCAATTTCATTCCAAGTGTATCAAATGAGGTGCAAAGTGTAGGTCAATTTGTGTTACACACCTAATTTTAGCAAATGATTAACAACATTGAACCTCACTAATCAATCAAGAATTGACATAACAAGTGAGTGCACTTATATCGTAATTACACTCCAAGCTATTCCTTTCCACCACGCGAAGTTGCATCATTGCACACACAAGTGTGTGTGCACCATCAAATCCGCTCCAAAATTGACCATTTGTAGGTCGAAATCAAACACTCAAATCATCAAATTAGGCATAAATTAGCACAATTAACTTGATTAGAGTGATGATTCCACCTCTTACAAGGAGATTTCACATAATTTACACTTCAAATGTTAGTGGTTAGGTTAGCAAGGTTAGTCAAAATTAGCATGAAATTAGTACAATTAGCATGGAAAGAAGCGAAATTAGTAAGGGTTAGCATGAAATTAGTGAAATTGGGGGTTTGGGGTATTCATAACTCAACATTAGCATCAATTTCTTGCACAACATCATCAAATCAAACTAAAAATTGAGTTACACACACTCAAAAACCAACAAAATTAGTAGTGAAATTACTCTATTCTACACATCCTAAACTCACTAGCTTAGGTTATCGATCCCTGGTAACGGCGCCAAATGTAGGGAGGTGTTGTACCACAACCTAATCGCAATCCACAAAATTGTCAAATCGTGGATCGGTAACACGGCTAGGGCATGGAAGCACAAGCCTAGGATGTATAGACATAGAGGATTCAAGGGATCCTTCTACTCAACATAGAGAGAATCCATGGAAAGGGATTCCTCTAATCAACAACACATTCCTACTTCCTAATCACTTGCACACAATCATGTGGTTGAAATTAACCTCTCACATCAATCACTCTATTCACAACTCTTAATCACACAACTACACAAGCATGCAACTAACATACCTACTCTGCATTAGTGTGTCCATTCCGGCACAACCCTCAATGCGACTACGTATGCACATACACTAAACTCACACCTTGTAGAGAGATATGCAAATAAGGAAGGCATAGCCTTCACACACCATGGACAATGGTGTGGATAGAATAGATCAACTCAAAAAAGGGATTAGGAGATCTACCATCACACTAATACAATCTTACTCCACATAATCAAACAGAGAAGACTAATAAGAAAGAAAGTGTAATTGATTACTAGAAATCAAGAGCTACATGGGCATGGAAAGCCTATGAGCCTCATGACCATCCACTCTACAAAGAGAAGAACTCACCCAAGAAAGACTTCTCATTAAGCATAGGGCTCTTTTATAGCTTTGGGCCTCAAACCCTTCAACTATGGGATAAAGTTGAGCTCTTTAGCCTAAACTTATACAAGTTTGGAACTCCTAAATGAGCCCAAGGCCCTATACAATGAAAATGAAATATTGTGCATTATAGCACATCCACAGCTTGGTGCATAATTGGTGTAGCCCGTGTTAGTCGCTGCTAACATTCCCCCCTTCCTAATTTGGTGCACGTCCTCATGTGCCAATGAGTTTGAAAATCTTCTGAGGTAGCTGAGTTTTCATCTAACTCATGAGTTGCATCATAATAGAGGTCTGAAAAGACTTGTTGAGCTTTCATTAAGTCCTTGGGTTCCTCATATTTGTCTTCAATGTTGAGGATTGAGATCATTTGGATGGGAATTATTTCGTAGCCATCCTCATTGCAAAATTAAGTAGGCATAGATGTACACACATCCATTGTCACTAAAATTTGAGCTTACTCAAATGGATCAAACAAATGCTCTGGAAAGAATTTAGGTACATAGGCTTCGTTTGGGCAATCCCTTTCTAGGATACATTCGTCTTATCTTAAGCTTCCATTTTTTGAGGCTCCAACATCCAAATAGGAGTGTCTTTGTTTAACCAGGATGGGAGTTTAGTTTCAGCCGAAGAGACTAAATCAAACTCCTGGATGGGTGTTTTCAAGACATCTCTATAAGTGTGATCTTTTAGATTTACTCTTGTTATAGATCCCACTTGCTTCAAGTACAGATAGTTGTTTCCCCAATCTTGGATAACGTGTAACTGTCGCATGAAAGGTCTTCCCAATATAATTTCATTGTTGAGTTTTTTCCCAAAGTCTACTATGGCAAAAGTGTGTTGATACTCAATTCCACAAGAATTGACTATCACTTTTTCAAGGAGCCCTAATGGTCTCTCAATGTGTCCACCATTAGCCAACTGCAATCTCATTCGAGTTTGTCTAATGGCTAGTTGTCCCCAGGATTCCCATACTGCTTCGGTGTCTATGGATATGCTAGCTTCACTATCCAGTATTGCTATGGTTTCAATGTCATTATATTTCATTGGGAGGGTGGTGTTTCCTTCTTTCCCTTTATAATATTCTATAACTTTGTTCATGGGAACTGATCGAATCTCTTTGTTTTCTATTTAATTTTTAATTTTTCCAAATTCTTCGAGATTAACCCAATGATCCCCACCCTCTCTAGGGTTTTCTATAAACCATTCCACAAGTATGGTTTGAGTTTTAACAGTTCTCCCAAGGTAAGAGTGCATTGGATGGGTGTAGACATGATTGAATGGATGTTGTCTACTTCTAAGGTATGTTCAACTCTTTTTACTTGAGTGGTCTTACACACGATGGATTCATCTTCGTTATCTCCCAAGTAAGAAGGTAATGTTTTTAAGGTCAATGGTTTCGACATTCCTGAAGCTTCTGATCCGTAATCCTCGTACAAGGATTGTACATCCATGTTCATATCAGAAGGTAGGTTATCCAACCATACTTCTTCTATAGGAGCTGACTTTAGAGTTAGGCTCCCATCACTGGTCTTTGTTACTTTTTCCCATAAGTGTCCTGGCCAGTCTTCCTCTACGAATGGAATTCCATCTAAGGCATCTTCGTTGTCAGGCACTATAAGATCAGGTACTTTTGTTTCAAGGAGGGATTCTGCTGCTACCTCGGATTTTTTGTTCGTTTCTTTTACCACAAACTCCTCAGGTTTTGTAATACTTTCAAGCTTGGATTTTTGTTTTTCCAGCATATCTTGCATGATTCTTACCAAAATTTGATAAGCTTCCAGCTTAGCTGCTTCCATGTTCGGAGAAGGATAGTTTTTCCATTTGTTTTCCATGTTTTGGCTTGCTTTAAGTCCTGCTTGGTAGGCTTCCAAGGCGGCATTAATAGGCTCAAAAATTCTATAAACCAGAATGGATCCTCCAGATTTCACGGTTGTTTCTTTAAATTCGCTTCCAGTTTCTTTCAACTTTTCCTGGAATAGCTTCTTTGCTTTCTCCTCGATTTCTACCCTTTGTTTTAGTTTTCTCATCTCATATCTTTTGCTTCTGCTCCTTTTGATTCTTTGAGAAGAAACTTTTGTATTTTCCGAATCATCAGAGGAGTTGTGTTTCTTTTTCTTTGCCTGCGCTCTAGTGATTACCTTGATTGGAACAATCGATTCACTCTCTGATGAGCTACTAGGTATCAGTTATACTTTGTTTACTATTGTTTTACCGTTGTTCAAAGGATTTTTAGGACAATCTTTCGAAAAGTGTTCTCCCTGTATGCAATAGGCTTCAATCGGTTTGAGGTTTTTATCAGGCTCTGGACATTCATTTTTTCAATGATCATCAACACCACATTTATGACAGTTTCTTGTTCTTGGCTTCATCATGGGTCTTACCATGGGAGGTCTGACACCTTGATTAGCTACATAATACATTGGTGCGAGCTTTGTTGGAGCATAAGTCACAGTTTCTTCCATTGGTGGTGGATGTGGATTATATCAATCTCCTTCTACCATTACTCTAGAGGAACTAGGCTCTGCATAGGGTATAACAGGCACTAATGCTTGTTCATCTAAGACTCCTTCAGAGTGCATGTACTTTACATGCACTGCATTATGTCCTGGATACGGAGGTTGCTGCTCCAACACAGGTTGAGGTCTTTCCATACCCATTGGTGGTCTTTGAGCTTGGGCCATATTATGCTGATATCTGTACATGGGTTGTCCTTGTGGCCTCATGGGCACGTACTGAACATTCCCATCATACTTTGGTCTGAATTAGCACTCGTGTGTCTCATGGTTGGTCCATTTACCCTCGATTGCACACCATTTTTGTGGCCTAATTGGTTGTCCCTGTGGAGGTATCCCTTGTCCTAGTCCCCTCATAGGTACTTTTTGTATGTTTTTCATCATGTCATTCATCCTTTTTAGCATATCTATGGCTAGAGTGGTGCCGCAAGAGTCGTTCCCACTTGTGCTGGTTTAGTGGATGTTGTTTTCTTGCTTTGGTTATCCTTAGGGACATCTTCTTCGTTGAAATTTTTGCAATTGTCTCCTAAGTCAATAGAATCTGACACACACGCTTCTAGGGTTGTATGGTTTTTACTATAGAGTATAGCATGAAGTTCTTTGTTTAGCAATCCCTCCAGAAACAAAGATACAAGTCATTCTTATGTAGGTATCTCTAGCTCTGGGCATCTGGCAATGTATTGTTTCATTCAAGTTGCACAATCCCTAATAGACTCACCATGTTTCTATTTAAAGCTGTAGATTTGAGCTACCGTATTATGTTTGATCCTCGTTTTGGAACAAGCAGCTACAAATCCTTGAGCTAATGTATTCAAGTCCATGATTGACCTTGGTGGAATGTTTGAACCATGTCAATGCTTTTCCTTCTAATGTCATTCCAAACCCCTCGAATTGAGTATGGAAATCGAATATACGCTCTACTCTTAGCACTTGCTTGAAAGCTTGCTAAGTGGTCGTATGGATCATTTAAAATGCATTTCTTTTACATTTGCTTACTCTTTTGTGTCATTGTAAGCATCATTAACAAGGTTCATATTATCCTTAAGCTATGTTATTTTCATGCATCTAGCATCTTTGAAAGGATAATTCTTAACTTAAATAAGATACTGTCATTAATCTTATCATTTCTTAATACCTTGTGTTCCTGTTGAAGGATGAACTTGGGTTGGAGCTCGTTTGCTTCATCCTCGATCTCTAATGGGTCTACATGTATAGCCTCTATTGGTGGCTCTCCTTATTAAGGCTCGAATAGGCTCTCATGAAAAATGATATTTATGAGCCAATAGTTGGGCAACTTTAATGTTGAAGATGATGAAACAGGAAACAGAAGGAAGATAGCAACTCGGAGTAGGAAGAAGATGTAGAAGGAGAAGACACAGAGCTTGCGTACGAGATCTCTGTACGTAGTCTGTCTCTCTGTATTGGAATAATAGTGTATACAAACTCAGAGCTACAAAGCTTATATGAAACCCTAAGAGAAAGGTGTCCTTTCACACCGGATGTCCAGGGGGAAAAACCCAGTGGGAGAAAAGTGCCCCTGGTGAAGCGCGTATACACACGAACACTACTACATGTCTACAAATCCCCCCTGTAGTGATAGTGTGAATCATTACAAGGTAGCAGATCGTCATGTGTATGAGAGTAAGCCCAAAGCTTTTCGGAAAGCTTCAAACTTTTCTCGTGATAACGCCTTCGTAAATAGAAGCCCAAAGCTTTTCGGAAAGCTTTAAACTTTTCTCGTGATAACGCCTTCGTAAATAGATATGGAATGTTATCCTGTGTAGGACAGTAAGTTAGTCTGATCTCCCCTGCATGTAGCCTTTCCCTGACATAGTGGTAGTGAACCTCTATGTGCTTTGTTCTTGCATGAAATACTGGATTCCTTGCAACTGCCATAGCACTCTGACTATCAGTGAAAATGGTAGTGGGTGCCTGTTGACACTCACAAAGATCTGCCAATAACCTGCGTATCCATACACAATCAACTGTTGCCGTGAAAGCTGCCCTGTACTCAGCTTCACAAGTTGATGTAGCCACTATGGGTTGCTTCTTGCTTAGCCAAGATATACATGCATTTCCCAAGAAAAAAAAATTGCCACTTGTGGAATGTCGTGTGTCAAAATCACCAGCCCAATCTGAATCGCTGTAACCAAGAAGCTGCATAGAACTGTGCTTTCCATACATATCCCCCCTTGGAAAGAACATGGCAAGATTAGGGGTACCTGAAAGGTAACGAAGTATGCGCTTCACAGCCTGCCAATGATGCATACCTGGGCTGTGCATAAATCTGCTTGCTTCTGAAACCCCAAATTGAATGTCTGGACGAGTTTTGCCTGCCAAATATATCAAGCAACCAACCGCTGCTGCATAAGTATGTACATCAAAAGGTTCTCCAGCATCGTGCATGCTCAACTTTGATCCAGTTTCTACAGGTGTAGAGATTGGTTTACAATTTTGCATACCAAACTTGTCCAAAATTTTATGCAAATATTTTGCCTGCAACATGTATATGCCATCCTCTGATTGCACAAACTGAATACCCAAGTAATAATGTAGCAAACCAAGATCAAACATCTCAAAGGTTTTTCTCAAAGCATCTTTAAACGCTTCAATTTCATCTGCAGTATTGCCTGTAAGAAGCATATCATCCACATAAAGTGTTAGCATAATGAGAACTCCATCTCTCTTTTTGAAATACAAAGTACTTTCTGTTGGACTATTCTGAAATCCCTGGCCAATCAAATAAGTATGTATCTTCTCATACCATGCTCTTGGAGCCTGTTTGAGACCATACAAAGCTTTACGCAATCTACATACCTTTTGCTCTTGACCTTTTACAATAAAACCACTTGGTTGACTTACATAAACTTCTTCCTGCAAATCACCATTCAAAAAAGCAGTTTTGATATCCAACTGATGCACTTTCCAACCATGATGAGCAGCAATTGCAACTAGGGATCTAACTGTGGACGCACGAGAAGTAGGAGCAAAGGTTTCATCATAATCTATGCCTTTCTGTTGCGCATAGCCTTTTTCCACAAGCCTTGCTTTGTACCTGTCAACAGTACCATCTTGTTTCCTTTTTACCTTAAAACCCCACTTTGTACCAATAGGCTTTTTACCTATAGGCAAGTCCACTAGATCCCATGTATGATTCTTATGAATAGAATCAATTTCTTGCTGCATATCATCTTTCCACTAAACACACTATAAAGCTTGTTCAAATGAATCAGGCTCATTTGCATCACAAAGAGTGCTAAAGCAAGCCAAATCTACTTGCTCTCTACCAAAAGTAGTACCAGCACGTGTTTTTCGTGGCAACGGTGCATCCAACTTGCTATCCTGCAAAGTTTTCTGAACCCATCTAGGCAAGGTTCTTTCTTCCCTGAGAACTTCTTGCTCTTCACGCACAATTTCCTCTACATCATGAGATGTCACATGCTGATCAAAAGATTGATCAAGATTATCAACCTGTTGTGATTATCAAGATTATCACAAAAGAAGGAAGCAAACCTTCAAATACATCATGTGTCTGCATATGCGGTACATCAAAAGCAACCATAGGTTGAGCAGTAGTTTCTACAAAAATTACATCATGACTTTCAAAAATCTTGTTTGTAGCAGGATTGTAAAGTCTATAACCTTTACTTCCACTACTGTACCCCACAAATATACATTTGATTGCCTTATCATCAAGCTTCCCACGTAACTGCTGAGGGATGTGAGCATAAGCAAGACAACCAAAAACACGAAGATAACTGACTGAAGGTTTTCTGTCATACCAAGCTTCAAATGGAGTAATGGTCTTCAAGGCACGAGTAGGACACCTGTTCAAAACATGTGTTGCACAAGCAACTGCCTCCATCCATAGCTTACGAGGCAAACTCTTAGCCTTGAGCATACATCTAGCCGTCTCCATTAAAGACCTGTTCTTCCTTGAAGTAATATGCCTGGATGCACCACTATCTAAGTACCAAATCATTTGTGTCTTGTCAACACTGTAAGCAAAAAAATCTGAACATACTACATAAGCATAAGAATCCTGCACAAAGTTTGCAGACTCTTCTTTAGCTGTAGAAGAATCACCAGAAGCTGAAACAACCAAACTTGACTCTTTCTTCTTTTCTTTAGCAATTCGCTTTTTACGCTCACTAATGTAGTGACCAGGTTTCTTGCAGTAGTGACATTTACCTTTCTTCTTGGACTTGTCGGAATCACCTTTAGACTTCTCTGAAGATTGTCCTGCACTAGACTTGGAGTAAGGAGCACTCTCTTTACCCTTGTTTTTGTTCTGTACAACAAGAGCATGATCCATACCATCCACCTGTAAAGACTTATTCTTACGTGATTGATCCTCCTGCAATAGCAAAGCCACTAACTCTTCAAAATGAAGAGGCTCAGGATTAGCTCGCAAAGACAAAGTCAAAGAAGTGTGAAAAGTCAAATAAGATGGTGGTAGTGAATTGAGTGTTTTGGAAACCAAGTCCTTCTCTGGAATCACTTCATCAATGCTAAGAAATTGCTCTTTAAGGTCCCTGATTTTTGTAAGATGCTCGACGATATCGTCACCTTCGTCCATCTGTATTTTGTCAAGTTGTTTCTTCAAAAACTCTGTTCTGGCAACATTTCTTCCTCCAAACATAGCTTGCAGAGTGTTCCAAGCATCCTCAGAAGTTCTGCAAGATGTGATATGTGGTGTGATCTCTTTATGGTTAAGGCAATCACAGCCATAGCCTGTGCATCTTTAGTATCCAATCTCTTTTGCTCTGGAGTGACTTGTGAGGGTCCTGCACCAACAGCTGCACCATGACCAGGCGTGGCAGGGGCAATGCTACCTGGACGAACTTCATCTCCAGATACATAATCCCACAATCCTTTACCAACCAAAACATTTTTGGCCATAAAAGACCAAAGAGAATAGTTGGTACCATCCAATTTGTCTTCGGATGTAAACGCACCAAAAATCTCTTTCTCCGTAGATTGAGCCATACTGTGGATGCACACAAGAGAGCAAAAGAACCTCCAAGAGATTCACAAATCTCCTCTCCAATCTAAGCAAAAATCTACACAAAATCTCAGCACAAAGCTAAGACAAGCTGCTTCCCAAAAGAACTGTTTACCTGAAGAAAATCTGTCAAAAAGCACACCCTCTTTATCTAAATGCCTCTGAAAAGTAACTTATGCTACGCTGCTTAGAACAAAATTTTGAGGGCTCGAACGGCTTCAAAAGGGGGGTAAAACCACAGGTCTCCTGCTCAGAATACTCCCGGAACGTCGAGGATGCTCCCACGAGCAAATTTTTTGAAAACTGCCTGAAAACTGCGATTGCGCGCGCGGACGCGAAAACGCAAGTAGAGGCTCTGGAAATCACCTTGCTCTGATACCAATTGTTGAAGATGATGAATTAGGAAACAGAAGGAAGACAGCAACTCAGAGTAGGAAGAAGATGGAGAAGGAGAAGACACAGAGCTTGCGTACGAGATCTCTGTAGTCTGTCTCTCTGTATTGGAATAATAGTGTATACAAACTCAGAGCTACAAAGGTTATATGAAACCCTAAGAGATAAGGTGTCCTTTTACACCGGATGTCCAGGGGGAAAAACCCAGTGGGAGAAAAGTGCCCCTGGTGAAGCGCGTATACACACTAACACTACTACATGTCTACATTTAATTGTTTAGTAAGACCCAAAGAAAGTTTTTTTTTTTTTAAAAGGATAAGGCTCTTTTATGCCTAATGGCAGGAGCCTCTTTTGCGTGGCTAATAGATAGATATAGCCTGTTTAATCTTCTAAAAAGATTCGTTTTGATCTCGACTATACTCCTTTTCAATGAAGATCTTCCCAGGTACCTTAAGCTACATGGGACATTTGGATCTTCCGTCTTTAGCCTCGAAAGGTACTTTCCCCTTAGAAGTATGTTCATGTTACTAGAGACATACTGTTGTTAGGGTAAGTACTTCTCCCATTTTGAGCATTGATCTACCTCGAATCACAAGCTTTTAGTAGATCAAGGATCATTAGTTTTGTGATTTTCCTTTTGGCCATCTGTTGGAATAGTAGGCCAACATAAGAGGGTTACTCTAGTTCTGATAGAGATTCTATCAGAAATTAGTGGTCATGGTAGGATTTCTATCCGACACAATTAGATGTTGGCAAGCCATGGTCCTTCTATCATACTTCATCTTTTGGTATACCATACATTTTGAAACATACTCTTGTATGTTCTTGTTTCTTGTATTGGTAAGCCAATACAAGTATGCTTTTATTCCTAAAAGAATAAATTCAAATTCCTTTTTGCCCCGCATATGGGAGGAGCATGAGAAGTGAGGAAAATATAGCCTATTGAGGTATGGAAGATAACCATCCTCTAACGTGAGTGGTTCTTTTTCTTCCATTTGTAAAGGCTATTATTATATCCCTAAAGCTTGGGTTAGAAGCATATTTAACTATCATAAAACATAGTTCATTGTAAGTTGCAATTGATATCCTATCTACCCTTGGCCATCGGGAAAGTACATCGGCTACATGTTTGTGCTTGCCAGCAATGTGAGCAATGTAAAATTTAAATTGCAAAAAGAAATTTTCCCACCTCATTTGATTGTCAAAGAGCTTGGTTTGTATCATGGATGGAGTCCGCAAGAAGTACTTCCATGTGTCAACGGCATGTAAAACAGCTCGTAGTTCCTTTTGTATGTGTCCAGCATTCGCTCACTCGATTTGAGTCTTTGAATCTTGTATTCTATGGTATTCCCTTCTTGAAGCAAATTTTTTCTCGAAGGCATGCATCCAGGCATTACATTGGACCTGCTATAAGCATGAATTTTTCCTATGAAGCATCTCTAGTATGCACTCATACCTTTAGAGCTTCACAACTCATGTAGACTCCTTGGATTAGGCCATCTTTTTATTACCTCTACCTTTTGTGGATCCATACAAATACCACCTTTAGAGATAATGTGACCTAATTATTGAATCTCTTGAAAAATTCACTTTTCTTCTAGTTAGAAGAAAGCCTAATCCCTCTCAAAACTTACCAGTTCATGCTATTGACTTTTGAACTCCTCTTGTGGAGCTTATAAAGCTCAATAAGGAGACTTATTAGGCAGTGAGCTTTGTGGTAAAAGCTTCATTGCATGGTCATTGTCCCCTCATTGTGGAGATAGCTCACGGGGGTATCATCAATAAAAACATTTTGGAATCCATTTAGGAATGTAGAAAATTCTAATTCTTCTTTATTCCCGTCTTTTTTTTTTAAATTGTTATTGGTTGAAAACATTGAATTCATTTATAGACTTTCTAACAAAAATCATGTATATGAATATATAGATTTTCATTAACTTGCGAAAAGCATGCATATTTACATGGGATAGGATGCTACCCGACTCATAAACATGTATGTACATATCTCCTAGCTTAGGAAAAACAAAAGCCTTTTGCTATGAGCATCCTCTTTTGGAGTTTCCAGCATAGAAACTCAAGGCGCGCGGATTGTTGCGTGCATTTATTTGGGGACAAGCACGATAGACATGCCCTTGCTGTCCACACTTGTAGCATTTGTTATCCTTACGATAACACTCTAGCTCTGTTGGAGAGAGTCTATTCTTACCTTTGTAGACTCCTTTCTCCTTAGCTTTGTTATCGTTGTTGCTAGAGTTGCCTTTGGAGGAAGTTTGAGCATTATTCCTTCCTCTAGATCCATCACTTCCATGGGCTTAGAGTTTCTCTTAACCCCTTGTTGGAAATTGATTTGAGAGGCGACCATAATATGGTGCATGACCGCCGATATGGCATTAGGCATTTGTGAGTTAATATACTCGGCCATCTCGTCAAAAACACCCACACAAAATTGTTGCTTTTGCTCCTCAAAGCCTATCTTTTTGTAGACACTGGCTTTGAGAAGTAAATCCCAAAACTTATCTACATACTTCGGGATAGACTCGTACGGAGAGAGTTTCAAGCTTTGCCATTCTGTGAGGACATTGTCTTTAGTGTTGCTTGCCAGAAATTGTTTCATGATGGAGGCTCTTAAAGCCTTCCATGTCCTTGGAAATTTCCTTTGGGATTGTAGGCTAGCCCACCATTGACGAGCGGAGCTCTGAAAATGCATAGATACCTGACACAGTTTAGAGGACTCCATGAAGTCCTCATCACCAAAGGCCACATCAAACTATTGGATGAAGGCCAAGATCTTGTGCGTAGCACCAAAGGTGCCATCATAGGTAAGAAAAGTGGTGTCATTTCCTCCCTCCTTGAACTTCTTCAGCTTCTTGGACCTTCTCCATACCGGATAGGACTTGCGATGTCCTTTCCTTCTGTACTCTTTGAGAGAGAGCCGCTACCTTCATTGGAATATGAGGAAGGTGATGAAGATGGAGAAGAGGGTGACCTCTTTCTCTCCTTTTCCTTCTTTTGGTACCTCTCTTCCTTTTTGTGATAACGAGGAGGAGGACTTTCTGGAAATATTTCTCTCTTGGGGGGAGTTGGAGATCGTTAAGGCTGCCGTCTTCTTGGAGCCACATCTTCAAAAGTATTGGGAGACTCACTTCTTTCTCCTTCTCTTGGAGAAGGATCTATAGTAGATATTTCACCTTTCTTCTTGGATGGAGGTAAGCCCGCTAGTAATCGTTTAAGCACTTCATATGGGTTCTCCTCTTCTCTCACCGTAGAGAGCCCTCTCTTGGAAATCTCTTGAAGAGACTTCTAAGGTGCTCTCTCTTTTCGGGGAGTTTGGAGAATCCCATAGCTATGAAGTTGTTGGAAAACTTCACCTTGTAGGGCTAGGTTTCCATATCTTGTTGCAGCTTTTAAACAAGACACTTGATAAACATGGGAGCATCATCATTAGCACCTTCATGTGCAAAATCAAAGTTATCAATACTCGTTCTACTCTCTTGATTATTGTCAGCCATGTTAACAAAATTTATGTATGTACTTAGTGTATGATTTGGCAATTCAAAATCTTAGTTGCCACTCCTCTTAGCCTTTGAAAATTGGCTCTTAAGTATCTACACCCATGGCTCAAAGTCGTTATTTATAGAGAGTAGAGGAGTAGGTCTAACATAGCAGAGTTTCCGAGGGTTAGTTCCTTTCGGACTTCTTATGGCTCAATAATGGTAAAGCCGTAGGCAAGTCTAAAAAGACTCCATTATTAAGTCCAAAGCTCCCGAGGTGTGCACCATATCCCACATATTGGGCTTGACAAAACCGATAATAGATCCCAATTCCACTTACCCTAATATAATTAACAACATCAACCATTTATAGGCTACTTAAGGACCTCTCTTCTTAAGCAAGAAAAAAGAAACCAAATGCTCTAATACCAATGTAATGGAAATGGCCTATGAACTTAGAGAATAGTGGAATTAAGAGAATTAAAGTGAGCAACTTTGAGAGCAAAGAGGGTGAACTTAGTTGGTAGTAGCAACTTAATCATAACGCTTAATTAACTAGGCATGAGCAATACTTTTGCGAGAGAGAGAGAGAGAGAGAGAGAGAGAGAGAGAGAGAGAGAGAGAAAGTTTAGAGAATATGACAACAGTTGAGGACCGGATTTATGTGGATCCAGTCTCCCCTCCAAAAGGGATTTGTATTATAGATTCTCTCATTAAGAGAGACTTGATACAATACAATCTTTGTGTTCCTTGAGACCTCTTTGGCAGTATGGAGATGGAAGCTTCATACACCAAGCTTTTGCATAATATCAACAATCAATCTTTGCTTGAAAACAATCAAGAACTCGCGAACATCATTAGTCTTTGTGTTCCCTAAATCATTTGAGTGCATGAGGATGTATACTTTTATGCATCACCTTGTGCCTAAAGCAACAATTAATCTACCTTGCAATACAATTAATCTACTTGCATTAAGTAACTAATCTACTTGCAATAAACCATTCGCCTTCTTGCAATAAGCATAACATGCACTTTGTGGAAAGCATTAACTATCCCAAGCCTCAGTCCCAAGACCTCAAACACCTTCGAAGGTGGAGAGAGCTAGCAGGGAATGAGGGTAGGGAAGAGGAAGAAGAAGATTTCCATAGGAGAAAGAAATAATTCCTCACTTATCATCACTCTTCTTGCTTAGCATACATAATAGCATAGTAATGAAGATGGAGAAAATGGAAAGCTTAAGCATTGAAGCATAGCTCTTGGTTGGATTTGCATTCCATAGCCAAGAGTGTTGGTGTAGGATCTCAACTTCTCAAGGAGCTTGGAGAAGGAGATGGAGCTCTTGCACCTTTCATAGCACACAATGAGAGTGTTTGTGAGTGTGTGTGGGTGATTATACCCCCTAAGCAACCCCCTAGCTTGCTTGGGTCGACCCCCCCTTGTAGCTCATGCTTGAAGCTCATTGGACCCCTCCAGGCCTAGGCTTTAGGCACACCATGAGGGCAACATGACGAGGAACTTGACAAGTGTCCCTTTTGCTTTCTTTGTACCATGCATGCCTTGTGTTAGTGTGTGGGTGTTCTCTCTCATCCCCCCTCATGTAGGGCTCGCCCCCTCCTTGTAGGGATTGAATCTTTGACTTTTTGACACCTCAACCCCTCATGCATAGGCCCAGTTCCCACCACAAGCTTGGCCCTTAAGCACTTTAAGCTTGGGCTGGGTTCTCACCTCAAGTGCAACCCTAACATCTCAAGCATGTCAAGCACCTCAAGCATCTCAATCACCTCAATCATCAAGCACCTCAAGAAGTCGTTCCAATTTTTGAGTGAGCTGAGTAAGAACACATTTCGGATGTTGAATCTGAAAAAGTATCTGAGGCTTCTTCAGGAATTGTGTGCAAGGAATTTCCTTGATTCACGCTTTCTTCGGTAGGTACTCTACTGGAGGTTTCTCCGAATATGCCCCGATTTCCTAATACACGACCAGATCTAAGGTTCATATAGACTTATGAAGCCCTGGATAGAGTACTCACCTTTGGATTGACTTGTCGTCAATTTCCACTTGATTCAATTGTAACTTTCTGTCAAGCCATTGATTCCTCGACTACAACCTGATTTATGTACAAATTTGATCAAGCTAGCTGTTCTTCTATAAGGACAACAGAGTTTTTTCTACTCTCGTGATTGGTCTGTGTGTATCACTTCAAATCAAGCTATGGGAGTCAAACTGACTTTAAAATTCGACTTAGCAAAAAATAAAAGGTTTGATCTGCAACCTGAAAACTGAGTGAACATGTACCAATTTTGATCCAATTGAACCCAAAATTGCCCTGTGGCTTTATATTATGCGGGTCTAACAATGCATAGGCTCAAAAGTCAAAATTGATGTCTCTGGATAGCAGAAGTGAATAATCGCAATTATTTACTTTTGTCATTATTTTTCACTTTTTTTATTTGTCGTCCCTAGACAAGTTTCAACAAGTTTGGACAAAATCTGATCAAGTTTATCAATTGTTTTGTGTTCGCAAACTCTGATTTCGAGAATCTGGCTTCAGTCTCACTTTTGTGATCTAATTCTCACTAAAATTGATTTGTGAAGTCCACTTGGTATGCTATGGCCTACTCAAATTTGCAAATTTCTCAAATTTTGAAGCAAATAATCACGATTATTTACTCTAGCTATAATTTTGCAACTTTTTGCCCCAACTTTGACACAGATCTGTTAAGCAACTTTAGTTAAGGTCACTAGCCAAGTTTCATCAAGTTTGGACAATTTTTGATCAAATGGTCATCAATTATTTGTTGCAGACTAACTTTACAATTTTAGTCACAATTTTCAATCCAGTGATCCAAATCTTACCGAATTCGGTTTGTAAGCTTATTACAACATGGTAAAACTAGTGGTATGTTGACTTGGTAAAAAAAAGTTTAAAAAGTGGGCAGATGTAAATAATAGCGATTATTTATATTTGACAAATTTTTGATCAACTGAGCATGTACACATGATTATCACATCATCATAAGCCTATGAATCAAATTTCAACAAGTTTGGATAAATTTTTTCCAATTTAGATTCAAGATTGAAAAAGTCAGTATAAACTTTAGTTTTTACCCAGTATTTTGTCAGTTTAGTGATCCAAATCTCTTGAGCCTTTAGAAACGTTGTTTGTACACATGCAATGAGTCAATGGTATGAACCTTGGTCACTTTAGAGCAGAAAGTTAATAATCGCGATTATTAACTTCAGGCTTGGATTGAATACTTTTTTGCAATTTTTTCAAAGACAGTCTTTATATCAGTCATTTTAAGCCTATCAATCAAGTCAAAACTTAATTTGGCCTAAAATATCAAGAAAAAGTAAATAATCTGAGTTTTGGCCAATGCTTGAAATTTTTACCTCGGAGTGTCTTTGAGCTTACCAACTGGTTCAGACAACTCTTAGGCTTACTCTCCAGTCGGATTGAGTGGTTTTGAGTCTTTTTGAGCTATTTCTAGCCGTAGACCTGAAATTCTGCAACTTCCACTCACTCACACTTGATTCTTTCAGAGAGAGCAATGTTCTGAAATCCACCTCGGATCCTACTTACCCTACTCCTAGATTCTCATGCAATGGAGTTGTGGAAAGTGTCCACAAGCACTCGTTTTCTTGTGTTTTATGTTTTTCTGAGCACTGATCTTAAGACTTGTCTCGTCTACCAATCATTCTCAAAATCCTAATCTAATTCTACAATTGTTGTGTATTTCTTATCCAAAAACTTAATAAAATCTTTACAAAGTTGTCTTTTATACCTTAGCCAAGGTCTAAAAGTGTAATGCCCAACGCCCAAGACCTTTGAGGCTCCACACTTATTGTATCTGCACCCTAGGCACAGTAACTAACCTGTTCTTTACAACCTGGAACTCCCATTGAGCCCGTAACACATTAAAATATTACAATGGCTTGAAATAAATCGGGAATTTACAATACGTGACCATTTTGGAAAAACATGTGATAAATGTGCAGGTCCAATCTTTACTGCTTCTTCACTTTGATCTTCAATGTGCATCCGTACATCTTTGGTCTTTAGCAGCTTTTGTTTACTGAATTGACTCAGTTAACATCCCCTCCTTCCGATTTTAGTGCCCGTCCTTGGGCACTGTTGAAAGGTGTCCGTGGAGGCTATGGAAGGTTTTGATTGGTTGTTGATGGGCTGATCTTCATTTTGTCATTGGATTTGTTGATGAGGTTCAATTTTTTGCAACATCTTCATTGGTCTGAATAGTTGATTTTGAGAGGTGATGTTGCATTTGTCCGTTGTAATAGCATCATGATGAGGTTGCTATTTATTTATGAAAAGTATGTACAAGGAAAGTAGAATGATGAGGTTCTAAATTAGGGTCTAATACCAGGATGACCAAAGGGAAAAAACCCAGTGGGAAAAAAGTGTCTTTGGGATACGCGCATTACTGGAGTACTTATTAGCATGGAAAATATTAATAAAGTACTGAAGGGACTATTTGTTGATAGATATGGATTAAAAAAGGTAGTAAATATGAAAGGGTAGCATGATGGACATTGGTTTGCTTGTTGTAGTCCGCTCAAGGTGCATAGGTGGAAGCAAAAAAGAGTGTCTAATGCATATGTCCAATGATGGGACATCCTATTTATGCATACACAAAAATGCATGGAAAAAATTATGTTGTGCAAGAAAGATTTTGAGGGGTTATTTAAAAAAATGGTGCAACTATAAAATCATATGACATGGATCTGCAAGTTGGCACCCCTTTCAGAATGGTTTTCATTGATGAGGATATGTGCTCTCATCTTACTGTGCACTGTGTGTGAGTGTTGGAATCTATGACATCACCAATTGTAAGTTAATAGACTTTGACTCTTATGCTCATCTCATCCAGCATGAGCGACACGACTTAGATATGCTCAACTCTTCTATCTTGAGTGTAAGCCTAATAACTACGACTCTTAGCACGGAGTTTAATATGACTTGAAGCTTTGGGTCTAATGCTTTGCTCATTTTATGGATTAGCAGCCCGATTTTGACTATGCCAAAGAGTGTTTTTTGCACCCTGGTGACTTGAATTTTAACATTCTTGAGCTTACTATAAACATTTCCTCAGGTAAAAGTAAGCTTGAATCCTCAAAAAGAGGATTAGTGAAGGACCAAGATGGCATTGAAGGTTTCTTTTGCCATACCTGTTTTATCATCTTTGAATGTGCATTCACGTGAGTTGGGTGGTCCTTCTTTTATTGTGAAGACTCCCTTATCTGTTTGATTCTCCAATTGGGCCTATTGATAGGAGTCTTTGATGTTGTTGTATGCCTCTTTTCACTGTCGGCATCTAGCTTTTGACTAGGAGCATTGGAAGACTTAGGAATCCAAATCTCTTGATGACCTTTGTATCTCCTTTGTTGACTTTGTTTTTCTCTAGGTCTTGTTGAGTTCTTGAGATCTTTATGCAGGTCTAATGTAGTTGCAGTTGGCTTTTGGTTGACTCGTAGCCAAATCTTTGTATAGTCCAAGAGGAACATTCCTTGAGATCCGCCCTTGTTCTATATCCTCTTGAGAGTTATGGTAGACTTTAGTCTCTTTTGATGTTGTTCTATTGTATACTTGCTTCTTAGGTATTTTAGGATATTGTTGAGGTTGATACCTTGTGGGCCTTCTGTCTTTGGAGGGACTTGATGTTACTTCATATGCCCTAACCTGTGGTTTTGGTACCCATATCTGTCTGTTACCTCTATAGTACTCGTGTTCCTTTAAGCTCTAGTGTGTGCTATCCATCCCATGTGTTTGTCTTTCTATGTTGATTTCCCATCTTTAACCTAAATCGAATCATTGACTTTGACTAAATTGCTCGAAACAAACACTTTCTTAACTTTCCTTTTCTTTCTTGAGTACTTTGATTGATATACCTTTGCTTTTCTGGGTGTCTCCATTGAGGTTTAAGCTAGGTCGGCACTTGACTTGAAGTTTTGAAAACCTAACTTGCTTGAAGAATCTGAGCCATGAGGGTTCTTTGATGTAGAGGCATATGCTTTCACACCTCTTTGTTAATCGGTGGAAGTTCCACTTTGGTTTACCTTTGTTTGCACGATTTTTGTTTGATTCTAGTGACTCCTACAACTCTGAATCTAGAATTAACAGTACTTGTAATTGTTGTTGGCTACCTCTTGGAGAAGAGAGTATTACCATTTTACCTTCTTTGTAGGCCTTGTGTTGGTCTAACCACTGAAGTCCAAGGATGACATATGCAAGTATTTCCTTTGAAAGGTTAACTTGAAACTTCACCTTCTCTTCATGATTCTGGATGCTAAGGGTAGCGACCATTTCTTTTTTACTTGTATGCAAACCTCACATTATTTTCTTATCATGTTTGCATGGAGTGATATGGAGGATCCTTTGGATTTTATCTGCAATGATATTGTATTTTGCTTCTTTATCTAGTAGAGCATTGCATTTGACACTTGCTCCTTTTGTAATGTTGAGAGCTATAGCTATTCTAATTGTTGGTTCTATTGAAGATCTTTGTATTTGTTTTGATTTCTCCATAGTCTCATCTTGATCTGATTGTGTCTCTATGGAGAGTAGCTTGAGACTTTGTGTTCCAGTCTAGCTTGCATCAGCTAATTTGACTGGCACTGTCTGATTGATCTTTGGACTTCTTATTCCTTCCTGGCTGTTTACAACCTCATTCTTCTTAACTTGTGACTTTGGTGGCATTCGTTGCTCAATAGCTATCGTGGTTGCTTTTTGTTCTGTTTGATCTGCACTTTCTATTGCTTGATTCGCTTTAAGCTCTTTTGAAGCTCTAAATGATGGAGATGAATCATCTTCAATAAGCTTTTCTTTGGCATCAGTCTCCATTTTAACCATGCTTGAGGACTTTGTACTGTCGTCCGCGGGTGACCAGTCTTGGTCTTCATTCTTTGTTGTCTGTGAAGACTGCATCTTCATTGAACTCTGTATCTCTAGGACCTTTCGGGCCATTGGCATTCCCATTATGATGTCTTCTGGGCATATGCGTTGCTATGATCATGTGGAATTGATCTTTGATGGTGTGTGAACTTACTTCAATTGTGGTGGAGATGATTCCCCATCATTGTGCTCGTTTGTTTCCTGATATGGTCACAAATTCAGGAGCATCTTCTAACTGTGGTTGGCCACATCTTTTCCAATTGAAAAAAGAAATGAGGTTCTTATCTAGCTAAAAATCTAGCTTTACTTCTTTTGACAGCTTTTCTTCATTCTCACCAACAATGTTGCACGTGATCGTCTCAGGATTTCTTTCTTTATTGACTGCTTTTATTGTGGCAGTGTCCTTTGGTTGAGCTTTATCTGCATCTTCTTTGCTTTGATCACCTAGTTCAATTGATGTTGGCTTGTTTTGTTGTAATACTGCACCTTTTTCTTGCAATTGTTGAGCGTTGTGTACCTGCATTTGAGTAACTTTTGATCTTAGAAGACCCACTCTACTTTCTGGGTGAATCTCTCTCTTTGGAGGAGATTTTGGTGGTGACCTATGTGTATCTTTTTGGACTTTAGCTTTCATTGATCTTGATTTTTCTATCACCTGTTTTGGCAACTTGAGGGTTTGCATCATCTTCAGATAGTCTTTGACTTCATTCGTACCATCCACATAGATTTGTACAAGTTCAGGATCTTACTGATTCGTTACCATGTGCATCTTGATATGCATATGCAATCTTGGTCTCATGCAGCTATTTGAACACTATGGAATTTCTCAGCTTTTGACTTTGACTTGTGCAGATCAGCTGAAACTTTTGTCCCCAATGATCTTCATAGAAGAATTTTTCTACAAATTTTGACGGTTTCTGGATCAATGGAAAACTTCTATATGATCTTTCAATGGTTTCTACTTTGAAGGGGTCTGCTGGCTAGAAGTTCTTGGGCTTCTAACTAGTGTAGCATTATCTAATACTAGAGCTGAGGTTGATGTATTTGCATCTCCCCCCTTCCTAGGGTGATCACTATAGCCTACTTCATTGTGAGAGCTCAAAACTATTTGGATTTGGTTGAGTCTCACCTTTTGGGATTGTGAAGGTACACTTTGGGTAGCATTGTTGATGTTTGGCATCTGTAAACCTTCTGCATAGTTTCCTATGTATCTCCGTGAAACATTACAAATTATTCCCCAAGTCAAGTTGTAGATAGCATTATCTTTGCCCTAATATTGTCTATTCCATGGGTCTATGATATGAGCTTCTGTTGTTTCAGGATCCAAGGCATCACAGATGCTAGACTCTCGTCTATATCTACAACTATTTTGGTCAAAGTATATGCTCGTTTGGTCACAACATCGAAGCTTGATTTCCAATGGAAGAGAGTTTGGCTCTGAATAGATTTCTTGGTTCACTCGGGCAATATCCTTTAGCTCTAGAGAGAATGGGCTATAGTATATTCTTTCCTCTGAAATGAATCATCCTTTGTGATTTACCATTGGACGTACTTCTATGAGCTGGTGCGCGGGCCGTTCAAACACTGGTTGATCCTTTTTGTATAGTTGCCCAATTTGGTCTACATAGTGTGCATATGAATTATGTGTACCATACAAAGCTAACATCATTCTGTCTGATGTGTCCCTTAGACTCGTGAATGATTGCACACTTGTGGCAGTGGATGCATAATCATTTGCAGACCTAACAGTCTTTTCACCCTTTGGTGATATCTTGACACCTTTACTAAATTCATGCAAGAATTTGTTGTTCAA
This sequence comes from Adiantum capillus-veneris, assembly GCF_014529385.1. Classification (NCBI taxonomy): domain Eukaryota; kingdom Viridiplantae; phylum Streptophyta; class Polypodiopsida; order Polypodiales; family Pteridaceae; genus Adiantum; species Adiantum capillus-veneris. The sequence goes on from NC_140946.1 coordinate 80,040,794, forward strand.
AGAATCAATTTTAAGCTTTTCAAGTGCCTGTGCATCTTTATGCTGATTTTGAACTTGTAGTGTTTTTACTCGTGCTTCTAATGATAATGCAGAATCGTCTGATTGCATGATAAGTGACAAGTTAAATGCACTAACATTGAGATTCACTTTTCCAATTTTCTATGTACCTTGCTTCGCGGTTAAAGTATCCATGTTGTCAAGATTTCTTGGAAAATCTTCACCAAAATGTCCACCTTTTTGTCCACAATCTGAGCCATACGCTGAGGCGGTCCGGGGCGGGCAACAAGAAGAGCGGCCTCTAAACACCTTTCAAGGCTCCCGTGCTGCTCAATTGGGGCTGGGGCAAGCAAAATCAGAGACAACAATAACCCACAGGAAGAAACCAAACAAGAAAAGGGGCACCACCTAGTTGTAGATGCGAACTAGGACGCACGTGATATCTCCTTGTACTCAAACACACAAAGAGAGGGGAATGCAAGATAGCCACACACACCAAACGCAAACATTCACCATGCCAGAGAGAGGTAAAGAGCACAAATCAACTTGAGCAGCTCAGTCTCAGCCTTAAAGACTAGATACACACAAAGCTTGATGAGAAATAGAGAGACAACACAAAACTTGACCTTGTTGCCAATACACAAATTGTCTTAGGGTCACGGGAGCCCTCTCACCGAGCACCCTCTTACAATTTACCTTTTAGGCAAACAATTCAACAAGCCCTCAAACCACCAAGCATGAAATGGCACAACAAACTTCAAGGACAATATACGTTCAACCACCTGATGAGCCAACTTATCAAGTCAATTTGGAGAGAAGAGTCATAGTTGCAGCATACAATTGCACCCAAAACTATGAATCTTATTTATGCACAAGAGTAGGCTACAAGTGTGGTGAAGAGTATGGCATACACTCCACTCCTCCAGATGGCATAACTAACTTCAAGCTTCTCCAAGCACCTATGTGTAATGATGGAATAGAGCACTCACGATGCACACACTCACACAACTAGGCTTGAAGAGTGGTGTGTTATGTGTTGAGAATGATGTGGTGTAGTGTGATCATGTGATGATTTACAAAGGAGAGAAGGGCTCTATTTATAGGTTTTAGAAGCCTCGATTTGGATTAGGACTAATCAAGTTTATTTGAAGGAATAAAAGATTATGCATATTTTTATTTTTTTTAATGAGGGTGGGTCTCTCTTGTACTTTGAGTCACATGGATGTGGGCTCAAGGGAAGAGAATTATTGAGAATGAAAGGAGAGAGGATTGAGTGAATAATTTGGGAGTGCCTACTCTAGTAGAGGGTGCATTTTACAATAAGGTTATTGGTTAGTAGTTAGTAATTATCACTAAAAAATATTTAGAAAATCATTCACCAAATGGTGAGATATATGATGAGAAAGTTAGAGAAGGGATAAGTTTGTAAAGCAAGGTTGAAGCTTGGAGAAGTTGACATTCACTTCTTTACAGCACCGGAAGAAGAAGCGGTCAGCATGGCGAAGTAGCGCGTGTCGATGAAGCTATGTTATCTTCAAACCTTGGAGAATTCATGATAAAAGCCTTCATTTGCAGAGGTTATCCTTAGATTTTTGCTGATTTTTTGAAGTTGTTTACAAAGCTGAAGAGAGTATGGTAATATGGACATATATGTAGAGAGAAAGGGGGACACATAGGGTGTAGAAATGGAGGATGAAGGCTATGGAGGTGTGAGAGAAGTGACAATGGTGAAGAGGGTGAATTAGGACATGGGAGTTGCAAGTTTGGGAGTGGGAAGGAGAGGGAGGAGTGTGTGTGAAAGAGGAAAATGATAAAGTGGAAGAGGGAGTGTGGCTGCATAGCATGGGCAAACTGGGGTCCACCAATAAAATCATAGCTCACAGCTCGTAGCTTAAAAAAATATGAAAAACTTTGAGGTAAAAGTTCAGCTCACGAGCTACAACTTTTGCTTGTATCATTGTTTCAAATTCAGGGAGCATGTGATCTTTAAAAATTCAGCAAAACCGACTGTTTTTTCCATTGCACAAGGTCCTTGTGAGGTCCTTCTTTGGATGATTCTTTTGAATACCTCCAAGAATGAGCTCCCCATGGTGCATGCATGCATTCCACATACCCTTTACCTTATTTGGTAGGTCTATAATTGAAGATATTGTTGAGATCATGATATAAATGACTAGTATAACTAAGAAAATCAAATATTGAGGGGTCTAAAAAAATATGTATATGTCAAATATAAATAATATAGGTGGAAAAAATATAAAGGGGTCAAAATAAATCTCTCTCATTATAAGTCTACCATAAAAAGATGAATATTTTTGGTGGTCTAATTTATGAGAGTAATAGAGAATAGATGTAGGAAGGAAAAAATCACAATAGTGAAAAAATATACACATAAATAGAACTAGTTTTTTTGGATTTCTGTTGGGATGGAGTTACACCAAAAATAAGAGAAGCTTGCATGAAATTATTTTTATATGGAATAAAGAGTATGCAAAATGGTAAGAAAAAATATGGTAATGGTGAGTCAATGTACATAGCATAAATAACACACCATAGGTAGAAATATTTAAATAAATACCAAAATAATTATGAAAAATCCTTTTATTTAGGCCCTATATACAATGAAATATTTATACACAAATGGGCCATAATATTTTTTATTTTATTTATTTTTTTGGCTCAACTAGCCCAGTGACTAGCTTATTGAGGGTTTTTTAGAAGATATGGGAAAAGTCCCCTAACTCACACACGCCTATGTACATTGAAATGATAGGGATAACCAAAATGTTTGAGTGATTTTGGTAGGGTGGGTTAACTCACTATGGCAATTACGGAGAGCCGAAAAACGGCTATCATGAGTCCCCCGCCTTAGATAATGGTACATTCATGTACCATTTATCCGACCATACAACATGTAGATTGTGTAACGTCTGTCTTTGTCTGCTCTCATCTTTGAAGAACCTTTGTTATATGATTAAAAAACCTTGTGTGATATGAAAGGTTCTCAGAGCCAATAGCAGGATGAAGTGACTGAGTAAACCTCCTCCATTGAGAAAGTTTCCATAAGCACTCCCCAGGATCAAAGATCTTGAAATATCTTTCCCAAAGAGAGATGTATGGTATGGAAACACTTACTGATTTCGGTTGAAGAAACTTGTAGATTTTATTGTTGTCCATCATTGCATCTATCACTATGAATGTGATATAAAAGATTGGTTGCTCTTGCTCTTGTGTAAAGTTGATGTATATGCTACGATCTTCAAGAGCTTGTATGAGCAAATTCCTGAACTGTAGCTCATAAAATTCATTCAACCTGGGTAGGCTCATCAAGTCAAAAATTCTATGACCTTCATGATTTATGAAAGCTTGATCCATGCTTACAACCGCTATTGGAAGATATTGCAAATAGTTTACCACATAAGTAGATAATAGACGAAGGTTTCTACTGCTTCCAACACATTGAAAGAGAATAGATTTTGGTACTGATTAATGAAATATCCACATGTAGCAATAAACAAGTTTTTTATCTATGATGAAGACCATAAGAATCACAATGTGCCACCTCCATACACCAAAGAACCAAATGAAGAAGGTTTGGAAACATCCGTTCATCACCAAGTATTCATGTCCTCTTCCACTTAAGAAGGTATGGTGCCCCCGATGAAAGGTATATGTGAAGAGAGGAGAAGTTGACTTTGAAGAGGTGAAACCCAATGTGAAGATGATTTGGGCTTCAAAAGCTTGGATTTTCTTGCTAAGAGATTGTCCCATGAATGAAGAGCCACCCACTAAAACACCATTGGAGAGAATGATACCCTTCTGACAGTTTCCTTTTATGATTTTATTTTTTACTACTCTCCCATGTTCTTCATCCCTTTCTAAGCCCCCCCTTCGGCAAGGTTATAACTCCTCACATTGTACCACCTCAAAGGTTGATGAATTACTGTTTGATTTTGTGAAAAATTTGGCTTCTTGCATGATAGGTTCCTCCATGCTTAATATACATGGGTCATGCCAATGCTTTTCAACATCCTCAAACACTTCTTGAATATTATCCTCACATGGATTCAACTCACACTCTTCTACTTTGTTTTGGAGTTGGCATTCCATGTACACAATCATATCTTTATAATCAATGTGGTCCATGATCTCCCCACCTATGATTTCATCTTCTTCTTCACTCTCTTCTTTTAGACGAGATACACTCTCAGAACATTCCATAAGATCAAGGTTACCTTCAAGGTCTTCATTCTCCATAGAGTCATGTTGCACAAAAGCTTCGTCTGCTCGGACTAGAATTTGATCCTCCGCCAAAAGGTTGGATGTATCCATTCTTGAATCATCAATGACATTTGAGATATCTTGTGTCGATTTTTGCATGCTTGTGATAAAGGTAGAAGAAGGAGATTCCACATTTGAATCTTGTCCACACACTTTAGCACTTGAATAATCAGTTGGCATGTAAGTAACTTCTTCAACATTTGTCGGAGTAGAAGGAGACATGTATGGAAAATGAGATGACTCCTTGATAGAAACACTTTCATGATGGTTGGTTCTTCCAGCATTATGGAAACCATTTTTGATGTAGAAGTACTTGTGAAACTTCCTTCGGGCAATAGTGACCGCTTCTTCAAAGGTAGAGGGTCCACTACAAGTAACCTTAGTTTTTAGGAAAGGAGACAAACCCGAAATAAATTGCTCCATTTTTACATAATCTGGAAATGTAGAACTAAATCCACATCTTCCCCATTGACGAGAAAAAATATCCTCATAAGCATAGTAGTCTTCACCATGTTGTTGAAGTCTCCCTAATGAAGCCCATGCTTTCTCCGTTGTTGGAAATTTAGAGAATCTGGTCTTCAAAGCTTTGGAAATTTGGGTATACCCATCTTCAATCTGAGAAGACATACTCCAAAACCATTGCTCAGCGTTGCCTCTAAGGCATAGCAATAGAAAATCCCCTTTTTCAATGTCATCCCTTTTACCAAGGATACGACAAACCATTCTAAAATCAGCAAGCAAATCATCAACATCTTCTTCTAGATTTCCGAAGAAGATTGGGATATCATCAAAGGTATAGCGTGTCATAGACTCTCAATGCTAGAACCACACAAAGATTAGTTCCAAACAATCATTTTCTCTCATGACATCTACACAAAGTTTTGAAAGGTCTCATGAATTCTAGATTCTTATGTGAAATTTTTTCTTTTCTTTTCTTATGTTATGCTAATCCAAACCATATTCTAGATCAATTTTTGTTGCATTGAAATTAAACTCTGTCATACAAGTTTTCATGATTCATATAATCTTCTTGGTTAAGATAAATTCAAGCATTCATCCAATACAACAACAATAAGCACAAAGTCAATTCTTCCGTGGGGGCACCAATTTGACGCGGTCCGGGGCGGGCAACAAGAAGAGCGGCCTCTAAACACCCTTCGAGGCTCTCGTGCTGCTCAATTGGGGCTGGGGCAAGCAAAATCAGACACAACAACAACCCACAACAAGAAACCAAACAAGAAAAGGGACACCACCTAGTTGTAGATGCGAACTAGGACGCACGTGATATCTCCTTGTACTCAAATGCACAAAGAGAGGGGAATGCAAGATAGCCACACACACCAAACACAAACATTCACCACGCCAGAGAGAGGTAAAGAGCACAAATCAACTTGAGCAGCTCAGTCTTAGCCTTAAAGACTAGATACACACAAAGCTTGATGAGAAATAGAGAGAAAACACAAAACTTAACCCTGTTGCCAATACACAAATTGTCTTAGGGTCACGGAAGCCCTCTCACCGAGCACCCTCTTACAATTTACCTTTTAGGCAAACAATTCAACAAGCCCTCAAACCACAAAGCATGAAATGGCACAACAAACTTCAAGGACAATATACCTTCAACCACCTGATGAGCCAACTTATCAAGTCAATTTGGAGAGAAGAGTCGTAGTTGCAGCATACAATTGCACCCAAAACTATGAATCTTATTTATGCACAAGAGTAGGCTACAAGTGTGGTGAAGAGTATGGCATACACTCCACTCCTCCAGATGGCATAACTAACTTCAAGCTTCTCCATGCACCTATGTGTAATGATGGAATAGAGCACTTAGGATGCACACACTCTTCACAACTAGGTTTGAAGAGTGGTGTGTTATGTGTTGAGAATGGTGTGGTGTAGTGTGATGATATGATGATTTACAAGGGACAGAAGGGCTCTATTTATAGGGTTTAGAAGCCTCGATTTGGATTAGGCCTAATCAAGTTTATTTGAAGGAATAAAAGATTATGCATATTTTTATTTTTTTTAATGAGGGTGGGTCTCTCTTGTCCTTTGAGTCACATGGATGTGGGCTCAAGGGAAGAGAATTATTGAGAATGAAAGGAGAGAGGATTGAGTGAATAATTTGGGAGTGCCTACTCTAGTAGAGGGTACATTTTACAATAAGGTTAGTGGTTAGTAGTTAGTAATTATCACTAAAAAATATTTACAAAATCATTCACCAAATGGTGAGATATATGATGAGAAAAGTTAGAGAAGGGATAAGCTTGTAAAGCAAGGTTGAAGCTTGGAGAAGTTGACATTCACCTCTTTACAGCACCGGAAGAAGAAGCGGTCAGCATGGCGAAGTAGCGCGTGTCGATGAAGCTATGTTATCTTCAAACCTTGGAAAATTCATGATAAAAGCCTTCATTTGCAGAGGTTATCCTTAGATTTTTGCTCATTTTTTGAAGTTGTTTACAAAGCTGAAGAGAGTATGGTAATATGGACATATATGTAGAGAGAAAGGGAAACACATAGGGTGTAGAAATGGAGGATGAAGGCTATGGAGGTGTGAGAGAAGTGGCAATGGTGAAGAGGGTGAATTAGGACATGGGAGTTGCAGGTTTGGGAGTGGGAAGGAGAGGGAGGAGTGTGTGTGAAAGAGGAAAATGATAAAGTGGAAGAGGGAGTGTGGCTGCATAGCATGGGCAAACTTGGGTCCACCAATAAAATCATAGCTCACAGCTCGTAGCTCATAAAAATATGAAAAAAGTTGAGGTAAAAGTTCAGCTTACGAGCTACAACTTTTGTTTGTATCACCTTTTCAAATTCAGGGAGCATGTGATCTTTAAAAATTCAGCAAAACCAATTGTTTTGTCCACTGCACAACGTCCTTGTGAGGTCCTTCTTTGGATGATTCTTTTGAATACCTCCAAGACTGAGCTCCCCATGGTGCATGCATGCATTCCACATACCCTTGACCTTATTTGGTAGGTCTATAATTGAAGATATTTTTGAGATCATGATATAAATGACTAGTATAACTAAGAAAATCAAATAGTGAGGGGTCTAAAAAAATATGTATATGTCAAATATAAATAATATAGGTAGAAAAAATATAAAGGGGTCAAAATAAATCTCTCTCATTATAAGTGTACCATAAAAAGATGAATATTTTTGGTGGTCTAATTTATGAGAGTAATAGAGAATAGATGTAGGAAGGAAAAAATCACAATAGTGAAAAAATATACACATAAATAGAACTAGTTTTTTTGGATTGTTGTTGGGATAGAGTTACACCAAAAATAAGAGAAGCTTGCATGAAATTATTTTTATATGGAATAAAGAGTATGCAAAATGGTAAGAAAAAATATGGTAATGGTGAGTCAATGTACATAGCATAAATAACACACCATAGGTAGAAATATTTAAATAAATACCAAAATAATTATGAAAAATCCTTTTATTTAGGCCCTATATACAATGAAATATTTATACAAAAATGGGCCATAATATTTTTTATTTTATTTATTTTTTTGGCTCAACTAGCCCAGTGACTAGCTAATTGAGGGTTTTTAAGAAGATATGGGAAAAGTCCCCTATCTCACACACGCCTATGTACATTGAAATGGTAGGGATAACCAAAATGTTTGAGTGATTTTGGTAGGGTGGGTTAACTCACTATGGCAATTACGGAGAGCCGAAAAACGGCTATCAACTATCATGTCAAGCTCTAGATAAGAAGTTTTTGCTTCTATGTTGGCCAAGTTGTTGGCATCTTCTTTTAAAACACTAAGCATCAAGTTGTAGAATGCTACATCTTGACCTTTGTACCATCTTTGGCTCGTTTCTCCAATTAGATTGTCTTCAATTGGTTGATTTGCTGGATCTTTCATTTATGGTTATCGATTATAGATTTGACCACTGTAGTCCATGTACAATGACCCTGATTGCATATGCACTAACTGTATATTTTGTTGTCTTGTGCAGATTTTTGGATAAACAATTGGGTTGAATATGTGAACTTCTATCTGCAATTCATCTTTCAGCTTGCAATACCTGGCTCCACTAAAGTCTGTGAATATCTGGGAGTTCTCTAAATTTGGCTTTACTCTGATCAATAAAATATTGGCTCCTGTGCTGCTTTTGCTATTCATCAATTATCTATGGCCTTTTGAATCTGTATACAAGAATTTATCTCCATTGTAGCCATAAAGCTGTAAAATCTGCTCTGCTGCACTTGTACCTGTGTTACCACTGCTACTGGCTTGCTCTGTTGTACTTGAACTCTCAACTCAAGATGAGTCCATGTCGACTGGTTCTGTAAAAAATATCTCCTAGCAGATTTTGATATTGATTAGCAAAAAGAAATTAGCTTGGGTTTGATAGAACTGCTTTTGCCAAAGTACTTTTTGGTAGTTGATTTCTCTAAGACTCACAAGAGTTGATTAACTCTAGCTCGAAAGTGTCAGAGTTGATTGCAGCCTTTGAAATGATGAAAATCTAGGCTTTGAATAGTCTAACTTGCAAATTAGATTGTTATCCGTTTTTTCCGATTGAATTCAGCTCTTGTCAAGCTCCCAATTCTTTGCCTGCAACTTGGTTCTTCAATCTGATCCAAGTGAGTTAGCAAATCAGATTTCCAAATTCTATCCTTGCAAGGAGCTAAAGGACTGATTTGCAACTTGAAACTAAGTTAACAGGTACCAATTTGGATCCGATGGAACCCAAACTTGGCCAGTGGCCTTGTATTATGTTGTTCTGGCACTCTACAAGCTTAAAAGTCCAAAATCTTGTTTCTAGGACTCAAAAGTAAATAATCCGGATTATTTACTTTTCTCAGTTTCTACACTTTTTAGGCTTGTTTTGCCAAGTAATTACCTTGTTGTGATCTCTGGACAAGTTTGGTTGAGTTTGATCAAGAATTGTCCAAGTTATCAACTGTTTAGTGTCCGCAGACTCTGATTCAAAGAATCTAGCTTAAGTCTCAATTTTGTGATCCAAATTTCACCAAATTTGATTTCTAGAGTCTACTTGATGTACTTGACCCTGTGGTATATTCAGTTGTGCCAACTTTCTCAATTTCAGGAGTAAATGTAAATAATTGCAATTGTTTACTACAAAAAAAAAATTTGTGAACTTTTTTTCTTCAAAAGTAAATAGTCTTGATTATTTACTTTTGGTAAATTTTTACATATTTTTGGTCATCTGAGCATGTACACTTGTTTAACACATCAATATAAGCCTATTAGTCAAGTTTCACTGAGTTTGAACCAGATTTACCAAGTCACACTCAAGTTCTCGACATTTAGTATAGATTTCAATTTTTATCAAGGTTTTGGTCTGTTTTGTGATCCAAACTTCATGAGCCTTCACGAAAGATGTTTGGAATCATGCTTAGAGTTTATGGTATCAACCTTGATCGGTTTTGAGCCAAAATTTAATAATCACGATTATTAACGTTTGACCTAAAATGAACAATTTTTTCAACTTTTTCCCTTGACAGTCTTTTTATGATCTATTTTGAGCCTATGAATCAAGTTAAAGATCAATTTGAACAGATTCATCAAGTCAGACTCAATTTCTCAACAATCAGTACAAATTTCAGTTTTTAGCATGTTTTGTGATCCAAACTTCATGAGCCTTCACAAAAGATATTTGCAATCATACATAGAGTCTCTGGTATCAACCTTGATCAGTTTTGAGCCAAAAGTTAATAATCGTGGCTATTAACTTTTATCTAAAATGAATAATTTTTTCAACTTTTTCACTAAACAGTCTTTTCATGATCTATTTTGAGCCTTTGAGTCAAGTTAAAACTTTATTTGGACAAGATTCATCAAGTTTATCAACTGTTTCGTGTCCGCAGACTCTAATTTCAAGAATCTGGCTTAAGTCTCACTTTTGTGATCCAAATTTCACCAAAATTGATTTACGAGGTCTACTTGGTATGCTTGACCTTGTGGTATGCCCAAATATGCAAGATTGTCAATTTTTGGAGCAGATGTAAATAGTCGCGATTATTTTCTTCTACTAAATTTTTGCAAGTTTTTGTTCCAATCCTTACACAGATGTGTTAAGCACCTGAAGTTAAGGTCTCTAGCCAAGTTTCATTAAGTTTGGACAATTTTTGGTTAAATAATCATCAGTTTTCTGTCCACAAACTAACTTTGCAAAATTGGTCACAATTTTCAATCCAATGATCCAAATCTTACAAAATTTGGTTTGTGGGCTTATTACAACATGATTAAACTAGTAGTATGCTTACTTGGTCAAAAGAGTTGAAAAATGGAGCAAATGTAAATAATCACGATTATTTACAACTGGTAACTTTTTGCATCTTTTTGGTCAAGTGATCATGTACACATGTTTATCACATCAATATAAGCCTATGAATCAAATTTCATCAAGTTTGGACAATTTTTTTCCCAACTTAGACTCAAGTTTTAAAAAGTCAATACAAACTTTAGTTTTTACCTAGTTTTTTGCCAGTTTGGAGATCCAAATCTTTTTTGCCTTTACAAAAGTTGTTTGTACACATGTAATGAGTCAATGGTATAAACCTTGGTCAAATCTGAGCTGAAACTTAATAATCACGATTATTAACTTTAGACCGAAAACTGACACTTTTTTGAACTTTTTCACTGGACAGTCTTTTCATTATCTGTTTTGAGCCTATAAATCAAGTCAAAAGTTAATTTGGCTTAAAATATCAAGAAAAAGTAAATAATCTAAGTTTTGGCTAACTCTTGAAATTTTTGCCTCAAAGTGTCTTTGAGCTTACCCACTGATTCATACAAATTTTAGGCTTACTCTCCAGTTGGATTAAGTGGTTTGGTGTCTTTTTGTGCTATTTCTAGTCGTAGACTTGAAACTCTGCAACTTCACATAAACAACTCACAGATGATTGGTTTGGAGTGATCAATGTTCTAAAATCCACCTCAAATCCTACTTACCCTACTCCTAAGTTCTCGTGCAATGGGGTTGTGGAAAGTGTCCACAAACACTTGTTTTCTTGTTTTTTACAATTTTCAAAGCTTTGATCTTAAGACTTGTCTCTCCTTTCAATCATTCTCCAAATCCTAATATAAATCTACAATCCTACAATCCTAAAGACACTCAACAAGTATGATTACTTCCAAGCTACCTCTACACAGCAAAAGACGATAATCTTAAGCTATGCGGTTTCTAAAAAGAAAGTTTTACTCTAGGTGAACCTAGAGGAAGTTAATGGATAACTACACAAGACGCTCGTGTTTTCCCTAGTTTAGGTCTATTTGTCCTCGGCAACGGCGCCAAATGTGGAACGCATGTCTAACCTCACCATCCTAACGTATTGCAGTATTAGCGAGAACCATGATTAAATTATCAATCCATGGGACGAAGCTGACTCGACTAGTGCATAGAGGCTACAAGAGGTTGTGAATCTCTCAAAAAGCAACTAACAACTCGCAAGCTACACTCAAGTGACTGAAATCACCAAAAGCCAATCGCTCATTGGCAAACAAATCACATCCGTTACAGCATCACATGACATCCAAACGTAACAAAACTTATAGGACATGTTTATAATACCTAAGCACACATGCTTATGATCTCAAATCCCACTTTAGATCAAGTTCCAAACTCGTGATTATTAACAACAGTGGATTTTTGACCTAGTCGTTTTTGATTGAGAATGCATCTAAATGTTTAGCAATGATACCCCAATACCCCGCCTATACTTAGTATTTGATTTCAAAGTGTAAATTCTTAGTTATGATGAAATTATGCCATGGGTCGGCGACGCCAAAAGCTATGCAATACTGTGAACTCCTTACGTCAATGTGTAGAGCTCTTACTTGCGGTTGCAATACAACAAACGCAATTGCAATGTGACAACCGGAGAGGGAGTAGGAAGCGCAAGAAGGAGAGGAGTGAGTGCCGTTAGCTCACGTTGTGTATTTCTTATCCAAAAACTTAATAAAATCTTTACAAAGTTGTCTTTTATACCTTAGCCAAGGTCTAATAGTATAATTTCCAGTGCCCAAAACCTTTGAGGCACCACACTTACTGTATGTGCATGTAATGGCTATTGCCTACACAGGAGCAATAGGCATTACGGGAATGATTACCGGCAACTACATTATATGAACATCAACGCACAGAATGACAAGAGAAGGAAGTACAAAGTACATAGACACAGAACAACCCTTGCTTCATTCATCTGTAATCCACACACAGAGTACAATAGATGATGCCATGAATATCATAGAGATTGGTTAAGCTACATCAAAAGACTGGTATGCCCCTCCATATACAACCGCTGCTCCAGCGCAGATCGAGAACGGTGCACACACTCCTGTCCCATGATATCCTATGAAGAACTGCCGCTCCGGCCGCCGCATACCGCATGACTCCTGACTCCTGATCCGCAGTGCCCAGACCTCCGCAGGACCGCAGGACTGCATGTGCGGCTAATGCCGTAACACCTGGCACGCACGGTGGATTGCGCGAACCCACAATCAGCCCCTCCGGTTGGAAAGTTCCGGTGGTTGCTCTGCACCCTGCTCTGGTGAAGAGGAAACATTAATATAGCCAAAGCCCCGAAAATCTGCAGTATGTGCTCGATAGACCTCATCGAAAAGACATGGATCTATCTCAATTTGTTCCGGCCAGGCAGCTTGAGGAATAAACTGCATTGGCAAGGAGATAGATTGAGGCGGTTGTGGCAGAGGAGCAAGAGGTGTATGCAAGGGATAATAACAAGTAAGGTAGCGATTAAGAGCATCCCAAAATGGAGGGCAAGGTGGGAGACTAGGAGAAAAGGAATGAGCTAAGGTCTCCACCCAAAAACAGACCCTACGCCTCTCCTTACAAAATCGACGAATCATTTTCTGCAAACGAGAGACATGAGCCTGGGCTTCAACACAATCCTTTGTAGCTTGTGCCCAATCAGCAACATCAAAACCCTCTGGAACAACACTCTTACCTCTGTCACTGTTGGATGACTCGGGTTGGTGCACCACAACCTGCTGAGCGGGTGGTTGTGCTCCCACCTCAGCAGCCAAGCGTGTGCTCCATCTTTGTAATTGATTATCTAAAAAAGTTCGGAGATCCTCTTGCATCTCCACTGCCAATGCATCCAAATCAGTCATGTTGATCATTACATCGCCAGGGTGCGAGGTTAAGTAAGAAGCTAGGCTATGCTGTGTTCTCAACTGAAGAAGTTCTTGTTGAATAGACCTTACAAACTCAGCATTAGCCCCTCTTAATCTTTGTATTTCTGCCCCTTGCTGGCGAGTAGTGGCAGTCAGCTATTCATTCTAAGTGTTTAACTCGTCAATCCAAGTCTCCGAAGTCGCTACCTAAGCTTCCAGCTCATTGACTTGTCCCTCTGTGGCTGGGGCGGGCCAGGCAACACAAATAGACTCTGCAAGTCTGCTCAAAAATGTGCCGCATGCCTATAATTGGTCAACAGGGGTCGCTACTGCCGTAGCCTCCTAGGGTAGTGCTGCGGGGCGAATACCTCCCGTCGAGGCAGCCGCATTCTTAATACCCGACGTTTCCGGTTGGGCGGGGACGTCCGCAACCGCAGAGCTCATTCGCAAGGGAGTCATACTGCTAAGTCTTTCCTGCATTCGGCGGCGCTTGCAAGCCACCGCAGAATCTTCTGCAATAGGAGATGCAGTTGCTGGAGGTGGTGTTGAAAATTGCTTCTCCTCACGGCCGCGCTTGCGGCTTGTTGATCCTGCACCTACAGTGGCCATCTCCTGGGCTCCAGAGGATACCACCGCCGTCGATGAACCAGGCAATTCCACAGTACCCACCTGTTGCTGCTGTGTTTCCCTCTCCGTCGGCACTGCCAAGCTTTGTGTTTGCGACAGAGGAGGATTAGTGGCTTGGAACACCAAGCGATCATCTTCAAAGTGGCAAAGAGGACGCAGGGCGAGAGGAAACACTTATCTCAAAGGAAAGATCAATGTGAGCAGTTGGCCCACCTTTGTATTGGTTGGGGTACCCCTCCCCAACTGTGCCATCACTCGTTGGCACTCCGCCAGCAGTCGCTCTCTGACCACTGCTGCCCAAGCTACTGGCCCAAAGTTGGCCGAATGCAACACATTTCTAGCTCGGGTCGAAATAGTATACGTTTTGGCCTGTAGCCAAATCGCCTCAAGGAACCACCGATATGCATCCCTGGTTGCCACATCTGACAACCCTGATAGTTTATACTCCCCTTTGACCTTCAAGCCAAATTCCTGCTCAACATCGGCAGCAGGGATCACATGAGAGGCTCGCACCACGCCATCGTTGGATAAACAGCAACATCTTGAGATTCTTTCTGCTGTCAATTGTATCTGTTGATTGTTGAGGACCACCATATCACCAGCCGCAAGTTGCTCGATCAAACGTGCTGCCTGCGGGTGCACTGGGATTCCGTGCTAGTCCAGGTTGGCGAACACACGCAGCCGCTAGTCTTGCAGCCATGTGTCCACTCGTCGAAGTGCGAGCTGCTGCACGGGAGTGAAAGGGACACATTGCAGAAGAGAAGCTGCCATGGTGGCGATGAGATGCAAGAGCAGAGAATAAAACACTAAGAGCGCGTGACACACGAAACTAGAGAACCACAATAAAAAATGTATGCATGCAATAGTAACCCTTCCACAATGAGTTCCCAAAATAGGGCGATCCACGGTGTCGCAACCATCATAGATCTTTTCCCGCTTCCCAAGATTGCATGCAAAAGAATCCCCAATCATGATTAAGGCGGCTTCCAGCTCTTGTACCGCAGCAAAGGTGCACTGAATCGTGGTAGGTGAAACATAATGGCGCAGTCTGAAACCATTGACTGGCACAGAAATAACCTCCCCCCGTAAATCCGCCAAATGAAAAGAAATAGGTCTGCATGCTTGAGAAATCCAAAATGGTCCTGACCACCTTAATTTAAGCTTCCCTGGCATCTTCCCGAGACGGGAATTGAAGACAAGGACTAGCTGTTCTCGAACAAATTGCCGTGCTTTCGGGCGATCCAACCATTTTTTCCACCTAGACTCTAGATCCTGCAGCACCGCAAAGCTCTACAGCCGCTCTTCGTCCAGTTCCTGCAAAACATCCAATCCATAAATCACGGAATCCTCCGGAAGAAGCCGATCCGCAATCAACATCCGCAAACTCGGAATCACATGCTCCACCGGAGTGATTGCCTCCATGCCAAATGCTAACTTAAAAGGAGTCAATCCTGTTGCCACTTTGTAAGCTGTCCGATATGCCCATAAGGCAGAAGGAAGTTTCACATCCCAATCCGTTCTATTCATATTCACTAACTTTGTCAAAATTTGAATCAATTGTTTATTGGTTGATTCTGCTTGCCCATTCGCCTGAGGATAATATGGAGAAGATTTCCTGTGCAATACAAAGTAAAACCGCAGCATTCTCTCCATCACCTTATTCAAAAAATGACTTCCCCGGTCACTAACCAGCACAATAGGGCAACCATATCTAGAAAATATATCCTTATATAAGCATCCCGCCACAGAAATTGCAGTGTTATCCCTCAAAGGCCATGCCTCCCATTTGGTAGCGTAATCCGTGGCTGTCAAGATATACTTATTCCCTATGTGAGCTGCCACTGGTTTAAAAGGACCAACAAAATCCAAACCCCACTTTTGAAAAGGCTCCAAGGGCAAGACTGGCTGAAAAGGCATTATCAACCATTCGGTAGGTTGCCCCAAACGCTGACACACATCACACTGTTGCACATAGTTTCTCGCATCTTGAAACAATGCGGGCCACCATAATCCTGATTGGAGAACCTTTCTAGTTGTAATTAGTGTTGCAAAGTGACCTCCGGCAATACCCGTATGTACTTCCTCTAGGACTGCTTCCTGCTCCTTTGGTAGCACACATCGGAGTAACACCTCTACCACCGTGCGGTAATAGAGCTTCCCCATAATGATCTCGAAATTCCTGCTTCTAATAGCCATACGTTCCTCTGATGGCTGGTCAAGAAGGAAGGCATGTTGCCGCTGTCGAGAAAATGAAACATCTCCTCATACCATGTCCATGGAATGCTCGGAATGACCCTTACCTGACTCGGGACGGTAATATCTTCTGCAGCGACTCCTATTAGAAACAGAGATGCATCCGGAAATTCATCAGCGACCCCTGTCGGCGGCTCTCCAGAGTCTAGCCGGGATAGGTAGTCAACCACCGCATGCTGAGCCCCTGGCCTGTGTATGACCTCAAAGTCAAATTCCTACAATAGAAGCACCCATCGGGCCAATCTTCCCGTCAAATTCTGTTGCCTTACCAGGTATAATAGAGCTGAATGATCCACATGGAAGAAAAACCGTCGGCCCAACAGATAGTGCCGGAATTTCTTCACTAAATAAATCATCCCTAAACATTCCCTTTCCGTTACTGAATAATTTCTTTCTGCAGATGATAATCGTCTACTGGCATAATAGACCGGTCGGAACCATCCTTGACTTTGTTCCTGCATCAACACACTACCAATAGCGCGATCCGAAGCATCCACGAACACATGAAAATCCTGCCCCCAATTCAGTGCCAGCATATTCGGAGCTTTGGATAGCTACAGTTTTAATCTTCGAAAAGCCAAATCACATTCCTGTGTCCATTCGAAATTTATAGCATGAGCTGCCTGAGTAATCGAGATTGCCAAATGCGCGACAAACCGTAAATGCCTCCCATGCCATCGGGCTTGACCCAGGAAAATCTGGCACTGTTTCTGATTCCGCGGTGCATGCGCTTCCATAATTGCGGCAATTTTATCCGGATCTACAGAAATGCCGTCTTCAGAGATGATATGCCCCAGGAGCCTGCCACTGCGAACAACAAATGCACGCTTTAAAGGATTCAAACTGAATTTTACCTCTCTGTATTTCGTAAAGAATAACCGTAATTGTTGCAAATGCTCCAATTGTGCTCCAAAAACACTGAGATCATCCAGAAAAATCCGCATAAAATCTATCAAGTAAGTCCCAACGATTTGAAACATATCCCGTTGAAAAGTGGAAGGTGCATTCCGCAATCCAAACCACATTATTGTGCAAGCAAATATTCCCCATGCGGTAATAAAAGTTGTTTTTGGTTGATCCCGCAATGCCATTCTGATTTAATTATATCCACTAAAGCCATCCAGAAAAGTATACAGTTCATGTCCTACTACATCATCCAAAATGAAATCCAAAAACGGGAGAGGAAAAGGATCTGGAACAATAGCGGCATTCAATTTCTGGTAATCCACACAAATTCGGATTGGCTTATTTTTCTTTGGTACTACCACAATTGGAGAAATCCATTCCGGATTATCAATAGAGGTAATAAAACCCACTTCCAACAGGCGATCAATTTCCAATTTAACTTGCTTTGCCACATTCGGATTCATCCTGTACGAATGCTGCTTCACGGGCACCGCATCCGGTTTCAGATTGATCGTATGCTGATAAAACTTAGGATCCAATCCCTGCATGTCCGCATATTCCCATGTGAAAACATCCTTAAACTCTGTCAGTAATTTGATCAAATCATCTCTAAAACTTGCTTCCAACTGCTTATTAATGTATATGGGCTGCGACTCCGCTTGCTCCCCAAGAAAAACCTTCTCTAAGTCATCTTCCTTAACCCTTGTAATTTTTTCCATTTGCGCCTCAAACGCTCGTTCTTGATGAATCACGTCCTCCAGTGACTCAGGACTTGGAAGCACCTGTTGTTGGCTCTCCCCTATTCCTCCTAGAGTTCCTGAAACCCCCATCGAATGCCCTTTCGGAATCAGAGAAATATCTGCAAGGTATAGAGAAACCAAATCCGGATTCACTTTGAGAAATTGTTCCTCTTCTAATCCTTCCACCATATTAACTGTTTCTGCTATCACCGGCCATGCTGCCTGAGCTGGTTGTCGTCATGTTCCCAACATCACACGCACTTTTCTTTTACGCTTATTTACTGTAAGCATATTTGCTTCCCAATTATGTTTTACCCTCGCTTGTCATAACCAGGGTCTCCCCAAGATAATGTGATAATCCTCATTATGATCTTCAATAGTCAAAACTACTAAGGAAACAGCAAAGGACAAGCCCGCTACATCCAAAACAATACCCCGAAGTAAACCCACTGGTTGCACTCTTCGCTGATCTGCCATGAGGACTACAAAGGTTGCAGGCTCCCAATCACTGAGACCAAAACGCTCACACGCTGCTTGGGTGATAATGTTTACCCCCGCTCCTCCATCCAAGAGTACCTTGTCAATGTATGTGCCATGGTATCGAATTGAAAGTTCCGGAATACGGCTATCCGTGATCCTATTCTCCGGCAGCGGGGTTGAATCATCATCCTCGCTTTCAACCTTCCCAATGGCGACTTCCCTTAGCTCAGTGGCCGTTTGTCGCAGCAATGCATTATAGAAATTCGGGACCAATTTCAGCAATGAACCCAGAGGTGCTTGAATTGGTGACGTGAGAACCTCTTTCCAAACTGAATTCCACTCCTCCTGTTCTTTAATATCACCCCTAATTCCCGGAGGATTCACTCCATATATAAAGTGGGACGCCACGTGCGAGTGGACAACTTTGATAAAATCCCTATATACGACTCATATTAGGGAATATGACCCCCCTTCTACGCTTATACGACAATCAATGTAAAAAATTATCATACCCCTATCTTACATATAAAATTTAGGTCTCACATGATCTAACTGAGTAAAACTAGTCAAAGAGCATGTAGCATAAGGAACCACTTATGTTGATAACTAGATGTACTCTCAATGTGTCTTAGTTCTCCTTTCAAACTATGTACCCATTCAGCTTGCACTCTAGCTACTCATCCAATTCTGCCCCATCTAAATTACGCAAAAAACATGGTCATATAGTTGTGCTAGGTTCTTCGTGTAAATTTGCATTTATACAAACTCTTTATAGCTTTCATCCCTCAACAAATGAACTATAATCACAAAATAATCAATTGATACAAAGCAATGTTAGTTCTTGCATGGATCTTTGTAGCTATTGACTCAAAAGTTCAAGGGCAGACTCTTTTCGGAAGCAATGATTTTGAAACACAAAAACTTTCTCTCATTTTTTCCTTTTCTCACTCTCCCCCCCAACCAATAAATATGATACCCCCTCCCTTATTTTTAAGCTTAGGAGATAAATTATTGGGGGTCTGCCCCTAACTTATAGGCTTATGTAACTTGTAAAAAAACCCCCCTCCCTTGCACTTACGTGGTGCGATACGTTTTCCATGGTGAATCCCCTGGGCCTTAATTCCAGCTTACCCTTCCCTTATTTCCAGGCCTACAGTGGTTGGCATAGTCGATGGTCCTGCTATCTTTACAGGTGGTGCGGATTGTGGAAACCAGGACACAGTCTTTCTCTGCACCTCTTCTTCAGCCGTCCAATCCAGAATTTTCACATCAGGAGTTGGAACCACATTTTTACCCGATCGCGTGATTAATGAAACCGTTGGGTCAGACTCCTCCAATCCTTCAATCTGAACCATAGCCACACTAGGCTGTTTCCTTGCAGCGCGATCCTGCTTTCTCCGATCGTATTCCATAGCTTCAGTACAATCAAATCACCAATGACCATCCCCCAAACAGAAAAGGCATGTCTTTGGGCGATTAGGATCTCGGCCACCTCTTCCGCGGCCTCGTCCTCCCCCTTGACCCCGTCCTCCTGCTTGACCTTGCAGAGGAGGCTCTAGTGTATAAGCATGAGCCATCGCCACAACATGCTCTTGTCCCTGCCCTATCTGTGGTTGTTGCCAGGTAGAAGAGTCCCCTCGTCTCCGACGACCCCGGCCATTGAAATAACATTCCACTGTATTATGAGTATTGGTCGTGCAAATCGCACACCACTTCTGATTCATTGCACATTCCTGAGCAGCATGGCCCGGATTCCGACATTGGGTACACCAGATTTCCTTCAGACTTTTAGCCACTATAGCCGATTCCGTCGATCCGGAGGATACACCTTTCCCGTGACGCTGGGATTTTTTCCGTGGTGTCTCTTTCGATTCTTTTCCCGAATCGTTGTTGCCTGAGTCAGAGGAATCAGATCCTGCGGATTTCGACTCCGAACTATCACTGCCACTGTCCTGTGACTTCCGATGAGATTTCTTTCTATCTTTCTTCTTTGACTTCTTTGGATGTTTTGTATCCTCTAAAGCCTCTCCTGCTACTACAACCCTAGCAATTACAGTATCAAGTGGAGTAGTTACCTTATCCACTGTCGCCATAGCCGTTCTGAGATCCTTGTTGATCCCCCGCAAAAAATAGTCATTCAGTACTTTTGCTACCGATCTTTGTGCCTGAGGTACCCTCTGCAAAAGCATCCGAAATTTTGTAGCGTAATCCTCCACTGGCAATGACTTCTGCAGGAGCGTTCGAAGCTTCTCCAAATGTTGAGGGACTGTCTTTTCCGTTCGAAACCTTCGTAGAAACACTATGGATCCGTCAGCATACGTCTGGAAATGATCATCAGAATATTCGGACAACCATTTCGCAGCTTTCCCTGAGAGTGTAGATTCAAATACTGACTGTTGATGGAGAGAAATCACCACCCCAAGATGATTCAATCCATAAGCTTTATTGAATTGGCGTATATGTGCATCCGGGTCTTCACTCGAAAGATCTCGAAACCGACTATACTTAATCTGAGGATGAGCTATCACTCCTTGCCCAACTGTTCCTCCTTTCCCCGGAAAAAGCTAACGAGCACTAGGAGGTGGGGACAGTGACGGAGATACTCCCAGACTGCTTACTGGAGACGGTGGTGGAGCAACCTGTGTGGGTGAGCGTGAATGTACGACAGGAGGACATGAATGACTGCGCGGAGTACGTGTCGCTCGCCGCAACCTCCTACCACGCACCGGGCTTGGTGATGGAGATACAGATTCCTCAATATGCGGTGAAGAAAAAACAAATTCATCTGAACCGCCTCTCCTCCAAAATCTTCCTACAATTGGAACCACAGGGTCAGGCGGACCCTGCGACCTAGTGCGCACACATATTCATCGCAGGCCATTCATCACGCATCGTGGTCGCCACATGTAATGGCTATTGCCCACACAGGAACAATAGGCAATACGAGAATGATTACCCGCAACTACATTATATGAACATCAACGCACAGAATGACAAGAGAAGGAAGTACAAAGTACACAGACACAGAACAAACCTTGCTTCATTCATCTGTAATCCAGACACAGAGTACAATAGATGATGCCATGAATATCATAGAGATTGGTTAAGTTACATCAAAAGACTGGTATGCCCCTCCATATACAACCGCTGCTCCAGCGCAAATCGAGAACGGTGCACACACTCCTGTCCCACGATATCCTATGAAGAACTGCCGCTCCGGCCGCCGCATACCGCATGACTCCTGACTCCTGACTCCTGATCCGCAGTGCCCAGACCTCCGCAGGACCGCATGTGCAGCTAATGTCGTAAAAGTTCACCCTAGGCACAGTAACTAACCTTTTCTTTACAACTTGGAACTCCCATTGAGCCCGTAACACTTAAATATTACAATGGCTTGAAATAAAGCGGGAATTTACAATACATGACCATTTTGGGAAAACATGTGATAAATGTGTAACTCCAATCTTTATTGCTTCTTCACTTTGATCTTCGATGTGCATCCCTATGTCTTTGGTCTTTAGCAGCTTCTGTTAGCTTACATTGACTCAATTTTAACAAAAATCTTACAATCCTAAAGGCACTCAGCAAGTATGATTACTTCCAAGCTACCTCTACACAGTAAAAGACGACAACCTTAAGCTATGTGGTTTCTAAAAGAAAGTTTTGAACTCTAGGAGAACCTAGAGAAAGTTAAAGGACAACTACACAAGATGCTGGTGTTTTTCCCTAGTTTAGGTCTCTTCGATCCCCGACAATGGCGCCAAATATGGGACACATGTCTAACCTCACTATCCTATCTTATTGCAGTATTAGCGAGAACCACAATTAATTTGTTAAACCATGGGACGAATCTTACTCGACTAGTGCATAAAAGCTACAAGAGTTGTCAATATCTCGGAAAACAACTAACAGCTTGCATCTAACTCAAGCTACACTCAAGTGACTGAAATCACCAAAAGCTGATCGCTTCATCGGCGAACAAATCACATCCGTTTACAGCATCAAATCACATCCAAACGTAATGAAACTTCTAGGACAAATTTATCAGACCTAAGCACACATGCTTATGGTCTCAAACCTCACTTTAGGTCAAGTTCCAAACTCATGATTTACTGACAGCAATGGATTTTTGACCTAGTCATTTTCGACCTAGAATGCATCTAAATGCTTAGCAGTGATGCCCCAATACCCCGCCTACTCTTAGATTTTGATTTGAACATGTAAATTCCTAGTTATGATGAAATTAGGCCATGGATCGGCGACGCCAAAAGGTACGAATTATTGTGGACTGCTTACATCAATGCGTAGAGCTCTTACGTGCGGTTGCAATGCAACAAACACAATCGAAATGTGACAACCGGGGAGGGAGTAGGAAGCACGAGAAGGAGAGGAGTGAGCGTCGTTAGCTCACGCTGTGTATTTCTTATCCAAAAACTTATAAAAAAATTACAAAAATTGGCTTTTATACCTTAGCCAAGGTTTTTGGGTGGTCAAAACTAATAATATGGAGTCCTACCAAAGCTGGGTAATGACTGACTTATACAATCTGGAAGCTTGTAGCCCCCGCTCATTAATTACAGAGTTTATATGAGAAAAGACGAGTAACAATATTCCCGATTCATCAAATTAATAAATGTTTTACAAAGAGAACTCCATAAAATGGTGTCCGTGTTAGCTTGCTACTAATAGTGTCTTTTCTTGTATGACCCCCAGCCGTCGTAGCTTTTACACTACTGGTTTTACCCCTTCCTTCAGCTTAATATGATGTTCCACTGCTGTAATACATGTGATTCTTTCATAGTTGTCAATTAGAAGGTCAAGAAATCCCATCAACATTTGCAAAAGTTTATCTTTCTCTTCAATTTTAACTCCATAGACATCATACTCTTCAACCTAATTTCTCCTAGGCCAAGTGATTTACTTTCCTCTTCCTTGCTTTGCCCTTCTAGTGACACATCACCAGTTGTGCTTACCCTTTGTAGATCCTTCATGATGATACACATCACATCGATGGAACTGTCTCTTTCGTCGGTGGATGTGGTCTCCTCCTCATAAGTGGAAAACTCACTAGTGGTTTCATCTGCTGATGTCTCTGGGTCCATTTGCTTCTGCTTACCAATCTTCATGTCGCAGTAGATTATCTCCCCTTTCTTACCAGTCATGCATAGAAGGCCAGTGACCTAGTCCTACTTTTCCTTCATGGACATCAACCATGGCCTTCCCAAGATTAATGGATAGCCCTCCCCTTAGTAGGCATCAAAAAAGCATCTACTTATACCTCGGTGTTGAAAGCTTTTATCTTCACAGCACTTACCACACCTGCACATTTTACTTTTGCGTTGTTTGTCGTCTTTGCCTTGCATGGAGAAGGCCTGTCAACCTCGAGCCCTAGCCGAAGCATCATAGCTTCACTCATCACACAAATTTGTGCACCTCCATCAATGTAGGTGTTTCCAACCGTCTTACCCTTTATGTTGGCCGATTTTTGAAAATCAAAGAAAAAGAGAAGAAAAAAACTTATTTTTCCTCTGCTAGGGCCTTGGCGACACTGTTGGAAGGCTCAGCAACGCTTGGTCAATCCTCACGACACCTCTACGGGCATGGCACACCCCCTCCCCCCCTTCGAGGGCAGCCTTATCACCCTCAGGCCCCCGCTTGTCTATACCACAACCTAGCCAGCCACCTTCAGTTTCAGATACCCCTTCTCGCTCTCCCAGTAGTTATTTTCCTAATGGGCATTGAATCAAATATTCTGCCCCCCCCCACGGTGGGCACCCGCCATAGAACCCTCCCTCTCCCCTATCCATGCCACCTCATCCCCTCTCTCTCTCTCTCTCTCTCTCTCTCTCTCTCTCTCTCTCTCTCTCTCTCTCTCTCTCTCTCTCTCTCTCTCTCGTTCTTCTCAGCTCGAAGACGCAGCGCAAGAAGCTGGAGCTCACTCTCCCTCCACACCACACACTCACTCACTCTCACCCTCTCACACCCTCATCCTCACCACCCCAATCCCCTCTCCCTTTCTTGCGCTCTGTTTCGGCTCCACCCTGCCTGCAATCCCTCTATCTCTTCCTCTCGGCCTGTAGAAGGCGCAGTGTAGAGCTTCTCTCTCTCTCTCTCTCTCTCTCTCTCTCTCTCTCTCTCTCTCTCTCTCTCTCTCTCTCTCTCTCTCTCTACACACACCACACACACACACACACACCATCCCCCCCCCCAAGCACGCGTAGCTGCCGCCGCCGCTGGCCACTAGCACCCAAAAAAAAAAACATATATATAATGTATATAGATAGTCCATGTTCCCACATCACGCTTGCGCACACATACAAATACACACACACACTCACCCATACGCACCCGTACGTCCGCCCACATTCACATACGTACACGCACGCATATACGCACATAAATACAAGGAAAAACGAAGGATTCCACGACTACGACGACAACGAAAAAGAAGGAGGACCCAAAGCACGCGCCGCCAACAACAAAAAGAGGAAATGCGTCAAACGCATGCCCCAACCGACCCCAAAAAGAAGTACTCTCGACACCGACGCACCGGCAACACACCATTTGTCGGCAACAGGCAACCACGACGTCGTTTCTTCAGTTTTCACCCAAGCTATGCTAAAATCCCACTACTAAAAATACCAACTCTCTCTCTACTTGGTTGACCCCTCTTGCTTTTTGCTCTTGCTAGCTTCCATTGGTTCCTATAGGGCTTAGCCAATAACAAATAAGAAGCATAATTGATAGACTTGTGACATGTGTCCCCCTCTCCCCTTTTGTGAGAGCTTTAGGTAATTGAATAATTTAAACTCTTATTGAACCTTTTAGTCTTTTGGCCAATAGGAATCAAGCAAGCCATTGGACTCCTAGATGCTCATTGGAGCCCTTGGTAGAATGTTCAATAGTCTTCTAGGGAGATTTCTTTCTATTGATTCTTTCATCAAGCATTTTTTAATTGATTATACTAATTTTACTCTAGCCTAATCCTCATTGGTCCACCTGTATGGCCATACAATAGGATTTAAGGGGAGATTGGGAGCAACTAGGCTAGGACCCTGCCATGTGTCCATTGTTTCCTTTGGGGAGAGCTTGGGAGTGTGTGTGTGTGTGTGTGTGTTTCTCTCTCATCCCCTACCATTAGGGCTCACCCCCTCCTTCCTAGAAATGTGGGAAGACTTTTTAGTCTTCCCATAACCATTCAATTTTTCCCCACCTTTGGCCATTGGACTTTTTTATTAGTTTTTGGAACTTTAGCCTATGGAAGACTTAATGGAGTTGAACCTTAGGTCTTTTAAGCCCCATTGAAGCACATTGCTCTTTTGCAAACTGTCCCCTTTTGGATCCCTATTTTCCCTCCTTTGGATCCCTGCACAGATCAGTTTGGTAGCCTTACCAATATTCTATCATTTTCTCCCTTGGTACCTCCCAGATTAAATGATCAGTTTAACATGAGAAAATCATTTGGGAGAATTAGATATTAGTTTTTATGACACTTTGAAACATTAGATAGCAAGAACAATGCATTGAATGAAAATATGGCTGAACCTTGAGATTTGCTTATGAATTTCATCAATATGCATGACGCAAGAATGCCACCTATATGACTGGTTCGTCGAGGGCTGATACTTTTGACACCATAGTTAGATCTAATCCACTATTGGCAACACGTTTTTTTGGTATTCTTGACTCAAATAAGGCTTTTGAACTCGTTAAGAGCATGAAACCACCACCCAAACTTTGAGACGAGGACAACGACCGTAAGAAAGACACAATGAATCTTTACTCAACAACTGGGCTGGTATTCAGCACATCCGTCAAGTTAAGGATGAAGTCGGGGATTTACAAACTAGTAGTGGATGGCATACCAAACACCTACTCGGTTGGAAAATTGGGCAACGTTTGAGGTTTCTATTTAAAAAGAGTCTCTTCCTTCTAATGAGAAGCACAAAAACTAGAAAGCTTGGGATAAGTGTAAGCAAAAACATTGCACACACTAACCCAGTACATCTTTTTATATCAAGATATGATTCTCAAGCTTGATGATTTTCAACAAATACGTGGGTTTTTGAGAGGTGTTAATCCCAAAATAGAAAATAATGTTGAAAGTAAGGATCCCAAGATGCACGTGCATCACAAAATAAGAGGAAGCATATGCATGGAGATAATGACAACAATGAACCACCCAAGAGACCCAAGGAGCCTCATGGACCATGCTCAAACAAAGAGTTCGAGCATGCAAAGAAATAAAACCTACATTTTAATTGTTTGAAACATCATCCTAAGAAGGATTGTCCTCAACTCAAACAGTTAGGAGGAGAACTCAAACAGTTAGGAGGAGTGAGGACAAGGTAGTGCACATGATGTAAGTTCTTTTGATTGATTCATCCTCAAATTAGGATTGTCCTCAACTCAAACACTTAGGAGGAGAGAGGACAAGGTAGTGCACATGATGTAAGTTCTTTTGATTGATTCATCCTCAAATTATGCTAGTGTGGAAGTCTCCCACACTCAAGAAATTCATGAGTGCTATCTTATTCACTCTATGTGGTAGAAAAATTTTGGTCCACACAAATTTGTGAGGATTCATGGTTCCATTAAGGGGCACACGGTGTGTATCTTGGTTGATGAGGGTGCCTCCAATAAATTTCTAAATTACAACTTGGTTAAGAAGTTGAAATTAACACAATCTTCCATCACTCAGATAGCTACAAGTTAGAGGTGATTTGGGATAAATATGTTGAAGTCTAGGATACTTTTTCTCATGATGTTGCAGTAGAAGTGCAAGGAAATATGGACCGAGCTGATATGGTATTAAGTGGAGAGTGGTTGTGACGGTCGGTTTTCAAAACCGCGACCGCGAGAACCACACCCTAAGGAAGGAAAGGCATATTACCAAAGAGAAGGAAGAAAAAAAAAAATCTCTTTACCATTCACCACACCCCCTCCAAGCTTAACCACTAGCGGGGCGCCACCAGTTTAGCCACACCCCTCCATTATCGTCAGAAGATGGACTCTCTCTCCTACTGCTCGACTCCGCCAATATTCTCTTTCTCACCCACTCTACCGCTGCAGCACCGGGCCCAGTGGGCGCATAAGATAAGGATGCCTCTGTCACACCCTCTGGCGGGCTACCACAAATATTGTATATTCTCTCTCTCTCTTTCAAATATTCTCCCCCCCTCTCTGTTTTCTCTTCCACACCTTAGCCCTCGCGGGCTGCCATATATTATTCCTCTCCCCCTCTCGTCTACACCCCCATCGGCCTCATACCCCCCTGTTTTCTTCCTCAATCCTGATGGACCACTGGCCTAACACCCCCCGCCCCCCCCCTATCTTCACCTAGGAGTCTCTCTCTCTCTCTCTCTCTCTCTCTCTCTCTCTCTCTCTCTCTCTCTCTCTCTCTCTCTCTCTCTCTCCTATCCTCTCATCCCTCCTCACCACCTCACACTTCCCCTCTCACTCTCCTTACCCCATGGTGGGAACCCGCCTTAGGGGAATCTCTCTCTCTCTCTCTTTATATTATCTTCCCCCTCCCCCCCCCCCCCCCCTCTCTCTCTCTCTCTCATTGACTAAGCCCCCCCCCAACTTTCGGCAGTAGACGGGCCCGCCTCTCTCCCTCACGCTTGCACCCCCGGACCGCGGCCCTTGCGGGCGCCTTGGACATACACAACCACACAAACACCACCCCCCTATCCTCTCACTTCCCCCTCTCTCCACACCCTCTCGCACACACTCTCCCTCTCTCTCATTCACCATCTCCCCCCCTTCCGCCTCTGCGTCGCCAGGTCCGAAAATCAAAAATTAAAAAAATACATATATATTAATATCCACCCCCCCTTGTTCCCATGCACGCATAGGCACACACACATACACACACACACACACACACACACTTATATGTACTTACACATATACATACTCAGACACACACCCATACATACACTCACACACACATAAATACACACACATGAAAAAAATACAAAAAACGGAGCGTCCTACAACTATGACATCATCAACAAAGGAGGACGACTCGAATCACGCGACACCAACCACAAAAAGAACAAATACGTCGAAGGCATGCCCCGACCGACCCCAAAGAAACGTACGCGCTACACTGACGCACCGGCAACCTACCATTCACCAGCATCACGCGACCATGACACCATTTTCAGTAAATCGTAAGTTATTATCATCATTTTTTTCAGTTTTCACCCAAGCCTTGTAAAAAGATCCCAACTTGTAAATTTCCCTCTCTCTAGGTGATGGTCACAAAGGCCCACCTAGAGGTTTTCATTTTAATAAGCCCCAAGACAAAGCAAGGGTCAACCACCCAGGCCCACCGCCTTTCTTTGTCTCCCCGATTAGCTTACCCTAATCAAATCAGATTACCCTGCTCTAAGCAGCCAACACCTATAAAAGGACATTGAGAGGTCACTATCGGGGGGGGGGGGGGGCAGCTCATTAGAGGTCAGCACTTGGTAGAGTTTTAGTGGGAGGAATTGGCAATGTTTGCGTCACAAGAGGGGGGATTTAGTGTAATGGTTTGTTTTGGGAAATGTATCATGTGAATGGAGCTACATCCACCTCTCGACTCCAATGGTCGATGCGCAACACACACATTCTCGGTAGCAAGTTTCACATCACCAAGTCGTCTCTAGAGAACACACCAAGTAGGTTCACCATCTTCCCCTCTACCTCTCTATCACCACGGTGTGCCACCTCGTCGGAAAGAAGATCATTTGTAAATACGGCAAGAAGAAATTCTCCCTCACACCCCCTAGGGCTTTCATCACTTGTTCATTCTCTCTATCTTCTCTGTGTGTGTGTGTGTGTGTGTGTGTGTGTGTGTGTGTGTGTGTGTAAGTTTGCGGTGTTTACATCACCGTTGTCTGTATCCTAGCCGCTCAAATCTAGGTGGTGCCCCATGTTCACTTTAAAGTGACCAACTCGAAGCGTGCATCAGCTCCCGGCGTTTTAGAGGCCGTCGGGGTCCGGGTATCGCTTTGCTCCCGTTCATTTGGTGCCCCCACTGAGGAGGGCTTCTAAGGAACCTTCAGTTTGCAATGCTAAAAGCAACACACCTCATCAATCATGGAAAAATGGCTGAAGGAATTCTCTAACTGGAGGACGGAAGAGGAGGAGACTAAGGAGGCACTAGCAACCTTCATTGAAGTACTACTGCTAGGCTGTAGTGTCGTCAGTATTCAAGAGGTAAGCTCCCCATCTCGTGTTTCTCGTTCTAACCACAAATTGAGAGCATCAGGTGGGAGGTCTATGAAGTTCTCTCACGACACACTATCAATGAGTGCCAACGAAGGGGCTGAAATCGTCTACATCGACATTCACCGCGAAGAAGTCATCCACATCAAAGGATGAAAGAAAGCGGTAAGGCCTCTCTTTCCTAAGGAAACTGCAATCAAAGTTATAACCTCTACTCCAAAATGGCCTAAAGGGGCTGCTCAATCCAAAGGTAAGGAAAGGCTAAGCCAGTCTGGAAACACATGACCCCAAAGGGAGAAGCCTCTGGCCAAGCAAGTGCTTCAAGCTCAGAGAGCCGGATCGTACCCAGCTTGCCAAAGAGAAAGTCATCCAAAGCGAAGCATTGGAAGGTCGCCTACCAATTCGCACGATGCATGCGAGTACTACAAGTCCACTTCGACAATTCTGAAGAATAAGTGGTAAGAAGGTTCCCATGCCCTAAGTAAGAGTGGTTTGGCTACTGCTCTCGCTGTTTTGGAAGACGGGTAGAGGGTCTTCCTCCTCTCCCTGAACAACTTATCCTAAAGAAGCTCTCCACCATGGGTGAGACCCAATGGCTGGAGACGAATTAGAGTTGAATGGAGTGGAGTTCATGCATCATGTCGACTATAATAATTATCTGCAGTTGTTGCTAGCCAAAAGGCTCGGAATGGTCAGACGTGTCGCCATCACCCCGTACATGCTGAGCGATGAAGGAAAGGTAGAGCCCACGAAAGGCGATGACCTCCTGTGGATGTGCCGACTCATCAACACTGGCACGGTAAGGGTATAAGTAGGTACTCCACCCTCTGTGCATGATGGAAAACGGACCAACAACATTCGCGTTTAGATTCCTGCAGCATATGCATGTGAATATCTATGTAGATAGGAAAATCTTATACCAACAGAAGATCGTGTATCTATTTGGTGCGGTGGTGCTAGGAGAAATCCTTAATTCCCCAAACCCTATCATTCTCCCCATACTGGATTACCACCACTCCTTCAATGTTTCTATCTTTATCTTGTTTTAATATATCCACCCAACTCTGTAAAAAGCCGCTATGAGCTGCTACTGTTGTTTATATATATATATATATAAGTTTGTAATTTCCTGAGTTACTACCATGGTAAGTGTTTCTTTCCCCACGTTCAGTGGAAAGAACGGAGAAGACCTCACCACCAACTTTCTAGATGATTTCAACATCGCTTGTGTGGTTTCCAACAAGGATGACGACGCCTCACGGCTTTGAATTTTTCCTCTACTGATGAAAGTAGAGGCCAAGTCGTGGTACAATGATTTGCCCCAGGCTACCAAAAATGCACGGGATGTGTTACATGCTGCCTTTGTGAAGAGGTTTGGTGAAGGCACAACCTCGGAGAATCCATGGTAGCTACTGACAGAATTGAAGCAGGAAAGTCTGCTAGAGTATGCCACCTACGAGTCCAAGTTTGTGGACTTATGGGAGAGATGGGTTTCCTCACTAGAGGAAGGCAAAGGAGCGCCTAATTTCCTAAAGAAGGACCATTTCATTGTTGGCCTGTGGTCGCCGCTTAAGGAGAAGGTGAAGGGAAGGCTTCCTGCAACATATGAGTTGGAAGTAGAAGTAGCCCACTTTAAAGACAAGAATCTATGCATGCAAGCAAGTGTAAACGAGTCAGAGGAACCAAGCTCGGTCCGACTAACCCTAGTGACTGCAACAACCATTCATAAAGACCAACCACAAGAGGCATGAGAGGAGCAGCAAGACCTGCTGAGTCGCATCACTACCCAGCTAGAGTGTTTATCTGTGCATTTGGTGCAACAAGGGCATACACCTTTCATGAATACAGAGCAAGGAAGAGGACAACGAAGGCAAAACCAAGAGTACCACTGCTACAATTGTGGGGAATACGGCCATGGTATGTACTACTGCCCACATCCAAGGAGGCAAAATTTCAATAGAGGAGGGAGACAGAATCAGATCTCTCCGCCAAGGGCAAGACCACCACCACCCAGGCAACCAGGACAGATTCCACCGGTACAAATCCTTTGACCACCTGTAAAACAACAACAACCACTACCACCTCTTATTCCACCACTACCCCCACCACCTGATGTAAACCAAGCGGTGAGTGTTATTAGCTTGGAAGCTAAAGGGAAGGCAAAGGTAGAAGAACCAGTTCGAGAGAAGCACAAAGGGAAAGCAAAAGTAGAAGAAGTGGATGCTATGGGAGTGAAGCGTGCTAGGCATGAGGAATCCTCTCAAAGAGAAGAGAAAATGAAAGGGAAGGCTGAGTCTAGCAAGCAAGCAGCTTAACCGTGACGGAAGATAGACATTGTGGATTTCTCACTAGGTGAGTATGCTAAATCCTATGACTTGGTTCAGGATGTGTTGATGCACAGCCCGAAGATAACTTGGCCCCAATTACTCCACCTTGCACCAAGAATGAGGAGGTAATGGACAAAGATGGTGAGTACCAAGAAATCAAGACCAAGGATAGTTGGCGCTATCTCGAGGAGGGATCTCGATGACATCCTACCAACTATGGATGCCCACATCAAGAGGCAACAAATCTCGAACGTCTACATAGATGGTGGCGCGCAAATATGCGTCATGCGTGAAAAGATGATGCACCATCTAGGTCTAGAGGTGAGTAGTCCGGCACCCTGCCGAGCCAAAATGGCAAATAACGTAAGAGTGAAATGCGTAGCCATTGTGAATGCGGTCAAAGTAAAAGCATTCAATACACAAGTGGAAGTAGACATCTTTGTCATGCCACACAAAGGGGAGGGCTACCCTATCATTCTTGGGAGACCCTGGCTCATGGCTATGGAAGCTAAGCAAGACTGGAGCACCGGAATGATTCAGATGAAGGACGCTAAAGGGAAGTCCATATTTTACGACATGAGAACTGGGAAGCAATGCAACATGATCTTGGAGGCTTCAAAAGATGATTCTACCAATGACTATTCGTCTACCTCAGGAGAAGAGACAACCACAATTGATGAGAGTGACAGTAGCATTGAAGTGATGGGGGTCATCCTTAAAGACCCAAAAACATTGACACAATCTGAAGCACCCCCGACAAAGTGAGAGGAACCATCAGGTACGCAATCCTTAGAGGATGCAAGTAAGTTACATCGGATGCTCTCAAATGAGTTAACCGATGAAGAAAGGAAGGAATATGTCTCCATGCTGGGTAATTTCACTACACTGTTCATTGATGGCTATGATAGGATCATAGGAATCACAGTAGTACAACACCACATAAAACTCGAGGAAGGCAGTAAACCCGTGGTGCAAAAGATCAGAAGAATTGGGGTAATCCAACAAGAGGCACTTCTTAAATAAGTGAGGAGTTTGCTACAGGTAGGTTTCATCTACCCCGTCAAAGACTCAGAATGGATCTCCCCAGTAGTAGTCACACCAAAGAAGAATGGAAAGTGGAGAGTCTGAGTGGACTATAAACCTTTCATTGCAGCCACAAAGAGGGATCACTTTCCCCTCCCATTCCAAGATGAAATTCTCAATGACGTGGCATGTCATGAGTGCTACACAGTATGTGATGGATACTCAGGATACTTTCAGATTAGCATTGCGGAAGAAGACCAGAAGAAGACAACCTTCATCACACCTTGGGGATGCTTTGCTTATAGAGTGATGCCTTTTGGCCTCACCAACGCTCCGGCCACATTTTAGCGCTATGTGACCTTCGTTTTCCAACCCTATTTTGGAACCTCAATACGGGTTTTCATATATGATTTTTGCATCTATAGTTCACAAGCCCTCCATTTAAGCAAAGTCTATGATGGATTAACGAGGCTGCAAACCTTGGGTGGCTAGCTCAACGTGGATAAGTGTCACATTGGTGAAAGCAAAGTCACTCTCCTTGGCCATGTAATTTCAGCAAAGGGAATTGAGGCTGACCCCAGCAAAATCCAGGCTCTAGTATCTTTGTCGTCACCCACCACAGCTAAGCAGTTGGTTTCCTTCCTTCAGAAGGTAAGATACTTAAGCAGGTTCATTCACTTGCTATCTCAAGTGGTTCTCACTCTACAACAAGTCATCCAGAGGGATGTCTTCTCATTGAGTGAAGAAAATGAGTAGCAATTTACCAAGGTGAAGCAAATCCTAGCCATGCTTCCCACCATTTCACCCCCCAAGTGGGACGAGCCATTTTATGTGAACCCCAGTGTAGGAAGTGATATACTCAGAGCCTTACTAATGCAAAAGGACCCCCAAACTTGTTTCATGCGTCCTGTTTGCTGCTCTAGTCGTGTCATGACCCCATCAGAAAAGGGATTCACCGAAGTAGAACACATGGTTCTTGCACCAATGTTTGCTACCACAAAGTTCCACTCCTATCTTCTGCCTAGACCATTTGTAATTCTGACAATGGAGTAGGTCTTTCCATATGTAATGAGACACATGGATGTCTCATCTAAGATCTCTAAATGGCTGGCTAGATTACAAGAGTTTGAATACACCATGCAAGTGGAAAACTCCACTAGGGCTATTCTAGCAGGTATTCTTATCCATCACCACTACGAGAGGAAACTGAAGGTCAACACGAAAGCAAAAGAAGAGACACCAATGGTATAAAGCCCTAAGCTAGAAAGAGTTTACTATCTATTCTTTGACAGAGCATACAAAAGAACAGTGAACCAGTCCGCAGCTGGCATAGTCATTTTTAGTGAGCAACAAGAAAGGGTATTCTCCATCAAGCAGCTATTACACTCCCACTCCAATAACAAAGCAGAGTATGCAGCTTTAATTCTTGGGTTGGAACAGTGTATTTCACAAGGAATTCAGCGTCTAAATTTTTTTGGCGATGCTTTGCTTTTGATAAGGCAGATAAATGGCACTTGGATTTGTGAAGATCGTGTTTTACTTGGTCAACTACGCCAAGTTAAGGATCTTCTAAGGAAGTTTGAAGCAGTGCAATTATTTCATGTCCCTAGCACAGAAAATCAGGAGGCAGATGCTCTAGCCAAGGAAAGAATACAAGACATTCTCGTAGGAGCAATTAAACTGAAACTACCCCTCTTTCAAGGTAGTGATGCTATGCCTGATATCATTAACTTTTTGGATACAAGAGAATGTTCGAAAGGGTACACTAAAGGCCAGAATCAGTGGTGGCTAGTAAGGAAGGCTACCAGATACCGCCTTGTAAATGACCACTTGTATTGTAAGGGCAAGGATCAAATTCTCAGGCGAGTGCTCACTGTTATGGAATTGATATGTTATTATTTATTGCAGTTGACAGGTGGAAAAGGCTTGACCAAGCTAGGCTATTGCAAGAGGATATTACATTTTATAAATATTTATTCAAGTGCTCTTTTATGAGCTTTGGCCATTTATGACCGGCCGGCTAGTTTGTACTCACTTTGACCATTCAAGAATCTATAAATTAAATACGTGCAAGTGGGAAATGGTCACTCTTGCACGGGGGGATATTGCACCCAGCGTCGTCTTATTCTTCTCTTCTCTCCTATCTTCTCTCTTGCCGTGCTGGCGTAGCACTCCGCTCTAGGAGGTGCGCCTGCACGTGCTCTCTCGCTCTATCTCCCTCTCTGTCTCTCTCTGCCCATGTGCAAGGATGGTTGCCAGGTATGCAGATTTGTGTGTTTCATCGTCTATAGTATCTAGTTTTGGTATTTTGCAGGGCTCTCCTCGCTCTCGTCAACAGTAGTGGTATCCGAGCTAAGGCTACGCTCCAGTGATTGCAGATTCGGATAACCAAAAGCTAAGTGCTCTTGTTTTCTTATGGGTTTCAAATTTTATAATTCTATGTTCTTGTTTTATATTATCTTTTTCATGCAAATCTGGCGTTAATCCTTCATTAATTTGTAATTAGTGTAAGATATCTGAATAGAAAGTAGAAATAACAATCTTTCATATTAAGAAAAGCCTGAACCTCTTTTGCTTAAACCTGATTTCTATTTATTATATATAAAAGAAGAGGTCGATGCTCGCTATTGTTCACTAGTGAGCTTGTTTCTAGCCGGTCCGAGTTTGTGGAAATGCAGTAAAATCTTTTGTGAGGCACGCATACATTCCCTGCTGCCCTTTGAGCATGAAGGGGGTGCCATAATGATTAGCAGAATGAAACAAGGCCATTCCTTTCGATGTTTTGGGAAATATTGCAGTGCCCAGCAGTGCGTCGTGACTCACCAGGGGTCCCTGAAAAAAAAAAGAAAAAAAGCGATCTTGTTATTCCATCAGCAGTTCTTCCCCGGCTTAATATGGTCGAATGAGCTACAGCCCTACGACTTCTAAGCTTGCTAGATTTGGCACAGACAAACAAGGCTAGAGGATGGCGCTTGAGGGCGAGCTTTTTGAAATGGGGCCTCTAAACTCAAACCAATGGTCCTACCCTCACAAAATGTTCGTAAAGAGGTACGCACACTACTTGGGGCACCACCTTCTTTTGGAAGTGGAGAAGGAAACCAATCAAAATAACACTTGCACTCACCCACTCAAGCAACACACTTTGAAAACCCCCTTACTCTATATACACTTTGGACACTTGAACACCATCAACGATTATGAAACCCAATGTTGTGCATCAAATGAAATATGCAATTTGTGGAATAGCATTCACCTTCTCCCCATAAGAATACCCATAATACATCCAAACTCCTCCTCTCTCAAGCACTCATCAAAAAATCATGCGCACAAGACTTGCCTCTCAAACACACAAGAGAATCACTTACAAACTAACACACTTTGCATAGAGAGCTCATCTCCATCTATGCAATGCCGTGACACAAATAAAATCACCATGAGAGGTAGCCACATGCATATGTAATGAAGCAAAAGAGAGTTGGAGTGAGAAATTTCTTTAGACCAATTGAATAAGTGTGGAGAAACAAACCAATGGTAAATTGAGAATAGAACACTTACTTTATTTCTCGCACACCTTTTAAGGGGAGGACAGACGATGGCTAACCATCACGAATTGCGACACTTGAAAGTTTTGAAGATGATTTAATGATCACTAACATAACCATGAGAGAGATCATGATATATTTACAACTTATTGAGGTGCTACAAATGATTTATTGGGTTGATGGAGTAAGAGATTGTAGAATAGAAAGAGTGGAGAATAGAGTTGCACTTCCTCCAAAGACGAGGGTTAGGAGGGAGGATGTGAAAGAGGGAGAGTTGGGGTTTTCTCTACTATTGATCAAGAAACAACATGAAGTTGAAAATATAGGTGTGTGTCCTTGAGTCTCTCCAAGGGAGGCTATTTATAGTTGTGTAGGAGTGGAATTATGCTACACTTAATTAGGGTGAGTGATTAGTCCTAATTAAGTGTCCTTTCACCACTCATTGAATATTGGACATAAAAGGGACTATTTATTCACCAAAAATATCATTTTGGACCGTGAAGGCTCCATAGGGGTGCATAATGTAGGTGGGCCCCACCATGAGGCCCTACGGGTGGCTCCTGCGGGGTATCTCAACTTGTCTGTCTTGGCATTTAGAAAGCATCTTTAGGTTGGTCCCATCACATGCAAGTGACCTTGAACACTCATTACTATTCTAGAAGATGAGTAGGGGAAAAATAAGATCTCACCCTCTTGATTTACTTGATTTACAGTTCCCTTTTGCTGCGAATCTGAAAGATTTACACTATTTTGACCATAACTTTTTACCTATAGCTCAGAATGACATGCTTCAAAAGGAAAATTTGACCTTCTCAACATGTTTGATATGAATTTGGACTATTCTTCACGCCCATGCACCGAGAAATTTGGTTTGGAAGGTCCACACTAGGCTAGGGAACCTTTTGCTTCCAAGTCTTTTGTATGGGTCCTTTGCTTGTATGCATCCAAGGTGAATCATGCTTTTTCAAAAGGCTATGATGCTTAAAAAAATAGAGGAGGGCCCAATATTATTTTCTTGTGAAAAGAATATACAATTGGAGTCTTTTTGAAAAGAGAAAAACTATATGTATATTCTTAAGAGATATTGGGCCACCTATGTAGGGGGCATAGAAGACTTGTAGAGATGGACCATAATCTTTCGTAAAGACAAGTGGAGAGTTGATTTCCATGGTAATTTATCTATATGGGATAGAAGATGGATATATTATTTTTCTACTACTAATTCACAAGAGGTAAGAAAGTTTGGGGGTAGATAGTTGGTTATTGTATGCTTACTTTTATTTACAAAGCAAAAAAGAAAAGGGTGGTAATATAAATATATGACTAAGGTGACATTTTTGGGAAGAGTACAATGTATGTGTGTTGAGCCAACAGAGGATCACACCCACATTTTTGCTCACACTCATCATTTTTGTAACCATTGATTGTAATAAATGTCTTTCCGACATTGATTTTGATTGGAGCCATTCATTAAGTAACGGGACTCAATTGAGTTTCCAGCTTGTAATTCCGAAGTAATTTCACTTGCTGATGTAATTAGTTAGAGATGTTCTCACCTCCAAGGCTGAGGTATATAAGCCAAAGTTTTGTAACCTAAAAAAAGGAGGGGTTTTTATTTAATCAAAGTGAGTTTTTGGAGCGCCGTGACTGTGTCTGAGAGAGAGAGAGAGAGAGAGAGAGAGAGAGAGAGAGAGAGAGATAGATAGATAGATAGTTCTATTATCGTCCTGGGAGGTCAAATATGACCTATGGGACCAAATGAACATGTCACGTGGTGTGAGTGGAGTTCATAAGTGACTCTCGATGCTCAAAAATGGCTGAAATGAGCGTCGCAATAGAGAGTCCACATCGTGGTTGGGAGAGGAAGGTATGTAGGGAGAGCTCATGGCTGAATATATGGGGAAAAGAGGACCTAATGTGGTCAAAAGCTGAGCACTCAAGTAGTGTGTGGTACTCACTCTCTCGCACTTGACGAGGGCATAAGGTGCAAAGTCGATGACACTCCTCGCCAGTGCCCCAACGTCTTGTCTCGCAGCGTAGAGAATGGGAGCTAAGACGAATGGAGGCAATGGTGCGGATCGCACTCAACGGGATGGGCTCAAGGATGTAGGAATGGGTTCGGTTACCTCGTTCCGAGAAGAAGAGAGATTTGTAGTTTGGGGCAACGTGTGTGGTCTTATCTACTTGCTATGCGAGCTACGGAGCCGCCATTGGAGAAGCGACACCGCCATTGTGTTAGCAACGGCGAGAGCTACGCACAGATACCAAGAGTGCGCGCTATCGGCTTCTATGTGTGGTAAGTTCCTACGAGCTTCGGTGTGAGTTTTCTTCCAACTCGTGTGTCGGAATGGAGCGTGCAGAATATCTATAGAACCACAACGAGTAGAGCTACGCATTCGTACCATCGGGGTCAAGTTTCGGTCACCTGTATTTTTTGGCCTGTCTTCATACGCGTTTACCGCACGGAGTGATTATAGGTTGATTTTGCAGTTCAAGTCTTTAGGGTGTTGTTCTTACCTAGTGTATAGACTTCTCCTTGAGTTTGAGATTGATTCAATGATTCTAGACCCTGTTTCGTATAGCATTCGTTCGTAGTACGGATTTCAGTCACTTGCGTATTTTAGAACTTAGATTTGATTTCCTTAGTAGTGATTGTCATTAGAAGGTCGAGTAGGTGATTTGACACCCACCTAGTTGTTTCCATGCGCCTGCGGGTCATGCTCCGTCCTCGTCTGACAAATTATGTTGTTGGTTGAGTTCTCGCTATTTAGCTTCCGCTAGCGGCGTAACCGCCTTAACATTTGGCGCCGCTGCCGGGGACGAGAGCCCTAAGTAGGTGACCTTAGACTAATCCTACGAGGTGAGTCGTATAAACTACTTTGTATACTTTAGTTAGAAAAGATCTAGGAGTGGTGGACTCCGAAGATCTCGAGAGATACTAGGAAGTGGGGTATTCCTGGGTCTTCTGTGTTGACAGTATTTTTAGATTAGCTTAGATTTGTTTGTTGTTTTGTTGGTGTTGAGTAGTTGTTGATAGAAGAAGAATTTGCTAGTCCGTGAGTGGCAGTGGATCTCTTTAAAATCACAATTACCAAATCCATTTTATGATTAGGAATAGCTTAGGTAGGACTTCATTTGATCCTGATCTGGAGCTAGTAATCATTGGAGTATTTGCTTGATATGGTTGATTGCATGTTAGATCACTAAACCGTCGAGTTAGTAGTGAAACTTGCAATAAACAAAAGCTAGAGAAATTTTCTGTGTATCTGGGAGTTACTGAGCACTAGAGAAAGCTTTAGGAAGGATTCTGTGCCAAAAAACTGGAAATCTGCAACTTTAGACATCATACGCGTATGATGTCTAAATGACGAAACAGAGACCAAAACAGAAATTTTGACTTTACCAGAGTGTTCAAAAGGGGAGTTATACCCTAATTTCAACTTAAAACAAGAGCATTAACACTCAAAGAAACCCAAAAAGACAAGTCGGAGTCCAAGAAACGCAAAGAATAGGAAATTTTGGATTCAGATCTTGTTTTTACATTCAAACCTGACAAAAACACTTGAAACTCAATTATAAACATTGGAGAAGGCTTAAAACCAAAAATAGTCAAAATCTGGGAAAAAAGACATGATACACGTATAATGTCTTTTAGCACATCCACTACTTATTTTTGATATCTGACCTGACAAGATTGTTACAAACACTGTAGAAAGCAAAAATATCAAGTCTTGACCCAAATTGATGAAAAAGACATCATACGCGTATGATGTCTTTGACCTAATTTTGGACATATTTTGATACTTTGCCAACACAGATCCATTGTAATAGCTGTCTAGAGGTTATATTTCAAGTTTCATCCCATTTGGATCACAATTGACCCAAAACAAGTCAAAAGCGGAAAATTGCCAGGAAAAGCCTAAATTAGCCATAACTTGCTCAAACAGAGTTCAAACTGAATTTTGTGAGTGGACAGAGCATAAGGGGGCTACTGAGAGTGAGCATAACCAAAATAGTCCAAATCTGTGAAAAAAGACATCATACGCGTATAATGTCTTTTTCAGCATAACTGCAACAAAATTCTCACTTGATGAAACAAAAGTTGTCCAATTGACAAGATTAAACAATTGACCAAGTATCAATCAGTTTGGATCAATTCTGACCACAAAAACTTGGGAACACACATTGTCGAGACGGAGAAGTTAAAGTCCTTTAGGGGAATTGATGAATTTGAGATCGGGCAGGAATCTCCAGAATAACCAACCAAAACAAGGGGAACAAGCAAGTGTCATATCAACCGAGGGAAGTGTAAACCAAAGTTGGGTGCAACCATTAGGGCCGATCTTTGAAGGAAGTGTTTCTGATACTTCTTCGGAGAGATCTTACGAGATTTTCACCGAACACTTGGAACACTTGAACCTGAACAACAGAGAAAATATGGCAGCAGGATCATCAAACCCTTCCGCCACAATGAAGCTATTGTTCATAAAATACCAGTACGACAATGAGCAAGGTGCCAAGATCTACAAAGATGGAATGGACCGCTATTGTGTAAAGATAGAGGAGAGACCTAGTGAGTTCAAGGACTTAGTGCCTGTGAGCTATAGCGGAGATAGATATCTAGATGACGAGGGTACCATGTACTTGGTAGTCCTAAACCCTAACATTGTGGACAAGTGGGGATTGATGGGCACCAAAGCCAAAGTAGATGAAGAACTTGAGGAGAAAGCACCAATAATGAACTTCCCTGATGCGAGGTTAAGAAGAGAGAATGAAACTACAAGGATCAACACTGATAACATCTATGTGGGGCTATACAAATATAATAATGGGGAGCAAGATCTCTATTATAGATGTGAAGAACCCTACACCGGAGAGTTGACAGACCAAAAAAGACTTTATGTCTTTACCTACACAAAGGGATCGAAAGTGAAAATTGCTACTTACGACAAGTATGGGAGGCAATACTCAACAATGGGCAAGAAAGAATTAGAAGGATATACATACTTTGGGGGACCACTACATCAGTATTATGCTACTTCTAGCTCACAAAGACCAGCACCAACAAATGGAGGGCAAAACCCAATGACGACAGGAGGACAAAGAACTCAGGCTGCTGACTCTTTCAGTCAACCTCAGTACTCGAAGCCCGGACCAATGGGATCATTACATTCCAGAGAGTCAATGGATACGAATCGAGGTAGTGCAATTCCAATCCCCACTTATACCACTCCAGGTCCAAGGTTCGAAGCGGAACCATCACAATTACCTCCTAGTAGTAGATTCAGGGCAGGGGAACCGACAAGGGTAACCCATGAAGTCCATGATGCTAGAGAAAGCTTTAGCCGGGACACAGGAGCAATGAGATTGGTAGCAGACCATAGACGTATGAGACCATCTCAAGTAGCGAAGTGTATGCCATAGAGGTATGGTGGTTCAGGAGATCCGTATGCACATGTGTCACTCTTTAAGCAAGTCTTGAGAGCTGAGCAGATAACAGATTTCCATACACAATACGAGGGATTTGGTCTTACTCTAGAAGGTACGGCATTGACATGGTTTCAACCACTGAACATAGGGGGATTCCATGACATTGACCATTTGCTAAGAGAGTTTGCTGGGGAATTCTCAAAACGAGGGATTAAACACAATACGGTCTCACAAATATATGCTTTTAAACAGAGAGAACACGAAAAAGTGAAGGAAGCTTCACTTCGCTTCAAACAATACATTGAGAGATGTCCAGTACGTGAATGACCACAAGATGACAGACTATCTATTCTCTTTATTGAGGGACTGAGACACGACACTCTCAAGAAGGACTTGCACTTGAAAGCTTGTACAAGTTTCGAGCAAGTAACGAGAGAGGCATTGTACTTAGTGGATAACTGTACGGTTTATGGAGAGGTGTCAGCGGATGCAGATTTTGCATCCAGTAGCTCCTCCTCCGTAGCGAGCGAGACTACCACTAAAAAGAATGTTCAAAAAACAACCATGCCAAATGTAGAGCAAATGATAGAAGATGCTCTAAAAGGGATGGCACCATACCGAAAACCATTGCCAAAAACACTGAAATGGTGTGCTATTGAACAAAAATGGACAAACCATCCAACAGAGGAGTGCTATTACAAAAAAGGGTATGTAAGGGAGCGTCAGTATGCACCTCCTGCTCAATTAGCACCACCTCAAGTACATCCAGTACCTCGATACCCAACGGGAAATGTACCAGGACCTATGGGGATAGAAAGACCGCAACCGGTATTGGGACAACAACCACCTTTACCAGGAGCAAGACCAGTAGGCATTAGATATGCACCAACCTTAGAGAATCAAGAAGAACAAGCCTTAGTGCCTGTTCAAGCCTATTATGAAGAATCTGGTGCACACATGTCTCCAACTGTGTATTACCCACCAGAAGAACCCAAACAACCAGAACCATGGGGCATGATTGGGAATGTTGGAATACCAACAGTTATAAGTGCTTCTGATGCAGAGAGATACAATTTGG
The DNA here is from genome assembly GCF_014529385.1 of Adiantum capillus-veneris. NCBI lineage: Eukaryota > Viridiplantae > Streptophyta > Polypodiopsida > Polypodiales > Pteridaceae > Adiantum > Adiantum capillus-veneris. The sequence goes on from NC_140946.1 coordinate 80,083,823, forward strand.
ACGCAAGAAAATTGATGTTCATAGCTCATGGAGGGTTAACAGGACAAAGACCATCCTATCTACAAAGGACGAATCAAATGGGACCAAGACCAGCACTAGGACCCTGTTACAAGTGTGGAGGTGACCATCTGATGAATGTTTGTCCACATACGGAAATCATTAGAATTAACGCTTATTGCACTGAGTGTGGGGTTACTCACTTCATTGAGGATTGTTCAAAGAATCCAAACAAAGTGCAAAAGACGACATTGAATATGCTAGAAACTATTCCTACAGCAGCGGGTCTGAAAATGAAACTCTGATACCAACGCAAGTTGTTACTAGAGCTCAAGCTAAGAAAACCACTAGAGAACCTGAGAATGGAAAGTTAGCGACTGAAGTGGTTAGTCAAGGACCGCGGAGTCAGAGAAACACATGGAAAGCTAGAAAAGTACGCATGAAGTTGAGAAAAGAACGTGAAGACGCTATTCTAGCTGAGGAACTAAAGCGAACTAAAGATAGATTAGAAAAACTTGAGAGTCAAAACGGGAAACGAGAGATGAGCCCGGAAAGAACGAAACAAAAGAGTATCAAAGAAACAACGAGCTTAAGCTCAGGGGGATCAGTGCTAGTCGACAAAGTACACGAACCATTGGACGCACTGATGAGAGCTTACGAAGCTAGGTTAAAGAACAACCAAACACAAGAACAGAGGTGGATGACATACCCAAACGCGGAATTGGAAAAGCAGAGACTTGAAATGTGCCAGAGAATGATCGAGACTGCACAAGCCTTATTAGAACCACCAAAAGAAACAATGAATTGTGGAACGGAAAACCCAATTCAGCAAGAGACTATCGTTTCACGGGTAGCTGAAAAGAATCCCAGTGCACAAAAGCCTGAAAATACACACAAGGATGACCGCATAGTATTGAACACAACCGATCAGGAGATAGAGAGTTTTCATACAATCATACAGAGGTCTTACGGAAGAGATGAGGATTACAATGAATTTTGGAAACAAGTGAGAGAGGCAAACTTTGCAAACGAGCTAAGTTGCCAAGCTAATCAGACAAATCGGGAAAAGGACATCAGGAATCCTCCCATAGTGGAATTTGAGGCAGGATCTCAAGTGGACTTGGATCTGCAATCTTACTGGGGAGATGGGGGCTTTGTTAGAACAATGGAGAGCAAACCTCACTCACTGAATACCTTACCTTCATACTTAGGAGAGCATGAAGAAAAATCCGAGACTAGAGCACTTCCCTCACGAAGAATCTCATCAGAAAAAGTCATGGACTCGCAAGGATTGATAGAGATCTTGTCAACACCAGTGACATGCACTATCACTCTAGCTGAGCTTTTGAGGCTAAGACCACATATGTGGACCACTGTAGGAAAATGCTTGGAGAAATTTGGGATAAAAGACCCAACATCGAGACTGCAAGAGGGTATACAAGAGCTGAGTAAACCACAAAAGAACGCTAAGCCTGTACCCTTAAACAAGGTCGGAGAGTATTGCGAAGGTGAAGAGGGGAATACAACCTTACCAGTTGAATTCCAAGGAGTGAACACGATGGCAATACTAGACAGCGGAGCTAGGGTAGCCATTGCTACAAAAGAAATCTGGAAATAATGGGGAAAACCAACAATAAGGAAGACTAGGTTGAAACTCCAATTAGCAGATGGACACATGGAGAAACCTATGGGGTTATTAGATAAAGTCGTAGTGACTTCTTGCGGCATTGAATACGAACATACTTTTGCTATTGTCGATTTTGGCAAGGAGAATAACTATGATATCATATTGGGAAGACCATTCATGAGACAGTTGAAAATGGTCCAAAATTGGGGCTACGATCACATATACCTGAGAAATATGGAAACCACTACACGTGTGAACCTGAGAGACCATAGCTACAAAGATGTGAACCGAACACCGGTAGAGGAGTTTGATTCAGCTACTTTGGCGGGATCCAAATTTCCAGCTTGGTTAGGTAAGCCCAAGGAGTTATGGATGTGTGGAGCCTCGAAATGTGGAAGTCTGAGGCGAGAAGAATATGTTTTAGAAAGGGCTATCGAAGACAAAACTTATATAGGAGAACCCTTCCAGAGGACACACTTGAACCATTAGAATGGACACACATTCTAGCAACCCTAGATGTTTGTGCAATTCCGGATGGTCCCACAACGAAATTTTGCGACAAGGACGGGTACGACGTGGTTCCGTACTTCATGTTGAGAACTGTACTCGAAAAAGAAACTGAAAAGAACGATACACTGGAAAAGGAAGATGAAGAGGAGGTGTTTCACGACATTCCTGATCATCCTGAGTGGGGAAATGAAGCAGACAACGAGTCAACGGACAATTCAAGTGGAAACGAAGAAACTATAATGGATGTCCGATTTTATGATTTTCCGAACCAAACTAAACAACGCCAGAAACGCTATAGAGCAAAGAGAAAAACAAAGGGGGTTAGAACCAATCCGATGACTAGAATAAGAGAAAAAAATCAATTCCTAATGCTAGTAAAGGCGGAAGATTGTGAGACACCTAGACCGGTGTACATAGCCACAGATTTGTCTCCACGCGAGGAAGAGAGACTTTTGAGTCTTCTCAGAGAGTATAGGGATGTGTTTGCATGGTCTTATAAGGACTTAAAGGAAGTTGACCCATCGATATGCCAACACACAATCCCACTAAAACAAGACGCAAAGCCTAGCAGACAGAGACCATACACATATAATGATACATTTGCTAAGAGAATCAAAGAAGAGATAGATAAGCTAAGGGAAGCTGAATTCATATACGAGATTGAACACACCGATTGGGTATCTCCGATTGTGGTAGTACCCAAGAAGAACGGAAAACTCCGAGTGTGTGTCAACTTAAAGAAAGTGAATGCTGCAACAATCAGGGACAATTATCCCTTGCCGAAAACTGATCATGTTCTAGAGCGTGTATCAGGGAAAACAGCATACTCCTTTCTTGATGGTTTTTCAGGATATAACCAGCTAGCCATAGCACTAGAAGATCAACATAAAACCGCTTTTGCAATGGAATGGGGAATTTATGCTTATCGGGTTATGCCTTTTGGTCTAACCAATGCTCCCGCAACCTTCCAGAGGCTGATGACGCATGGAACAGAAATATACATGGATGACTTATGTGTACATTCTCTTCTGAGAGATGAGCATCTAGAACACCTAAGAAAAGTATTTGAGAAATGTAGGACATATCGCATTTGTCTCAATCCTGAGAAATGTGTGTTTATGGTCCGACAGGGCAGAATTCTGGGACATATTGTCTCAGAAAACGGAATATCCACGGATTTAGAGAAGATAAAAGTTATAGTGGATACGCCGAGACCAACCAATGCGAAACAAGTACAAAGCTTTATGGGACATTGCGGATATTATAGACGATTCATTTACATGTACGCTATAATAGGCCAACCACTTTACAGGCTAATAGCGAACTTTGAATGGACAAAGGAGTGTGAGGAATCATTCAAGAAATTGAAAGAGGCACTCATTACTGCTCCAGTCTTGAAATCACCAGATTGGGAGAAGATATTCCATGTGCATATAGATGCTTCGGCATATGCAATAGGATGCATTCTGGAAGGAAACATGGATTTTCCTATCTGTTACGTCAGTCGACAGCTCAACAATGCAGAGAAGAATTACACCACAACAGAGCGAGAAGGATTAGGAATGATATATGCTGTGAAGAAATTTCGGCATTATCTTCTAGCCAACAAGTTTGTGTTTTTTACGGATCACCAAGCCTTGCTCTACATAGTGAATAAACCATGCAATACCGGGAGAATAGTGAGATGGTTCATTATCTTACTGGAATTCGACTTCACGGTAGTAGTAAAGAAAGGAAAAACAAATCTTAGAGCTGATCATCTTTCGCGATTGACGAATGGAGAAGACCCTATAGGAGTAGATGACGACATGCCAGACGCGTACTTGTTCAACATAGAAATGATACCGAAGTGGTCTCAAAATGTCGTTAGCCTATTAACCTATGGAGGAGAGTTTGATAAAAGAGAATACAACCAGAAACATATTGCTATTCAGCAATCCAAGAATCTTCAATTGGTTGCAGGAATGTTGTATCAATTGGGAAATGATCATGTTTTACGACTATGCATCAATCCTGAGGAATATAATATATATCTGCGCGAAGCACATGTTCAGGAATGTGCATTTCATTGTTCAAGAAGGAACACATATAGGAATTTGTTACAATTGGGAGTCTATTGGCCAGGAATGAAAGAAAGCGTACATGAATATGTCATTGTATGTATTGTATGTTCATCAAAACCGCCAGCAAAGTATTCGACATTATATCAGATAATGATCGCTCCAGAATGGAGTCAGTATATTTTTGAATATCTCACAAATAGAACTTTCCCAGAAGGAACGTCAAAAGCTCGTAAAAAATCAATAGAGACAAAAGCTAGAGATTACGCTTTAATAGGAGATCAACTCTGTAAGAGAGGTAAAGACAACCAGCTTAGGATTCTCACATCAGAGACTGAGTATGTGATAATACTAGAGCAAGCTCATGGAGGAGTAGGTGGAGGACATTTCTCAGGTGATAAGACAGCAAAACTTGTCTTAGCCGCAGGAATATGGTGGCCAACATTACATATGGACGCTGAGGAATACATTAAACGGTGCAATGACTGTCAGCGGACCAAAGTACCACTTAAAAGAGATGATATGCCGCTTAGACCAATGATGGGGGCAAGAGCTTTTGCAAAATGAGGGATTGATTATGTCGGACCCATTTCACCTCCTGCATATAAGACTCATGCACAATACATCGTTGTGGCTACAGACTATCTAACAAAGTGGGTCGAAGCAAAGGCAACTCAAAAAGCGGATGCCAGGACCACGGCACAATTTCTATATGAATACGTCTTTGTACGATATGGATTGCCAATAGAAATTGTGAGTGATTGAGGCACACATTTTATAAATGAAGTGATAGAGATCCTTCTAGATGAATTCATGGTAATCCATAGGAAATCAGTCCCGTATCATCCACAAGCAAACGGACAAGCTGAAGCAACAAACAAAACCATATGCACGGTCCTCACGAAGATTGTATCTGAGTCGAGAACTGACTGGGACCAGAAGTTGCATTCAACATTATGGGCATATAGGGTAGCATATAAAACATCAATAGGAACGACCCCATATAACATGGTTTTTGGGCTAAATGCTATCTTACCAATAGAATTCTTGATTTCAACCTTAAGGGTGGCTAAGGATCTAGAGTGGAAGGGCACGAGCTTTCTGATAGAATAGATGACCTGGAAAAGCTAGACGAGCTTCGCCTAAAAGCAGTAGCTTCTATCTACGCTCAAAAAAGGCGACAAAAAGAATTTTTTGATAAGCATGTGCGGACTAAAGAGTTTAAGGTTGGGGACTATGTCCTAGTTTACACTCTGAAACAGCATGCTAAGAAGCTTAAAAAGCGAGGGATGGGACCTCTGGTGATTAAAGATCTATCACCAAGTGGAGCCGTCAAGCTTGCTACATTAGACGGAGAAGAAATGCCCAATTGGATTAGTGGATGCAGAGTGAAAAAGTATCTTTTGCCGCTAACCCAAGACATGCTTCTCAAAATACATCAAGAAAAGCTGCGTGTCCAGAAAAAGAAAATGATTTTGGAGGAAGCGCAAGCCGAGGCGAAGGAAAGAATGGAGAAAAGAAGACTACTACGTCAGAAACAGCGCAATGAAGGAGCAATACGAATAAACGCAGTCAGTATAACAGAAATGGATAATGACAAAGAAGAACCCATCATTGAATGCAAAGTAGGAACCAACCAAATCAAAGCCAGAGCACTATTGGATTCAGGAGCTCAAACTAACCTACTTTCACTCAGTTTGTATAGACAATTGACAAATGACACTAAACTACAAACTGCCAAGCAAGAGTTAAAGAGTTACTCTGAGAATTCAATCAAAACTGTCGGATGCACAGTTTTACATATACAGATTAACCAGTATGTGTATCCTCATATGTTTTACGTGGTTGAAGACCAAGCTACACAACATCCATTATTGCTAGGACAACCATGGCAGAAGCAATACAATGCAATGATTGACTGGAGTTCTAAATCAGTGCTTATCAAATACGAAGGTGAAAGTCAATCAGTTAAGTTCACCAAAGGAGAAGAGCCAACTCCAAAGGACGAATCCAAAGACAAAGGTAAACAACAACCAGAGAAAAAGAAGAAGCAATGGCAACCAAAAGTTTCTATACAACCGGATTACTCTTCGACGAGGAATTCTCAACAGTGGATAAGGAAGACAAGCAATAATATAACAGCTCAACCTTGGGAAAAAACGGAGTCAAAGTTGGTATGGAGACCAAAAAAGGTTGTGCCAGAGAACACAAAGGTGGAAAACAGAGTCTTCAATACCAGACAACAGAGTGATTCCAGACAATCAAGGACAGTGAAACAGATCTGGATTCCAAAGAAGTTCATGACGGCACAAAGCTATAGCAAGCAAATTTGGATCCCAAAGATTTGTAAATAGGAACTCCCTTCAGTACAATCAACGGAAACTCCTAGGTATTTCAAATCGAGGAAATCAACACAAAGAACAAAGCAGGTTTGGGTCGCAAAGAGTTTGTGGCAAGCACAAGTGAAGCGGAAGCAGATTTGGATTGTAAAAAAGAACAACAAAGTAAAGAAGAATCCATCTACTGATTCTACTACCGAAGTGCCAAAACCAACCCAAAACCCGACCACCAATCCTTCAATCAAACAAAGAGCAGCTTTATTGGAAAGACTGTTGTATCATCGCTCTACAATTGCATTGGGAATTTATGACCAAAACAACTACAATGCTTTGTCCACAGACACTTCATAGTCGTCCGGGAGGACTCAGACTAGGAGGGGGGGAGGTATACAGGTATACAAGAGTTACAAAGCAGCTACAAGCGCCAAAAACAAAGAAAAACAAAAATTATATTACAAGGGCAGTGTCTTACATGATTTTGCAATTTTTATGTTTGATTGCGGATATTGATAATATTTATGCCCTTATATACCTTGTTTTGCAACAAGAAGAGATCAAATGATGAATTTGGGTCTCTAGACGTGTAAATATCACTAAATAAGAGTGTTTTTGGAGCTAAAAAGTGGAAAAAAGTGGTAATCCAAGTCCAGAAATCACAAATAATTGTATATTCATATACACAGAGTTACCAGCTATTTATTGTGTATGTTTGGAATTTTTTGGCTTCAATTTGCTATTTTCCTTTATTTTTTATGATTTTCTTGATAAAAGTAAAAGAAAAATAAAAAAAGCAGGTGAAACGAGATCAGAAAAAAGAAAAGAATAGATGGTGATGATCCTAATGACAAGGGCAACCCATGGTAAAAATTGAGTACAATTCGGGAAAAGTTGCGGAAAGCCCGAAATGACAGAATTTTGGCAAAGTGGACAGATTTCTCAGAAACAGGTCAAACGGAGTCCAAATTGAGAAATTTCAAATCCTAAAGTGCATTTCACGACGAGATAGGAGCACATGTCAAATTTGGTAACAAGTGATCCGGGAAGTCCGAAGTTAAGTATTTTTCACTTCACTTTCAAGCTCATTTCCACTATTACCTTCTTGGAGAGAGCAAAGAGCACACAGGAGCATCCAACCTTCTGCAGCCTTCTACGACTGCTACGAGAGCTCAGAGGACACCAGACATGAGAGGTAGACTCGTTTCCATAAGCTTTTGATGCTTATCATTAACTTTTGTCGCAAAAACTGACCAAAACCAAGAAACAAGAGCAGACGGGGAATGCGGTAGAATGCTAGGTAGTGGCACAACCGCCTAATCAAACCTCGCAAGAACTTATAGGTGGGTTACCCTAGTATAGAAGATGGGTTTCTAACACTCAAAGCTCGAGAAAGAACGACTGGAAAAACCCTAGGTCAACAGAGCCTGCAAGAGGCAAACAGGAAAAAGTTGTCGAAACGACACAAAACTTCTCAGGAAGCTTAACAACATCGAGGGCAATGCAACCATGGAGTGTCTCCAAGTTTGGACCACCAAAAGTAGGTCGGAACAACCGATTCGGCTGCGGACACACAAAGCGTCATTTTGGCATAACGGCTGAAATTGATGACCGAATGAAATGAAACTTCACAAGCAGCTTCAAATATACATAGATGACTTATGTTTGCAAGCAAAACCCAAAAGAAAGCTGATTCACTTACCGATGGTGAAAAAGACGCTTTCGGGCAACCAAAAGGAGAAAGATGGAGAACGGGAAGCCAAAGTCAAGTTCAACCAAATAGATGGCTTCACAACATATCCAATGAGCTGGAAATGCAACTCTCGAGAAGAAAAGTTGAAGAAATTCAACTCCAAGGCAAAAAGATGACTTCGGAGACTGAAATGCCTATAAGGGGGCTTTTTAGCTAAACTAATGACTTTTTAAGTTGAAAACTAGTTAGCAGGGCTTAGGGCACTAGCACAAAGCATTCTTTGCACGAAAAGACCAACATTTCAAGAAAAGACATCATACGCGTATGATGTCTCACAGCATGAATTTCACATCCATTTCAACATTTGAGTGCATAGCCTCATTCCACATGTTAATCACATCCTATGAACCAAGTATCATGAGAATTGGAGTTAAAAAACCCAAGGAAAACCAAAAAGACGCAAAGTAGGCCATAAAATTGATTTTTGGTCCTAATTTTGTCAAAATAACTCCAAACTCATTGAAACTTTGTAGGATTGTTGATTAACACATCTACAAGCTATCTGGAACCAAAAAGCACCATTTTGACACAAAAGACATTATACGCGTATGATGTCTATTTGCACTTACAGAGCCAAAACTGCTCATTTGTCATCATACATCCATTATATATACCTAATACATGCTACATATGAAATTTGGAACCATTTGGTCAAGAGGATCACCCCATTAGCCCAATTGAAGAAAAATCCTTCACCTAAAGCCTATTTTTGGCCCAAATCCAACATACTCAAGTCCAAACCAAGATTTGAGTAGATATAGTCCTTCACTAGTACATGGGGAGTCCACAGAACCAATCCCATGCAAAATTGATGAAAAAGACATCATACGCGTATGATGTCTCCAGAGCCATTTTTAGCCCAAAATCTATCCAAACTTCATAAATCCACTGAATAAGCCTATCTAAAGCCAAATCCAAGCTTATAGAGAAATTTGGTCCAAAAATACACTAAAGACATCATACGCGTATAATGTCTCACTATGTGATTTTGCCACCTCAGGGCTTCAACCACCAAACAGAAGTGATCTACATGCCATTTGAAAGTGAACCACCAAGTTTTATCCAATTTGGATCATAAAATCCAAATCCCTTTCAAAATTTTGCCAAGAGCCGGAACTGGACTAAACTGGCCAAAACTTGACCAAATGGGATCCAAACTCAAATCCAAGCATATGATACTCATGTATACACTATCAGCTACAAGCACAACCAATATGAAGTCATTTTGACACAAAAGACATCATACGCGTATGATGTCTCCAGCATGATTTTGAGCCCATTTTGCATATTTTTTCACCTACCTTGCATCCTTAGGCCCTGAATAGCTCATGTTTCAATTTTCAAGTCATTTGGATAGTTAAAAGCTTCATTTCGTCTTTCAGTACTAAAAAGACGCTAACTTCTGAAATTGGAGTTACAGGATCCATGGATTCCGCCAAGTTATCGGCAACGAAGAGAAAAAGACCAACAATCAAAGATGCTCTTGCAGAAGCGGAACCCTTTGACATTCGAGCAGAAACCCTCAAGCCAACCAAAACTTGGGTGGAGGAAGCAGTATTGGAGAAAGAGGGAATAAAGATCTACCAGGGGACTTTTAGAGACCCTCAAGGGAAAGCGGTGGATGTACCGATGATCCCACAGGAATTGGTAGATTATAGCAGGTCAGAAGACATCAGCAGGTACCTGGAAAGGGCAGACTTGCACAGTTTCTTCACCTCGAGACCATCAGGTGTGGATACAAGAAGAGTGTACGAGTTGGCAACATCCATTCAGAAGGATGGGAAAGCCACATTGACAGCCATGGATGGAGAGAAAGTAGAAGTACAGATCACTCCACAGCTCATTGCAAACGCATTGAAGCTGCACAACAAAGGGAGCTCTGTCAGGGAAAGAAGGGAGGCCATAGAGGTCTATGGATCCAAGAAACAGAATGCAACCTATGGAGATATGGCGGACCAAAGAGCGGCAACCCTTTGCCAACTGTACAACCAGTTTCTCCATGTTTGCAGTAAAAGACCGCAAAAGTATACGACACCGCCCCATGCCATTGCGACCACCATCACATGGGCATTAAAGAGCAATATGCCAAAAGAGGTGAATTACGCTCAACACATCCATGAGCAAGTAATTTCCATGCACAACGAGAAGCCAAAGTACATAGGAGGAGCGGAAATTCTGACAAGAATAGCTTATGAAGCTATTGGAGCTAGAGATCAGTGGCCAAAGGTTCCCTCCCAGAATGAGTGGCTTAGAGAAGCCGACGAGGAGGAAGAACAGCCCGAAGTATCCAAGAGGGTGTCCACAAGAGCACGCCGGAAACTAGAAATAGTTTCAGAACCTGAAGAGGAGGTGGACGAGCCGCTTATGAAGAAAGTAAAGAAGAAGGTGGCTCCCAAGCAAACCAAAAGTCAGAAAGTGGCAAGAATGGAAAGACTAGTGGAGCAGTTTAGAGCAGAAAGATCTCTAAAGGGTGACTTTGAAGAAAAGTGGGTGCCAGACCCCACCAAAGTCGGAACTAGCTCAGCAGGCCACATGTTGATCAATACGATCAATATATTAAAGCTTATGAGGAGTCAGAGGCTATACTGGAGCAGCAACCTGTCGAGCCATACACTGAAGAGGAGGTATAGCTTTTAAAAGCTGAGCTGAAAAAGGACGACAAGGGGAAAGGGAAAGTAGATGAGTCTACTAAATCTCAAGATAAAGACGGGCAAGCCGACAAAGGGAAAGCCAAGGAAGTCGAGGACAGATACCCCTCTATGACTGATGTACCAAGCCCGAAGAAGACGAAAAATATCGTGGAAGAGACCACAATAGAGATGGACACAGATGATTTGGAAAAGCCGAAGGCCGAGACCAAAGAAAAGGAGATAGATCCAGTTCATCAAAAGAGAAATGATTATGAGGATCTGGTAGCGATAGGATACACTGAAGCAAAGGCCCTTGAGGCAGTTTATGGGATCACCCTACAAAAACAAGATGATCGGAGAGGGACGGAGGAAAAAACAAAGAGTACAAAAGAAAGTGAAGAGAAACTAGACGAACAGAACGTACTAGAAGAGCCGAAGCCAGTGGAGGTGGTGGCAGAAAGACCTTTAGAGTTGACAGATGAAGATGAAAAAGACATGCACATGGTGCACGAACTGCTAGGCAAGATCAAAGAAAGATCCAGGGCAAAGGAAGTAGAGATTGAGACAGCCAAACAAAGGGAATCAGAGTTGCAGAGGAAATTAGAGAATGCTATGACTGAATCTGAAAGTCATAAAGCATCACTCTATGACGCAGAAAACGAGAGAGACGGCTTGATACTCCAGCTAGCCGAGGCTTCAAGAGAGGTAACAAGTGCACAAGAAGCAAAGGAGCGGATAGAAGATGAGTCGGAGGCAGCCAAGGATGAGCTCATTGAGCTAAGGGAAAGAGTCGAGCTCCAAGAAAGAACAATCACTAGACTTAGGACTACCCCTAGAGCTAGCAGAGCAGGAACCGAACAAGAAGGAGTTATCATTCCAGCTTTGGAAGACCAGGTCCGAAGCTTACAAAGAGAGCTGAGATTAGAGCAAGTGCAAAGGTTTCACATTGCAGAGGGATCATTGGCCTCAGAGGAGAGGCTCACATTAGAAAATCAAACACTACGGACAGAGAATGAGGCCCTCCGCAAACAGCTCCAAGATCTACAAGAGCAACAAAGAAGAGAGACAGAGACACCACACGAAGAATCAGGTGGAGCATCCATAGAGCTACCAGAATCTGGAGAGGCAACCACAATTGAAGATCCAGCCCCAGCTCACGAGGTGGCCTCGACTTCAGGAATCTCTGAAGAAGAAGAACAAAGGCCCCATGACCAAATAGAAAAGTCAGTAGAGGAGAGTGACAAGGCGGAAATGGAATGGGAGAGGAGACTCCTCATCTCCATTAGACTTCAGGGATTAGACACAAAAGTGCTCCATGAAGAGTGGATGCAACCCAGCCTGCCTTTCCCTTTGATGAAATTTGAAGTGCTAAAGACGAAAAAGAGAATAGAGGAGGAGCAGTATGTCGCTCTTTACGAAGGCGACATCACAAAGGAGGAACAGTCAAAGAAGATAGTAGATTCACAACCTAGATGGAGGAAAGGTTGGCTGAAAAAATACCCAGCCTACCTAATCTACTTGGTGGAGGCACCAAAGGAGATTCGGGAGAATACAACCTTCTGCCCGGTGCCAAGAGTCAGAAACTGGAAAGAGCATGGCAAGATTGCAGAAAAGAAGCCAAATTGGCTTAATTATCCCAGGATGCCAGGACCAAAGGCAGGAGAGAGAATAGGTAAAGTCTACATGGTGAAAACCCTAACGCGCACCATCAAGCTCTTTACTGGCTCTCCTGACCTTTCGTGTCAGATGCTCAAGAAAATCTGCAGGACTCTCTTAGCTTGCATTGAAGTGTTCGCGCCAAATAAAGCCACGACCTCAAGTCTACTATCGACGGCCGACACAGTGACTGATATGATATATGATCTTTCATTGCAGCCTTCTCCAAAAGTGTTACACCTCCTATACCAAAGGATTATGTTTTTGCCTAGCTTCCATATGCAAACATTCGAAGAAGCTTTCTACACCGGCTTTTTCACCCACGAAAGCAAAATATTCGGCCCAACCTTGACCATCGGCAACCTACAATACGAATCACATTTGCAGATGCTCAAGACGGCAGGACTTTATTGACCAAGCATAAAAGTCATGTCAGGGACGACATGAACGCGCAGGGGGGGAGTGTTGAGCTAGCAGAGGATCACACCCACATTTTTGCTCACACTCATCATTTTTGTAACCATTGATTGTAATAAATATCTTTCTGACATTGATTTTGATTGGAGCCATTCATTAAGTAACGGGACTCAATTGAGTTTCCAGCTTGTAATTCCGAAGTAATTTCACTTGCTGATGTAATTAGTTAGAGATGTTCTCACCTCCAAGGCTGAGGTATATAAGCCAAAGTTTTGTAACCTAAAAAAAGGAGGGGTGTTTATTTAATCAAAGTGAGTTTTTGGAGCGCCGTGACTGTGTCTGAGAGAGAGAGAGAGAGAGAGAGAGAGAGAGAGAGAGAGAGAGAGAGAGAGAGAGAGAGAGAGACAGAGAGAGAGAGAGTCTTATCTACTTTCTACGCGAGCTACGGAGCCGCCATTGGAGAAGCGACACCGCCATTGTGTTAGCAACGGCGAGAGCTACGCACAGATACCAAGAGTGCGCGCTATCGGCTTCTATGTGTGGTAAGTTCCTACGAGCTTCGGTGTGAGTTTTCTTCCAACTCGTGTGTCGGAATGGAGCATGCACCATATCTATAGAACCACAACGAGTAGAGCTACGCATTAGTACCATCGGGGTCAAGTTTCGATCACCTGTATTTTTCGGCCTGTCTTCATACGCGTTTACCGCACGAAGTGATTATAGGTTGATTTTGCAGTTCAAGTCTTTAGGGTGTTGTTCTTACCTAGTGTATAGACTTCCCCTTGAGTTTGAGATTGATTCAATGATTCTAGAATCTCTTTCGTATAGCATTCGTTCGTAGTACGGATTTCAGTCACTTGCGTATTTTAGAACTTAGATTTGATTTCCTTAGTAGTGATTGTCATTAGAAGGTCGAGTAGGTGATTTGACACCCACCTAGTTGTTTCCATGCGCTTGCGGGTCAAGCTCCGTCCTTGTCTGACAAATTCTGTTGTTGGTTCAGTTCTCGCTATTTAGCTTCCGCTAGCGGCGTAACCGCCTTAACAATGTGTCGCCACAAAGGTTAAACGAAGAGGGGGAATTTACTCTAGATAACTTAATAGCGTAGAAAAATATATATACACATATGAGGAAGAGGACGTTGAGTAGGCCGAAAAATGTTGCAAAAAGATGGTTACCATTTTATGCCACTCATATTAGCCCTCCCCCAAGCCTAGAGATATTCATATCTTTAGGAGGACGGTGTTGCTTCTTTTTCTTCTTTTTCTTTTCTCTTTTTTTGTCATTTTTTCTTTTCCACTTTTTTTTTTCAATAGGAGGAGTGTCATGCACTCTTTTACTCCATTAGACCTGCTTTTCATTACCTCAATCCCATAAATCGGAGATGGGAGGGTTGCCTTGGGTATGTTCAGATTCCAAGGCTGGTTCTTCTTTGCACATCAAAGCTTTAAAAATAGGTGGAGCATTTGCCAAGCCAAAGGGAGCCATGCCAATTTGGAGCTTAGACGATGTAGGCAGATCACTTCCTATCAACGGATTGATACGTTGAAAGTAGGGCTTTAATCTCCATCCATTGACTCTGGTCTTGTGGAGTTTTCCTGATAAATCTGCTAATGTGTAACTACCATTCCCAAACTTTGTTTTTATCATGAAAGGTCCCTCCCATCTTTGCAAAAACTTTTTGTCAAGTCGAGTATCAAGTCGGTTATCATAGCGAAGAACCAACATACCTTCCTTCAATCCTTTCCCCTTGAGCTTCTTGTTGATTTTGTCCCTTTGGCTTGTCGCTTTGGTGATGTAGTGATCAATGGACTCTTCTCTATCTAGCTCAAGTCATTGGAGATCTAAGATCCTTTCATGTAGAACCTCTTTTGGTTTTTTTGCCACTCTTGCAAGAACACGCAAGCTTGAGAGCTCTACCTCAATGGGGAGAAGTGCCTCCTGTCCATAAACTAGATGAAAAGGGGTGAATTGGGTAGATACCTTGAAAGATGTCCTATACGCCCAAAGAGCAGCCGTCAAATGGCGATCCCAATCATTAGACCATTCCACAACCTGCTTAGAAATGATCTTACATATCATTCCATTCACTTTTTCCACCAATCCATTGCATTGAGGATGGTAGGGTGTGGAATGCAGGTGTTTCACTTTTAACCTCCTCAAGAGATCATTCAGAAGGTCAGCCCTAAAACCCGGGCCTCGATCTGATAAGATTTCTAGGGGTGTTCCAAACCTACTACAAATATGGTCAAAAATAAACTTTGATACATCTTCAGCTGTGATTCAGGTTGTGCTTGTTGCTTCCGCCCATTGTGTCATGTAGTCAACACCCATGATGATGAAAACCTTCCTTGCAGAAGTATAAGGTAGGGGACCTATTACACCCATCCCCACTTTTCAAAAGGGCCATAAGATATTATTGGGACTCGAGGCTCATATGTTAGTCGTCTATCCACAGCAATTTGGCATGGCTTACATGCCTTACACCAATATTGGACATCACGATGTAAGCTCGGCCAAATAAACCCTGCTTGTAAAATCTTCCTACTCATAATATCTTGAGAAAAGTGACCACCACAAACATCATCATGACATGAAAGAAGAATTTTCTCTATCTCTTGCACACCTGGTACTCTCCTCAAGACCAAATCTTTCCCTTTGTGATATAAATCATTCCCGATCAACTGGTAAGGTGTGGCCTTCTTAACTAGTCTATGTCTTTGCACTGACGGACGCAAAGCAAACCCCGAACCCCGACGGCCTCTAAAACGCCGGGGGCCGAATGGCTCGCCTCGAGCCTACCACGGTAAAGCGAACAGGGAGAACCACCTAGCTTTGAGCGGCTAGGACGCAAAGCCCACGATGATATGAACACCGCAAGCCTACACACAAAGAGAGAGAGAGAGAGAGAGAGAGAGAGAGAGAGAGAGAGAGAGAGAGAGAGAGAGAGAGAGAGAGAGAGAGAGAGAGAGAGAGAGAGAGAGAGAGAACACTCGCAATTGATAAAAACAACCTCGGGGGTGTGAGGGTGAATTATTTCTGCAATATTTACAAGGTGGCATGCCGTGGTGGTAGAGAGGTAGGGGGAAGAGATGGTGCAACCTACTTGGTGCGTTCTCTAGTGCGACTCAATGACTGCAAATGTTCATTGCCAAGAGCGTGCATACATGTGTGCATCGACCATTGGAGTCGAGAGAAGGGTGTGAGTCCCTTCACATGGTGCAATTTCCAAGGCAAACCCAACACACAAGACCCTAAACCCTCTCCCCGTGATGGTGATGGTGTCAATCCCTCCCACTACACTCTACCCAATGCCTGGTTCCACACAAGTTGCCCCCCCCGATAGTGACCTCTCAGTGCCAATTTATAGGTGTTGGCTGCTTGGATTATGGTAATCCCAGTGTGGTTAGGGTAATCTTAATCGGGGAGACAAAGAAAGTGGTGGGCCCGGAGTGGTTGACCCTTGCTTTGTTTTGGGGATGGTTATTAAAAGATGGGAATCTCTAGGTGGGCCTTTGTTATCCTCACCTAGAGAGAGGATATTTACAAAAGGGAAATTTACAATGGCTTGGGTGAAAACTAAAGATAATGGCATCGAGGTTGCGTGTTACCGGCGAATGGCGAGCTGCCGGTGCGTTGGTGTCGAGCGTACTTCTTTTCGGAGTCGACCGGGCATGCCTTCGGCGCATTTTCTGTTTTTGTCGTTGGCCGCGCATGCTTTGGATCCTTCTTCTTCCGTTTGTCGATATCGTAGGCGTTTATGCATGTGTGTATGTATGTATGTGTGGGAGCATGTGTGTGTGTATATCTTTTTTTTGTGGGTGAGTGCGTATATGTATATATATGTGCGCATGTGTGCGTGGGAACACGGGAAAGGGGGGGGAGTTATATAATGTATATATATATATATATAATTTATATATATTTTTCTCTCTTTTTTTCCTGTGGCGGAAGGAGAGGGGGGAGGAGTGTGGTGGGGTGTGTGTGTGTGTGTGTGTGTGTGTGTGTTTCAACTGCTGCCGAAAGGCGAGTGTATGTGGGTGTGTGGTATGCTGCGGACTGCGCGCGAGAGAGTGTGTGTGAGTGAGTGGTATGCTGCGGACTGCGCATGGGAGAGAGAGGAGAGGTGGGGGGGAAGGTGTGGTGGGGTGTGTGTGTGTGTGTGTGTGTGGCTACTGCTGCCGAAAGGCGAGAGAGAGAGAGATTTGCACTGGCGGAATCCGGATGTGAGAGAGAGAGAGAGAGAGAGAGAGAGAGAGAGAGAGAGAGAGAGAGAGAGAGTTGGCGTGTTGCCGCAAGGCGTGAGAGGGAGAGGGGGAGGGTGAGGGGTGAGGGGATAAGGGATAGAGAGAGTGTGTGAGGGAGAGTGAAGGAGAGAGGGGGTATGGCGGGGCATGGGTTTGTGTGGGTGAGAGGGAGAGAGGGAGGGTGGTGTGTCTTGCATGGGCTTAAGGACGAAGGACAACTAAGTCAATGGGGGGGGGGGGGGGGGGGGGATGAGGCCGAAGGAGGGTGGGGAAGAGGGAGGGGGTAGGATAGGGTAGAGGGTAGAGGGTAATGGGAGAGGGGTGAGTGTAAGAGAGAGGGGGGGGGTGGTCTCACGCGGCTCACACCGAGGGAGCACGAGAGAGGGGTTGGGGGGGTTTCTTCCTAATTTCTGCCTGGACGGGGAGGGTAAATCGGGGGGGGGGAAGAGGGGGAGGATGGTATGTAAAGAAAATGGGGGGAGAGAGTGCGAGAGTTTTATCTGATGCCCGTGGGGCGGGAAGGGAAAGATGAGTTATGGTGGGGGGGTACTAAGAGTGGGGGGGGGGGGGGGGGGGTGAAATGAGTTTTTTTTCTTTTTTTTCTTTGATTTTCCAAAAGCCGACTATCATTAGCCCTCTCTCTTTTGGTTAGAGGCATTCATGCGTCTAGCCCTTCTTTAGTTTCTTCAGATGTAGGGTTAGAGGGTTCTCCCTCTTCTGGAATGTCTAGCACGAATTCTGGGTCAAACCTAAGAAAATACCTCTTCAGTCTCCATCCATTGACTCTAGTCTTGTGAATTCTCCCATCTACCTCCATCAGCTTATAGTTGCCGTTGTCGTAGCGTTTCTTGATGATGAATGGTCCTTCCCATCTGGGCTGAAATTTCTTATCCTTCCTGGTATCAAATTTGTTGTCGTATCGCAGCACTAACATGCCTTTTTTCAGTCCTTTCTCTTTAAGCCCTTGATTGAAAGTGAGTCGGCGTCTTTCTGCCTGTGCCGTATAGTGATTGATTGCTTCTTCCCTATCCAGTTGTAGTCTCTCTAGATCCAAGATGTGGTTTCTAAGGTTTATGATTGGACGGTGGGTTTGGCTGGCCAAGACTCGTAAGCTGGCTATTTGTACCTCAATGGGTAGAATTGCCTCCTTCCCATAAACTAGATGGAAAGGGGTGAAACCTAGTGATGTTCGGAACATTGTTCTGTAGGCCCAAAGAGTAGCCATGAGATGTTTATCCCAATCTCTCGTATGGTTGTTCACCTGTTTGGTGATGATCTTGTAAATCATTCCATTTACTTTATCTACCAGACCATTGCATTGTGGATAGTATGGTGTGGAATGCCGACGTGTGATGCCTAACTTCTTCATCAGTTCTCCTACCACATCACCTCTGAATCATGGTCCTCTATCTGATATTATCTCAAGAGGAGTGCCAAAACGGCAAACGATATGCTCAAAAATGAACTTTGCCACCTCTTGGGCTGTAATGCGGGTGGTGGCCGTTGCTTTTGCCCATCGCGTCATGTAGTCTACCCCCACAATGATGTATAGTTTACCTGATTGGGCCCTTGGTAAGGGACCAATTGCATCTATTCCCCATTTCTCAAACGGACCATATGAAATGATAGGGGTTTGTGGCTCGTAGGTTAGCGTGCGATCACTGGCCACTTGACAGGTCTTACATGTTTTACACCAATGGTGTACATCTCTGTTCAAACTAGGCCAAAAGTATCCTGCTTGTAGAATCTTCCTACTGGTGATATCTAGAGCAAAATGACCACCGCAGACGCCGTCATGGCAGCTTGAGATTACCTCGGTGATTTCACTAGAGGTTGGAACCCGCCTGAGAATTTCATCTTTGCCCTTACAATACAAGTGGTCGTCTATAAAGCGGTACCTAGTAGCCTTCCTTACCAACCATTGTTTTTGGCCTTTCGTGTGCCCTGTTGGACATTCCCCTGTATTCAGGAAGCTCATGATATCAATCATAGCGTCACTGCCTTGAAAGAGGGGTAGCTTTAATTTGATTGCTCCTATGGAAGCATCTTGTATTCTTTCTTTAGCTAGTGCATCTGCCTCTTGATTTTATGCTCTGGGAATGTGGAAGAGTCTTACCGCTTCAAACTTCTTCAGAAGGTCCTTAACTTGGCGAAGTTGACCAAGTAAAACCTGATGCTTGAACTCCCAGGTGCCATTTATCTGCCTTATTAAAATTAAAGCGTCGCCGAACACATTCAAGCGCTGAATTTTGTGTGAAATACATTGTTCCAACCCAAGGATTAGGGCTGCATATTCTGCCTCATTGTTAGAGTGGGAGTGTGATAACTGCCCCATGGAGAATACTCTTTCCTGCTGTTCATTGAAAATGACCATGCCTGCTGCAGATTGATCCATTGTTCTCTTGTATGCTCCGTCAAAGAAAAGAGAGTGAGCTCTCTCTAGCTTAGGGCTCTCTTTATCTGGTGTTCCTTCCTTTGCTTCCGTGTTGACCTTCAACTTCCTCTCGTAGTGGCGATGAGTGAGAATTCCTGCTAGACTAGCCTTGGTGGAGTTTTCTACTTGCATGGTGTAATCAAACTCTTGTAGTCTAATTAACCACTTTGAGATCCTAGATGAGACATCCATGTGTCGCATTACATAAGGAAAAACCTCCTCCATTGTCAGAATTACAAATGGTCTAGGCAAGAGATAGGAGCGGAATTTCGTGGTAGCAAACATCAGTGCCAGAACCATGTGTTCTACTTCGGTGAATCCCTTCTCTGATGGGGTCATGACCCGACTAGAGAAGTAAATAGGGCGCATGAAAGAAGTTTTGGGATCCTTTTGCATTAGTACTGCTCCCAGAGTATCATTTCCCACACTAGGGTTCACATAGAATGGATCGTCTGACTTGGGGGGTGAAATAGTGGGAAGCTTAGATAGGACTTGCTTTACCTCAGTGAACTGTTGTTCATTCTCTTCACTCCATGAGAAAACATCCCTTTGGGTGAGTTGTTGTAGGGGAAGGACCACTTGAGATAGCAGGTGAATGAACCTGCTTAAATATCTTACCTTTTGAAGGAAAGAAACCAACTGCTTGGCGGTGGTGGGAGATGATAAAGATACTAGAGCCTGAATTTTGCTAGGGTCAGCCTCGATTCCTTTTGCTGAAATTACATGACCAAGGAGAGTGACCTTGCTCTCACCAATGTGACACTTGTCCACGTTGAGTTGGCCACCCAGGGTTTGTAGCCTGGTTAAGCCATCATAGACATTGCTTAGATGAAGGGCTTGTGAGCTATAGAGGCAAAAATCATCTATGAAAACCCGTATTGATGTTCCAAAGTAGGGTTGGAAAACAAAGGTCATGTAGCGTTGAAATGTGGCTGGGGCGTTGGTGAGGCCAAATGGCATCACTCTGTAGGCAAAACATCCCCAAGGTGTGATGAAGGTTGTCTTCTTCTGATCCTCCTCCGCAATGCTAATCTGGAAGTATCCTGAGTAGCCGTCGCATACTATGAGGCGTTCGTGACCTGCCACTTCATTGAGTATTTTGTCCTGGAATGGGAGGGGGAAATGGTCCCTCTTCGTGGCTGCATTCAGAGGTTTATAATCCACACAGACTCTCCATTTACCTTTTTTTTTTGGTGTGACTACTACTGGGGAGACCCATTCTGAGTCTTCGACAGGGTAGATGAAACCTGCTTGTAGCAAACTCCTTACTTCTTTAAGCAATGCCTCTTGTTGAATCACTCCAAGTCTTCTGAGATTCTGTACTACGGGTTTACTGCCTTCCTTGAGTTTTATGTGGTGCTGCACTACTGTAATTCCTGTGATCTTATCATAGCCATCAATGAAGAAAGTAGTGAAGTTGCCTAACATAGAGACATACTCCTTCCTCTCTTCATTGGTTAACTCATTTGAGAGCATTTTTTGTAGCTTACTTTCATCCTCCAATGACTGCTTACCTGATGGTCCCTCTTTGTTTGTTGAGGTTGCTTCAGATTGTGTTAATCTGTTTGGGTCTTTAAGAACGACTCCCATTACTTCGATGCTACTATCACTCCGATCGGTGGTGGTTGTGTCTTCTCCTGAGGTAGACGAGGAGTCGATGGTGGACTCGTCTTCTGAAGCCTCCAAGATCATATTGCACTGCTTCCCAATCCTCATGTTGTAGAATATGGACTTCCCTTTAGCATCCTTCATCTGGATCATCCCGGTGCTCCAGTCTTGTTTTGCTTCCATGGCCATAAGCCAAGGCCTTCCAAGAATGATGGGGTAGCCCTCTCCTTTGTGTGGCATGACAAAGATGTCTACCTCCACTTCCGTATTGAATGCTTTTACTTTGACCGCATTTACAATGCCTACGCATTTTACTCTTACATTGTTTGCCATCTTGGCTCGGCAGGGTGCCGGCCTACTTACCTCTAGACCTAGATGGTGCATCATCTTTTCACTCATGACGCATATTTGCGCGCCACCATCTATGTAGACGTTTAAAATACGCTGCCCTTTGATGTGAGCGTCCATGGTTGGCAAGATGTCATCGAGATCCCTCCCAGAGATAGCCCCAGCTATCCGTGGTTTTGATTTCCTGGAACTTACCATCTTCGTCCAATGCCTCCTCATTCTGGGTGCAAGGTGGAGTAATTGGGGCCACGTTATCTTCGGGCCATGCATTAACACATCCTGAACTAAGTCATAGGGTTGTGCCTCCTCACCTAGTGAGAAGTCCACTATGTCTATCTTCCGCCGCGGTTTAGCTGCTTGTTTGCTAGACTCGGCTTTCCCTTTCATTTTCTCTTCCTTTTGAGATGCCTCCTCGTGCCTCGCACGTTTCACTCCCATAGCATCCATTTCTTCTACCTTCGCTTTTCCTTTCTGCTTCTCTCGAGCTGACTCTTCTACCTTCGCCTTCCCTTTAGCCTCTAAGCTAATGACACTCACCGCTTGGTTCACCGCAAGTGGTGGGGGTAGTGGCGGAATGAGAGGTTGGGGTGGTGGTTGTTGTTGTATATGTGGTCGCAGGATTTGGATTGCTAGGATTGGTCCTGGCTATCTTGGTGGTGGTCTTACTCTTGGCGGAGAGATCTGATTCTGTCTCCCCCTCTATTAAAGTTCTGCCTTCTTGGGTGTGGGCAGTAGTACATTCCATGGCCGTCTTCTCCGCAATTGTAACAGTGGTATTCTGGGTTCTGCCTTCATTGTCCTCTTCCTTGTTCTGGATTTCTGCCAGATGCATGCCCTTGCTGCACCAGATGCACAGATAAACTCTCTAGTTGGGTGGTGATGCGACTCAACAGGTATTGCTGCTCCTCTGCTATCTCCTGTGGTTGGACTCTATGGTTGGCTGTTGCAGCCACTGGGGTTGGTCGGGCCGAGCTTGTTTCCTCTGGCTCGTTTACTCTTGCTTGCATGCACAGCTTCTTGTCTTTAAGGCGGGCTACTTCGACTGCCAACTCATATGTTGCAGGAAAGCTTCCCTTCACCTTCTCTCTAAGCGGCGACCATAGACCAGCAATGAAACGATCCTTCTTGAGGAAATTAGGCGCTCCTTCGCCTTCCTCCAGTGTGGCAACCCATCTCTCCCATAGGTCCACAAACTTTGATTCATAGGTGGCGTACTCCAGCAGGCCTGCCTGCTTTAATTCTATCAATAACTGCCATAGCTTCTCCGAGGTTGTGCCTCCACCAAACCTCTTTACAAAAGCAGTCCTTAACACATCCCATGCATTCTTGGTAGCCTGGGGCAATGCATTGTACCAGGACTTGGCCTCTACTTTCATCAGTAGAGAAAAAATTCTAAGTCGTGAAGCGTCGTCATCTTTGTTGGAGACGACACAAGCAATGTCAAAATCATCCAAAAAGTTAGTGGTGCGATCTTCTCCCTTCTTTCCATTGAACGTGGGGAAAAAAACACTTGCCATGGTGGTGACTCGGAAAATTACAAACCTTTTTTTTCTCTTTTTTTTTTATTTTAATATATCAACAACAACTGCTCATAGGGGTTTCTTTCAGGGGCGAATGGATAGGCTAAAACAGGATAAAAATAGAGACATTAAAGGAATGATGGTAGTCTAGTATGGGGAGAATGATGGGGTTCGGGGAATTGAGGATTTCTCCTAGTCCTGCCGCACCAAATAGGTAGACGATCTTCTGTTGATAGAAGACTTTCCTATCCACATAGATGTTTACATGCATATGCTGCAGGAATCTGAACGGGAATGCCGTCGGCCCGTTTTCCATTATGCACAAAGGGTGAAATACCCACTTACACTCTTACCGTGCGAGTGTTGATGAGTCGGCACATCCACAAGAGGTCATCACCTTTCATGGGTTCTACCCTTCCTTCGTTGCTCAGCACGTATGGGATGATGGCGACGCGTCTGACCACTCCCAGTCTCTTGGCTAACAGCAATTGTAGGTAATTTCCGTAATCGGCATGTTGCATGAATTCTACTCCATTCAGCTGCAGCTCATCTCCAGCTCACTGGGTCTCTCCCGTGGTAGAGAGCTTCTTCAGGATGAGTTGTACAGGGAGGGGAGGAAGGTCCTCCACTCGCTTCCCAAAACAGCGAGAGCAGTAGCCGAACCACTTCTCTCTAGGACATGGGAATCTTCTCACCACTTCTTCTTCTGGATTGTCGAAGTGGATTGGTAGCACTCGCATGCGTCGTGCAAATCCGTAGGCGACCTTCTGCCGCTTTCCTTCGGGTAACTTCTTCTTTGACAAAGTGGGTACAACCCGGCTCTCTGATCTTGAAGCACTTTCTTGGCCAGATGCTTCTCCCTTTGGGGTCATGTGTTTCCAGGCTAGCCTATTTTCTCCTTGCCCTTGGCTCGAGCAGCCCCTTTAGGCCACTTCGGGGTTTTATCTTTGAGTGCTGTCACTTTAGGGAAACGAGGCCTTACGTCTGCTCTCCTTCCTTGACGTGAATGACCTCCTTGCGATGAATGTCAATGTAGAAGACTTCAGCCCTTCCACTGCCTTCGTTGCTGGCACTCATGGACCGTGTGCCTTGGTTGACAACAGTGATGGCACCTCACCAATCTCCTGACTGATGCTTTCGATTTGTAGTTAGAACGAGCGATACGAGATGGAGAATTTACCTCTTGAATGTTGATGACACTACAACCTGGCAGCAGCACCTCAATGAAGGCGGCTAGGGCCTCCTTCGTCTCTTCCCCTTCCGTCCTCCAATTAGAAAATTCCTTTAGCCACTCGTCCATGATTGATAGTGGGCGTCACTTTCAGCATTGTAAACTGAAGGGGTCTTAGAAAATCCCTCCTCCGTGGGGGCACCAAATGACGGACGCAAAGCAGGCCCCGAACCCCGACGGCCTCTAAAACGCCGGGGGGCGAATGGCTCGCCTCGAGCTTGCCACGGTAAAGCGAACAGGGGGCACCACCTAGCTTTGAGCGGGTAGGACGCAAAGCCCATGATGATATGAACACCGCAAGCCTACACACAGAGAGAGAGAGAGAAAGAGAGAGAGAGAGATAGAGAAAGAGAGAGAGAGACAGAGAACTCGCAATTGATAAAAACAACCTCGGGGGTGTGAGGGTGAATTATTTCTGCAATATTTACAAGGTGGCATGCCGTGGTGGTAGAGAGGTAGGGGGAAGAGATGGTGCAACCTACTTGGTGCGTTCTCTAGTGCGACTCAATGACTGCAAATGTTCATTGCCAAGAGCGTGCATACATGTGTGCATCGACCATTGGAGTCGAGAGAAGGGTGTGAGTCCCTTCACATGGTGCAATTTCCAAGGCAAACCCAACACACAAGACCCTAAACCCTCTCCCCGTGATGGTGATGGTGTCAATCCCTCCCACTACACTCTACCCAATGCCTGGTTCCACACAAGTTGCCCCCCCCGATAGTGACCTCTCAGTGCCAATTTATAGGTGTTGGCTGCTTGGATTATGGTAATCCCAGTGTGGTTAGGGTAATCTTAATCGGGGAGACAAAGAAAGTGGTGGGCCCGGAGTGGTTGACCCTTGCTTTGTTTTGGGGATGGTTATTAAAAGATGGGAATCTCTAGGTGGGCCTTTGTTATCCTCACCTAGAGAGAGGATATTTACAAAAGGGAAATTTACAATGGCTTGGGTGAAAACTAAAGATAATGGCATCGAGGTTGCGTGTTACCGGCGAATGGCGAGCTGCCGGTGCGTTGGTGTCGAGCGTACTTCTTTTCGGAGTCGACCGGGGCATGCCTTCGGCGCATTTTCTGTTTTTGTCGTTGGCCGCGCATGCTTTGGATCCTTCTTCTTCCGTTTGTCGATATCGTAGGCGTTTATGCATGTGTGTATGTATGTATGTGTGGGAGCATGTGTGTGTGTATATCTTTTTTTTGTGGGTGAGTGCGTATATGTATATATATGTGCGCATGTGTGCGTGGGAACACGGGAAAGGGGGGGGAGTTATATAATGTATATATATATATATATAATTTATATATATTTTTCTCTCTTTTTTTCCTGTGGCGGAAGGAGAGGGGGGAGGAGTGTGGTGGGGTGTGTGTGTGTGTGTGTGTGTGTGTGTGTGTGTGTGTGTGTGTGTGTGTTACAACTGCTGCCAAAAGGCGAGTGTGTGTGGGTGTGTGGTATACTACGGACTGCGTGCGAGAGAGTATGTGTGAGTGAGTGGTATGATGCGGAGTGCGCATGGGAGAGAGAGGAGAGGTGGGGGGGAAGGTGTGGTGGGGTGTGTGTGTGTGGGTGAGTGTGTGTGTGTGTGGCTGCTGCTGTCGAAAGGCGAGAGAGAGAGATATATTTTTGTTGGCTTCATCCGGATGAGAGAGAGAGAGAGAGAGAGAGAGAGAGAGAGAGAGAGAGTTGGCGTGCTGCCGCAAGGCATGAGAGGGAGAGGGGGAGGGTGAGGGGTGAGGGGATAAGGGATAGAGAGAGTGTGTGAGGGAGAGTGAAGAAGAGAGGGGGTATGGTGGGGCAAGGGTTTGTGTGGGTGAGAGGGAGAGGGGGAGGGTGGTGTGTCTTGCATGGGCTTAAGGACGAAGGACAACTAAGTCAATTGGGGGGGGGGGGGGGGGGGGGGGGATATATCCGCGGGCCGGGGAGGGGGGGGATGAGTCCGAAGGAGGGTGGGGAAGAGGGAGGGGGTAGAATACGGTAGAGGGTAAAGGGTAATGGGAGAGGGGTGAGTGTAAGAGTGAGGGGGGGGGGGGGGGGGGGGGGGGGGGGGGGGGGTGGTCTCACGCGGCTCACACTGAGGGAGCACGAGAGAGGGGTTGGGGGGGTTTCTTCCTAATTTCTGTCTGGCCGGGGAGGGTAAATCGGGGGGGGGGGAAGACGGGGAGGATGGTATGTAAAGAAAATGGGGGGAGAGAGTGCGAGAGTTTTATCTGATGCCCATGGGGCGGGAAGGGAAAGATGAGTTACGGTGGGGGGGTACTGAGAGTGGAGGGGGGGGGGAGGGGGTGAAATGAGTTTTTTTTCTTTTTTTTCTTTGATTTTCCAAAAGCCGGCTATTAGCACCTTGTCTAAGAGTTTAGGAAACTCACCTGCTTGTAGAAAGAAGATAATGTCTTTTAGCTCCTCTTGACCTTGATATTTGGGTTCATATAGTTTCACACCTCCTACCACCATTTGAAGCTTTTCATTTGCGAGTAAGTCTACTTCCTTGTTATGAGTTCTCACAATGTGTTGTACCTGTGTTGCTTGAAAACCCTTCATCAAAGCTCTTACACTACTAAGCCACTCAAACAATGTACGATTCTTGCACCTCCAAGTCCTTTGGATTTGCCTGACCACTAGCAAAGAATCTACTTTTATAATAAGTCTTTGTATGCCTAATTCTTTGCATTCTTCTAACCCAAGGGTTAGAGCAGCATACTCATCCTCATTGTTAGAGTGAAGATTGGGTAGAGTGATACCTTTTCTAACCATTACCTCCTTTTGTGGGTTCAAAATGATGATCCCCCCTGCTACTTTGTCTTGTTGGCATTGATAAGCTCCGTCAAAGCATAAAGTATGGGCATTATCAATCTCCTTCACTTTGAACTGTTTTAAGCCTTCCTCTCTTTGTAGTCGTGATCCTTCCCTTTCTCTCACTTTGTAGGTGAGAATGTCTGCAAGTCCCGCTCTTGTGCTATCTTCTACAAGGAAAGTGTATTCAAATTCTTGGAGTTCAAGCACCCACTTTGCTATTCTAGATGAGAGGCTCATGTGTTGTACTACATATGGTAGATTGAGAAAAACAAATGGCATAGGGAGAAGATACGATCGAAACTTCCTTACCGCAAACAAGATTGCAAAGACTACTTTCTCCATTTCAGTGTATCCCTTCTCAGCCGGTGTCATCACCTTGCTTGCAAAATAGATCGGCCTCATGTATGATGTTTCAGGATCTTTTTGCATCAAAACAACACCAATTGCTTCAAAACCTACACTTGGAGTGACATAGTAGGTCTCCTTTGGATCTGGTGGCATTAGGATTGGGAGAGAGCTAAGAATGCCCTTCACTTCCTCAAAACATTTTTCATGTTCCCTCCCCCATTCAAATGAAGATTGGCTTGACAACCTATGCAAAGGGGCGATGGCTTCTGCTAGGAGATGGATGAAGCGAGACATGTACCTCACTTTGTGGTTGAAGGTCATTAGCTCCTTAGTTGTTGTTGGTGGAGATAATGACAAAAGGGCCTCTACTTTAGAGGGATCCACTTGAATTCCTTGTGAAGAAACCACATGGCCTAGCAAAACCACCTGAGATTCACCGATATGACACTTCTCCATCAATTTTGAGTTGTCCACAAAATTGATGGAGCCTCTTAAGCCCCTCTTCAACCTTTTGGCAGTGAAGTGATCTACAACTATAAATACAGAAATCATCCATAAAGAATCTTATAGATTTTCCAAAGAATGGCTGAAATACAAATATTGTGAATCTCATGAAGGTGCTAGGAGCATTGGTGAGCCCAAAAGGCATTACTCTGAATGCAAAACATCCCCAAGGTGAGATGAAGGTGGTTTTTGGTTGGTCCTCTTCTGCTATTCTAATTTGAAAATATCCTAAATACCCATCACACACAGTGTAGCATTCGTGACCTACTACTTCATTCAAAATTTCATCTTCAAAAGGGAGAGGGAAGTGGTCCCTCTTTGTCGCAGCGTTGAGGGGTTTGTAATCCACGCAGACCCTCCACTTACCATTCTTCTTGGGAGTGACTACAATAGGTGATACCCATTCAGAGTTGGATACTGGATAGATGAAGCCAGCTTTCAAGAGTCGATTCACTTCTTGTAAGAGAGCCTTTTGTTGCACAGATCCTAGTCGCCTTAACTTTTGAGCCACGGGTTTGGTCCCTGGTTTCAATTCAATTCGATGCTCTATTACATCTACACCTCTTATTTGTGAGTAGTCAGTGATAAACAAATTGGGATACCTCTTTAAAATATTGATGTAGGACCGCTTCTCCTCACAAGTAAGATCTTTTGCAAGCATCTTCTCAAATCCTTCTTCAAGGTGGTGGCATCTTTCATCCCCTCGTGTGTGATTGTCTGTTGGCCTTTCTTCTACAGAAACATCTTGGGTGTTGGCATTAAATACCATTCCCATTACCTCCAAAGAAGACTCCTCTTCACTGGTTGATGCACTGGTTGATGCTTCCTCATCACTTGAGTAAGGACTCTCCTCCTCGCTCTCTTCATCTGTCGTGGTTTCATGGTTGATATCTAGTTGCTTTCCTTCTCGCCAATCATACACCACTGGTTGACCCTTCTTAAGAATCAAACGACCACTTCCCCATTTTTGATCTGCATTCACAGCAATGAGCCAAGGCCTCCCTAGGATGATGGGATAGCCCTCCCCCTTAGCTGGCATGACATACATATCCACTCGTGCATCTATGTTACATACATAGACTTTTACATTTTCAATGATCCCCAAACACTTCACACTTGAGTTGTTGGCTAGCCTAGCTTGACAATTAGAGGACTTTGTAATTTCAAGCCCTAACCTATTCATTGATTTTTCCGTGATCACACACATTTGAGCTCCACCATCAACATATACATTAGACACATTTTTACCCCTTATGTAAGCATCCACAATGGGTTCCACATCTTTTTGTAGCTTTGAGGCCACAACCTTAATGGAAAGATTTGCTTTCTTCTTTGGAATTCTTGTACTTACCAACTTTGGCCATTGCCTTCTTACTTTGGCTAATAGGTGTAGAAGTTGAGGCCATGAAATGTTTGGCTTTTGGGTTTGTAAATCCTCGAGGATGTTGTAGGGCTCTAGCTCCTTTCCCAATGGGAAGTAGTTGATACCAATTTCCCTTCGCCTTGATCTTTTCTTCCTACTACTTTCAGCTTCTTCCATCTTTGACTTCTTCTTCTTGTCCCTTCTGGCTGAATTTGTTCCTTCACTTCTCATGTCTTTATCCTTATCATGTGCTCTTGTGCATTTTTTTGCCGGCATAACATAAAGTTTAGAGTATGCTCATCTATTACCTCTTCTAGCTTGATGATGTTGACTCCTCTTTCTTCCTCCTCATGTGGGACGGGAGGTATATTTGCTGGTGGTGGTGGTTGACAAAGGATTTGTGGGCCTTGAGCTAGTTCTTGCTGCACAGTGAGAGGAGGCGGTCTGGGGGGATATATGTCTCCCGAAAGTCGCCTTGGATGTGGACAATTGTACATGCCATGGACCATTTCATTGCAATTCCAACATTGCAACTCTTGAGCTTGTCTTCGTTGATTGCGATTCCCTTCTCTTGGTTGTCGTTGTTGAGGTAGACCCTGTACTAGATTCAGAGTGAGGTTCTCAAGCTGTTGAGTTAGCCTTTGTAAAACCTTTTGTTGAGAGTTATCTCCTATTTGTGAAGATTGTGCAAGAGGGGCCCTAATTGGTGCTTCCATGGTTTGTGAATACTCCCTCTCACTCACTTCATTCAAACCCCTTGCTCTATGTGCTTGGAAGTGTAGTTTTCTAAACTTGATGATGGTTACCTCATGTGCTTCTTCGAAGGTGGATGGGAATTTTAGCTCTACTTTAGCCTTTAAAAGTGGATACAAGCCAACCATGAATCTCTCTTTTTTTAGAAAGTTAGGTGCACCACCATGATTTTCTAATGTAGCCTCCCACCTACCCCATAGATTGAAAAAGGTTGCTTCATAAGAGGGATAGTCTTCAAGTGATACCTGCTTATGTCCAATAAGACATTTCCATAGTCCTTCAGAAGTATCACCTTGCCCGAACTTGGAGAGGAAGCTTGCTCGCAGTCTCTCCTAGTTGGACTTGATTTGGGGTTGCAAGGTCTCCTACCATGCTTTAGCTTCTGCTTTTAGAACCAACGGAAAGGCTCGTAGCTTTACTTCCTCTTCATCTCTCCCGGATATGAGATGTGCCATCTCCAAGTTGTCAAGAAACTCTTGCGCATCTTCCCCACTTCTTGCATAGAACGTGGGAAAAGAACTTGACATTTTGTTTAGACTTTTTGTTTTTTTTTTTTTAAAGAAAATTTTCTCTTACGGGCCACACAAGATTGTTGACACTATAAATCTGATTACATTAAAATGAAGATGTACACATCCATTGTTAATTCGTACTTTATCATAGGTAGAATAAATGGATTAATTGAAGCATTGATTTCATTGAGGCGAGTGGATCCAAATATCCTTCTTATGATAGATTGAAACCTAAACTTAGTTGCAATGATTATATGAATGGATTGCCGAGAAATAGGCCTAAAAGGTTCATTGTTTTGATCATGATTCATGTGCTACTCTTCGTTGTTGGTTTGAAGACCTCGTTCCTTCATATGGCCCTTGAGCACCGCTTCACCACTCCTTGTTCCTGCCTTTAAAACAAAATGAAAATGTGAACATCAAAATAAGTTTCATAATTGATGATTGGAAGTATAATTGGATTGGGTGATGCTAGTATTTCTCTAAGTCTTTCTGCACCAGACATAAAAACAATGCGTTGCTGGAAAAAGACTTTTCTATCTATGTGAACATTTACTCTAATGTGTTGTGCAAAATGAAATGGATAGATGGGAATTCCATTGTTCATCACTAAAACAATTGAAGGTACCTTGGAAATATGTTCCTCAGTGGGGGCACCACTTTATGAGGGCGAGCTTTTTGAAATGGGGCCTCTAAACCCAAACCAATGGGCCTACCCTCACAAAATGTCCGTAAAGAGGTACGCACACTACCTGGGGCACCACCTTCTTTTGGGAGTGGAGAAGGAAACCAATCAAAATAATACTTGCACTCACCCACTCAAGCAACACACTTTGAAAACCCCCTTACTCTATATACACTTTGGACACTTGAACACCATCAACGATTATGCAACCCAATGCCGTGCATCAAATGAAATATGCAATTTGTGGAATAGCATTCACCTTCTCCCCATAAGAATACCCATAATACATCCAAACTCCTCCTCTCTCAAGCACTCATCAAAAAATCATGCGCACAAGACTTGCCTCTCAAACACACAAGAGAATCACTTACAAACTAACACACTTTGCATAGAGAGCTCATCTCCATCTATGCAATGCAGTGACACAAATAAAATCACCATGAGAGGTAGCCACATGCATATGTAATGAAGAAAAAGAGAGTTGGAGTGAGAAATTTCTTTAGACCAATTGAATAAGTGTGGAGAAACAAACCAATGGTAAATTGAGAATAGAACACTTACTTGATTTCTCGCACACCTTTTAAGGGGAGGAAGTACGTTGGCTAACCATCACGAATTGCGACACTTGAAAGTTTTGAAGATGATTTAATGATCACTAACATAACCATGAGAGAGATCATGATGTATTCACAAGTTATTGAGGTGCTACAAATGATTTATTGGGTTGATGGAGTAAGAGATTGTAGAATAGAAAGAGTGGAGGATAGAGTTGCACTTCCTCCAAAGAGGAGGGTTAGGAGGGAGGATGTGAAAGAGGGACAGTTGGGGTTTTCTCTACTATTGATCAAGAAACAACATGAAGTTGAAAATATAGGTGTGTGTCCTTAAGTCTCTCCAAGGGGCGCTATTTATAGTTGTGTAGGAGTGGGATTATGCTACACTTAATTAGGGTGAGTGATTAGCCCTAATTAAGTGTCCTTTCACCACTCATTGAATATTGGACATAAAAGGGACTATTTATTCACCAAAAATATCATTTTAGACCGTGAAGGCTTCATAGGGGTGCACAATGTAGGTGGGCTCCACCATGAGGCCCTACGGGTGGCTCCTGCGGGGTATCTCAACTTGTCTGTCTTGGCATTTAGAAAGCATCTTTAGGTTGGTCCCATCACATGCAAGTGACCTTGAACACTCATTGCTCTTCTAGAAGATGAGTAGGGGAAAAATAAGATCTCACCCTCTTGATTTACTTGATTTACAGTTCCCTTTTGCTGCGAATCTGAAAGATTTACACTATTTTGACCATAACCTTTTACCTGTAACTCGGAATGACATGCTTCAAAAGGCAAATTTGACCTTCTCAACATCTTTGATATGAATTTGGACTGTTCTGCACGCCCATGTACCAAGAAATTCGGTTTGGAAGGTCCACACTAGGCTAGGGAACCTTTTGCTTCCAAGTCTTCTTGTATGGGCCCTTTGCTTGTATGCATCCAAGGGGAATCATGCTTTTTCAAAAGGCTATGATGCTTAAACAAATAGAGGAGGGCCCAATATTATTTGCTTGTGAAAAGAATATACAATTGGAGTCTTTTTGAAAAGAGAAAAACTATATGTATATTCTTAATAGATATTGGGCCACCTATGTAGGGGGCATAGAAGACTTGTAGAGATGGACCATAATCTTTGGTAAAGACAAGTGGAGAGTTGATTTCCATGGTAATTTATCTATATGGGATGGAAGATGGATATATTATTTTTCTACTACTAATTCACAAGAGGTAAGAAAGTTTGGCGGTAGATAAAAGTTTGGCGGTAGATAGCTGGTTATTGTATGCTTACTTTTATTTACAAAGCAAAAAAGAAAAGGGTGGTAATATAAATATATGACTAAGGTGACATTTTTGGGAAGAGTACAATGTATGTGTCGCCACAAAGGTTAAACGAAGAGGGGGAATTTACTCTAGATAACTTAATAGCGTAGAAAAATATATACACATATGAGGAAGAGGACGTTGAGTAGACATCTCGATTCCAATGGTCGATGCACATACACACACAATCTTGGTAGCAAGTTTCACATCACCGAGTCGTCTCTAGAGAACGCACCAAGTAGGTTCACCATCTTCCCCTCTACCGCTCTATCACCATGGTGTGCCACCTCGTCGGAAAGAAGATCATTTGTAAATACGGCAAGAAGAAATTCTCCCTCACACCCTCGAGGGCTTTCATCACTTGTTCATTCTCTCTATCTTCTGTGTGTGTGTGTGTGTGTGTGTGTGTGTGTGTGTGTGTGTCTGTGTAAGTTTGTGGTGTTCACATCACTGTTGTCTGCATCCTAGCCGCTCAAAGCTAGGTGGTGCCCCCTATTCGCTTTACCGTGACCTGCTCGAGGCGTGCATCAACTCCTGGTGTTTTAGAGGCCATCGGGGTACGGGTATTTCTTTGCTCCCATTCATTTGCATGGGCTAGGATCTTCTTTGAAATGAAGCTAGGAGCATAATTCTTTCATGTTTGATGTGAATGGTACACCTATGTTTCTCTTAGGAGAAAAAAATGCACCACCATCTTCACTCATATGTATAGTTGAGCTTTCCCAACTCTCTCATAGAAATGAGATAGAGGAACGTTTTCTTTGTTATTAGGGATAATTACCAAAATACCCCTCTAATTTGTGGAAATTCCCAATATACCCCTCAAATTTCAAAAATTCCCAAAATACCCTTGTATCTATTTTTGTTGGATCTTCAAGATTTTCTAATCTTTATTCTTGTTTGACAATTGAGATCGGTTTTTGAGTGCTTAGCATGTAATTTTTTGCAAATTACCTCCCAAAAAAAGAGGCAATTATGTCTAAAAATAATGAATGAATTCATCTCCAAAGCCTACATAACCAGCTCAAAATTTAGTTTTAGCATCCTGTATGGTAGACAATCACTCTTCTTATGAAAAGCTACAAGTTTTTTGTTTTTCAAGAAATTTACTCTCACAACCAAGGGTATTTTGGGAATTTTGGAAAATTTGAAGGGCATTTTGGGAATTTATGACAAATTATGGGGGTACTTTGGGAATTTCCACAAATTAGAGGGGTATTTTGGTAATTTTCCCTTGTTATTATTTGTGCCATTTCTTGTTTAATGAAAATTTTGATGTGTATAAAGATGCTTCTCAACAAATTTCCTCAATGTTGCAGTCTTTTCTCTCTTCTTTTGTTATGTCTTGTGAAAA
Source organism: Adiantum capillus-veneris (assembly GCF_014529385.1). Taxonomy (NCBI): domain Eukaryota; kingdom Viridiplantae; phylum Streptophyta; class Polypodiopsida; order Polypodiales; family Pteridaceae; genus Adiantum; species Adiantum capillus-veneris. Next base: position 80,118,373 of record NC_140946.1, read on the forward strand.
ATTAAATGCTAAGAGTGCATATGAGAATGCTATAAGCACATTAAAGCCAAGAGTAAAAATAAGAATGTTGTTAGCACTTCCCCACAATTATCACACTTAAAATAAGAGCATGAATTATTTTTAAAACATTTTCTTCCTTACATAGTGAATTCTAAGAACCTTCCTAGTATAGGTCAAGCTAAGTTAAGTAAAGATAATGGTCTACATATTCACGAGTTTTTACAGGGATACAAAGATGTATTTCTTGAAGATTTTCCAAAGGGGCTACCTCCTAAAAGTCTTATAGATCATGCTATAGATATTGTTCCAAATAGTAAGCCTATAAGTAAACCACTTTATAGACTTAGTCAAAGTGAAGCTGCTGAGGTGGAATGTCAGTTACTAAGACTAAGGATTAGTAGAGGTTCCATTAGACCTAGTTCTTTGCCATGGGCATCATCCATTTTATTGGTGAAGAAAATAGATGGTTCAATGCGCATGTGCATTGACTACCATGGTCTCATTTTGGTTACTATTAAGAATAAGTATCCATTGCCATGTGTTGACAAGTTGTTTGATCAACTCAAGGGAGCACACTATTTTATAAAGATAGATCTTTGCTCCAGACATCATGAAGTTTGCAGTACACCTGCTAATGTTCCCAAAAATGCTTTTTGAACACTTTTTGGGCATTATGAGTTTTTGGTTATGCCATTTGGATTTACCAATGCTCCAACTACTTTCATGACACTAATGTATAGTGTGCCTTACATCCCTTTTCGGGTAAATTTATCGTGGTATTTTTTTATGTCATTCTCATGTATAGTGCTTTTGAAGAAGAGTATTTGGAGCACCTTTGGCTGGTACGTAATTAAATCCAAGAATGAAATCTCTATGCTAAGGAATGTGGTTTTCTTAAGACAAAAATTCACTATCTTGGACTTATTATATCCTTTGAGAGTATACAAATGGATATATCCAAGGTGGACTCTATCCTTAGGTTTCCACATCCCACTAATTTGGAAGAACTCCAAGTTTTTCTAGGATTAGTAGGTTTTTACTGTAAGTTTTTTCAAGATCATGCAAAGATTGCTATCCCTACAATGGATCAACTAGAAGTCCAAGGTAAGTCTTTCCATTGGAGTAATGAGCAAGAATGTAGTTTCAAAAAACTTGAAACAACTATGACTGTTGTAGTCCCTATTTGGCTATTGATGCCAGTGATAGGGCCATTGTAGTAGTTTTACTTTAACATGGAATCTCTATTACGTTTGAAAGAAAGATTCTTGATAAAGCACAAACTGATGAAGCATACTCTAAAGTGTGGAGTCATGTTTTAATGAGGGATCCTTCTCACATCAATGTTCGTCATGCATTAAGTTCCTCCACAGACTGTTCTACTCTCTTGAGTGAAGAACTTACTTGATGGAAACTTTTCCATCAAAGATGAGTACTTACTCCACAAAGGAAGAATATGTGTACTGATTGGACATAGACATTTTCCATCACATTTTATATGAATGTCATGATAGTCCATGTGTAGGTCCCCCCAACATAAAAAATACTTATGCACTTGTATGCCAACACTTTTACTAGCTAGGTTTACATTGCAATGTTCAAGACTATGTTTTTCATTGCCAAAATGTCAAGTTCACAAAGTAGAGTGCATGAAAGCAGGAGGACTCTTGCATTCTTTATAGATCCCAAATGCTAAGTGGGAAAGAACATCTATGGATTTTTTTTCTGATTTACCTTCTACTACATGGGGTCATGTCTCGGTGTGCATGATTTTAGATATGTTGACTATACCTACCAAGTCAACTATTAAGAGTCCCAAATTAGCATGTCTTTTCATGGAATATGTTTTTAGGCTGTACAAACATCCTAGTAGCATACTAAATGATCACAAACCTAAGTTTAATAGCCATTTCTTAAGGGTTTGTTTTAAGAGGTTGGGAGCTCAAGTCAACCGAAGTACTACAAACCATCCACACATAGATAATCAGTCCTGACAGGCACACTAGTATGTCAATTATTTGGTCAATTGGATAAGGTATCCTGGTCAGTCAGATATCTTTCTATCGGATTGTAGTGGATTAGATTATGGTCAGTTGGATTGTGATAAATTGGATATTTATAGCTGGTTTGCATTCCAAGACTTGGCTTGTTATAATCACATTCTAGTGGAGCAGCTCATAAGCTCACCCTGTGCTTTGTATGGATCGGACTGTGATTTATGAGTCTGTAATTCTCTTCTTGATGGATACACTCGTTCTGAGTTCTATTTTTAGTGATTTTCCTAGTCATTGTTTATACACCTTGGAAAGAGAATTCCATAGCTGATTATTTGAGGCGGATTAAAACAGGAGAAGAACCTATAGGAATATGATTTACTAGATGCTGAATTATTTGACGTGCAGAGTTCTATTTCTGATTCTTGGTATGATCAAATCATTAGGAAGAGGATGGGGTCTAGGAGGGCCTCTTTATTTTCCATGAGATTATGGAGGCGATTAACATTTGGATGAATAGATACATGCCATGTGTGCAAGGATGGTGGGTGTGTAAGAGAGGAGTAAGAGTGGTCAAAGATTGCACTTTTCTCCCCAAAAAGGAAGCAAGGGTAAATTCAGAATTGGATCAGATAGTTTCTAGAAATACAAATTTCCAGGTTGAAAGTGAGATGTTGGAGTAGAGATTGAAACCTTTGGAGGAGTTGGAAAAACAGGTACTAGCCCATGAAGAAATAAGTGTCAATGGAGTTCTTATGGATGAAGGAGATCTGAATGTTTTAAGACATCAATTGGTAGAAGGAATGCAGGATGTATGGAAGGTTATGAGAGAGAGAGATTGACTTCTATAGTCAAACATCCCTATGAAGTTGTAAAAGATGGTTTTGTGAGTGCTTATGAAGCCGATCTGATGCAGGAAGTACAACAATTGAAGAGAGAAAGAGAGATTTAATTGAATCAGCTACAGAAGTATAGAGCAAAGGAATTGCAAAAACATGAAGCACATTTACCTAAGTCAAGTTCTGAGAAGAGAGAATTGGTTGACGCATCTATCCAAACTTCAAAGACAGATACTAAAGTTGAGAAGTCAAATGTTGAGGATGAGGATTCAATGGAGATTGCACTTGAGCGGGTGTTTGAAGCTATTGAGGACGCTGAAGTACATAATATGATTGATGTTTTTGATGCTAATGCTGTGTTGGAGTCAGTATTTTACATTCAGTCTCAAAATGTTGTAAACCCAGATTCTATAGTCTAGGGTGGTACAATATCAATTTTTTTTTGTCTATCTCTTTTTATCAAAACACTATATTAGAGAGTTTGAGACTTTAGAGCCAATTTGGGAGTCACCAATGTATTGAAGATTTGGCCATATGGACAAATCTCAATCTGCTTTTTAAGGAAAAATCCTTCCACAAGATAGTACTTGGAAATATCTTCCAAGCCATGCTCTCAAGACTTTGGCTAAGATTTGCCCATGTGATCAAATCTTAAGCTCATTTTTAAAGTGCGAGTTGGGAAATTCCCATATTCACTAAATTGGTGTTTCAAGGAATATGTGGATCCGAGTTGGATTTCACAGAAATCCAGCATTGAGATGTGCCACTTGTTGACAAGCACACTAGTATGTCAGTTATTTGGTCAATCGAATATGGTATGATGGTCAGTCAGATATCCTTCTGTCAGATTGTAGTGGATTGGATTATGGCCAGTCGAATTGTGATAAATCATATATTTTTAGTTGGTTTGTATTCCAAGACTTGGGTTGTTATAACCACATTCAAGTGGAGAAGTTCATAAGCTCACCCTAGGCTTTGTATGGATTCGACTGTGATTTATGAATTTGTAGTTCTCGTCTTGATGGATATACTCGTTTTTAGTGACTCTCTTGCTCTTTTTGGTCTAGTCTATGTGTTTTCTGGGTGAGTTTGATTGTAATCTTGAACTTTGTAAGGATATGCAGTAGTTGTGTAGCTTACTTTTCTTTGTATTGACGAACCACAATAGTTAGATTGAAATAGTCAATCAAGTGCTAGAAGATACGCTACAATCATATGTTAGCAAAATAAATTGAGATTGGAAAGATTACCTATCCATTCTAAAAATTGATTACAATAGTTCTAAGCATGTGATTACTAAGTTCAATCCCTTTATGCCTATCTATGGTCTTCAACCCTGTTCATTGGTTGCAATGGGGTTGGCAACTGATAAATTACAGCAAGCTAAGGACTTCTTGTAGGTAGATCACATCTATATGCTAAAAGTTACTCGTGAAAATTTCAATAAACACAGGATCATTTTAAGAAGTATGCTTATGAGAAAAGGGATTAGTGACTTTCAAGGAAGGTGACTTCATTTTCTTATGTGTACCAAAAAATTTAGAAGTTCTGAAGACTAGGCCTTTGCCAAAATTGTCTCCCACGTTTTTAGATCCTCAAGAGAGTGGGTTCTTTAATATATATGCTATATCTTCTAGCTAATACTCAAGGCTTATTATGGGATGACAATGTCATTGATCAAGGAGTCCTTATTGACTACATTGAACCTCAAAGTTTATCACATGAATCTATGATAAATTTTCTTAGGTTACACACATGTCATCATGTTCACTGTCAAGAAAGTGGAAAGATCGAGCTGAGAAAGGTGCCATGTAGGAAAACATCAATTTTATTAAGAGAGGGTTTCCCACTTTTGTTTTTGAGGATGGAAGATCTTCCTTAAGGGGGGAATACTATCAGGATATAGGTCTTGTGGACATCCTGGGCAGAGTTTATGGATGCTTCAAACAAGGGTGGCTATGATCCCTAGGATAAAGCTCTACCACATGGCAAGCATGCAATTAATGGTTCTCTTAGGACAAGGGCTATGTAGGAGGATGTTTAGGTGGAGAATGGCACATGATACTTGTTTCTCTGTGGTCTTACAGTAGTAGCTAGGAAGGTGGTGATTGATAAATTGTAGTGATTTAAAGGCCGAGAGTATTGAGGGGTCTCGATAGGATCTTGACAAGAGTGAAGTCAAGGGTGATGGCAACTTTGAAGCTAGGGAGGTCAAGTGGTGGGTCCTATAATATGAAGCGAGGAGTGGCCAACTATTGCCTACAAGTAGGAGTAGATGGAAACCCTATAGCATGTGGGAAAATAGGAAGAGAGGGAGGAGGTGGGCACTCATGGTGACTGTGAGGTAGTGTGTCAGCATTGGTGGTACCTCGTACACACATTCACCTCCTCCATCACTGGAGTGTTGGGTCCATAACGACTCATGTGAGCGCCTGTTGAAGACGAGTGACTCAGAGCAATGTGATCACTCTCTAGATGTAGATGGTGAAGGGGATGGGTAATGTGGCTTGCAAGTACAATGGTGTTAAGGAAGGGGATGGATGGAGTGACATGTGGGATGATGAAGGGGAAGGTTGGTGTGACATGCCATTTCCTTGAGTCGGTGTAGGGCGAATCTCTTTATACGATCTCCTCCACTCAGGTGACATAGATGCTAAGCAGTGCTTCACAACCCCTAGCCATAGCTTCCCATGTGTGAACAATGAAAAATGTGCAAAAAATAAAGAAACAAAAGGACGGTGCATGAATGACAGCTAGCCTCCATAATGAGCAAGTAAATTTTAAGTTTAAAACCATTTTTCTTCAAACTTTAAAAAACTATCACAAATTTTAGGTGCATCAACATTTTACACTCATTATTCAAGCTAAAACTTGCAAAAAGGAAAATATATGCTTTTATTGCAAATGTTAGCTGTAATGAGATATGACTCATTCACAACTACCTTTGAATCATCCTTCAAGTTGTCCTTTATATTTTTGTCTCCATTTTTTTGCATTTTCTAGCACACTCATTGCTATCGTTGCATCTTTCTATGTGTTTAGACACATTCTTTTGTGTTTTCTTATTTGTTTTTGCAATTAGGATATTGTATCCCTTGTAGACTCATGCATTTTGGGGACTACCTCAATGACATACAACTACCTCCATTGTTTTCAAAGTCTTGGGATAGAAAATAACCTGAAGAAGAGAAACAATTTTGCATGAGATAATGAGTGGAGAGATGTCGCAAGTACTCACAAAAAGATATAATGATGTACTAGCTTACAATGCTTGGGTAGGACGAATGTGTCTCAAACATTGTCCCATATGTTAAGTCAAGCTCAATAAATCTTGACTCTTCTCTATGCATAGTAGCAGTGAATGATCCTCCTTGTTTATCTTGGACCATTGCACATCAAACAACTCCACTTTAATCCTTTTTAATCCACCTTCAAGAAACATACTTGAACTATTGAATCTTAATTCTTTGATTAGGAATAGTAACTACATGGTTAATGGATTATATTGTGGTGTCTGATTGGACAGGCTTGGTGTGAACCCACATCATGTAGCCTTGTGTGCTATGATCCATTGGCTGGTTAGTTGTAGCTTCCTTCATAGTATAAACGGGTGGTGCTTATGAGGGTGCAAGGCACGTTGAATTTGGTTTTTTTTTTTGTCCACTTGTGAGCACATGAGAATAAAAAGTTCTTGCTTGAGTGTTATTTTCCCAGTTCTTGGGTGCTTACTCTAATCCAAGCAATGGTGTTTTCACCTGACACATGATAAGCTTCATTTCATGTTCTTCCTTTCTTTTTATCTCTTGTGCTAACCGGTGTAATTGGCCACTTCCATGGCCTGGAACAATAAGCTAGGCATTCACTAGATACTTCATGTTGATAATGGTGTAATTGCTCCCTTCCATAGCTTGGAACAATTAGCTAGGCACTGACTAACAGCTTCTTGTTGGAGAAATTAGCTAGGCACTAACTAGCTACTTCACGTTGACAATGGTTGTAGCTACTGCTTATGCACACTTGTTCTACCATACTACTGCAAGAAATTTCTTTTCCTTCAAAAGGCCACAATTTATCCTCTCACTAATGTAGATCATTTCTAGTTTAGAGTCATTGTGCATGAAAATCTATTACTACTTAACACCCCTAGTTATGTCGATCACCACAATGCCCCTATAATAATGTTGGTTTTGCTCCTAGTCGTTAAGCCCCTAATTTCCTTTGTAAATCTTCTCAATCTTGCAACAATAGCACAAGTCAAGTTGTCTATGGAGACAAGCTACCTATTTATAGTGCAGGTGTTGCTTACATAGTCAATGAGAGCCCTCATGTCACCCTCAATACCCATGACCTCAAAAGTACCAAAGGGAAGAATCCTCTATAGATGGTCCAAACCAGTCCTTAGATAGGTGCCTTGCACGAGAGGAGTTCATTGAAGGTGTTCGAGTTGCTTGGTGGAGTTACCACCAATTATCCTTCACTAAATAACTATTTTGATCAGCCAAATCCTAGTCCTAACATTTGTAAATTAGAGTCACTAACTCCATTTTGGGCTCTTGGTCTTGCTCTCTCTCAACATTTATAGTTAGAAACTCAACTTAGGAACCTAGGAGAGCTTAAGAAATTTGGAAAAATATGAACAATCTAGGGACCCCTTGGATATTATGGTTATAATTAGAGGTGAGCCAATAGGAAGAGGGTGGTGGACACACTCTATACCCTCAAAAAAGTAGGGGGGCAAGGTAGCCTTTCTTAATGGCCTCTTACCTAGTGAGAAGGTAAGGGAAGTGGCTAGGGGAAACGGACGGGGGGGGGGGGGGGGGGGGGGGGGGGGGGGGGGGGAACCACTTTGACCTCTTTTCCTTCACTTTTTGGCTCAGATTCAAAAATACACAAAAAATGTAAAATTTTCAAAAAAAGTCAAAACTCATATTTTACTTGCTTAAAAGCTGCCCAAACCTATTTTATGGTCAAAAAAGCATTTTTTGGCCTTTAAAAGTAAAAACGTGCACATAAAAACCCGAAAAAATAAAAATTTCAAAAAAAAATTAAAACATCATTTTGCACCCTCCAAATTCTCCCCAAACATATCCTATAGCTAACAAATTGATTTTCTCTCTCTAGCAAACCTTTTCCAAAGCTCTCCATTAATGCAACAACCACATACACCCTATAGTCACACATTCTCTCTCTACTAGCTTTCTTCCATCTCCATTGTAGCACCAAGAAAGCTCCTCCCTCTTCCATCACCTCCACTACAGCATGAAGCAAGATCCTCCTCCTCTTCCTCCTATTTTCATTCACTCACACTATATGCAGACCTCTACTCTTGAAGGCAGCAAAAGGATGGGCTCAAAAGACATGTACGCCACAACAATAGGAGGTGTAAGTCGTGAGTGGGAATTGCAAGGGTTCAACTTCAACATAAGGATAGAATGGTAAAAAAACTATCCTTCTAGCTTATATTTAGAGCTTGATAGCATCTTTATCTCTAGCTTTATCATGCTAAAGACAAACAACCTCTTCATGGCTTTGTACACCCTAGGGATTCACACCTATATCACCAAAAGTAAGCAAATTTTCTCATATCATTAGGGTGTGATATTCTATTGGTGGCTTTGGTACACCATCTAGGGTTGCATAGCATGTGATTGAGTCTTACAATGTGCAAGTAAGACTCAAGACTTTTCCAAGACTCTCCTTCTAGTTTCTTCTTTGCATAATTTTCACTAGATTATTAGAATGATATCATTTTATACTTTGTCCCTTTGTGATCACAAATTTGATGTTTACTACAGAGTCAACTTGTTTTGAGGGGAGATATGCAAGCAAACATGTGCAGAGATGGTCTTGGTTTGTGTGAGTAATCTTCAATCTCTCCATTGCAATACCAAGCGCCGCATCCCTTATTCCATCAACATTGTAGTACTCAACGCCACAATAGTAAAGGTGTAGATAGTGAGTAGCTACCACAAGAGTACCTTGAAGGTGCTTTGATTTTCAAGGTGGAGGATGACCAAACTTGCCAAGAATATCATTTCCTTGTATAACTATCCCACATGTCTCTCAAGAATGCCTTGTTATTCCGAATGTCTCTTAGTCTCTTTAAATGAAGATTTTACATCATGGTGATGATGATGCTATGTAAAATGTGTAACACCATAATTAATTTCTTATTTCTAAGTCTTGTCTTTATTGTGAAGATCAATTCTATGTTTGACACTTTATATGTGCACTATTGGTGCATATCTTTTCAAGCAAAAAGTGCTTCCTTGCTTCAACTTTCAACAAAAAATTTTGCTAGACAAATTGGAGACATTACAATCATGAGTACTATCTTGGATAGTTTTACTTAATACTATAGTATCTTCACTAAGTTCTTTAGTGCTTAATAGTTGGGTGTAGCCAACTATATCATTATGGTAGGAGATGGAGCATGGTCCCTTTCTATCACATGTTTAACTTGGATCCCATATCTTGACTACTATTGTCAAGGGGATCCGTCCCCCATGGCTGTGGGAGTTTGGGGGCAGCACCCCTAAAGGACGAAAATAGACGCATTTTGTGATATGATTTTTTAATGTATTTTTAGTCAAAATTGGATTTTATTCACCATGTGATTAGGATTGTCTCGATACTCACTTTTGTATGAGAGGTCAACACACATTGCGTGTGTGGTAAAAAAGAAGCACTCTGCTTTAGCAAGCTTTCTCCATGAACATAGATTTCTTCTTTAGCACAAGAGTTCCTCTTTAATCACCGTGGATCAATTCAAGAAACACTTATCAACTTGTAGGAGATTATAGAATAGCAATAAAAACCAAATCTTCTTTTACACAATAAACTGATGATAGATATGGGAGCCAATTCCATGGATTTTTAAAAAAGGGTCCTAGGACCATGCTAGGGCCCTCAAACCCTGAAAAAGAACGGCCAGAAGGGTGTGCGAAACTGTCAAGCAGGAACCCCTATTTGGCAATTTTATGTGCCCTTATTGCCACTCGTTTTGAGGGTCATTAGGGCCCTAGCATGGTCCTAGGGCCTATTTTTTCTTCTTAAGAACAAAAACTTATTGTTTAACCACAATGAATCAATACAAGAACTATTTAGCAACTTGTAAGAGATTATAGTATAATAACAAAAAGAAAATCTTCTTTCCCACAATATATTCTTGATAGACATGGGAGCCAAGATTTTGAATGTTTAAAAAAGGGTCCTAAGACCATGCTAGGTCCCTAGGAACCCTCAACTAGAGTGGCCACAAGGGCGTGCCAAACTACGGAACAAGAACCCTTGTTTGGCCAAATAGTGCTCTCTTATGGCCCCTCTTTTGAGTGCCCCTAGGGACTTAGCATGGCCCTAGGGCCCTTTTATTTCTAAAATTTATGGACAAAATCAATGAACACTTGAATCCAGAGTTGTGCTTATGAAGAACTTTTGAAAATCATACCTCTAGAAGTCTATGCTAGAAGAGCTTGAAAATGCAACATACACAAGATTGAGATACTTCAAGTCACCCCTAAGGTCTTTGGAAACACCTAAGAATGATCGATTCAAGAATTACTTATCAAAATATTGAATCTTACCTTATCATAGCACAAGTTGTTGCTTTCTTGTTTTCAAGGAGTACATAATAGGGTAGACAAGGTTCCTTTTGAGAAGATTAGTTCATCAAAGCTTCTAATTCATTATATCTTTTGATACCGGTCTAGTCGCACCGCCCTCTAGCACGGCCAAAGAAACTGAATTCGATCGAGTTTTCAAGATCAAAACCGCAAAAAATCAACCCATCCAGGAAGCCAGAGGTAAAAACAACAAAAAAAAGTTTTTTTTTTGTATCATTATCGCCGTCACCAACTCGCACGCGTGAGGTAGCCTGCCGAGCCCTTTTGGCACACACTTTCCCTCTCATCTTTTATTTTCCCTCTCTCTCTCTTCCACCAAACCCCACAGGGCGAATAAGATATCTCTCTCCTCCCCTCCCCCCCAGCGGGCGGCCATGCTTTACAAAAGTCTCTCTCTCTCTCCCTCCCTCGTCTTTCTACACTCTTCCACTCTTTCTGTTAATGGCCCAAGGGCACGTTCTCTCTCTTCACTCTCTCGCCTTCTAGTTCAAGCCCAGTGGCCGCATCAATAATACTCTCTCTCTCTCTCTCTCTCTCTCTCTCTCTCTCTCTCTCTCTCTCTCTCTCTCTCTCTCTCCCTAGACACACACACACACTCTCTCTCATACCACACACACCACCCTCCCCTTGTTCTCCTCCTTACCTCACCCTCACCCTGGCCCGCTATTCTCACAACCACAAACACCCCTCCCCACCCCATTGACCTACCCCCCTCCTTCGCTCTCTATTGGCCAAGCAGCCCGAGGGCAAGTTCTCTTTCTCTCCTCTCTCGCGCTCCTCTTGTTTAGGCCTGCAGGCACAGAGCAAGCAATCTCTCTCTCTCTCTCTCTCTCTCTCTCTCTCTCTCTCTCTCTCTCTCTCTCTCTCTCTCTCTCTCTCTCATCCACACACTCACCTGCTACCTCCTCCCCCATGCTCCTCATCCCCTCCTCGTCTCTCTCGGATACAAAGCCGCCGCTCTCACACTCTCTTTGGTGCTCTCAACAGGCCCACACATGCAGTACCATAAAAATCTCTCTCTCCCTCTTTCTCATAGTATACACACACACACACACCCCAACACACCCTCTCTCAAACCCTCGCCATTCCCCTCACACACACACTCATACCATCTCTGTAAGCAGGCAGCATGTTAAAAACATAAAACATATATATATTAAATATGTATATTTTCCCTTATACCCTCCGTTCCCACACACACACGTACACACCCACAACCACATACATGCACACACACATTCACAAAACAAACACACACACTCACATATATACGAGCACACATGCCTAATGCATCCGCACACATTCAAACGCATATGCGTACACTCACATATACATACACGAGCACGCCTACATGCACGAACATAAACACCAAACATGCATATGTGCACGCATACACTAGAACAATCACATGCATGTCATACGCTCTCACAAGGAAAAAGAAAAAAAAGCAAGAAGAACTCGACATCGATGAAGGAGAAATGCCAAAAGCACGAGGAACCGACACCAAAACAAGAAAAGGCACCAAAGGCGCACCCCGATCGGCACCGAAAGGAAGTGACACGTAGCATTTCGACCACGCAACAAAGTACCAATTCTGGTGGCATTAAACCTCGCACCGGCCACCCGAACCATCAACAAAACCCTTGTGAATGCCCCAAACTCCACTCTTCCCTAATAACCTAGCCAGTGGCTAGTGGATTGTGAAAAAACTCTCCCCATCCACTCTTTCCTCTCTCTGTATCTCTACCTTCTCTCCCTCTCTATCTCTCTTACTAGAGAGGCATCTAGACTTTCTACAGCGACTTGTGGATATTTGCAAGGACCATTAGGTAAGGACCACCTCTCAAGCCTATATAAATAGGCCTCTGTTAAGCACAAAGAGGGCACAAGTGAAGGAGTAACACACTAGCTCCATCCACTCTACATTTTCAGCACCATTAAGCACATAATGCACCTCCCAAGCTAGGGAGCTCATGGCATCATGTTTTGTTGCAAGCTTGGGCATTTTAGCATTGGCAGCATCACCATTTTCCCCATTCTCCACCACACCATGGTTGAGTTACTAGTCACGACCACTCCATGCACATAAGGCAGTCACTACTCCCCGATAAGGCAACATGAGCATGCTAAGATTGAATGCATCGACACCATGCTAGCCCGGGCCGCTCTCGATGCTGGTGATTGTTGACGTCATTGGTGGCTGCATCATCTTGATGTTTTCCCTGAACTAACCTCCCACGCTAACCTCCCGCTAACTCCAAATTTCCCCATGCACCATATGGTGCTCGCATTCCATCATGCATCCCTAGTGCCAAGCGCCAGGTTTGTAACAGCCAAGATCACCGTTTGTAAGTATCATCATCACCAATAAAAGTGTGCAATGCTGTCTGGATCTTTGGGTCCATTCTTAGTCCTTGTAAGCTTTGTTTTCCCACATTCGTGGGATGTTTCATCTCTTGTATATCACTCTGTTTGTGCTCTATCACGTGCGGCCTCTCCAATCAATCAGTATGCTCCATTCCAACCTTGTCACATACCTCTCTTGTACACACACTCCTCACTGTTGACTAGGCATTTTCTACATGTGGGCGTTTGATGCATCACCGTTTTATGTTGGTTACCTAGAGGGCATCTCACTTTTTCTACCCTTGGTCATGTATGTCTACGTCCTAGCCGCACTTATGCTAAGTGGTGCCCCCTCTCTAGTTATAGGATTACTCCTACCTTGAGATGATGCTTGGGGATGTTCAGGCTATGTGTGGTATAGAGGCCACCCCATATGGCATGTCATTTCCGATTATCATTTTCTTGGCGCCCCTACCGAGGATCCTTTCATGAAACCCTCCAGTTTACAAGATTGAAACCCCTAAAATTTTGTGATGGAGGAATGGTTAGCAGGGTTCGATAACTGTACGACAGAAGAAGAATAGCTCTAAGTACAACTAGACGAACTTTGCATCTCCATCAAAGCTCAAGTGCCAGGCGTAATGGTAATCGATTTGCAGTGAGAGAGTCAACCAACACGCCACACTCAGTGGATATACGTAGTCCGGGTGCCAAAAAGAAGAAGGAGGAAGACGATACCATGTCCGCAAGCTACAACCAACCCGCAACAACAAGATGGAGGAAGCTTTGCACAATAGAAAATCAACACTATTCTACTTCGAGAATCGGGTTACTCAAGTCACCGAGGTAATTATCACAGCCAGTTTCCAAGTCGCACCTGATGCTGCAGCATAGGTAACGGAAGCATATGCTCACGCTCTCACTAGAGAGACTAGGGATCTACTGAGCTTGTTTTAGGAAAGAACACCACCCTCTACCACAAGCTTGGACAGTGACTAAGCACCTCTAAGCTTCACATGAATCAATACAGCGGACCTCAAGACAGATCACACATTCCAATACACGTACGCTCAATCAAGGTAATACTAGATTGGAAGGCTCACTCCCAGCACGTCATTGACACCATGCTGGGTGGGGAGCGCTTCTTTGAGATTCTGGCATCAGATCAGCCATTTGTCTTACCTTTGGTACAAGGAAATGTATCATTTGAGATTTTAATCTATGTTCTAGTATAAAAAGGGTATACACGCCTCCTTGTAAAGGAAAAAAAAACACTTTTGATTGCAAGCTAAGCAGTGTGTCTTTCTAGCTCTCTCTCTCTCTCAATAATCATGGCAAGTATAGCATTTCCAACATTTAAAGGAACGAAGGGGGAGGATTTGGTAACAGATTTCCTAGATGACTTTGAAGTAGCATGTGTAGTAAGTAGCAAAGATACAGATGAATCCCGGGTTAGAATCTTTAAGCATCTCATGAAGTTAGAAGCTATATCATGGTACAATGCACTTCCACAAGCAACTAAGGATGATTGGGAGCCCTTAAAAACTGATTTTAAGAGGCGCTTTGGGGGAGGTACCAGTTCAGAGAAGCTTTGGGACAAGTTGAGAGACTTGAAGTAGGAGGGTCTTTTAGAGTATGCCACCTATGAGTCCAATTTTGTGGATTTGTGGGAATGGTGGGTTAAGTCACTGGCAAGAGGGAAAGTTGCACCTAATTTCCTAAAAAAGGACTGGTTCACGCATGGCTTATGGCCGCTTCTCAAGGAGAAGGTGAAGGGTAGATTCTTGGCTACGTACGAGTTAGCCGTTGAGATTGCTCGCCTTAAGGACAAGAAGCTATGGATGAAAGCCAAATAAGTCAAGTCAACAGAAGCAGGAACATTGTGTCAACCAACAACCACGACAACCACCATTCCTCCACCACCACCAGCTCCTGGGGTAAGAAATGACCAACAAGATATGTTGGCCCACATTACTGACCAACTGCAGAATTTGTATGTCCACTTGATACAGCAAGAAAGGAATCAAGAAATATATCAAGACCTGGAAAGAGCACGACAACAAAGCAGGGAGTATCACTGCTACAACTGCGGAGAAGATGGTCATGGTATGTAATGTTGTCCCAAACCACGACAAAACTATAATAGAGGAGGTAGGAAAAACCAATTGTCACCCCCTAGAGAGAGAACACCCCCACTCCGAGCATCAGCCTCACATCCACAAATTCTACGTCCACCCCAGGTACCACCACAAGCACCCATTCCACCTCTTCCAGTAGCACCACCACCTGATCCCCCTATAAACATCATAAGGTTAGAAGAGAAAGGAAAGGTTGTATTAGTGGATCCACCCAGAGAAAAGGAGAGGGATAAGGGTAAGGAGAAGGTAACCTTTGTAGAACCATTTGAAGCCATGACTGTAAAGAGACACAATCTAATGATGAGAGAAGCATGAAAGGAGAGACTAGCAAGAGGCCGTCAAGGCCACGATAAAAAATAGGCATCATCGACTTCCAGTTAAGGGAAAGTTCTAGGCCCTATGATCTAACATTGGATGTGGCAGAGCAAGGACCAAAGATTACATGGCCACAGCTACTACATCTTGCACCAAAGGTAAGGCAGCAATGGTCCAAAATGGTAAGTACAAGGCGCTCCAAATCAAAGGTAGCCGGAGCAATTTCGGGTTACAACATGGATGCCATCCTTCCAATTGTCGATGTTGATGGGAGCAAAGCGAACCCCGAACCCCGACGGCCTCTAAAACGCCAGGGGACGAATGACGCGCCTCGAACCTGTCATGATAAAGCGAACACGGGGCACCACCTAGCTTTAAGCGGCTAGGACGCAAACCACGATGATATGAACACCACAAACTTACACACGGGGAGAGACAAAGAGAGAGAGAGGGAGAGAGAGAGAGAGAGAGAGAGAGAGAGAGAGAGAGAGAGAGAGAGAGAGATATTTACAAATGATGAAAACTCTCGGGGGTGTGAGGGAGAATTATTTCTGTAGTATTTACAAATGGCACGCCGTGGTGATAGAGAGGTAGGGAGAAAAGATGCTGCAAACTACTTGGTGCGCTCTCTAAGGCGACTCAATGATTGTGAAGCTTTCTACCAAGAGCGTGTATACGTGTGTGCATGGACCATTGGAGTCGAGAGATGGACGTGGCTCTCTTCGCATGGTGCAATTCCCAAGGCAAACCCAACACACAAGCCCCCTCCCCGTGATGGTGATAGTGTCAACTCTTCCCACTACACTCTACCAAGTGTTGACTCTTCATGGACTGCCCCCTCCCCGATAGTGACCTCTCATTGCCAATTTATAGGTGTTGGCTTTTTGGGTTATGGTAATCGCAATGTGATTAGGGTAAGCTTAATCGGGGAGACAAAGCAAGTGGTGGGCCCGGTGTGGTTGACCCTTGCTTTGTTTTGGGAGGTTATTAAAAGATGAGAATCTCTAGGTGGGCCTTTGTGACCATCACCTAGAGAGAGGAAATTTACAACTAACTCACTTTGCTACATATACACACAACATATGTGTTGAGCAAGAACTCCATCTCCTTCTCCAAGCATTGAGAAGTAGAGGCCTACACCAAAAACTCTTGGCTATGCAATGCAAATCCAACCAAAGAGCCAAGCTTCAATGGCATGCTTATCTCCTCTATCATGCTAATCACTAAGCTAATCTATGCTATTAGAGTGATTATGTGAGGAGAATACTTCTTTCGCGTAAGATACATCTTCTTCCTCTCAATCTTTCCTCATTCCCTGCTAGCTCTCACCATTTTTGAAGGTGTGTGAGGCCTTGGGACTGGGGCTAGGGACATTAGGTGTGTTTTTAAAGCATAATTTGGTGCATGAAGCTTCCATCTTCATTTCACCAGTGAGTTTTGTCAAGGAACACAAAGATGGTATTGTAAAAAAGTCTCCTTTGATGGGAGAAGTTATAATACAAAGCCTTTTTTTTTGGGGGGGGGGGGGGGGGGGGGGGGGGGGCTCCATGTAAATCCGGTCGTCAATTGTTCTATTTCTCTCTCTTTTCAAGTATTGTCTATGCTAAACTAGCTAGGTGTAAATTGCTATGTTGCTTTCTCAAACTAAGTACTCTCTATGATCATTAGGAACTTGTTCTTAATGAAGTGCTCACTATGTTATCAATTTCTGCTACACACAAGTTACTAGTGCATTAAATGTTACATTGGTATCAAAGTTATTGATCTCTCTTTTCTTGCACAATAAGAGAGGTCCTCAAGCTTGCTACAAATGGTTGGTGTTTTTAATTGCAAAAGAGTAAGTAGAATAGGGACTTTTCATCCTTGAAGCTTGCCTGCTTTATGCAGTTAACGTTGGGGATACCGTCAAGAGCTATGGTCTTAATAATGGAGTCCTACGGGGCTTGCCTATGTCTTAGTCCTTATTGAGCTATTGGAAGCTTGACAGGAACCGGTGATGTCTTGGCTCTATTAAACCCTCTCTTCTATTCCTTTTAATTAATAATATTTAAGCCACAGGTATAGATGCTTGAGTGCTTATCTTTAAGGGTAAAGAGGAGTAGTAACTAGGGCTTGAAGTGCCAAAGTACAAGTAAAAATATACACCTAGAATTTGCTAGAATGGATGACAAGGGAAAATAATTTGAAATTAATGTTGATAGCTTTGATTTTGCTAATGAAAGAGTATCTAATGATGCCCCTATGCTTGTAAACTATCTTGTTTCTAGGCTTCAACAAGCCCTGGGAAATCCATCCCTCCAAGGTGAAGTGCTATAGCAATTGCCCACCCATGGTATTCTCCAAACTCCCCACCAAAAAGAGAGAGTACCTAGGAAAACTCCTGGTGAGACTTCCAAAAGAGGAATCTCTCCGATAAGGGAAGAAGACGAGGATCCGTACGAAGGGCTCAAAAACCTACTACTAGATGAGGCATCTCCCTCTCAAAGGAGAACCCAAGTTTCAATGGTAGAGCCCCCACCAAAAGAACGATAAAGAAGCAGGTCTCTTGCCACCTCGGTGGAGATGGCTCCACAAAGATGGTGGGAAAAATGTTCTCCAACACCCCCTAAACGGAGAAGACCATCACATACTCTTCTTCACCATAATTCAAAGAGAGAAGAGAGAAAACAAGAGGAAGAAAAGGTCAAGAAAGAGGTCATCCTGTTCTCCATCTTCCTCATCATCTTCCTATTCTGAAGAAAGTATTGGTGTAGAAGAGGAGGAACAAGGGAAGAAAAAGGCGAGAAAGAGATCACCCTCTTCTCCATCCTCATCCTCTTCCTCTTCTGAAGAAAGTGATGGTGAATCTCTCAAACCGCCCAAGATAAGAGGCCATAGGAAATCCTATGCCGCCTAGAAAAGGTCGTCCAAGCTCAAAAAGTTCAAAGAGGGAGGAGAGAACATCTCTTTCTTTACCTACGATGGCACTTTTGGTGCTACGGACAAAGTATTGGCCTTTATCCAACAATTCGATGTGGTGTTTGGAGATGAGAGCTTCACGGAGTCCTCTAAGCTAGGTCATGTAGATATGCATTTTCAGAAGTCTACCAGGCAATGGTTGTCTAGCCTACGAGCAAACGATGGAGCTTCACAAACATGGAAAGCTTTAAGAGCTTCCATTATGAAGCAATTTTTGGCTAGTAAAGTTACTCACCAAATGATGAAGCTTGAAGCTCTCTGCCTATAAATCTATTCATAAATATGTAGACAAGTTTTGGGGTTTACATCTCAAAGCCCCACGGTCTACAAACAGATGGATTTTGGGGAGCAAAAACAACAATTTTGTGCGGGTTTATCTAAGGATATGGCGGAGTATGATAACTCCCAAAGGCCTCACACCATATCTGGGGCCATACACCATACCATGGTGGCTTCAAGAATCAACTTTCAATAAGGGGCTAAGAGAAATCTTAAGCCCATGGAAAACAAGGACCGTAATGAGCCTAAGGGGAAGGACAACGTCCAAAAGTCTCCCAAAGGCAATGCCAACAACAACAAAGCCAAGGAGAAGGGATTTTTTTTAAAGACAAAGATAAATTCTCTCCTAAAGAGCTAGAGTGTTATCAAAAAGGTAACCGTTGTTTCAAGTGCGGGAGCAAGGGCATGCCTATCATGCTTGCCCCCAAAAGAATACACGTTGTGAGAGGGATGGAAATACACACAACACCTCTATAATCACCTGACACACACTCTTGGGAAAATACACACACACACTATGGGGCACCACTTTGCTTACACAACCCACCTGACCGAGACAAGAAACACACAGATGGAGTGAGAGGAGAGAGACTTTCCATTTTCCCACTCAACACACACGCATACACACACACAAATCAACTCAAAGGAGGAAGATTTTTGATTCTTAGATACAATTGAACTTGGACCGACACCAATGCGGCAAATAGCTCACACCATATGGATGAAATATGCCATATATAATCACAAATTTGAGTAGAGGTTTTGCCCACAGGAGAAACTTAGCAAAAAAACACTGAGTAATTTGGCCAAATGGACAGCACCACTACATCTGGGATGGCCAAAAACCCTAGTCTACAATATCATCCGAGCTCGGATGAGCAGTTTATGGCCAAAACATGCTCCAAAAATAGCAAAAATTGAGTAGTGTCTCTTCATGCTCTTCTCTCCATGTTTTTTTGGTATTTTTCTTAGGTTTTATAGTGTCCACACTTCACTTTATCCCTTGGGCACCTTTGGCCTCTTGATAGATCTCAAACGGACCCCGAATAGGCCAAAAAATGGCCATGCAATACGTTTTTGTTAGCCTTCTACATCCATCCGCACACTTGGTACTCAACTTTTCCCAATAATGCATCCCGCAATCACGTTTGTACTCTTAAATGATGGAAGAAGAATAATAGACTTAACCTTGTCTGGATCAGTCTCAATGCCATTTTCTGACACCATATGGCCCAATAACTTCACCCTTGGCTGTGCTAGATGACATTTCTTTGGATTAAGTTGTCCTCCACATTCATCATATTGAGCCAATACCATCTTCAACTTCTCATGGTGTTCAGCCCTACTGTTGTAGTGACGAGCGCAAAGCGCAACATGAATCCCGACGGTGTCGTAAACGCCGAGAGCCGATGCACACCGCAAGCCGATCACAGTGAAGCGAACAGGGGGGGCACCACCTAGCTTTGAGCGGCTAGGATGCAGACAACTATGATTTGAAATATCACGAACTCTACACACACACACACACACACACACACACACACAGAATAGACAGGTGATGAAAACCCTCGGGGGTGTGAGGGAGAATTATTCTCTTGCAATATTTACAGCAACCTTATTTCCAGCGAGGTGTCAAATCATGGTGATAGAGAGATAGAGGGAGAGATAGTGAGGCGGTCCGGGGCGGGCAACAAGAAGAGCAACCTCTAGACACCCTTCAAGGCTCCCGTGCTGCTCAATGGGGCTGGGGCACAACACAACACAAACCAAAACAACAAACCCACAGCCAAATCCCAACTACACAAGGGGCACCACCTAGTTTAAGAGCGAACTAGGACGCAAAAGAGGATAATCGTTAGAGCAACCCACAAACAAGCAAGGAATTTACACTAACCCTAACACCAATGGAACACTCTCACACACTAAAACACGAGAGAGGGAGAGAGAGAGAGAGGGAGAGGGAGAGAGATAGTGCTCGGGCTGCTTTGAAACGTATCGGCAATGATCAAGCAAACACAACTATATATTTAAGAAAGAGAGAGAAAGGGGGAGGGGGTGCTTGTTGCATTAATACCTTCTTACAAATCTGTCATGACAAATCAAAGTGAGATTAGTATTTGTTCAACATAGCTTGCGTAAATTTCACCACAACACATCACAAGAAAAGCCACCCCAATCACTGTCTTAAAGCCAGGGGAGTCCTCTCCACCCTGTCGCCCTCTTACAGTATGTGGGATTTATGGCTAGATTGATGACAACACCAGAGACAAGCTATCAAGAACTTAACAAAAAACACCAAGACACTTACGCATCATTGTTGTCCATTACTTCACGTTGGAAGAGAGACAAAGTATCCAAGCTTAGTCCAAATCCACCCTCCTTGATTCAACAAATGTTGGACTTACACTAGTACGAGAAATGATAGATTTCCTACTCTCAATTGAATGATCACTCTCTCTCTTACAATGGCATAGAGTTCCCTTGCTAATCCCCTATTACAACACATGCACATGCATAAGACAATGAGCTTCCACTCAAGAGCTCCTTCTAGAGAGGTTGAGCTTGGCTTCTCAAGCTATAGCATAGTGCTCTTTCTTATGGCTCCCCCTTTTGTGCTAGCTACACCCTCCTTTTATAGCAATTTTGAAGGCTAGGGTTACTCCTCTGACCATGGTTGGGTTAGATTTTCAGCAATTTATCTAATTTCTTTTGCTTGGAATTATCAAGAAGTTGGTGGGGAAAGAGAGAGGAGAGAAATGGAGGTGATAGGACTTTTCATAGTGGGTTAGTGTTAGTAGAGTTAGTATTAATTTACAAATGGAATTGGATATTTACAATGAGAGTATCCATGTAGGATACAAATAAGGAAGAAAAACTCTTAAGAGGTAAGAAAAGGTGGATTTCTTACAAGGTTGATGCTCCAAGTGTCTTGAGTAGGGCCCATTTTGACGCTTGTTGACGGCCCACTAGCTTTGACGGTACATTTTTTCTCCACTCTTGACGTTCCTTGAGAGACAAGGTAATTGAAGCTGAGTAATCAACCACCATGATGCTGTCTTTTAAGAGAAGAGGCTGAATTTTGTGGTTGTTTTGATAGATATGGGTAATTTGGAGGAGGAAAAATGAGACTAGGTGGTCAATTTTGGAATGGAATTGTGTGTGGGAGGTATGAGTTCACCATGGTTTCTCTTATTCTTCAAGGTTGAGGAGAAGGTGAGTAGGGTGCAGAGAGGAGTGGTGAGAGAGGTGGGGATGATGAGTGGAGAAGTGTGTGTGAAAGAGGAAAATGATAAAGTGGAAGAGAGAGTGTGGCTGCATAGAATGGGAAAACTGGGGTCCACTAATAAAATCATAGCTCACAGCTCGTAGCTTAAAAAAATATGAAAAAATTTGAGGCAAAAGTTCAGCCCACGAGCTACAACTTTTGTTGGATCACCTTTTCAAATTCGGAGAGCAAGTGAACTTTAAAAATTCAGCAAAACCGACCGTTTTTTTCCACTGCACAAGGTCCTTGTGGGGTCCTTCTTTGGATGATTCTTTTGAATACCTCCAAGAGTGAGCCTTCCATAGTGCATGTATGCATGCCACCTACCCTTGACCTTATTTGGTAGGTCTATAATTGAAGATATTGTTGAGATCATGATATAAGTGAATAGTACAACTAAGAAAATCAAATATTGAGGGGTCTAAAAAATATGTACATGTCAAATATAAATAATATAAGTGGAAAAAATATAAAGGGGTCAAAAGAGATCTCTCTCATTATGAGGCAACCATAAAAAGATAAATATTTTTGGTGTTCTAAACAAAATAGATGTAGGAAGGGAAAAATCACAATAGTGAAAAATATACACATAAATAAAACTAGTTTTTTTGGATTTTTGTTGGGATGGAGTTACACCAAATATAAAAGAAGCTTACATGAAAATATTTCTATATGGAATAAAGAGTATGAAAAATGGTAAGAAAAATTGTGGTAATGGTGAGGCAATGTACAGAGCATAAATAACACACACCTAGGTAGAAATATTTAAATAAATACCAAAATAATTATGAAAAAATCTTTTATTTAGGCCCTATATACAAAGAAATATTTACATACGCATGGGCCATAATATACTTATATTTTTTATTTTTTATTATTTTTTTGGCTCAACTAGTCCAATGACTAGCTAATTGAGGGTTTTTTTAAGAAGATATGGGAAAAGTCCCGTGACTCACACACGCCTATGTACAGCGAAATGGTAGGGATAGCCACAATGTTTGGGTGATTTTGGTAGGGTGAGGTAACTCACTGTGGCAATTATAAAGAGCCAAAAAACGGCTATCAATAGTATCACCGAAAGGATCTCCACATTTGAGAATCCCCTAGCTCAATAAAAACCTCACACTATCGACCCTCACACGAAGGCTAATGCAAATTGCGTATAGTCAAGTCTCAGAAATGACTATCTTCTAGACCAAGTCTCAGAAATGGCTAGGACTGCCAAATACAACCAAGTATGGCTCCACAAATGCATACAATGGCAGTTTCCACAAGTAACGTACAATCCAGCAGACAATGCGCTCAAATAGGCGCCAAGTGATGCATACCCACAACAACTGCAAGTGACATCACTGCTAGTATATCACTGTACTCCAGCTACCTGTACCTGTGTGAATCACCTGTACCTGTACCTGTCCCTGTAACCTATAACCTGTACCCTGTAGCCCCGAATCTCGAAGCTTGAAGCTCGAAGCAGAAGGTACTCGAAGAAGATCCTCCGTGGGGGCGCCAAAAGAATGTGAGCGGGATGGAAACACATAGAACGCCTCTATAATGACCCGACACACACTCTTGGAATGATACACACACACACTATGGGGCACCACTCGGCTTACACAACCAGCCTGGCCGAGACAGGAAGCACACAGACGGAGTGAGAAGAGAGAGATTTCCCACTTGCCCACTCAACACTCACACATACACACTCACACACACACACTCAATTCAGCTCAAAGGAGGCAAATTGCTGTTGTTTAGACTCAATGAAGCTCAACCCAACACCAATGGGGCAAATAGTTTACACAGTATTGAGGAAATACACCAGATACAACCACAAAGATAAGTAGAGGCTTCACTCACCGGAGAAGATTACACAGAAAAACAGCAAAAAATCTGTGAGGAATTTAGCAAAATGGACAGTGCCATTGAGTCCGGAACGCCCAAAAACCCCACTCTACAATGTCACAGTCCTCAAATATGACCTCGGATGATCAGTTTAGGGCCAAAAAATGCTCCAAAAACAGCAAAAACACACTTGCGACTGTTCCTCCTCTCTTCTCCACATTTTTTCTAGTCTTCTCTCCCTTTTTTCAGTTCCCACACTTAGCTTTATTAGTTGTGCACCCGTGGCCTTTTAGATGACCTCAAACGGACCCCGAACAGGCCAAAAACTGACCTCGCAGTGCATAGTTGTCACCTTTTTGCATCATCCGCACACCTGGCACTCAGTTTTTCCCAATAATGCATCCCGCAACCACGTGAAGTGGCCCCAAAAAGTGGTCCTCATGATGACCTTTCTGCATAAGTATCACAAGAAAACACCCACGTCGTGTCCGTACTTCTCCGCGTGCAAGTATTGACCCCGTTCGACCTCCTGAGGCCACTCGATGCCATCTGACGCACATGCTTACCTCATGTCTTCGGCCCGCGGATAGCTTCCTCGAGAAGTTTTACGCGCTACCAAATCCTCCTTATTGTAGAAAAAACACACTGGTACTGATAATAGTGAAAATCGTTGCACTATGTACACCCTGTCCTACCTGTACACACGTGGGCCCCATGTAACCACCTGGCTATGGAAATTGGGTAATTCTTTATTCGATGCACCATGCATGTGTATTTACATATGTGAAATCCCTTGCTCAAAAAAACTCCTGACATAATTTACCCATCCCCTAGCCTGCTAGATCATTCATGATCAGCAGCAGCAAAGAGAGATATGAGACTCGCCGCATCACAGGTCTCCTCATCCTTCACCAACATTGCTTGCTCCACAGACAGCTCATCTTGCTCCACCATCATTAACCTGGCATGATATAATTTAAGACGCAATCCATTTACCCTTGACTTATGTAGAATCCCATCCAGGTTAGCCAACTGATATGTACCATTTGGAAAACACTCCACTACCTTGAAAGGGTCTTCCCACTTAAAGTGAAACTTCTTTTGGAAGGTGTTGTCCAGCTTACTGTTGTAGCGCAAAACCAAGTCATGCTTCTTGATACCCTTACTTTTGACCTTTTCATTTATCTTTGCCAAAGCCTTATCCTCCATCTGCCCATAATGCTCCAATGCGCTCATCCTATCCAACTGAACCTCCTGTAACTGTAAGAGCCTCTCTTTGAATGCATTACTAGACGGCCCAAGTAGCTTCTCTAGCATCTTTACTGCAGGCAACTCTACTTCCACAGGCAATAGTGCTTCCTTTCCATATACCAAATGAAATGGAGTAAACCCTATAACTGTCTTCACCGAAGTACGGTAAGCCCATAATGCACTAGGCAATTCCAAATCCCAATTCTTTCCTTGGTGCTCTGTCACTTTCGAAAGAATCTGTACCAACTCACCATTGAATCTTTCATTTAAGCCATTACATTGTGGGTAATAAGGAGTGGTATGCTGGTGCCTAATCTTCATCTTTGCGCATAAGAAGTCTAGCAGTTTAGCTCTAAATCCTGGCCCCTTATCTGAAAGTAGCTCTAATGGCACCCCAAACTTGCAACATATTTCATCATACACAAATTTTGCCACATCCTTTGCAATGATCTGTTTTACTACTATAGCCTCTGCCCATCTAGAGAGATAGTCCACTGCCGTCAAAATATAGCTTTTGCCCCTGCTTGTGATAGGTAACAGGCCTATTGCATCAATCCCCCACTTTTCAAACACATCAAACGCCATAATGGTTTTTCGTAGCTCATGCTTCAACACTCTCTTCCCAAATGCTTGACACCTATTGCAAGACCTACACCAATGGTGAACATCCTTGTGCAACCTAGGCCATACATACCCCTCTTGCAAAATCTTATGCAAGGTGATCTTTAGAGCAAAATGGCCACCACATGCGCCTTCATGATTCTCTTCCAACACTCTATAAATCTCCTCTCGCCAAGGTACACGTCTCAACACGAGATCACCCCTTTCATGTATAAGACATCACCAATCAATTTGTACCTGTATGCTCTACGCAAAAAACCATACTTCTTAGACTTCTGAATCTCCTTTGGAATGATTCCTGTTAGCAAAAACTTCTCTTCTTGAGCCAAAATTTCTCGGCCATGATAAAGAGGTAAAGTGGTCCTCAACACAAATATCTCCCCAATCATGCCTTGAGCTGCTTCATGTGCCTCTCCATTTAGAGCACGTTCGATGTGTCTGATGCTCCATGCTTCGAACTTTTTTAACAGGCCATTAATTCTGAAACACATTTCCTTCAATGAGGTGTTCTTTCTCTTCCACACACCCAGCACTTGCTTCACCACTAACAAGGCATCACCTTTTATGCTCAACCTTCGAACCCCATGCTTCAAACAAATGTGTAATCCGGCTTCCAGAGTAGCATATTCAGCCTCATTGTTACTATGAGCATCCAATTTGAACCCTCTATTGCATACTAGCTTCCCCTCTGGATCATAAAGTGCTATACCCCCTGAAGCTGCATCATGGCTCTTTCTGTATGAACCATCAAAGAACAACACATGTGCATTGCTGATCTATGGCACTTCTTCAACTACCTTTCTCACCACCTCTTCCTTAACAATAAGGGGATTCTCCTTGTAGGTCAACAAATCAGCTAGGGTAGCCCTTGTACTATCTTCCACTAGAAAAGATAACTCAAACTCTTGCAGCTCAATTACCCATTTCTTCACCACATTTGACATGTTAGTGCCATTAATTAACTGTGGCAAAAAGGCATAACTCGTCAAGAAAACAAAAGGTCGTGGTAGCAAGTAATGACGAAATCGTCGACAAGCAAATATTACATTGGCCATCACTAGCTCTACTTCCGAGAACTTTCTCTCCGCTACCAACTTCACTCGGCTTGCACAATACACTAGCCTCATATAATGGCTGCCCTTCCCCTTTTGCAATAGCATGGCTCCAATGGCATCATCCCCTACTGAGGGATTTACATAAAACACTTTTCCCAATCATGAGCCTGCATGGCTGACAACCCCCCTAACACCTCTTTCACCTCTTGAAATACTTCTTCACACTTGTCATCCCATTGCAATGGATCATGCTTTGCCACTTGTTGTAATGGATAAAGGAGCTATGAAGACAATGGAATAAACCGTGCCATGTACTTCACCTTGTGTATAAAGGTTGCCAATTGCTTTGAACTCGTAGGTGATGGAAGAAGAATAATAGACTTGGCCTTGTCTAGATCAGCCTCAATGCCATTTTCTGACACCATATGGCCCAATAACTTCACCCTTGGCTGTGCTAGATAACATTTCTTTGGATTTAGTTGTCCTCCACATTCATCATATCGAGCCAATACCATCTGCAGCTTCTCATGGTGTTCAGCCCTACTGCTATAAACACAGAAGTCATCCATAAAAGCTTTAACACAACTACCAATGAATGGTTCCAACACCCAATTTGCTCTCTCTTGATAGAAGGAAGGTCCATTTGACAACCCAAATGGCAATACTGTGTAGCAATAGCAGCCCCATGGCGTAATAAAAGTGGTCTTTGTGCGGTCTTTAAGAGCAATCTTCAATTGAAAATAGCCTGAAAAACCATCACACACACTGTACCTCTCATAACCTGCCACTAAATCCAAGATCTGATCGATGAATGGAAGAGGATATGGGTTCTTCTTAGTGGCTGCGTTGAAGGGTTTAAAATCTACACAAATTCTCCATTTCCCACCCTTCTTTGGACTGCTGACTACAACTGGACTCACCCATTCTGTGGTCTCCACAGGGACTATGAACCCTGCCTTCAATAACTTGTCCACCTCTTCTCGCAAGGCTTCCGTTTTCTCTTGACCCATCCTTCTTAGCCTTTGCCGCACTGGCTTAGCACCTTCTTTCAGCTCTATATGCATCTCTTCTCCCTTGAACCCTTTGATCTCTTCATATGAAGTAATGAACAAATCAGGAAAACTAGCCAGCATGTGTAAATATATATCCTTCTCCATAGGTGAGAGGTCTCCACTGATCATTTGTGTCATCAATTCCTGCTTCTTTGACAACTCAACCTTGGTTTGCATCAGCCCTTCAATCACTTCATAAGGCCCTTCACTTTCATCTTCAACCTCAAAACAAATGCAACATCAACATCCTCATCACTGCTAGTAGTGCTATCACTGTCCTCATCTTTCACCGTGGAATAGTCTTCATCACTAGACTCATCCTCATCTTCATAAAGCTCCTCCAATCGTTTCCTTGTGTCCATATTATAAAGCTTCTTGGTACCTGTCTTTCCATAGAGGCTAATCGTACTATGTTGCCAATCTTGAACAGGTCCCACTGCACGTAACCATGGTCTGCCCAGTATAATAGGATATGCTCCCAACCCCGCTGGCATCACATGAAAATCAACCACTGCCTTTGCATCATATGCCTCCACTTCTAAGCTCTTTACAACACCCAAGCATTTTACTTTTTGATGGTTTGCCAATCTGATCTGAAAACATGACACCCCAGCCACTGTGAGACCCATCTTCTCAACGCATGAGTGTGTTATGACGCATATTTGGGCTCCGCCATCCACATAACCTTGTCCCAAATTTTTCCTTTTATGCCACACATCTACTATTGCAAAAATGTCTGGTGGCTCATCCATTGCCAACACCTTTACTGAACCTCTCTCTGGCTCTTTCTCCATTGGGTTAACCATCCTCTTCCACTGTCGCTTTACCTTAGGCACCATCTCTATAAGCTGCCCAAAAGTAACATCTGCCTTCCTGTTCGTCAGATCCTCCTTCAAGTCATAGCTTTATTGCCCATCCCCTAGTGGAAAATCTGAAACATGAAACTTTCGACGAGCTCTCCTTTTCCTCTTGGCCTTGACATCCTCGCCTTCATGGCTCTTTCCTTTCTTCTTACTAGGACCTGGGGCACTTCTTCCTTCCTTATCCTCTGTGGTCCTCTTCCCAATAGGCATCACTAATGTATCCTCTAGCTTTGATTCCTTCTCCAAGGTGACTACACTTAGCACTTTTGTCTTTCCCTTTTCCTCTTGGGTTAATCCACTGGTTCCTTCATCTCCCTTAATTTCGATGCCATAATCATTTGACCTAGTTAACACCTGTCTTGGCAATGGATACATGTCTCCCCCATCCTTGGTGGCTTATCACATTGCGAGCTGATGTGACCCAACTCTCCACAATTGTAACATGTGGGCATCTGCCTCCAGAACCTACCGTTGCTTTGTCCAGCACCATTCCTAGGTCTTTCTTCACCTCCTGGCTGATTTGCATACCTCCCTCGACCTCGATTATTTCCCACTTGACCTAGCATGTTTAGGCTGAGATTCTTCATTAAATCTACCACTTGCCTCATGTATTGCCTTAGCCCATCATCTTGCACTGCTGTAGTGACCACTGTTGGCATAACCTGAGGAGTAATAGAAACCGTTGGTTCATGATGAACCCCTGGCATGCGACCTTGTAAAGAGTCCATAGGCTGAAATTCAGACCTCATGGGCAAAGACTCCACCCCTAGCTGGCTCATTTTCCTCAGCTTCCACTCTTTGTTCCTTGCTACTGATAGCCGTTTTTTCAGCTCTTTGTAATTACCACAGTGAGTTACCTCACCCTACCAAAATCACTCAAGCACTGTGGCTATCCCTACCATTTCACTGTACATAGGCGTGCGTGAGTCACGGGACTTTTCCCATATCTTCTTAAAAAACCCTCAATTAGCTAGTCATTGGGCTAGTTGAGCCAAAAAAAATAAAAAATAAAAAATAAAAAAATATAAGTATATTATGGCCCATACGTATGTAAATATTTCTTTATATATAGGGCCTAAATAAAATATTTTTTCATAATTATTTTGGTATTTATTTAAATATTTCTACCTAGGTGTGTGTTATTTATGCTCTGTACATTGCCTCACCATTACCACAATTTTTTCTTACCATTTTTCATACTCTTTATTCCATATAGAAATATTTTCATGTAAGCTCCTCTTATATTTGGTGTAACTCCACCCCAACAAAAATCCAAAAAAACTAGTTTTATTTATGTGTATATTTTTTCACTATTTTGATTTTTCCCTTCCTACATCTATTTTGTTTTTTTCTAAAAAATTAGAACACCAAAAATATTTATCTTTTTATAGTAGCCTCATAATGAGAGAGATTTATTTTGATCCCTTTATATTTTTTCCACTTATATTATTTATATTTGACATGTACATATTTTTTAGACCCCTCAATATTTGATTTTCTTAGTTGTACTATTCACTTATATCCTAATCTCAACAATATCTTCAATTATAGACCTACCAAATAAGGTCAAGGGTAGGTGGCATGCATACATGCACTATGGAGGGCTCACTCTTGGAGGTATTCAAAAGAATCATCCAAAGAAGGACCCCACAAGGACCTTGCAGTGGAAAAAAACGGTCGGTTTTGCTGAATTTTTAAAGTTCACTTGCTCTCCGAATTTGAAAAGGTGATACAAACAAAAGTTGTAGCTCGTGGGCTGAACTTTTGCCTCAAATTTTTTCATATTTTTTTGAGCTACGAGCTGTGAGCTATGATTTTTTTAGTGGACCCCAGTTTTCCCATACTATGCAGCCACACTCTCTCTTCCACTTTATTATTTTCCTCTTTCACACACACTTCTCCACTCATCATCCCCACCTCTCTCACCACTCCTCTCTGCACCCTACTCACATTCTCCTCAACCTTGAAGAATTAGAGAAACCATGGTGAACTCATACCTCCCACACACAATTCCATTCAAAAATTGACCACTTAGTCTCATTTTTCCTCCTCCAATTTACTCATATCTATCAAAAAAACCACAAAATTCATCCTCTTCTCTTAAAAGACAACATCATGGTGGTTGATTACTCAGCTTCAATTACCTTGTCTCTCAAGGAAGGTCAAGAGTGGAGAAAAAATGTACCGTCAAAGCTAGTGGACCGCCAACAAGCGTCAAAATCGGCCCTACTCAAGACACTTGGAGCATCAACCTTGTAAGAAAGCCACCTTTTCTTACCTCTTAAGAGTTTTTTTCTTCCTTATTTGTATCCTACATGGATACTCCCATTGTAAATATCCAATTCCATTTGTAAATTAATACTAACTCTACTAACACTAACCCACTATGAAAAGTCCTATCACCTCCATTTCTCTCCTCTCTCTTTCCTCACCAACTTCTTGATAATTCCAAGCAAAAGAAATTAGATAAATTGCTGAAAATCTAACCCAACCATGGTTAGAGGAGTAACCCTAGCCTTCAAAATTGCTATAAAAGGAGGGTGTAGCTAGCACAAAGGGGGAGCCATAAGCAAGAGCACTATGCTATAGCTTGAGAAGCCAAGCTCAACCTCTCTAGAAGGAGCTCTTGAGTGGAAGCTCATTGTCTTATGCATGTGCATGTGTTGTAATAGGGGATTAGCAAGGGAACTCTATGCCATTGTAAGAGAGAGAGTGATCATTCAATTGAGAGTAGGAAATCTATCATTTCTCCTACTAGTGTAAGCCCAACATTTGCTAAATCAAGGAGGGTGGATTTGGACTAAGCTTGGACACTTTGTCTCCCTTCCAACGTGAAGTAATGGACAACAATGATGCGTAAGTGTCTTGGTGTTTTTTGTTAAGTTCTTGATAGCTTGTCTCTGGTGTTGTCATCAATCTAGCCATAAATCCCACATACTGTAAGAGGGCGACAGGGTGGAGAGGACTCCCCTGGCTTTAAGACAGTGATTGGGGTGGCTTTTTTTTGTGATGTGTTATGGTGAAATTTACGCAAGCTATGTTGAACAAATACTAATCTCACTTTGATTTGTCATGACAGATTTGTAAGAAGGTATTAATGCAACAAGCACCCCCTTCCCCTTTCTCTCTCTTTCTTAAATATATAGTTGTGTTTGCTTGATCATTGCCGATACGTTTCAAAGCAGCGTGAGCACTATCTCTCTCTCTCTCTCTCTCTCTCTCTCTCTCTCTCTCTCTCTCTCTCTCTCTCTCTCTCTCTCTCTCTCTCTCTCTCTCTCTCTCTCGTGTTTTAGTGTGTGAAAGTGTTCCATTGGTGTTAGGGTTAGTGGAAATTCCTTGCTTGTTTGTGGGTTGCTCTAACGATTCTCCTCTGTTGCGTCCTAGTTCGCCCTTAAACTAGGTGGTGCCCCTTGTGTAGTTGGGATTTGGCTGTGGGTTTGTTGTTTTGGTTTGTGTTGTATTGTGCCCCAGCCCCATTGAGCAGCACGGGAGCCTTGAAGGGTGTCTAGAGGTTGCTCTTCTTGTTGCCTGCCCCAGACCGCCTGAAATTGGTGCCCCCACGGAGGACAGGCTTGTGTATGTTTTGTGAAGGCTCAATCTTTAGCATAATCAAGTAGCTTGCATGAATCACGAGAATTTGTATGATCCCTTCATTCCCATTGCAAGGCAAAAGGTACACATAATTGTTAGTACTAAGTTGCAATTTCAGCGAGTAATTCGTAGAATTTTAGGTCCTCTTAGGTTAGCCGAGATAAACACTTCGGTAAATCCTTTTATTTTGCCTCTCATTAGGTACGATATTAGCTTGGACGTCTATATTTTTGTGTTATTTTAAGCATTAGGACATGCATAGGCCATGGATAATGGCCCAGGAATAGAGGTTTTTCCCTTTCATTTTACTCCACACATTAGAATAAACGTTGCAATTAGTAGAAAGATCCATTTTCAATAACGAATGGTGTTCATGTTTGGTGCCCAAAGAGCAGGAGAAATTCTTGCATCACCAAACCCTGTCATTCTACCTCTCATCAACTACCACACTTCTTTTGATGTACATGTGTTCATTTTATTTTAAAATGAAGTGCAGCCCGGCAAAATAGTGTATATGTTTGTTTTTTCTTTGTCCAAGTTGTTACAAGAAACAAAAAAACGATCATTTGTTCTAACTGGGAATGTGTGTGCAGTGAAAGTTCAATCCTTAGAGATCTAGCTCTATTACCAATTGAGTTGCAGGAGCAAGTAGTAAGGCGTCTCCCTCATAACAAGAGGGTGGTGAAGTTAAGACGGAAGGTCCTACGCGTGGATTCCATTTTCCTCTTGTTGTTGAGCACTAAGGAAGACCGCGCATTCATCCAACTAGTGTGTGCCCTAAGATTGGTAAATAGAGTGAAATTTGGCGTTTGGCGAGTGCATTTCACCATTGAGGAAGACTCTTCAGGAAACTTGCGGCCAGAGTTCATGCTTCATAGACTCACATTTGGTGAATTTTTCCCTCATTTGCGTCTTATTAATAGTCTTCCTTTCGCTTTCAACAAAGGAGATAGGGAGCTATTCAGAGCTTGTCTTAATAAAGAGAGCATAGAGAAGATTGCAAATTTGTATAAATTCTCATCCTTCTCTACTTTCTATGACACCTTGTTCATAGAGACATTGTAAATCTCTTTATGCTTTTGAATGATTTAACCATAATCCTAAGGATTTTTTGTCCAGGAATTTTGTAGCACAAGTGGAGTCTCTAAATCTTGCAAACTTGATTGGACTTGATGAGGATGTTCTTTATGAAATTGTGAGAAGGTTGCCTCACTCCGACTGTGTGGAACTCGAAGGAAAGGAGCTCCTAGTCAATTGCTACTTTCTCACGGCCTTCGACGAGCATGAAGATCTAGTTTTTATACAAACCGCTTGTGCGTTGGGAATTGTAGAGCAAGTGCAATTTATCACTTGGGACGTGGTTGCTCTTTTGGATCCAGAAAATGAAGTTCTAGAGATTTCTGTTTATCGCCTTAGCTTTGAAGAATTTCAACCCTTCTTAGAGCTCATCAATAGTCTACCTTTTTGTTTTGATCAAACAAATCGAGACCTTATTGAAGCTTGGATAGCTGAAGAAGAAAACCTAGAGTGGTATTTTCTCACTTCTTCATTTGCAGGCGAGTGGTTCTAAATCTCTATTGTATCCCTTATTGTAACTCGTGTTGTAATCTTTCATAATAATGGAGAGCCAACGCCAAATGTCTGGATATCCTCTTTTCTTTGGAGAGCCTAGAGAGGATGCAGAATTATTTTTAGCAAATTTCAAGATGTCTTGCCGTATCAAGAGGATAGTAACCGATCAAGAACGTGTAGAAATGTTTGAGGTGGTCCTTAGGAAAGATGCTAGTACTTGGTTTGACTCTTTGCCTGAGAAAGTTAAGGGGAATTATACAGAAGTTTTGAATCATTTTAAGAGATACTTCTTTGATCCCCAAAACACTCAAAAACTATGGCAAGACATTGTTTCTCATAAGCAAAAAGACTTAGATGACTACTACTTGTACAAGCAAGAGTTTCTACATCTTTGGGCTCTATGGATACGAAATGTTGCTAACCCTGGTGATGGTGCAGAATTTTTAAAGAAGGAGAGGTTCATAGCCGGACTCTTTCCTGACCTTAAGGTAAAAGTTGAGGCGGGTGCACCTGCTACTTTTGATGCAGCGAAAACTAGGGCTGTTGAGAAGTATAGGAAACTCAAGTGCTTAAGGGGAGAGGTTCCAATAGAAGTTCTTAAACCCAAAGGTAAGTCACAAGCATCAACATCGAGGGAGCTTCCTGAGGTAACGGCGGAAGTAATTGAGAAGTTAAACGAATCTTTAAGCAGCCTGTCAATTCACCTTGCACAAGCTGTAGGTCCAAAGGGACAAGCAAAGAAGTCTGAAGAGCGAGATCCATGACCTAGGAGAGTCTTGCAATGTTGGAATTGCGGAGAGTCTGGACATGGGATGTATAATTGTCCTTGGCCCCGTGGGGAGCCAGGGAGACCTAACTTGAATTACCCAGTGATGAATGCAGGTGAAGGAACTTGTCAACAACCAAGGCTTCTACAAAGACCAAATGGACCAAGACCACCTCCACAAGGGGTAGAAGGAGTTCCACCTTTGCCAGATCCAAATGTGCATGTGGTAGAGGTGACAAACTCAAATGAGGTTGACATGGAAGCAAATGGCATTAAGCGTGGCCGAGGAAAAAGTAAAGAGAAAGAGGGTGTCCCATCACAGAGTGACCATGGACAAGGCAAGAAGGCAAAGGAGACCAAGGAAGCTAAGAGGACTCGACGTCGTATCAATCTCCAAGACTTCCCTCTTAGACATGGTATGGCTCCATACAACCTGTTGGAAGACATGCGAGGTAAGGGTCCTGATATCTCATGGCCTCAGTTTCTTGCATTATGCCCACAAGTTAGGAGGGATTTAACAAAGGCAGTTAGCACTAGGAGAAAGGTAAAAGATAGTTTTCCTATTGTAAAAATTGCACATGCTGAAATGAACGAGGATATTACACTTGTGCTAGATTGTTACATAAAAGGAAAATTGGTTAGGAAAGGTCTAGTGGATGGGGGTGCACAAATTTGCATTATGACAAAAGGGCTCATGCAAAGACTAGGCATGCACATCCATGAGACACCTGAAATCAAAGTGAAAATGGCAAACAATAGCAAGGCTAGGTGCGTAGGCATTTGTAAAAATGTTTTTGTGGAGGCCTTTGGCATTAAGAAGGCAGTGGATTTCTATGTCATGTCTACCAAGAGAAATGGTTACCCATTTATCCTAGGAAGACCATGGCTAATGAAAATGCGAGCTTTGCAGGATTGGGAGAGTGGGAAATTAATTTGCAGGAATGACAATCATAAGAAGGTTGTCTTTGACATGAAGGAGCAACGCCAAGAGGAGCTCCATGAAGAATCATCTCAAAGTGAGACGGAAGAAGGTTGGACCGATAGCACTTCAGAAGAAGAAAGTAGAGGCAGCATTACTGAAGAGGAGTCTTCCATCGAAGTCATGGGGGTAAGGTTTAAGCCAAGCAACCAAGAGACCTCTTGTCAAGGCTTGGAGGAGGTAGGTCCTCAAGAGAACCAAAAGGTGGAAGATGAAGGAATGTTAGAAGGTATGTTGTCTACAACACTTACAAAGGATGAAAGAGAGGAGTTCAAATGTGTGCTAAGGAAATTTCCGAGGCTTTTTGCGAAAGACTACACCGATGTGCGTGGAGTAGATGTTGTTCAACACAAGATTGAGTTGAAGCCAGAGGCCACACCTAAGGCTCAAAAGCTACGAAGGCTAGGAGTCATTAAGGAGCAGGCTCTACTCAAGGAGGTAAGAAAGCTTCTAGCAGCAGGTTTCATTTATCCAGTGGAGAATTCAGAGTGGGTCTCTCCCGTTGTTGTCACTCCTAAGAAAAACGGCAAGTGGAGGGTGTGTGTGGATTACCGTCCACTTAATGAGGCAACAAAAAGAGATCACTTTCCCCTCCCATTTCAGGATGAGATACTAAATGAAGTAGCTGGTCATGAGAAGTACACTGTGTGTGATGGCTACTCGGGTTACTTTCAAATAGGGATCGCATTGGAGGATCAATTGAAAACAACCTTTATCACTCCTTGGGGTTGTTATGCTTTTAGAGTCATGCCATTTGGCCTGACAAATGCTCCTGCAACTTTCCAACGCTTCATGAACATGGTGTTTCAAGCATTCTTTGGAAAGTCCATTAGGGTTTTTATTGATGATTTTTGCATTTATAGCTCAAAATCATTGCATCTACAAAGGGTAGAAGAAGGTTTAAAGAAGCTCTATGACATGGGAGGTCAACTCAACCCCGACAAGTGTCACATAGCTGAGGATGAAGTGATCTTGCTTGGTCACAAGGTTTCCTATAAAGGCATTGAGGTGGATCCTTCAAAGGCAAAGGCTCTTATTGAGCTCCCCTCACCCAAGAATCTCAAAGAGGTCATATCATTCATTCAAAAAGTGAAGTATATGTCACGCTTTATTCACTTAGCTTCGGAGTTGCTTCATCCTTTGCAAAAGTTGACACAACAAGTAGAATTTGCATGGTCTGATGAGCTTGAAGAGTACTTTTGTAACATTAAAGTCATTTTGTCAGAGCTACCAGCACTCATGCCTCCTTGTTGGGAGTACACATTCTTTGTTAGCTCTAGTGCTGGGAAAGAAACAATTGGTGCTGTGTTGCTACAACAAGATCCCCACAGTACAAGGATGCGACCCATCTACTTTGCTAGTAGGGTCATGAATGCTTTGGAGAGAGACTACACAGAAGCAGAACTCATGATGCTTTCTCTCATGTTTGCGGTGAGAAAGTTTAGATCCTACCTGCTACCAAAACCTTTTGTAATTCTCATTGCAGAAAATTTGTTCCCTTGGGTGTCATCTCAAATGAATCTTAGTACTAGGATCTCAAAGTGGATTATGGAGTTGCAAGAGTTTCAATACTCTTTCAAGGTAGAAGATAGTGTGCGTGCACAATTGGCAGGGATTCTCACTTATAGGGTGCACGAAAAGGAGATTAAGGTGCCTGAAGTAAAGACCCTACCATTGCCACCACCAAAAAGTATTCCTAATGCTTTTACCTTGTTCTTTGATGGAGCTTTTCGTCGAGCCACAGGAAAAGCAGGGGGAGGGCTAGTGTTGCTCAACCCAAGTGGAGAGGTGGTCATGAAAGAGAAGTTCAATCTACCAAGTTCAGCTAGCAACAATGAAGCAGAATATGACGCTCTACTTCATGGTTTGAAGATGTGCATTGGCCAAGGGATACAACGTCTCATGGTAAAAGGAGATGCACTTCTCATTGTTAAACAGATTTTAGGCATTTGGGCATGCAAGAATGAAAGCTTAAGGACAAAAGTTCATTGCATTCGTAGGCTATTTCATCAATTTGAGGAGGTGCAATTATATCATATTCCTAGGAAACAAAATGAAGATGCTGATTTACTTGCACAACAAGCCGTTGCATGTGTAAATAAAGAAGTGCAGGTCATCATGGTGGCAGCAACCGTCAAGCAACCGAGATACCAGGGATTGGAGTCATTGACTCCCATTATTAGCTACATTTTGGAGGGCGAGTTTCCACAAGACTTCACGAAGGCTCAGAAGAGGAGACTCATGAAGAAGGCAAGCGTATATCTCTTCCTAGAAGGCTCCCTCTATCAAAGAGGGAGGGATCAAGTATGCAGAAGAGTACCAACTATTGAGGAAATTCCAGCCATTCTAAAAGGTTTGCATGAAGAAGCATGTGGTGGTCATTTTGCCCAAGAATTAACTGTGAAGAAGATTTTGCTTGCGGGGTATGTTTGGCCAAGTCTGCATGTGGATGTCCAACATTGGTGTAAAAGTTGTCACAATTGTCAGGTAAATGGGAATAGAAGATTGGTTTATGGTCCAAGGCAAATCGTGCTTGCAAATGGACCGTTTGAAAAGTGGGGCATTGATGCTATGGGTCCTCTGCCTAGGACAAAAAATGGTAAACTCTACATTCTAGTGGCTGTAGACTATATGACTAGGTGGGTGGAAGCACAAAGTGTGGCAAAGGTAAATGAGAAGACAGTGAGCAAATTCGTCTACACTCACATTTGTTGTAGATTTGGCACACCTTTGGAGATTGTTTCTGATAATGGTCCAGGGTTTAGAAAGGGATTGCTCACAGAAGTCTGTGAAGAACTTCACATTCTACATCGTCACAGTACACCCTACTATCCCCAATCAAATGGTTTGGTAGAAAAAGCTAATGGTGTCATTGCAGGCATCATTAGAAAGATGGTGAAAAACAAGACAAAGTTGTGGGATGACTTCTTGGATGGTGCCTTGTGGGCGTATCGAACCACATATAGGGAAGCCACGGAGTTCACACCATTTCACTTGGTCTATGGTCAAGAGGCTTTACAGCCAATTGAGCTAA
Organism: Adiantum capillus-veneris; assembly: GCF_014529385.1. Taxonomy (NCBI): domain Eukaryota; kingdom Viridiplantae; phylum Streptophyta; class Polypodiopsida; order Polypodiales; family Pteridaceae; genus Adiantum; species Adiantum capillus-veneris. Next base: position 80,156,755 of record NC_140946.1, read on the forward strand.
ACATTCCAACAATGCGACTTCATGGCAAATCAGCACAAGATGATCAAGAAGCATGGATGGATCGACTTCTTACCTTAGCTGAGCTTGAGTGGAAAAGAGAAGCAGCATACGAGTGCTATAAGAGGAAAGCCACACAGACAAAGGAGAAGCTTGACAAGAAACTGAAGGACAAAGGCATCAATGAAGGAGATCTTGTGCTAAGGTATGACAGTCGACTCGATAATCGTTTTGATGCCAAATTTGAAACAAGATGGCAAGGGCCATACATAGTCAAGAAGGCTTTCAATTCAAGTTACTATCAGCTTATAAACTTGAATGGTAAAGAGCACTCCAGGAAAGTAAACAGGTATCGCTTGAAGCCCTATTTGAATCGCCTTCTACCAAAGGATCTACCAAAGATCTGTCCAAAGGCCGGTGTCTCATGTAAGTATTGTTACATGAAGCATGAGTGTAACTCCAGCCAAAATTCTGAGGGGCCAAACAATGAAGATCTTGTCAAGGACTCTGAAGCACTCTCTTTGGAAAAGATGCTCTATGATGGTACATGAATATACCATCATCCAGGGGGAGGGCTAATGATAGCCGTTTTTTCGGCTCTTTGTAATTACCACAGTGAGTTACCTCACCCTACCAAAATCACCCAAGCACTGTGGCTATCCCTACCATTTCACTGTACATAGGCGTGCGTGAGTCACGGGACTTTTCCCATATCTTCTTAAAAAACCCTCAATTAGCTAGTCATTGGGCTAGTTGAGCCAAAAAAAATAAAAAATAAAAAATAAAAAAATATAGGTATATTATGGCCCATGCGTATGTAAATATTTCTTTATATATAGGGCCTAAATAAAAGATTTTTTCATAATTATTTTGGTATTTATTTAAATATTTCTACCTAGGTGTGTGTTATTTATGCTCTGTACATTGCCTCACCATTACCACAATTTTTTCTTACCATTTTTCATACTCTTTATTCCATGTAGAAATATTTTTATGTAAGCTCCTCTTATATTTGGTGTAAGTCCACCCCAACAAAAATCCAAAAAAACTAGTTTTATTTATGTGTATATTTTTTCACTATTTTGATTTTTCCCTTCCTACATCTATTTTGTTTTTTTCTAAAAAATTAGAACACCAAAAATATTTATCTTTTTATGGTAGCCTCATAATGAGAGAGATTTCTTTTGACCCCTTTATATTTTTTCCACTTATATTATTTATATTTGACATGTACATATTTTTTAGACCCCTCAATATTTGATTTTCTTAGTTGTACTATTCACTTATATCCTAATCTCAACAATATCTTCAATTATAGACCTACCAAATAAGGTCAAGGGTAGGTGGCATGCATACATGCACTATGGAGGGCTCACTCTTGGAGGTATTCAAAAGAATCATCCAAAGAAGGACCCCACAAGGACCTTGCAGTGGAAAAAAACGATCGGTTTTGCTGAATTTTTAAAGTTCACTTGCTCTCCGAATTTGAAAAGGTGATACAAACAAAAGTTGTAGCTCGTGGGCTGAACTTTTGCCTCAAATTTTTTCATATTTTTTTGAGCTACGAGCTGTGAGCTATGATTTTTTTAGTGGACCCCAGTTTTCCCATACTATGCAGCCACACTCTCTCTTCCACTTTATCATTTTCCTCTTTCACACACACTTCTCCACTCATCATCCCCACCTCTTTCACCACTCCTCTCTACACCCTACTCACCTTCTCCTCAACCTTGAAGAATTAGAGAAACCATGGTGAACTCATACCTCCCACACACAATTCCATTCAAAAATTGACCACCTAGTCTCATTTTTCCTCCTCCAATTTACCCATATCTATCAAAAAAACCACAAAATTCATCCTCTTCTCTTAAAAGACAGCATCATGGTGGTTGATTACTCAGCTTCAATTACCTTGTCTCTCAAGGAAGGTCAAGAGTGGAGAAAAAATGTACCGTCAAAGCTAGTGGACCGTCAACAAGCGTCAAAATCGGCCCTACTCAAGACACTTGGAGCATCAACCTTGTAAGAAAGCCACCTTTTCTTACCTCTTAAGAGTTTTTTTCTTCCTTATTTGTATCCTACATGGATACTCCCATTGTAAATATCCAATTCCATTTGTAAATTAATACTAACTCTACTAACACTAACCCACTATGAAAAGTCCTATCACCTCCATTTCTCTCCTCTCTCTTTCCTCACCAACTTCTTGATAATTCCAAGCAAAAGAAATTAGATAAATTGCTGAAAATCTAACCCAACCATGGTTAGAGGAGTAACCCTAGCCTTCAAAATTGCTATAAAAGGAGGGTGTAGCTAGCACAAAGGGGGAGCCATAAGCAAGAGCACTATGCTATAGCTTGAGAAGCCAAGCTCAACCTCTCTAGAAGGAGCTCTTGAGTGGAAGCTCATTGTCTTATGCATGTGCATGTGTTGTAATAGGGGATTAGCAAGGGAACTATATGCCATTGTAAGAGAGAGAGTGATCATTCAATTGAGAGTAGGAAATCTATCATTTCTCCTACTAGTGTAAGCCCAACTTTTGCTGAATCAAGGAGGGTGGATTTGGACTAAGCTTGGACACTTTGCCTCCCTTCCAACGTGAAGTAATGGACAACAATGATGCGTAAGTGTCTTGGTGTTTTTTGTTAAGTTCTTGATAGCTTGTCTCTGGTGTTGTCATCAATCTAGCCATAAATCCCACATACTGTAAGAGGGCGACAGGGCGGAGAGGACTCCCCTGGCTTTAAGACAGTGATTGGGGTGGCTTTTTTTTGTGATGTGTTGTGGTGAAATTTACGCAAGCTATGTTGAACAAATACTAATCTCACTTTGATTTGTCATGACAGATTTGTAAGAAGGTATTAATGCAACAAGCACCCCCTCCCCCTTTCTCTCTCTTTCTTAAATATATAGTTGTGTTTGCTTGATCATTGCCGATACGTTTCAAAGCAACCCGAGCACTATCTCTCTCTCTCTCTCTCTCTCTCTCTCTCTCTCTCTCTCTCTCTCTCTCTCTCTCTCTCTCTCTCTCTCTCGTGTTTTAGTGTGTGAAAGTGTTCCATTGGTGTTAGGGTTAGTGTAAATTCCTCACTTGTTTGTGGGTTGCTCTTACGATTCTCCTCTATTGCGTCCTAGTTCGCCCTTAAACTAGGTGGTGCCCCTTGTGTAGTTGGGATTTGGCTGTGGGTTTGTTGTTTTGGTTTGTGTTGTGTTGTGCCCCAGCCCCATTGAGCAGCACGGGATCCTTGAAGGGTTTCTAGAGGTTGCTCTTCTTGTTGCCCGCCCCGGACCGCCTCACTACCTCCAATGCATCTTCATATGTCCTAGGCTTCTTTAGCTCCACTCTCCAACGTATATTCTCCCAAAGACCAGCCAAGAACCTGTCCTTCTTCATCATGTCAGGCGAGGGTACCTGTGGTGCTAAGGCCTTGCACATCCGCTGCCATGCCAATGAGAACTTACATATGTACGCATCTACTGGCTCACCTTTCTTTTGCACCAAACCTTGTACTTCTTGCCACACTTCGTCAGGATCTCCTATCTTCACAAACTCCACTTCCAACCCATGCCTTAGATTGTCCCAACTCAATCTTACAGGTGGATCCGCTGCACGCAACTCCTCTTCAAATGTTTTGGACCAGACTCATGCATCACTCTTCAAACAAATTTGGAGAAGATGTAACATCTGCGCAGGGTCATGAATCTGGTTGCTAATGCAGGCAACCTCCATCTTTTCCAAAAAGTCTTCCACATCTTCATCACTTCTTCCATGAAACTCCGGATAAGAGAAAGCCATGGCTACCCAAGTTACAATGGTTTGAGAACCCCTTTGAACACACGTGCAAGAACCCCAAGAAACTTCAATGGAGCTCAACTTTAGATAAGGACAAACACATGCACATCAAATGAGTTTTCATAGTTAATCATCAGAATTACAACAGGCAAAGGACATTCCAGGATCTCTCTTAATCTTCTTGGCCCGAAAATAAAGACTATGCGCTGCTGGAAAAAGATCTTCCTGGACACATGAACATTTATCTGGATTCTCTGAGTTAAATGAAAAGGAGTGAATTGAGGGCCATTTTGATCATCCATTAAAGTCAACCATGCAGCTCCCAAGAAAGCACACATGTCTTATCCTCTGATTTTGCCAAAATTTCAATAGCATCACAGCATAAATGGCTCAAAAGACCAAAAAACCAACCATCACAACTCGGAGTAGAGCAGTAGGAACCCAAAATATAGATTGTATATATATGCATAAACTGTCAACAATAGAACCCGAGCATCAAATAGGACTCACTAGTACATAGCCTATGGCGAGGTCACGAAAAGGGTGCTCCAGCTACCTGTATCACGGAAAGGATCTCCACATTTGAGAATCCCCTAGCTCAATAAAAACCCTAAGCTATCGACCCTCACACGAAGGCTAATGCAAATCGCGTATAGTCAAGTCTCAGAAATGACTATCTTCCAGACCAAGTCTCAGAAATGGCTAGGGCTGCCAAATATAACCAAGTATAGCTCCACAAATGCGTACAATGGAAGTTTCCACAAGTAACGTACAATCCAGCAGACAATGCGCTCAAATAGGCGCCAAGTGATGCATACCCACAACAACTGCAAGTGACATCACTGCTAGTATATCACTGTACTCCAGCTACCTGTATCTGTGTGAATCACCTGTACCTGTACCTGTCCCTGTAACCTGTAACCTGTACCCTGTAGCCCCGAATCTCGAAGCTTGAAGCTCGAAGCAGAAGATACTCGAAGAAGATCCTCCGTGGGGGCGCCAAAAGAATGTGAGCGGGATGGAAACACATAGAATGCCTCTATAATGACCCGACACACACCCTTGGAATGATACACACACACACACTATGGGGCACCACTCGGCTTACACAACCAGCCTGGCCGAGACAGGAAACACACAGACGGAGTGAGAAGAGAGAGATTTCCCACTTGCCCACTCAACACTCACACATACACACTCACACACACACTCTCAATTCAGCTCAAAGGAGGTAAATTGCTATTTTTTAGACTCAATGAATCTCAACCCAACACCAATGGGGCAAATAGTTTACACAGTATTGAGGAAATACACCAGATACAACCACAAAGATAAGTAGAGGCTTCACTCACCGGAGAAGATTACACAGAAAAACAGCAAAAAATCTGTGAGGAATTTGGCAAAATGGACAGTGCCATTGAGTCCGGAACGCCCAAAAACCCCACTCTACAATGTCACAGTCCTCAAATATGACCTCGGATGATCAGTTTAGGGCCAAAAAATGCTCCAAAAACAGCAAAAACACACTTGCGGTTGTTCCTCCTCTCTTCTCCACGTTTTTTCTGGTCTTCTCTCCCTTTTTTCAGTTCACATACTTATCTTTATTAGTTGGGCACCCGTGGCCTTTTAGATGACCTCAAACGGACCCCGAACAGGCCAAAAACTGACCTCGCAGTGCATAGTTGTCACCTTTTTGCATCATCCGCACACCTGGCACTCAGTTTTTCCCAATAATGCATCCCACAACCACGTGAAGTGACCCCAAAAAGTGGTCCTCATGATGACCTTTCTGCATAAGTATCACAAGAAAACACCCACGTCGTGTCCGTACTTCTCCGCGTGCAAGTATTGACCCCGTTTGACCTCCTGACGCCACTCGATGCCATCTGATGCACCTGCTTACCTCATGTCATCGGCCCGCGGATAGCTTCCTCAAGAAGTTTTACGCGCTACCAACTCCTCCTTATTGTAGAAAAAACACACTGGTACTGATAATAGTGAAAATCGCTGCACTATGTATAGCCTGTCCTACCTGTACACACGTGGGTCCCACGTAACCACCTGGCTATGGAAATTGGGTAATCCTTTATTCCATGCACCATGCATGTTTATGTACATATGCGCAATCCCTTGCTCAAAATAACTCCTAACAACGTAGATTCCTCTTTATTTTTTGTCTTCTTTGATGGGTGCATATGGTGTGAGTGCGCTCGTGGGTGTGTATATGTATGGGTGTATGTATGTGGGGTTACGTGAGTGTGTATTAGCGTGCATGGGAACGAGGGAGTATATGGTTATATGTTTTTTTTTTTCTTTTTTTTCCGGTTGGTTGTCTGCTAGAGGGATGGAGGTGTGTGAGTGAGGGGGGGGGGATGGTGTGTGAGTGAGGGGCAGGGATGGTGTGTGTGTGCGTGCGCGCATACAGCAGGGGTTTGTGTGTGATAGAGAGAGAGAGAGTGTACGATTCAGTTTCACTGCGCCTTTGTTCAGGCCGACTTAGAGAGAGAGAGAGATAGCGATGTCTGTGTGGGTTGGGGAGAGATGGGAGGGGGAGGAGTGTGTGTGTGTGTGTGTGTGGTGGGTGAGAGAGAGTGAGTGGTATACGGTTTCACTACGCCTTCGTGGTCGGCGCAACACAGGGTGTGAGAGCGCGAGAGGAAGGGATGAGGGACAAGTTTTCGGGTGGAGGTGAGGGTGGATAAGAGAGAGAGAGAGGGGGCGGGCCCTGGTGCCAATGCTTGCGCCTTCGGGCTGTAGCAGAGAGAGTGCGAGAGAGTCTGAGGGAGCGGTAGATGCCGGGTGGCCTGTGGTGGCCGACAGAGATCAAGAAGGGGGGGAGAAATGGGAGGAGTCAAGGAAATGGGAAAAAGGGGGGGTATAGTGGTTGTAGATATATATATATATATATATATATATATATATATATATATATATATATATATATATATATATATATATATATATAGAGAGAGAGAGAGAGAGAGAGAGAGAATGTTATTGTGGTGGGTTCCCACCGTGGGGAAAACAGTGAGAGAGAGTGTGTGAGTGAGGGAGGGGGGAGGGGGGGGGGGATTTGGATAAGAGGTTATGTGGAGGGAATGTAGAGAGAGAGAGAGAGAGAGAGAGAGAGAGAGAGAGAGAGAGAGAGAGAGAGAGAGAGAGAGAGAGAGAGAGAGAGCTTGTAATTCTCTTCTATGCCTGTGGGGCCGCTCTCTCAAAGGGAGAGAGAGTGAGAGAGCTAACTGAGGAAGGGGAAGATAGGGGAGGATAGGGCGGTGGTCCGCCGGTGGGAAGAAAACAAGGGGCGGGGGGGGGGGGGGGTGGGGGAGGGAGGAGAGTGAAGCCAAGGGGGTGTGGACGAGAGGGAAGAGGGAGGGGTATAGTATGGTGGCCTGCTGGGCTCGGATATGGACAAGCAGAGAGAGATAGAGAAAGAGAGAGAGAGTGTAATGGAAGAGATAGAGAGGGAATTTACAAAACTACCGGCCCGCCAGAGAAATGTTTTTTTTTTTTTGCACCCATTGGGCTGGTTGATGCGGCGCAGGGTAAGTGAGAGAGTGTGGGTTGGCAGAGCCGATCAGTAGGAGAGAGAGAGCGGGCCCTGTGTTAATGGGGAGATGTGGCCGAATTGGTGCCGCCACGCCAGTGGTTAAGCCTAGGGGTGGTGAATGTTAAAGAAACTTTTTTTTTTCTTTTGGTAATATGCTCTCCCCTTCTTGGGGTTTGGTTCTTGCGGTCGCGGTTTCAAAAACCGGCCGTCATTAGCCCTTGCGTCTGGCTAGAGGCATTCATGCTTCTAGCCCTACCTCTGATTCTTTAGTCACGCAGTTGGAGGGTTACCCCTCTTCTGGAATATCTAGCATGAACTTTGGATCAAACCTAAGGAAATACCTTTTTTAGCCTCCATCCAATGACTCTAGTCTTGTGAATTCTCCCATTTGCTTCTATCAACTTATACCTGCCGTTGTCATATTGCCTTTTGACAGTGAATGGTCCTTTCCATCAGGGTTGAAATTTCTTGTCCTTCCTGGTGTCAAATCCATTGTCGTATCTCAACACTAACATTCCTTTTTGTAGGCCCTTCTCCTTAAGCCCTTGATTGAAGGTGAGCCGGCGTCGCTCTGCGTGCGCTGCATATTGATTGATTGCATCTTCCCTATCTAGTTGGAGACTTTCCAGATCCAGAATGTGGTTGCGGAGATTTACAATTGGGCACTGTAGTTGGCTAGCCATGACTCCTAAGATGGCTATCTGTACCTCAATGGGCAGAATTGCCTCCTTTCCGTAAACTAGATGGAAAGGGGTGAAGCCTGATGATGTTCGGAATGTCGTTCTAGGCCCATAGAGTAGCCATGAGATGTTTATCCCAGTCACCTGTGTGGTTATTCACCTATTTGTGATGATTTTGCAGATCATTCTGTTTACCTTTTCTACTAGGCCATTACACTATGGATAGTATGGTGTGGAATGTCGGTGTGTAATGCCTAACTTTTTCATCAGTTCTCCCACTAGATCGCCTCTGAAACCTGGTCCCTATCAGATATTATCTCAAGAGGAGTGCCAAAACGGCAACAGATGTGCTCATATATGAACTTCGCTGCCTCTTGGGTTGTAATGCGGGTTGTGGCTACTGCTTCCGCCCATCGGGTCATGTAGTCTACACCAACTAGAATGTATAGTTTACCTGATTGGGCCCTTGGTAGAGGCCCGATTGCATCTATTCCCCATTTCTCAAATGGACCATATGAGATGATAGGAGTCTGTGGTTCATAGGTTAGTGTGCGATCACTGGCCACTTGAGAAGCCTTGCATGTTTTACACCAATGATGCACATCCTTGTTCATGCTAGGCCAAGAGTATCTTGCCTATAGAATCTTTCGAGAGGTGATATCTAAAGCAAAATGACCGCCATAGACACCATCATGGAAACTTGAAATTACCTCTGTGATCTCACTCGAGGTTGGTACTTACCTGAGAATCTGATCCTTTCCCTTATAATACAAGTGGTTGTCTACAAGGCGGTCTCTGGTAGCCTTCCTTACCACCCACAATTTCTAGCCCCTAATGTACCCTTCCGGACATTCTCTTGTATTTAGAAAGCTGATGATATCAGGCATAGCAGCACTACCTTAGAAGAGGGAAATTTTTAATCTGATTGCTCCTATGGGAACGTCTTCTATTCTTTCCTTGGCTAGAGCATCTGCCTTCTAATTTTCTGTCTTGGGGACATGAAATAATTGCACTGCTTCAAACTTTCTTTAAAAATCCTTCACTTGGCGTAGTTGACCAAGTAAAACCTAATTTTTATAAACCCAAGTGCTGTTTATCTGCTTCATCAAAAGAAAAGCATCACCAAACACATTTAGGCGTTGAATCCCTTGCAAAATACATTGTTCTAACCCAAGAATTAAAGCTGCATACTCTGCTTCGTTGTTGGAGTGGGAGTGTAATAGTTGCCCGATGGAGAATAACCTTTCGCGTTGCTCGTTGAAAATGACGATGCCAGCTACTGAAGACTAGTCCATTGTTCTCTTGTATGCTCCGTCAAAGAAAAGAGAGTGAGATCTTTCTAATTTAGGACTTTCTACCACTGGTGTCTCTTCTTTTGCTTCCGTGTTGACCTTCAGCTTCTTCTCATAGTGGCAATGAGTAAGAATACCCGCTAAACTAGCCCTAGTGGAGTTTTCTACTTGCATGGTGTAGTCAAACTCTTGTATCCTAACTAGCCATTTAGAGATCCTAAATGAGACATCCATGTGTCACATTAAATACGGAAAAACCTCCTCCATTGTCAGAATTACAAAAGGTCTCGGCAGTAGATAGGAGCAGAACTTTGTGGTAGCAAACATTAGTGTGGGCACCATGTGTTCTACTACCATGAATCTCTTTTTTGATGGGGTCATGACACGACTAGAGAAGTAGATAGGACGCATGAAAGAAGTTTGGGGGTCCTTTTGCATTAGTACGGATCCAAGTGTATCACTTCCTACACTAGGGTTCACATAAAATGGCTCGTCCCATCTGGGGGGTGAAATGGTGGGAAGCGTGGCTAGGATTTGCTTCACCTCGGTAAATTGTTCTTCATTTTCTTCGCTCCATGAGAAGACATCCCTCTGGGTGACTTGTTGAAGAGGGAGAACCACTTGAGATAGCAAGTGAATGAGCCTACTTAAGTATCTTACCTTCTGAAGGAAAGAAACCAACTGCTTAGCTGTGGTGGGTGATGACAAAGATACCAAAGCTTGGATCTTGATAGGGTCAGCCTCAATCCCTTTTGTTGAAATTACATGTCCAAGGAGAGTGACTTTGCTTTCACCAATGTGACACTTATTGACGTTGAGTTGGCCACCCAAGGTTTGCAGCCTGGTCAGGCCATCATAGACTTTTCTCAAATGGAGGGAGCGTGAACTATAGATGCAAAAATCATCTATGAAGACCCATATCCACGTTCCAAAGTATGGTTGGAAGACAAAAGTCACATAATGCTAGAATGTGGCCGGAGCGTTGGTGAGGCCAAAAGGCATCGTTCTGTAAGCAACGCATCCTCACGGTGTTATGAAAGTTTTCTTTTTTTGGTCTTCTTCCGCAATGCTAATCTGAAAGTATTCTGAGTAGCCATCACATACTCTGTAGCAGTCATGACCCGCCACTTCATTGAGAATTTCATCTTGGAATGGGGGGGGGGAAGTGATCCCTCTTTGTGGCTGCATTGAGAGGTTTATAGACACACAGACTCTCCACTTGCCATTCTTCTTTGGTGTGACTACTACTGGAGAGACCCATTATGAGTCTTTGATGGGGTAGATGGAACTTGCCTGTAGAAAATTCCTCACTTATTTGAGTAGTGCCTCTTGTTGGATTACCCCAAGTCTTTTGAGCTTTTGCATGAAACCTGCCTGTAGCGAATTCCTCACTTATTTGAGTAGTGCCTCTTGTTGGATTACCCAAGTCTTTTGATATTTTGCACTACGGGTTTACTTCCTTCTTTGAGTTTTATGCGGTGATGTACTACTGTGATTCCTGTGATCTTATCATAACCATCAATGAACAGTGTAGTGAAGTTACCTAGCATGGAGACATATTCCTTCCTCTCTTCATTAGTTAACTCATTGGAGAGCATTCCATGTAACTTACTTGTATCATCAAAGGATTGCGTACCTGATGTTCCTCCTTGGTTTATCGGTGGTGCTTTAGATTGTGTCAATCTTTTTGGGTCTCTAAGGATGACCCGCATCAATTCGATGTTACTGTCACTTTCTTCAGTCGATGTCTCTTCTCCTGAGGTGGACGAATAGTCACTGGTGGACTCATCTTCTGAAGCCTCCAAGATCATGTTGCGTTGCTTCCCAGTCCTCATGTTGTAGAATATGGACTTTCCTTTAGCATCCTTCATCTGAATCATTTTGGCACTCCAGTCTTGCTTAGCTTCCATAGCCATGAGCCAGGGTCTCCCAAGAATGATAGGGTAGCCCTCCCCTTTGTGTGGCATGACAAAGATGTCTATCTCCACTTCTGTATTAAATGCCTTTACTTTGACCACATTCACAATGCCTACGCATTTCACTCTTACGTTATTTGCCATTTTGGCTCGGCAGGGTGCTACCTACTCACCTCTAGGCCTAGATGGTGCATCATATTTTCACTCATGATGCATATTTGTGCGGCACCATCTATGTAGACATTTGAGATTTGTTGCCCCTTGATGTGGGCATCCATGGTTGGTAGGATGTCATGCAGATCCCTCCCCCCAGAGATAGCCCCAGCTATCCTTGGTCTTGATTTCCTTGTACTTACCATCTTCGTCCATTGCCTCCTCATCCTCGGTGCAAGGTGGAGTAATTGGGGCCAAGTTATCTTTGGGCCCTGCATCAACACATCTTGAACTAAGTCGTATGGTTTAGCATACTCACCTAGTGAAAAATCCACTATGTCTATCTTCCGTCACAGCTTAGATACCTGCTTTTGCTAGATTTGCCTTTCCCTTTCATTTTCTCTTCTTTTTGAGAGGATTCTTAGTGCCTGGCAGCTTCACTCCCATGGCATCCACGTATTCTAATTTTGCTTTCCCTTTGTGCATCTCTCAAACTGGTTCTTCTACCTTTGCCTTCCCTTTAGCTTTCCAAGCTAATAACATGTACGGCTTGATTTACAACAGGTGCTGGGGGTCGCGGTGGAATAAGAGGTTGTGGTTGTTCTACAGGTGGTCAAAGGATTTGGACCGATGGAATCGGCCCTAGTTGCCTGGGTGGTGGTGGCATTGCCCTTGGCGGAGAGATCTGATTCTGCCTCCCTCCTCTATTGAAATTCTGCCTTCTTGGATGTCGGCAGTAGTACATGTCATGGCCGTCTTCCCCAAAATTATAGCAGTGTTACTCTTGGTTTTTCCTTTGTTGCCCTCTCCCTTGCTCTGGATTTCTCACAGGTGCATGCCCTTGCTGCACCAGATACACGGATAAACTCTCGAGTTGGGTAGTGATGCGACTCAGCAGGTCTTGCTGCTCCTCTGATGCCTCTTGTAGTTGGGCTCTATAAACGGCTGTTGCAGTCACTGGGGTTAGTCGGACTAAGCTTGATTCCTTTTACTCATTGACTCTTGCTTGCATGCGCAGCTTCTTGTGTTTAAGGTGGGCTACTTCCATTGCCAACTCATATGTTGTAGGAAACCTTGCCTTCACCTTCTCCTTAAGTGGTGACCACAGGCCAGCAATGAAATGGTCCTTCTTTAGGAAATTAGGTGCTCCTTCACCTTCCTGTAGTGAGGCAACCCATCTCTCCCACAAGTCCACAAACTTGGACTCGTAGGTGGCATACTCTAGAAGACTTCCCTGCTTCAATTCCGTTAGTAGCAGCTTCCATAGCTTCTTCGAGGTTGTGCCTCCACCAAACCTCTTCACAAAGGCATCACGTAATACATCCCATGCATTTTTGGTAGCTTGGTGCAAAGCATTGTACCAATACTTGGCCTCTACCTTCATCAGTAGAGGAAAAATTCGTAGTCGTGAGGCGTCATCATCCTTGTTGGAAACCACACAAGCGATGTTGAAATCATCCAAAAAGTCGGTGGTGATGTCTTATCCCTTCTTTTCACTGAACGTGGGGAAAGAAACACTTGCCATGGTAGTGACTCAGGGAATTACAAACTTTTTTTTATTATCTTTTTTATATTAATGACAGTAGCAGCTCATAGCAGCTTTTTACAGGGTTGGGTGGATAGATTAAAACAAGATAAAGATGAAAACATTGAAGGAGTGGTGGTAATCCAATATGGGGAGAATGATAGGGTTTGGGGAGCTAAGGATTTCTCCTAGAACCGCAGCACCGAACAAATACACAATCTTCTGTTGGTAGAAGATTTTCCTATCTACATAAATATTCACATGCATATGCTGCAGAAATCTAAACTGAAACGTTGCTGGCCCGTTTCCATCATGCACAGAAGGTGGAGCACTTACTTATACTCTTACCGTGCCGGTGTTGATGAGTCGTCACATCCACAGGAGGTCGTCACTTGTCATAGGCTCGACTTTTCCTTCATCACTCAGCACGTACGGGGTGATGGTGACGCGTCTGACTACTCCTAGCCTTTTGGCTAGCAGCAACTACAGATAATTACCGTAGTCGGCGTGTTGCATGAACTCCACTCCATTCAGCTGTAACTCGTCTCCAGCCCACTGGGTTTCACTCGTGGTGGAGAGCTTCCTCAAGATGAGTTGTACGGGGAGAGGAGGAAGGCCCTCTACCCGTCTTCCAAAACAGTGAGAGCAGTAGCCAAACCACTCTTCCTTAGGGCATGGAAACCTTCTTACCACTTCTGCTTCAGGATTGTCAAAATGGATTGGCAGTACTCGCATGCGTCATGCGAATCGATAGGCGACCTTCCGCCGCTTAGCCTCGGATGACCTTCTCTTTGGAAAACTAGGTATGACCCGGCTTTCCAAACTTGAAGCACTCGCTTGGCCAAACGCTTCTTCCTTTGGGGTCATGTGTTTCCAGACTGGCTTAGCCTTTCCTTACCTTTGGCTCGAGTAGCCCCTTTAGGCCATTTTGGAGTAGAGGTTATACCTTTGATTGCAGTTTCCTTAGGGAAGAGAGTCCCTACCGTTTTCTTTCCTCCTTTGATATGGACGACCTCCTCGTGGTGAATGTCGATGTAAACGATTTCAGCCCCTTCGTTGCCTTCGTTGTTGGCACTCATTGACAGTGTGCTTTGGTTGACAATACTGATAGCACTTCATAGGCCTCACACGTGATGCTCTCAATTTGTGGTTAGAACGAGCAACACGAGATGGGGAGCTTACCTCTTGAATAATGACGACACTACAGCCTGGAAATAGTA